>NC_140028.1:47392877-48592877 GCF_963513975.1 Fringilla coelebs | reverse complement strand
AAATGTTTGAATATTGGATAAATAATATAAGAAAGCTAGCAATTTATGTCAAATACTGCTGAGGTTTTCTCAGCACTTTATCTTCCATGGCAGTTTGGCTGTGTTTTCCACAAGTCAAGGTACAGTGTGTTTCAGAGAGCATCCTATTCTTAGAGAA
Organism: Fringilla coelebs; assembly: GCF_963513975.1. Classification (NCBI taxonomy): domain Eukaryota; kingdom Metazoa; phylum Chordata; class Aves; order Passeriformes; family Fringillidae; genus Fringilla; species Fringilla coelebs. The sequence goes on along the minus strand of NC_140028.1, from coordinate 48,592,720 downwards.
TATTTTTCCTTTTCATGTTTTGCTTCTCTTTGTACCTTGTGAATTGGTACAGAAAGAACTTTTGGTTTTTGTGCTGATGTATAATATTGAAATGAGAATGAATGTTAGTTTATGCTGTAGGTAGCTTTAAACTTGTGCATGGGAGATAGAGCTGGAAAGAAATTTTAAATTAAGTATGGGGAAGTTAAATTTTTATTTAATACATGGTTTCTTGTTCGTGATTTTTAACTGAGTCAGTCATATTAAAAGTGCATTTATTTTGGACTTTTTTCAAAGTACTGTGAGCCTCAAAGCTTGGCAGACTTGGCCTCTTCCAGTGTTAATGAGATTTTTTTCAGACAGAAAAAAGGAGAGTAAAATTTGAAAATACTGTACAGATTGGTTATTTTTGCCATGTTATCATCTCTTGCTTATGTTTGATCTATTCGCATACCTGTGACTTCAGATTTTGAGCTGAAGACATGACTGTGAAGTGTAGGCGTATTTTATATCCGTTGCCCCAGTTAGTTTTAGATTTGCATTGTATCTTGTGAAGAGAGCTTTATTCACTCTGCAGCTAGCATCTTAAATAGAGGCTGCTCTTGGAGCTGACCTGACTTCACACACGTGTATGATTAGTTCTTCGGAGCAATAAATTCTGCTGGACTTTAAATCAAAAAATTAAAGTCCTGGAGTAAGATACAGATTTTAGGTATTGCTCTGCAGTAGCCAGAAGTATGTCATCTTTATGTTCCTAAACTGGCAAGCAGGAGATTGTGGTTTAAAATAGAATTGTAATTTTTCCCCATGGTTTTCTTATTATTTAGGAGATCTCAATTTTTTTTAGGTTTGCAGATGGTTTGAGCGGGTTGGCAGTGAAATTTCTGACTGTAGCAATTTAATTGAGAGGTGGAGTTTCTCACTTCTACGTTGTGTTAATGAGTGTCTCCAGGAAATGTCTGCAGGACTCACGGGCTGTGTTGTCGTGGAGGTCTCAGAGAGACAAGTTCTGAGGAAATGAGAGTGGTACAATTATTTTCTAAACCAGTCAAAGTAGTTTTTTGCTTTTGTATTTGCAGTTCTGACAGTAAATGTAGGTTAAGCTTAGTTGAAGCTGAGTGCAAAGAGAGTCTGTTTTTGAAACCTCTTATTAAAGTATTATGTCAGAAAATGCTTTGGAAGAATACTTTTGTTCAAGTTGGTTTGGAGGATGAGTATAATCTCCATGAGTAGACCTATTATTAGGTGGCAGATTAGCCTGTAACTGTTGAGGTCAGTAACAAATTTATTATCTTTAATTAGTAAATAAAGTGCTTGACAGATACAAAATACAGTTCCTGCCCTGTGGAGTTTCCTTCCTTGTAGAACATAAAAAAGGGGAGAGGGGTGCCCAGGAAGTAAACCTGCCCTGCCAGTACTGTTCATGATTGTTTCTTTTTGGGTTTTTGGTTTTTTGGTAAGTTCTGCTAGAAAGGGCACCAGCCTCGAGGAAGAATACAAGAGACAATAAATCATTGGGAAGTGTTTATTTCACTGCTTACCTATCTTCTTTATAAATGTTGTAAGAGATGATTTTTACTGCATGTGGACAAAATGTTAAATACCAGTAGCTATTTATTTACAAATACAAACTTGAAATTTTGGAATACAGAATTTGTTACACTCCTGGTTACCTTCCATCTTCAGGCTGCCTAGAAGTTGAGCTGGGCTGAAGAGAGGACTACATAATTGCTCTGAGCAGGTTTCGTGTCCAGTTCTAACAACATGAGAAATCCTGTAGTGATCAATGCATAGCTACAGCTGGTTGAAGGGGACCAAATCCATTGAAGAGGTGATTTGGTTCCATTTTACCAGCTTTAGCAAAGCATTGGAGTGCAGGAAGCTTATAATTCAGTAACACATTTTAAAGCACGTGAGCAGTGCGCAAGGAGCACGCGGCTGTCTTCTGTGTTACACAATTTGTTTCTTGTCAATGCAAATTTTTAACTCTTTCCTAATTTGGAGATGACACAATTAAAAGCTGTATACCAGAAAGGCCTGTACAGATTTGTTCTGTCCTTGAGTATTTCCTTGAGGATCTTTGGATGAGTCTCAAATCAAATCATAGTTACAGTTTAAACTTTTTCCTGCCTAGTGTAATCAAATTTTAGAATAGGTTAGAAACTGTAGTCTTAAAGTTTCTATCAGAAATAGATAGAGCTCCCTTACTCCTTTATGTTAAACTTCACTGGGGAAGAACATTTTAGTTTCCTTGTCACCCTCCTCCCCCCCTTCCCCTCATTCATTTTCTGGCAGGTTCCCTTTTGCAGCTGCTTTTATGCTGTAGTTGGTTAGCACAAATAAGTGCCAAGTGCTTTCAATTCCATTGCTATATCTCTGGTTAGTATTAACTTTTTAGGAATGATTATATAATATAGCAGAACAAATTTAATTTTTTTACCTTGATAGCATATGTGAAAATGTTCAATGCCAGAAAAAAAACAGCTTTTAAAGATTTATCTGGGGTTGCATCTGATTTCTTCTCAATTAAAGTCCTTAATACAAAATTGTACGAGCTCACAAAGCTTTTTTTATGTCATACTGAATTCTTTCTGAGCTTTGACTGCAGTGGAAATTAGGGGACAACCTTAGTTCAAACCATTCTCTAGAAATGAGTTTGTCAAGGATAGTCGATGTGTGCTTGTTGCAGTCTGATGATGGTGAGAAGATTTATGTAAATATATTCCCCAACACTATGTATCCTAATAGAAATGTAGCAGGTGTGTCACTTGGACTTAAGCATCAAGATGGCTATAAAATGAGTTTCTATTTTTACCAGTTATAGAGGAACTGTTTTACAGATACAGCTGCTCAAGTGCGCTTTTGGATGGCAATACAGTTTCATGTACTGGCCATATCGGGACAAAAAACGGCTGTGGAAAAAAAGCCGTGTAGCATTTGATAATGTCAGCATCTGTTATCCCTGTCAGTCACACAGTTGAAATGTTTGAGTTACAACTGTGTCAGCAGATGCCCAAAGTTCAACGTGTGCTCGGTTAAAATTGAACAGCTGATCTAAGTGATGGATGTGACATTTTAGAGTGACTGGGTATGTATTCTTAGAGATATGCTAACATGAACTAGCAGGAAGCAATGTCAACATATAATTTTAACTTTTGTATCACTCTGAACTGTCATTTTGTGTCAGAATAATATTGCAATGTTACACAGGGGAGAACACAGTATGATAAATTGTTACCAAAAACCTCTCGGATAAATTAAAGCTGTTAAAAAAATCTGTCCCATTTTATAGAAGAAACTAAATCAATTGGTGCTGGGCACAGGAACTCATCAGGAAAAGAAGAAAATGCTTAGCAATTAACCCCTCAGTGAAACTGCTAGTTATACCAAATTGCTTCTGTGAGCATGATTGAGTTTAGTAGCCTTGCTTTATTCAGAAAGCTACTGCAATTCGATTTGTTTCCCACTATAAATCAGGTTTTAATTTAGATGTTAAGATACTGTAGCCTTCGTGTCAAAATACCTGCTTGTAAGAGAAAGAACTTTAAAAAAAGTATTGAAACTTTGCTTTCTTAAGCAGGTAAAGTAATATTTCTGCTTGTATATATATATTAATATGTAGTCTCAGGTGTTAAAAATATCAGGCTGTGTATATTATTAGCTGTTTGAGAATTATGTGAGCATTTAAAAATAAGTTCTCCATCTAAAAATCGTATGTTGCCTTTGTTTATTTTCTTGTTTGTTTTGGTTGGAGTTTTTTTTCCTCACAGGCATTTTAGTAAGCAAAGGGCTACAGTTAGAATCTTTAATCTAAGCCAAACGTGCCTATTTATCATGGATATATCCTATTTAATAACTGCGTTTAGAAGGCTGCTGTCATGAATAGAAATGGCTGGATTGATGAGTGGGGAGTTCTTTCCTCACGTTTTTCCCTTGTTCTTGATTTGATGTTGAATATCTTTATTTAGGGATGGTATGCATCAGTGTATTTTTAATAATATCACTTTTAGGACTTGAAACTATTGCGGGACTATTTCTCATGTAATTCTTAAAAATATTTTTTTATGGCCAATTTTCTTAAACTTGGATTTTAAAAAAACCAGCTAATTTGAAAATAGTATTTATTATAATTTACCTTTTAGGCTGTAGTTGTCATTTGTGTTTTCATTTAGGAATCTGTCAATAGCTTTAATCCGCTGACTAGCGACTCTGGCCTAGAAATCTCTGTATTGTCACTTTCTGTGCATAAACCTGACACGGCACTTTGTATCGAAGAGCTCAGTGAGCATAATAAGTGCTGATTTGGAGAAAATTCTAACTTAAGTCTTATTAAATTGCAGAAGTTATACTCAATTATTTTGGCTGTCATTTTTTGTAGATCACACTATAATTTCTTAGCTGTTAATGCTTGTCTCAGTTGCAACCTGTGGATTAAATGTTCTATGGTAGGTGCAAATTTAAGTACTACCATCTGAAGAACACAGAACAGGCTGTGATTACTAGAACAGTGGCTTGTTTTTATGAGATGCATTTTGATAACTAGGCTTTTAAGTTTAGTTTAAGATCTATGAAGTGAGGAGTATGGGTAATGATGAATTTTGCAGCTATGCTGCAGTCTTAATTGGTGCGTTTCAAGGTTTCATTTCCAGCCTTGTTTTGAATTCTGTTTGCAACTAATATTCTGCTTATCAGCTGTTAACAATTCTTCCTACCCACTTTTATAGTCACTTAATTTAATGTTTTGTGATTTGTTACTAACAAGTATGAGTTATTTTGGCAATACCAGCTGACCCTTAGCAAGCCAATTTGTCACATGAATGTCATTCAAACAAGAGGGAAACCTGTTTCTTCCAGCAGCTGTTTAGTTTCCTCTTACTGGTCGTTCCTTGCCTGCCAAAAATACATACTTCTTTACATTCCATAGCATTGTATGTTCATATGGGTACATAAAGAAGTATGTGCTCTGAGCAGGTACACACAGAGTTGCTTGACTGCCTGTCAGATGAACCTAAAAAGTATTTTGCTGCTTTTTCTTGCTGTCATTAGGTAAAACTGGCTGACAGTTGTTTGGAAGGACAACAGTTCTGATAAACTGATGGTAGAAAATAAACTTACTATGCTAACTGAACTTTGCAATGCAATTTACCTGCACAGTGTCTTAAAGCTGGGCATAGTTCATTGGTTTGGGATGACACTGATGTTAGAAGTGCTTTTCCATATTTTTGCAGCCTCTTGCTCTTCTAAGGGACCGTATTTAAGTAGAAAGTTGAATTGCTGGTAGGTTTGCAATGTCTTTTCTTAGAATTTGTAGTTGTAGTCCACTGTAAAAACTTCAGCTTCCTCCCAGGTCTTCTAGCAGATTTTCATGCTGGGGTACAGTTTGCATCTAGTGTCCTGAAGGGAAGCATAAACTGGTATAAAATAGCAGTTATAAACTTATTTTCTTACCCCAAATCCCACTTCTATGCTTTTTCTATCCCGTCTATTATTCTGCAAACTCTTTGCAGGTTTATACTTATTTACACTGTATTTCAAAGTGATTTAAAAAACAAAACAAAACAAAAAATAAAGCAAAACAAACAAAAAAACCCCACAAAAAGCACAACCCAAACACAAAAGCACATGTCACCAGTGATCCTGCTTATCCTAAAGATGATGACATTGAATTAAGAAAACAACCTCTAACTGCTGTGACAGGATTTGGATTGTTAGGCCGAAGGTCACATGTGAAAGCTAATACCTATTCAACACTTCTGCAAGCAGCTTTTCTTGTTTTTTAAAACTGGCACTCACCTGCTTCAAAGTCTTGTCCACCCTTGAAATATTTATGACAGCTAAAATAATTAACTAAACAAAATTAATCTAAACCAAACAAAAAACCTCATAGAATCAAAGCCCAAGTTTAACCCTGTTTTGTAAGATTTTTGTGCGACTTGGTTTGGAACAGTGGTTAAATATTTGATGTGCAGTACAGCTTTGACTTCTGAAGGACTGTCAGATACAGCTTATGGTTGCTTTATATGTATTTCAGGAGTTGGTTTGGGTTACAGTAAAGAGTAAGCTTTGTCCGTATAGCATTAAAAGGTAAATTTGAAATAAGCTGAACAATTAGTAACTGTAATAGTTGTAAGGAAAGCTGAGAGCAGAGGAAGTAAGAATTTCTGCAGCTCATGACAAAAACCTAGTGCAGCTGATAGAGAGCAAATCAGAGTGTAGCAGTAGCTAGCACAGTAGTACAAGGAGAATCAGCAATGCAGCATTAGAATCACAGCAGTCACATTCTAGTTTTTAAGTAGGCTGTTTTCATGTACGTCTGATATAAAGCACCTTGAAAATTTTGCTGAGACCTATATGAGAACTCAGCATTGCACTACCACACTGTTTATTAGGTTTTCTTTTTCAAGTTTGTACATTTTTAGTTGTGCATAGGAAGATAAGAATATATTTCACTGAAATGAACAACCAGTTAATGGCATTGCAATTTACTAGTTTATCTTCTTTAAAAAGAATTCAGCCTGCTAAGCAAGTTGGGATTGGGTTTTTTTGTTTTTTTCCTTTTTTTTTTTTGCTATGAAATTTGGACTAACAGTTGTTTTCTTTCAACCTGCTCTTTACACTACAAATGCTTGGTACTTTAGCACACTCAAAATTAAGCTGTTCCCAGAGTAGAGGGATTAATACAACAATTAAAAAAACAGTCTAGTAAATAAGATATACATGCAGAAAGTCATAGGCATCCTTTAAACGTGCAGGTCTCCTGATGTTCTGTTACCTGTGAGCTTAGTATCATGCAGCATTTGCAGTTGGAAGAGAGGTAATGACCTAGAGACACATCAGCAGCAGCCATCTCATCCTGAGTGCTCTCACTCTATTCGCTGAATCAGCTCTTCGTTACATGGGAGGGGGAGGCAAGGGGGGGCGAATGTCGGTGCATACAGTACCTCACCACCTTAAATAGATAAAACTTAAAAGAAAAAAAAAAGGCATGAAGATGGGTGCCTAATTGACACCTTCTTCCTTTCTTTTGAATGCTAAAATATGGATGATGTTGTATAGAAATTATACCTTATGTCTGCTGGACTGAGAGTTAAGACTCCAAGGATAGATGCTAGGAAGCCAAGGGAAGGTGAACTTAGCCCACTGTCAGATGAAGATAATCACAGGCACAAAGAAAAATAAAAACCCAACAAAAGACCAAAACCAAGCCCCCAAAAGTTGGAGTTGCTTCCAAAAAAAAAAAATTAGAAAAAAGCACCAAAAAAATAGCGATCGTCTCCCCCCTCCCCCGGCAAATATTGGTTTCTTCTAGTTCCTTAGATATTGCACTGCATCTTTTCTTGCTTGAGGTTATGTTTCCAGGCTTAACTGTAGGCAGGTCTGTGTTGAAGCTACTTTCCATCTTCAGAGGTCAAGTCTGCTCGCGAGGTCAGGGCTCCCGCACACACACTACAGAAGACACCAACCGTATTTCCCACTTAGAGGGCACGAGCAAAACTGTTACGGCTTTATAGGCAGCTAAGCATTTGAAACATGCACTCCCAGGCAAACAGGCTCTCTTGTGCCTCTCTCTTCCCTGACCATATTTAGTCAACCATTGCAAAAAATAGTCTCTCAGCTGTCGATTGTCGATCCGGCAGCGAAGGGAGCCTCTATCCGGCTCTCTGCCTATTGATTGTGCAGCCTGCACTTCCACCGCCGCTTAGCCATTTGTCCCCAGGTTTTTTTAGCACTGCCAAATAAAGCTCTCTCTCATGTTTCCAGTTAGATTTCCCAGGTTTTCACTGAGCTTGCGCTGCTACTAGTAAACCCTGATGAGGTTGTCACTATACTTAGAAACGTTTGGGGCGGGGGGGTGGGGGGGAGGTGGGGGGAGGAGTGGGAGAGGGGAAAAAAAAAGGCAGCCCTGCTAGTAACAAGGCAGGGACTTCACACAGATATAGAACAATAAATATACTGCGCTGCCATGGCAGGTTGTGTAACCTGGTTTCTCGATCACTGAAAAATGCCGTGACTAACATGTCGATTAACCCAAGGTCTGAGCAGCCTCAGTCGAAGTTTTTAATTGCAAATCATACACTTATTTTATAAATAAGAAGTCAGTGCCCATTTGTAGCCCTGTATTTCCATATTCGAATCAAGTTAGAAATTATTTGAAAAAACTTTAATTAGTAAATTCATATAATTCCATACCGTTACGTTTAATAATGCTATAGTATTTTGTTTCTAATGCTTATCCATAGAATTGCATCTAAAGAAAATAAATGCACATGTAAATTAGGTGCTACTGTTCTTTTAAAAAATGGAATTGTTTTAGAGGAAAAGAAAAAAGAAATCAAGGGAACAGCTCATTGCATTAATCTTTCATGTTTACAAAATTGGCTCATGGCAAGACTAATAACTGCACATTCAAAATATGAAGAGGGATTTTCATATTCATGGGGAGTATATGCAATTTTTTTTTCTTTAAAAAAAATAACTAAAATTTAGTATTTAAATACAACAGTCAGGAACCCAAATACTTCAGGACTTTCTCTGTATTTTGCATACAAAGTCTTTGCTTGGGAGCAAGAAGGATGAAAAAGGTGAAAATATATCAGTCTAAAATGAAACAACATATTAAATCAAAATACCATTCAATTAATATTGATGTCATTAGTAGTTACAAAGTGCAGTATGGTAGGGTAGAGAGTGAATTGCAAAGTCCTGAGCAGACCAGTATCTTGGATTTCTATCTCCCTTGCTCCTTCTTTTTGTGTTGATTTTATCCTGTGCTTGGTAACTGCTTACCCTGTAATTTCTGTTGCTTTCTGGGTGAAGTCACATTTTTTCTTTTCTCTTTGTTTTCATAATTATTCACTGAAGAAGTGAAGTGTTGTGCAATACATTCTTGTGAATTCCATGTAAACGTATGTACCTCATTGTTTCTTTGGTTGCATGTATAATGAAATTGATTTTTCAAAAGCAAGAGATGCTTGAAAATCTGAGAAGCAAAAAGATGGAAACAGACTGCCTACTTAAACTTTTACTAACTAGACCATTGGTCAGATACAAATTCTGTCTGCAGCTCTAAATTCAAGTGTACAGTGTGCTCAGTAGTACCAGTCTAAGGTAATAATCTCTTCCTGTTGCTTGTTCCTGAGAGATAGACTTCCTTCTTCATTCTTCCAGTGGTTCTCTCTGTACTGCACAGTGAGTATGCTGTGAATCAGATCAGGGAGCCGATTTGGCTTGAAGTTGTGTGCTGACGTGCGCTTACGATCTTATGGTGGCCAAAAATAGTGCTGTCCTGCTCCTGTGTTACTTCTTGCACTATGTTGGTACAAATGCTTCTTAGGCTTCACAGTGAGCAGGCTTGGAGTACTATTCCATATGAGACATCATCCAGCAGAAGGGGATGACCTTTCAGATGCTGTGTTGGGACCACTTTTTGTGGGAGCTTTTTTTGAGAAGAGGTGGTAGTCAACAGGACAAGAAAGGGATTTAGTAAAACGTGGTTTTTCTTCTGTTATGTTGTAAAATCCATGTCAGACTACACAGTCTTGATAGGAAACTTTGCCATGAAAGCTGTCTTTAAATCTGAATTGTTCCTTCAGCTATTTGAGGCTCTAACAGGAGGCAGGTGAATGGGTTTAGCTGAGCCAGGGTTAGGAGTCTGGAGAGGAGTATGTGGAGGTGGAGGTGGTGTGTGTGTATGTGGAGAATACTTCAAGCCGGGATCACTGTAAAATGCATTCTGAAACCATGTCACACTGAGACAGTGGAAACCTGAGTTGAGGGAGGAGAATGGCATGAAAGTAGAAGAACCTGTAATAGAAAGTGCAATGAATCATTACAACCTCTGGTGATAGGATTGCTGATAAGTTTATGCTGATCTAAGACTTTGCATCTGCAAAGGGCGGTCTGCCCTCCCTGCAGCTCTGGCTTTGTCATTCCCTTACTCCTATTGCTTCTAGTGATCGTGAAGTTGCGGGGTGGGTTGGATTATCTCATTGATCTGTCTGAAAGCAAACTTGCCAATTCTGGAGTCTGACAGGTTGTTTCACTCGCTAGAAAATGATGTGTCTGTACAGGCAACGTAATGCAGGAACTGAAGTGAAGGGGAAAAAGTGGCATTGTGTCTTTCAGTAGCAATTTAAGTTAAATCTGCCTATGCAGATTGTGAAGTAGCCTTTCTAATTTTTTCTGCCCAAGTATTTGTTTCTATAAAACCTTAACAGACAAACCCTGAAAGGCCAAACAAACAAACCCACCCCACCACTATCCCACAAACCCTCAACCTTCTTCATTTACCTCATTCTGCAAATTGCAGTTGTTGGCAGAGAAGCTTCTCTAGTTTTTGTTAATTTTTTTTTAAAACAGGGTGCAAGGATGTTTCTTGCAGTTAAGACTGCTAAATCTGGAATTGTTTTTATATAGTGAGGTTATGGCTTCATCTTGTTAACAAGTACTTTTATCTTGTAGATTTTCCAAATAAATCTGTTATTGTATGTTGCATTCTCAGATAGTACTGATGAGCATCTGTAAAAATTCTGTGAGCAAAGTACTGCGTAAAACCCAACATTTTATATGTAGGTTGGTAATGAATAATACACCATATGCTAACTTTTCATCACAAGAATAATTTTATTTTATATGTCTAATATTGGCAACTGGTGTTGAAACAAGTGCTCTGTGTGGCTAAAAGTAAATTAGTGTATTGTTCAGATCTGTGACATATCTTATGTTGCAAATACATGGTTCATGCTGCTGAATTTCCATGACAAGGGTTGGAATGAGATGATCTGTAAGATCTCTTCTAACCCAAATGATTCTGTGGTCCTATATATGTTAAGCTGTGGTTTCAGACTCTCTAAAAACCTGAATTAAAAAGAAAAAAAGAAAGTAATACTTTTGTGGCAAGATCAAATAAAGATGCATGCAACAGCAGCATTTGTTGCTACTCTTCTTCATCTCAAATTAAATGTAGCACCATGTTAATGGCCGTTCCTTTGACCAAATCACTTGTAACTATTAGAGTCTGGGCTGTCATTTTATGGGGATGAGTTATGTTGGGCAGTATAAGGCAGCAGCTGTGTCTGGGAAAGCAGCAGATAACTCCATCTCAGCCCCCTATGCACACGGGAGCTTTCTCAGTCCTTTTTGACTGAGCACGTGTTTAGCTCCTAAAAAAGAAGCAATAGTTTACTTATCCCTATTAAAGCTTTAGAGATAACTCCTCAACAATTCTCACTGGGGTTTTTATCTTGTTGTTCGATTAGAAATTTTGAGAAGTTGCAAATGGGCATCCAGGTAAAAAATGCCCAAAATCTTACGAGCTTCCTGCTAAGCTGAAAATACTGCAGAGCAACAAATACCAAAGCTTGCCTGTTACAAAATTTTTTATTGGTGATGCTTTAGTAATAATGTACAAATAGCATAGTGATATCATAAGTTCAGTATTTCAATTAAGAGTTTTAAGTATTTCATCAGTAATCTTTGCAGCTCCTCAGACAGCCATGTAATCTCTTACAGTCGAATACTCTGAATATGATAGTTTTAAAAGTTTTCTTTAGGTGTTTTCATGATCAGGGTTACTAATAGATTTGCTGATTTCTTGATCTATGCAGTACAACTACAGTGAAAGCAGTCTGTGGTTTGTTTAATGTATACAAGATAAAAGATGTATTGTTTAATGTATACAAGATGTTGTGGTCTTCAAAACAGAGCAATACAACCCAGCTTCTTCTGTAATACTTCATGGGGAAGAGTGAATCATGAATTACTGTGTAATTGGCAACATTAATTCTCTAATGTGGCTTTTTATGATGTATGCCTGTTCCAGTGAGTGCTGCTGTGAATGGTAGCCACTTAGCTGTCAAAATTTTGGCAGTAGCTCTAGAAAATCCTGTAAAAATTGAAAGAAACTACCTCTCATCTAATGAGGAGGAGGATGTAGCCACTGAGCTGAATTTACCATTGTAGCATATTAATATCTTGCAGAATTTTAAGGTGTCATTCCATGAAACAGTCCTTCTAGCTGCTGTCCCATAATACAGCATGATCTGAAAGAGATATAGTCTTTTGCTGAATTAAAAGAAACAACTGAGTAGAGGTTCCTGACCCTTCGATGATTTGCTGTGAACAGTGAGATAAAAATCTGTTCCATACAGACGCCATTTGTTTGTTTTGGTGGTCCTTCTATTTTTCCTGTAAGACCAATGCATCTTAAAAGCATTCAGAAACGTAGCAGGCATTTCATTTCTCTGAAAGCAGGATACCTCCAAATATTTTTCATTCAAACTTAAGATAAAAATTTTTCTGCTGTAAGACAGCAAACTAAAGATTTGAAAGAGCATCTGGTAAGGATAACACTCACACAGATATTAAGATGAGTGATTTTTCTTCACAGCATACAAAATGCTGAGTCAGTTGGTTTCTTATTTTTGTTTCAAAGATGAGGTGTATTAAAAAAATGTCAGTAGTATTTCTGAAGTACATTTACATATTAAGGAATCTGATGAAGTTTGTCAGTGTATTTTACATTTTATTTATCTGTAGAATTGGCAATTTTCTTATTCCTTACTGAAGAAAAGGATATAAAATATCATTGAGTTGGTTAGGACAGTTTCTTGTTTAGTGACTAGAGCTACTTTGGAGACATGCTGCTGTAATTAGCATTGATGCCCTTCCACAGTGTTCCTCAAGTTATAGTTGCAGTTTTAAGAAAAATTTCTTGTTGGTTTTTTTTGTTTGTTTGTTTTGTTAGGTTATTGTTGCCCCACCTTTTCCTGATTGCTCACAGTCATATTGCTTCTGTCAGTCATAGGGAATTTTCAGGAATTTTTTATTGTGGTTTTTAGACTATCCACAGTAGGTAAGAGCTTTATGGGGTCTCTAGAAGCACTGAGCCTGGCAGGTGAAGATAAAGAGCTTACATGACATGATGCCCTGTGGGAAGCCACTATAAAAGGCTTGTTGTGCTGTTGGTACTGTGTGCTTTGTATCAGCCCAGCATTCTGAAGAGCTGGTGTGGTGGTGTGCCCAGATACCAAGCAAACCACAGTGCTCCAGATGTGCTCCCCTAAAGCAGCTAAACACAGTTCTGATGGTGCCAAGATTTGAAGCTAAGGCATCATTGCATTACAAAGTAGACTATGTTTATCAGGGCAACTGGTACTGGTTAATTTTGCCTCATTTTATAAAGCTTTGGTAACTTGAGTTTTACTAAATTGTGTCGTTAATTTTGGAAAAGCCTGCATAAATGAATCTCTCAAAGAATTAATGTTGCCATTGTTTGGTTTTTTTCTGAAGTATTCTAGTCTTTTCTTCCTAGCACATGAGAGAGCTGTAGAAGGTCTTATGAATAGAAACTGAGCAATGGCTCACAATGAGCAATGTACAGTCTGTTAAGTGTTGTTGTCTTATTCTGCTGTGCTATAAGTGATTTGGACTGTGAGGAAGTGAGAAGCAATCTGCTAGGAAAATAAAAAATCCTAAGAGACTGAGAATGGCTTCTGTCCACTCTGAGGAGGACAAACATCCAGAGCAGTCTGGCTATGGATGCTCTACATAGCAGTTGGTTTACTGTGGGTTTGTATGGCTTTGTGGCTTGAAAATGCAGTTGGTTAGTTTAGACACTCTGATTCTGGGGACAAAAAAGTGCCCCTTAATGCAGCATAAAAAAGTGCCCCTTAATGCAGCATAAGTGTGAAACCAGAGGTTTATGTTGCGCACTCAGTAGCAGGAGAACATGGAGATGCTTATTAAGCAGTGTCTTTTATGGGAGCATCTGAGCAGAGTGTAGGAAGGAGTACACTTCCTTACTGGTACAGTAGTCTACCTCACAGACTTCTCTGCTTCCAAGGACGGCTTATTAGGGTGTGCTATGCCCAAACACAGCTTTTAGGGTTTTTTGTAGGAAACTCACTGGTTTGTTTTAAAAGAGAGCTTAGGAGTGAATGCTACTTCACCTCAGTGTGGATGTTCAAGGCAACATATGATTGGAATGAACTGGGAGCTCAGTTATTACTTGACAGGGCAGTCATTCATACCTTATGAGGGTATTTTTAAGTAAAAGCTGAGAGGTTCAATTTATGAGGCTTTTTCTGTGGATTATTGAGATCCCACATTTTTGATACCAGAACTCTTGAAGAACTCTTTAATTTAGATACATTATCTGCATTGCAAGGCACTGTGTGGTTCCACTTGCATTAGCAAGGATTACTTGGATTTTTAAAGTTTGAATTTTGTGTAGAAGCCCTGTTTCTCCTGTAGATATCATGTTCCTTCAACAGTAGAGAAACATCAGATGACAGAAGAGGTTTCTTGGCACAGGATTGTAGCAGTTTCTGGTTTTGTGTTGTCTTTAAGGAACTGTCATAAGGGAGCTGCATATGCTGTTTATAAAGATAAGACAATAAGGGGTTTAAGTTTGGTAACTTATGTATTCCAAAAGCTAAGTGAAGACATGTAAGCTTAAGAAAACCGTATTTCTCAGAGAATACAAGATTGAGCAATTTGTTTATCTAGCATTGATTTGTTTATCTAGCAATTTTTATTGAGCAATTTGTTTATCTAGCATAACCTCCCTTAACTGGAGGTTAGCTTGGACTTCATGGGTTTTAGTCTGCTTTAACAGTTGTAGTAACCAAGTTGCTTTTCCCCACCCTACTCCCTGACTACCAGATGCTGCTTAAGAGATCTTCCTCCATTTTCTTTCTCAGAAACTGAGTTTTAACTGTTACAGCCCATGGCATCAGTTTATAAAGTGATGATTTTAAAGAAATCTAATGTAGTGCAACTTGGTCATTAAATACTTAAGTAAAGGACACTATAAAGATTTTGAGGGAGAAAATTCTTTGGTCTACATTTCAGAGTTTGTTTGAATACTTCTTTAATGTAATTTTTACTGCTAGATAGCATTCTTCTAAAAAACAAAGCTGATCCTCACACTGTTCCAGGCACTGTATGGTTTGTTTGTGTGCTTTAATGAGAAGGAAGTGAACATGAAATTATTCTGCTTTGGAACTGTTGGCATAGCTTTTCACCCATTCTCTCTGTTTGAAGAAAGATTAAAATTATTTTAGTCACTACTACATAGTTCTGAGAATTAACGTAGTTCTACTGTTGTCGTTCAGTATACATTGGAGGGGTGTTTATGCCATCTCCACTTATTTTTTTCAGCGCAATGCGTGTATTGTTGTCCAAGTTACCGCGACCGTGGATTGTTGATGAGAAAAAAGATGATGGTTACACAGCCTTACACCTGGCAGCTCTTAATAATCATGTGGAAGTGGCTGAACTTTTGGTGCATCAGGTAGGACTTTTCTCAGGAGGATTTAAATGTCATGCTTTGGTTAACCATCTGATGTGAAAATAGTTGGCTGCTTTACGCCCGCAGTCGCAAGGCAGAAGTAGTGGAGGAGGGAAGGACGTGTTGAGCTCTAAAGGTCAAATTTGCCTTTGAGATTGTTACAATAGCCTAATGGTGCAGAGGGACTGAAAAATTGGATACCTAGCTTCATTCAGTGGATCAACATCTGTACAGTGAATAATTGAAGTATTTAATCACTTCTGTTCTCAAATCCCCTAACTAGGAATTGTATTCAGGGTCCTAGTCCATGTCCTAATGGACTGCCTTGCCTGTAGATGAGTTGATGGGGTGGTAATGCTCTAATGTTTTGAATATCTTGCAGGGCAATGCTAACCTGGATATCCAGAATGTTAACCAGCAAACTGCTCTTCATCTTGCTGTTGAACGACAGCATACACAAATTGTTAGGGTAAGTATCTTATTTGCAGTAAGCCATATGGTTAATGGCATTTGACTAAAGCTGACGGTAGCTGTTAAAATATGAATACTTCATGAACATTCAGAAAATTATTTGACAACATATAGTCACTGCATGTTTGTTTGATTGGATTTTGTTTCATTCAGAAGCCTGCCAACTTGCACAGAAGGTCAGTCAGCAATATGAACGCTGCTTGAAGCTTGCTAAATTTTTGTACATGTACATTATGGTTTCCTCTGTGTGGTTGCCAATTCCAGCATCCCTTCTTGTTTAGTAAGGAAGAATGTGTTCGGCTGTTACTCGTCTGAATCTTGTGGTGCTGTAAGGGGATCTTCAAATAGCATTTCTGATGCCTCCTGCTGTATGAGTAATTGTTCTTGCTCATAGCTTTTGCAAATTGTAGCATGAAACATCTTTTATGACCATAACACCTTTTCAGTCTCTGAGTGTTTGACTTTCCCTGCTCTTAGCTTGGAAGACCTATAAGCAGTGAACAGTAGTACCTTATTGGTGAAAGGAATGCTGTCCTCGTTTTTTGATGCATGGTTGCAAAAGTAAATGCTTCAACTTAACAAAACTTTGTTGCTAGCACAGGAAGTGCGATGAGTCTGGCATAGCTTGCTGTTTCTGGCCTGTGTGCCCTGTCATACAGGACCTGTGTGACTGTTTGCCTTGCTGCTGTGGGCTTTTGAGGCTCAGAGGGAGCACTCACTGCTCTCAGAGTGAATGCATCATCCTGGCCTCGGCCTTTGATGTAACTTTTTTCTTTATAGAGTCATCTTGTACAGAAAACTGTCTCTTATTCAAGCCTACACAGAATTGTTCCCCCTATGCAGAGCTGCATTCTGTTAAGTGTTATTTAACCATAAGGTTTCTCCCTCTGAGGGCTGATGGGTGTGATCCCGTTACAGTGAAACATGTGATATGGCCCTATATCTGGAACTGCTTGCTACCAGAAGAATGGTTTCCTAGAGTCAGTGCCACTTGCATCCTGCAAGCTATTTGGCAGCTGTGTTTGGTGAACTCTTGTGCCCTTCTGGAATTTACAGAGTTACCTGAGAATACAATATTAATGTAGCAGATGAGCAGGAAGGTAGGCATGTAGGAGAACTAGCATGTGTGTTTCACTGACATGCTTATATCTGAGAATGTTTAAGTGAATGACCCTGTAGAGTATCCGTTTTTCAGAAATGGATTAACTTTAAGAAGTCCTAAAATAGCTCATGTAGCCATGCAAAGAGCATGTTGGCTCCATATTCCAAAACTAATTCCTATTGGATACCTTCCAGGGCTGGGTTTGTACCCTCAGGCATTTGTGGAATAGTGGTCAAAGGTATCATGGTGCTTTTAAAAGTCCTACTGCCATGACAAAGGGCAGTGGTTTGCTTTTTTTTTTTAAATTATTTTTTTAAACTTCTGCAAAGACTCTGAAATTCTGTGGTAGTCAAGGATTCCAGGAGAAACTCAAAGGAGTAAAGAGCTAGTGGCAAACACAAGATATGAATATGAGAAAAGAAATTGGTCCAGAATAAATCCATTTAGAGAGTGTAAGAAGTTGAGACTAGACTGTGTCAACTATTAGCTGGTTTTCTTGGTTTCATTTGTGGAAGAGAAGGTTGGGGGAAATGATAAGCTGCAAATAATTGCAGAAAGATACTTCCTTGAAAATTAGGCTTTGAATTCCTTTTAGCCTGTTCTGAAGTTTGAGGCTCTTTGATTCTGAGAAACTGAAACTCCTTGCAAGCATGTGGGTTCCAAAGAGGGAGATCCCTCTGGTATATTCCTGGTTTTGGATTATGCCTTTTGTCTCTACTGCTAATCCCAATTTTACAGAGTAGCAGAAGCTCAAAAACTGAAGTTAAAACCTCAGCTGCTGCCTTCAGGCTTCTGAATGGCAACAGTGATGGGGTTTAATTTTTAGGGGCAGTTGGTATTTTTTTGTCAGCATGTGTTGCTTTGTTTTGTTCAACAGTGCCTTTAAGAAAGTTCTGGTGGGTTGAATTATGGAAGGGCCGTATGCAAAGGCCGTAGGAATAGGAGGGCCTGTGCAGCCTTGTGCTTGTTTTGTGTCATGTGAATAGGAACGGGTGTCTAAAATTAGCCTTAGAGACAAGTCTTACAGTTCATTACTTTCCAGAGTGTTCTGAGAGAGTTTTTAATAGTGTCATTGGTTTTTATGTCTTCTCCTGAATTAGGGTTAACCAAAGTACATGCTTAACTACTTTGCTAATGCGAGGACATTGTAAATTAAGTTGTAAAATTTACAATGTATGCTGTGAAAGTGATGATTTTTGAGGTCATTGAAACCTAATAGTAAAGAATATATACCTATCTCAACTATTGTACATATTGCTGTAATAAATAACATTGTTTGTAGGCTGTTTTATAAGAATTAAAGTCTAAGGAAGTAGAAAGATTCCTCTTAAATTATGTCTTTTGTAGCATTCAGAGCACAGGCAAGCATTAGCCTTCTGCTGAAATAAGCTTGATATTTGAGACAGATAAATGCTTTGGTTGAGGGCTGAGCTTCAGATAAGGAAAATAAACTTACATTAATTCAAGTGTGAGTTGTAGTGAGATAGGAGTAGCCCTTTTGAACCTTGCAGAGAATCCTGAACCATAATTTTTTGAAATTAGTTCTAAAAGGGAGCTTTTTTGGTTTTTTGGTGTTTTATTTATTTTTTTTTATTTGGGTTCTCTCTCTTTTCAGCTCTTAGTCCGTGCAGGTGCTAAATTGGATATTCAGGATAAAGATGGGGATACTCCCCTGCATGAAGCCCTGAGACACCACACCCTGTCACAGCTCCGCCAACTCCAAGACATGCAAGATGTGGGCAAGGTAGATACTGCTTGGGAGCCATCAAAGAACACAGTAAATAAAACACATTTATTTATTCTTTTTCCCCCCCGTATATTTGTCTTTTTGTCTACTTCTGTACTGTTGGACTGGGTTTTGGCAGCATAAGTTTATGTAGACATTCTGCATTAAACTGCCGTGTAGGCAGAAATCATATTGTTCTATGTGGCTTTCCACATGAAGTCATTACCTTTTTTGAAGAAAAAGGGTTATGTAGCTCAAAAATATTTCTATGAATTTATCTTCTGTAGTGAACATGTATGGCTGCCAAAAAATCAAAGTAGCTTTTTTGGAAAGAGAATTCAACAGTATTGCAGTACAGAATAAGACTGAAACAGTTTTCTGTGATTCAATGTCTTGCATGTCTTTATAACCTTAGTTGCTTAGTCGTTTCTCTAACTTTCTGAAAGTATGTTCTGTTAGAACAAGGCAATCTTAATTTCGTATGTTTTTTCAGATTTATATTTTTGACAGAGTTCACTTCAGAAATTGTGCTCTAAGTAAGGCAATAGTCAAAAAGCCTCCAGGTAATAAAAGTCAAAATGTTTTACTGAAAAAAATAAACTCTCACACCCAAAAAGCTGTGTGAACCCCATATATAGAGGTGAAGTTTGTAGTTTACCTGAGAGACAAAGGAGAAATAAAATTATGGAGCAATTCAAATTGAGAGAAAGAAACAGTCTTTTTCTTCAGATATTAAAGATGCGCAACATAATGGTGTATCAGAGCTGCTGAACCATTACTTACCAGTATAATGTTTTTTCTAATTTTATCTGAGGGTTAAAATTAGAAATTTTTTGTTGTTGCTTTTGCATTTCATTAAGAAAAAACAGATACACCAACTTTATGAAAAGTCTTTGTTCAAAACAATAATTCCACTGTACAATTTTTTTTCAAATTGGTTACTGAATCTCACTGAAATACACTGGAGTAAGCCTTGAAAGAGATTTGAAATGTGACTAACGTGTGTAAGAAAATGTGTGTGTCCTTTAAAATGAGACAAGAAGAGCTGTGACAGCTCAGTTGTTTCTGTGATCTGAAATGGACTCTATGAGAGCTGTCTAGAATACTTTGTGTTCATGTGTTTAACTGTGAAATGAATGAAAGGGAATATTTTTTTTTTCTCAGATTTGGCATTTCATAAATTGGTTTCTCTGCCCAGTCTTATTAATGACTTCCACAATGAAACTAGAGCTGTGCATTGAGTTTTAAGGATTTTAACAGAAATGGGTTTTTTTCCATCACCTTTTAAACTTCTCTTTGAGGGGAGGGATTTTATATTTTACAGAATTAAGTTTTATGTCTAGTTTCATTTGACAAGTATTCTTGGTTTCAAACAAAAGTGTAATTTTTTTACATTTCTATTGAAGTAATAAGACAAAGAGCAGGCAAAAGATATGAGAAACAAAAAAATTTTCTCATCATTGTGTCTCTGGTCACCTAAAAATGTTTTAAAGTTTTAAAAAATCATGACCAACCAATACCTACTCTCCTTTATTAGCGTGATCAAACTACTGGTCATTTCTTTGCACTTTGTTTAGCTGCAGAGAACATTTTTGCCAAACTAACAAATTTGCGAGGTTTAAGTGGTGTGGAGAAGATAAGTTCTGGAAAAGAAAGAGGGTAACTTGCTGGTTTTTATTTTATGTGAAATGTAAAAGATGGAGTTAATATATCTGAAAACGCTTTAAGATGATCAGCAAATCAAATTATCTTGAAAACATTTTGTGAAAAACAGGAAATGAGAACAATACCTGTACCTATCTACTTTTATTTAAATGACAGTAAGGCAAAAATTCTATAAACTAGATTTTACCATTAAACAGGTCTAAATATTAAGCTGCCTTTGGCCCAAAATTGAGTATCATCAAAGACAGAATTGAAGCTGTGAAAATACGTGCAGGCATCTGGACCTTTAAAGCTATCCAAGGACATGTTGATAATTTGTCCTGTGTGGAATTGCAAATACAGGTGATGGATAATAGATGACAAATCAGGTTAATAATTTTGCCTGGGAATCAGTAGGGCTTTCTTTTTGTAAATGTGATGACTTAAATTGAGGGTTTGTTTTGAGAGATTTTTTTATTCTTCTTCATTAATTCCTTTAAAGGTTGGAAAACATGTCAGATTTCATTATGCTATGTGATAGCAACACATCTCTGCAAATATTTAGTTTTTAGAGCTTATTTTTTCTTGGCTAAGTTTTAATTAATTTTGGACTGCTGTCTTGGAGATTCCAACCTACTGAGGCCTGTAGGGTGCCTCTTTGTAGCACATATATTCATAATAGAAATAATTATTTCTATTTTTGTTTCAGTTGAATAAACTGAAAAGAAAAATCTCACTTGCAGGATTTTAGGGTTTTTTCATACTTGAACAAGTTGGTTAGACAGCAACTCATTGAAATGGTATGATTTGTTACTCTTTACCTTGACCACTGTTTAAAATATGAAACAATACTTTTTACTGATTATCATTCACTAAATTCATAAATGGAACTAAATTGAATGAATTCTTTAACATTCATTCTTTAACATTGTTGGGTTTTTTTTTAGTAGTAGTTCCTTCTGAATGCCAGTATTATGCCTGTTGGAGCAGGCTCCCCAGGGAAGTGGTCACAGCACCAAACCTGCCAAAGTTCAGGAAGCTTTTGGACAATGATCTCAGGGGCCTAGTGCGAATCTCGGGGCTGTCCTGTGCAGGGGAAGGAGCTTGATAATTCCTTCCAACTCAGGATATTTTATGTTATACATAAAACAATTATGGTCAGATTTCTTCAGCTGGTTTTTTGATAGATGTTTAAAATACATGTAGTGAGCAATCTTGATAGTACACAAAGCCCTACTCATTTTAGGGATCCTTCTGAAACATATTTCTGTGCTGAAGCGCTATGAGCAGTGAACTCCATTTCTTTAAATAATTTTTAAGTTTTCCATCCAGCATATTGTGGTGACTGTGCAGCTGGGAGGAGGAGAAATTTTCTGAAGTATAGTTTCCACCACCCCAAAAAAGTCATTTGAATTGCTTTATTACAAATGCACCGCTCTGGCCTAGAGTACTTTTTATCCTAAATAACTGTATTATTCCCAGGGTCATTTTGTGTAATTTATTTTAATATACAAGTGTCTTTAAGGTGTATTTCTGACTCTTAAAATGCTTTTAAGTGGTGCCACTGCCTAAATCCTAACTTAAAAGAAAGAAACTAATGGAAAGTGTTTACTGCTTCAAAGTTACCATTAGATGATATTTATACGGTTTTTGTGGATTGCACAGAGACTTCTCCCTCACTGCTGAATTGGCTGGGTTTGCCTGTGTGGATGCATTTCAGGGCTAGCCCCCTCCAGAGGTATGCTGCAGCCTTACTGGGCACTGAGGCATAATGGAGAGTATTTTGTGCCTGGGTTGTTTTGTGGTGTTCTCATTCTTTGTGCCTGAAAAGTTGCAGGCTTCCTGGAAATGTCATAGGATGCAACATTGTCCTGGTATTTTCAATTTGTACAGCATGCAGTGGCATTTTAGGACCTAGGGTTTTTGTGACTAATGTAGATGACTGTTTCACAATGACTCTGCCAGCCTTGGAGCAAATCAGTTTCCCTGGGTGTTGTGCTGCCTTGGCTGGATTAATAATAATGGTCCAAAGTACCAGGACTGAAGCTGGATCACATCTCTGCTTTGCTTCAGCCAGTGCTGCAATTGAAGTGCAGAAAAATGGTCTCAATTAATAGATGAAAATTTTCTGCTATCTGAACATCACAAAACAATTTGTTTCCATAACTTACTGATTTCCCTGGTTTAAAGCCTTTGGAGCTGTACTGTTCTTACCTAATCAAGAGGAAGAATGCAGGAGGAGTATCCGAATTCATTAAGTGACCTTCAAGAGTCTTGTAGCCTCAGTGACACATATTGATATAAGAACTTCTAATTTAAAAACAAACAAAAAAAAACATATGGACTGAGGTTGAAAAAAATGCTTCCCTAAGCAACTGGGTTTCCTTGAGTTGGAGCTGCCCTAGCTTTGCCAAAGCTCTTCCTTTGAATACAGTGTAGTGTAGTTTGCTGAGGGATTCTTAGTGATGCCAGCAGTTCTCTAGTCTGTGTTATAATTACTGCATTTCTTCTGATTGAGCTTTAATACAAAAAGATGTTGTGAGCCCAGAATGCTTTGGAGAATCCACTCCTTGCTGGGCTGTGGTAGTGAGCCTTCTTAGTGTTTCTAGCTGACCCTGTGAAGCAGTTACACAAGGATACAGTAACAGCTGTAAAAGGGCAGAGTAGCATTATGTGATTAGATGGGGACAGTGTGTGGGTTTTAATCCATCCAGGCTGAGAAAGACTGAAATTCAGTTACTTTCTTGGGCAGGTACTTTCTTACTGGACTAAAAGTAAATGTGCATTCATTTCTCTGCTCAACTGTGATTTCAATCCAAGTGCAGTGGTAGCATTTTGTCTGAACTGAGCAATTTGAATATATACTGAAGTGTGTTCTGAATATACCCACTGGAACTTTGCCCTTTACAGTGCTTACATAGAAGGACAGCCACTTCACACGTGAGTATAGGTATACAGGAGATTGAGTGCTTCAGTAGAACTATTCCTTGCTGAATTTTAGTTCCTTCAAGGAAAGCTGAATATAGCTGACTCAGAATGAAGCAATTGTTTTGATTTTAGTTCTAGAGACGCTTCCTTTGGCTTACACATTTATGTATATATGTGCATGTGTGCATGTCAAGTAGCTTTCCTTTGGCCAGATGATTCTTAACTGTTTAGAGAGTCTTTCCTGCTTACATATTTGTTTTCTTCCAGTTAATAATGGGACTTGGCACTCAAGGAGCAGAGAAGAAGAGTGCTGCATCTATTGCCTGCTTCCTGGCAGCCAACGGGGCTGACCTCGGCATTCGTAACAAGAAGGGTCAGTCCCCTCTCGATCTCTGCCCTGATCCAAGTCTCTGCAAAGCACTGGCTAAATGTCACAAAGAAAAAGTCAGGTTTGTTTATTCACAAAATACACACTTTCCAAATGTCTGCTTTCCACAGATTAACTGACTTTTTAAAAATGTTGAACCTTTAATTAAAACATACCAGTTTAGGGGTTTGGTGGGGTTTTTTGTGTGTGGTTTGTTGGGTTTTTTTTTACTTTTAATTCTTTAGGTTTTCATGGTACACTGAATGCTATTCACAAATACATTAATTGAAACTTACCCAAGTCTTAGAGGACTTTTGTGCATATTAGTATGGGAAAGGGGAGAATGGGACGGTGACAATCTTCGGGGGGGGATTGGTAGAACTTCACAAGGCAGTCGGGGGGAATTCACTGGAAAAATGGCTAAGCCTTGCAAACAGGTTGGCCTGGAAAGTTGTGAAATCTCTGTCCATACATCTTTTAATGACTGAAATGGGCAAAGCCTGGTATAAACTGATATGAATTCACTGTTGGTGCTGCTTTGAGAAGGTCACCTACTAAGTGCCTGTTAATCTGAACAACTGTGTGATTCTGTGAAAAGAGAACGAGGTGGGTACGTCTGATGTCTTTAGGAATCAGTTTCGGTGAAATACCGTGTTATCAGGTCCGTGCAGTATCCGAGGATTCACCTTGTCCTAGTTACGTTCCACCCGTTGCCGCAAATTATTCTCATCTTTAATTCCTGTATGGGAGTCAAAACTGTACTCTTAAAATGTGACGAAGAGAGGCTGTTTTTATTGATGTTGCCCTGGTAAAGAGTAAGGTGCTTCTTTCCTTTCGGAGTCTGTGTGTGTCCGTGCGTCCCGGCCCCATGCCGTGGCGGGAGTTGGGCACGCGCGCCCTCTGCGGGCCGGCGCAGCGCGGAGCTCCGGCCCCGGGTCCGGCACTGCGGGCATGGGCACGGATGGGCGAGGCCCGGGGGCTGCGTCTGCCCAGCACAGGGCGCGTCTCCGTTAGTAAAGCAAGCTCTTAGGGCGAGAGGAAGGGACTTTTTATGTTCACAGCATGACATCCTGACTTGTGTGTCCTGTTTCTGTACAATGCCTTATCCGAGTGTGTAACCTTGCACTGCAGGGTCAGCTGTACTTCTTGGGAAAGGCAGTTCAGATCGCTGTGTGATCATACATTGGTGCCTGAGTGCATAGGAGTATATAAACAGCCAGTGGATGTGCATTTTGATTTGAGTGAGGTGTTTTTAATTATTAAAAGTTTGACTGCAAGGTTTCTTTGTAGTGGCCAGGTTGGTTCCCGAAGTCCGTCTATGATCAACAATGATTCTGAAACCTTAGAAGAATGCATGGTGTGTTCAGACATGAAGAGAGACACGCTGTTTGGCCCTTGTGGCCACATTGCCACGTGCTCTTTGTGCTCTCCACGGGTGAAAAAATGCCTCATCTGTAAAGAACAAGTTCAGTCTAGGACAAAGGTAAAAACCTCTGAAATTTATTGGTTCTCTTTCTTTTGTAATGGAAAAGTAAAAAAAGGTCAAAGAAATATGCATCTTCTTTTATGTGGAATTATGACTTACACATGTCTCACTGGATGGAATTAATTTTCCATCATAATGATATCTTGCTCTTTTCTGTTTGCCTGTCATACCTACCTCTCCCTGCCTTGCAATGTCTTCATTGTTCAGGTCCTGATACAGTCACCTGAGGGTGCTTTATTGAAATAGACTGTTTCCTCCCTGCTATGGTATCTTTCTTTGTCTTAAGATAAATTGCTGCTTTTTCTGAAGTATAATTTCCCTCAATAATACTGAGCTCTTCTATTCCTTAGGGCTGCTTGAAAGATGATTTGCCAGTAAACTGAGTTAATATGTGCTTGTTTCTGTAGTGAATAATTACTTTCAGCTTTTACCTTCTTTTTCTTTGGGAGCATGAGTTTCATTACACTTTTTCCTTCAGAGAATCAACCAGTCATACCGTATTTTGGAGACCAAGGTTTCTCAAATGGTTGCTCACAGGTAGTTTTGACTATATGGATACCTCCCCATTGCTTTTCTGTTTGAGTATTCTTTTATTCCTTGTAATTACCAAGTCTTGTCCTGGTTTTTTTAGCTGTTAAAAAAGGAAATAATTTCTCATTTGGATTTATATTTGGTTTTGGATTGGCTTTAGGGGTTTTTTTTGTTTGGCTGGTTTCGTTTCTTTTTGGAAACCCAACTGTTGTTTTTTTTTGGTTTTTCTTTTACTTTTTCCAAACATATTTGATTAGTCTGCTTCTGTAGTATGTTGTTTTTTCTTCCATCTCAGAGTAAGTATAAGAATTGTAAATATAAAGTTGCATTCTTTTTACTACTTGCTCTCTTATTCTTCTTATACTAGTTGCTGTTCTGCATTGTGTATGTTCAAAAGCCAAATGTTAACATAGTGGGAGCTCCTTTTCTCTAGACTTTCTTTGCAGTCAGTGAAAGGGTCTGCCACTGGGTGATATGGAGTAGCAAAGTGAAGGTTCTGCCCCTACTCATCCATCTAAAGAAGGTACTCTGTGGAAATCAGCTTTCCCAGGTGAAAGCTAAGCTTTATGGATAGCCTTCCTTTGATTTCTTTTGCTGAATTAGTTTGAGAGATTGGAATATCTGGTCAATACTTCTCTTATACTTTTCTGTATAAAAACATACTGTAGTATCTGCAAGGCTAAGAAATGAATGAATCAGGACAACAGTTCTATGAACTGGAACAGATGGTCCAGGGCAGTATGAATGGAATTGTATGTGATGTCTATGATCATACTGTATATGCCCCATCCTTGGCGTGTTCAAGGCCAGCTTGGATGGGGCCCTGAGTAACCTCATCTAGTAGAAGGTGTTCCCTGCCCATGGCAGGGGTTGGAACTGGAGGATCTCTAAGGTCCTTTCCAACCCAAACCATTTGATGATTCTGTGATATATAAAGCTCTCACATAAAAGGACTTGAGAAACCCTAACCCAGAATATTAAAACATTTCTGTAAAAGTACCTTTTAAGTTAAATTTCATAGGATCATAGAATGTTGGAAAGGGCCTTTAAAATCAGTAATGTGACTGACATCTGATACCGTGCAATGAGCAGGGACATCTTCAACGAGATCATATTGCTTAGAGCCCTGTCCAGCCTGACCTTGAATGTTTCCAGGGGTGGATCATCTCTGGGTAGCCTGTTCCAGTATTTATGACCCTCATCATAAAAAATTTCTTTCTTATACCAAATTGGATTTCTTTTAGTATGAAACTATTACCCCCTCTACTACTGCAACAGGCCCAGCAAAAAAGTTTGCTCCCGTCTTTCTTATAAGCCCCTTTTGAGTACAGAAAGGCTGTAATAACATCTTCCTGGAGACTGTCTTCTGCAGCCTGATCAACCCTGATTTGAATATCTGTGATGGAATAAAGAAGGAGAAAAGAAAAAGAAATACATGGTGTTCTAAATGCTTCTCTGTGCCTGTCATTGTACTGAATGCGTAAAAATTGCCAGCAAATACCTGTTCTTAGAAGTTAGTGTGATAACTCATTTAAGTTGCATTTTAAGAATGCTGAATGAGTTAAAAACCCTACTAGATGGAGATTCTTGAGGCCCATGTGCCATGCAAATTAATGGAGAGAGCAGGCAATGCACTTTGCTCACGTGTGTGTGTTGCTCTTTACAGATTGAAGAATGCGTAGTGTGTTCAGACAAAAAGGCAGCAGTGCTCTTCCAGCCTTGTGGTCATATGTGTGCCTGTGAGAGTAAGTAACTTTACAAAGCCTCTTTTGGAAGTAATTGTGAAACAGAATGTTTTTAATCAGAGTGCTAAAAGCATTAGCAAGTGTGTGTGTGTGTGTATGTCATGTGTGTGTCTCAACAGTGACAATTAGTAATCTGATTTCAGGTTCAATTTACTTGGTAGTCTGGTGTGATCATCAGAATTTTGACATTATTTGTCATGCTGGTAATGATTGGAGGACAAAGTGGAGATTTTCAAATATTTAGAAAGCGTGTGCACTTTAATCTGAATAATTTAACTGTGAGTAGACTTTCTCACATTATAGAAGCCTACTGTGTATCATTAACACTTTGATAGTAATTAGAATTAATTTTGTTGTTTTGTTGCATCTTTTTGAAGGCATTCAGATATGCAAATGGTGTTTTGAAAAATATTGTCAATAAATACTTAGTATACTTCATTATTAATCTACAGATTTGCACAAAGGCTGTATTTTGCCCCAGAAGTCACATCATATATCTTTGCAAAGAGCACCAGTTATGGTTCATTTTGATTTATCTTGTGTAATGGTAAAATAGGTAGGCAAGCTCTAGAAATTTTTTGGTTTTGAGTAGAAGTGGATGAGAATGCAGCTATCACCTTGTCTCCAGACATTTCAGGGTTTTGTTGAAGGGTCATTTCCCTAGAGAAGAGCAGTCCTTATTGATGAGGATCTACACAAGAGGGAAGGTAATCGTTCCCATGGGTAGCTGCTTACTTGGACTTGCTAAAGAAGTCTGGTTTCTTCCTCTGTTCTGGCTGAGGCAGCTGACATCAAACCACTGACTATAGTTAGCCTGATCTGGCTTCTTTCACTGTCTGCAGTTGAAAGATGATGAGAGAAGTTGTTTTGAATCGTTTCCCAGGAAAGAAGACAACAAAAAGATTGATTACTGTGGGGAAGGATTTCAGCAGCACAGTACACGTCACCACGTCTAAGCTGTAACAAGGACAGCAGAAGGTTTAACAGTTGTAGATTGTTTCTTTCCAGATTTTTTTCTGGCCATCTTGTTCAAGCAAGATGAGAGAGTATTCAAGTTTGTGTATTTTGTTGGACCCACTCTCTTGATTCACAGTAACCTTTTAGCATTTGAGACAATAACTTGCCTTTAGTTGAAAAATTACAGCCCCCTTTCTAGGATTATATCAAAAGATACAGGTTTACTGTTAAGGGTAAAGAGCTGCATCTCTTTGCCCCTGGAGCATTTGGACAGTTAGTGAGATCCTTTGTTCTAAAGAAAAAGATAGCCAGATAGCCAGGACATTCTTGGAAGTTCTGGTCTAAAATGTGTGATTTACCTTTTAACTTCTGAAATTCTTGTGGACTAGACATCCATCTGGAGAAAGAGGAACCTGTTCACTTGAAATATCTTAAAAGGAGATAGAGAAGAGATTTACTTTGAGCAGCAAACAGGGCATTTTTTAGGTGTGATTTGCAGAAAATTATGTGAAGATAAACTCAAGTAGTTCTTTGTATTATAAGCATCTGTTAAGTCATTGCTGTATAGTTACTCTGAATAAACAAACTCATGGATAGGAAAAAAGAATAAGTGGGAAGATTCAGAGTTGATTTATTTCTCTGTTCCCTCAGATTGTGCAAGCTTGATGAAGAAATGTGTACAGTGTCGGGCAGTGGTTGAGAGAAGAGTGCCTTTCATAATGTGCTGCGGAGGGAAAGGTACAGAAGATACCAGTGATGATATTTGTGAGTGACTCCAGAGCCCATGCTCTTTCACGTTCCTCCACCAACCTATTCTCATTCTCTTAAATGATCTAAATATTTTTCTCCTTTCTGAAGAAAAGTTTAATGAAAACAGTGCTAACCTAGGTATCTCTTTGCTGTTTGCACTGCTTTCTGCATCAGTAGCAGCAAATGTGGTAACACCACTGGTCATTACACTGGAGAGTTGCTTCTGGCATTCGGAGTAGAGTCCAAAACATATGATGACTTGGCCACTTACTAATGCTCTAAGAAGTAAAAGCTGAAGATTTACTGTGATTGTGCAAATGAGCAAATAATTTTTTTTTTACCTCTGGTACTCTGAAGTAATGGTAAGTATTTTGTATCTAGGTACAAGCAACTTTCCTGAGAGAATGTCTAGTTTTACATCTCCTCCTTTGACTAGTTTTCAAACTTCTTGTGACTTATTTGAGTAATTTCTATGAGTTATTTGCATTTGCTCTGTGTGTGTATATTCGGTACACAGTATTTCAGTTGAGTTTATGAGAATTAGAATATTAGTTCATTCTTGTCATAATGTTTTGAAATAGATAAATATAAGAATAGTCATTAAAATCAGGTTTTCAGTATTCACACTGGAAATTCAAGACCTGACAATTTGTCTTTGATATAGTAGTATTGCTTCCCAGATCAGTCAGATAGAGGAATATTAATCTGAGCTTGTTCAAATTTTGAACAAACTGCTTCTAAGACACTTGGGCAATTTTGAACACCAAATAGAATCATCTCTGTAGATAAAAAAGTCATTTCAGTATGAAGGAACTTGGCTTTTTTTCCTTAAACATATGCAGAAAAGATTTGTCAGGAACTTCGCTGACAAATAAGAATTCTGAGAACATTAAGGGACTACAAGCATCATTATTATGGAAATACTTGTCAAAGAAGTGTTGCTGCTAAACTCAAATTCTTTGTTGAGCTGCAGTGAGGGTGTAGTGAATTTAATTAGATTATCAAAGATGGTTGACTAACATTTTTTCCAGATAATTGAAAAATTGTAGCTGTGACACTGGAAATAATTATTCCTGGGTCATTAGATTGCTGCGTAATCGTGTATCTTCATTTTCTTTTAATGTTACAGCAAGTGGAAACATTCCAGTTTTGCAGAAGGACAAAGACAACACTAATGTCAATGCAGATGTACAGAAGCTGCAGCAGCAGTTGCAAGACATCAAGGAACAGGTAAAAGTGCTGGATAAAAGTTGTAGAACCATTAAGCACGAGAACTACTTGATTGAAAAAACAATGCATCCTTTATTACTTAACGCAAAATGACATGTTGAAGTGCCTCAGGTCTTAAACTGTAGTTGGAGGACCAATATTTTTTGTGGGATGTGACTTTTATGTCCTCCATGTATGGGGTTAAAAGAAAAAATTGAGTGTCTGTGTTTGATAATCCATCTATTGGAGCATGTGTGTTGATGTGACTGAAAAAGGATGGTCTTCCCAGTCAGTATATTCTCTGACTGTTAAGCTGACCTGAATGTGTTGGTACAGCAGAAACTGTTTTCACAGAACAGTGATAAAAGTAGATCATCTTCATCATTCTGTATCTACCTTAATCTTGACTTGTCTGTTCATTAACTGCCTTGGAACAATAGCTGACAGTTACCTGTCTTATGAAGGTTATAGTGAACACACTCTTCAAAAAACTGTGTGGCTGCAAGGTTGAAACTGGGAAAATATTATACATGTAATTCAAATATTTGGAATTTAAATGTTAAGGTTAATCTTTGTAATTAGGTATAGTGTTTGCAGATCTTTCAGCAGTAAGGGCTCTGGAGCATCTGACTACTGAATGCGGTTACTCTCTTAGAACCCTGATAATGTGACTTTTTGTTTCTGTGTGTATAACACAATTGGAAGAAACTTTTCGTGGATACAGGAAACGGAGGTGTTCTAGCTTGCTTTTTCCTGTAGCAGGCTTACAGCATTCCATAATACTTCAGTGATGGCAGCATCACATCTAGTCCTGGTAGTTGTTGGATTCTGTTCATGTGCATGAAAGCCTGGGCTGGAACATTTAGATTGCCAATTTTAGGGCCTGTGTTTCAAAATGCCTTAAATTTGAGAGCTGATATGCTCAGCTGAATGTCTGTGAGAGGCTTTTCCTGTCATATGGTGACTCGGCCAGCACTCCAGTAGTAGAAATTCAAAAGAGTACTTTTTATCTGTAAAGAACGTTCAAGATTGAAAATTGTAATTTGAAAATGCATGTCTGTCTTACCTGGAAACTCCAGATGTTACTGTCATCTCTGATGGCTTGCATCTACTATATAGCTTCTGCTTTACTTTTTAGCATTGAATGGTAAGAATAAGGTTATTCTTTTGGCATTTGAAATGATACATGCACAAGATGCCAGATGCATGCTTAAATACAAGTAGTGTGTTTTCTTCAGATACATTTTTTCAGGGTACTTTAGGAGTTATAGAAGATCAGAGTTCTGTTTGGGTGTGCGGATATTCTTATGTATAGGCATGTGAAAAGAAAACTATTTTGTTGCAATTTTTCGTCTTGATTAGATGTGATCTCAGGGTTTTTTTGTCAGTTTTCCTTAGTATTCTCTCTGATTTTATCTAACCTTTGGGATTTTGCTAGCCAGCAGCCAGAATTGTTCAGTGCCTCTGACTAGAAGGAGATGGTTCTGATTATTCCTTCTGTACCTCTTGGCTTGAGACTCTTGTGTTTTCTTCAGTGTCTTTTGTGCTTAGTCTTGTGAAAGGGCTAATTGTGAGTAGCAAGTCGGATTTGATTGAAATGGATCATCTCATCTTTTAAATTTGTGCTTGAAGTTACGCACAACATTCCAGTATAGTTGTATATTCTTTTTATTTGTTCTGTAATAGTTCAATCTTCGTGTTCAATTGATATTTTTCTACTTAAAATTAATTTGTTCTCTTTCAGCAGGTATAAGCCTTTGTTTCAACTCATACCTTCAATGATAATCTAATATGTTAGTGCAGCAAGCTTTTAAAACTATTTCTGGTGCCAAGCAGAAGTGATGCTGATGTCAACAGACTCTCCCACATCTGATGACCACACCATTCTTCAGGGATTCCCTGAATGTGAACCCTTTTGACTGTAATTTCAATACCTTCACTCCACTTCATACATAATCATCATCATCATCCATCTAATATCTTACGTATGTTCCTTCACCATACTTACATCACCTTTTTCTTCCTTAAAAAATAAATTTATTTTGTCACTGTGCACCTGTATGTTGTTGTAAAAACTGTTTTTAGTAGTGAGGAATTTATACTTCAAGCAGTTTAAAACACCTTGTTAGTGTAAGAAAAATTATTTGAGTTACAAACCCAGTTATACTTAAGGTGCAGTGGGCACTTTCCCAGAGTACTTACCTGAAGAAGTAATTCTCATATAGAACAGGCATCGTGCCTTTTTGTACTATTTGTTTTCCTTCAGAAGATGGGAGTCAAATGTTGCAGGCAGATAAAAAATGGGATTTAATGCAGAGGATGTTCTAACAAATAGTACAATAGTTACAGGTAATATTTCACTTCTTATTTTCTGCTGCCCAAAAGGGGCATAAGGCTTGCAGTGAACTTTTACTGTACAATTATGTGTTAGATGGTAGTTAAATAAGGAATTCTCCTCCAGAGTTGGATACAACTCAGATATCTGGGCTTATATCCCACTGGGAAACTGCTGAACTAATTGAGAAGAACCTGTCAGAAGAGAATTGTGTAGCAAACAGGAAGCTTATTATTCTGCCAGCTGAGTCGTACTGTATGAAGTAACTTAAGTGTGTTAAGATAGTATCATGTTAAGAAATTAAACCTATTTTATATACTGTGCTTCTGTACTAAGCAGGAGAAATAGGGCAGTCTTCTAATACTGCATATCTATAAAATGAAAATGTTGGGATTTCTGTCCTTTACTGAATGAAAAAGTTCAAAGTAATGGTGTTTCAACAGATCTGATTTTTTATTATTTCTGTGTCCCTTAATGGATCTTTTCATTTTTAAATGAAGGTGTAGCATTTGGAGAGAAACAGACCCTTGTAACTTCAGTAATTCTGATATTATATTTAGACACAAAAGCAAATAATTAGCCAAAACATAGAATAAAGGCTACACACTGGGGATTTTCCCAAAGATGTGTGTTTGCTTTGTCAGTCCTCTGTGAAAGATCATCATGCCAGTGCTGCCAAGTTACAGATGCTTGTCACACAGCTGTGTATTCATTGCATTGGAAATAGCTGTTTCACTGAAACCTTAAGTCTGTGAGTTATTGAAGGAGGAATACTCTAAAGGTCCCATTGATGTGTAGGATGTAAAGGTGATGACTTCATGTGAATGGAAGAATGAGCAGGACTGATTGACAGTCAGTCTTCTGTAAATTTTTAGTTTGAGAATGTTTTGTTACAGTACTGTGGAAATTCTCGCAAAGCTGGAGCACATTCCCCTTCAGTGCTTTTTTTTTAAAAGTATAAAATGGCTTAAGGTTTCACCTGGAAGTTTTATTTTCCTGCTAGCCCATTATACTAGTATCCTGAAGATTAAAATAGTGATTTGGCCAGATTCCATGCCAATTTAAACTCTTAAGCAGAATTTTGGTGATTTTTTTTTTGTCTTCAGTTAATCGATCTACCCTAGGAAGTAATACCTATTGATTTCCTAGAAAATGTGCTTTAGGGTTTTTCTGAATAGGGTACCTTGGTATGGATTCTTTCTCATGCAATGAACAAACTGAAGTGAAGCCCCAGTGGTGAATACAGAAGCAAGTCACAGGTGCAAGATGGTGATAAAATGAATTTGTATTTGAAATACGAGCCTTGTCAGTATTTCATGTTATGTATGAGATCAATATTTATAATTGTTGGATATTTGTAGTATGTCTAAGATAAGAGGACCTCTTAGATTTGATTTGTTCCATAGAATGGTCTTAACAATTTTCATCTCTTGTAACATCTATTCATTTACTAACATTTGATAAACTGTTATAAACGAAATCCTAATATGGCTGCAATATATTTATGGTGAAGGAACATGCCTTATGAAAACTTCAGTTTCTGCACATGACAAAAGGCGAAGGACGTTGTTCCTTAGTGGCTTGGTGCAAAATGAACTTTGCTGTTGAAGAACTTTGGGCATTGACCATCACTTCATGTTCAGCAATTAAAACTGATTTTAAAAGTTTGCTGTGCTGCTGTTATGAGTGAAGGTTACAGATTTACTACACTGTTCTTCATTTGAAACTTGAGGTGTTCTTTTGGTTGAAAATGCAGATAACTTCCACAAAGTACTAAATTTTACATATCATATTGATTATGCAACATTTTTATTCCTTCTGTGGGTGTTGAGTGCTTGGTGTTTACAGGTAAGTTTATGAATGGCTAGGTGGCCTGAGAAGAAATTTGTAAATCATTACCCAAGCATTGCATACATCAAGCTGTTATGTTTTGTTCCCTGGAAGATTTCATGATATAAAGGAGAAGGTTTCTGAAGAGTGTTTTAATGTTGCAACATTATATTGAAAATATGTCAGCCTACTACTTTTGCCTTAATTAAAGAAATCATATTTAGAAAAAAATTTACATAGTTGTTTGTGTCATGATAGAGTAGGAAAAGCCCCACAATTTAGCTTAGAGGCTATGGCAGCTGTCTGCTATGCTCAGGGTGACATATTTGTTGTTAAATTTCAGCAGTTGAGATGTTGCACATTGAGTACTGTATAACTACTACCACTGACTACGTAACCTGTCCAAATCTTTTGCAGACGATGTGTCCTGTGTGTTTGGACCGCCTGAAGAACATGATCTTTCTGTGTGGCCACGGGACGTGCCAGCTCTGCGGAGACCGGATGAGCGAGTGCCCCATATGCCGCAAGGCCATTGAGCGGAGGATCCTTTTGTACTGAACAGGGGCCAGAGTCTTTTTTACTAGGTTTTAAAAGAGTATGGACATGTTGATGGTTTTAAACCTCTGTTAAGTTTGAAAGGTAGTAAAGGGTTCTGATGAAAACATTTCTAATACTGTAGCACAGGTTTGTTACGTAGTAATTGTTTAAAGACTGTGAACACACCAAATAAAAGAAACAGTATTTGAACAGTCAGCTTGTAGCTTTACTCTTAAAAAACATCTAAGCCTAATGCTAATTTAAAGCAGTCTTTTTTTCATTTTCTCTCTTCTTCTTCCCTTTAAAGTTTAAAGGGACAATCTTATTTTGGTTTTGTTCATGTGTATCATGTATGTATCAGATGTCAAGTGATGTAAGGGAATTTTTTTTATATTGTCAGTTACTACCAAACATAAATATTTAGGATTTTTTTTTTTTTGCTTTGTGCTTTTCTGGAGAGTGTCAACATTTCCTGTGACAGTTCTGATTCACAATTAATTTCTGTCTTGAAATACACAGTCATGAAAAATCAATACAAAATATATACACAGTAATAATAGATATACTATTCCCATAGGGTCATGCCTCAGAATGCAATGGTAGGGTAATTCGGACTTCATCATGCCCTTTGTTCCTGAGGATGGGTTGTGTAGGAAACAATAAAAAGAAAAATCTGTTTTAGAAGCATTATGTTTCCAAAACACTTTGAGCTAACAGGTTCAAGCTAAGTAACTTAAATAGCGAGCCTCATAATTCTGCCAATTACTTGACTTTGTATGGAATTGCTTTTAGCTTGAGTGGAAACGAGAACATTTGAGCAGTGGGTCAGTTATCCCTTTTAGATCAGTGAATTTGATCCATTGTGTAGAAACACATACATGCAGAGCCGTTTAGAAATTGTGGGTCTGTGAATTCAGAAGAAAGAGATTTTGCAAAATTTCCTTTTTTTTAAAGTGAGTTTTATTGTCTCCAGGCAGCAGTGTCAACAGCAAAAGAGAATATTTAATATTGATTATTCATCTAAGTGGGGTGTTAACGCCAGAACTTATCTGTAAGCATTACTGAATAATACTGCAAATGAAGATATTGCTGACAGAACAGTGAATTTTGTGAGCTGTGCCTATTTGAGCTGAATTTTGCTGAAGGAGTTTGTTGTCCCTGATATGATAAAGAGCTGTTCTCCTAACCCCCAAAATGCTACTGTTAGGGACTGCAAACTATTAACATTTTGAAAACTAATGTATCATTTTTGGTGGTAGAAAATGCACTGATTTAAGGATCTCTTGTAGCTAAAAGGAATCTGTGCTTGCTCCTAAGTGATTTGACTGTTTCCTGAGTGCATAGTTCATGTAGCCCATTGCCATTGTGCAGACTTCATTTGGACGTGCTCTTGCAGAACATAAAAGAAATCCATGCTGGAGTCACTTAGGTGCCTTACTTGCAGCTAAGATGAATTTATCATTGAATTCTCATTGCATATGTCTAAAACATGGATAAAAGGATAGTTCAGGGAAAGATCCAAGTAAGGATAATGTTGTAGTTGTGGTCTTTGCAGATAAATCCATCTGTCTTCTGAAACTTATGTTGATATGCCTGAACTGTGCAAATGTTGGCAAATGTCTCAGAAGACTGTTAGTAATAAACCATAAAGATAGACACACCTTGAAGCAATAAGATTTAAACACAGAATAAAGTTTTCCAGGAAACAAGTACAGTGATATATTGGAAAAGTGTATATAGGAGGGGCTTTTAACACTATGAAGTGGTGTAATACACAGCCTTACAATAGCCATCTTTAATCCTCATCCAGCATTCCAAGTGTTCCTCATTATTTTCAGCGTTCTTTCATTGGACACAATCACAGTCTGGAGTCACTGTAATAGTCTGTTTTATTTTGTATACTGTAGTCATCTGTTCTCACATAATCGGTATTCTTGACCAAATGAAGCAGGCTTCCCTTTTTTAGCTTCTTGATTCCTATTCAAAAATACCAAAATTTCAAGGATTTTTGGGAAGTTTTTGATGTAAGGCCTTTTTTCAGTTCAGCATTTTGGGTATCTCCACTTGAACTCTGCATGCATCTGAGTGTTCATTGCAATCTTCATTTGGACAATATGCCTGTTACAAAGCTTTTGGATTGGTTTTTTTTCTGCTAGCATGTTTTACAGCTGAACTTTATATAGTAGGCTTCAGTTTCTTGTCAGGCTTCCCCTAGAAATACTTCTATAATAGGATGTGCCATTTGATGATCCATTCCAAGTTTTAGCCTGTCGTGCATCAGATTTGTACCTTGATTTCCTCTGTCTCTGACAGACATATTTTGTCTTCTTAATTCTTTAAGGGAACCTCTGCAAATTTGGCTGTGCAGATGCAGGGTGGATCTCTTCTTGATAACACAACTCAAAACTGAAACCTCAGTATAGCAGTTCACATTTTCCTGATTTTTTGTTGCTGGAACAAGCCAGAATTACTTGAAAGTATTCCAGCTTAGCATCAGCTAAATAATTCAGCTGAGTTAGAACAGATCTGAAGCATCCTGGGTAGGAAACTGGATGTAAGATGTAAGTTACTGTTTAACACCCTCAGTGCTTGAATACCATCACGGTCCTATGGAAGTGGAGACATTGACTGAAGGTGTTGCTGTAGGAGCAGCTTTGGTGTTCTATACTGCACTCACAGCAGATGTATGTGACTGCATAGGAGTTTGCGATTGGACTCATCAGCAATGTTGGGTGCCAGTTGAGATGAGCTGTGTCAACTTGATGGTGACACAGAAAAAACAACTATTTTGGTGCCAAGAAACACAACTGAATTAGGAAAGCTAACCAAGATGCTTGAATTATTTACATAGGTCTCTTATTGACAGGAGGAAGAGCTGTATCTTGTCTGGAGATGGCGATACAGTTTGCCTTTCAAAAAACTTAATGAGGAAAAATGCTTGCAAATCCAGTATCATTTATGGAAATAAATATTTATATTCAGACTCTCTCTTTTCATTCAGGCGTAGAAGGTGAGCTAGTGTTGTTGAGGATCTCAGTAAGCTCATTCACTTTATTTTGTGGTTATCTGTGCACAGTGTGCATGTTTAATTGGATAGCACATATTTGAAGGATGAGAAGTTCACTTGAAAGCCAAAGGGGGTCGTAACAAGTAGTAGGGTTAAGGAAATATCACTGTGCATCTGTCTTCAGCAAAAGATTAAAGTCTGAATTTCACCTGAGCAAAGTGAAAATTAGAAAAATCAGTTAGGCATTTATCTCTTAATTTATTGTTAAGTCGTAGAATGTAAGGGTTGTAAGGTTTGTTATGTCTATTCCCCAGCATTTAATAACAATTTTGAAATTAAATGGAATGAAATATCTCCATTTGATTCTTGAAACAAGTAAGAAGACACCTAAAAATATGTATTGTTCAGTGTGAGGTATGCTCAGATGTTTAAGTAAAATACTTTCTTTTCCATTCATTAAGGGACATAAGCAGTCATATCACTATGCAGTGATTTAAAGTGTAAAGACAACCTAAGAGGTTAACAGAATAAACTTAATAGTTGTAGATTGTTAACTTTTGTATAACTACCTTTGACTTCTTTCCCCTCAAAACTTGTATCATCACTTATTGTGGCCCAAGCTTATATGGCACTTCTCAAAATCTGGGCTGCTACTGCCTACTTTCCATTTGTTGGATTACTGTGTATTTGTATGTTGGGGTTTGGAGAAATCCCCTTTTCCTGAAGTGGATAATAAAAGCTAGACTGGTGAGATAGCAAACAAGTTGCTTTGTAAATGTGAAAATTTGGTTAGAAGTTGGTGTTCCTAACTTGGACTGGGTGAGAATATAGCAAGATTTGCACAAGTACTTGTGCCTTGTTAGCATAATCTTATAATTGGTATTTTAGCTTCTTTTAAAGACCTGAAATGGTCTTTTAAAAATAATTAAGTACTTATTGTGTAGATATTTTCTAGAGATGAAGGTTTATGTACGTGTAATTATCCTTTGCAGTATTAATTGCAGTTAGTGTAAACACTAAATTGTTTGAAGAAGCTGCTTTCAGCTAGTGATCTGAGCTTCCTCTACAAAACTAATTGTCAGAAATTTAATTTTACTCTTCCAGTAGCAGCTGGTGAACCGAAGAGCCTATCCTGTTCTTTGTGCTGCATGGGTCAAGTTTTCACTTAAAAAAACCAAACCCCAACAACACTACAGTCTAACCTTTAGCAGTGCTACCTCCTTTCTGTCAAAGTGCTGAATTCTTCTCTAGCTGTTCATTGTCTTTGGGAGGGGTGGGGAACGCATCAGTTTTCTTTTGCTTTATCACTTTTGATGTCTGAATACATTTTAGAGGTTGTTTTACTTTAGAAAATGACTGTGTAAATTGCGTACAATAGCAGTGTGTGATTTGCAACAAAGCACATGGTATACCTGTGCAGAAGTTGCTGGAATTCATACTGTTGTCTTTTCTGTGCATTTCATACTTTGTTTGTGCTGACAAAGCTAAACTGTTGTCTGCAGAAGCTTTAGTGTGTGCCATTTTTATAGCTAAGCCTGTGGTAAATACACAAGTTCTGACTCAGGGCTTTTTAACAACTTAAACACATTCACAATATTCTTCAGCACATCTTGGAGAATATAGAGATTTAATGACTGTACAGTGCCTTGATAGAACTATTGAATGGGCAGCAGCCATAGGGTCTTCACAAGAAGGCAAGTGTCTTTTCAATCCAGTTAGTGAGTTGATGTTAATATAGTTGTAATGCCCTTGCCATGGATTTATAAACTTGTATATATTTTCTGTAAAGGAAAATTGGCAAATTTAGATATTGTTAAGCTTTCTGAAAGCTGTTTAATTGTTGCACTGGTCATGAAGATCTGAAGGGCGTAATATTCAAATTTAAGGAAGCAGCTTTTGTGTCAAAGACAGCTGAGAAAATTTTCTGTATGTGACATTTTTAGTACGAGGAACAGGTCGTTGTATAACATGTAAAAGTACCTGCTTTACTCTGATCTGGTAGATCTTCTGTAAGTGAGAGAGAAATAACCAACAACAAATCAGTATGTTTGCATGCCATTTCATAGTTAGAAAACTTTGTGTCGTTTTGAGCTTCTAGGAAGTACTTAATTTGTCCTAGCCTTAGTGTCTTTATGAACGCAAACTATTCATGTTAGAAAACAGGTTTTACTGAATCACAACAAACATTTTTGCTTTTGTTAAAACTAACTTTGTATTTTCTGTAAACTGTAGATTTTGACATGACTGTTTATTGGAGAAATTTAAGGTTGCCTGTGTGAATGTAGTGTATTTCTGTATGCAGATAGCATTATATAATTGCTTACTTTAAAACTGCTTAGCAAGGTCTAAGCTTTTCAAAGGAAATGCTGATGTACTGTATGGTTAGTAAAACTTGTCATATAAGATGTATACTGACTTTTTGAAGAGCTTTGATTTAAAAGTATAGTTGGACTGAATTAATACTGATTTTTTTGCACACAACATTGGAAAAGGGGTGGTGGCTCATTTGTCTTCCTCCTTCTGAGTTGTAATGATGTTAGATGTCACCATGGAATTTGAAAATTGGATACCTGAAAAAGTATTTGCAAACTTGGTTACTCGTTGGCATACAATGTTTAAAAGAGCACCAGATTTTATTGAGAAATTTTGCAGTCCAAAGTTCTTAAAAAAACTGGTTCTTTTATAATATATTCCTGAAGACTGAGTTTGTGAAAGCATCAGATGTGCTATGTGCCTTTGAATCTCCAAGGTACTCAAACGTTG
The DNA here is from genome assembly GCF_963513975.1 of Fringilla coelebs. Classification (NCBI taxonomy): domain Eukaryota; kingdom Metazoa; phylum Chordata; class Aves; order Passeriformes; family Fringillidae; genus Fringilla; species Fringilla coelebs. The sequence goes on along the minus strand of NC_140028.1, from coordinate 48,552,061 downwards.
TTAAAGCAGCACAGTAGAAGTTCGAAGGGTGGATTATGTTGTAACAACAGGTTGATTTAAAATTATCTCTGGATTATGTGCAAATTTTTCTGTAAATATGCAGTTCATAGTACTGTTCTACTGACCCGAGTTGCTGTTAAGTGTTTGTTAGACTCTGTGTTTACTTGTAATTGAATGGCCTTTACAGATCTGGCTACGTGAATGTGCTCGTTTAAACATCTCCTGCCAGATACAGTAACTTCCATATTCTGAGACAACAGATGCTGCATCATGGTTTGTACTTTTAGGATTCAATTTAATGGATGCATTTGTAAAAAAAAAAAAAAAAAAGTCTATGTAATCAAAGGCAACAAAACCAACTAGACTTAAATGGCTTAGTGTTTTTATTTGTCCTAGTGTACAGGTGAAAAAAGGAACTGACAGAATAAAAAGTTTGTTGCTCTCTTTCTCAGTTTCTTTTCATTTTTCAAGTTTCTTCAGCCTTGGTTTGTATGACAGGTCTGTATGAAAACAATGTTTTCAAATACTTTTGAAAAAACTATTTTAAAATGATTTATGCAAGTTGTTACAATACATTTGAAGTAGCCTCTTGTTCTTTGCTTTGGGATTTACAAGCTGTTCACATACTTCTCCTTACATGTTCATTGAACATGATAGGAGCAGTGCTGGCATTGGTTGAAGACTTCATGTCTGTGGTCTCAAGGGTTTCAGCCCCTGCTGTTGATTGCAGTGTAAGCTGCAGGTTTTGCTGTGTTTGGTTTTGATGGGTTTAGATTTTGAGAAGGCTGTTTCCTACTGTTCAATACAAATAACTGTAGTATTTTTATATATGTATGTAGTAGAGTTAATTTCTGTATAGTGCACTTAGCTGTTCTAAGTCATTCCAGCTATATCCCATATACAGTCGTCTGTTTTTGATGGGAGTACTGAAAGTGCATGGATATTTCCTTTGGATTTGACATGAATCAAATGCAGATTTCTTCATAGGTGTACTCTGTTTCATTTAGGGAATAAAGATTAGTGGCAGTATTGGAATAAAAAAGCATTAACCTTCCTTTTCAGACTTTGTTTTCCACCATAAGGAAAGGAAATATAAGTTGTCAGAAATAAAATTGTTGAAGTTCTTGTGCTTTGTGCAGCCCGGCTCATGATGGTGACATGCCTTGGAAGACTTTTGCTTTCAAGAATGAATCATACCAGCTTTTCTTGATACTTAAAAGAAGGTTTTGGCTGGAAAACACTTCAGAGTTTTAAATGGTTTGTTCCCTTTTCAGCAAAGTAGTATATCCTTGCTTTCCAGGAGATAGTAAGGTAGGGGGTTTTTGCAGTCTTTGAAAGTGATGCTATGATGGATTAAAATAATTTATATTAAAAACTGAGAACTGTGCCAACTGGCAATGTATAAATTTTAGTCAACAATGCGAGACTAAAGTTATGGGAAAGTCATTGCAGTATCTACTACAATTAGGATTTATTGACGTTTATGTGACTGCCCTTGAGAAGCTAAGAAACCTAATTTCTAAAATTTTTTAAATACACTTGTGTGACTATAGTGACCTCTTGCAAAACTAACACTGTTTCACGGAATTTTCCTTAGAAATAAATCTGTGGGAGGTAAGGAGACAAACTTAATTCTGAGCCGATTTCCCCATTGACGTGTCTGTATCCTAAAATGTGTGAGTATTTCTCCCACAAGGGGTCAGTAGCACCCTCCACTTGGCACCACTTTTTATTACAATATAAGCAGAAAGCAAACAAGGGATAAGGATAATGATGATTGCATTAATATGTGGGTGGACCAGACCTAACTTGTCTCCTTCTTCAGGCAGGCTAAGTATAATTAGGTTATTTGCTGACTTCAGTAAGCACCATATTCTATCCTCTGACTCTCATGTGACATGAACATTGCTACTATTGATTAGGGCAAAGTTCCAGTGGAGTGTTTGCCTTTAGCTCTAGTTGAAAGTATTCATTTAGTTAAGCTTTTTTTCAAAAGCATGCAGTTGGAGCAGATAAACTATATGAAAGAGCTTGTCCAGCAGGCAGGGGAAAAGAATTCTTGTAAGAGTGTCCCACATATTCTTAATGATAACCACAGTCTCCCTAGATGGCTAGAGCTGATTAATATTTTCCACTCTATAGTAACACAACTTACAGTTAAATATGCTTTGAAGCCTATCAGGCTACTCGGTGGAAGGAATGTTCAGCTTCTCAAGGCTTCTCTGAGTATGCAAGTTTCTTGAAGGCCAGAAGTTTGAAGTTGAAGTAACTCATAATCTTTCTCCCAAGAGGCTGAACAGACCAGAGAGCTATTCCTTCAACAAAAATTTCCATCCCCTGTAGCAAAGTCATGTTTCACAAATAGGAATCTTGAGATGCTCAGTGTCATTCAGGCACAGGTTCTTACATGCATTTAACAAGGAGCCTTCCTTACCTTTGTGTTTGCAACTCTTGTTATTCTCTCTGTCACATCTGTTGTGGGGCTTGTATTTCATGTCCTCAGTGCTTCTGTCCCCGCTACTGAAATCCTTCATTTCAATTCTTTGTCTGTACTTTTGATACCAGAACCATGTCCCTTCCTTCTTGGTATGTCTCTTCTGAATTTTACACTGTTTTCTTTTACATTTGAGGTTGGCATATGCATAGTGAAGCCTTGTCCTTGTGTCCCTAGCTCCACTGTGAATTTCTGTACTGACAGAAGGAATTCCTGAATTTGGTCTTGATATAATTTCACATTAATTTATTGACATCCCTTATTTCTCCCATTTGGTGATAAAAGAAAAAGATTTTGTCTACCACCTGAGGAAAGGATTGGGCCACTTCTGATCTCAACCATATGAGGAAATTCAGAAACAAGTAAATGTTTCAAGGTTTGGCTTGGGTGATGTCTCTTTGTCCTATAGGCCACCCGTAATTTTCATTCTTACTGTGTCCTGGCAGCCTAAGGGTTATTTTCCAAAGAAACTCACAAGCAACTAGAAGAGAGAAGTTTCCATCTGGAGAGTCTTGTGCACTTATGTTGCCTGGAGGGGAAGTTCAGTGGGATTGCTTGCAAAGAGTAGGGTTCTGGTTTTGGACTTCTTGCTGCCTCCATAAAGAATTAGGAAAAGAATTCCATCTCTTTGAATAAAGTAAATCTGAAACCAGGTTCCAGGTATTTCTTTTTTGCTCAGATTTCATAATCCCTACTGTGTATATACTTTACAGTTGAGAGGTAGTATGAGGTTCTGTATGAAAGCTATATAAACTAGATGCCAATTATATAGCATTCATTTCCAATGGCCATAGATTGTTGGCTTTGAAATACAGTATTATTATCCTTCTCTTTTTCTTCTGTGATGACACCTGTAAAATAAAGATCACTTCAGGTCTATCCAGATAAGGTGGCTTTTCCTAACACAGAGCCTTAGTCAAGCTGTTTGTGGTACAGCCATACAAAATATTCAAGTTTCTTGTCTGTTTTTCTGATTTATAGCACATGCCACTTAAAGCACTTAATTTATATTGATATTGGGTTTTGGTCAGGTGATTGTGATTCTGTGTAAGGCTGAGGAAGTCTTGATATTGTTATCCTCTGAAACTGCATTCTCCCACCTTTTCATGTAGAGGACATAGAGTCTGGAAGCATCATACTTTTTTGTTGAGATAGAAAAGTGGGCTAAAGTGAGGGTATGGGGAAACTTAAAGCTAAAATGCAGTCATAGACCTAGTTCTTCTGGCATTTATGAGGTGAGAAACTCAGATGGCAAATTTGACAGAGAGAAGAGTGGCCTACTAAAATTGAGTTTTAAATTCCTCTGTGCCCTCTCAGAGAGCCTGTAATGGATACATTGAGTCCTGCTGGAACCCTGCCATGTCCTGCGTGTCCCACCACCCTGGATAGGTTCCTCCACACCAAATCTCCTTGGAGGAATATGTCTTATACTGAAACTATTCCACCCATGAAGAAGGAAGGCATGAGAGTTATGAGCCAGTCCCTGGTGCAAAAGTTGTGGACTTGCTGTTTTATTTATCACAGTTTTCTTCCCATGGCACACACTGAGGATGTAAAAGAGTAAGTGATCTTGTATCTTGGATTTTCTCTGTGCTGTGGCTGTCTGCACCCAGGCAGCAGCATAAAGGAGCTGCTGCAAATCAACTGCTCAGTAATGAGCTGTGTGAGGTGCTTGCCCTGCAGTAAGCAGGAGTTGGGAGCACTTAAGCTTTTAAAGTGCTGCAGCCAAGTAGGGTTGAGTGGGCCAAGCCCTCTGGGCATCTACTTATCCTGAGCTGACATTGCTTTAATGGTAAGCATGGAAATGAAATAGATTTGAAAAGCATATCTTCGTTAACAAGATTGGGATACCAGACATTTAATTTTAGGCTTTATCTGCTGTGCTGAATCAAACGGTGACACCAAGATTTGGCAAGCAGTTGTTGAGCACTCCAGGAAAGGTTAGTCATAGGCTTTTGTAGGAGTTTCTCAACTTTGAAGATGTAGTCAAATAGTCCTCAGGAAATAAAAAAACCAACTTGCTAGCAAGAGTGTTTCAGAAGAAAGTTTTGGGGTTTTTTTGGTTGGTTGGCTTTTGGTTTGTTTTGGTTTTTTTTTTTTTGTTCTCACCCTCTACTGGATGGCAGCTGTGCCTGGTTTTTCGTTTCTCTTGCCCATTTTCATTTAGCCAAAAATGGTGCCATAACTGCTACTTGACATCTGGATTTGCTAAAATCAAACATCTATCCTCTATGTCTGTTCCAGCTATTCCTGACCATCATACTTCCTCTCCCCAGAACATTATTCCGAGGGTATGAGTGTGTGCTTGTGGGGTTATAGGAGAGCTAGTGTTATCCTCTGTAACTTTGCAGGACTAGGAAAGGAATTTAATGTTGATTTTGTCTGATCTTTTTCTTTCTGACCATCTTCAATTATCAAATGTTGGGATGCCCTTTTTTTCACGTGACGTTTAATTTTGAGAGGAAGTCAATGGGGGCATCATTGCTGTGCCTGGAGTTCTTGGGTTTGGCCTGTTCTTTACGACAAAAATAAGGCCTGTTGGCCTAAGATTGGTTGTTTTATGAGGTACAGGTATTTAAACACTAAGCTAGCCAGCACTGCTCATAGAAATATTCATATAGATGGCCTGGAGCTGGCAGGTTTTTCTAGGAAAGATAAGGAAGGGCTTAGCACATCCTAGGTCAAGCTCCTCCCTGTCACAGCTGAATGCTAAATGCTGTGTGACCTGCAGTGTCTGAGGGGTAGATAGAGATTAAGGCATCTTCATGGCACAGTGCTCTGTCCATAGGAACTAGCAGCGAGGGAAGTGCACTGCATCCATGATAACATAATATTTTTCATGAGTTGGTACATCTGGCTTTTCTGGAAGGGTAGGTAGCCTGAGATGAGGTCAGGAGGTACCCTAGGGAGCCTGGAGATAGAGCATTGAGTGGTGCTTGGTAGTTGTAGCCCAAAACTCTAGAATAAAATTTGCTCGTGTATCTGTGGATTGGCTGTCAGTGAATTAGAAACAAGAGAATCTATAAGGCACCAGCTTTCCATGTTTGCATGAAAAGTGGCCTTCCCTGTGCTTTATTAATTTGCTTCCTCCTCATATGGAAAGAACACAGGAAGCTAACAAGCCTAGCTTGTTTTGCTGCGAACTGTATATGCAGCATTGAACATCTCCTTAGATAGCTTTGAATGTGGACAGGCAAAGGAAAAAAAAAGGGAGGGGGGGAGGACAGAGAGGTCTTTAATGATGTGTTACATTATTGATGGAGTTTCTAACCCAGAGAACCGCCTGCCTGGGAGCTGTGGGCAGTGTTACCCACAGTTACTGCTTGCTTGTGCATAGTTCATTTTTGTTTTATTGTTCAGGGAAGATAAAGTGGTGTCTCTGCTAAGAGTGGTGACTGGCTGGGAAGAGCAGCCTGGTTCTGCTGAGCACAGCTGCCAAAACTGGAGCAAGCCAAGGCAGCGCGGTTCTTTTGTCAGGGACAGAAATGTGGTTGGACACAGCTTTCTTATCAAAGGGAAGGATTTTTCACTTCAGGAGGAAGTTTGGCTGGGAAGGCATTGGATAACTTTTTTTTTTTTTCAGCTCTGTGGGAAGTCCTGTATAAATGTGTTTTCCATGAATGTAATGGTTCTGCTTCTGACTCTCTGGAGAGAGCATTAGTGCCGCGTATGCGGGAAATAACACTAGGGTGACTAAAATATTTTTAATCTGAGTAAGTCAGCAAACATACCTTGTGTGCTCACAGCCAGGAGCCATTTGCTCTTGGCTTATGCTATGGAGAAGGCAAAAAGTAGGTCTCTTTTTTTTCTAATTTTTTATTCTAAGTATTTCTGAAATTTCCCTTGATCCGTTCCAAGCCATCATGTTGTAGTTAAATTAAAACTCAGCCTTTTCTTCTGGTAAATACCTTGTGTAACAGGAGTGATTTGTTTGTGTTTCAGCTTAAACTTGGATAATTTTGTTTAAACATTAAGAGCCTATGTGTATATAATATAGAGAAGTTTCTCTAATACAGTTGAAGAAACAAGTTATCCTCTAACTGAGGCCATTAGATTGTGATTTGTTAGGTTTGGTTTCCGTGGTTTTCCTGTGAGTCTTTACACGAGTCACTTAGTTTTGTGTTTTCTCTCTTTCTTAAGTGTGAAATGAGAAGTTACTGCTTGGGGGTACAAAAAGAAATCTGCTGGTGTATGCAGGGACTCCTACAACAGCCATAATGAGTAGATAAGATGCCTCCCCTGCCAGCCAGTCACACTGTGGTGTACTGGCTCAGTTCAGTGTTTTCCTGATGAAAAACTGAAACCAGGTACTAGTGCTACTTCAATCTTTCCACAGAACACATAGGCATAAAATGAACTAATACCTTCCACCACCCAAGCAATGGAAGTTATTAATTAACTAGTAATTATATACCAATGTGTATTTTATTATACTTAACACGTAACTGTTGATCATTATTTCGTTATTAAATCTGTTAATGAGAAATAGCTGTATTCGATACAGGTACTGAGTTATAACTAAGTGACCTGACAAAAGGCCAGCTTCTGTGTGGCAACATTTCTCTGAGGTTCTGTATCTGTGATCTTGTCAGTGCACTGAAGCATTTTAATAAGTGCTCTCTGGAACTCCACCTCCCGCAGCCAGTGGGTGTCACTGCAAGCATTGCAGTGATGCAAGAACAATTTTTGGGGAGAAAGAATAAAAGTTCAAGTGTATGCTGTATTTGTTTAAGCTAGAAATAATTGCAGAACAACAATTAAATCCTAAGTTACTAACCTAGCAATTTGAATAGATGTTTGTTGGAGATGCTTAAAGGTTTGAAATACTTATTAAAAAAGAAAAAACAATTAAGTATCCTAGATGGCCAAGGCTAGTCTTCTGATAGAAGTCATGTCACTGGCCACTTGTATAGCCATGCTGGCCCCAAATGCCAACTTGCTTCCTAGTGCTGAATGCTATGTGCCTCAGAGATGATGGTGGTTTAAAAAAGCCCCAACAGCAAAACAGCCAAAAACAAACACCAAAGAACCCCCAAATGCCTCTCCCTGAATTCTTTAAAGCCACTTATATGGAATTCTTGCTGTTTGCAGAGCTGAGTGCTAAAGGTCACTCTACTCAAAGCCCCCATCTTCCCTGGAGAACTGGGCATCCCCAAAAGCTGACTCAGATGCTCTTCCAAGCCACTGCTGGGAGAAGACATGGTTGTGCCATGCCAGGCAGCCCCAGCCCTCTGCCCCCAGCGTGGCACAGCCCAGGCAGCCGTGCAGGCTGGGGAGTGTTCACAGCACAGACATTGCCCAGCAGTGGGATGGGTGGCCCCTTCAGGAGGGGCCTCCCTCGTACAGGTCGTTGCTAAGGCCCGCGTTGTCTCTGCCTGCGTTATCGTGAGGATGACAGTTTAAACAGGCCTTATCACTGTGTATTCAATCAAGGTTTATGAGGGCTGATAAAGATGTCACCTAGTTGCTTTGTGTGTTCATTAAAACCCTATTCCCCAGTAGGACCTTGCTGTGTTATGTTTTTCTTTTTTTTCTCTCTTCACTGAATTTTAGGTGTCTTCAGAATAAAGAGGTGCGTGTTGGAAGGAAAGGAGTAATGCTTACTTGAATACTCCTGATATTTTGGTGGGAAAGCCCAACGCCCAAATTTAGTAGCTTGGTTGACACTACTTTATCTGGATTTAATATCTTATATTGTCATAATTGTTTATTTAATAGTTCAGTAAAGTTTCCTAAATGTAGCCTATGCAGGGCAGTAAAGTGACTTGTGTGCACTTCCCTGCTCTGTTGTGTTGGTGCTGAAGGTGGCTTGGGAGGGGCTTGGTGTTACTGAATTATGATGCAGGATGTTGTAGGTTGAGTTGCCATTGAGACTTTTCCTGATGGATGGAGACTGCATATTTCCAACCCAGAAATGTAAGCCTTGTTCACTTATTGTTCTGGTTGTATGTCTAAGCTGAAGAAATGGTTGCAATAAATAGGTAGTCATATAAAATGCATCCATAATTTTCAAGTCATCTGTCTGTGAACCATAATAGAAAGTAGGCAAAGATTAAGTCTGTCTTGTCCTGTAAACTTCTTCATTTCAAGGTGGTTTTTTTTTCCCCTCAACCCATGTCCTCCTTGCTAAAATTTAAAAACAAATACATTGTCTTAATTGTATCTGATGTCATGTCCAATTCTGCCAGTCTTCAGAAAAATTTCTACAGTAAGTTGCTCAGTTGCATTTTTTTGGTTAAGTAAAATTTGTTTTAAAACAAAACATATACAAAATCATAATGAAATATGATTAGTTGCAGCTGCTTGCTGTGTTATAAAAGAGAAAAATGTTAGGGAAGTGTATTGGCTAAAAAGATTTGAAAATATGTAACAGACTCAAGACGTTAGTTCAGGCACAAATCAATTGAGATGAAGCATGTGTGTTCAGGCTCTTTTAAAAAATGGGAAGAAACTGAATACTCAATTTGTTCCATAGATCCCCAGGTCATAGTAAATTCCTGTTATTTACACTAGCATATTGGCTCTCTGCATCCTCCAAACTTTGTGAATACTAATGGCTGTTGGCATTTCAGAAATGATTCTTTCACTTTGTTTACAGTTTTGCTGCTGCTGGCAAGCATTGGACTATCAAAGGCTTTAATGCTGTGCATGTGCATTTCATAATAGAATGTTATTCTATGAGGATAATAACACTTACTAGAGATCAGTAATAAAATGAAAAACAGCCTCTCCAGCATCACTTGTTAACACTTCTAATGATTGTTTGCCTATTAACACTAATTGGTTATATGCTTCCATTTTAGCCCTGTGCAGGCTGGCATAAGCATGAGGCACTCGTGTATGTACAGTACTTATGAATAGCTGTGCTGGCCTACTGATCTCTGCAATAAAAGTTACTGTACCATGATCTGAGTCTGCTTTTTTAAAAAATGTTTTATATCAGAACCACTTGTTGACCTCTGCCTTATCAATTCACTCTATCTGTTTGCCTTTAAACAGTAGTCACAGTATTCTCTAGAATATTTGCCTGGTACAGTGGTGTCCATTTAGCCTTGACCATGGAATACTCTGTGGTCACCCAGTAGTACAGTATTTTTTGAAGCTTGCATTAAAACTAGAATGTGTTTTTAAACCTTTGTTTGACTTCAAACAGTTGACTGTGGGCAGTCTAAAGTCATAACTGATTTGCCTTCTGATGTTCCTGGAGCTAAGCTAGAAAGTGCTGTGGTTGCAGCCACTCACTGGGTTCAGGAAACCACCTTCACTCAGTGAGCACTTTTGGCAGGGTGAGGAAGGGGAATCTGAAGCGTGGCAATGGAAAGGTACCTTTGGAGGCTGAAGTCTCACCCCAGACACGGGTGCTAACATGCTAAATTGCCAGAACGTGGTTGCCATGAAAAAGCTTGTCTGGCTTCAAATGTATATTGATTTCTGTTTTCTCATTTAAATCCAGAAAGCTCATGGCAACAGAATATTAGGCTGAAAATCTGGGGATAATTTGATACAGAGAAATGAAGTGGTTCAAATATTAACAATACCAGGAGATCCCGGGCCTGTTTCTAGCCAGCTGAATGGGAAAGCACTCTCAGTGCAGAGCAATTGGCTTTTCCTTTCTAGTCTTGTTTGGACGAGGCCATATATTCCGTTGTATCCATACCAGGGACATTTCAGCCATGCCTCACGGTAGTTCACCTGTACTATCCAACCTTAGACATTGAGCTGAACCAAAACTACACTTCAGTACAGTTCTTGGCATCAGCAGTTTTCTTCACAGATCTTAGGCTGCTATCACCAGCCTTCAGAGTAGTGTCAAGAAGTACCAGAGAAGTATCTGCTTCCATACTGAGAGGGGAGTTGTGGTAAATCGGGAGCAGGAGAGAGCCCTGCTATGGGAAGAGCCATGAATAATTGTGTTTGCCAGTGCCACCCCTTCGCAGAGCAGGCTGCTGCCTTGTGGAGGGAGGCAGAGCGTGCAGCGCCGATAAAGGGCGGCGATGGTGCCAGTGCTGCCGTGGCTTTGCTGCGGCGTGTTGTGCCGTAGCCATGGCACCTGGGGAGTGATGAATGTCTGTGGGCTGGTGCTGTGCTGAGGTGTGATTAGATATTTATTGCTAACAGCCACGCTAGTCTAGTCTAAGAGATGACTTGAGGCTTCTGCAGGTCTGTTGAGAAGACTTGCTCCCAAGGTGAGGCATCTGTATGTAGGTCAGTGTTTACGGACAGCCCAGGGCTCACCAGAAGTCTGCCTGGTTAATCCAGCTCCTATGGAGAGGTCAGTAGCTCCATGTACTGGGAGATTGCCAGCCCCTGTCCATGAGGATGTGGTAATTGATTTTCTCAGTTGAGTAAAGAGAGCAAGAAATCCTCTCCATGTGTCATTCTGGAGCAATTGCTTACAATATCACCTGATTTGTTCTGTTGTGCCCACCAGCATTTCTCAGAGATATACAGTGAATGTAAGTTTAGGAAATAGGTTTGTTTCTTCTTGAGGTACATTTCATTTATCTTCAAAGCAGACCTCAAAGGCTAATGATTTAAAACCATTTCTCCAGAGAGTAGAATGGCTAAATCCAATCAAAGAGTGTATCCCACAGGTATTTGTGTACCTCCCTCAAATCAGTCAATAGGACTGATTTATTAACTAGAAACTTCATTTTTTCTAATTAGTGAAATTACAGTGCAGGCCAGCCACAAAATTTTGTTGTTGTAACCCTCACCCACCTTCCCTGCAATGTTGCTTCTTCTTGTGCTAATCTAAATGTAAATTGTAAGCCCTGTGGGACAGGGTCTGTTCCTTAAATTCTCTCCCTTCCTTTTCTCTGTATTTAATTTAATTTACTTTTATTTTATTTTATGTTTGCCCATAATCCTCAGGCCAGAGTAGCTGTTGCTTGCCTTGCATGCTCCTTGATGATTCCTAAATTCATGTCTTTAATCGAGTCCACTCATGGCCTCTCTTTTCCGCCATGAATCAGAGTATCTGCAATAAGCCAGCAGCACAGAGCGTATTTTAAGATCTTAACAGCTCCCGCTGGACCCTCCTCACTTCCCCCATGACCACGAAAAATGAATTGCCTGTGTGAGATGCTTGATCAACAAACTAGAATTGTTTGGGAAAAGAAAAAGAAGTGGATGTGAGGAAGGAGTTACAAAAAGCCAGAGAACACCCTGTGGTTTCTTCTCCCTCTCTCACAGATGGGGATCCTGCTCCTGCACAGCTGTGGTGGTGGAGCCCAGGCTGGGAGAAGGCTTTGGGATGTGTAGGCCCCCAGCCACAGAAGGGGTTTATGGGTCAAAATCAATACCTGTATGTTAGTCCATGTAAATAAATCATACGCCTGTAAAATACATGCTGTAGTTTGCTGCTGGGTCCTGCGGGAGCAGAAAAATAATTTAGCACAGCTGGATTCTTGTTCGTCTTCCAAACTGTTTTTATGGTCTCAAAGAATAGCTTCCTAAATCGCCGTCTCATGGAAAGCAGAGTGTGGGGCTGCACCAGAGTGCAGAGGCACTGGTGTCATTTTAATTAAAAACTCTGCTCTCTCACTTACCTTCCAGAGCACCCCTGTTCCCTCTGACCAAGGAATTTTTACCTAATCCAAGCGAGCAGCTGGTGCCTGCCGAACAGCCAGCCTGTGCTCCTGGTGGAGCCGGCTGGGTAGCAGCATTCCTGCTCTCCATGCTGCCAAGGGCTCGGTGTGAAACCTCTTCCCTCAGCTTGAACTCCAGCGAGGAGTCCCTGTGGTGGAGACCAAACCCGTCCTTGCAGCAGCAAAGGCTCCCAAAGACTCTGTAAGCGCCCAACACCACTGAAGCTGGGGGCCCATTGGAGATGCTGGGATGCCAAGAAATGATGTTTGATGCTAACCTCTGTGCTTAATGGACCGAGTAATTTCTTCACTACCCTTGCCAGTGAAAAACCAGGCTTTAGTGAGCCCAGTGGAAGCTATAGGAATTATTTGAGGAGCTTTGAAGACCTCAAGTGTGGAATCGGTGCTAACTACAGAGGTGCTCCATTGCTTTGGTGCCTTCAATCCGTGTGAGGGAAGAACCTGGCATAGGTTTCCATGTCCTTAGAAACTGTGGTGAATGGGCTGTAAATATCTTTGCATTCAGCTCAGGTCTCTGAGGAAAAGTGGGAAGACAGTTCTGGTGTTTGATCTGCGTGGCTGGCAGCACCCAGCATTTGCTCTCAGCTGAAAGATGGAGGAATGCCTGCTGGCCCAACAAAATGCTGTGTGAGCAGCAGCGGTGCCAAACTCTTGGTTTCTTCTTGATTTCTGGTCTACAAAATGCTCTGGTAAGTTCTGTAATGGGGAGTTGGGAGGAAATGGTGTGGCCCGGGGTACATGGAAAACTCGGGCCCTCATCAGATATATTCCCCCTTTTAAAAATGCAAATTGATAAATAAACACTGAAACAATAGGGCTGCGCTAATCCTTTTACAAAGGGTAAATTGCTAATCTAACTCCCCAGCCAGGATGGCTGCTTCACCTTAACAATAGCTGCATTTATACCTTATGTTTTACTTGTAAACTGACATCTAGTGAATTGGAAAGGGTTTCAGCTCACCTGCTTGCTGGGGGAGGGCGGCTAATCCTTTCATGCCCTTCACACTAGGTGAGCAATGCTGCCATTTGATCACGCTGAAGCAAAAAGGCCAGCCAAATTTTCAGCCAGTTTAGACTTGGTTGTGCTTGTGCTCTAACAATGCTGCCAGTGTCTCCAGTGAGGGCAGAGAGAAAGGTTTATTCATGTCTTCATAGAGCGAGTACCCGAGGGCCTGATCTTCAAAGGCGCTGGGCACCCCCAAGAAAGGATGCTGAGCTCGCTGACGTTCAGTGACCCCAGTTTTCCTCACTTTTCAAGCATGTTGAGCCCTTGCTAATGGATATTGGCAGCAGGGAATGTGTGTGCCTGTCTTCAGTGGCCTGCTCCTGGGTGATGAGGTCATTATGGAAAACCAGCTGGAAGAGAGAAGGATCTGAGCACCCTGGTCCCTCACATTGCTGCGATAGGGGACTGGGAGCTTGAAACAGGTGTGGTGGGTTACCAGGGAGGGGGAGTGGTGCCAATGAGTTGATTGAGAGGTCGTGTGTGTCTTTGCCTTGCCTGGCATTGATGCAGATTTTATAAGTTTGACAGAATTGCTTGTGATCATGTTGGGTAAGTCCTGCCTTGGAGTTTTGTCCTCAGCTGCTGCAGCTTCTTGTCCTCTCCTACCACTTGGGTTTCTGTTTGGTTTTTTTCCCCCTTTTCTTCTATATTAGTCTCCAGCATAAGATCTGATCCAAAGAGATGGAAATAAGATTTTTCTTCCTGTATTTGTTCACTAAGGTGTCTACAAACCCATGAGCCTGTTTGGGAATGAAGGAAACATGGATATTTCATAGCTGTAGAGTCACAAATTCAGGGCAGTTTGATTCAGAATGAGTATTGAACAAAGTATTTTGGTAGATGAGACCTATGGGGTTCTATCTTCCATGTAACCAGATTTATATGAGCACAGAAGAGGAAAATCAGGATGATTTCTATTTTTTTATCCCTGGAGGAAATATAATCTCCCCATGTCATGTGAGATTAACATCAACGTGCATTTTTCCTTAGAGAAATCATATCAGACATCTGGCAAAGCAATTCATGTCACTTATATTTAAGGGATTCTTTAGAGAGGGAGGCAGAAGCAGTCATGGACCAAACATGCCAGAAAAGTTCTGTGGAAGACTTGGAGAATCTTGGTTTGACTTTGCTGGCCATAGGTTTTCCCACTGCCTGGAGAGGAATGTTAATGCAAAATCAGCTCTGAGGAGAATCTAGCCAAGTAAGGGATGCTGCAGTAGATTAGTGGGAAATGGATAATTAGAACTTAAAACCCACTAGCTTGTAAAGACCTAAAAGTTTCATTATTTTTTTAATATGAATTTTTACCACACTTAGCTTGAATTAAGAGTGCTCATTCTTTTTGCTTTGCTTAACAAAGGCAGAGCTAGCCCAAGTAACACCCATGGAAGAGTTACAGGAAAAAACTTTTTCATCTCCATTTCGGTCTCACAAAGCTAAGAAAAATTCACATGTTTAATAATCGGTCATGATTTTTATTTGAACTCTGATAAAAACTATTGGCATTAAGAATTCAATGTGTGGTTAACAGACAACAAATTTAAGAGATTTACCTGTTAAAAAGGTATAATAGATTTGAGTGAGTTTTCTTGGCAGAGTTTCATAAAATTAAATTTGACTACTAAGTTGCATTAGTATTTTCACCAAGTGTCAGTGTAGGAGTATGCTGATGACCTGGAGTTGGGAAGCATTTTACATAAAGAGTGGAATTTAGATCTCCACAAGGAGAACGGAATAATCACATAGCAGAAGAGGTGTGAAATTTAATGCTGCAGGAGATAAGATCTCATAGTATTTAGGGAAAAATAATAAAACATTTTGGCAATGAACTGGAGCCGGAGGGTTCAGAGAAGGTGAAAACCAGGGTGCTGTAGTGAGTCACAGGAAGTGTAAGTTGGATGCAGTGTCAGTGCAAGTCTTTCCAGGGAAGAGGGGAGCATTGTAGCTGAACTGCTGAGCCAGGGGCTGAGGAGAGACCTCATGTGAAATGCTGTCTATGGCTCTGGGCAGCTGCCTTTGCAGGAAGAACTGGAAAAAAGAAACAGACCATGCTAGAAGTATTGGGCTAGCATAACAACCAGGAGGCTGGAAACCTTTGTCTTGTGAGAGGGCAAATCAGCTTCACTCACAACCTACAGAATGGGAAAGGTGCAAAGAAGGACAGTGACTATAAAGAGTATACATGAGTAAAAAATAGTAGAGAGAACAGTTAAGAGTAGATTTAAGAATAAAGGCCACAGGTTTAAGATAAGATTCCCACAGTTTGAGCTATGAGATTCTGGATGAGCCTTCCAAGATGAGGAGTTAAGAAAACCTGGTGAGTGTGTAAGTGTTCAGTATGTGCATTATTAGATTGGCAAAGACAGATGATCAAGCCAGCAGCAGGGAGGGTAATGTTCATTATAATACTGGCCTAGTGTGAAGGATCTGTAGGAAAGAAGGGCAGGGACAGACCTCAGCCAAGCAAACCGTGCTGGAAAGACAGAAAAATTGTGGAGGCTTTAGATCAAATGGCATTGTCCTAGGTCTTGTCTTCTCTGCCAATACAGTGGTATTAGGCATCTCAGAATAAAAGTATTTGATTTTGGTAAATGGTAACTGCTTAACCTGGTGGTGGAGCAGAGACTCATTCTGGTGGATGTGGGAAGGGATGAAGGAGGACAATGGATTTTCTTTCTATATTCTTTCTATATTATTTTATACACACACACGTGCACAGATATATATGTAGTTTTCATGAAAAGCCTCAAAGGAAGGTATTCCTGTTTCAGTATGCTGCCTTAAATTTCTTGTAGCAATCCTTGCTTGTGGTAGGTAGGGGCAGGAATGGGCTCTTTGAGTTAATGAGAGCAGCAGCCCCCGAACAGTCTGTTGGGAGGTGTAAATCTCTGTGTGGAATAAGGTGACCAAGCAGTGTTTGAGCCTGAGCTTCCAGCTCTGAGACTTTCAATCTGCCCAGCTAAGTTCCCTTTCAGACTGGAAGCACAAGTGTGTTGAAACCTGCTGTGAGACCTTCAAGACTCTTGTTTAAAAAGCAACTGGACAAAGGTCAAACCCGGAAAGGGAGAAAAAAAATCCCCAAAACAAGAAACTAAAACCTGTGGGAACAATCATGGAAGGAGAGGAAGGAAGAATGTTTCCTGGAAAATAAAGAACTTTGCTGAACTTTAAATCTAGCCCAGACACCCAGAGTCAGCCCAGTTATGTTGGAAAAGCTTAGTCCAGCAGAAACAGGGAAGGAAAACGAGTTAAAATGCTGGAGAAGTGAATGATAACAAGTTGCCCTTGTGTCATGATCCTTCATAACCTGGCTGTACTGCAGACCACAGAGGGATGTTCTGTGCATCCCTCTGTTCAGGCTGCTTTGTTACTAGATGGAAGAGAGAGGGGAAATGGGTGCAGGTAGAGAGTGTCATGTTCTGGATCATCCAGAAGAGGAGGAATGTCACTGTGGACACGCAGCTCAAACCAGCCTACAAAAAACACTGCGCAGAAGGACACCCGCTCCGCAGCCCTAAGCACACACTGCGTAAAAGTTCAAAGCAATCACAAGAGGATTTTAATGCCATATCAAATGTTGATTCATGTGTGGCTGGAGCCACAGTGACCTGGAAGGCTGGTGCTTGATCCAGCTCCGAAGTGATAAATTGATCTGTAATTGATGCCAGTTTCCGTGCGTGGCAAAAGTCATCCGATAGGGACCAGTGGTGAAGGGTGTGACTCGGAGCTGGAGCCAGGAGCTGTGTCCTCCTGGAGTGGGTGTGCACCTGGCAGGCTGAGTCACCAACTGCCTTTGGGAACAGCCCTCTGCACAGGAATGTTATCATCACCTCCCCTGCTGGAGCAGACCCCAATCGCATCACTGGTCCCTCACTGCCCAGATGCAGGTGCGCCGTGTTCAGGCTCTTCCGCTTGAGAAAGGAGCAGCTGAAGGGTTTTAGAAAGGAATTACTCCCAATCTGGTCCACACCAATGGTAAACAGCTTTTCCCCTGATCACAAATGGCATCCAAAAAAGACTACCCTATTGCCTTTTTTTACTGTTATCGTTTGGTTTTGATCACTCAAAATAAAAAGACTATTTTTTAGGAAATAGATGGAATTTCAAATATATATCAGATGTTTAGGCCAGATGCTTATTAAGTCAATGAATCACTCACAATTGAGAAATATTTGCTGTCTCCACATGTTACTGACATGAGGAGTGCTTTTTTTATGTAGCATATGGAGGAACAAGTCTCTCTCTGATTAAGGGAGTGAACTGAATCGGATTTTCATCAGCTTTCACTGGAGCAGATTCTCTGAGCTCCGGCTGTGAACCATGCTGTTTTCTCTGGGTCTCGCTCTCTCTCCCCTTCCCTCCCACTTGTTCTTCCCTTTTATGCAGTTGTCTATTTTTCTCAGGCTTTGTTGAAGTTCAGTTTGTGAAATTTGGTTTGCCCAAGGTTTGGTTCCATAGGATGCTGAGCTAAATGCAAACTGGTTTGAATCTGGCAGCCAATTTGTGATCACTTAGACAAATAAAGGGAATTGTCTTGAAGAGTGTGAACATTGATGAATTGGGACATCTGTGTCATCTTCTCACCAGCAACAGTTCTTGTGAGTATTCAATAATCATTGTCTGCCTTGTTTTCCCATAACTCTGAATCAAAGGGAGCATCTACAGAAAACTGCAAGCTGTGTTATAAAATACCTTCAGGCGAAAGTTATACTTCATGAGTGTGTTATTATTGCCCAAGCCAGGGCTGCAGAGAAAAAGAACAATTTTGGAAAGATACAGATAGTGGTATTTGTCACAAAGTAATGTTGGCTATTGAAAAGGTAAAAAGTCTTAAAGTAGCACTTGTGGAGATTAATGGGCTATCCACATAGGTTTGACCTGTGAGAAGCAAATAGACTTATGTGCTGCACCCTGAATGAAATATCATTATACTTCTTTATTTCTAATTAACCTGTTTATTGGTATTGTGTGTGTATATATTTATATATATATGGTGTATATGTGTGTATTTTATATATACATATATGGTTGTATATTAATGGACTTTAGAAGTCACTACTAGGGCCTGATCTATTGTGTCACCTACCTAACTGATATTAGCTATAAAGTTTTGGCCAAAATATGTGTTTGGATTATGAAGAATCCAGCAGCCTTTAGGACTCTGGCAGGGAAGAGAGGAACAAGCGTCACATTTATCTAAGCTTGCTTATTTATTTCTGTGCATAGTTCTTTGGTGCTGTTTGGGCAGTAGGTCATATAACTGTTTCCCCAGAGCTATCTGTCCAACAGGAAACCATGAAAGCATTAGACATGTGCCAGCTGAAAATCCCCTTGCTGAAACACTGTAGGTTTTGCTATATTTCTGCAGTAGGTACTTTTTCTCTGAGCTCATGCATGAACAAACCTCCCAGACTGGAGCTGAACCAGAAAAGAGAAGCTAGACAATGTGGCAAAGTTGACGTTTTGAAACTATTTCCACTTATTTAAACAAATCTATTACCTGCTTGAATACCTGGAAGTACTCCAGGACTTCAAGAGTTTATAATTTTCTCTTGTCTAGTTCCCCTGGTTTATTTTCCCAGGCCTAGTAGCTGCTGTCTTGAAATGTTCTCACTAAGGAGGCAGAGAAGTCCCTGTTTTCACGCTCTCTTCATCCCTGAAGTTGCAGGACTTGGTATTACAGTGCTGCTGTGTTTAGCCTCCATCCCAAAAGCCTCAGAACATTCAGGAATCACATCTGCAGGCTAGTAACAAAGGCTCTGGGTGGGTGGTGAGCAGTAGTAATGTTCCTTGCCTTGAGGAAAGGCTTTCAAATCTGACTACAGTGGGTGGCTATCAGCACAAGGGACTGCAGGAACCTGGCTGCCTTTCCTGGGACATGGGACTGAGGAACTGCTTGAGGGGTCTCCCTCCTGGCTTTCAGAATGGATAAAACCCAAGGCTTTTCTAAAGCAGTGGCTGGGCAGACTAAGGTTTTGGCCACAGGGGGAAATTGCCAAGGCCTGTGGTGCTTAGAAGGATTTAAAAGCAGCTCGATCTACACACACAAATGCTCTGTGGCACAAGCAGCAGTACTGGTCTAATGTGTTAAAAAAAATAACAAACCACTGCAGGGTTGACAGTTCCCCTTCCTTCAGGCTATAAACCAATTTCTTATTGTACTTTTAATTCCTCTTCTCTCTCAATAAAAACGACCTTGTTGGCCAGGTGCAGTGTCAGAAAGTAGTCCCTGTCAAGCAAAGGCATTGGCCAGTTTCTTTGGGACTTTATTAAATAATGGAGTACCACAGCAAAATATGACAGAAGTCCAGCATTCCTGACCGCAAATAAATAAAACACCGGTCTTTGACCATGGAAAAACTCAACTTATTTTGCACACAAATCTCTGGCACTTGAAGAGGCTGGGGGAAGGGAAATTTAGTTCTTTTCATAATTTTAACCAGACCTGCTTTCCTAGTCAGAGCTGAGCTTGCCATTTTCTCTGCTTGGAGTGTTTTTCCTGAAAGTGGGAAGTAGGACTCCAGCTGCATGGGTCTAATTTGCAATGGAGCAGGTCAGGAAACACTTTC
Source organism: Fringilla coelebs (assembly GCF_963513975.1). Classification (NCBI taxonomy): domain Eukaryota; kingdom Metazoa; phylum Chordata; class Aves; order Passeriformes; family Fringillidae; genus Fringilla; species Fringilla coelebs. Next base: position 48,532,378 of record NC_140028.1, on the reverse strand, counting down.
CTTTCACTCTTCAGTATATAAGGTTTGTTCAGTTTTCCCCTTTGCTCATTTGCTGCCTATACTTGTCATACCTTCAGAGCAAAGCTCAGCATCAGAATCCTGCAGCCTGTATTTCCAAGTCTGTCTGGATTAATAAAATTACTTTTGACAGGCTTCCTGTTCAAGTCACTTTACTAGTGATGTCTCTCATAACTTCTACGAGGTGAGAAGGGCTTTGTCACTTCTAGTTTTCTTGGCTTTTTAGGATTTTTTTGTTTTCAAAGAAGAAATCTTGTGTGTGGGCAGATGTTTCCAAAGAAGCCAGTGGACTGGAGTAGATCTTTACTGAGAGACCAGGGCAGACATTTTGCAACAGATTATTCAGGGGCATACATGGTGGGGGCAGAGGTGCTTCAATGGGCTCTGGTGAAATTAAGAAGCTCAATCACCACCTACTTTTGAATGAAGACTGTATGAGAATGGCTGAATGATACTGTTGTAAGTCCTAATTCCTACTCTGCCTTCACCTCCATCTCAGACTGATTTCTGGTGATTTTTGCACCTACATATATTCTATAATCTGTGTTTGTGAGTTTGCACCTTGCAGTGACTGAGGAAGACCGATATGTGCCTCAGGGACACTTTCCTGCTGTGTCTTAGCTTGTCATTCCTTCTCTCAGCATGCTCTTTCATCTAGTTTCTGTGTATGAGGAGACACATTCCTGCAGAGGAACAGCTTCCTCTGCAGATTGAGCCATGCCTGCAAGATGGACACCCATCACTCAGTTTGAGCACAGCCCCATTCAGGTGATGCTGGCAGACCAACACAGCTATTTTCTTTCCATTGATCACAGCTGGATGCCACGCTATGATGGTCCCAATCTCAGTCATGTTTCTGATGTGCTTGCCTGCCCCATTTTGCTAGTCCCTGACTTCACAATCCTTGAAGAATGGCAGTCACCATTTGTCACTGTAAATGTAGTCCCCGTGGGTCCATGTTCCTTTATGTCCATCTGTATTCTTGCTCTTTATTTAGAACAAAATGTGCTTTATCATATGCCCTTGCCCACATCAGAGGCTTCGTGCATGAGATGTGTGAAAGGAGTTAACGGCTTGCAAAATACATGGAGACCTGCCAGCATAAGCAAAAAATAGTTATTGGCAATCAGAGTTTGATTTTCCTGCTTAGAACTCCATTCCCTTTCCTTCCTAAGCCTCTTGGCTATGGCTCTTGATCTTCCCTTCCTGACCAGTCACTGTAGAACTCATAAAGGTTTGTAGAGGCCACTCTGTAGAAGAAATCTTGTTCTGTTTGAAAACCACTTTTATTTGCATTTTCTTTTGAATGGTATGTAGAAAATTGGTCAGTCATGTGTGAGCAGAGAAGCTGACATCCCTGGTAACCAAGCAGTTGAAGGCTCTGTATACCTAGACAAGCAGGCTGCAGAAGCTGCAATTAACCACCTCTGACTGTGTAGTAACTTCAAATTTTCAGCTTTGATGGCCACTCATTGGTGTTTGCAGAGCATTCCTACGGCATATGGTAACCTTTAGCCCAGCACAGACCTTTGGGAGTAAGAGCAAAACCTCTGTCATTCCTGTATGGGGCATATGGTTAATATTAGAGAATGGCTCAGCTCTTGTTTGTTTGTTTGTTTGTTTTTGCTTTGAGTACATCTGAGTCCATCAGCTCCCATTCAATATCACCTCTAGGGCTGCTTGAAAGACTACATCAATGCTAAAATACAAAGCATCTCATTTGCAGGACAGTCATAGAGAGGCACGAAGCAATCTGGAGGTGACTTGAGTGACGTGACACAGCTGACAAGAGATGAGACCAGGAACAGGACCCAGAAGTCCTCAGCTGTGTTGCCTCTCTCACCCACTATGTTCCCAAAGCAGATTGTTATTTTACAGATGTTTGTGAAACATCTGCATGCATAAAAGAACAAATCACAAACCAGTTGTAGTTCTCTGCTTTTCTTTTCTGTCAGAAACATTGTTTTAGAACCAAGGAAGAGAGACAGAAAGATTTGTTAAGCAACATCCCACAAGAAATATAAATCTCCTGAGAAAATAATGCAGCTTCTTCATTCTATCTGATTTCTGAAAGGCTTTCTTCCCTTGTAGGGCACTATAGGCTTGGTGTCCCAACATATTCCCGAGGAGAAATGCTGTGCTGGGCAGGCAGCGGAGCCCAGCTGGGATTCTGGCAGAGCATGAGAGGGGGGGTGAAAGACAGTGGGTGTCCTAGCTGGCTTTCTAGAGTTTGGACACTGTCCCTTCTTTTCCTGCAGCTTAAAAGAGAAAAGAGCAGCTGTAGGAGAAGTTAAGGTTCTCTCTCACGTCCTGAGCCTTGAAGGGATGTGTTGCCGTAGCTGCGCCTCCCCATTTAAATTGTTGGCAAGCAGCGGAGATGGCAGAGGGTGGTGTCTGCCCCACCCATCTCACCCGGGGGCAGAGACAGGGCTGCATCTCAGTCAAAGCAGTCCACAGCTTGTTGTATCAGAGCAGCCTCCTTTTGTCAGCAGCTGGAGCCGTCGGGGATGTTCTGGGTTGGGAGAGCTCATGTTCTGCTGCTGCAACAGATGATTGTGCTCTGAAATGCAATTGATCTGCTCAGGTACTCGGACAGGACCTTCTGTCTGCAGGTCTCTCAGATCCTTGGGAGCACTCGTGAATTGCCCGTAGAATTCCCACAGACCTGACACAAGTGGGAGCTCTGGGCACCTCAGACAGCCGAAGCCACACGCTTTCAAAATTATGCTCCCGAATGGCGAACCACCCAGGTTTAAAAGCCTCTTTTCAAAAATCTCAATTCTAACAACACTCCCCACAGTTACAGTGGGAGAGTCACCCTGCTCAGTGGTGCCTAAAAACTGGTGGCTGCATGAGAGAGAAAAAGTCAATCCTTTCAATCCGCGATAACCTAAGCATTGAAAAATTGACTGTTTTTGAAAATACGTGTCCAAAAATATTTCATGCAGGGGTGCCAGCTCTTTGAGTGCAGATTGAAGAACTGTTGGGAGAGGAACTACAAAAATCAGGGCATCTTTTTTCCCTCTCCTCCCCTCCAGCATCTGTTTAGGTTAGGATAAAAGCTGGGATATTGCCTTTTCTGGGACATTTTTCTGTGAAGACACAGATATGAGAGAGGGGTAAATAGTGGAAAAGTACATCATCTGAGAGATTGCTGAAGGGGCTAAGGTGTGGGGACGTGAAGGAAGACAAACTGTCATTGACTGATGAATTTTTTGTAATTTCTAAGTCATGGGGAACACAAAGGTTTCCCTGATTGTGACTGCACTAATTGAAAACATTAAAATGAATGGTTAAAAAATTGGTGCCTGAAACTAAACCCTTCAAATCCATAGTTAAGCATTTAAGTCAAGATGCTTCTGGACTCTGTGGCAGAAGAGCCCTTTGCTGCAGTGCATTTAGTGGAATTTTGCTGGACTTTTGCAAAAGCTCTGAACATCCAGCAGCTACTGCTGAAGTCCCACATAAAATATATTTCCATTTCCTTAAAGTGCTGAATTATGGACTTAAAAACCCAACTCTAGGCACCATTTTTCTCTGTGTGAATGATCTGGTTACAAGTATAATATAATAAATTGTAATAAAATAGATTTATGGCTTTTTTTCCTTTTTTTTTTGCTAGTGAATAGATGGAAAAAATCAGATTTTTTTTTAAGGCTTCTCAGTCAGTAGGGATTGTACTGGGAATTGTGCTAGGAGTTCTTGGCTCCCAAGCTATTCTCTAAACAAGGCTGTTTTGCCACAACTGGCTGAGCTGGTGGGCCCACTCAAGCGTGGGCACTCCTGGCTCTGAGCATGCACCAGGGCTGCACAGGAGCCTGGTGCTCTGTGCCAGTAGGAAGTGGTACTGAGCCACTCCAGCCCTCTGAGATGAAGGACAAGTTGAAATCTCCTGAAATCTCCCTCCTCACATCCTCTTCTTTTCAGTTTCCAATGTTTCCCATCTGAATTGTGCCTGGAGTGCCTCAGCTTTGCCCGCAATGAATACCACTTGAGAAGGAAAAAAGGAAGACAAAATGCAGAAAAAAAATCCCCTGACCGTGGCAGATCTGTGCAATCTTAAGGCAACTTCTGTGACACCAAAACTTCTGCAACTTAGGCAGGCGGCTCTGGTCCCCCTGGCTGGAGAGGCGCGTTGTGCTATTTCTAATTAATAGCAAGTCGAGGGGCGAGTCACCCAGTAGGTGCCAAAATGAAAATATACAAAAGGATGCTCCTTCTCCCGACGCATCCCCCCCACTCCCCGCTTTCTCCCGCCTGCCACTTTGTCCCACCTTTTGTCACCATCTGTACATGGTTAGCCGGAGAATGTTTATTATATAATTTAGTTAACTTTCGAGCTGCGAGCCTGCCCGTTTGATGTGCCCTCCTGTTAATGCAAAGCACACCATTACTAGTTAATGATCATGAACTGTCATCGCAGTCACTTTGAAAAGGTGACAGTGATGAATGGAGCCGGTGGCTCCCAGGGAGGTTGATCACTGAATGGACAGTAAAGTTTATTTAAGCCCTGGCCTGATAATGGCTCCGCATATTTCAGATGGGTTGTTTCCACTCAGTTCTGGGATAGCAGACATTCCCGAAATGATGCGTGCCGCTGCCGGCCCTGCCCCCTGCATTCTGCTGTCTTATGGGAAGAGAAAATCCCCCCCTGCTTTTGCATCTGCTGCCCTAACTGCTTCCCGGTCCGCACGGCAGCTCTCTAGCCAAAAGAGAGGAAACCCTTGGGCAAAATTTCCTCCAAGTTTTGATGAAAGGAAAAGCCCCTCTTGGAGCTGTTTCCTGAGTGAATGCCCACAGCTGCTCCACAGGCCAGGGAAGGGGCTCGCACTCCAGTTTGCCTTGCAGGGCTTTTCTAGCACGATCGCGGCCGCTTGCCTGGTGTGAGGCCGGGGGGATGGGACTGAAAATAAAATCTGCCTCTCACTGGGCGATCCTCATGGGGGCTGGCAGCCAGCACTGGCAGGCCTTGGAGCTGGGAGCCCAGCCGGTGCTTTCAGGTTGGGCGGTTCGAGGTCCCAAGATAAACAAATCTTCTGGTGAGAGTGACCAGCGTTAGGTCAGGCTAAGGGTCGCCCGAGGGTCACGCCGCCCTGCAGCTTGGATATTTTGGTTGTGTATTTACCTTCCCAAAATGCATGTGCGCTGGAAGGCTGCGGCTCCGGGCCCTGGAGCTGGGATCCCTCTGCCAGTCGGTCCCGGGAGGGGACATCCCTGGGATGAGCAGGGGCTTGGTGGTGTGATGGAGAGAGGGCTCTGGAGGGCCACAGGGCTTGGGGTAGGAAAAGTCTCCGTGAGCAGGCAGAAGGTGCACGGGGTGATTTATGTCACCTCTTGGCTTTCGTTCTAACATATGCCGTGTGGGAAACACTGGTGGTAAAAACCAGACGCTTTTGTCAAGCTGTGTAAAACCTGGATCTTCATCACCTGACAGGCTGGCAGATTGCACTGGCAGAGACTCACACATGCAGCAGTCAGGTCTGGCTTAAGGAGCTGGAGACTCTTGTAAGCCTGAAGAGACAGAAAAACCCAAGACACTCTTCATTTTTCTCTTTCTGGCTTTTGAATCTTTGGGAGACCTGTCTGTCAAGGTTTGGTGTGCAGCCAGGAAAGCTAGAAATGCCTCTCTTTTTTTCTCTTTTTTTTTTTTTTTCTTTTTTTCTAAGGCAAGAAAGTAGTGATATTTGTTTAAAAGACTCTGATTAAAGTTTCAGGAAAGTTCACAATTCAGGACCTTTTCCTTGTCAGAAGGATAGGAAGGAACCTGTCACCTAACAGTGGCTTCTAGATGATCTGCTGCTACGTAGGATTTCTATGGCATTGTCAAAAGCAGGGGGTGTCTCAGCTGCACGAGAAAATCATATCACTTTCATAAGTAATGGTTTGTCTACAGTTCAAACCGTATCAAGCTTTACTGTCAAAGCAAAATAAGGACACTGTCACAAGGGAGCCACTTAACCAGCCTGTTTATAAACTGACATGGCTTTTCCTGGTAGACAAGTCTATAAGCCATATGCTGGTATCTCAAATGGCAAGTTATCATGCACATTTAGGGAATAACAATGGGCTTTTAGGAAAAATAAATCGCTGGGTGGAATTAACGATCGCTTTCATTGTCGAAATAAATGTTTTACGTGAGCCGCAGAAAGGGAGGCAAATTCTTCTCACGAAGTTCTGAGGTTTGGGGGCACTGCCAGGGAGCTGCTGGTGGCAGGGGGCTGTCGAGCAGGATTGCGGAGCAGAGCCGCGTCCTTCGGAGAGAGAGCTCCGGGCCGGCGCGGGTCGCGGCATCAGCAGGAGCGCGGAGCTTCCCCGCCTGCAGACGCCTTCCCCGGCCTTGCCGGCACAGGGGCAGGCATGGAGGAAAGCCACCTTCGCCTCCCGCTGCCTCTCCCGCCCCACGCACCGCGGGGAGGTGACTGTCCTTATAAATTTGGGCTGAGACATTTTACCCGAGCGTCTGCAAACATTTAGACACAGAGCTGCTGCTGCTGACTGCCAGCCCATTGTCTGCCGGTGACACTTTTCTCTGAAAGTCACTTACCAGGGGGCGAATGTTGATTGAGCAAATGAACACAAAGCGCTGAAGCCGCTGGCTGCGAATTGTGCTGCTGTTAGTTTAAACAACTGGAACAGAAATGCCATTATCCGGGTGAGTTGAGGGAGCCGGGTGGAATATTCGCAGCGAGAAAATTTGCTGGCAGTGACTAGCACAGCGAGATGGATGGAATGCTTGGCCTTGATTGATATGTCACCCTGGGTCCAGCTTTTTGTACCCACACTCCACTCCTTCCAGAGGGATGGAATCCGAGGCTTCTCCCTCACTCTCTCTCTCTGGCAGAATTGAACCTGCGCTCCCTGGTGCTGGCACAGCCCAGCCAAACCACGCACAGCCAGCGGATCTGCTCCAGTCCCAGCCTGCACATTCCCAGCCCTCCATGTTCTGCCTGCTTATTCCCCTCTCTGTTCTGTGGGTTGGTTTGTACCTTCTGTGGTAGGTGGGCAGGCCAGCACAGTTGGCTGGTCAGAGGAGCTTGCTGAGCTCTTGCGGAGATGGAGCTCCAGCTCAAATGTGGCTGGGGAAGGCCATTGCCTTACTGGTGTGTTAACACCAAAAAAATTGCCTTCAAGCTGGGGATCAAAGGGTCTCTCCTCCAAGCAGAGCACTCAATGAATCCCTCTGGCTGGTGGAAGGGCCTTGGGAATGCCACAGCTTGGCCTCTGACATGGCACAGGGAACAGGAAAGAGGAGTAAGAGAAGTCTCTGAGGTCTGACTCACTATGCAATTAGCACTACAGACCTCACGTAAGAGCAGCTCCACCTTGGGTGTGTTTGCCACATCCTTTTCCCAAGGCCTTTTCCAGCCTCTGCCACCATACTCACTGCCATGTGTGCAGCATCATCCCTGGGCACAGAAATCTGTCCCCACCAGGGGTACAGAAGACTCAGAGAGAATGGCTGTGCCTGGACCAGGAGAGCTCTTTGGCTGACAAAGTGGAAGAGAGCAATGAAAGCCCTGAGCATTCCAAAGGGTGGGGAAACAGCAAACCGAATGAAAGACATGGATGTTGTCTGATCCAACAGCAGGGAAATGAACATTTAAGAGAGATGAAACACCTGATAAATTAACATTAGTGCAAAATGGGATCTGGTCTGATTACCAGGGCTGGGTAATCTGCGAGTGTGAGGAGTCGCAGCTGTAGACTGAGGTGAGTAGGACACATTATTCAGATTATTTTCTCACTTGAATTTGCTCAGGAGACAGGGGATCTTCCTGCTTTGCAGCCTCATGGGTTGGGTGCCTGGTGTCTGAGCTTCACAGGGAGCAGGATATTTGATTACTAGAGGCAGACACTGGTAGCTGATGGTGTTAGTGCTCTTCTCCCAAGCTGGTGTGAATGCAGGAAAGCAAATACAGCCTAAAAGTGAAAGTCTTCAGTGCTTCCCAGCTGCAGGGCACATCAGTTGGGCCTGCTGTGAGAGGAATGTACCATCCCACCGTTTGTAGCTCCATACCAGCAGAACAGGAGCTGCTGGGCTCCTTGTGGAGGCAAGAAGTGAATTGTACCTCATGCAAAGTAAGGTCTAGCCACCAAGACCCTCAAGCCCTGGTTTAATTAATTTCTCCCACCACACTCTTTGCTCTGCCATCCACAGACCCACACCAAAGCCAGATCTTCAGTGAGCAATCAGAGTCCTGGTGTGAGGGAGCCAGAGATATCTTCGTGGGTGCTGCTGTGCAGCCCCAACCTCCATGCAGAGCAGGTCTGCTCACCAGGCGGGGTGGGGAGAAGAAGTTCTCCATTCTGGGATAACAGATGTCACCAGGGACACCTCGTGAGCCCCCTGGGCTGCCAGGGGACTGCCATTTGTTCCAGCAGCACAGCTTAGCCACAGGGCACAGCCTGCTGAGGCTTGATGTGGGCCCAGGTAAAATCCTGCTCCCTTGTAACACCTCCCTGCCAAGTGTCACCGCCAGCCCTGGAACCAGGGGCTTGCCGCTCTTCAAGGGTGCGTGCTGCCCCTCTGCTTGCTCTGAGCCCAATTCCTCCCACAGCATGGTCCCAATGCCCAGCTGATGGGAGGGACTCTGACCCTCTGCCTTCCACCAAAGCAGTTTGCCAGACTAAGCTGATCTTTCCAGCACCTTGTCTCCTATGGCTGCTGCAATGAGGGATCAGGGCAGCAGAGCCTGTCTGAGTGGGAGTGAAGGTCTGTGTGCTTTGGCTGGTGACTCTGGACATAGAAAGCATAGCTCAGGGCGCCTCCGGTCTGGGCTGTTGCCCACACAGAAAGAATCAAAAAGGAAAGAGGATTCCATGTCATCAGCCACACCTATGTCAATAAATTAAATTAGGCCAGGATGTAGCTGTTCTGTATCACTGAATTGTTAGCACAAGTACCTGCATGAGCTTGGCCCATGCCAGTTACTGCCACCCTGAGATTTGGTTGCTAAGCCACTCTCCATCATCCTTGAAAAATCATGGGAGGTGCCCAGTGATTAGAGAAAAGCCAATGTTACTCCCGTATTCAAAGAGGGCAAGAAGGAGGATGCATGAAACTACTGGACAGTGAGAAAAGTGGCAGAAAGAGATCATTCTGGAGGTCATCACCAAGCATGTAGAAGTAAAATTAATCAGGAGTAATCAGTATGGAATTATGAAGCAGAAATCATGCTTAATCAATCTGAGGACATCCCAACTATGATGGTGTGGCAGGGTGGACAATAAGAGGAGAGCAGTGGATGTTGTCTGCCTCAACTTCAGCAAGGCTTTTGACGTGTCTCCCAGAACATCCTTGTAGGTAAGCTCAGGAAATGTGGGTCAGATGAATGCCCAGTGAGGTGGATCAAGAACTGGCTGCATGGCAGAGCCCAGAGGGCTGTGATCAGTGGAGCTGAAGCTGGAGGCCTGTAGTCAGTAGCATTCCCCAGGGATCAAGACCCAGTCTTATTCAACTTGTTAATTACATGTTTATAATTATTTACCTGGATGAAAGTAAATAATTATGGACTGGATTGTACCCTCAGCAAGGTTGCTGATGATACAAAACCGGGGGCAGTGGCTGATACACCTGAAGGCTCCGCTGCCATTCAGTGGGATCTTGATAGGCTGGAGGATTGGGTGGAAATAAACCTGATGGGGTTCAACAAGGGCAAGTGCAGGGTCCTGCACCTGGGGAGGAATAACCCCAAGTACCAACACAGGCTGGGGGCTGACCTGCTGGAGAGCAGATCTGAAGAGAGGGACCTGGGAATCTCAGTGGCTAACAAGTTGACCATGAGCTGGCAGTACCTTGTGCTCAGGAGGGCCAGTGATATCCTGAGGTGCTTTGGAAAGAGTGTGGCCAACCCTAATAATTCTGTGATTCTGTGGTTGGAGTGTTTCAGGTGTTTGCAGCAGCTGTGACTACTGAGCACATTAATTGTGACAAGTCTGTTTTTAGAGACGTGTTAATGGGCCACATGTGTGTGACCTGCACTGCGCTAGCAGGCTTTGAGGCCAGGGGACATCCCTGGATGATTTTATTCTCTTAGAAAGATGTAACTACATTTCCCTGCTGCAATTTGCATTTGGCACTTGCACAGCTTGGTCCCCGGGGTGATCCTGCAGCAGGTAGGCTGGAAGAGAGCCCTGGCTTCAGGAAAACTCTTTTGGGCTCCACACCCTTTGGTTTTGCACCGTGCTGTGCATTGCCCCTTTTCCCAGAGCAGTCCTTCCCTCTCTGCACAGCTCTGTGCTGCCCACATCCTGGAAGCTGGTGCTCAACCCTTCCAGTGCCTGTGCTCCCCTCTCCTGCATCCCACACTTCATCCTTCTCCCGACTGACTGTCCACACCTACTCTTGTATCACCTCTTTATGAAAACACATCCCCTGCACTTCTTTTCTGCTCACGAGAGCCACACACAGAGTCGTGTCTTCACTTTGCATTGGCTGGCACCGCCACGCTGACTTCTGGGGCAGGGGACACACGCTGTCATGGAGGTGTCACCCTTCACCACCCGCACCGGCACCGAGATGGACAATGCAAAGTGAACTTAATGCCGTTTTCGTAGCAAGGTCTTCATTTACACCTCAGCCGGTATAAATGACGCCAGATTTTAGCAGTCAATTTAATCCTTTTTCTTCTGGTGTGAAAGAATGCGTGCTGGACGGCTGGGACTGCCCCACACAGACCCATCCTCAGCCTCCTCCTTTTCCCCTGGAGGTAAAAAGTTCAGCTGGACCCTGCGTTGAAAGGTTTTCAGCATAGCCAGGGAAGCGATCGGCGTGCGGCAGAGCATCCTTGGGCACCGGGATGCGAGCGCGTCTGCCCCGGGCTGGGCGGGCACGGGCTATACATAGCTCAGCTCCGGGCCCGGCAGACAAAGGGAGCCTGTGAGGCTGCTGGGATTTGCGGTTATCAGCGGCCAGGGCAGGAAACGTCCCACACCACAATAACCTCAACTCCACCTTATGTCAGCAAGCCCTACAAACAGAGGGACCGGCCGCGGGCTCTCGCTCGGGCTGGTACTGTACACCGGAGCTGGCTTCCACGGGGAACGGACGGAAAAACAACACGGCTGGGCTGTTCTGATGGCAGGCAGATAAACCCTCGCTCCGCTCAGACGGGTATTGTTTCCTTGCCACAGGCCTCCTTGCTGCCACCGCCGAGCGCACGATAAAGCCCTGGCTTTTTATAGGGCTTCTGTTTGAGTTTGTGCCGATTTCAATGCAGTCATTCAAAGTGAACATGCTTGGTGAATTGTTAATTCAAGTGTCCTGGAACACAGCAGTTAAGAAAAAATGGAAGGATTGTTATTAACCAGTTAATTCTGGACAAGAATTCCCTACCTCTACTTGCAGTAGAGTTAGAGCTTCTTCAGCTTTACATAGCAGTTGACTTTGGAGCCAGGGCTGGCAAGGAGAGCAGGAAATATGTACATATGTCTGTAAGAGCTGTGCCACAGTTTTGGTCAAACTCTGCCAATGTTGCTGTTTCCCTGTCTGCCACCTGAGGTGGCTGTGGCTGGAGTCACTGCCTGGATTCCAGCAGAAATAAAACCAGACTCCATACGGGCTCTACATCCCAGCACACCCACACATGGCTAGGGACAGGAAAGACCTATGGGGCTTTTTAGACCTGCATCCTCATGTTTCTTGTTCTGGAAAGTACTGACTGTGAATTCAGATATTCTGTCAGATACTTGATGAGTTACAGCAGCACCTTGGGGTCCCTGTTCTGGGCCACCTGATGATATCCTTTCCCCATGCTGCAGCACCTGGCTGGCAGCCACACACCCAGGCACGCTCAGGCAGGAAGGGAAGGTGGGAAAACACCCAGGGTGCTTGGGCAGAAGTTTAGGTTTTCAACGGGATGGTTTAACACAACAATCTTTGGGAGAATACCTAGTGGAGGTACTCTAGCTGCTGACAGCCCATCTCCTGGAACTGCAGGAGCGAGGGCATTTGCCTCAATCAGTGCTTCCTACACTATTTTAAGGCTGAATGCTCTTTCAGGAAAAATAAATGGATAACAGGCCCTTTGCAACACAAGCATGTATTATTAAATCCTCCTCTCACATGTGCAACTCATCCACAGCCATTTCCCTTGCTATGTCCTCCACGCCCTTGCCCCTCACACACAAGAAAACATTGTCTTCATTTAAATATTTCACGAGAAGGTTGACTTCTATCTCTGCCATGGTAAGTGGTACTTACCAGCCACTACCAACTGGCTCTATGCACCTAGAAGGATGTGACTCTCTAATCCTTCAAACTGCTTTGGGTTTTCTTCTTTCATGTACTGCACAGGCTGTTTCATCTTTTTTTTCCAGCTCAGGTAGCTCTCTGCAGCTGGCCCACGTTTTTGTTTTTTGTTGTTGTTTTTTTTTTTTTTTTAAATTGGATTATCTGCAGCAGTTTTTTTGTTTCCTCTCTTTGTGAATTGATCTGTTTCTTCTCTATTCCTCCTTGTCGCATCCACTACACTCCCTGTAATCCCGCCTGCACTGAATCCTCATCTCCCATGAAGAGGTTCATTTTGCTTGACTGAAATATGCAGTGGGACCATGGGAGAATCTCCCATATCCTCTCAAGTCATGGGGTTTCTCCTCTTTTCCAAAGCCAAACAATACAGCACAATTGGAAAAAGCTCACCAGCCTGGGCTCTGATAAGGGATGAAGATTTTGGTTGCTGCTGCTGCTCCTGCTGCCACTGCTTGGAGTGGGGGAAACAACTTCACTGCCCTGGGAATATGCAAAACCCCAGGGAGAAGCAGCCCCTGGCCTGAGAAACTTGCAGTCCTCTTAGGCAAGACAGATAGTGGCAGGGAGATGGGTGCTGGGACAAGGAGCAAATAAATCAGGTTCCTGCTCAGGAAGGGCTCTTCAGGGCTCCAAGTCACCTGCTGAATTGTACAGCCCCTTTTACTCGATCAGTGAATATTCGCATCTTTACGACTTTTATATCATTCTGTGTGTTTCTGGTAAATTGGTGGTTTTTGTTTGGGTGTTGATGTTTGTTTCTTTTTTCTTTTTTCTTTTTTTTTTTTTCTGCAACACTAACTCAATAAGCAGGTAATTTCAAGCTGATATGATGTCTCCTGTTGTAAGGTCGTTCTTTGGACACACTGTGATCCTCCAGAAGAATGGCTTTTGCCTGGTGTCATCTGCAGCTCTCAGGCTGGCATATGCAGCTTGTGAAAGATGCCTACAGTCTTTTTCTTAAGAGACAAATAAAATTAAACACTGTGGCAATTTCTGTGGTCAGAGCAACATCTGCTCCCTCTGACATATCACAAGTGTGGAACATACCAGGCCAGAAGGGACAGAACTGGGAGAGAAAAGCATCTTGAAAAATGAAAAAGAAAATACCCTTCAGCAGCTACAGCATGTCAGTGCTGTGCCCTGGCACTGAGGCTGGCCCAGTGTGGCATGTCTGTCCAGGAATGCCATCCTGGCTGGCACTGAGCCTCCCAGGGGCCACATGTGGTCCTTGTGGACCCAGCTACTGCCTTGTGTCCTTCCTTATCCCCGTGCAGGGTCTCCTCCGGCTGCTGGGGCAGAAGAAACCCTGGCCAAGGAGAGGATCCTTGTCCCTCAGGTCCTCCACTGTCACATGAATGTCATGGGTGTGTGTGGCAGGACCTAAAGCACAGGGCAGTGACCAGCAACAAAAACCCCTGGGATTATGTTTGTTACGGCCATATGGACAAATAAATACAATAAAAGTGCAGGCAGGCTCCGGTCTCTGGTTGGATTAACTCCTTACAGTGAGGTTGTGCCCTCTGGATATTTCTGTATCTCTTGCACTTTTGTTCCCTGCCACAGGAGGCCCACAGTGATTCCAATCCTCTGCATATCCAATCCTTCCCCATGCCACAGGAAAGAAACATTTGGAAAGGTTTTCAGTCAGATCCTCCTCCTCGTTAAATTTAGCACGAGCCTGTAAAGCGCCACCACGAACAGCAATTAGGGAGCTGCACATTTTGGTTCATGGTTATCTGCAAGGTCAGAGAGAAGTACAGGCTGTGTTAGCGAAGGTTTGTCAGTTCTCATGCAGTTTAAACAGAGAGGTAAATGTTAAAAAATAATAAGAAAAGCAAAATGGGTTGGTCAGTCCTGACTTTCAAAAACCTAAGCTCCTTCCTTACTGCTCCCCCCCCACAACTGCTACTTCCATTTGCAATATTGATAAAGCACAATCAGCTATATTTAATGAAAGCCAGCTTTGTTGGAGGCCAGGAAAGTCAATGAACTACTGGTCACTGTGCAGGGCTCCCAAAATAGGGATCTGCCCAAGGATCTTCTAGCTAATGGCACCCTGCTTGAGAGAGAGTGAGGCCAGAGGATCTTCATGCTAAGAGTGCTTTACCATCCCTTGTTCCTTTTAACTCTTTTTAATTTTTATCTTTTCCTCTCCCTTTCTCCTGTCACCCACCCAGCATCACCTACCCTTTGCTTTTAGTCTTTCCCCAAGCTCTGTACCCACTGCTGACCCATTTTTTTCCTTTTCTTTCCCTCCTTTTCCACACCAGACTGCCTTTATCCCGTGTGTCTAGGCTCCCTTTGGTCTCTTGGGCTCCCTCCTGCCCTCCCACCCTGGTCCCTCTCTCCCTTATGCCAGGTCCCTGCCTATTCTGAGCACTGCTGGGGGACATCCCAGTGGGTGCTCCCTCTTTTCCTGCCGTGCTGGTGGCATCACAGGAAGCACGACAAGGACAAGCATTTTCTGCAGTGGGATGGGACACCAGTGATGTCACTCAGCACCCCCAGGGACAACCAATTCTTCCTTCGGGCTCAGCCTGGCTTTAACTCGCCGTGGGCAGCGCTCCAGCCTTCTTGCCACCTCATTCTCCCTGTCTCCCCTTTTTCTCTTCCCCTGCCTCATTCCACGTCACTTCCATTGCAACCAAAATAGGCTCACTCTCTTTTCTCCAAGGAGCCCGGTCTGAAATGTGTCTGAGGGGTATTTTTAGTGGAAGCTTGGCAGCCTGGCAGTCCTGGGCGTTTTGCCACCTTGAGCGAAAAATGTGCCTGGGGCCGATAAGGATTACAATGGTGCTGGGGCTGCGGGCGGGGCCAGCCTGGGGCTGCCTACAATCTCCGTGGGGCTGCCTGCCTGCTCCGTGGGGCTGCCTACCTGCTCCGTGGGGCTGCCTTACCTGCTCCGTGGGGCTGCCTTACCTGCTCCGTGGGGCTGCCTCTTACCTGCTCCGTGGGGCTGCCTACCTGCTCCGTGGGGCTGCCTTACCTGCTCCGTAGGGCTGCCTACCTGCTCCGTGGGGCTGCCTACCTGCTCCGTGGGGCTGCCTACCTGCTCCGTGGGGCTGCCCCAGCCCACCCTGTGCCCTGCCCGCGCCCCACACCGGTCTCCAAAATGGGGTCAAAGGGATAAAAGGGGGAGTTGCTGGGAAAGCTATGGGAGTTGAGTGAAAGAAAGCCATTGTACGGCTGGAATTTTGTGTTTCCTGGCTGCTGTGTTTCTGCAGGTGATGTGCACACAGCATCTTGTCCCAGAAAGTTGCCTTGAGAATGTAGCTGCCTCATAGTGATGGGCACAGGCACAGCTCCCAGCATCATAGCCTTAGGCTTGCTGCTTTTCTTCTGCTTTGTCCTTTTGGGAGTGCCATGGCCCAGGGCGAGGTGTCAGCCCTCACAGGCGCAGGGTGAGCTCTGGGAGAGGGCACTGTTTGTCCCAGAGCTGTGGCTGGCACAGCTTGCTTGGAACTGTTGTTCCCTGACGTGTAAGGCAAAGTATTTGCAAGTGGGAATGGCCTGCCGGGTTGACTTCCAGCTGCAATCAATAAAGAACTGTGCTGTGGGTTTTTAATTTGAAAAATAAATATCATGTCCTGCTAATATTTTTTAATATCTAGTTTCCCCCTCACAGTTCAAGGGTCTAGATCATAGAGAAATAATGACAATGTGATTAAATGTCTTCTGAAATGTGTGCAAAAATGCCACTTTTTGCGAGCAGGCCATTTTGGGGAAGAGGGAGATCGTATAAGCCGATGCACCAAGTTTGCTTATCTAGCCTCCTGATCATCTTAGCTACCTCTAGAGTTGAGGAGGGGAGAGAAATTCCCTGAGGAAGTATTTTCAGGGGTAACACAGATGCTCTAAATACTCTTCAAACAGGCCTATCTTTCCTGTCGACGCCTCAGGGAAGAGCTGGCTGGCCAGTCAGGGACCCTCAGCTGTGACAAACCCTTCCAATCCACACCACTCCGGCCGCACCTGCGCCGAATGGTCGAGGCAAGGGTGACCTCTGACTCCAGACAAATGGCTCCACAGTCCTTCTGTGCCAAGTGGAATAATTTCAAAGGGAACTGTGCCTCAAGGCTGGTGGTGAGGATGTTTATTTGGTGCTGGATATGTATGGATGACTGCCTACCTGCAAGTGAGGGATCCCATGCCTGGAGCACAGAAATGGATGGAGGGATTGGAAAGGGTCTCCAAAAGTGTGTCTCTGCGCAAGAAGAGACCAACTATACATGCACTGCGTGTGAAAGGTGTTCTTACATCATTCTGAAGGGTCTCCCTTACCATTTGAAAGGTTCTTCTCCCTGTTCACTAAGAACAGGGGAGCAGACATTTCCCTTCTTTGTCTCTGAGGTGTTTTATGTTGCTGAGGATTATTACTGCATCCCCCTCAGCTTTGTTTTTGTTTGTTTTTGATCTAAGCCATCCAGTTCTTTCAGCTCTCCTCTGCAGGATGCGTTTCCCAGACTTCTGGTGTTCCTGGATTCTCCCCAAAAGGCCAACATCTTCCCTGAAATGCATTGCACAAAACTGGCCGCCCTATAAGTGCAGTAGCATAGCTCATCCACACTGAACAAAAGGCCCATTTCTTTGTACAGGCAGTACTGCTTGTTATTCTTTCCAAAATGACATTTGCTTTATTGGTTTTGGTTTTTGGTTTTGGTATTGTGTGATTTAGAGTATTTTCCCCAGAACAGTTTCTTAACCAGCCATTCCTGCCTGGCCATTTCTGCCTGACTGCAGTTCCTTGCACACCGCTCTGCTGAGTTTGTCACGCGCTTTCTCTAAATTGTCAACACAATGTCTCTTTCCCCCATTTTTCCTCTTTTTTAAGATTTTAAATTCTGATCCTCTCTGTCAGGTTTGCCATCACAGTCTGTGTTCTCTTGTGCTCTGACAGATGATGCCAGGCAGAGGTGGGTACAAGCCTCCTCTACCCACCCCTGCTGCTTCTCGGACTGCATTATCCAGTCAGTTTTGTATTGAAGCTGTGTTTTCCTGGTTAACCTGGAGGCACAGCAGCAACCCCGTGCCCAGACAGTGCTCAGAAGAGAAGATGCTGCTGGCAAGACATTTGGGAGGACGCCCTGGCACAGCCACCTGTGGGGTTTAGGCGTTTTGCCACTTAGCTTGACCATGTTTTAAGAAACCAGGTACATCTCAGGTGTCTGAAGGCACCTGAGCAGAGAAGCTTAGGACCAAACCTTTGTACTCAGGTGCCTCTGGGGCCATTGAGGTTTGGTTTAGGCACCTCTGGCTGTTTGCTGGCTCCAGCTCTCGCAGTGCAGCTCCCTGCGAGGCCAAAGGGCACAAACGCACGTCAAACTGAAATGTTTTACTCAGTCCTGGTCACATGTTTGGAGATGGTGCTCCGTCTGAAAAAGACTCCCAGTGTTCATGAACTGGTATTTTTCTTTTGGAAAACTTCTCTGTCTGGGAAAACACTGGATCTTATATCCCAACTTTCTGAGGAGAAGAAATATCCAGGTGCTGGAGAGGGCTACAGCCTACAAGGCCACAGCTCGCAAGCAGCGAGTTTTGGGTTTTGGTTGTTCCTAGTGCCTTGTATTAAAAGCCAGGAGTTGCTCCACGAACCAGGGGTTTGAGGTACAGTGAAACCTGCATTCTGCCCTCCCCTCACCTCTTCCTGCCATTAAAACCTTGAAGAGCTGCAGCACACACAACAAAGGAGAAAGCAACAGGAGAGCAGCAAGGTCACACATCTGCTGCTTTCCACACTTTCTTATCTCTGACATCACGGGCCTCAAGGTCTTTCTTCTCATTAAAACAGCTGAATAATTGCAAACTGTACACAAACTGACTAAACCTGTGGCCTTCTGCCTTAGTCATAATATGGGATGTCTGGCTAGGGAGGATGTTTCTTGGCGAGGGAGGGTGAAAGGACTGAAGAAATGAGCAGCTCTGTGCAGAAGCAGCGGGAAGCTGCTGCCGCTGCCCCTTGGGCTGACAAGCTGCAGGACATCCAGCCAGGTGAGTCTGGTGTCATCGATGGTGGCACTGAAAGCACCGGGCTGTGACCCCACCCCACCCTCAGGAAATGCAGAGCCAGCACCAAAATTACTTTGTGGAGGGCTGATTTGCAATGATCCCACCAGCGCTGCCTGTGCTTGAGGTTTGCTTTGTTAGCAGTGGAGAGAGAAATAACAGGTCAGGGGTGGGAAGGGGAACTATGGACTGAAAGAATGGTGGAAAATCAAAGGATAAGACGTGTTGTGGATGCAAAGGCATTAAAAAATGATGGCAGGAAAGGCAAAAAAGTACTAAATCATCAAGTTTGTTCAAGCAATACCAGCCTAAGCTGACCTCAGCCCCCACTGTCTCTTGCATCTCTTCACATCTCCGTGGTTTGGACAGTCACTTTTCAGGTCTGACCATTGCATGCACTCCTGCTGATGCCTCTGGGGCTGCTGCACCTCAAACAGCTGCTACTGAGATTTCTGAAAACCACACCTGCATCCCCCACCCTGCTAGTCCCGATGAAATTAATTAATGGCAAGTCATTTGTCATGACCTAATGTGGGATGTAAAAGATCTATTCCTGGTGGTTGCACACACCTCCCTGCTTGCTGATTAGTGTTTAGCATCTGGGAGTGCAACAATCTGGGAAAGCTAAGGCATTAGCAAGTGGACGGGGGTGGTCTGCTCTGGGAAAAATTATATGTGTACTGAAGTAAGTGGATAAAGATGCTTTCGAGGCTCCAAACATTTTCCTGCAGGAATAGAATTGATTGTGAAGAATGAAAATCATGAAAAATTGTGTAACAGGTGGCTACTGACATCAGCAGCTAAACACAAGTGCTAGTGGTTTTAGTCCTTCCAGTGTCATTTGTGAAGGTCTGAAGGTGCCAGAACATAGCTCTGTGGGTCTCCTGCCTAACGCTGGCCACACAGTTCCTCCCTGCATTTTGTCCCCCTGGTGAGCCCAGCAGCTTGCTGGCATTCTGCTCATGCTTCACTGTAAAGAATGTAGTTGTAAGTTCTCACATCAGTTTTTGGTTTTGGTTTCTTTGTTTTTTTTAATCTGGCTTCAAATTCCACTTCTTTGTATTGTGTCTTTCCCTACCAAAAGTAAGGGGGGTTTGCTGTGTGACGCAGTTTCCTTCTGAGTGGATTTGTACCACCAGCAAAAAAAAGCTGGACACTGACTGAGAGATGATGCCTCTGATCTGTGTTTTCCTGCACATTCTCCACTTTTTGGATGGTTTTGGAAGTCTTGACCCCAGAACAAGAGCCATAGTCCACTAGTGCTGTCTTCACTTCCCTGAGACTTGGTGAGACCCCATTACAACCTTCTCATCCTACAAAAGCAGTAGGGGCAGAGGCAGAGATCTCTCCTGTTACAAGAATGCACAATTCTACAGGTGCATTATGGGTTTATTTTTACAGCCTTTTTTTCTTTAAAGACTGGGTCTTGACCGCTGCTGGAAGGAAAGTTTCAAACAGATCGAGTTTTCCTTGGAAATGAGCTATCTAGTAAATTTTCTCTTTGTGACAAGTTCTTAGATCAACATGCTGCTTATCTGATAAAACTCTTATCAGAGACAATTTGTGGCATGTTGCCCCAGTACCATGGCACAGTCCTTTTAGCTTTACTCAACTGCGTGAAGACAATAGAAGATGACACTGCAAATAGTAGAGAGCAAATGCTCCCTGTGTGTAGGTATCTTCAGACTATCATTCCATGGTTTGAACAAACAGTCAAATATCTACAGACAAACAAGCAAAAGTTGGCAGGAATTAATGGTCCTCTGGAATAACAATGTGCTGTGGGAGTACTGTTAAGCATCCTGAGTTGGACAACTGTGGCAAAATTTATGGTTTCTCCTACAAGAAATAGTTTATTCATGGATTACTGACTCTTTTGAATTATCTTCCCCTGGGCCCTGCCTCTTGGCTAATGCCCACAGGCAAAGTACAAAGAGAATAAAAAATATGCAAACTAGCAAGAGTAATGTTTGGTATAACTGCAGGATATATTAAAGTTTGAGTAGAACAGTTATTCCTTTTGAAATTTCTAAACATTTCATACAAAAAAGAATTCCAGTTCTGATGGGACCAAATATATTGAAACAAGTCACTAAGTCTTCTGGATTTCATGTAGAGGATGAAATTAAAATCTGTTATTTCAACATTTTAAGTAAATGATTCAACTAATGAATAATTATCCTTGGCAAAGTTTCCTGGAATTATCCAAACAAAGCCCTCCTGAATATCAATTTTTTAATTCAAAATTAGGTAGCAATTCAGGCTAATACTTTGATGTCAAAATGCCAAAAAGTTTTGTAATGGTAAAATAATCTGCAGAATAAAAATTATCATTCCTAACCACTACTAATGAGAAAGAAAAATAATTAAAGTCTATGAGCTGTTGCACACAGAATATCCTTTAGATAGCCCTATGGCTAATGTATATCTGCTGATATGGGTACAGACACATCTCTCTTACATATGTATAGCTTCAAACCCATGGAGGAAAAGCCACTCAAGAGCTAGAAAATACAGCCAGATGAAGCATGATAATGTCAGGGATAAATGGCATTAGGAAGTACAAACTTACTGGTAGGTCTTCCCTAATGATCAAGGTGGGATTTCCACAAAATTTTGAAAGGTATCCCCATGCTCAGGCCATTCATGTTTGACAGCATTTCCTCAGCACCCGGCCTGAGGCACTCAGCCTGAATGCACTGCCCTCCCACCTCCAGACCCTCGTCCTCCACTAACAAAAAATGATCAGCATTTATTCCAATGTTGTCCAGAATGGATTTCAGCTGCTGGTGTCCCAGGGAAGCAGGGCTCCATGGTCTCTCGCTCCTCCCCTTGCCAGGATCGTTCATGTTGCTGCAGTACCTTGGGATCTGGGGATCTCTTGGTCATTGCACACACACACACACGTGCACACACAAAAGAAGGCAACACCGTGATCACTAAGATACTTATCTAAGTATTATCTAAGTAGACGCCATAGCACAGGGGCAAGTGAGCTCATGTGGAGTCCACATGGCAGGGGGAGACCTGATCTCTTGGTTGCTTCCTCCTCTGGAAGTGACCCTCAGATCTTCCCCTCTTAGCGTTGCCTGAGACATTTGTAACTGGGCTCACCTTTCAGGTGGCATCAGACACCAGCTGAGACAGATGCTGTGTCCACCCTCTGCCCCGGTGCCAGCCCTTCTCATCTCTCCCTCAACAGCGTGCGCAGCTCCTCAACAACAGTGGCTGGAAAGTGGCCCAGTGGAAAAGGACCTGGAGATGCTGGATGGCAGCTGAACAGGAGCCAGCATGTGCCCAGGTGGCCAAGAAACCAGTGGCATCCTGCCTGTATCATCGACAGTGTGGCCAGCAGGAGCAGGGCAGTGATTGTCCCCTGTGCTCTGCAATGGTGAGGCCACTCCTCCAGTTCCCGGCCCCTCAATTCAGGAAGGACACTGAGGTGATGGAGTGTGTTCAGAGAAGGGCAGCAGAGCTGGGGAAGGGTTAGAGGGTAAATCCCATGAGATGCAGCTGAAGAAGCTGAGGTTGTTTGGCCTTGAGAAAAGGAGGCTCACAGGTGACCTTATCCCTCTCTATGACCACCTGAAAGGAGACTAGCCAAAGGGGGACTGACCCCTTCTCCCAGGCAACCAGTGGCAGGATAAGAGGACATGGCCTCAAGCTGCACCTGGGGAGGTTCAAGTTGGACATGAGGACGAATTTCCTCACAGAAAGGGTTGTTAAACATTGTAACAGGCTGCCCAGGGAGGTGGTGGAGTCACCATACCTGGAGGCATTCAGGAAATGGCTGGATGTGTCATGGTCTAGTTGACAAAACGGTGTTTAGTCAAAGGTTAGAGTCGATGATCTCAGAGGTCTTTCCCAAACTACTTGAATTTGCAATTTTGTGATACATTCCTGATCCTAAAGTTCATCTAGGGTCTCAGGACATCAACTGGCGCAGTATTTACACTCTTCCAAAGAGAACTGGACCCTAAACTGGAACTCTAAACAGCTATGACTTGGTTCTAATTTAACTGCAGCAGTTTCTACTAACCTTATGCTGCATTTTGTACTGATTTAAACTGAGAAAGTAGATCTGAGTACGTCTGGACCATGTTACTAACCCAGGGGCTAGGCATCTTTAGCAGGGGTTGGCACCTTGGACCCAAGGTGGCTTGAACTACTCCTGCAGTCAAGTGGTTCTTGTCAGTCAGCTGTGGAATTTCTGCTCTGCAGTCTCCTCTGCTTTGGGGTACATGTCTGGAAGTCACTACATCTAGGATGTAAAGTCACCCGTGTCTAAAATGTTTAAATACAGGCTATGTTGAGGCCTTTCCATGCAGGAGAGTTTTTCAGAGCAAAATATTGCTGATGAACTCATCAGCTTCCAGAACAGGAGGTCTGTTGATAAATTAATGTAATCTGCTTTAGAGCTGACCCAGAGGTTTCCTGCATACAGTGCCTCATCTGCAAGAATGGCCACAGTGGAGCCTTAATTAGGTGTGTCTTTAATTATTTATTTATTCAGAGCACACATTCATTCACATTGTATTCACCAAGCTTTGGTCAAATCCCGAGTCATTGTCTGCCTGCACAGGAGTATTTACCCAAAGGTATGGGTTTAAACTGATTAACTCACACTGGAGCAAACGCCTGTGTAGGCGCTGATATTGGCTTAATACCTCACTCAGAAGTACTCTGAAGTTGGCTGAGGTCTTGTACAGATCCTCTTCTTTGAGAGTAAAGTGTTTGCACAGGGGCAGGACTCAGCTTCACTGGGTTGTACAACGGCTGGGCTGAGCCGGTGCCAGGTGGCTGGGATGCATGGAAGCAGCATGTCTGGAGTTGGGCTGCTGGAGATCAGGAGATGGAGGACCTCAGCTGCATTCCTGGTGGTGGAGACTTTGTTGTTCCAAAGTTTCCAGCAAGATAGTACTGTTTTAGATCAAGGTGGGGAAAGGCTGCCTGCGCCTTCCCCGGTATGATGTGTCCTTGCCCTGTCCCACAGCAAACTCATTTGCTTTGCAAAGCTCTCACAGATGCCTGGAAGTGGAAAGGGGTACAAACTCACCCCTTCTGACCCAGCTCCAGTGCTGATGAACCACACACACATTTTCTGCCCCTGAGGTTGCCTTCTCACTCAGGTGCTGCCTCCTGACTAGTTTAATTCTCCTCATGCAGGAAAGAGACCAGAGCAGCAGCAGAAGCACCTGGCTTTATCAGCCCCATTTCTTCCTTCAGCTTATCAAAAATGAGCTCCCAGTTGGCTTTGTTTGACTTTTAGGGTTTATTGGGTTTGTTGCTTCCCTTCTTCATTTTCATATTAAAGGGTAAGGTTGGGCTGTGATCCTGCTGCTGTAGCCTCCAGCTCCTGAGCTGATCCTACCAGCTCTAATTGCTCAGCTGCCTGATGTAATCACCAGAAGGTATATTGTGTGTGTGGCTACAGGCACTTCATATTTTCTACCCAGCCAGAAGAAAAAAAAAAAAAAAAAGAAGAAAAAAATTCAATTGGCTCTAGGTCTGTCAATAGTGACTAATCAGGTGCTGTACAATTAATTATGAAGGGGTGTCATTTTAAAACAATTCTTAGGTGGGAAAGAACAGGCCTGGGCCCTTTACCTGCTGGCACTGTTTGTGTTGCTAAGCCAATCCAGGCTGCGTCCTCTATTTCATTTACCTTTTAAACTATTGCCCCCGCATAAGTAAACACTTTCTATAAAGTGTGTGTGTGTGTGCATGCATGTGTGTAAGTGGGTGGAGGGTGATCTGGGAAGCTCTCCGCCCTAGAAAAGAAATTAATGATGGGGAGCGAGAAAAGAGAGAGCAGCATAATTTGGCAGTAATTTCTCTAGAATGGCATGAGATAATAACAGGTGGATGAAGCAGGAATAGGATTAAACAGTCTGGGGCTGAATCCCAGTAATCAATACTGCTGTGAGATTCAGAGATGGAGGTGAGAGGTGTCCCTGCAATGCAAATGGCCCTGAGCAAGGAGCCTGAGCTCCCCAGCAGACACCAGCCAGCACGTGTCAAGGGGGCAAATCCCTGTCCCACCTAAACTGGCTCTCCCAGGCTCCGCTGCCAGCAGTGGCCAGCACCTCCCACCCACTCCCCTGGGGATGTGGCTGCCCAGAGCAGGATGGCATTGCTGCTCTTCACCCTGCTGGCAAACCAGAATTGTCCCTTGCAAAGCAAAACTAATTCTCCAAGGAGGGTGGCAAGGGAGCTGCTACTGTCCAGAGCCAGGCTTAGGGCACTGACTGGGGAAATGGTGCGTGCGGAGGGGAAAGAAGGGCAGTCACGGGAATGACAGAACAGCTTCCTAGAAACAAAGTGACAATGCTAAATGACTGAGCTTCACGGAGGGAGCTGTCAGGCATTGAGACTGTGATGGCACTGTGTCTGTTGCCTGGAGTGGTAGAAGATGGGCTGGAAATGTAAAATTGAGGATGTTGAGGGAAAGCTTCTGCTGGGACCACCTTCCTGAAGATGCTGACTTCAAGGGATCTTCTGGAATGTGGCAAAGGGTAAGTGTCATGGTGTCTAGTAGAAAAAATTAGAAAGACCCTGTCCAACCATTTAGCTCGCTAACACAAAAACTCCAAATGGCCCTTTGGTCAAAAATTCTGCCTGCAGCCCTTGCAGTTCTGTTCCATGGGCAAAAAAAAGGTAAATTCCTGCATGTGAGAGAGTATATAACTGCTAACATTGCTTTTTGCTCTAATAATTGTAGAATTAGATGGATTATTCTGGATAACAATTTATTACCAAATGTGTTTAAGGAGCAAAATGCCAAAGGCAAAAGAAGCCCTGTTTTGAACTTTTCAAAATCAAGCATGGCTTTGTTCCCCAAAAATTAATTTTCTTCATTTTACTGGTTAATATTTTAAATGAAAATAAGCATTAAAGAGAGAGCAAAACATTTGATGAAAATGCACGTTTATTTCATCTAATTGAAAGACTTTTAAAACCTTACTCAAAGTTAGTTTCAGGGCTTTGTGTGTATCTCAATGTCATTGCTGGCAGAGGCCCCCTCTCCCCTGTCTTCAAAAAACCAGGTTAGACTGGCTTTGTTAACAGTGAAATATTTAGCACCCTTAACCTCTGTTTCTGTCAGCATTTTGATGACAGCAGCTACTGGATGCCAGCCACAGCATTTCCTTGCCCTGTGTCAGAGGACTTTGAAAACGACGTGAGGAGGTTCGGTTTGTTGAGGCTGCACAAGGCAGGGGTTGCCAGCCTGGTTTAGGTCAGAAGTCTGGTCTATGCTTGGTCCTGGTTTTGAAGCCTCAGCAAGTCTTGCTCAAAGAGCATGGAAATGCATTGCCCAGAGAAAGAGCTTTACCCTGAATGGTTCCAGAGCCAAGTCAGTGCTGTAGAAGGGCACCGTGGCACTGAGCAGTGGCTAACCCGGGGTTACACAGCAAAGCAAAATTAACGGATGTGAAAGTGGAGGTTACAACATAAACATGTGCTCAGATACTGGTGTAGTGAACATAGTATAAATATTTAGATGTATTCCTACATCTAATTCTTATACTCATCATTCTTATGTCAAACGGTTTACAGAAGGCAGAACTCCAGTTCAGTTACAGTCACGGCTTCATAATTCTTCAAGTTAATTAAGGCATCTAAATGTGCTACATGTCTGCCACCTCTGCTTTGTAAATGGCACATACCTGTAGGTAATTAAATGATTTTCATAGTAATGGCAGTTCAGGTGTCTCCAGCCTCAGGGAAAAGCAGCAGCTCTGAGAGTCATTTGTGCATCTCCAAGAAGCAGATTGTTGCTTGGATCGTGTGTGCAGACATCATGTAGGGAAAGAACTCATTGTGGTTTGGGATCTCTTTATACTGAGTGTGAGTCCTGGTGCTGGGGTGGGTGCTGAGAGGTGCCCCATGGATGGGCTGTTGTTGTGCTGATGGGTGCCCAGGGGCACAGGGACGCCTCTGCCAGCCCTGGTATCAGAGCAAGGGGCCTGTGGGTGCCACCTGCCCGAAATAGCTGCAGTACTGTGTGCCTCGTGTTGGCCCAGAGCTCTTCTCATTGCTCTGTTTCCTTCTTTATGCCTTTTTGCATAAACTATAACTGGCTGCACAGGCAAGGGAGCAGAGGGTGGCCTGTCTCCAGCTGGGGTGTCCCCTTGCAAAGGAGACAGGGGAGCAGGCGACAGGGTGCCACCCACAGCAGAGATCTCCCCAGGGGCTTGAGGGTGGGCTGCCTGTGGTGGTCCCAGAGCCCCACTGGCGACTGAGATCTGCTTGGTGCCAGGTGGGGAATCTCCCTTTGCCAGGGGAATCCCTACCCGGCCACTTCATAGTGTTTTTAAGGACAGCAAGGAGCCTTATCGCGTTTCCACATCTGCTCCAGATGCTTTGCATTCCAGCAATGCTCCACCAAGGTGCTGAACCCTACAGCATCTCTCCGAAGAGGACTCGCTCGTTGCCACCTCGGCAGCTGTCAGCTTCCTGCATGCAGTCGGAGGGGCAGGGAGCGGCCGTGCTCCCGAGGATGTCCCGGCAGGGCTGACAGCAGGTGACACAGCCCTGCCCCTCAGCCGTGTCAGCAGGACCTGTGCGGCAGCGGGAGCCGTGTGTGCAGGAAGGCTGGGCTGCCTGCAGCCAAAGTTCAGGCAAACAGCGGAGAGCAGAGATGGTGAAATGGTTTCCGACCCAGTGGCACCAAGGCCGCCTTGGCCACTTTGGGGTTTCACCTTGAAGCGCGGCCAGAGCACGAGGTGCTGCTGGTGGCTGTGCCAGGGGTACGGCCCTGGGGAGTGCTCTGCTCCCAGAAGAGGGAAGAATTATCAAGTGCTTCTCACAACGTTTCCCGGAGTGCTAATAGCCATCAGTCCCCGGCTGAGCCCCCCTGCTCTGCCATCTCACTGCTGTGTGGGGTGTCAGCATCCCTGTCCTCCGCCTCTCCCTCTATCCCCCATGTCTGTGTTGTTTCAGGGCTTCTTTCTCTTTAAGAGGAAACTCAGCGGAAGCCTAGCTATTCAATATTGTTTCAAATTATTTGGTTGTGAAACAATTTAATTTGTTTATGGCTCTAAAGGTCAGATTTGACTATTGCCCAAATTTCTAAAGAATAAAGAATGCATCAGGGACTGAATGGGACTTCATGGCATGATCAACTGGAGAGAAAGAAGGGGGCTAGTGAGAATATTTAACTGGAACAGCAAGGCAAACTTACCTTCAGCTCAGGTTTAAAAGCCTAGTCAATCATTACACGTTTTTTATTATTTACCTGGTACAAAATCCCCCTGGGTGAAGAAGTAGAAAAACTTAGAGGCCACACTCTTTCAAATTTTTGGTACCTTGCTCAGCAGTTTTTTTTTCTCTGTCTCAGGACAGTTGAAATGGTATGGGCTGGGATGGTGCCTGTGTATAGATAAGAAATAAAGTGGAAGCTCATTGTGGTTGTAGCTCCAAGCAGGGGTGTTTGTACCAGTAAGAGAGCAGGGCTAGCCAGGGACTTTGAGAAGGAAGGTAATTCTCACACAGTCATCAGAAGACAAAGGTTGCATTTACACCTGGCCAGAAGGTTTAATCATCTACTATTTCCAAACATTGCAGGCTCACAATCTGTTGTGTCTGAGATCATAAAACATAATCACAAACTGGAGACAAGAGACCTGGGGCTTGATTGACCAGACCTTATCTTTTCTTTTTCTTCATTCTTATTTTTTCACTCAATTTTCTGCTTTTTTTTTGGAGGGAAAGAAAAAAAGATGCTTTGGAAAGAACTGGCTTTGGTCAGAAAATTCTTGATGAAAAAAAAATATCTGAAAATTAGGGATTAATTTTCATTCTTCTTTGTTTTACTTGTGTCGAGAGCACTTGGGAGACAGATTACCTGCTTGCTAAGATCTGCCTCCCAGGCTTTCAGGGAACAGAAATTGTAAAGGGACCAAAGAGAGAGAAGTATTCAAAGAGAAGCAGGTACAAACCTCTCATAGCTTAGTTTTCCAGGTCCTACCACAAAAACAACTAACATTCAACCACCTGAATCACTGGGTGTAGGTGGCTTTCATCTGTCTTTGGGGGAAGGGTAAAATTATGGTAACACTGAAAGATAATCTGGTGGTGATGGGAGGGTTTCTGGGTAATGTTAGCCACATTTTTTGCAGTTTGAGACTGTAATTGGTTTCCTCTGTACCTGTGAGGTTGGTGAGGAGGTTTATCCAGCATGATCAGGGTCTCCAATAGAACACAAAATTTGGGGCAGCAATACTTCTGCTTGCCTCTCGCCATTGCCTCTGCAGGGTCACGGCTCTTTGCTGCCTGCCCATGGCCAGGGCTGCAGAGAGGAGCCGGGTGTTTCTCACCTGATACTCCTGACGTTTTTGGGAGAAAGGGTGGAAGGGCCGTGTCCCAGCCCCGGCTCCAGCCTGGCTCCAAAGCCTTGTGCCGGCATCAGGGAGGGAGCCTGGGAGCGTGGAAGTTGCTTTGCACCTCGTTTGGGTGTTCCAGGGCGGACTCATCAAAGCGCTCAGCGCCGGGAGGAAGAGCTGGCCCCGTTGAGATGAAGGGCTGCCCTTGCTGACTTCAAAGGGGGCTCAATTTAACCCTTTCACTTCAGTGGGGTTTGAGCTCCTGGCTGGAGTTAAGCACGGGCTGTTTCTGGATTGGGGCTTTCCTCTCCTTGTTTGAAAGGGGAAATAAATAATCCCGTTGATTTGCAGTAAGTCATCGTCTAACTGATGATGCCTCTCTGTGTTTTATGACTGCCAGCTCTGTAACCTTCTTGCTTAAAAAAAAAAAAAAAAAAAAAAAAAAAAAAAAAAAGTGGGAGCAATAAGAGCTTCCCGAGAAGTTCATTAAACCAGGCAGGCTGGAGAGCCATCTGCCACTGCCCGGTGCCTTCGCAGCGTCCCTCGCCTGGCTGGGGCTGCCTGCCACCTGATGAGTGTGGCATCTTTGATGTCGTCTAGGGCAGCAGCCATGCCCAATTGCATAATCAAGGTCACTGGAAAATTACACAAAACTTTGCCCAGGTCTATTGGGAAAAAAAAAAAAGTGAAGCAAAAAAACCCCAACCCTCCTCCCCCAAACTTCTGCTCATGCCGCTAACTTGCTACTCTGTGTGGATACACACACAGAGCCAAGCTGCCCCCTTACGCTGCCCTGCAAGTATTGACAAAAAAATAGTGTTATCCACATTAAGGCAATTGCAAATTTTCCCTGGCAGGCACATGAATTCATCCCAGTGGTTTTCCCTGTCTTTCCTTCAGCTACAGTTTCGAGTAGATAATAATGATGTGCAAATGCAAGAAGCAATAGTCTCACGCTTTGCATTGCTGCATGTTGACCTTCTGAGGATTTTAAGAATCAGGGTGGTGAGTTTGGTTTCACATGCCCTTAGGAGCTATCAAGTCTTTCCAAGGCTTGATAGAGAAAACAGTCAGCTTGAAAATCTGCAAATGAAAATAAAAGAAGAAAAAAAATTTCAGAAAATATCTCCAGAAAAAGAGAATTCTTAGAAAATTTTCTATTATTCCTCCAAAATTTTTCCACTTCAAATGGTGAGAAAAAGGAAGTCATGGATGTGGCACAAAGAGGAAGAACTTGTAGCTTGAAAGAAACCAGGGCTAAAAAATGGAGCAAGAAAAAAGTAAGGAAAAATTGAAGGATTTTCTTTTTTTCCTGCCAAAAAAACCCTGGGGGAAAAAAAAAAAAGCCTATGAATGCCTTGCTGGGCAGGTGCTCTGTGTCAGGGAGGGTGCAGGTCCAGCCCTGTTTGCCCAGCTGAACTAGCAAGGGCCATGCTTCCCAGTTCCTGCCCGCTGTCCATTCACTGAGGACATTCTGCTGGCATTACACCACCAAAATGTGTCCCAAAGGTCCAGGCGGTGCTGGGCAAGGCACTGTGATGCCCCTTTGAAAATCTTACACCTTTAGCTCTGAATTTACAATTCTGACTGGCCCCCTCTTGCAGCCAAGTTCTTCTTCTTCAAGTCTTTCCTAAGATTTCCCAGGAGGGTTGGATGACTGTCAGTATTTCTGGTCATGAGAATATTGTGGCAAAACTTTTAAGCTTTTAAGCCTCTCTTTCCCCAGACCCAGGTAAATGAATGATATGAAATATCTGTTGTTTCCTAACTCCTGGGGTTCAGGTATGCTAGAAACAAAGCCATCTTTCCACCCCACAGCAGAAGGACCTCTGTCTCTCCATTCTTCACATCACACATGGAACAATAATTTGAGTCCGTCATCTTTGAAAGTTTGAAAGTTTAATAACCTCTTTATCCTGTTTTTATTTGTGATGAAGCTGTTAGTGAGCATCCCCGTGGCTTTCCAAGCTAATATCACATCCTCTAAAAGAGAAATCAACCTCCTTCATCACATCCTTAAGTCAGAGGACTTAATTGCAGTACAGAAGTTGAAGGGAGGGCACAGTCCATCCTACTGAGTTTTCCCTGTGCTCTTGTTTTGGTTTTTAAATTGACACGGTGGGTAAAGGTCCTTATACTCAGGACACTGACATTTGTAGGGTTGTACTACTTATATTGTCTCTGACGGGCACTTTGTTATGTCTTAAGTAGTTTTAAATTTCCATAACCTAATTTCGTGCTGGAGAAACAAAAAAAACCCCCAAACTATCCATCTTGGAGAGCTCCTAAATGCCTGTGGGCACCTTCCCACAGATGGCTGGTGTGCAGCCAGGCATTCCACTTGATGTCAGCTACCAGTTCCTCTGTCATCACAACAGACTCACCTTCCAGTTTATTAAGGAATAAGACTTACATTACAGCTGACAAAACATGTAGTAGGTCAATCTCTCCAAGAACTTTTGGTTCCTTGCTCAGGAATGAGATGGAAGTTAAGTGCTGGGGTTGGAAAGCACAGATGGGAGCTAGCACATGGAGATCTTGTTCTCGCTTTGTTAAGAGAAGCTGCAGCAGGCCCAAGGAAGTGCCTTGTTTAGCATTTGTTTCCTCCAAGGCTGTGACTCATGGTTTGGCTCTTGAAGGCTTTCCTCTGCCCTCCAAGGAATCACCCCATGGAAAGGGGTGCTTTTGGGGCTGGGAGCCACGCAGAGCCAGCAATGTCTGCACGTGCCCATTCCAGCTACGGGGTGGAAGCTCGGTGGGAATTCACAGAAATACGGCTAAACCCACACTGGCCTGCTGGAGCATGGGATGGCTCTGGGGCCACGGGCAGGGCAGGGCCCTGGAAAGCCAATAAATCCAGGAACTCTGCCTGCTTGGCTGCTTTGTGCAGAGATGTAACAGTACCAGCTGGGACATAGCCCTCTCGCACATACCTCGAGCGTTTACTGTCACCCTCAGAACATTTCCTGGATTAGCAGAGCGGCTCTTCAGCTATAATTTTTGTTGAAATATTTTGCTTTAAACGTAGAGAGCACCAATGAAGGCCTCAAATCTGTAAATCAGCTGCACTTTGGAAAACAAATCATTGCAGTGGAGTTTTGCCAAGTCAATTTTCTGTGCTCATTCATTATGTAGTTTTCATTTTATGAGCTGATTTAAACCGACCATGCTCCAACTGTACCAGTTGCATCCAAGATAGGAGCCTGATTTACACTTTGAAAATGTTAACTGTTCCATGGTTGCATTTCCAGGAGGAAGAATTGCTACAAAGAGGTCATTTGGCAGCACCCATGGGCCTTATAGACAAAAGATTGCAGGTTGCCTCTGCTAGCCTGCTTGAGCTGGTGAGGTGTTATTAGTGAAGAGAAAGCTGTGATGTTTCCATGTGCTGCAGAAAGAGAGATGTCTTGCAGGGGGAAAATGACAAAACAGCTCCAACTGTGATTGTCCAGCGGAAAAGTAGAAGATAAGAAGGCAGAGTGGAAGAAGCATGTATGAAAGTAAAGGGGCACCTGGAAAAAGGGGTGGCAGGGAGGAGACAATGGAGATGCGTTAACTTCTGCAGTCTGTGAAATGGACAGGAAGCATCCGTGGCCTGTGAGAAGAAAGGGAAGAAAATCATGGAAAATTTCACACTTATTTAAGTGGCCACATAAAACTCAGCTCAACAAAACTGTGTTTTCACCCAGGATGTCTACAGGGGCACTGTGAGATTGTGTGTCTTCAAGAACACTGTAACAGCCATTAGGGAGGAAAGAGAGCCATGTTTTTTTCTCCTTGGCTTTGAAGGTTTCTGTAGTCTGAGGTTTCCTATGGTAAAGTGAGACAAATTTGGTAAAAAATTGCTTGATTCAAACACTTAACCAGCACTGCTAATAATGTTATTAACCTTAGCTATTTATTTTTTGGAAGTTAAGCTGTTAGAAAAACTTTCCCATTTTCGGCCTTCCCAACATTTTTTTCCCCTGGTGTCTCTGTGAGATCAGAACTTTTCGATTGCTGTAGAGGGACTGAGCTTCACCTAAAGTAACTTTGTTCCAGTTACAAGCAAGGCAAATATGAAAGTGGAGTTGCTGTCATACATTGCAGTTCCCACACCATTTTTGCAGTTCCTGTAGGTCTGTGTAACTACACAGACTTCGAGATGAACCCCACATGTTCCTTCCTTGCTCATGGGAAAGCCTTTCAGGCTTGTTGAGGGTCATTATAATAGTGCTATAGTGGCACACTAAGAAATACCCATCATTTCTAAGAACACACAATTTTTTACATCTATCATAAAGCTTATTTTTAAAGAAGAACTTTTCTTCAAAGGGAAAATGGGCTGCCTTGTTATTAATATTGCAGCATCCTTGTTTACTTATCTTGGTGAGCAAAAAATATCAATGTACAGGGCATAGGCTTATATACAGAAATAAGAAATCCAGAACTGGTATATGTGCATGACTGAAAAAAAAGAAGCTGGGTCTGTAAAATTCTCAGATTTCACATTTGTCCACTCATAGGATTAAGGAGATTTAAAACAGTTGAACAGATTCACATAAGAACAATTGTTATAGCCTCTATAAAAACAGTACTATTGACATCCTCTTTAAAATGCTTTATGCTGCCAGAAGCAGAATGAAGAAGCCTTTGTGTAAAATCCCATTGAGTCACCTGTGCTAAGACTTTAAAGTGCTTGGAAGGGCAGCTGTTGGAGATGCTGGAACTCTGTGTTCTGCAGCTTCTGTGAAATTCCAGGTACATTTCTCCTAATGGTGAGTAACAGGAATACAAGCTCTTTCATGTGGATAGCAGTTAGGAATGGCAATTACCGTACTTGTTAATCTGAGTAACCTTTGCATCGGCCCATCTCTGATATTCCTCCTGGTACTGCAATTCCCTTTCATGTAGTCAGAAGTATGTACCCCATCATCATCTTTCTAGGGAGGTGATCACAATCCCTCACTTTGGGTATGTCCTTCCTTCAGGTGGATCCTTAAGAGATTGTTATCTACATTTCAATGCCTTCTTCCCCCCTGCAGCTGAAAGCATCTTGAGCCACATCTTCCTAGCATCTTCCTTGCTTTTAGTATTTCCAAGAAGTCATCCCGGTGGGATATCGAGGAACTGACTGTGGTGCCAGGGGTGTTGAGAATTCCCCAGTAAGAAGGCCAACTGCATTTTACAAGAGAACAGTTGTGCAAGGATGGGCAGGACAGATGGCCGAACCTGCAGAACGAGTTTCAGCCATAAATGCTCTGAAGACCGTAAATGTTCGGTGGCTTTTCTTTTTTTCTTTTTGAAAGCTGAAATATATTTGGGAAGTACTTGTTCAAACTACAGACTCGGTCAAATATTAACGAGTGGAAACTGAGGCGGGGGGGGGAAAAAAAGATACTTTGAAGGGCTCAAGCATGTGTGGGTTCTCGCTGTATTTGCCTAACTATAATCACCGGGGCCACACTTGCGACAGGCTGAAATGTTGCTGTGAATGGAAAGTATACACTAAGGGTTCTCAAATATGAAAGTGGGGCTGGAACAAAGAGCAGGCACCAGACAGACTTCCCCTGTTAACGATTGCTGGCCTGTCACCCTGGTGCCAGCAGTCTCAGAAATCCCGTCGGGAGCGGGCGGCACTATCTCGCCCGGTGCGACGGGGCCGCTTTGAAACCCTGCCCACAGCCTCGCTATTCCCCGCTACCGCCTCGTCCCGGGGGAACGAGCATTATCTCTGCGCTTTCAAGAGTGTTTGCTTTAAAGATGATTTACCACACTTAACAATTACCGAATTTCCTAAATCCAGCCCGAGGTATTGTTGTTGTTGTGTATCTTGCGCCGCGCTAAGCAGCGCCCGGGCTGCAGCGCGCACAAGGTGGCCGCGGTGGCTCAGTGGGCAGCAGGCTGCTCTCAGCATCGGCCCGGGTCCTGCAAGGCTGCTTCCCTCTGCAGTGCCACGGCTCAGGATGCCAGTGCAGACATGGAAACCCTCTGTCCGAAGGGCAGAAGAGAGCAAAGATGTAACCCAGTCTTGCAGGAACATCAGCACACCGCTGAAGGACTCCTCTCGCTGGTGCAGCAAGGACGAACAGACAGCTGAAAATGCTCCATAAAGAGTTTTCAACCTTTTTTTTTCCTCCTTGACTTTTTTTCTTTTTAACCATTTTTGACGCTGGTAATCAATGGGGTAGCATCTCCAAAACGATACCTACGGATCAGTAATGAATGTGATCCATTTGGTAGAGATGTGATTTTCTTTATGTTGTTGCTGACTCAAGTGCTACAGGAATGCTCTTCCTCCACTCAAATGTGAAGCAATACAAGGAGTTATTGTTTCATTTGTATTTTGTTGGGAAAACTACCAAAACCTTTATGTTAGAATATTTGACTACAGTGTTAACAACATTTCCCTGGACTGCTGCTTAATATATTTTTAATATTTGTTTTCCATATGTTGGTTCTTTTAATCTATTCTTATTAAAGTCTTCCATGTTTCAGTAATTTTGTCCCTGTGTTTCTTTTGAAGAAGGCAAGTGTGTGTACTGAAAGATTAGATTATCCTGTTAAAAAAAAAGAGAGAGAAAAGGGAGAAATGTCTTCAAAATGAAGCACATCAAAAGTAAAAGTAGGTGACAAATGTTAATATTTGCAAAGTGCTTCTGCTTTGATCCTGCATTTCTATTTTTTTAAGAGCTTGACAAATGTGTCCTGTGGTTTGGCTCAAACCTCTTTGCCTAGTGCTTTACTTGACCCACAATCCATTTGATCTTCCACTTGTTTTTCCTTCTGTCCAGGAGGCCTCTGGATTTGATAAAAGCTGGTTCTTATCTTCCACTTGCTGCTGTTCAGGGAAATAATTTTTAATTTTTGGTTGGATTAGGGTATTGTGTTTATCTATTTACTTAGGCAGTTTCTAAAGAGATATTCACTTTGCTGTTATTTGGGATGGTTCCCTTCCCATTTCCATGCCAGTAACAGCTATATTGGATCAGCATCTGGTTTGGCTGACTGACTCTGGCACCAGATGTGAGGAAGACATGGATGCTGGAGTGCCTGACTTAGATGGCAGGCTGCCACTTTGTTCCTACAGTGCAGTTTCCAGGTGTGCTGCATCCAGTACCTGAGCCTACAAGTATTTAATGTACCTGACACTTTCAGGGGCTCTGGACTGGCTATGGCTGAGTGAAATGCTCATGCTTCTACAGCCCCCAAACACCCACCTCAGTCTCTCTGCTGGGATCCCAGCCCCAGCATCATCTGCAGGGTGCCTGATCTGCTTCCACAGGGCTGCTTGTACAATCCCAATATTGCCCAGCTCAGTGAGAGCCATCCTACAGCCCAGCAGCCTGAGCAATCTGGAAGATGCTTCTACAAGTATGAACCTTGGCCATAAAAGCTGACATGTGATTTACAGCCTGTTTTATGGCATCAGCTCCCTTATTCCCCCTCGGGAGCCCCTCCTCCCAAGAAACCATAAGCCACAAACCACAACTGAGGGAAGCCTGGAGTTTTGAGCTGCCATTTCAGCCAAGTAGGCCAGGAGGTGCAGCATCTTCCAGCCATCCTCCCTGCAGACCACTCCACCAGCTCCAGGCACAAGGGCACCTCTCCATGTCTCTTCCTCAGGAGCCTTCTCCTCGCTTTAAACCAGTGGAGAATAAATTAAAGGAGAAGATGCCTTCTTATGTGTCACCCTACAACCAAGTGTGCCCCCATGGTAGTTCTGTCCCAGGGCTCTGGGTGCTGACAGTGAGGTTGGTGTTATTTCTGCTGCTCCCAGGTTTCAGGACACAGCTCATCTGTCAGGGCTCCCACGTGCTATGCATTTGCTTTCTGGAGACGCGTTTAGGATGTAATTTGCATTGCAGATGTGTGGCTCTGTTGCACTCAGCTTCTGTCCCCATGAAAAGCTATTGACAGAGTGAGATCAAGTCCACTGCCATTGCAAGAGACATATGTTTTGAACAAGTGTGAATGTGAGGGATGAAGGGAAGCCCTCTTTTGGAAGCAACAATTACAATGCCTTGCTTAATTGGAGTGGTTAGGCAGAATGTTATAACAGTTGAAAACCTTTGCAGACACATTTCTTGTCTATAATGGCAGTGTGACACCTGCCAGCTCTCCAGCTGTTTCCCTCTCCTGCAGAATGCATGCCTTCAAGTGAGTGAAGAAGAGAAGGTATGCAGCAGAGCAGACCAAGGTTCAGATTTTCACAGGTACAATTGTCAATTAAAATAAACCCAAACAAAGCACATAAAAAATTCTGAGAATGAGGAAAACTGTGATGATGGCACTCAGAGATTCAGAAAGAGCCTCTCTAGGTAAACACTTCAACACCATAGTGACCAGCTTTGTGTTTGTCTATCCCTTTCCATTCACTCCTTTTTTATGCAGACTTATTTCCTTTTGCACTTAGAATTATGTGACTCCTTTGCCTGACAGCTTTGTATCTTCTAATACTTTTCCATAATAAGGCTCTGTTTCTCTTCTGGTGAGAACTGTTTTCTTTTCTCTTAAAAAAAAAAAAAAAATTCACTTAAAAAATGGCACCAGGATTTTGCACCTTTCTTATTTCAGGGAATATCTGTGGCCAGATCAGCTATTACTTTCCAAAACTGTTTTCACAGGCATTTCCTGAAGACAGACTATCAGATAAAATGCTGACTTTAGCCTTTTCTTTATCCCTTGCCTAGGGTATTATTTTGTTGCTCTTGTTTTTGCAGTTTCCCTCTCTGGGTTTTGCTGAAAGCCCTTTTGCCAGTACATGTTCTCCTGCCAGTAAAGGAGTTCTGGTGCCACTGTCAAAGATGCTGTGCACATCTCTGCTGGATAGATGCCTGAAATTTCTTTATGAGTTACAGCCAAAATAAATGAAACCACTCATCAAAATTAAGGAATGAATTTGTTGGGTTTTTTGGGGTTTTTGTTTTGTTTTGTGGGGGTTTTTTGGTGTTTTGCTTGTTTGTTTGGGGGTTTTTGTTTGTTTTTCGTTTGCTTGTTTGTGGTTTTTTTGTTGTTTTTTAAGACAGTCTTTGCAAGGATTCCTCTGCTTGGACATGTCTCTGATGGACAAAGGCTGCTGCAATGTCTCTTATTCCACCTTCAGTCTGCAGGAATGCAAGTGGAGAGTGGAAATAACTAATTCTTGGTGCTGTGCTGGGATCATCTCCACTGGCTTGCCAGCCTTGGAATGTCAGAAATATTGTCACTCTACCTCTGAGCAGGTCCAGTCAATATTTAACTATTTGGTTGCTCCTGAGGCTGCAGGTCTGCAGCTTTTCCACAATGGTCATCATCAACTGAATGCAAGAGGATGTACAAAATTACTCCTTAAACACAGTGCTGCTTGGTGTGGAGTAAAACACCTGACAAAATGACTCAAACCATGTGAAAGAGAGGATATAGAATAATATATTATAATATTAAATATTTTAGAAACAGTACAGTTTCTCACCTCCCCAGTAGCCTTCTCTTATTCTTTCTCCACACCCTGTTCGGTTGATAAGCAAATTTTTTTGCATTTCCTGAGGAGAAGACCAAACATAATCCTTGTGCTGGGCTACTGGTTCAGTCAGCAATAATTGCTTGATTTGCATGAAGATAAAAGCATTGCTAAAGGGAAGGGTGCACATGAGGTTGACAGTCCCAAAATGCAGCCTCTCCAAGGAGCTCCTCTTTTTCTTGGACAAATGACTGCTGCATTGTGCCTCTGAGCTACAAGCTAACAGAAAATGTGCTATGTGGGACATGAGAACTTTTGAACCACATCTGAGCATCTGGATCCCAAGGGAGAGATTCATTCCACTTGCTTGAAATCTGGATGTTTCATTTCAGCTAATTGTGTCGCTGTAGGACACGAAAGAACACGCACACACACACCGCTCTCCAGGTGAGAGAAAAAAGAGAGCGTTTATTTTCTGACTGCATCATTTATAGTTTTACAAAGGTGACAGTGGATTGGAGGGTGACAGTGCCACCTCTCCACAGACACTGGTTTAGCCAACAGTCCATCAACTCTCTCCTCCTCCATAGAGGAATGTAAACAATGAGTTGTTTACAGAAAAGTGTGTGAGAAAGTTCTTCACAAAAAATGTCAATATCAGAACGCTTAGAAAGTCTCAAAAACCCAGGGTGACAAATTGTCCTAATTAGTTGATGGCCACAGAGATTAAATAGGAGGAGTGATTTGAACTAGTTCAGTCTGGACACTTATAAGAGGCAGAAAAGGACAGTGAGGAATGCAATGAGAGGAAGAGTATCAGCATCTCCCTGAAGATGAGCCTCTGAGGTGCTTGTGCTCTGCACGTGTGCATTACTGCTTCTACTTAGCACTGGCACTTGTTACCTCCTCCACAGCCAAACTGGCATCCCAACACTTCAGATTCAGTCCTGATTTCCTAATTATGGCTGTGCTGTTACTTGTGTAAGTTCTGTAAGTGCCTGTGGGGGTGGACCCCTCCACAGAGAAGGGCTAGGTTGTTGGTGTATGAGAAGAATTCCTATGCCTCTATGTGGTTATTTTTCTCCTCTGGGTCCTCTATTTCAGCCCAAGCACAGCCCTGCTTGGTGGGGAGATTCCCAGCCTCAGGCAGAGCCTAACCCAGGGGACAATGTCAGCTGTGGCCACCACAGAGGACCCCTGAGGCTGGGCTCACATTCCCTGGCTCTTCTAGACACTGTGCAAGATGGGGAAAGCCTGTCTTGGGCTTTTGTGCTTGCAGAAGCGTGAGTGGCTTTTTGCCTTGGCACAAGCAGAGCCAGGAAGCCTCCAGGGAGGATGGAATAGCAAGAAGAAAAGTCTGTGCAGCAGTTTTTACAATGGAAAGTTTTATAAGTTGAGGTGGTTCAGCGTTGTTATAACGCCTGTCAAGGGTAGGAAGCAATACCTTGACCCTTCCCTAGTGCTGCTCACTCAGGTGCTGATACAGTGATGGATGTTACTTACTCAGGGATAAGGGGGAGGCAGGAGGAGGGGCTCGTTCTTTCCAGAGAAACATGTTACGAAAAAGGTGCAGATTTAGCAAGTCTGGAAATTCTGGGCAAGAATAAGAAAGGATAAGCATGTTAAGAGGACAAAAATGAGTACAGCTCAAAAATAAGCAAGTAAGCAGAGTTAATCTAAAAGCCCAGACTTGAACCAAGCTTCAGTTTGTTTGGTTTTGTTTGGTTGGTTTTTTTTTTAACTTGAAGTTAGCGTGTGCATAGATATCTTATATAAAATATTTTCCATTTTAAGGAAGGAGGTCATTGCTGGATCTGACCAGGACTGGCTTGCAAGGTGAAGCACCGTGAAATGTTCAGGCAGGATTGGTAACCTGCCTCGAGATGGGAAATACTGGAAATCCCATGAGAACTTGTGATTTTTAGTTCCATTTAGTTCCATTTTGGAGATGCAAGAAATTGTATCTTGATCCAGCAAGATAAAACGTGTCTGATTTTTACATGCATGAGTAGCCATTTTATTTTTGTGTAACTAGTGCAGAGGCTCAGAGTTACAATAAGTGTTACACAGGTGGAGAGATACCCCACAAAATCCTTCCTTCCTGAGATTCAATTAGGTACCCAGGTGTTTGTGAAACATGCAGAGTGAGGTGAATGTCACCATCTTGTGAAGTCTGTTCTCACCTCACACTGCCTGGGTTCAACCTTTTGCCCAGTAAGGTGTCACTAATATAAGTTATGCAGGTAAAACAAATAATTTCAATTTAATACCAGCCTCTCTTGTAAAGCCTGTTATTGCCCTCATGCAATTAGCTGGTAGCCAGCAGGGCTGTCTGAACCTCGTGCATTATTTGAGGTACCTGCATATTAGCATTAATCATACGCTGCTCAAGACAAATCTTTAAAGGGATGGGGAAAGGTGTAATCTTCTGCCTGTCCCTTCTGATATTAAGAGTTTATCTTTCTGCTTGATGTCAAAGACAGGAGGCTTGCTGTGCATTGTTTTCCCCCACAGATGACTGACATAGGCAGTGTCCATCATCAGCACAGCCATCTATTATGCTCTTGCCCTTCCTGAAATGTGCCTAAGTGGTGGCATGCAGGAGGGAAGTCAGCTGCTGCACTCACAAAGTGGAGTTGTGGTGGGCCCTGGCATTTCTCTTTGCTCCCTCATCTTCCATTTGCTGGTTTCTGTTGCATTTGGAGCCAAGCAGCTCAAATCACCTTCACTTCCCCAGTCTGAGTTTTAAAACTTACCTCTTCCAGTTGGCTGCTCTTCAGAAATAAGCAAACCAGTTCTGCCAAAGAGCCAGTGGTGGAGGCTGTAAGTGGAGGTCCTAGGTAATCTGTGCCTTTTATCCAAGGCTCCTGTAACCCCCATCAGGAAAATGGTCATCATGGCCTTTATTTTGGTCACTAGTGTGGCCATAGACAAAATCCAGTTTGCCACAGACCTTTGTGCTTTGGGCATGAGCTCTGGGAGCCTGGTATTCTGCCTTGCTTGGCTCTCCTGTGAGCTTAAACAACAACATAACATTTCAAGAAAAAACAGAGGGCTTTTTTCTTTACTTCCCCCAGGATAAATGGCCTTCCATGAAACCCATCTGAAAATTCCCAGGAGGCCCTGTGGATTTTAATCCATCACACCCTGTAGACCCAGAGTTTTTCTACTGAGAGCAGCTAAGGAGGTTTTCTGTCTGCTTTGCTTCTCTCCTGCCTTCCCCCACATCCTCCATTTTCCCTCTTGTATTATTACCTTAAACAATGCCTTTTTGGAAAGCATACCCTTTTGAGAGGTGCTTTGTTAAAAAGCAAAACAAAAACACAAACCCAACAGCAAATAACAAACTTCCCCGAAATTCCCACAGAAACAAGTAAGACAGCTTTGAAATTGGAAAGCACTGGCACACGGTGGGTGCCACTGAGCCCAGATGTTACAGCCCTAGCAAACCACAGTTGCCCTCCAGTTGCCCTGCTGACTTATTTTTCAACTTCCATTTGATGCTCTTCCATCGAGCCCCAAGGTTTCCAGGCTCAAGTACCAACATCCACAGAGACCCTCTGCTCCTTCCCTCCCTCCCTCCATGTCTGGCATCCAGAAGGGTTCCTGAGGGCTGTGGCTACAATGGGAAAGGTGCATTAGACACTATGTGCTCGTACCTGTGTGGACAAAGGAGCGCTCAGAAAGGCCCTGCTGAGCTGGAGCAGCTGGCACATAGGAGGACTGAAGGATTTTTTCTGTAAACCAGGAGCTGCTGTTCTTCCTCCCTCAACCCTCACGACCTTCCTGGGAAGAAACAGAGTAGGTGCCCCACCTGCACAGTGCCACATGCCCTTAGCTAACCCTCAAAACTTTTTACAGGCAGAGAAGAGCTGAGCTCTTCCATTCCGGGTAGGAACCTGGAACCCCCTCTCTCCCTGTGTCTTGACTACCACATAAGTATTTTGTGGTGGGTGCATCAAACTAACCACGCCAGGAAAAAGTGTCCTCTTTGCACTGCTCAGTGTTTGTGAAGAGCAGAGAGATGAGGGGCAGGGAAAAACAACACCCATTAAGTTGTTTCTCATTTCCTTTTAAAATTGTTCCTGACCCTTAATGTTACAACCTCACCAATTGTTTGGAGACCGTGTTTATAATCTAACTTTTGGAAGGACCTTAAGACTACTGGATTCGTTATATCACTGCTTCTAGAGGAATTTCTGTATTTTAAGCTATCCTCTGGGCCCAGGGCTGTATAAAGAGTTCACACACTTTCATTGTGTTCAGTCAGTACAAGCCTGTGTTGGGGTTTTTTCATGTCCTGCCACATCTGCGGTGTTGATATCACAGGACTGATTTCTCCTGCCAGATACTCCTGGGCAGAGCAGCTTGTGTGAGTATCCTGCAGCACACGCAATTTGTGTGGAGGGAATTGTTTGTGACCTTCTTTGCATTGTCCTACTAATGACCCCTTCTGTAATCAGGCAGAAATCTTGCTCCTGAAGAGTGGGAGGTAGGACTGCTTCCATGCTGGTCTGTTCCTGGGCCCCCTCTGCACACACATTGCCAACAGTAACAAATTGCTCTGAGTTATGTGCAGGGCTTTAGTGATGTGGACCAGTTATTTATTAGAGAGGGAGCTGAGACATCAGCAAAGGGCAAAAGAGTGAATAGAAGAAAAATCCCAATCAAATGAAACGAAGCTGCTTTGTCAGGCAGGCTTCTTGCAAAACTGCTCTCTCTTCTGGATCACACCTTCGTTATCTAACGGGGGATCACATGAGGAGTTTTGAAAGTAAACCCCTTAAAATAAAGGAACGTCCCCAAAGGCTGTGGATAAAGGTGACAGAGTTGGACAAAACTGCATTTCCAGAGGTGGCAAATCAGTGATTTATTGCTTCATTAGTCACAGTTTCCTAAGCACAAACCTGTCTGTGATACTGATTGCCTTGCTCAGAGGCACCTTTTGAAGATATATGATAAAGATAAGGGACCTCCTCCCATGCACTTGGAAAGAAAAGGCAGCTCCAAAAGAGTGAGGGCCCTGTCTGGTAAAAGCCAGACCAATGGAAGTCACTGAAGCAGCGTTCATTGCCAAGAAAGTCCTGTGTTTGTTTTGACTTGGAAAAGAAACTTCCAAGTTTAACACCATGGGTCTATAATGTGGGCATTCCAAAAATGGGAGGAGAGGTCTTTAAGGTGATTCTTTATGGCTTGGTATTCCAACAATTCTTTAATGTTGATGTGCAAAAGTGATGTCATTAGACTACTAGTCTGCAAACATAATTAAGTTTCACCCTCATCAGCTGAATTCAGTTTGCCCAGTGTAAGTTTCTTGCTCTTTTCCTTCCCTTCAGTTACTTAATGGTCACCTATATCAATACTCAGTACATTTTCCTGGTGCAGAGTCTTGAAGGGCTGGAGGTGTTCTGGGGAGGACACTGTCAGCTCCTGGGAAGCAAAGGACTTCACAGTCAGAATGGGATGTGACAGCCACAATACCCAGACCTGGGAAGATCTGGATCAGAAGAACTGGTGGGAAGAGGTGTTGATGCAACCTCCAGTGCAAAAAGGCAGGTTATGCTGAATTAGGGCTCTCACTTGCTGGGCCTCTGCCTCCTCACCAGAGAGGGTTGTGCTTGCCTGATGCACCAGAGAAGTTAAGTGTGTGTTTCAGCAAGTGTGGCACATGTCCCTGGGAACAGAGACCCAGGGAACTGGTGCTATTTGCTGAAGTTATCCCTCCAAAATCCCCCAGCACATTGGGGAAGTGACTTTCCCCAGGCTTTTTCCATGAAGAGAGAGAACTAAAGTGGACAGTTACATTTATAAATAGATGGTGATCTGTGAATTCTACTGGGGAAAAAATAAATCTGACTTTAATTATGGCTGCAATCCAGATTTGGGTCTACCTAATCACTGAATTGTATCTTCAGGATAAGCGTTTGAATTAAAAAAGGAGATTGGCTCAGCTCAGGTCTGATCAGCTCCTTCTCAACAAAAGCATTGTGACAATACCCTGGGAATCAGTGAGGCTTTCAGTTTTGAGCTTCAGAGGGGCTGAGGGCTGTACCTGCAGGGATTTGCTGCTAAGAATGCAAAGCCATGTTGGCCACCTGTATGCAAGGCAGGGGTTGTGCATGCTTTCCACAGGAGCAGTCACTAGCAGACCTCTTATTTGTGAAATTGTTCATTCTGTAAAAATAGAAATAAATTTTTAAAAATTTGCTTTTTTAAATTATGGACTTCTGAAATACTGGATTAACTTTCTTTTCCTCTTTCCTTTTTTTTTTCCATTATCTTTTTCGTTGATTAGTGTAATAAGTGGACCCTCTTGATTTCCCTCCTTTTGCGCTTCCTGATATTTCAACATTTCTTCAGCTTTGGAGGCTTACCAACCAGTTAAAGTAAAACTAGGTGGATCCTGGATATGTTTCACTCACCAGAAAAGAAATGGCTGGGGAGGAGGGCAGAAAACTTTTCCAAGTGATTTAGGACAGCTCCCAAATTCAGATGAAATTAAAATCTACTGAGACCTGAAAACTAAAAACAACATTGAAAGTCCAGCTCGCCCGAGACAGTACTTCTGCTATTTGGCTACCTAGAGCAGCAATGCTTAAGATGCTTTTCACCACCTTGCAAGCATGTGGTGAAAATTTATGGGAAGCTGCAGCATTTCCAGTCTGACATAATGGACATTAATGCTTTTTTTATAGACATCAGTAACAATGTGTCTAGATCCACCCAAAACCCTAAAACCAAATCAGCTTCAAGATGGAAAAAAGGAATTTCATTTTTCCTCACTTTCACTGCTGGGACAGACAGCCTTCCTCCCTTATGAGGTAATTTAATTTTCACATTATGCTTTATGGGATATCCTTTATTTACCTAATGTTTTCCTGTCAAGTCTTTTCAGACTATGAATCTTGTATATTTTATATAGACAAAGGTGACTTTTCCTTCCTTTAATGACCGTGGCTTATCAGCG
This sequence comes from Fringilla coelebs, assembly GCF_963513975.1. NCBI lineage: Eukaryota > Metazoa > Chordata > Aves > Passeriformes > Fringillidae > Fringilla > Fringilla coelebs. Next base: position 48,487,394 of record NC_140028.1, on the reverse strand, counting down.
CAGGCAACCGATACTGGACTCATAAATATGTCACTCTTGGGTTTGCTGCAGCCCCTTCTCTGCCGTAGGGCTGCTCCTTGCTGCTCGCTCCTCCCTTCGGCTCCCTGCACATCCCTGGTCCGCTCAGCCCCTCGGTGCTGTTGGGCTCACCATTGGCTGGTATAAATAAATCCCTGATTCAAGCTATAGGTGAAAATCATTGTGAAAGGAGCACCCAGAGGAATGCAATACAAGGTCAGCGGAGCCAGCGCCTTCCGACTCCAATTAAACATTTCCTGTAAGTCGGTGCCAATTGTGCATCGTGTAAGAACATTTGAAAGCAGGAGCTTGAACTCTCGGGGACCCTCTCGCCTCGAAACCTGTTTCCTGTTTAACAAGATTTAACGAGCACAACCAAACATGCGCCATCAGCAACAAAAGTCATTGTGAAGGGCCCCAATGTGCAAAGGTGCTGGGCTTCCTCTCGGCCCCGTCAGGCAGTCGCAGGGTGGCTGCAATGCCGTGGTGCTGTGCCCTGGTGCCACAGGACTGGAGAAGGCTCAGCCCTTTTGCTGAGAGAGCTGGAAGGAAAGAGGAAAAAGGCAGCCTTTTCAAAAGGGGTCAAAGCTTGTTGGGTGAAAGCTTCAAGAGTTGGTCGTGCTGTCCCAGGAGTTTTCTACAGAGGACGGAATAACACCTACTCTGTGCTGTCTGCCCCTGCAGCGTAAAACACAGCCTTGCTGTGATGCAAGCCTGCTGCACGATGCCTTGAAGATATCACTGCAGTCAAAGACATCACTGTGGAGCCTGCAACAGGCTATAGCCCAGGCCGAGCTCCCTGTCCAGGCAAAAGAGATGCCAGAAGCAGAGAGCAGCCAACACCAGCTTTTGATTGTGCAATCAAGTATGGGGAGAGTGCGCATGACAGCCCCGAAATTTAGAGAGTCCTTCTGGCTGAAAATGCAAGGGAGACACTGAAAACCTGTTAACAGTGGCCAGGCACTGAGAGCACAGCACTGCTTCCCAGAGGACTGTACAGTGATAGGAGGCATCTATCTATCTATCTATCTATCTATCTATCTATCTATCTATCTATCTATCTATCTAGTTTATATAGATATATATATAAAATATCTATCTCTCTATATATATTATATATATATATATATTAAAAATACATATATAATGGTGTGTACATATATATATACACCATTCCTTATATATATATATGTATATATACACACACCATTCTCTCTCTCTAAATATATAGATATATATACACACACTATTCTTTTTTTGTATATATATATATACACACCAATCTTATATGTAAGATACATATGAATGCAAAACATGTGTGTGCTTATTTGTCTACGTGCATCCAGGTGTTCTACATTTCTGTGCGCTATGCACATAGCTCATACTAGAAACTGTTACAGCACACTCTCTGCATGTCTCTGTATCTCCCTGGTTCAAAAGGCCTGGGACTTGGGATGAATCCTCTGGTGCTCCTGTGGTAACAACAATAACAGTAACAGGAGCAACAATCCCATCAATGTATGGAAAACCATAGTGTCGTTCTACACCGGAAAATACACACCTGACTAAAGTTTCCAGGTGCATAGCCTCTCATCTGCAATCCTCTACTCTTTCCACCTGTGCCATCCCTACAGTAGCCAACAACCAGGGCAAGGTCTGCTAGCAAAGGGAGGATGTGGGTGGAAAAGATCCAAAGAAATAAAGTGGAACTTAATGTGATGCAGAGAGCTCTGTCCTCAATGTTGCTCACACATTGAAAATGGCATTTCAGCCATGGATGTTAAAATTAAATCTTTAAGGAGGTCATGAGCTTGAATATAAGATTAATTTAAAACAATTTTCTCATTGTAAGGGAGGAGGAAAAGCCTGGGAATTTGATATGGGCTCCTCGGCTAAGTTTTAAGTGGGTCATCCTTTATTTGACATCTGTCACTATGGAATATAATTCAAGTTCAGGAAGGACAGCACTTTGCTGAGAGAAGTCTCCTAGGTCTTTTTCTAAACTCCCTAGGCCATGCTTAGACAGGAGCCAAATCTGCCCTCTCTGCCTACTGCAGCACATAGTGTCAAAATAGTGAGCCCATTCTTCAAAGGAAGGTCTGCACAAGGTCCTCACCACCCAAAGCAAAGATGTGCTGGTGCCCTGCCTTGTGACTGAGGAGTGGACAACCCACCACATCCACTGGGTTGGTCTTCTTTCCTCTGCAAGCTGCCCATGACTCTTCACCACCCTGCTTGAGGCAGCTCCCATGCACCACATCCCCAGATCAGCCTCTCTTGTGGCTGTGTCATGAGGCATCTTTCTTCATCGTCCTCAACTGCCTCCAAAATCATTCTTGGTGTGAAAGCAAGACATTGTATGATGCTCTGTGGACTTCAGCAAGGCTATCTGTTCCCACTGTCTTATCACAGCATAGGGGCAGAAGCGCAACATTCTGGGATCTTGGGATCTGGCAGAGCAAGTGAGAGTTGTGGGCACTTCTCCAGCAGAGGAGTGTGCAGGGGGAAGGCAAGACTCCTGCTTTTGAAATCTACAGCTTAGCCATGCAGCTTGGAGAGACCTTACAGAGTGCCCATGGGCAAAGCAGAGGCACAGGGCAAGACTGCACTGTGTGCCATGAAGGGCTCTGATTCAGTGTGGTAGACATGCTTAGGGCACCCTTAAACCAGGACAGCTCCTGTAAGCTGAGGCTGAGGTGGCTCACTCGGTGTTAGATGAGAGAAGGAGCTCCCAGCCTCAGGAGCCTGGTGCCTCTCTAGGTAATGTACTGACAATGCAGAAGAAAGAAAGCTGTAATGTATTTCCCTCTTAGAGGTGGGAAACTGAGGCAGGCTATGATCTTGTTCTCCAAGGGTGTGACTTGGATTTATATGAGGTCTCTGGAGCACAGCTGGGCATTAAAATCAGAAATTATGCCTTATGTCAGTGCTCAGGAGGAGGAGGAGGGGATGAGTTGACTGGCAAACATTTCCAGACAGACGGTGGAGAGGATTAGTACAAAAGAGGATGCAGATTTGGGCTGTTCAGCTGCCAGCAGAAAGGAGGGGAAGCATGGCTAGGCAGCTGGTGGAGAAACAGGTGCAGAGAAGGTTTCTTGATAGCCACGCTGTCATCCTGCTTTGAACCCTCAGCTCCTCAGTAAATCTTCCCTCTTGGAACTCTCACATCAAAGTTTCATTTCCTCACGTTCCTAAAATAGTTCTTGATAAGCAACTTGTCGTGCTGGTAAAGCCCTTTTGGTTACTTTTCTAGAAATCTATTTTCATGTTTTCTCACACTGGGCTTCAGCTGCTTGCATTCCCATGAAGACAAAAAAAAAAAATTGGTGAAAAAAAAGTGCAGCCAAGGCTTAACACAACAAGAAGGTGAAGTGTTTATGTTTAGTAGCACAGCAGGACCTTGTCTGTCAACTGATTTTCCAAGCAATGACGTAGAATTATAGTGGTAGAACTCACACCTAACCAGAGGGACAGGGGGAAGAAAATATGAAAATATATATATATTTAGCATGTAAAATATATGCAGGAAGTACATACTTTTGCACTTTCAGTGGCTTTTTGTGGGGATCTTGTCTTCACACTCCAGTGAGAGATGGAATAAAGCAGAGGCGGTCAAGCTGCAGTTTTCAAGGCCCAAGGGGAGCCCTTGTGCAAGGCAGAGGCTCTTGCCATGCTCAGCTCAGAGACACACCGGGGCTGCGCTGGCACGGGGCTCCTGGGAAATCCCAGGTGCTAGGGCAAGAAAACTGGCACAGTGCATTTGGTCTAACATGACAAAATGACACTTTAACCAGTCCACATCCAAATCATCCCCATCTCAAAAGAACGTAGTGGGGAATGCCTGTTATCCCAAACAATGAACTTTTGCCAGAACTTCTCCCTCAGTGTTCTGATGCCCACGGCGTTGTGCTGTCCCATGGCTCTCATCTGGAAAAGATTTTGACACATATGAAAGCTTGCCTGGGGGAAAGTTGGCCGTCCTGCTTTGTAGGGCAGGAGATTTCAGAGACCCATAACACTGTGGGAAGAACCCAGGACTATTACAGGAATGGGGCAACTGAAGGGAATAAAAAGATGCTGGGTGGGGAAGCACTTGGTTGTACGTGGTATTTTCAGGTCAATTAGCTACCATTCCTTGGGGCAAGTGCAGAAGTCCCTGTATAAAAAACAACAGCAAGAGAAAGAGAGGTGATTTTATTGGCATGGCACCAAGACAAAGGATAAAGAATTTGATCTGGAATGATTGGGATGCATTATGGTAGAAGTGTCTGATGAGAGCATCCAGGGAAAGACTCAGTTCCCTTCGTTTGAGCTCAGACAAAAGTTTTGCAGCTTCCGAGGATCAGGAAAACAGATGTCAAAACTCTTGGTTTTTCTTCTGGGTGATTCTTAGCTGATTTTGGATGTCTAACAACAAATGAAATGTCTTATGCCAAATCTGTGTCTGTCATTAGAGAATTTATTTCCACATGATGTGCCAGGACTATTTCATAGGGTGAGAAAGGCACAATGAAAATTGTTCTTGAAGTGACCTACTCACAACAACCCTTCTTTTACATCCTCAGCAATGTGGAAAAAAAACCTGGGCACTAGATGTTGTATTGATGCAGTTAAGTGCTGTCTGGAGCCCTCAGAACAATTTATCCAGCCTGCCAGCTGGTCTTGGTAGACTTTTTTTTTTTTTCCCTGAGAACCTATTGGCATCCCAGATGAGCTATTCTGGCGTTGCAACCACATTCACCATTTTTTTTCAGGACTCCTTTTTCTTGGACAGAGAGTTGCTAGGAAGAAGTTGCTACTTTCCCAAAGGATCAACATTTCCAGGGCTGATTCCCGAACCATTCCACCTTTTCTCACAGGTGACAGGCAAGGGACACGTGTGTGCACACATGCATCAGGTCTGCAGCAACTCAGTGTCTCCAGGAAGCGTAGGAGGGACAGTGCCTGGCTGTGTGGGTCTTACAGCTCACGGAGGGGAGGCAGTGCCCAGACCTCTGCTCATACTGCAGGAAAAAATCAGAACTTTTCTGAATGGAGACGTGGAAAGAAGTTCACAAGCTTTGACAATATTCCTAAATAGATAGGTCATCACAGTGTATCTACCCCACGAGCAAACAGCATATTTCTGTTTGATTTTCATGTATTTCTTCCCACTCAAGTCTGACACAAACAGAAAACACTGCCCCCAGCTTTGCCCAGAGGTGACCTCCGGGCAATACAGCCTCAGAAGTACCCAAACTGCACACACCCTAAACACAGACACACATTTTTCTAGAGTCAAGAAGTCTTTTGTGTGGGTTTGCAGCAACTTACAGGCATTTGGGAGGGAATCAACCAGGAACCAACACAGTAATTCCTCTCCTGTACATCAGATGTTAACAACATAGGCCAGTACCCTGCTTTACCCTCTGTACTCAGACAACTGCCCTGTAAGCAAAAGCATTGCTTCCCTGGGATCCAAGAGATCCACCATCCTACAGATTGTACTAGAAAATCACATTCATTTGGCCTGACTACAAACTCTGGATCAAATCACTGTCTCATGCGGGTTAATAGTAGCTTCTCCTTACTCAGAATCTCTCTTTGAGTCTCAAAGCACCACAAGAAGGCTGCATCCCAACATGCACATAGGAGTGATATTTATGTTATCTTAGAATTTAAACATTTCAATATGGAGTATTTTAGCATCAGTCCTGTATAATTTTCCAATTTGCAGAAGATGGGTTCCCTAGTGATGCGAGGGGCTCCTCTCTGGTGCCTGACCATAAAGAATGTTTGCTCCCACTAGTCTTAACCATAATAATTGCAGCAAATTGATTTTAAATAGTGGACCAGGAAGGCCTGCAGAAAACAATTACTTTTTTGTCTATATTCCACATATTAAACATCCAGAATGAAGAAAATTGAGAGTCATCAAAGCACAATTTCCAAACAGACTTGCATCATTAAAAAGACATTTGGCTTCGTAGTTCAAGGTTAAGTTTGTTCCCAGAAGATGAGGTAATTTAGTAAAATAATAAAGCTCCCATTAAACAAACCCTGTAATAGAACTGAGCCTTAGCGGCTGCAAAGGAAGGAAACTGTAACTTCTGTCAAAGCACAGAGATGAGATTAGCGCTAATAAAGCATTCCTCACAAAGCAGAGTGATAGTAGATGGGGGAAGGCACATCCAAATAGCTCTCATTTCCACAGCATTTCCCTTCAGATATGGGCCTTTTAATTAGCCATCGGAAAGAAAACTGAAAGTGTACTTTCTCCTTCTCGCTTTCTCCCTGACTATTAATCTCCGTGCTGAAAGCGGTGCCACCGGTCCATCTCATTGTTATTAGCTAGTGGGGACGTAAAAGAGCCACATTCATAGTGCTTATCGCAGCCCAGAGGTATTTCCTTTGTGTTATGAGGAGTATTTTGATTAGTTTTGGCTGTGTCTGCAGGGAAGACACAGTTTATATTTTCCACAGCTAGAATGATTTCTAGAAATATAAAGATTTGTTCCAGCGCTCGCCAGTATTTGTTGGTAGGGTTTAATGATTGAAAGAGTTTCACTGTTGTGCCACAGTCGTTCCTTTTTTAACTCCTCTTGGCTTCATGACTAAGTTTGAGGCAAAACATTGATAGTGGATTGTTCCTGGAGTAGGTTGCTGATTTTTAATGAATCGTTTGTTTGAGGAATGCAGCTCCTCTCCGCTGTGACTGCCCTGTCCACTGGCAGATAATCACACATTTGAAGAGCCACAGAGGGGCTCTCTCGGGAAGGATCTTAGAGTGAAAAAGGATCCAAATCCTTTTTTCACTAGGTCTTGACTTCACTTAAAGGGTTTAACCTCCTTTCAGGAGCACAGGTGATGACAATTCTCCAGTTTTTCCTGGTGAATCCCATACCTTCCATCTGTCAATGGAGACAAAATATTCCATTTCTCTTTGCAGCATCCTAGTTTGTATATTTGAAGTCCATTACCTGAAGACTCATTTATTTTCCCTTCATTTCATGAAATACTCCATTTCATTCCAGCCAATGCAGCAGGTGGGACCTGGGGCCACGCAGCAGTTTGAGTTGGTTGCCACTGGCAGACGCTCTCAGTCCTGCTTGTGCTCCATGCTCCCCCAGAGCCAAGTCTGCTTGGAATTGGTGCTTTGATGACTCTCAATTTTCTTCCTTCTGCATGTTTACTATGTGGAATATACACCAAAAAAGTAATTCTCTTCTGCAGGGGGAACCATGCATGGCACTGTGATGGGCAAGAGCTGCTCTGCACACCCCATTTCCCACACACAGCCCAGGGTACATGCACAGGCAGATGAGCAGTCACAGCGCTTTTTCTTTCCAGTAAGAAAAGCTCCCTGATAAATCTGGTCATAGCAATCCAGGATGGCACAGCTCGGCGGTTCCCTGTGGCTTCTTACCACATGGAGGTGAGAGGGAGGAGTAATGTTCTCCTTCCTTTCTCTGCAGGAAGATGAGGTGGCTGGGCTGACAGCCCCCAGGCAAGAGCCATGACAGCATTCAAAAGAAAATTTGCAGCAAACACGGCTGCTCACTTGTTTCTGAACTCCCATCAAAGGGAGACAAGAAAAAAAATACAGTACTTCCCAGGTGTGCAGGTTTTGCTTGAGGGAACTGATGGGAAATGTAACCCACTTTTGGGTATAACAGGAGTAACACACAGGAATAACACTTTTGGGTATAACTGGAGTACCACACTTGCACTTTCCTTCTTGAGGTTGCTAATTTTGCATGACTACTTCACCTGAGGAAACCAGATTTTTAAAAGATCAAGTGTTGGCAAAGTTGCCGTTGACTCAAGGAAACTCAGAACTGCATTCTACTTTGGTTTATCTTTTGTTTCACTCACAAACCTGAAGCAAGCAGGAGGTTTAGGAGCGCTGATTTGCGATCATTAGAAGTCCCTAAATAATTTAATTATGACCTCTATTGTTTTGTATGGGGAAAATTTAAAAACCAAAACAAACCAAACCCAAAAAACCCCAAAAAGCCACACCAGGGTAACCATGGAAAATGGCCCCCTGATTCATTGATTCCTGTCACTTCAGACATTTCCTACTCTGACAGACTAGGAATACAGCTCCAGAGGAAGGACCAGGGTACACTTCACTGTGAGTTTGTTTTCTGTCACTGTTGTTAAGCTGTTGCCATTACCCTGAACCAGGCAAGTCAGAGTTTTGCCTACTTTGGCTACTGCAGGGCAGACCCTGCTTTACTCTCTCAGCTGAGCCATTGCAAGTGGCATCTCACAAGAGGTAACAGCTACACAGGAGCATCAGAGAAGAAACACTCTGCACCTCAGGGCTGGGCAGGGAAATGTCAGGCTGACACTGGCACCCAGGAACTCAGACACTGGGTGCCTGAAGCACCCTGCTTCTCTTTGCCTCCCCTTATGTCAATAGGGCAAGAACAATATTCCTCAGGTTGGGACACTGAGATACAGTGAGCTAACTCTGTATTTATGGAAGGTCTGGAGCAGATTCCTTCCACTGTTATAGCATGTGCCTCAGAACAGCCTTTGTCTACTGCAGAAATCTTCCTGCACCCTACAATCAAGGGAGCAATAAAGAAGGTATCTAAAAAATGTGGCAACAGTGCACAGTCAGCAGTGCTTGAAATCATAACAAGGTCTCCAGGGAGCAAAACAAGCTTCCCACCCTGGAAAAATTCCTGAACCCCAGTTTCCCAAAATGCCATGGCAAAACATGGTTGTCATGGCTCTTCCTATCTCCAGCATCTGTCATTGAAATGGCCTGAATGAAGCTGTTATTTGTAGTGTGTAGCTCATCCAAAGCCTCTATCAATGAAACCACTTAATTGCTTTCTTTGGGATATGATGCAGCTGCCTTTTCTGGTGTAGTTTTCCTTGTCAAGGCGATAATCTTGTGACTCACTGTCATGAGGGAGGCTCCTCTTTCCTGCCAGCCATAATCATAATCCGCTCACTCCTGGGTCAGTGCTTGCTCCTGCAGATGGCAAGGCACCTCCTGTCTTTGTTGCTACCTTCAGGAACCCATCAGAAAATATTGGATTCAAATGAGGGTAGTGAGGTAAGGCCCCTAAGAGAAGCTGCGGGATGGAGGTAACGGTAGATAAAATTTCTTGTGCAGTTCATTAATATTGAATCATTTATTGGATAGCTATTTGGGAAGTATTGCTGCTGCTTGATTTCAAGCAGAGTGCTGCCTGTGGAACTCTTCATAAATTCAAGCCTTCCCAGGGGCTACCCCAGACCTGAGCCATTCTGCCACAAAATCTAACTGAGGAGCCCTGTTCACGAGGGTGGGGTTCCACCCATCCCTCTCACTTGCTGTAAAGCAGGTGCTTTAAGCTCTGTGAATGTAAAAATTGTGTTCCTGAACGAGGGCTGGCGTGAACAAGCTCCCTTAAAATGTTAAAAAAGTAGTTGTTATGCTGATTCCATTTTTTAGATTCTCTGTCCAACAAAGCACTGCAAAAATTCAAGAGCTTGCTTGAATTAAAACTGGAGGCATTTAGATTCCAAGGTTTTTAACATGCTGGAGATAACAACCAGCCTTTTTGGAGGAGGTTTCTGTAAGTGCCTGCTGCTGGCAGCTCTCAGGAATGGGATGTGAGGTGAGGGAGGTCTTTGAGGGTGTAGTGCAGAATTTCTCTTCCTACTGCAGATGTTTCAGGTCTCCCTTTCTCCATGCTCTACTCTTTCTCTTTTTACCTTCTTTCCTTCTGGCTCCTCTCCTCCTCACCAGGCACTGAGGCTGTGTAGCACCCCCCACAATCCATAAGAAGCACAGAATATCAGGTTATAAGTATCTGGCAAAGGGTGTTTAGGTGGGCAGTCAAGCCAAAACACAGCTTTTGGAGGAGATGTGCTGCTTCAGTTTACACTGAATTTTATGGCAGATCATGAGTCTGCTCCATCATGGCTGCTCCCCCATGGCCAGGCAGCTCCAGCAAGCCAAAGGGAGTGGGAGTTTTACTTGTGAAGCCACAAAAGCAGCCTTCATCTCTTGCTCTGTCAAAGTTTGCTGCCTTTGCCAGCTACCAGAGCTCATTCTGCTGCATACCTATTAAAAAGAAGTCCAGGATTTATTTTTTTAATGGGGTTGACCCAAGCTGTCAGTCCAAGAACCAACTTTACAAGAGGTGTGTGACGCACACCCACCTCAGCGGTGATGGAACAGAGCCCAGCAAAGCTCTGCAGGGTGCAGATGAAACATTCCCTGGCTCAGGGTGAGACAAAAAGGTGATAAACAGCAGCACCTGGGGAATATTCCCCTTCCCACCTACCGCCACCACCTTCTCCCTTTCTCAAAAACACAAATAAGCCAACTCAATTTGCATTTTCGTAGCTGGGAGTGATTGCTAAATTAATGAGCACTGCTATTTATATCTAAATAATAAGCAGCCCTAAACAACTGCTTGGAGGCATCAGTTTGAAAGGTAAGATTCTGGTTTCAGGCAGCACTTGCTGTCTGAAGAAGGAAAATACGCCCCAGCTACCAAAAAAAAAAAAAAAAAAAAAAAAAGCTTTACAATATTTCAGACAATCTGAGGGAAACTGGAATAAGAAAGTTATGTGAGCAGTGTATACAGACTTGGCTTGCTTACCAGACTATGCTGGCCCTAACATTATTCAGAGGAAATACTTTTGCTAAGCAGCTTCCTTTAACCATCTTAGTTGCCACAGCCTTGCTAGGGACTTCAGCATGAAGCTGTCCTGCACAGGGCACTCAGCATTGTTCCCAGAGAGTGTGAAGAGCCCTTGCAAGCCAGCTCTGTCCTCTCACTGCCTTTGGCTGAGTTTCTGCAAAGTGAATCTCCTGGCTTAGTGCAGAGCTTGTGAGGCCACTTAAATCTCTCTGACCCCTTAATGAAGTTTTTAAAAGGGCTTCATAAATCTTCATCACTAAGAATTGCTTAAAGCCCTGCAGGGTTTCTCTAGTGTCATTAACCACTAAAACAACTAGACAGGCTCAGGTCTATTTATTGCATTCATCTTCATTATTTCATGGGTTTTCCTCCTTTATAGTCTTTTACATAAGCTGGAGCTGAGAAAGGGAGCTCAGTAGTGGGAGCTCTGAGTCAACATTGCCTGTCTGGCAGTTTGTAGCCATCCACTGTGACTACATCTGATCAGTCCTCTTCTTGGGAATGTTTTCTGTGCAGGCAGCAACTGAATGTTGGTCATTTATCCTTCCTTATTTAGATCATTGTGTTGTGCCTCATTAGGGAAAGAACCTCATTTTTGCCTTTCCTGTGAAAACATATCTCAGGTCACAACCTGACAGCTTCAAAATGGATTAGTTACCTGCCTGCCCCTCCATTTTCTTTTTTTTTTTTTCTTGGAATTTTGGCTGACTTTGATAATGGCTTTTTATGAATAGCATGAGAATTCTCTGAAATAACTTCCACCTAGATGGATATGTAAAGACTGCTAGGAAAGTATGATGGTTTTTTAAGACTTTTTACATACCATGTATTGTGCTCTCCACAGTGAGTCTGTGGATTCTATATATTCTGTACAGGTTGTTTTACTCTTCACCTCTGCAAAGTGAGGACAGAAAAGTCGTGACTGAGGGTCACAGACAAACAGAAAAAAACTCCAGTGAAGGTAAAGTTATTTAAACCAGTGAGAGATTTTAAAGAAATTAAGTCTAATTCTGCACACAGTTAAGGACTAAGACTCTACCAAGCTTTTGAAGGATTGGAGATCCTTGTGGTCCAACATGGTCCAGCCAAGCTTGGGCTGCCCCATTCCATCACAAAATCATACTTTTGTATGATTTGTATGTGCTAGATGATTTTCAAGGTTGCCTTTTCAGTTGGCATTTTGTTTATGCCATCAAGATATGGTGGAGTGCCACGGAAGCGCTACTTTCGAGCCATTGTGGTGTTATTCTATTTTGTTTTACATTTATTTGCATTACAAGAAGGTCTCAGGGACACAACCTCAGGGAGGACTGAAACAGTGTGCACGGAGCAGAAGAGAAGCATTAGGCTTCTGAAGGCCAGCAAGGTCTTTTCATTGAAGGGCTTGACACTGAAATATTAAATCTGCCAGAAGGGTCAGTTTTGATTAGAAAAATCATCCAGGTTCCTAGTGTGGTTCAAGACTGGATAAAAAAGTATATCTGATGAACGTGGGGGAGGCTCAAAACTCAGATTGTGACGTGTGAAGTGGGTAACTTGAGGCATTGAAGGAGCTCCAGTCTCAGCTGAATTGGTATCTCTTCCACTGAGGTCAGTGCTCTAGATGATGTCATGCTGTGATGCTTTCACACATGAGCCAGTCAGATAATTGTTTTTAGTACAGGGAACTGTAGGATAGGTTAATGATGCACTGATGTCTGCTCTAGAAAGCATTGGTCAATAGTGTGCTAGGGACACTCTTTTACCCTAACAAGGGTAAGATTAGATATTATCTGACTTCCTGGCTGTTAAAGGCTATGCAAATTCACCCAAGTGCTCACTTATATATACAGTTGTTAATAAAAATCCAAATTAGGTCACAGCTTTCAAGTCCTCAAATGACCAAAATCAAAGGCAGGGGACAGAAGAAGTCAAGAGCCACCATAGCCTGAGGTATGTAAAATATCAAGAAATTGGAGAGAGAGGAAAGGTTTCAGCAAGTGGCTCATGCCCTGTGCTGTAAGAAAAGATGGAAGAATCCTAAATCGTGGCCCAAATGACCTGCCAAAAGTTCTCACTTGCTCCTGAGTCCCACACACAGCTTGATCCTTTGCATGAAAGCCAAACACAAAAGGTCTCTGCTGTGAGCAGGGACCTGGCAGGGTGGGTGGGTGGGTGGCCACTGTCCTATGGCCAAGGCATTGTCACTGACCATATGCTTGCTCCTAACCCTGTCCATTTAAGCCTTCCACTGCCTGGAAGTTGGCTGTCTACATGGTTTAAGGGTATCAGCCTCAGGATTCAGCTGAGGCTTCACATATACTCAATTTCTCGATGATGCAGCTCACGTGTGGTATGAGCTGATGTAAATGAGCCAGCCTGGGGCAGGAAAACAGCACTGGACCAGCTCTCCTATACTGGGAATTTGGAGCAGAGATGCTTCATGGCTATGAAAACACTCAGGAAAGGCAAAGTTTAAGTTCATACAGTGAACTATCACACCATAGTCCCATGATACACTGCCTTTGCCAGCTAAGCTGCTGCAGCCAGCTCCTGCCCCAGATGCTTGTTCCCACCTCTGGCCTGCAGTTTGTCACCTCCTCAGCTGTGCCAAAACAACTGGGTGTAGAGCAGTGCTTAAATCAGCACACTGAGATGGAAGTTAAAAATAAACTCTTTGTGGGAGGAGCAGAGGAAGAGCTATTTTTAATTGTAATCACTTCAATGGTCTTTCTTCCAGTGTGGTCCCACAAGGAATTTCATTAATACAGCTGGGAGAAGGCAGTGGATTGCTGTGCTGGCACTGGAGTGACTCCTCCAGGCAGAAGAGTCCTTCCTGGTAGGGGGAAAAGATTTTTGGAGCCAGGATTGCACCAGGGCTGTGTGCTGCAGAACTGTACCTTCCAAGATGCAGAATTATGACTTCCCTACCCGAGTCAAAACTACACACAGGTGTCCCAGGCTCTCCATTAGCTATTCTGCCTCCTAGATTCTCAGAGCGTTCATTAAAAAATTATTGCATGCAAGCCAGCATTACCATTAATAAAAACAAATAAAGAGACACTGAGGTTTTTTCCTGTTTTATAAACAAATACTCCTTGTAATCACTCTGAATACTAGCCTCCTCCACAATTTACTATGGTATGGTTAGATGTCACCCACTAAAATCTACTCAAATACAAAATGCACAGTAAATCAAGAATTAAAAAAAAAATCAGAAGAGATGCAAAACCAGATTTTATTTAATAAAGTTTCTTACATGATGAAGAAAGGAAATATTTATATGTTCCTTAAAAAGCATTAAAAGTTCAAGGAAAAACATCTGAAAAGAGTTCAAACAGTTGCAGTGCAGCTACAACATGAAAATTCACAGAATAATTCAGCAACTTTTGTTTTGGCTTTGGTCATTTCTGTGCTTAGATGATCTTCTCTGTGAGTGAGGACATGTGCAAAGCCTTGGTGATGTTGTGTGCTCAGGCACCTCAGTGATTTGGTTCTGTTTGAACATGAAAGTCCTTCACTTGCATTCAAGTGTTCCTGATGCATTTCTCCAGAAGCTTTGTACCAGTGAAACACATGAAACACAAGCAGATTTCAAACTGCTGTCACCTTTTGAAATAAATAATTAATTACACTTCTTTTTGTGTGTCATTAACGCTATTAAAAGTTTTTTTCTGTGATATTGACTGAGTTTCAAAGCACTCCTCAGGGAAATGGGGCAGTAGTTTAACTTCCATCGCACAGGAAAATGAAGTCGTATCCTGAGTCCCACATCAAGGCATCCTTCCTTCAGGACTCATGATCTGTGTTCTGCATCCCACCAGTTCCTGGATGCTTGGGTGTGCAGGCAGGATTGAAATTTAAATTCCTAGACTCTGAGTATGTTTAGTATGTCCTTCAATTCTCTTCTAATAAATAGAACCAAGGACATAGTGAGTCAGTTTTGTAATTAGATTATATAATTGTTTCATGAACTCTGTACAAATTACCTCTTCTCTGTATTGTTTTTGCAGTGTATTGTTTCTCTTGAATAATATGGCACATATCCAGTATATATTGCAGTCAATAAAGTACCCCAGTTTATAGTTTGATGGCCCACAAATGAATAACTGGCATCCACAAAAATAATTAAGTCATTGCCCTTTTTAGTAATATCAGTACTCTTAATTTAGACCACCAAATTTATTTTTAAATATGAACATGTTTCCTTAAAAGCATCTCTACATTTTTTTATTACCAAGAGGTAACCACAGATGAACTCTATTGCTCAGGTTTGAACAAATTTGTGATTCCAAGGTAGACATTAGCATGTAATGATGTAAAGGAAATTGCATTTTATTGCATTTTAATTAAGCAGGTCAACTTGAGCAGGCCTTTCTCCACGAAAATTCCCATGAGAGTTTTGTCCTTCATCACCACATTTTATTTACTTCTTGAGCTTTGCACAGCAGGTTTTAGCCTTCCAAATGGAGGACTAATAAAATAATTTAATCCATTAAACAGTGCATTTTTGACACGTGGAAAAAGTGCTGGTTTGGGTCCATACTCACATTTAGCATTCACCCAAGGTCTTCCAGGTTTGTTCCTGTTCATTTGGTCCAACACCATTAAATTCAGGGGGTCTCCTTTTCCAGCTGAGAAGTTTGTTTTCCAATTCTCTCCCTAACCCTAGGCTCAACCTAGTCAGCTCTGTGCTCCACAAGTCCAAATGCTGAGCAATGGTTAACTTACTTCAGCACAGAATATTTTTAATCTTCTGGTAGCTGCAGCACACAGCAATTAGTTTCTCCTCTCTACGCTTATTGGAGGAATCACTTGTGAAAGATATGTCGCCTTCTGGACCTCAGAGGTATTTGTAGTTCCAAGCAGGCACAAGGAAAATACATTCTTTCCACTTCTCGCAAGCAGAGATGAAGTAAATTTGTTTGGAAAACTCCTGCTGAAGGAAATGTTATTCAACAATTCTGTTGAAGCTATCAAAACCAAAACCAAATGAATCGGAAAACTTAGCTCAGGTCACAGACACAGATTGTGATTTGAGTAGTAACTATTCTTCTAGGCAGTAGGAACTAAAATAAGAGTGCAGCACAAATCCTGGTTTCAGGCTGAATTACACCCCTCTCCAATTCCCTGAGTGAAATACCTTGGAGCATATTCATGCAAGCCCCTACCTTTAAAGTAAAAAAGTTTAAAACCTTCAACTCAGAGCACAGGCAGCAGTTTCAACCAGCTCAGGGGTTGTTTCTTTCTCTGTGCCCTGCTGACCAGGGAGAAAACAAGAGGTTTTTGCTGTAGTTTCTGGTGGCTGAGAAAGGATGATATGCTGAAGTTCTGGCTTCTGGTCCAGGTGTGACAGACCTTTCCTACCACTCCAGATGTGAGCCTGTTACCAAACTGAAAGAGAGAAAAAAAAAATACAGAGCGCTTTTTCTGCCCTCTCAAGATGAACTTTGTTGCATATTCAATTCCAAGTTGATTTTCTTTAAGGGGCTAAATACTTCAAAAACCACACAAAAATCTTAATTTTGGATAATATGAAATGTTTTGATTGATACAAAATTTTTTGGAGGGAAAGAGTTTGGCTTAGTGTAGAAGCTGAAACACTTGATATAAGTAGTGGCAGGTAAAGCTGCATCCCTAGAGCCCAGCTGGCAGTCTGTGGGGAGTGGCACTGCATAGGGTGTCACCTATGGGGCATTTGGGGGAAAGCTGAAAATAGCCAGGGAAAAACCCTCCAGCCAGCTAAGCATTGCTGAGTTTTCATCTCCCAACACTCCCAGGCTCTGACAGCCCTACCTCTGTTGGATTTATCTGTGATGCCATGAGATGCCACTCATGGCATCACAGATAAATGATGTCAGTACTCGTGGTTGTCCTTTCTGCTGGGGTCACTGGCCCCCAGAATTAAGGGCAATGGAAGTTTGTAGTGGTGCGCTGGCCATGGAGCTGGACCTGCCACCTTTAGTGTCCAACAGCATGGCATCTGTGTCATAAAGAAGTGCTGTTAAACCTGCCAGAGCCTGACAGAAATAACAGAGAGCACTTGCATCACCTTTACTGTTAAGTTCATTACAAGAGCTATGGTAGTTGCTGAGCTAGTGCTGATGAGGTCTGTTTGGGACCAACAGCTTCCAAGCTGTAATGGCAGAAAACTCTGCATTAGCTGACCAAATTCCCTCTGAAGTTTGTATAAGAATCTGCTTAAAGCCAGTTTAGTGACGCTGAAACCATGACTTGAAGGGCCAAGCAGCAATTCTTGCTGGTAACCTCAGAAGTGAACCACTGGCAAGGTTTATTTCTGCAGGAGGCATTTCCATGGAGGTCTGTGGCACTGGCTCTTCATGTTTAAGTCATCGTGAACAAGGACAAATTTCAGCTGAATGAGTAGCCTTAGGCTTTTTTAGGATCTGGCTAAATGAGCAGAGACGCAGAAGCAGGGCTCCTTTGTAAGCCCTGTTTCACACATCCTATCAGAAGGAAAAAATCTACCGTAACATTGCAAAGAAAATATGTTGCTGCAAAGCAAATAACCTATGTAAATTTATACTGAAGCTGTGTTGTTGGGGAGTTTTAGATTATTATTTCAGAGTTGAATATTAAAGTTGTGTGCTGCTAAGCTGATGTTTGGTTATCATTGGCAAATGCTAAATGCATCATCCAGGTATCATTCCTGGTTACTGATGAATGCTAACAACTCTGAAGTTATCCTGTAACACTGTGGCATGGTATTTTCTTCAGAGTTTATTGAAAGGGCAAAGGTTCATTTTTTTTTCCTTTGGAAATAGTAGTCACTCGATACATCACATTGATTTACTCTGATAATTGCTTACTCAGAAAAGGCTGCTAACTCTATCCATATTAAGAATACAAAAAAAAAATATTAAAATCTCGAACCTCAGTAACATTAGGATTACTCTATCTCCTTTGTTACAGTGTTCCATCTCTAACACTAAAACTGTTTTGTCCGTCAGGAAAGACAAAACAAGAAATTATTACAATGTGTGGACATAAAAAATGTAAGAAATTACAGCGAGAAAAAACCTTCCATATACTAGACTATGGTACTTCTTGCTCATCTAATTGGAATGAAAAGAAAGTTATTTGACTCTTTAATGTTTAGTCATCTGGGACCTCTTAAAATCAATCAATACCAGCAGGGGAACAATATCTTACAGCCACCTAGTTTTGAGACGATCGGCTTTTTAATTGTTCTTTTGCCTGTTTGCAGACACTGGCGTCCTTTACTATTGAATTGTAAATTCAATGTGAGCAGCAATAACGGATGCATAAATCCAACCTTTTCCTAAAGTAATCGAAAAGCGCGGATTATTTGCACGTCCTCTTTGGTCGTGGAGGCTTAGGCGAAATGGATAAACACTGGCAGTGATTACATGAACGAAATGGATATTGAGGTATTCCCACGTCGAACGTATATATTTATACTTCTAACTGCAAATAGAGGGCTGTGTCCGCGAAGCCATTAACACCAAGGGTAAAAAAAGCAAAAGGGGATGAAGGCGTCGCCTCCCCGGAGGTGAATTAGCAGCATCGCTTATCTTCGGGCCGATGGGGATGGGACCCGCCCGGCCGGGACCTGCCTCCACGACTCCCTCCGACACCTCCATCTATCAAACGGAGGGAGAAGCCTGCGTCTGCGGGGATGACAGGCAGCGCCAAGGGGGGTACACGCATTTTTTCTGTCCATGGGGCCCCACAAGTCTCGTTGGAAACTTCTCCCCGTCTCCTCGGTCCCCATCCTACCTCCCGTGGCATGCTTGCTCATACCTTCCCGAGGCAGGAGCCGTTCACTTACTTTTGATAGCAGCGAGGAGCAAGGCTATTAATAGGCTATCTAATTATCCCGAGCTGCTAACTCTGAAATCTCTCATTCTGTGATGTGGTTGTTTTGATTTGATTTTCCAATCTAGTAGTGCTTGCATGTACAGAACTGGTCAGACTCGCTCTGGAAGATATTATTTTAACGTTTAAAAATCTACTTTCGTTCCAAGCAGGAACAAAGTCCCCAAATTTTGACATTTCACACGAAAGCAGCAAGTTGAAACATTATTAGTCGGGATGGAAGGAAGCGGTTTGCTTGGCTAAGATTACGAGTGTTTGGGGGTTTATTATGATTATTATTCGCACGTGTTCTCAGACTTTTCGGTCAGGCAGGTAAATGGGGGGGAAAGCGGTTTCGAAAGGGAAGGAGAGAGGTTGCCACGATGCCAAGAGAAACGGAGCGGCCCCGCCGGAGCTCAGCGTGGACACCATGAAACGGAGCTTCTCCCGAAAAATGCTTCCAAGAGAAGGTATTCATTTTGGCCTGTGGAAAACATTTCACTGGAAAATTGTGACCTGTTCTGATGGTTTCTTTTATTTCTTGGACAGAGAAGTAAGAAGACAACTGTGTGGGGGGTTTCCCGGCAGGTTTCGATGCATGCATAAACCGATATTTCCTTCACGGTGTGCGGCAGTGGCGACAACCATTCCAGGGAACAGTCGGTGATGGTTTTTGTTCGGTTGTTTTTTGTTGGTGTTTCGTTTAGCTTAGTTTTTGTTGGAGTTCGTTTGGGAGAGGTGGGTTTAAGTGAGAAAGAATTAGCTCTCTGTGCTGCGGGCGTGGGGGCGGAGGCAGGGTAGCTAATTGCAGATCGGATTTGATATTGCCTAACATCCGTGATAGGAAACGGGGGAAGGATGAGGAGAAGCTCGGCTCTAAAGCGCTGGGGAGGAGAAGCGCGGCTCCGCCGTGCCCGCGTCCCGCCGTTCCCCGACCTCTCCCACAACGACCTCTCGCAGCAAGAAACTTTTCCCTGGGTTTTCCTGTCAGATCCAGCAGAAGAGAGACCTGAAAGCCTTCCCCAGCGCCCAGACAGGAACGGACAGTGATCCCCACGGCTCCGGCCCGGGCGACGCGGCGGTGGGAAGGGCTCTGGGCTCCCACCGCGGCTGCGGGCGACGGCGGCTCCCAGCCCCCGCCTCCCTGTTCCCCTCGACGGGGCGGCGGGAACCAGGGTGGGGGCCTTTCCTTCTGGCCTTGTTGTCTCGAAACGGGTTCTTTCACTAGGTGTGAAAGCCGCTTCGCACTCAGAGTCGAGGTACTTGATTTATCTACAGTTGTGCGCAGAGAGGGGTTCTGCAGTTAAAATTAATACATAATACTCCTCACCCCAAGCAGTGAGTGGAACACGGCCGCGCTGCTTTGTAGCAAAGGCACTGAGGTGCCCGTTGATAAAACGGTCAGAATTAGGCCATTTTAGTCACCGACTCTCAAACCTTTAAAACGGCCGAGGAGCAATAAAAGTAATCCCTAACTCATTTTCAAAGTCCCCGTGTGTGTGTTGGAAAGAGACAAAACGTGTATGCGCCTGCTGGACAGAAGCAGCTAAATCGTGCTCTTTAGGGTGCTGCGTGGGTCCCGCTCACCGCGGGAGCTGGAGGGCATCGCCTTCGTCCTGCGCGCCCCACCGGGGCTCGGCGTGCGGGTACCGCGGAGTACCGGCTCCGGGAGTCAGGTTACGCGGCAACAGGAGCCTCCTCCGCGCGTTTTGCTGATTTTTGTTTGGGTTTGTTTTTTTTTTTAAGGCTGAAATCATTAACCAACCGGACCTCAGAGACTGGAGGGAGGGCAAATAAAAAGAAGCTACAGATCGTAGTATTTTAAAAAAGCCCCCAAACCTAAAAAAAACCCCGAAACACAACAAAAAAACCCCAACCACACAGAAACCACACTCTTGGGCACATATTGCGTAAATGTCCGTGCGGGGTCTCTGCTGCCTGATGCTTACTTGAGAGTCAAGTGTTTAAAGACACGGTGGAAATCACCCAAAAGCACGCAGCAGCGGGTCACCAGCTGACCGGGAGGCCGCTGACTGCAGTGGGGAATATCCTTCTGCTGCCCCGCTCCCCGTCGCCGGGCACGGCTTCAGCCTGGGTGGGAGCCGAGCGGCCGGCAGGGAGCGGGCAAGGTTCCGAGAGCCGGGTCAGGGCGTCCTGCTCCCTGGGGCCCGGAGCCTGCCACCAGCCAGGACGGCTGGAGCTGAAGCTCGGCCTCTGAGCACCACGCAGCCCTTCGTTAGGAATTTCGGGGAAAGAAAAAATAATCCCTCCTTATCCTTGATAGTTTGGGGGTCCGTCCTCACCGTAGGACACATCTGATCTATCGCAAAGGGAACTTTCACCGTGCTCGCCCCTCTCCGTGCTGTGGTGTGTAGGGGATATTCCTGCTTTGGGAGTCAATTTTGGCTGACCACAACCCTTAGCCCCCCGGGCTGTCCCACCCCGCCCGGGACAAAGGTGATGGGTGATGTCAAAGGCCTCTATCCCTCTGAAATCCATCTCTTCCCGGGCGGATGCGGATTGTTCCGGCCGCCGTTCCTGAGCGGGGGCTTGAGCCCTCCGCGGCCGGCAGCCGGGAAGCGCGGCCGGCAGCTCCCCGCTGGGCTGAGCGCTCCCGAGAGCCGCCGGTGCCCCGATCGATATGTCCGCTTCAATGTCACAGCCGCTGGGCAATGGAAACAGTCCGTATCGTGGGGTGGCCTTGATAAAAGTATATTTTAAGTAGCGCGGATAAGCGAAGGGGAGAAGAGAGGGGGAGAGGTGCCGGCACGTCGCCCGTAATAACCGCGGCTCTTATCAGCCGTACCTAAACTCCCCAGCAGTTTCTAAAGTACATTAAGTTACATAAACACGTCTCGGAAAAGAATACACTCCAGCCCGCGATAGTCACCAAAGTGACCCCTCGCACCGCCTCGCACCCGAGCCCGCCGGGCCCCCACGGCCGCAGAGCCACGGGAGCATCGGGGCCCGAGCCGGCGGGCCATGCCCGGTGCTCCCGAGACTGTCCGGGCCGAGGGGCAGCGAGGGTGCGGCCGGACCGAGCCTTCCCCTCCTCCCTAGTGCACCCCTGGTAAGGGAGCACGTTTGCAGAGACCCGAGAGCGAGGGAAGGAGCAACAGCTCTGTGCTTGCACACGGCTTACCCCCAACCCTTTTTTGGGAGGTTGAAGTGCCACCGAGGGAATTTGCCTTAATTGGATACGAAACTTTTTTTTCTCCCAATCGGCCTTCTTCCCTCTTTGGCCACAACGACCAGGAGCGATGGTCACCTCGTTGGCACCTCCTCCCCGGCTGTGTCTTCCCGCAACCGAGCACCCCTCCTGCCTTCAAAATGTCCCTGCACATGCACCCCAGGGTACCCAACCCAGGCACGGTGCAGGAGATTCCTGGGAGCCTCCCGGAGCCCCGGGGTGAAAGCTACGTCAGCAGAGCGGGATTTGGGAAAGGAGTGACGTAATAAAGAGTTAGGAGGCCATTATTTGAGCGGTTGCACAGAAAACCCGAAACGAAAAGGAGTGGAGAATAAAGGGGTGACTGGGAATGGTTTCCCACGCTGGTCCCAGTTTAAGCCAGGTTTTCTTATCGTGATTATCGGAGGAAATAAAATGAAGTTTGTAGCCCGGCTATAACGTAAACAGGCTAATCGGCAGGGGAAAAAACCAAGGCGCCTGAGTGTAAAACACGGGTCACTTCGGAGCCAGGGAAAGAGGCGCCTGCCAGGCCAACGTGGCCGCTCTTCCCAGCCATCCTCACCTTTCGGGCAGGCACCCTCCGGGCCCAGGCGGGTCCCCACCGCCCCCCATGGGCTTACAGGAGCACAGGCAAACCCCTCCCAGCGAGCAAAGCCCATCGCTTGAAAAAAAACCTCACGGTATTTATCGCTTTATATCCACCTTTACACGTGTTTGAAACACCCTCGTGTTTAACTGGAGAAGAGGAATCCAAAAGACTGAAAGGAAACGCGAGGTTTAAAGCTCGGCGCTTTTCAGCATAGAAATTTCTAGTGGCAGCACCCAAGCTGGGGAGAAGCGGCGCGGGCATCGAGTCCCGCGGCTTCCACTGCTCTTGTCTCTCATTTGCAGGTTAAAACCACGGCAAAAATGTTTTACGTTTCAAACTAGGATCGGAACACGAGCCGGGCAGAAAACAAATCACTGCCCTCTCTTGCAAAAGCTTATTTTCTATTAAATATTGCACTCACTAAAATACACCTACAAGTAAAAAGGAAAAAAGTCACTTCAGCCTGGCAGGGTGACCGATATTTTTTAACGATATTATTTACAGACAACAGACAAGAAAGAAGTATCACCTTTAATCATACAATTTAATAAAGAAACGGTTTCTCGGGAAAGTGTTTGTTTTCCGATCAAACCCCTGCCGCGCTATACCGCAAAAATTAAGGCGCACAATAAACTTCCAAGTCCCAATCAGTTCACCCACGCCGGCAGAGCGGATCGCTACAGCCAGTGTTTTACCGTACCCCTAGCACTGCAAATTCTTCACCTCCCGTTCACCTCGCCTGGAAAGACCGAAAGAAAAGCCGTGCCTACCCCAGGAGCGACAGCACCGCGCATCAGCAGGTTTGGGCTCGGTTTCTGTCGGGAGGGCTCATGCCTGCCGGCTGCCGAGAGCCCGGCTCTGCTCTAGTCCAGCCCTTTGCCGCAGATGACTTTCTGTACAAACTGATGATGACAGATATCCAGCTGATAACCTCTGGTGAACGAAGTTATTTTAATTTCCAGTCACTTTCCTGCTAAGTACCATATCAGTTTGTACACAGCTGAGATAAGAGGGTTGAGGAGCGGGGGGGTAATAAGAAAGAAACAGAGGAAAATGCCTACCGCCAGCTGTTGGGATGGACACATCCCACAGCTCGCTTTGGCTTCACCTGATGGCTGGGGCAACTTCAAGGAGGAGCCACATTTTTTCATCTCGGATAGCTCGGATTTTGACGAGCGCAAACTAAGGAGATTTGATAGAGGGATACGTTCGCCTGGTTGCTTAGGGCGAAAGCCAGGCACACATCCCCGCCGGGCCGCTGCCAGGGGACATTCGCTGAAGAAAAGAAAAAACCTTACAGAAGTTGAATATTTACCATAAAAAAAAAACAAAAACAATAAATTATCCGGAAAGGAGGGAAGAGTGTGTATTATTTCTGGGTTAAAATAAATTTAAAAAACCCTCATCCAACCAACCAACCAAAAAAAAAAAAAAAAAAACCAACACCAAACCAAAACAAAAAAACCTAAAAAACAAACAAACAAAAAAAAAACAACAAAGAAAGAAAAAAGACTGGGGTATCTGGCAGAGCCAGCCCTCTGTGCTGGTTCCTGCTCTCCGAGCAGGGGTCCGTCGCCCCTTCGCTGTGGGCGCCCCGAGGTGCCCCCCCGCCTCCGCCCCCGGGGCTGCGGCGGCCCGGCTGGCCCCGGGACTGGCACCCCTGCGGAGCCCCGTGTTTGTTTAGGGCTGGCCGAGCCCAATCAGGGCCGGCTGCCTGCAGTTTTCCGGCAGGGCTGCGAGAGGCGCCTCCTCTCTCCTTTTTATACTTGAGCCGCCGGCCGCCGCCGCCGGAGTCGCCGCCGCCACTCGCCCCCGCCGCACTGGATTTACCGCCCGACGCGGCCCCGCGCCCCGGCCCCATGCGGGCCACCGGCATCAGGTTTGGCCCCTCTCTTTCCTTGCCTCGCCGCGGTTTCGCTTGCTCTTTCTCGGTCTTCTGCCGCTGCCTCTCTGCCCTCGGGCGCTCCGAGGGGAGCGCGGCGCGGCGGCGGCTGCCCTGGTTGGGGGAGCCTGAGGGAGAGAGACTATGTGGGCAAACATCCGATGCCGCTGCCTGCAGCTCTTATCTGCCGGAGCCTTATCTTCCAGTTATCTCGCACGAGGGAGAGACGTATTTGGTGCCTATCTGCGAGGGGGCTCTGTGTGTGTCCTGTATTCTTGTGCCTGTGGTTATCTGGAGTGCCCCGAGGTGGGCTGAGAGCGGAGAGCCTCGCCTTCTCTTGCTGTCATTTCTCTGTGTCCCCTTTCGCTTTCTCCCCCTTCTTCTAGGGGCTAGGCAGCGGGCTCTCTATGTCTGTCTGTCCGGCCTTCCTCATGCTGGCAGCTCCGAATTGACACCGCTCGGCTCGGGACGGGTGTCACCGCTGCAAGGTGTGCTGGGGCTCGGGGCAGGCCCCCAGCCAGGGCTGGCCGCTGGCTCCGGCCCCTGCGGCAGGCACATCCCGCCCGGCCACGGTCAGTGTCCCGCCGCCGCCGCGCACACTTCGGGCTCTGCCCGTGCGCATCCCCCGTCCCTCAGGGGCCTTTCCCTCCTCCTCCTCCTCCTCCTTTCCGTGACCTTGGGCTGGAAATAGGCAAACAAGCGAGGCGATGCGCGGAAGAGCTAACATCGCTCTCCGGCGAAGTAACCTTAAAGGGATCGCCTTACTAATTGTTTTCTCGGTGGAACCGAGTCAAATGACTCATTCATTGAAATAATCATAACAACGACAGCAGCCAAGAAAGGGCAGAGACAGGGAAAAATGCCCCCTCGCCCCCCTCTGTCCCCACGCCCTTACGCCCACCTTTGCCCCGGCGTGCTTCATGTTCAAATCCGCAGCCCGGGATGCGAAGGGAGAGGGGAGCAGCCCTCCCGCCGTGCGGAAAGCGGGGCCGGAGCCGCAGCCCCGGCCCTGCGGGACTGGCGTCTCCCGGCTCGTCTTGACCTGGGCTGCCTGATCCCATTCCCGCCAGGGCGAGGGACAACACAGCGCCGAGGCGACATGACTGATTAAGCGCTCAGAGGGGCCAGATAAGCCCTGATGAATCTCATTACGGGAGGGAGACGGGCTGTCCTGTTTGCAAACTTTGTTATTATTATTTCTCTCTCCCCCACTTCTCTGCTCTTTTGTGTCCTCCCTCCCCGCCCTGCCCTGCGGATCCCCCCCTCCACTCCTCCTCCTCCTCCCCTCCTCGCCCTTCCCCATCCACACCCAGCGGCTAGAAGGAGACCTGGATGGCCGTGGCTGAAGGCGGCTGGTGCGCGGTGAAGCGGTGCGCTGCGGACGCCGGCGGTTCCTCCTGTCCCTTCGCGACCAGGGAGCCGCGCCCGTCTCCTCCTTCGCCTTCCTCCTCCTCCGGCTCCCAGGGTGAACGCGGATCCTCCAAGACTCCTCGGCCGGAGACCGACGGCAGCCACCGGCCGGCCCCGCCGCCGCCGCCCCCCGCCGCCGAGGGCAGGTCGCTGCTCGCCCCCTACGTGCACTTCGGGACCCCGCACCCCTCCGGCCGTCCCAGCTGGGAGGACATCCTGCTCTTCGCGGACTTAGACCAAACCAACAAGCTGATCTGGTCCAGCCGCGGCCCCAAGCTGAGCGCCCTCGGCGCCGAGCAGCCCGAGGAGATGTACCAGACCCTCGCCATCTCGGCCGCCCAGGGCCCCACGCCTTACGACGGCTCTCCGGGCGGCTTCATGCACTCCACGCCGAGCTCGCCCGTCTACGTGCCCACGACCCGCGTGGGCTCCATGCTGCCCACGCTGCCGTACCTGCAGGGCAGCGGTGCAGCCCAGCCCAGCCACCCCGGCGGCGGCCACGCCGTCTGGTCCCAGCCGGCCGCGGAAAGCCCTTCGTACAGCAGCGGCGGCGGCTCCCACCCCTCGGGCCGCTTCCCCTATTCCCCAAGCCCGCCGGTGGCCAACGGGGCCTCCCGGGAGCCCGGCGCCTACAGCAACAGCCTGGGCGCCAGGGACCAGTACAGCCCCCTGGCCCGGCCGCTCAATGGCTCCTACCCGGGCCCCTACACGTCCTACGTGGGGCCGCAGCTCGCCCCTGCCTGGCCCACGGCGCCCTTCGAGAACTCCATGCTGCACTGCCTCCAGGGCCGGGCCGCCCCCATCCCCGTCCGGGCACCCAGCGCAGGTAGGAGCCTCGGGCAGGGCAGGGCAGGGCAGGGCCGGGAGGGTCGCCGCATGCCGGGGCTGCCCCCCGGAGGGGCGACCGGGGTGCCGGGGGCGCGGGGAGCGGCGGCAGGGCCGCCCCGGCCGGGGGCCCCGCTGTCGGCGTCAGGACGGCGGTCCCGGGACCGTGGCTGTTCTGGGGTGGAGGTAACTCCCGTCGTTTGTGTTGGGTTAGGGGAAAAATGCACCTCCAAAAATACACCTCCGGCGTTGTTTGGAGTATGGCAATCGGGGTTACCAACCCAAAGATCCCAAAACGAATTGCCCGGTGTAAACTTAATTTTTAATTTTTCCATATCAGTACATTCCTGCTTTCCTTAAATGCGGTCATCTGGACAAGAAAAGGTGACAAATTCACTGCAAGTTAATCGTTCTCGTATCATAGAGGAAAATTACAGGGGCTCACTTAACCTATTTTGGATTATTTCAACTACAAAACACTTCGTTGCTTCATTAAAAAAGAAAAGCAGCGAAGCAAAATCTCGTATATGAATGAGGAAACGTAATTTTTAAACTGCTGCTAAAATACAGCACCTCCTGAGGGGTTTTGCTTTCATTTCCGAGGTGTCCCATCCTTGTTTTTTGTTTTAGTTAAGGAGATTCTCAGTGTCATTAAATCAATTGTAGAAGTGTAGTTTGAGCTGCGATTTAGTCAGGGGTAAAAAGATTAACGATTATTGCAATCTCTTCAGCTTTAGAATAAATCTATGTATATATAAATAGAGGTTTATAGAGAGGTGTGTGTGGCTATGTAGATGTATTTATATATACATGCTCTGCATATATTTATTATGTATATATACATATTTATGTAAATATGTGTGCACACACAGATTTGATCATAATTCACTTTAAGCATAAACTACCTACCAGATGCATATATTTTTATAGACACCGTGATTTTCTCTTTCAGTGCAGTGTTGCAGAAAATTACCCCATGGATTTTTGTCTTTCTGTAGGGCTGTACACACACACAATGGTCCTCCCGTCTGTCGATGACACCCTGTAGATTTAATTATTTTAATCCTCCCGCTTGGTGTTTTATATCCTGACAGAGGGAAGAAAATCAGTTGTAGCAGTGATAGGAGAAGCCACATCTCAGGATAACAAGAAAGTTGAGTTTTAAACTCAACTTTTAAAAGTTATAGTGCGAAACTAGGTGATGGAGAGTAAAACAATCAATCGTGCTTTTAAATTTTTTTATTATTATTATTTTTTTTATTTTTTCGGGAGAGACGTGGGGTTGGAAAATCTTACGGCAGGGAGAGGAGAGGGGTGAGTAAGAAGGAGCAGAGAAGTGCAGGAGCCAGGCGCTGGAGGAGGTTGGGGCAGGAGTGTCAAGGCAGCCGAGGAGCACGGCAGCTTCCCCTGCTCCAGCGGGTCTCTCCCGCCCTTGTGCCTCCCTCCCACCGGTGCTGGGGGCCGGAGGGGTAGGGATTAGCCTTCCCATGAGGGAAAGGACGGGTGCCAGGGCAGCCGCAACGCAGTGTAACGCGGGGCGAAGCAGCCCGGAGCTCCAGGGCCAGGCGAATTTTCTGCTCCTGCGAGGCAACACGCGGCAGCAAAGCCGAAGCCACGCGTTGTCCCGTGCCAACATTGCGGAAAAATTGTAGCCGAAATGTATTTTTTACGGCTAAAATATTAGACAGCTTGATAAAGCTTTCGTAACGGTACTCGTAGAGATGCTAAAACAGTGTCTAAAATTAAAATTTTATTTTGGTTTTTTTTTTGGAAAACTCACTCTCTAAGGGGAAAATATTTGAAAATGCCCGAGAAATATTGTCACGGCAGAATTTCTTTCTGCAGGCACGAAGGCAATGCCATAAAATAAATAGCCGAGACAAAATGCTGCTTAAGTTCCCGCGTCCTTGACGTCCCAAACATTTTTCTGGTTACAGTCTTCAATGGTGCTTTTAGTGCAAAGATTAATAAATCTTAGCGATGTGCTAAGAGCTAGGAGCTGACAACGTAAGTTGAACTGTGCTCTCTGGACTGTTCCTCTTTAGCGCCTAATAATTCGCAAACGAAGGGAGGAGAGAAACGTGTTTGGGTGGGTGCGGGCCAAAAGGCCGAGTCTTTCTCAGCTCAATGCCCGCCGTGTCACCGCAGCCCTGTCTCCAAAGCTGCTCGACCTTTACGAGCTCTCTTTCGCTGTCCAGTGAAACCTTAGAGAATAACCCAATGACGAATTTTAGGCAGGTAGCAGAGGGAGGAAACAAAAAAATCAAAGACAAAGCTCTGAGTCTGAAACATACATTCCCAGACTCGACTCGAAAGCTGCTGTAAAAATCCGAACATCTCCTTTTATTATTTCTGCACAACGTGACACAGAATATGTAAAACAAGTATTTATTCCCTCCTCCCCCGAAATATGGAGAGGTGAATCAGAACAGGGATTCGCATGGGTGAAAGTATTAGCTTTTATAGGTGGGGTTTTTCTTTTTTTTTTTTTCCTTTTTCTTTTTTTTTTTCCCCGTGCTTTTATACCTTTTTTTCCCCACTCGGTGCTCAGTAACTATGAAAGCAGGAGTCACAATACCGCTTATTTTTCCATTTCCTCTGTTTCCTACAAATCAGCTCTAATTTGCCCAAATAGCCGAGGCGAAGCGGCCACTGCCCCTCGCTGCTTTGTCACACCAGGGAGGGCCCCAAACGCTGCCCCTAAACTAGAAGCTTTACTAGTTGTGAGGCATTTAAAAGAAGAGTTAAGGTAGAAAAGTTCTTGCCAAGCTTCGACCCTGGGGAATATTGGGCAAAACGACAGCTCCTTATATCCCTCTCCCAGGGTGGCTCTGGAAGTGGCTATTCTGACAGCCACCTCACTCCCCACTCTGCTCCCCTCTAAAGGCAAGTGCGCCTCCCTTTCCGTCTTGTGGGCACCACGGAGGGGGTTTCGCCCCTCGAGCGGACCCCAGGCGGATTTCCCAAGGGTGAAATCCCGCCGGGAGTGGCCGGCGGGCCGGGGCTGAGCCCTGCGGCGGGCCGGTGTCCCGGGCGCACCGGCTCTGCTCCGGCTCGGAGAGCGAGAGCTCCGCCGGGGCCCGCAGCGGCTCTGGCACGTTTAAATTAATAAGGAAAAAAAACAAACAAACAAAACAAACAAAAAAACACCCCCCAAACAAACCAAAAAAAGGAAAATAAAATCCCAGGGATTTTGTAAAAAAATCACCGCATGGCCGCCGTCACTGCCGGGGAATTGCTTTTCCGAGGGCTGGTAGCTCGCTCGTCCGGGCCCTGGGTTTCGGCGGGGCCGGGGCCGCGCTCAGCGGGGCTACACCGGGCTCCGCGGCCGTCCCCCACCGCCTCTCCCCTCTGCTCCTGCCCCCAGAGCTGCTGGAGGACCTGTCCGAGAGCCGGGAATGCGTCAACTGCGGCTCCATCCAGACCCCGCTGTGGAGGAGGGACGGCACCGGCAACTACCTGTGCAACGCCTGCGGGCTCTACACCAAAATGAACGGCCTCAGCCGGCCCCTCATCAAGCCCCAAAAGAGAGTGGTGAGTCGGGAGGGAGGGGAGGAGGGGGCCGAGAGGAGCTTCGGCCCAAGGAACCCCAGTCGGCTGTAGCCAGGGAGAAATCTGGGGCAAAGATAGGGGAGAGCTATCAGGGTATCAGCCTGGTGATCCTCTTGGCTGCAAAACTGTAATGGGGCTCCTGAGCAGGTTTGCAGGTCAAACTGGTCACTGTGAGGGGTGACAGGGCTGGCAACCTTTAGGGAACCGCTTCAGACCCACTTCCAGGCAAAATCTCTCTCTGCCCCCTTATGAGCTGCATACCAGGCGTGGGCCAGCCTGGCTTTTTGAGCTATGAGCCCCATCAGTGAGGGGGATTCAACAGCTTGGAAGAAATTTGGACATTTCCAACAGAAAAAAAAAAAAAAATCAAGGTTGGAAAATGTTTGTTCAGAGGGCTAGGAATTTCTCCAGACCTGCTTTGTTTGCTGAGAGCTCGATCCTTGGGAATGTAAGCAAGTTTTGTATATAATTCAAAGAAAACCAATTGTTTAAACAATGATAATAGCCTTTGTTTTGTTTTACTCCTAAGAAATGAGCGGCAATTTTTCTAAAAATATACTCCTAAAACTAGGGGGGGAAATAAATAGTACAAGCCAGAACCCCTGTTTATAACTCAGGCTGGCACTGAATAGGCAAGGAGAAAAATTAACAAGCGGGAACTGCACATTATGTTTAGCAAATCTGGGTGGAGGTCAGCAGACAGAAAGAATATGCTCTTCAGTAATGGCTGTTACCGAGTGAGCCACAATAAATCACACCACTATAATCCAAGCTGATGTTTGGACCCTTGTGTATGGAGACAGTGTATCAAACCCATCAGCCTTTCAAGCCCCTTTCAATCATGCCAGCTGCTTTGCTCCATGCCTGTTTTGCTTGGGCTAAAACACCTAGTGTTCTTTATTTCACAACCTTTTGAATTTAATGCTCTTATGGGAGCGAGGGGAAACGAGACCCAAACACTCGATGGTCGGAACAGACAGTAAGCGCTTGGGAACCAACCCACCTCTGCTTAAAGACCCTTCTTTAAGCCAAAGAATTAATTTAACTTTAAGTCAGAGGTTTACTGCTGCTAGGTGTCTGTTTTTTCTAGCTGGCCGTCAGGTAAATTTCGTGCCACAAGGTGTTATCTCATTAGCGGGGGCAGATGCAGCGGAGGGGCCAGATCTGCCGATTGTCTCAAGCATCGGAGCCCGAACTGCTGTGGCACTCTGGCCCAAGGCAGATTTCAAGTAACTGACGCCCTGTTGTAGCATTTCTGCATCTTTTTAAAAAATTTTTTCCTTTTTTTTTCTTTTTTTGAGGGAGGGGTGGGGGTGAGAAGACTAAAGCAGAGTCAAACTACAGCCCGATTTCAGTCTGACACCTCAGCAAAATAACTCTGAAATAGCTCTGTGTAACAATCCCTACCGAGTACCCTGGCCATAACTATAAATCAACCATGGCTCTGTGTTCATACAGTTGGAAATATGTAGGTGAGAAGGGAAAATGTTTTGAAAACGCTAAACATGTTTAGATTGCCCTGAAGTTTCTGATAAAATTCCTGCATCAGAAAAGTCATTTTAGCTTCAAAACATGCCAAAACTCCATGTCTGTTTAGATACCGGAATGAGCAAAAGCTATTGAAATAAAATGTATGAAGGTTCAGACCAGGCTGCATAGAATTTAACAGAGTGAAACAGCTGACAGCATTTCACTTGCAGAGAAAGAAAACGAAGCATGTGTGTTACGAGTTGAGGGCATAATTTGAGAGCTGTGTGCGTACATATTTAATAACTAGGTCAAAATTTTGTTTTCATGGTACTTGGATTTTTAAGATTAAAAATTGTGTTTGTGTACTTCAGCCTATATAACACTTGGCTGGCTGGTTAGCTTTTTTTTCCTGCGCAGTTAATAATGGATTACTGATTCAAGATTACAAAATTTGTATTTAATCTGGAGCTCTTTCTGAGTTGTGGTGTAAAATGACGGCTTACTGCTAAAGACACTCAAACAGACAATATTCAAGAAACTCAGTTATTAATCTGGAATATTCTTCATTCTCAAAACATTTTTATCGGTTTCCCCAGTGGCAGGCAGCCCTGTGGTATCAAAGGTGACCCAGTTATGTCTAACAACCCAGCAGTAAATGATTCAAGAGGAAGGGCATTGTACCCTTAAGTTAGTAATTTCGGTTATGGGCACTTTATGGTCAGAATAAGATTAATGCAATCCTCTAAAACTGACTTCTCCATGTAAACTTGTTCAGCTGCCAGACACAGAGCTAGGCACAGATTTTTTTTGTATTTTTTTGACAATGCGATACTTTGAAAAAGACTAGATTTATGATGTAGCTGGAATTCTTTGCTTGTGATGAACGTAAAAGAGATCAGTTGTTACAGGGACTTTTATAACCCATTCACCTTCATTTCACATGTTTATGAGGACTGCCTTCACTTATGATATACAGCCTGTAGCCATAAAGCTCTGGGTTATACGGTTATTTCTGACACAGAGTTGCTTCATCTTGGCTCCAAACTCCACGGAAGAGTGTCATAAATGGCTTGTTTGCAGTGGGAACCTTGTTGTCACCCACCAGCTTTTCTGCTGGCCGAGGGAGGCTCTGCTCTGTAAAACATACTCCCAAGGCATGCCGTTTTTTTTGTATGAGGATAAAATGGGTGGTGATAAAAAGATCTTTATATGAAAGTAATGCTGTTGTACGTGTTACCTCTGGGATGCTCAGGAAAGTTTTCCCCGGATGTGGTGCCACTGAGGGCAGGTGATTAAAGCGGCTGATTTTTCCAATGAGTCAGGAGTATCAGTGGCAGGATCAGAGCTGCCTCTTCACCCATCATACAGGGGAGAAGTCACTGAACTGGCTGGAGAGGTGGCACAGGAGTGATGCGCCTTCTGTTCATCTCGATGGAGCTGTAGTGGAGATATTTCCTAGCTGGCCTGCTGGAAAATGACCCAGTCCCTGGTGGTCTGAACAGACTTCTGGTCACCAGCTCCCAGATGAGAATTTTGCCTCTGCTGTGACTGCCCAGGGCTGAAAGACATGTGGTACCTCTTCACACCGTCTTTCCGCTCTCTGATATGAGGATAATTCCATTCTAATTCTGGGCTGTTGCTGACAGATACTATAAAAAAAAGGCTCCTACCACCCCCGCCATGTGTTAAAGGACTTTTTAGAACCATAAAGGCATAAATCATTCTCTGCTGCCCACCTGTTGATACCCGTGTTTGCCTGTGCTTGCCTCCACCCAGCCTTCGTCGCGGCGGATGGGCTTGTCCTGTGCCAACTGCCACACCACGACCACCACCCTGTGGCGCAGGAACGCCGAGGGCGAGCCCGTCTGCAATGCCTGCGGCCTCTACATGAAGCTCCATGGGGTGAGTGGCTGCTTCACCGAGGGGGATCCCCTGCCAGCCCTGATGCTGCTTTGGGGAAGAGGTGGTCCTCAAAAAAACAGCCAGCGAAACACGTAGAGCAACAGAAAGATGTGTGACATCAGAAAATGATTGTACCACTTTAGCTTGTTATGCTTTTGACTAATTATGTGTTTGCCACTGTAGCTCTCTCAATAGATTTAGATAAAGAAACCACCTCTGGATGAGCAGCGGTGGTGTTTTTGTCACTGGGATTTAAACCAGCTCTTTAGTAGGGAAAAAATCCCTCATCCTTTAATGAGACAGTTTTTCATGGACAGACATAGCTATGCCAGCAAAAGGGTGTAATTCAAGCCATAGCTATGCCAGAAAAACTTTAAAGGCAATTTCAGCCTTTGTTGGGCAATAATAGAGAAAAAAAAAGCTCTATCCAGAATGTGATAGAGCGTGTTTTGGGTGAGACCCCTGTGGATTGTGTTACAGTCAAGCATAATGTTTGAAGAGCAAGAGCATTAGGAATGATTGAGATGTGGTCTAGCCTTCAATAAAATGTAAATTATGTCACAGGTTTAAATATTATAACAATAGAGAACACATTAATTTTCTTTCCTCAAACTGGTGTTAAAATGTATTTTAAGCCAGTGTTTTTGTAGAGTGATTATCATTGTGATGAACAGAAAGATGATTTTTGAGCACATTTAAATATAAATTTATCCCTTTAAATATAAATTTAGGTACTGTAAAGCTTATTGTGGGCAGACCTGCTTATAGGAACAAATACTAAGTCAATTCTTCTATTCTAATGCTTCCATCCTAAGACTTTTCCTCATGATGATCTGGTTTGCAGAGCTGGTCCACAAGATGAGGATGATTTTTTTTCTCATATACATTCTTCCTTTCTAGAATCAGGCACTGGAGATAATTCCTAACTGACTGGAATAATAAATCAAGGATCAGATATACCCCATCCAATTTAATTTCTTGTGGCTTTCTGCCAAATAATGCTGGTTTTTCCCTAATTCTGTGCTGTTTTCCTGTGGATTGATTGAGGGGTTGAAAAAACAATGAAGTTTGCATAGAGAAAAAAAAGTTTTCCTATTTTCTTAATTCATCTACGACTCCCCTTGAATCAAACTATTGTTTTGCCCAAACAAAATGCAAATATTTTTTAGAATTAGTACTATGAAACAGAGAAAATTGACTCGCTATACAGACATTTGCAACATCACATCTGGTCTTGTAGTGAATTTTGATTCTTGATTAGAGTACATATGCAACCCTGTGATTGGTGTGGAAATTTAATTTTTTCAGGTTCCTCGGCCTCTTGCTATGAAAAAAGAAGGAATTCAGACGAGGAAGCGAAAACCTAAGAATATAAATAAATCAAAGGCATGCTCTGGTAAATATAAAATATAAGAAAATGTAGCTGCAACAATTTGTAGTTGTCTTGGTTTTTTGTTTGTTTTTTTTTTTTCTCTTCTCTGTCTGAAAAATACTTATTTTTAATCCTAATTCCCAATTTTCCAGGTAACAGTACTACTGCAGTTCCTATGACTCCTACATCCACGTCTTCTACCAACTCAGATGACTGTAGCAAAACTGCTTCTCCCGGCGCACAGACTGCAGCCTCCGGGGTGAGTGTCTGTATCTGCAGGCAGGCTGAGCACTGGGCAATGTTATCACAGCTTTTATCTTATCTAGCAGAACAATAATCTAAACAAACTTTTCAGTTTTGTTAGCTGATACTAGAACAAGATTTTTGGAGGATATTACATATAGCTGTAAACAGAACGACACGCTGAAGTACTTTGCAAACCTTCTTGATTAAGATCTATATAATTTTTATGATAGTTAGCCGCAGCTTAACCGCAGACATTTTGTTTTTAAATATTCAGGTTCTTTCATTTCAAAGGTTTTCTTTTGGACAGAAGACAATAAAACATGCCCAACTGATCCTTTCAAGAAACAATTACACATACATACGTACATACATACATACATACATACATACATACATACATGCATACATACATATATGTGTATATATATACATGCATTATCCCAAAGGGTAAAATCCAGAAAAACCTTATCCTGCTGTATGAAGTAAATCATACAGGCTTTTTTAAAAATTGAAATGTGCAATTAAACCCTGATCCAAACTCAGCTGAAGCCAGGCTGGAGCACCCTGCTGATTGCAGTGCATGGGGGTTCAGCCCTCTGCCCACAGAGGGTTTTTCAGGGGCCAGATGCTCAGCATCTGGCAGCACCAAGCTCCAGAGCAGCACCCGAGGAGTGCTGATCATCCCCTGCTTAAGCTTTGATCCTTATTTTACATCATGTACTCTAACCATCTCAAACTTCCTTTCTTCACTCAACATGTGTGATAAATACTACTGCTAAAGTTGTGAAGCTTAATGTAGACTAATTTCTAACCCCTTGGCTGTACCTATCCATATCCACACTCACTTCTCAGCCTTCTGTATCCCTTAATCTGCCACATCACTTCTTTGAGAAACTTTTATAATGTGGCTTTCTTTAGTCCTTTATTAATGAAAAGAAGACATTGTTTATAATAGCTATTTTTCAGTATGTCTTGGATTTTCTACATTCAAATTACTTTCAATAGTTTAATTTCTGGTGTACAAAGTTTCATTGTACAAGGGGAAGAAAAACTCATTTTTTAGCAAATGCGATTGTTTGTGGACTGACAGGGCCACCCATTTTCAGAGGCACTGGATTTTGGGTTTGGATCCTGTGAGACTAGGATAGTACTAAAAGGGTTTGTCTTTGACATGAGAAAACCCTGTCAATCCAGTAAAATAAACAGATCACATTAAAAAAAAATAAAAGAGAAACACCAACTGAAAAGTGAACTGCTGTGGTTTCGGAATTGGGTTTCAGACTCTCCCAAGGAACTACTATGCACTGTTTAGGCTCTCCCTTGATATTTGCGCAGGAAAAAATGTAGCCAAATTTTCCTTAAATTTTCCTTGCGTTACCTTAAGCAGTACTAGTGATCCTGAGCAATGTGGTGAGATTTATGTAATAGGTAGAACTGGAAGCACAATCCCAGGTTAGACTGAGGCAGCACAGCCATGTGCTGCTCAGGGAAGGAGAGGCCATATAGATGAGATCTCATTTCCACTATGCTGCTGCCTTCTCGGCTGGCTAAAACCTGACTTCCTTTCTGTGGTATTTCTCCCTAGAAGGGCACATCAAACACGTTATGAATAATCTTTATGTTATAGTTTTAGTAGTACCATTTTTAATATGGTTTTGCCAGATGGAGTTGTGTGGGTACCAGAGGAGAGGGGTGCAGGGGCATGGATTGAGGGCTAAAAGATTCCTTGAGAACTCTTAGCAACTAGGAGCAACTCCCAGGAGGGACTCTGAAGGTGCTCCTAGTTACATGATGGCATCCCCAGTGACAGGACTTCAGTTCTCCCTGATTTTTCTACAGCAGATCAGACCGGGAGAGGACACCTGCGCAACAGCTGGGAAAATCTGTCCCCTTATATCCAGCAGGCAGCATGGTAACATCTGCATAGCCTTTTCCCCACCATGATTTGATCAGATGTGCCTTGCATATGCAGAGCACTTGCAAATAGCCCGAACGGAAGTGATGGAGAGGGGCTGTGACATGCGCTGAAGAGAGGAAGCTGCAGTGCACCGGACGTATGGGCATCCCTCTGACTCCATCCCAAATTATGTGAAGGGCTACTGATCTCCCACCCCTGTGCCCCAGTCCCAGATGTATGTGAATGAAAAGAGGATATCCAAGGGTGAAGTTGTCAGGATATGTCACGGGCATGGTCACATTCTTCACTCGGGCTTCTGGCTTTGCCCAAGCATCTGTAATTCAAAGGGATGAGGACTCGGGAGACTGGAAGTTTAAAGTAGAATGTGGTGGCTGTTAAGATGGGCTCCCATTGTCCCAGACATAATTTGGGAACACAGTCACTAACTGCAAAGATGCAAAATAATTTTTTAAGGATCTAAATCTTATGGAAGGGAATGAGCACTCGTAAAGCCCATTAAAGCTGTTGTGAGTGAAGGGATGTCAGCATTTCAGAGCAAGGCAGCCTGTAACCTGATCACATGCTGAAGCAAAGATGCTCTGCTAGACTTCTCTTTTCTTAATTATTTTTCCTTATTCCTTTTGAGTTGATCTATTGATAGATTAAAGGTTTGTAATTATTTCTAGAATAGGCAATGGCTTTGCACAAGGAGAATAACCTCCTCCAGCTCATGTCAGGAGGGAAAAAACCAAAACCTCAGATGGATGAATCCAGGCTCTGTAATCTTTGGCCACTTTAAAAAGACCAATGTTGATTCCTGACAGTGGTGTTGGTGATGTTGCTGAAAAACAGGCACCTGCCTGAATAGTGAACCTGGCTCATTCCGGTGCCTTTCACAACGGGCTTGGCAACTTGTTTATGTTTTGCTCTGTTTTTGCTTCTCTGGCCTTTATTCTGTGAAGAGGGGGAAAATGCCAAATTGACATTAGGCAGAGAAATCCGATGACGTTTTAGAAACTGTTGTGTGAAATTCACAGCAATGTTGTTGCTAAATGAAACAGAGAAGATGAATTCCTCTACTGGTACAAAAGCAATTTATTATGCCTTTTTGTGGGAGGCTGCCAAAAAAGTTTCCAGTTATGTAGAAATCTAATGGAAATGAAATTCAGCAGAATTTGTGTCAGTAACATTCACTTTTTGCCCTACCTTTCTTTATCTTTTTTAAAATAAAATAAAGAAGGGAGGGCAGAAAAAGAGGAGGGCAGCAATTACTTTTGGCAGTGTCTTTGACACTATCCATTTCATGAAGGGAATCTTATATGATGCCAATTCTGAGACAAATTAGCAAGAACCTTAAATGTTGATTTTACGTTCTAGCTGAAGTTTAAACATTTAAGTGATACAATTAATGAATTGCTGTGGGGGCAAAGTTGATTTCAAACATCCCAAAATGTAGAAGTGTTTGGATCAGAGATATTTTGTTGTCCCATTGTAAAGGGGCTATTTGCCAAATTCACATCTGGATCTAGGATCTAGGCCCATTTCTGTTTTCCTAAGCAGTATAAGTACTGGGTGTCCAGTGTTACTCATATGGAAAGGGTCCAGCTGCATGATATATGAAGTTGCCTTACGTCCCCATAAAAAGAAGATTTGAAGGTTTCAGACAGCCTGCATCTGCATCTATACCTGCTCCCCCTTTGATGCTGCTGAAACTGTACAGGGAAAAACTCCACCAAATAAATTGCTAAATGAAGGGCATGGTCTGCAGTGCAAACCCATCCATTTCCATGCAGGGGCTCCAACAAGTGTGATAACCAGAAGGACTTTATTCCCTTATTAGGATAAAAGCAGTATGAAACCTGCAGTAAAATCTGCTTTTTATGGCAGGGCATGGAGGCTCCTTGAGCCACAACTCATGTCAGAAAAACTCAGCAGCACCGGGGCAACTCTTCTTTCAGAAGACTCTCCTGTGTCCTTTGTGTCCAGTTTGGAGTTTTCTCAGAGGAATCATAATCTCACAACACAGAAAAACTTAGGAGGAAAAACTGGTGCTTGGAGGTTTACCTTGGAGGTTTACCTTGAGAAGTGGTTCAGGACTGGCTCTTCAGTTTTGTAGGGTGAGAAATGAGAGAGCTGACTCAGATGGTCTTGGCATGGGGTGAGCTAGCAGGGAAAATGCAGTTTTAGCTATCTCCAAAACGCTGGACAAGTGGGGCTGGATTGGATTAATGGCTTCTCCTGCATTTGCTTTCTCTTTTTTTTCCTGTCAGAAGAAGAGGAGTGAGCTGGGTAGAGGTGGTGTTGTTTGCCTCTGTTTAGGCAGCAAATTGGTAGGACATTCATTCTGGCTACAGGGAAATCAGCCTCCATAGAGTACGTCCTGAGTCTGGATGAACCAGAGATTCAACCTCTTAAAACAATATGCTAACCACCCGGATATAGGGGAGCTGAATGTCCAGGGATCCTTCAGATTATCTGATGATAATGTTCCAGTTGTATGGAATAATTTTGTAGGCACTGGGACAGAGTTTCCATGAGAAAGGCTCACCAGCATGGTTGGTAGGACTTTCACCTGGAAAACGGGAACACGGTGCCTCAGTCCTGGTATGAGTAAATATTTATCTAAACCAGGTGGAATAAGATCAACAGGAGGCATGAGGAGCGTGGCAATCTAAAATACCAAAGAGCATGGCAGACAGGGCAGTATGCTGGGAGACATGATACTCTAGACTCTAGTTTAAATTTTTCTTGCTCTCTTACCTCTTCTGCATCAGTGCACAGTCCTGGACAAAATGGGAAGCTACTTTCTTCTCCCCACTCAGTTTCATACACTGAGTCTTTTTCTTTTACATTGAGCAATTTTCTTTGCTCTGTGTATATGTATCCAAAAAAAAAAAGGCATTTCATTTTTATATCAAACAGAAGGAAGCAATCCAGCTTTTTTGTTTCAGTGGGGAAAAGCAAGAAAAAGTATTTTTGCTTCTATCCCAAAATTCTATATGCACATGGACGCATACCTTTTGCTTGGTTTTGTCTTATTGCCAAAGCAATAAAGACAGTTACTCATACAGCCCTTGACAGCAGTGGGTCATCAGTTTTCCAAGCCATGCTGGAAGTTGCCTCCCTTAGGAAATTAATGAAGTATTAACCACAGATTTATGTTGCTATAATACAAAGGAGAGATTAGAAGATATGTAAACTTACACGTCTGCAGTATAAACAAAAGGATCAATTGGACTAGCAAGAAATGACAGCTTTGTGTACTAAGAGGGTCGTTACATCCGTAAAAAAAAGCTGTCATTTTGCAGTGCCAAGACTTGCTCTTTGGATCCCAGGGAGTGACAGCGTTGGGAAAACGTGCTCTTTGTGGGGATGGAAGTTATTGCAGGGAGGCTGAGGCTGGAAAATTAGGGACTCCACCAGTTTGCCACAACACTTCATGTGTGAAAGAATTCTTTGCAAATGTATTTTATCTGACTATAGATATCATTGAAGTGTTGCGAAAGTAAACTAGGCTGAGGAGGAAGAGAGTCTCAGCTGAGACCCAGCTTATTGCTGACTTAATGTAATGTCCAAAATTCATGGAGCATTTTGAACGTGTTAAGTGGATAGAGCAAAGATCTATCTGATAGACCAAAGGTCTAGATCAAGGCCCTTTGCCCCCCCTCCAGCTGTTCTTGCCCAGCGCATTTCCCTCTTGGCTGCAGAGGTGTGGGGGAAGACCAGAGGGGAAAGTGTCCATCCCCTCTCCCTGCTCTCTGTGGTGGGCAGATGGTGCAGGAAGGAGTGGGTGGAAGAAAGCAGGAGTCTTTCAGCCAGAGCTGCTGCTGCTGTTCCCTGAGTGCTGGCAAGGACAGCCTGAGCAGCCTGGTTTTGATGTGGAGCAGCTTTAGTGGGGGTTAATTTGCCTCTAAGGTCCTGGTGGCAGGTTTGGGTGCAATCTAGTTGTCTCTGTGGCTCTGGCAGAGGTCTTCCTCTGTACATGGTGGGCAGGTTTTGTACAGAAAGGGCACCTCAGATACAAACAACCTGCCTGGGGTCTGGCTCATGACCAGCTCTTCCTGGTTTGGGTAAAAAGAAGAATGTTTGCAGAGAGAAGCACAACCTCCCTGTTTGTTTGGGAGGCAGGCTCTTCCCAGTGGACTTCATTCATTTTTTCTCTGGAAGCTGACCTTCAGTTGATTATCTGTTATCTATTATCAGATTTCACCAATAAAAAATAAAGTCATTTCCTTCTTATAGATAGAGCCAGTAGCTGTGAATTAGACCCCATTGACTTAATCAGCACTGCTCAGCTCATTTATTTCAGCTGGGAAAAGTCCTCTAATAACTAAGTGCAACTTCTGTCGTCTTTCATCCCTTAAAGCTGGAAAAGTAAGAGCAAAGGTAGGGAGGCTCAGGAACAGACTTGTGATTCTGTCACGTCCTTTTCATGAGCCAAAGTTTGTTTTCCATGTCTCACTTTGGGAGCTGCCCAAGCTGCCTGGATTTGTCATGACATTACTGGGGTGGGGTTTCCAGGGCTGGCAGTCCTGCCCGGGTCCTGCCCGTCCTGGCTCAACAGAGCCAGAATCCGGCCTTGGACAGGCAGGGATGGGCAGTCTTCAAACAGGACATGCCTCCATGTCCTCCCTTCTGGGGTGCCCGAGGGAGGGGTACCTGATAACCCCATATGGAAACCGTGGGTCCCTGCACCCCACCTTTGTAGGGCTGAATCAGGAAAAGGCGAATTACACTTTCCAAGCCCGGAAAAAACAGGTACTGATAAGATATTTGCCTACCCGAACAGCAGTGGCAAATATCGGCAAATGGGAACCTTTCAAAGCAGCTCCTAGTATTTTTAGCTCAGGTTTAACAAACACTGCTCAACTAATTTAAACCCTTCTTCCACAGTGGGGAGACTGAAGCTGTTAAAAATTATGTCTATTGTGCTAACAGAAATGTTTGAGGCATTATAAATAAAAGGAAGGCTTTGAAAAGCTAGGCTGATGCAAGATCAGGGTTAGCATGGAACCTACCTCACTGAATTCTCCATACACAGTCACAGGGAAAGAGGATACAGAGATGCGTTGTCACTGATTGGCAACTGTATGTTCAAGGGAAGGATGAAACTTATCTCTTAGGATTAGAGCTGTTGCAGCTGGTTTTGGGGGACAGCTTTTTTTTCCTTCCTTCTCTGCATTTCTGGGTGGTGACTAATGGAGTGGGATCAGGGTTGATGACTGAGTGAAAGAATACTGGCGGTCAATCATTTTAATAAAAGGTTAAGAAAATACTGAAGCCCAGGTTATTTCAGACAAAAATGACTTCTAGCAGTGAGTATCTCTTTCAGAAGGTGAGGTTTTCCGTGGGTTAAGCACGGCAACAAGAGCCCTGCTCTACACCATTTGGAAATTACCTTTGAATTAATGAAGCCTTGCTTTTCCTATGTCAGGACTGCTCGCTTGGCACAGCTCCAGGAGAGCCAAGAGCTCTACTCTTGTAAAATGATTAAATATGTATACTTCGTACTTAAACAGCAGGCAGGAAGCTTCTGCAGTCACAGTTTAGGATAGCCTTTTTCTTTTCTTTTCTTTTTTTTTTTTCCTAAGGAATTTCATCCAAAGACTATCCATTAACAAGTAAATTAAGGCTTTAAAGTTGACATATCCAAGAGTTAATTTTGCATGAAGTCAGCTCTTAAACATTTCCTTTATCAGGTGAAAATGTTGCCCCTTCTCCGTCTGGCACAGTGAATTTTTCCTCTTTAGCGGATCTGCTCAGCCTCATGGAAAAAATGATTGTTCCTTTGTCTTTTTAACTCTCCATTTCTCTGTTAAAATAAATGGACTGATTCCAGTGTGGTTCAGAGGTTCATCTCCGTGCCTACCAGGGCTTCCCTGCATGTTGTCTTGTGCAGTCAGCAGAACAAAAATACTCCTGCTTCAAAGGCGTAGCGTTTCTCTGCTGAAGATTAAAAGAGCGTCTCCTTTAGTGGCCAGTCCTACAGGGATAAAGTGGTTTTGGCTAGCCTTTTGAAGGGTCAGGAATGATTTTAAGCATTTCAAGGGCTGAAGAGCCCAAAGAAAGCTGCTTTCCAGAAGGTGGTCCATATCTGCTCCTGGAGAATTAGGATGTATTGGGCTTCTCCCATGGAGACAAAAAACTAGAGCTGCCACCACTCCCAGTGCACGTTTTTGGTGCTGGCAGCTGTGTCTTTTCAGTAGGGGGCAGTGGGACACATGCGCATTTCCTTCTTCATCATGAGCTGATTTCCAAGTTTTCTGCACATCACATGGTTTAATTTCTACCTCTCCAAACACAGACATTGCTGCCATCAGCAGGGCTGGGTAGCTGGGCTCATGCCGAGACATTTTTTTGTTTCAGGATTTCAAGGCACAGGGGCAAGCGGAGGGCAAACCCTGTTTTTGAACAGAAATCCTGTTGTGATGGCTGTGCTTCAGGCCCGCTGTGCTCTCACTCACGCCCCAGTGTGTGCCAAACTCGCCTGCTCTATGAACCTCTCTTTGCTCTCCCCTTCCCTGCAGGCGAGCTCGTCAGTGATGTCTGGCCCAGGAGAGAGCACCAGTCCCGAAAGCAGCAACCTTAAGTATTCAGGTCAAGATGGGCTGTACACAGGAGTCAGCCTGAGCTCCACGGCCGAAGTGACAGCATCTGTGAGACAGGATCCCTGGTGTGCCCTGGCTCTGGCGTGACCTGGTGGGAGGGAAGCTGGATCCTGGCAGCCCCCAGACACCTGCGCGCGGTTTCCTCTGTGGAGCAGTCGCAGCGGCAGTGAGAGTGCTGGCAAAGACCATTCCTCTGAAACAGTTTTTGAGCCTTGGTGGCAGAGGTGTTTTTCTACTTCCCAAAGAGGCTTTGCCAAAGCATCCAGTTCCTCAACTATGCAAGAAAAATGTAGGGAAAGCAAATGACCACCGGGGATAGCTAACGCAGCCTTACACTCTCAAAAAAACCCCTTCAAAGCCCCCCTCAAAAAAAAAAAAATCAAAAAAAAAAAAAAAAAAAAAGAAAAAACAACAACAAAAAAGAAGAGATAAACCCACACCTATTGATAGATTCCAGAAATACATCCTCAACTTACCCAGCAGCGCTGCCTTTCTGATTATATAGTTTTTTTCACTCTCTCATCACCTTTTCCCCTAAGAATTTGGTGGAAGTTGTCAGTGTCGAGGAGGGAGCAGCAAAGACTTTAATTACCAGAGATAGTGAGATACTTTTTAATGAGTGTCAGAAGTGCTTACAGCTTGAGTTGACGCAGACTTCTCGCACCGAAGATTTGATGTCTTCACGCCGTCAGACCTCTTCTTCTGTGCTCTCCATCTTCAGCGTGCCTTGCTCTGCTCTTCAGAGCCCAGCTATGTCCCTGGAAGAAATCACAACGTTTGGTACAAGTCCCACAAGGTCCAGCTGGTTAAGGAGATTTTGGGATTGGTCTTTTTTGGTTTAAAATATTTACTCATTTTTCAAGACTGCGATATAACTTTTAAAGTACACTGTGACTGAGATTTATGAAAGTCCATATTTCCTGGCTGAACTGTGTAGAGTCAGTCAAAATTTGTAAACAGGGTAGCAATCAGATATTTTTCTTCCATATATACAATAATTTTTTTAAAGAAGTGCAATTTGCGTTGCAGCAATCAGTGTTAAATCATTTGCATAAGATTTAACAACGGTTTTTATACGAATGAATGAATGTAAACATTTTAACTTAATGGTACGTAAATAATTTAAAAGAAAAACTTAACTAGGCATCCTTAGGCTTTTTAGCGCAACAAAAATGCATCCACCTTCTGTATTTCCAGTTGTTAAAGCAAGAGTTTCAAAGAACAAGCCTTCTCTCAGGAAAATTGCCCTAGCCATTTGCTCCGAAGTGTTGTACAAAGATGCAAATGCATCCCCAAGGGGTTTTTTGCCATTGAGTAAGTGTGTGGTGGAAAGAAACAAATTGCAATGAAACTTTACTACCTAACTGA
The DNA here is from genome assembly GCF_963513975.1 of Fringilla coelebs. Taxonomy (NCBI): domain Eukaryota; kingdom Metazoa; phylum Chordata; class Aves; order Passeriformes; family Fringillidae; genus Fringilla; species Fringilla coelebs. The sequence goes on along the minus strand of NC_140028.1, from coordinate 48,442,610 downwards.
TACATATGTAAATACTACAGAAGATATCTAGGCATCTCGAAAATGTAGGATGCAATCTGTATAGTGTGACTGATGCATAGTTAGGTTGGTTTTCATTGGTTTTTAAGTGGGACATCATTTGGAAAGTTGTTTCATCAGAGCTTTACAAATAAAAGGGTATCATTTTAGATTTTTTTTGTTTTCTGTACAGTGTGCCTTTTCCTTTGTCTCCAACACAATTGTTAAGCTGCATTTAAAGCTATGGAAATGTACCTGGTGCAGGTGGCATATCTGATGGCTGCAAGGAAGGTCTCCAGCTGAGGTGCCTGCTCTGCCTACCTAAGTCTGCACTGTGGGCTTTTTCTGCAATTCCCTTTACTACACCTTCTGATGATCTGTAAAACTAAGGCTTCCACCTACCAACACAGTCTCCTCAACGCAGGGCACACAAGAGATTTCTGTGATGAAAGTCTGGGGAACTGAGCCCATGCCCTGTGAAGACTGTCATTGTTTTGCTTGCCCCTCACACCATAGCTAAAGGGTGTCACCCAGGTCCCCTAAGTAGGCAAATATCAGAATGTTACCCACTACAGATGCAACTGCTGAGTGGCAGAGGCTTTGAGGGCTTTGCTGGCATCCTCCTGTGGCCAAAGGTGAAGGGCGGCAAAAACTAAAGGCACTGCTGCTGAAAAGAGAAGACAGTGGATTTTAGCTACTAAGGGAAGTGGAAAGCCTTTTAGTGGCTCTGAGTTCTCTGCATTGCTCAGTTCATTGGGGCCAGACTAATTGCCAGGTGTGATTTCCAGATATGGCAGCAGTGCTGTTGGACTGGGAATGCCCAACCTCCATACCCGTGGAGAGGCTGCAGTGTGTCCTTTTGTCTCGCTATGCCAGACCTTCTTTTGGAGTGAATTGGGTAGGTCCTTGGCCTCCAGTGAAGCTCTGCTGACTTGCACCAGCCAAGAATCTGCCTCTTGGTTTTCCAAACCTGGCAGCTGGGGCCGCCTCCTTATGCCAGAGGTGTTGTGAGGGCCATGGGATGAATGCTGCAGCACAGCCACAGGAGGAAAACTGATCCTAGCAAAAAGGGATCAGCAAAAACTGAGCCTTGCCTGGGGTTTGGGTTGCTGTGCCCAGCCAGGAGTGGGGATCAGTCACCTTTCTTGGCGGGGTTGTCGTGCCACGCTCACTGCTGGGCCACCTCAGGTCCTGGCTAACTGTGGGTTAATGCAGCCAGGTACCCCAGCCCTGCCAACCCTGGGGCCATGTGGGTTTGGATCTGGTGATTTACAGAAATAGATACCTATCTAAGTGCAAACTGAGCCATGCAGAGAAACACTGGGCTTAAAAAACAAAAGATGCTGACAAGAATGTGGGTATCTTTCTTCTTGAAGCATCTACTGGCTAAAATGCCCTTATTTGTGATTTTACAAGTGTTGGCACTTAAATGGATAAAAAAAGCTGGTGCTAACTGGTGTTGCAGTGTTCAGCCTTAGCTAGGGTCAGCATCCTTTCTTGTTTCTCTTTTTCTTTTCCATTTTTCTTCCTGGGGAGACGTTCAGTGTGCCATTTCTGAAAAGCCTGGTGCTGCTGGGTGTGTCAGAGCTGTCTGCTCAGAGTTACCATACAACAGGAGGTTTAGACCAGCGTGTTCCAGTTTCAGGCTGCTGAGCCAGCAGCAAATGTTATCTGGCTGCTGATGCTCTTGCTGGTGGCCTGTGGATGCCAGAAGCCTTGAAACCCTGTGGCACCTTTTAGGAGGGCTCCTAGGAGGCCCTGTTCCCTTCCCAGAACCACCTTAGCCCAGGGTCTATCTTAGGGGGGTTCCTGCAGATAGTAAGTCCTGCAGGGGGTTTATAAAGATGCCCTATATGAAAACCTTCCTCTTGGATCTGAGGATGAAAATGCTCTTTTAGGTGATATCAGGAGAAAAAAAACCTAGAAACCTCCAATATATCATAGGGAAGGTGTTTCCAATTAATTCTTATCAGCAAAAAAATCAAGAATGGAATGCTTTTCCTCCTTGGACCAGAAGCACAGCTGTCAGGTTTTCAACTCTCTGTAAGAGAGTCAAAGGGGGTGTAGCACTAGGTTGCCTTAGTGAAAAGGTGCTGAGGACCTCAGAACTAGGTTCTGTGATTTTACATAGAAAAAGACTGCAAGAAGGTACCTCCATACTTATCAAATCTGCTCTCCAAATGTACTGATTGCTGGACCTGCTACTCCTAGACAAAATAAAGTTTTATTTATTTATTTATTTATTTATTAAATAATTATTTTACATTTTAGTCCTGGAGAGCCAGCACAACTTCGAGTGTGTGAGCTGGATTTTGCTCTGGCTCTTATACTGCAGATATCACTGCTCCTGCTGAATGGACTGGCCAAAAGCTTTCCTCACTTATCACCATTTCTCTGCAGTGACAGCTCTAGGCTGGGCTGCAAAAGAGCAAAGAAAGAGTTTGACCATGAATTTTGGTTACTAGTGAGGCTGAACAAGCCAGGTTGACCCCAGAGCATCTTTCTTGTACCAGAATGAAGCTCTTCAGAGTTGACATTTTGAGGAGGGGGAAAAGGCATATGGCCACTTTTCATGTTAGCACCTTTTCTCTGGAAAGAGTAAAAATTTAAATACCAAATGTCCCAGGGCATCTGCTTCAGAGTCCCCCATCAAGCAATATTAGAAGGCTCAAATTTGCTTGAGTGGCCTCTCAAGATCATACTGCTCCTGTCCATGTGTGTTACCCTGACCTCCAATCTTCCCAAGATCCTGTTTTAGTAGTATTCCTGACACCCTCACCCAGAATCATATTTTCTTCTGAAATGAGGTCCCTGCTGTGGCTCAGAGTGGTATTTTTCAGCACGGCAGTGAGGGTGTGTGCTGGTATGGTATGAGTGGGTGCAACAGCTGCCAGGCTTGGGTTGGTGACCTGGAGAACCACCCCAGACCAAGAGAACCAGCCTTGGACAGGCTGCCCAAAGGCAGTAAAGGGTGCCTGGCTGTTTCCAGACATGCAGGTGGGCTTTGTTTCCTGTGAATGATCAGAGGGCAAAAATCTGGGTGTCTTTGTTTTGCTGCTGCAGAGCTGGACAAAGGCATGCATCAGCTCTGTAACATTTGCCATATAGAACTCAGGTAATTTAGTGTCTATTCCTGCACAAAAAGAATATAACTTCTGCTCCTTTCTAAGAGAAGAAGGGATTTTGGAATGATATCCTGTCCTTGCTATTGTGAGCCTTAGCTGAACACCGGCTGCAGAAACCCAAAATGGACTTCAACTCTTCCTGTGTAATCACAGCTCCAGATCTTCCTTTATCCATCTGTCATGAACTTCATTCCTCACAGATCCTCCAGTTCCTAAGTCTGTATACACTGGACATTCCAGGGTTTTGTCAAACACACTGAATTCAGTATTAAAATATAGGGCAAGGGTTGTTGCAGTGGGCCAGTGAGAAGGAAACTGAAGGCTTGAGGAGCATTTTCATATGCCTTCTGCTCCATATGTTGCAAAAGGCTTGAGGCCTCCACTACATATTTCTAACATGTTTTGGAAACAGTTCTTAATATTTCCTCAAAGCTATCTGATGGAAGTTGGTATATCTAGGAGAGGGGAGTAGAATTTCACAGAATCATTTAGGTTGGAAAAGACCTTCAGGATCATCAAGTCCAACCTTTGATCTGTAAATTTAGATGCCTGGGTGGACGTGCAATCAAACAAGAGTTGCCAATGTTGTAGCCAAAAAGTGTTTTTGTGCTCCTTGAACAAATAATCAGGAAAATAGCGAGTAGGAGTAAGGAGGCAATTCTACTTTGGAATTCTGCATCCAGACCTGGCATCCACATTTGAAAAGGCTGTTTAAAAATTGCCGAAGGTAGGGAAAAGAATCACTAAAAGGATTTATGAACTGAGGAAAATATCTGGTCTTGATAAATTTCAAGACCAGTCTGCTTAGAGTATCTAAAGGAAGACTAAAACTGATGGGTGTAGTAAGTTCCTTTGTGGAGAGAAAATGATAGATGCTAACAGCTTTTGACCTTGCAGAGAAAGACGTAACAGAATCTAGTAGCTAGAAGGTGAAGCTGGGTTACTTAAAAAAATAATATAACTTAAACTGAAACAATGAACAGAATTAGTGATGGGAGCAATAACAAGGGAAGAAGACTAGTGCTCAATCTCTTGTTGCCTTTGCAACAAAGCTGTCTGGAAGATCAGCTTTAGCTGACCAAAAGTGACTGGGTTCAGGACTGAGCATGTTGCATTTACTGCATCATGATTTATAGGCTGGATTAGTTTCCATTCGGTCTGAAACCATATTACTTTTTGGGATGAGACCCAATGCTGAGATCTTGAATTTTTGTTGTTATTAAAAAACCCATGGCACCCTTCCTGCGAGCCGTGGTAAACACTGTGGCGTTTTGACCCAGTTTCAGCATAAGTAATTATTTTTTTGCATATCTAAAACATCCTACTTCCTCTCCAAAACTGTCCTGCATCTGTACTGTTTCCTAAATACATCCTGAGTCCCATAGAAGAAAAGTTTCAAAGTTGAACAAAGAAGACTTGACAATCTGTCCCCTCTCACAGCACAGCACAGAGACAGGGGCTGCTGAGCCTGTCTCTTGGAGAAGCAGGAAGGGAACCTGCTTTGAAAATGGCAGTCTGCAGTCTTTAGTCTGTGACCTTTCAATGCTGTGAAGATCACAGCCTGAAGAAGGAACAAAGGTGTGTGTGTCACCTCACAAATGTGGCAATTAAAAAAAAAAGAAAAAGAGTGCAATGGGAGGTTTAGTTAGTGCACTGAACCCCAACTGGAACCCAAATTCTACTTGCTCTTCTCATGGGAATAAAAAAGATTTAAAATAGTGCTGCTTTTTTGTGCCTTGCTTAAAGAGGACCCAGTCTTGTGGCACGAGAGGGAGGGGATGAGCTTTGTCTGTTTGGCTGGTCGTGTATCTGATCCTTTTGCAGCAGAGAGGAGCCCAAACCATCCAGGCAGATGCTGGTGAGTCCTCACTCCGAGGGAGCTTTGCACAAGCTTGGCAGATGTGCCTCCCAGGAGCGTCCTTCCTGGCAGGAGAGGATGTGCGTGTTTGGCCAGGACTCTGGGGAGGGGAGAGGGAAGGAGGCCTGGTGGAGGGGAGATCTGCCCTGCCTCAGCTGCAGCATCATGAGGAGCTGCTCGTGGGCAGCCTCTGCTCACAGTGACTCAAGGGGCATGAGGACCAAGGACCTGAAACTAGCCTTCTCTGAGCCTGCAAGGACCTCTGGCAAGCTGTGGATCCTCATCTCCTGTGTGTGTGTGCATGTGTGTGTGCATTGTCTTCATTTTCTTAAAGTTAGATCTTTTACTCTATGCCTTTTTTCTATCACAGTCCACACCTGCCTGTGATTGTTCCATTTTACCTGAATAGAAGCTCATTGGAAATGGAACAGTGGGGATATAAGCTCCCTCTAGATCAGCGACAGAGGTGAAAAGTGGTGCCCGTGAGGTCTGGGGAGACCCACCTGTCCCAGCTTTGTGCACACTGTGCCTGGATCTTTCCATGGCTTGGATGAGATATAAGGCATTCCCTCTGTTCTTCACAGAGCTAATGAAGTACCTCACAAAATTAATTTGATACAATTTTATTTTGAACTGTTAGAAATCTTTCAGCCTGAAACAGGGTCCTAAAGCAGCAATACTCCCTTCCTTATGATAAGGTAATGTTCTGTACTTTCCTGTAACTTTGACATGTCTTTTTTTTTTCCTTTCCAGATCAAGGCAAGAGCCTAGAGGCTGAGAAATAGTATTACTATTTTAACCAAAGGAAAAGTAAAACATTGCTCAGAATTTTGACTAATAAAATGTTTATTCTTATTGCAAGCACCAAGTGATACTTGAAAGATTTTTAAAAAATGTGGCTGAACCCAGAATAGGCATAGAATAATTTTACTTTGTACACTTCAGGGACTCTCAGAAAATTAAAAGACAACTTCTCATAAAAAGAATTAATAGGATTAAATGTGCTCTAGGTGGAAGGAGGTCAGCGATGTCTTTAAAGTTAGAGCTCTCACTTTGTTACCCAGTCTTTTGCTTTGCTCCAGGTAGTGATAAAGTTTCTGGGACTAAATGAAAGCTTTGTGTAAGCAGGAAATTCAGGGGAAACAGCTTGTCTTTCTAAGTTTCAGCAAAAGTAAGAAACTTCAAACACAGATTCCAGCAGATTTGGGCTTGATAAACAAGATGCTGATCTCTTAAAATTTCTGTGTCAGAGCTCATCAGAGAAGACATGGATAGGCACTGACTGCTGTGTGCTGTCCCCCTTCTGCAGTATAAACCAGCCCTGATCCTTGTGCAGGTAGCTAGGGATACAAGCTGGAGCACTTACTTCAGCATTGGGCAACAGGATCAAATCTGTCCCATTGCAAAGCTCTTTCTTATCTAAAGCAAAGGATTAGCACTTCTGAAATGAGCCTCGTATAAAAAACTCAGGGAAAACCTGAAAGAAACTCATTTTTCACACCAGTTATGTCCAGAGGCACTGTGATATTGGTACACTCTACTTTTCCTGTTCCTGTTAGGCAACCTAAGAGGTGGCCAGGATGCTTCACTTGTGTTTCAATGTGCTCCACTGATGGGGAAACCTATGGGTTAACCCTCAGGCTTCAGCCATACACAATCCTGAGAAATCTTACTCTTGCCTCTCTATTCCCACAGATTTACACTGAGATCTTCCATATCCCTCCCAGCCCTAGGTCTGCTTCTGAGACAGCAGCTTGCACTTCAGGCCCAGAAATTCAATTTTGAGCAAAAATGTCCTGTTGAAAGGAGACCAGATACTCCCTGTGGTTAAAAAAAGAAAAAAGAAAAAAAAAATAGTGTGCTACCCTAATCAGCATGGGTGGGTGGGAGAAAAGTGAGGTAGTAAGGGTCAGTGGAGCTCTACTGATAGAAGGCATGGAAATGCAAGGCAGTGGGAATATATCTTTTCAGGGAGAAGACTCAGAATTAAGGACAGTTGCAGCACAAGGGAAAGGCAGGATGAACCAGAAGCTGTAGTGTGATCAGAAGATCAAGTCTTTTCAACAGAAGCTTTGGAAGATATTTAAATTGCTATTCTGAATTAGTGAGTTGAAAGTATCTGGTTTTCAAAAAAATTTTATTTTAATTACAGCCAGGCTTCTTTGACAGGAATACACACATTTTCAGAGCCTCTTTGGTTGAGAAAATGAATTTTTTTATTATATCTTCTATTGTAGATTTTCGGATAGCAAACTTCTTATTGGAGCTAAGGAAAATTTATAACTTTCCAAACTGTTTTTTGCAGTAATTTGGGCATAGTCTGTTGTTGCCCTGCTTGCATCAGAGAATGTTTATAGACACCCACAGGCATTGTGACTACACGCTGTCCTGAGGACAACTGCCCCCAAAAGAGAGTGCTCCAGAGGGCATATCCTGGCCCATAATGTCTATATGAGTTTGGGGATGTGTAGAGGAAATGGAGCCCAGATTAAATGGATCATTGAGGTAAAACCCCTCTAAGCAGAGAAGGGCCTTAGCTCTGTAAGCAGACAAGGTAGAAGCACTGATGAGAGTCAGCAGCGATATCTGAGCTCTCTTAATCACCTAAGCTCGTTAGCCATGCTGTCTTCAGCCTCATCAGGAGGGGAGTGGGGGAAAGGGGCAGCACCAACACTGCTTTTCTGGGGTGTCACCCTCAGCTGCAGGGTGGCCCCTGACACGTGAGCAGCGAGGCTGTGTCTCAGCCAGCAGGCTTGGACAGTGTGCATCTGGAGAGGGCTTCCCCAGCCCCAGGGAGAAGGGAGGTTCATTTTCCAGCCATAGATAAGATTAGATTCACTCCTCTGTTCTGTGTGTACTGTTCTGCTTCTATGAGTTAAACATGCAGCCAGGGAACAGGACAGCATCCTTCCACCAATAAATACAGAGCAGATAATTTTAAGAATGATTGTGAGAATTTCATTGTTTGAAAAGTTAAGCAGTGGATTTGAGGCATGCAGTATGTTTTTAATTAGCATTATTATTTAAAATGAGCAATACTGGACAGGCTCCTTGAGTTCTCTGATAGCATATTCATTAGCTAATCAGCAGAGCTATTATTTTCCTTGAAGTATGCCCTACTTTGTGGTACTAAAGTGCACACACTGATTTACTGGTAAGGGTAATTAAAGGCCATATCATAAACACCACTGACGTCATGGAATACTGCTCTTTAACCGCCTCTCCAGCTAACCCTTCCACATGGAAAAACAGATATTTTGCAGCTGACCCTCACCTGGAGTCAAGCATTCATTCTCCCTCTTCTAGCACACGGCAGCAGAGGATGCATTTGTGCTTTCCCACACCCATGAAATATATGAATTTGAAAGTCTTTCATACACCAGCCTTTGCAAAAGTCTCAATGCTGCTCAGAAGCTTTGTCACAGAACAGGCTTGTGCACAAGCTTCAAAGGAGAACCTACACATATCTAATCTATGTTAGTCAGAGGTACAGCCCTGATGGGGCTGGGCAACTCATCAGAAAATAAGAGCTTTCCACAACACATCCCTTGCACTTAGAGCTTTGCTGAAGGTGGAAATACAGCCCCTGGTGGTATATTCCTTTCAGGTTCTAAACGGACATCTAGTCTGTAAGGGGAAGGCCAGGGAGGTTGGAAGAACAGTAGCTAAACTATGCATTCCTAGCACACATCTCCAAGTAGCTCTACATATGGGCTGCAAAATTTGGAGGATCTTCAGCACTGAAGACTGAAAAAAAGGGGTGCTTTGCATCCAGCTGGGCTGCTGGCTTGTAAATGCTGTGGAGGGAGGTGGGTGCATGAGTGAGAAAGGGAGCATCAGCCCAGGTGTTGTTCCTTCTTCTCTCCTGCTTTCCCTCCTTCCTTCTTCCTCTCCTTCCCTCTTTTTGTCCCTCTATGCTTTTGTTTCTTCCTATGCATTTTGGTTTGTTTTTTCCCAGCTTCAGGTCTGTCACCCACATATTTCTGGACAGTCGAGAATCAGAAAATCTTTAAAGCCACAGCACTGAAAAAAACAACTTCCTGATTTTTTTTTCCACCCCATTTATTGGATTCCTCAGTATAAGAAAGTTTGTCTGTCTTTACTGAAGTTCATTTAGTGATATCATTCCTGATAGCAGCAATAAGTAGGTCATAAAAATAGAATGGATCATCATCTTTCACTGTCACAAATGAAAGAAGCAAAAAAGATATATACCAGTAAGAAACAAAATGCAAAACACTTTATTTCAGAATATGGCAAAAATATTTTTATATTTCAAAGTTATATATTCCTGTTTATCTTAAAGAGGCCTGTTTCCAGTGCAGATGACGTGCTTCATTTGTAATTTAAAGCAATGGCCAAAGTTCTGTTCTGATTATCAATTACTCACTTAAATGAGTTTGCTCTCTGTTCAAATGAAAATTACCAAACACAATGGGATAAGCCCCCTTGTCCAGCCAGGGTCTTGTCATGTTTTCCTGTTACTTTTGAGCTGGAAAGTGCTCTGTCCTCCCTACACAGCTCAGACATACAGTGGGGTTTATTATCCCCATTTTATGGATCAACAGGGATTTAGAAAGCCTCTGTAGTTTTCCTAAAATCTCACAGGAGTCATTCACAGACAAGACATTTACTGAGTATCTTTTAGATTCTGGGCAGTGTCCCAGCTGGGGACTCTTGTAATATCTCAGCAGTGCCAGGACACTGGCAGTGGTGTGTGACACCTCCTGTTAGTGACTACATGGCATGGCTTGGTTTTGGTTGGGATCACCTAGCATTTTCCCAGCTGTTGTCCCTGGAGAGGGAAAAGCAGCTGGACCAGGGACCGGTCCTGGTTTGGATTGTTGCCCTCCTGCTCTGGAGAGTGAGAGCTTAGCCACAGGGTGATAGGATGTGCTTTGCAGGGCTCCTCCTTTAGCTGTTCCCTGGCCCATTTTATTTCCCAGCATAGGTACAGCCACTTGGCATGCATTTGTGGTTTGTGTTTGTCTGCTGGCACGGAAGTGACATATTTCAAGACTGGTTGGTGAAGAAAGAAGAGGAAACATGATATGAAATGTGGATGAGTCTTATGTGACCCCGAGCCAAGCCCTGCCTCAAGACTGGGGATATGTTTTCATGAAGGATCATGATTCTCTGCCCATGCAGCGTCAGCACAAAGCAGAGATAGGCCCCAACACGTGACTCTTTAGTGACTAGTTTGAATGGAAATGTGTGATTTCTGAACAGATTTATTGTGCAAGCAAAAATGTATTTGCTAAAGATTACAGCAGGGTGTTTGCTCTGAATGCTGAGCCTAGGAAAAAAAGACTGCCCTGGGTGACTTTTCATAACACAGTGAAACAAGGTCTGTGGTGTCAAATACCTAGTTTAACTTTGTTAGCCCTATCCCATGGACAGGGATCAGGCAGTGGAAGCAGAGTAGAGCTGGGATGCAGAGACCACTCTCTGGCTCAGCCTCCAGCTCCTGCCCCTAGTCTGGATGGGGGTGATAGACATATTTACCACCCACACAGCTTCAAGGTCTGTGCCAGCAGTGGAATCTACATGCCCATTGTTCCCTGACCTTGCCAAAAGTCTTCTCTGCCCATGCAGGGGGGACATCAAGGAGCTCTTTGGCCCACTGGGGTCCCTGGAGTCCTTCCTTAGCCTTCCTCCAGCTTCTTTCTGCCACCTCCTTCTCAGGGTGTCAGGAACCCAGGACACTGCTGTTGAGAGCCAGGACTCAGCCTTGGACCTCTAATTAGTCATTATTGCTTCAGATAGCCAATATTATTGCCCTCATATTAGTGGTGTCACGTTGTATAATTGCATAGCTGGAAGGTTTGTGGAGGAGTTGGAACTGTGATTCTGCTATGGTGACCATTACCCTTGAAACGCAGCAGCTGAGGATCTGGGTCCCTTCCCCTTCAGAGATATTTTTCAGAGTGGGTTCATGAGCATTTCCACTGAAGATAACTCATGGACACATAGTTCAGCAGGCAACCAACCCCCCTGGGCTGAGACCATCTGTCTTCTGGGATTGGGAGCCACATGGGTGGAGGGCAGGGGTGTCTCAGGCTTTTTGATGAAGGAAAGTGGATGCAGAGTGCCATCTGGGGAATTCCATAAGTCTAAATTGACCCTTTTTCTTTTGTCTTAAAAAAAAAAAAGATTTAAAGCACTCAAGTGACTGATCTGCAACATGCAGACCTCAGTTTGGTTTGGAACTGAGATTCAGACGCACTTGTAGACAAAAATTTAAAAATGTGATTTTATAGGCATACTCGGGGTCAGCTGATAAAAATAATTCTTTTGCCAGTGTGTTGAATCCAGTTACCAGTTCCATCACTCAATTTCCCTGGCAGAAACATTCCTGGGACTTTCTTTTTGCTGATACTCTGCTGCACTGTTTGGACAAAATTTCTTGTTTGGAAATAGAAATGCAGCCAACTGGCAAGTTATCTTGGAGTTGTCCTTGTACAAGGGAAAATGGGGCTTGATTTGGTCTGGAAGTCTGCTAACATTTGCTGCCATGGCATTTTTGCCAGTCTTCATGACGCCAGCATATGGAGGAATGCTGCAGCACATGTATTTGAGGGGGTTTGTTTAGTGTAAGGGCATCTGTAGGAGGAGTAGTTTCCTGAGAGGAACAAGTGGAGTGGCTGACCTTGCACTGATTCTGCTGACAGCTCCCGATTGAAATAAGGTTGCAACGGTCTAGTGCAACATCACTCACCTCAAGTCAGGGAGTTTCAAACTGTTAGGAGACACAAAAGAGCTGTATGAGGAGTAACACATCCACAGGCAGCCCTCTGCACCAAACACGGGATCTGAGCACATGAAGGCTCTGAAGGAACTCAGCTCCAGACTGAAGGTTGCCATCGGTTTATGAAAGAAGTCTCTCAGGTCTGCACATCTTCAGCCATCAGAATTCAAATCTAGTTCTGGACCCCAAGTCATGTTAAAGGCAAGAAAATGGAAAATACCCTGAAATAGGAATCAAAATGATCTCCAAAGTACTTGTTTTTGCAAGGCCAGCAGGAACAGCATCTGCGTAGCTGTTACTCAAAAACATGAAAATCAAAAAGCATTGTTGAAAACTGATTTAAGGGGCTGGGCAGATTCAGGTGCAAGGCAGGAGATTGAATGTTTTGCCTCTTTGCCCTCCTCATGCTTTATGCCTTGGAAACCTACCTATGTCCTGCCTGTTAATGAACATCTGCTTTTGATTGTCACAAACCCATATATTTCAGTAAAATAAACATACCTGATCTCCACTTGGGAAAGAGCCTATTGTTTCTGCTGTGCCAGGTTCAAATATTGCTTTTAAATCAGAGATGGACTTTTTTTTCTCACTTGCCTAACAGTTACCTTTAAGTGCTAAATGACTCCATCAGGAATTATGCTTCTGTGTTTGGACTAGCTGCAGGACATGGGCTGAAATGTTGCCTTTTCTTAGGTGTCTGATGGATCCTCTGTTGAAGGACTATCTCCTGGCTATACCTGCTGTTGGTGTTAGAAAATAATTATATCTTTCCAAAGCTAATTCTGTGTTAGCCCTGCTGGAGACTGAACTAAATGCAAGTGACCACAATAAAACATGGCCTTACCAAGTCTGTTCATCTTACCTGGTAAATCTGAACTACTGTCCTTTTTGAAGCCAAGATAGTTGTTACCGTTGTTACCATTGTTACCATTGTCTATCTGCCTGTGTGATTTCATGCCTGACAAGGCTCCAGAAACCTGCATGATAAGTTGGGTAAAAAAACATATGTGCAGTTACCAAGAAAGCTGTGCAGGGCCAGAGCTCCTTCTCCCCAGAACAGATAGACCTTGACATGTCATGACATGGTGTTTGCTGCTTGGTGACCTGCCAGTCTTATTCTACAGTATGCAAATCACTCTTTCTACATGTAGGAGAAATCAGCATCTATTGGTTTCATGTTGACTATTGGACTATATGATCATGACCATTTTTATAAAGATTTTGATCTTGCTTTAAAACAGCACTGCAAGCAGCTGAGGTTCCTCACCTTTACTTTTTCAGTCTTGGTTTTAACTAGACTCTGCAATTAGTTGTGAAGAATTGGGGGTAGGAGTGATTTTCTACTTGAGCAAGTCAAAGGTTCAAGATTTAATCCCACTTATTTATTTATAATGTCTTACCTAGATGTCAGAAAAAGCATTTAGCAGTTTAGTTGTAGGGAAAGCATCCATGCAAATGTACTGGGTGAAACAGAATACCCTTCTAGTCCAGTACTCTCTTAAGAAAACTGTTTACAAAAAACTAGTTACATGTTTGGGAGGCATGAGGACAGGACACGTATGTATATTTTCATTAAAGTCCCTGGCACACTGACCATTTTCAGCTCAGAATGTTTTGGACTTTCCTAGACATCACAGTTTGTTTATCTAGTAGCTTGTAATAGATCTCTTGTCCAGAGCTTGTCCTGTTCCTTCCTGAGGCACAGGTTGCTGCACCTCCTGCAAGAGCCAACACTTCCTTAGGCTTGCTATGGACCCTGATCCTTTTTCCTTTATTTGATGGTTCCTAAGTCATCATTTGAAGACGCTGTGGACAGCTGATCCTTCTCAAGCCACTTCTGATAGATGACTGCCTTTAATGTCTCAAAACCTGGATCCTCCAAGAGCATGTGGTCCACATCAAATTGACGCTGCTGATTGCTATTTGAGAGGAGTGTGGTTGCCCACACACTGTGTTTTGCCATCAAAGGCTGTGTTCATCCTGGGAGAGCTAGTTGTGAGAAAATGGACAGAAGTGGTTTAATCCATAAGGAAGCTGCTGCAGAACTGGTCTGTTTGTGCACAGCAGGTCTCTCAGTGACAGCCAAAATCATCAAGCCAAAAGCACAAGCCCAATGAGACTGTCCTACACCCTGAACCTGCCCAAAGGCACAGGACTTGCTGCTGAGGAGAGCAGTTGGCCAAGGGCACGCCACAGCTCATAAGGAACACGTTCAACCTATGCCTGGACACAGGGCCAGCTGGAAAAAGAGGATTTCTCAAGGATTCCAATGTGTCTCCTGGTATGTCTGGTTGGGAAGAAGTATGTTTGGGGAGATGCATTCAACTCTCTCTGTTGTGTATTTCCTTTTTGGCTTGCTGCTCACCAGTCTGTCCTCACAGGAAGTTTCTGCTTTGCTAAAATTAATGCATGGCTGCCTCCTGGCAGATATCTCCAGTTTCCCAGGTATTGGAGGGTTCTTCACTAACATTTCAAATCCAGGTCAAATTAAGACCAAATCTGTGCTCAGATGGGTGCTCTTCCACCCCTTTGAGTTTCCACTCAAAGACAGTCCATTGTGCATAATGTTTTTTCTTTATTTTTTGCCCTTCTCAAGCATGCAACAAAAATGGATCATGACTTGTGCACAACAATCATGCATCTGCAAGAATACAGGGACTGTGGAGTGGGTAGTAAGGGAATACTCTGCCATTACTTATTACTTATCCTCAGCAACTGAGAATACTCCACAGAATGAGTCAGTGAACTCTTACCTCACATTTCTCATGTGAGCAGCATCGTGGAAAGGCTAGAACAGCAGCAGCCTTTACCTTCCCCTGCCCCCAAAGGCAAACGAACCATTAATGGTGCAGTAAAGCAGCAGAGCAAAGGTGTGTTTGCTGCACAAGGCTGGTCTCATAAAACTGAACTTTGCCCAAGACTGAACAAAATTGTAAGAAAGTCACAGTCAACAATTAAGGACATGTTTTTTTATATGGAAAAGTTATTTATGACCTTCATCTGGCATTTTATAAAGTTTTAATTTTGTTACACAACATCCATTCCTTTCATGCTTTGGCAGGAGAGATGTCAAGGCATTAGGATAGATGCAATAACCACATTTTTTTATGCTTGCTTGTTATTGAACTACCTTCTCCTCTTTTAAGTGTTTTATGGTCGAGTTACGCTATTTGCATAATTACTGCCACATCACCAGTCAATCAATTTTATGTGTTTCTCTCCTAAACCAATCTAAAATATGGTACGTATATAAAAACATCACCCATGATTATACAGACTTCACATTTATTATTGCTTGAGGTCAAAGATATATGATAAAATTACCCTCTGTTATTTCCCCCTCCCTTCCCGCTTCTTTAATGCACAACTCTGAACACTTCCTTTAGTATTGTTTATCAGCAATTTTATTTTTCTCTGAATGGGAGACAAAAGAAAATAAGTAATGGAGCTAGTCAAAACAAAGCAAGTAACTACCACAAGCAGCTATGAGGATTGCTCATTTTTACAAGCATGTGGAATCACGAGCAACTGTACAGATTGATAGACTTGTCACACACTTATCTGTAGGAAAGACAAAATATTCCCGCTTTCTGGGTAAATTCCAGGCTTCAAAATAAGTGGTTCCAGTGGAACCTGGGCTCCTGTGACAGCTGAAACTTGATGGTTCTATTTCACATCTTGATGAAATATAAAAACCAAGAGAACCCAACCTCAAGTTAGATGATGTGACTGACATAAGCATTATCAGAAGCCAAGATGAACAAATCCCTTTCTGCATTTTACATACCAGTTACATAGTGTTACACAATTTGTTGCTGTTATAAGTTGCACCAGTTGAATCTTGCCACCAGTCCATGTACAGGGAGAAAATTCAGAGACAGTAGAAATCATTTATAAAGAGGAGAAGTGCTTTATTTCTTCATGGCAGGAGTTAGCTTCCAGTTATGAATTATCATAGAATAAACAATCTGATATGTTCTCCAGAATTTTTTGCTGATCCTTGCTAATCTTCCATCCAAGGTACACCACAACGGACTTGACTTTTCATCCTTCTTACTGCAGACTTACTGAGTGCAAAAATCACTCCTGAACATTTGAAGGAAAAATGAAAAACTAGCTTGTTTCCTGCAAAAAGTAAAATATAACAGTAAGCATACTTATCAAAATTTTCGGCTCCAGAAGATCCCAAACAGAGCCAAAAAATATGTAATATCTCACTTCTGCTGACGACTAATTTATCTTGTTCTCCTCGGTGTCCAAAGTATCAGTGCTGTGTTTTTGTGTTTAGATTCAAATTCTAATGGATCAGAGCACAGTGGTTTGAAGAAAATGGCAAAATTCCCACTTATTTTCATGAAACAAGAATTTACATCTGCTCCAGTAAAAGGTTTCTTGATTCTCACTACCCTGGTCTGGGTGGTGTGATCCTCTGTTTCTGTGTGCTCTACTTTAGCTCATTGTTGATTCAAACTCCGCTATCTGCATGCTGCTAGGAAATAATCCAGCGTGCTTTAAATTGGAAAATTCTAGAAGCAACTGGAAGGTGAGCTGATTGCTATTTGTGGTTTTAAAGTAAGTTCTTCATTGCTGACAAAATTTTTATAGGGAAATAGCGGTTTCTTTTAAGCAGCTTTCATGGCAGCTGTTGACAGCTTCCTTTAGAAAAGCTAAGCTTCACCACTGTACAAATAATGTGTTCAGTCTTATCCTGACAGGGACAACATTATCAACAAGCTCCTGTCTTCTGCTTGATAAAAAAGGCTTAATAAAGCAGTCTTTGTAAAAAACATACCGTGACAAAAGCAGTATGCAAGCAAAGACAAGGTAGATCATTTAACTCATATTGGGTGAAAATTTGGGGCAGATGCCTGTAGGTAGATGCTGATCCCTGCTTGAGCTGAGGGATTGGACCAGGTGACCTCCAAAGGTGCTGTTGTGGTTTAGCCCCAACCAGTAACTAAGCACCACACAGGTGCTCACTCATTTTCCATCCATCAGGGCAAGTGGGAGGAGAATTGGAAGGGTAAAAGTGTGAAAACTTATGGGTTGAGATAAAAGCAACTTAACAATAATAATATTACTACTAATAATAATATAACAACAACAATAACAGCAATAATATAATGAAAAGGAAGAAAAATTTAAAAAAAATTTAAAAGAGCAAGAGCAAAATAAATCACAGAAAAGATGAGTCAAGCAAATTAAAAAACAACTGCTCACCACCAACCAACTGACCAGCCAGCCTCTGAGCAGCTGCCCCTGGTCAACTTTCCCCCCCAGCTGAATAAGTTAAGCATGACACCATACAGTCTGTGATACCCTGTGCTCAGCTGGGGTCAGCTGTCTGGGCTGTGTCCTCTCCCAGCTTCTTGTGCACCCCCAGTCTCCTCACTGGCGGGGTGGGGTGAGGAGGAGAAAAGGCTCTGAGGCTGTGTAAGAGCTGCTCAGCAATAACAGAAACATCCCTGAATTATCAATGCCATTTCCAGCACAAATCCAAGCTGTAGTCCCTGTTAGAAGAAAATGAACCCCACCCTAAACCCTTGGGTGCTTCCAACCTCCGCCATTCTGTGATTCTGCAAGTACTTAATCCAAGAGAAACCACTACCTTCCCAGTTGAGCCATATGTGTTTTCCTCTTCCCCAGGCAGTGTTTCCTACCACCTACCAAACCTGCAAGTGTTTCCAGTGGTTTTGCAGCCCTTCCTGGATCGTGACAATGTGCTCATGTGGCTGTCTCTGAAAGGCTGGGATATCACACACCTCTCTGTGCACATATAGCAATGTTCAAACATAACAAAAGTGTAATGCAAAGACTAATCCGTCTTGCCACTCTTTTCCAAGCATAACACAAGTTCCTCTGCTCTGTTGAGCCAGATTCTCTTGGGCTCCAGGGTGCTTTTTTGGAGTACTCTTTCTGGAGGGCTAAGCAAGAAACTGCATTAAGAGGCTGTAACTCTGCACTTCTCAGAGTTGTGGGCTTGGTCTCCTCAGGAGAGAATCCTTGATTTAGGAATTCACTTCCCCCTTCCTGTGAGAAACCCTGGGTTTGTTGACTTTCCCAACACATTGCACAGGCTATCTATTTACTCAGGCTTTTTCTGAGCGGGTGGGTTTCGTGTGGAGGATCTTTGACATTTCTGTGCGCTTGCATTTCTTTGAAAGACATCCCTTTAAATGCTTACAAGTTTCCAGGCTTAACTACTTGTCCCTTATGACTCCTAAAAACTCGTAAATGGACTAAGATAGAAAAAAAAAAATTGCTTTCCTCCCCACACAAGCCTGTGTACCAGTCCTTTAGCAATTAAGGGAGGAAACCAAACTTCCTCCTTCTCAGGGATGCCAGACGTTGCTGTCCCAGTCCTTGGCAGTGCCGGTGCAGGAAGCGTCCCTCGTCCTCAGGCACTCACATCCTCACAGTCTGAGGAGAAGCTGGCAGATGAGTGCAGCAGGGCCAGCCTCACCAACAGGAACCATCTCCTGTGGAGCACTTTGGAGATCAAAAAGGATGTGCTGTTATTAGCTGGGCTCTCCACCAGCTGCAGCAGGACAGCGGGGGCCAAGGCAGCACCAACCCAGGCAGGCGAGGGAGGAAGGATGAAGGGAGCAGGGAAAGGGAGAGTTTTGGACTGAGTTGATAGCAGAATAAAATATTTTTTGAGTTGTAAATCTACTAGATAAACTAATCTCAGGCTTGATGAGATTCCAGATGAAATGCAGAAATATGCCAAGCTTCTCATTTTTATTTCCAAATGTTGAGTTAATTTGGATCCAAGCTGAGCCAAATTTCGCCTTAGTGTAAGCAGGTGCAACTCCAGTGGATTGAACAGAGTTACACCCATTTACAACAGGGATGGATTTGTCCTGAAGTGATTTAAATAGGGCAGAAAAGAGCGCACATGTTTCCAGTGTTTCATCTTTGAACCATGAGATACATGAATTGAAAAAAAAGTGTTCTCAGTCTCTCTCACACAAATTTGTGGCCTAGTGGAAGGCTCTGTTTAAACACAGGAGCTTGCTATCTTTCCTTCTTTTGCTCATTTGTTGCCACTTCCACCCACTTTCTTTTCTTCCTCATCCTGGCTTTTAATCCTGTAATTTATATGGTATATTTTTTTGCAAAAGACATACCACAGTTGTGGATGAGGATTTTTGAATTCACACTACTTAGATGTTATCTCATTTCCTTCAGATTTTAGTCTAATTAGATACTGAAATAATGCCTAATTTGTAATTTTCAATTTTTGTGGGCACAGTGTTTTTTCCTGCTCTCTGTATTATTTAAAATAGAAAGCAAACTATAATATTGGGAAATACATGCCTCCAACCAAAACCAGTGACTGTTACTTGCTTCCCTACTCATTTAATAGTGAGGCTGAACATAGAAAGCAATCTTATGTATAGCAGATAATAAATGATACATTGACTTGACACCACAACTTCTTTTTAAGACAGGAAGTAGGTATACAACCACAGATAGAGTGAAAAACAGTGTAGATACAACAGTTTCCTCAAAGGGTTTGGGGAGGGAGGAGAGTATCTGTTGACTAATTATCTCCATTTAAAAGTTTTGTTTTGTCTGTCTCCTGCTCAGGAATTTTTCATCCACGACACGCTGGCCACTCACTGAACAGTCTGGCCCTTTGGCTCAGGTGAGAGGCTGGGTTGCAGGATGGCTGGATGGTTGGCTGTCAGGACATCAGGACTGCAGAATGGGAGAATGGCTGTCTGTCAGGACAGCAGGATAGCAGAATGGCAGGATGGCTGGATAGCAAGTTCGACCCAAGGCATGCAGGAGGGCCTCAGCTCCTGCATTGTCCTCACAGATCCAGCAGCAGCTCTGGGGGCAGCTCTGGCTGCTTCTGGAGATCAGTACCACCTGGCCTTTATTCTCCAACCCAGATATCCACAGCTCACAGCCTCTGAGCGCTGCCCCGTGCCCCCTGGGTGCGTGCAGGACGGCTGTGTGTTATCCGCTTCCTTCCTCATTGCCCTCTGCCATGACACAGCCCAGGGAGCCCCACAGTCCCATTAAGGAAGGAAGCCACTAACCTGCTGCCCTCTGCCTTTGTGGGAAACATTCTCTGAGCCTTCGAGGGCTTATTTTGTGCAAGAGGGTGGTGAAAACAAAAGTCCGTGTGTTAGGTTGCCTATTTGTGCCTGGCAGCATGTTCTCACCAGAAGGTCAGCTATTATTTGCATGAGTAACCATTTTTCCCATTTCAGCATGTCTGTGAGGAGCCCAGAAGAGTTCAGCCTCACAGTCAGGGTGCCAGCAGATCCCTCCCTGCCGGTCACATTGGCACAAACACCCACCTGCTCCAACACCAGGACAGCTACACCAGGCAGGTCTTTGGCCAGTCCTTGGCTCAGCACTTCACCAACACTGATGAATATGAGCCGAGCCTGAGCAAAAGCTCTGGGCTTACCCAGAGGAAACAGAAACATGCACTGTCCCATGGGGATGGAGGGCTGTGTGAGCTGAGACACTTGCTCTGCTGTTCTCCTGTGGCTCAGCTGAGCCAGGCACTGCAAGCCTGGCCAGCGGCACCAAGGCTGACCACCCCAGTCCTTCCCACTCCTCCAGGAAGCACAGCTGCCTAGTGATCTGGCTGGGGGAGAGTCAGACGTCTTCAGAGCTTTCAGAGGATACTTGCTGTTAATCCTTAACAGCTAGGAAAATATGGACCCTCATAAAGATACATATGAGAACATCTTCTGGATGTTCCCAAATGACAAGATACTCTGTTCACACTGTAAATCCAGTGATTTATTCCCCTTATATTTCAAGTAATACAGACAAAGCAATATAGATAAAGGTTCCAGTGTCCCTGAACTCACAGCAGCCTTTTTAGCAACAATAGCAGCTTTGGCTGCAGAAAGTACTTTAGGATCAGGCCTGGAGGATGTTAAGCCTCATCTTGCACTTCCCCTTCAGCCATCCCTTTTGTTACTCAGGTTAATATTCTTGGCTAAAGCAGCTCATGCTGAAGGAAAAGGAACAAACATTTAGTCTTTAAAATGATCAGCCCTAGAGTTGCTTTTTCTCTACTACAGCAAAAATTTTACCTAGTCTGCATTCAGCATAGGACTTAAAAGAATTCCTATCTCAGGCACAAAGGGATCAATATGCCCTTGGACTTCAGTAAGATAGATCTGCGCATGTGCCATATCGAAACAGTGTTTAAAAGGAAGAAAGATAGAAATAAACCCCAACAGTTATACAATTTCTAGGTTTTCTTGCTGTAAATTTATTACATTTGAAATAATAAAAACTTGCAAGGGGCTGGGCAGGTATTCAGAATATGATATTTATCTGCTATCCAAGTCCTTCAGGATAAGTTTTCTTTTGAGGGTTGGTAGTTTGTTGCTTTCTTTTTAAATTGTTGTTTGTTTGTTTGTTTGTTTCTGCTGAGTTGGTGCATAGAGACCTCAGCTACATCATTGTTTGAAGGATAATACAAGTGATGGTAAGTCCTTCCCACTTGGAATGCTAAAATGGATTTGACAGGCAATGGTCCAGGCTCACTTCCATCTGTGACACTCTTTCATGAATGATTCATCATCTTGAACATGAAAGTAACTTGATGATGTTATGACTTACCCGTAGATAACACAACCAGTTCATCTGAAAGCAATTCCTCCAACTGACTGTCATGCAGATGCCTCAAGAGTGACACTGGCCATTTGCTTATGCATTTTAATATCTCTTGTGTGTTTTTTACAGGCACTGGGATCTCAGACCTGGGCAGGATGCTGGTGTGGAGGAGCATACAGTGTCTGCAAGGCTACCATGCAACATCCTTGGTTAAGTAACTAGCCTTACTGCTCCATTTATTTCTCAGCCTAATAAAGATCAGTAATTCCCAACTTTCATTGATTTTGGATAAGTTAAATCATACAATTTCTTATCAAGCTGTAGTTTCCATTTCTATTAATTCTTCTAGGAAGCTCAGTAGAATAAACTAATATTCTGGCAAACCTTGATTCCTATCTACAACTCAATGCTTCAGCAACCCTGCTTTGGCCAGGAGGCTGGGCCAGGCAGCTTCCAGGGCTCCTTCCCAGCTGGTGTGATTCTGTGAGTCTAAAATGTGACTCTCTTAAAATGTACATATGCTTTTGGCACTCTGCAGGTCTTTTCTGAAACCTGTGTGGGTTTGGCTTTGCACAGCTATCAATATTTTTTAAGGCAGTCACATTAGCCTTCCCCTTCAAAATTTAATCCTGTCACCCGATTTGGCTCTTGCAAAGAAATACTTCCTTTAACATCTTCTAAATGGTTCATGTTTTTACTTCAGTCACTGCTGCCCTTGTAACTTTGAAGTAAAAGCCTGTCAGCCCTGAAGTTAATATGCATTTATTCTGTTTCCCTTTTTCAGGTCAATAATGCTCGATTCTCTCAGAGACATGCAGGTTTTGGGGTCTCTGTGGTTCTTAATCAGTACCTAATTAGTGTCTAGTCACTGGGAGGAGACTCATGGTTTAGGAAGGCAAGTGAGCACAGAGTGTTTCCAGAATATTCAAAAGTCAGTTTTGATACTCACCACTATGCACACATACTGCCTTCTCCTTCATTCAGACCGTGCTTTATAGGCAGAGCAATGCTGTCCATTTCCTGTGAACATGTGCAAAGCCTGTGGCTGGATTTTCTTTCCTTTAAACTCAGCCAAAAAGAGCAGTTCTCACTTTGCAAGTGTTGTCCAGCTGATGGGCACAGGCAGAACAAGGAACGTCTCCCAAAGCAAAGTGTTTGCTGCAGGCTCTGGAGCATGTGCTAAGAGAGTGATGAATTCCCATTTCCTTTGAGAGAGAACAAGGCAAACTCTGCTTTAAAAGTACTCAGATCTGCTAAATATGTGCACAGATATTCCATTTCCTCTTAAATAGATACTGATAAATCAGTAGGACACAGGCACCAATTCTGATACTCCAATAGAACTGTCACAAGTGAAAGAGGAATTTAATCTCATATTTTCACAGATCTAATCTATTCCATTCCTCTAGTTGCTTTGAAATATCCAATTACATCTGACTTAATAAAATTGGAAGACATTTATTACCATCATTAGTGGCTTGGGTTGAAATCAGCTGTGAAATTGTGTGCACATTAACTTGCAGAGAACTTAGCAAGCCAGAAACCCATGGAACTGAATTTCTAAATGGCTGCAGAGCTCTCTTACTGGATACAGAGCTGCTGACACATATGGCTGGCCTGGGCTGTGGGGCAAGGAAAGGCACAAGAGAAATGCTCAGTCCTCTTTCCCAGGCTCTTTCTCGTGTCTCTGCCCTGACCTGAACCATCTTCCATCTCCACTGGAGAGAGAGATTGAAGGCATCAGGGAGGGATCAATCTTTGTTAGTTAAAACTGGGTTATTAATTCTGCAAGTAAGAAGGTAAATAGAAAACACTAAGTTGCTATTTTCATTGTAAGCACAAGTTTATAAAGAAAAACTCTGAAAAGGGGAGAACGTGAAAAGATCTCCTTTTCTCACACATTTCAAGACAGCCAATGAGACAGAATCATCTGTGGAATTTTAGAGAGTATTATTCACAGCATCACTCAGCTGTCAGGTATCATACTTACTCATTATCAATTGCTAAAATTCCAGAGCACAGTCTTATTATGGCTGTGCTTCCATACTTCATTATTTACTATTAAGCTGCAGTTTTTGTTCTTCTCTGTCAAGTGTTTGCCACAGGGAATTTTCCCATTGTGATGCCACAGACAGCATCACATGAGAGGACTAAAGATGTGTCCAGACATCCCCAGTTATAGACAGCTGCAGGGCAGACAGGTGAATTTTTAGTTTTTAGTAATTGCTGCAACAGGAAAAGCAAGACACTTAGCAATAAGTAATTATCAGGAGCTGCTTTGAGTTTTGCCTAGGGGGGAAAAACCAGTTTCATACCTGGGCATTTTGCTGCAAGAAATGTTTTCCAGAATACTTTCCTGTTACTAATGCCTTCAGCATTTAACTAATCAGTCCATGCTCACACCATGTCCTCTCCTATTTATTCCATGTCCCAGATATCCATCTGTTGAAGGAAAAAAAAGTCCTTTCACTCCCTCACAAAGGTGTTGGGAGGAAAATATATTAAAGATTAGGAGGCAGTGTAAATAGTGCCGGTACTGGTTCATGCAAATCCCTCAGGAATAGAGGACGTTTTTATACCTTCATGGATTTTTTTTTATGAAGCTTCTCTTTTTGAAAAAAAGGTCTCACATTTCTGTTTCACCTTACTGTAGGTAGTTTGGCAGTGTCATTAAACTATGTAGATAGTTAATTATTTTTAGTCAAGCAATGTAACATGGCAATAAAATTTTCAAAAAGAGACCTGTTTTAAAGGTCGATGACCTCATATAAATTGCTAAGTGTCAATAAATATCTTTCAACACGGGTGGAACAATATTTGTACGCTTATGGACAGAGTTGTAGAGTTTAGCTTGCTCAAGACCATTAAAGATCTCATGCTTATGGCTGCACAATAAATGTCACCTATGCAACCCATAAAACTACGCCAATTCAGACTTGATTTTTTCAGAAAAAGCGTTGCTGGTTTTGAAAATTGAAAGACATTGTGAAAACAGAAAGATTTTCATGTAAAGAAAAAAAAAAAACCAAAAAACAGGCAATTGTCTTAGTAAGATTTGATTTTCTTTTGACTTCCCTGAAACATAAATCCTGAATCATAGAGCTTTGCACTTTCCCAAACAGAAACAACACTCTAATAAGTATCTTCTTTTGGTTTTGAACTCCTGGAAGTAAGTTATTATGTGACTGCTTACTAAACAAAGAGCACAGAAGAAATTTCTAACTTAAGTTTTCTCACATACTAATATCATCTCTTAGATACAGAAATTACTTTTCTGCAAGATGCATCTATAGCTGCTACCTGTTGTGCCACCAACAGAAATGTGAGAGGAAACACATCAAATGCTTTTTCTCAAGGACTTTCCAGCTTCATCCTCTGTTTGGATGCACACCTGTGAGGTGATCAGCATGCCAGGTCTGTATGAATGGAGAACTTATGCAGAATGATCTCATTGGTATTCCACATGCAATTTCAAAGCTAAACAATGCATGTCTTTTATATATGATTCATCTCCTAGGAATTCATGCCTTCATGGCACCTTTTCTAAAACAGGAAATAAATATGCGTTGCTAAGTTACTTTCATGCTTTGAAAAATCCCACTGCCATTTCTATTGTCCAGTTTGTGTTCTGAAGGCCGTGCTCCATCACAGGGATTTTTTTTTTTCCCTTCCATAATGATTACTTGCTTCTTTTACCTTTGTCTTACTTTCTGGTGAAGGTAAAGTCACACAGATTCCCTGCATGTTTTGCCTCTTAGACCTGTACCAAATGCGCCTCACATTGTACCACTTTGCTGGGAAGTGCCTAGAAGATGCAGACAAAAATTCTCCAGGCACAGACAAAACTCCTCTGGGCAGCGAGGCACCAAGCCAGTGCTGGTGACCTTATAGTCCTTGCTGGAGCACTCTCTCAAGAACATGTCGATGTCTGGGCCGGGACACTTGATGCTCCAGCCAAGGCCAGTGCTTTTGCCTAGCAGATGAAGTAATCTGCATCTCAAGGATCTACTCCCCCGTCTTTCCATCTTCAACTTGATTGCACATAAACTTTATACAGTATGCAGTTTATACAGGGTTACTTCCCATCTGTATCTCTTAAGAGCAGCTGTATTAAGGTTAACTAGCTTAGGAGTCATAAATAGGAATGGCTAATGTGATTGTACAAGCTTCCCCCCAGATCCTGGTCAATATTGTAACTCTGACCTGTAATGTACTCTCCCTGCAATTCCAGTACTGGGCGTCTCTTAAGCAAATACAGCTAATCACTTCAACAGGTTGCTGACTTTTATGAATTGAATTGCATGGCAAATAGCTGTGACAGTGTGTACAACATTGCCAGACAAGAAAACAACATCATTATGTAGAGAAGAATGTTCCCCAACTCAAGAGAAGAGAGTAAAAATGTTTTACGCTACTTCTTATAAAAGAAGGGTGTTACTTGGGGTTGCTGCCTGGGAGAGAGGGTGTGGGGGTGTGGGAGGGAGGTTTTTGTTGAGGTTTTTTTTGCATGTATCTGGGAAATTGGTACTGAAATGATGGGTCAGGTACACAGAGTGTACATACATAGATTCTGTCTCTCCATTTTCCAAGATGGGAACTTGATGCCAAACGATGTGGGATGGTGCAATTAAGCGAAGGAAGATAAGAAGCAAATCATGCAAGATACTCAGCCACCTCTGCAGGGACAGAGATGAGACTGCTCTGAACAAACCAAATGCATGCTGAGACAGTGATTTTCTCCCAGGACCCACATGTGTTTCAGCTGCCTCCCCCTCACATTAGCTTCTTCCTCTTCTGCCCAAGCCTCACAGGCTCACGGTGCCTCTGGCCCTGGTACCCCAGACAGGCTTTAACAGCCAAGCTAGTTACCACAGTAAATGAAACACTTTATTTCATCAATTCTATCTTTGGTAATCTTCTCCCACTTCCATTTTCCACCTCTTGGCCCAATTAATTTCTATGACTTCAGTTTTGTCACACTTGAAATACATTTGGCCACATCTTTCTTGCAAGGTGCAGACTGAATTTACACTATAGTAATTTAATTTTCTGAAGGCTTTGACAGAATTAACCTACAGCCAAGCCAGCTAAGCTGTAGGTTGCTTTGTGCTGTACATTCAAAGAGCATTCAGAGCTGTTGGAATACTCTGGAAATAATTTCCCTGCAATTTTCAGCAATGTAATACAAATTCTTGGTGAAATGGTACATTAGTCACATATTACACAACATGTCTCTCTCTAATAACTTATAGCAAATTTTAGCTGTACTAAAAATAGTGGTTACAGCCCTCATTAATTATAAGGATGTTGGATAGTAAATTGCTGCAAAAAGCTTTCATGCCAGGAACTGCAGCTCCCATGTTTGTATTTGATGTCTGTATTATGAGACAAATAATGTTTCCTCTTCCAAAACCGCAGGCCCTGGCCAGAATATCTGGCAAAACTCTCCTGAAAAAAATAGGAGACAGACATTGAGGACACACAAGTTCCAGGGCTTGCCCCTGGTTTTGTGTCACAGGCTTTAGCAAGCTCGTGAAGCCGGATGCATGGGGCTGCTGGTGGCCTTTGCAAGAAAGATCCTGATAATGCTGTAGAGAGCATGACTCTGCAGGGAATCCATTGCTTTCAGGAGGTTATTTTCAGCATGTGGTTTGTTTTTTTTGGTATATTACTGCTGCAAGGGCACCCTACTCATCCCCAAAGACCCCTGTGTCATGAGACATAGGAAGAAGCTGAATTAAGCAGAAGAAGGAGGCGCAGAATTTTTGTGTGCAATTTACTTGACTGAGCCATCAGAATGAGCATGTGGGACAAAGGTCATTATAATTGGCAGCCCCGCAGTGAGGTTAAACCAGCAATCTTCAGGAGAATTGTGTTTGGAAATCTGTTTGCATCCAGTGGGAACACAGACAAGCGTTGAGAGAGGTGATATTAGTTTACAGAAAAGTGACTGGTGAGAAAAAAAAAAAGAAATGGGAATGACCATCACATTCCTAGAATTAAAGTTACACATCCAGAGCAGCCTAAACTGACCTAGGACAGACCTTGGCCACCTTGTCTTCTCATAGGTTGGAAAACAAATCAAGTCAGTAGTATCAGGTTAGTCTAGCTCCATGAAGCAGCTTGGCAGAGAGCTGCACGGGCACCTCCTGAACTTGTGTGACACCAAGGCTGGGGCCAGGCAGAAGGGCAGCATATCAAAGTCCTGGTGCCCTCCCTGGAGTTGGTGAGCCCTGCCCACCCTTCCACAGCAGTGAAATCTCCCAGGCAGATGGCAGTACAAACCCCTTGTCAAATACACCCAGGGAAAAGTCCAGCAGCACACAAACACAAGGGGATCCTTTTTCTCCTGCACAAACTCAGAATGAAATGGTGGTACTTGTTTCCCCCAGAATGTAATGAAAGGATGAATTCTACAGGTCTGGGGAGGGGTTAGAGAAATTCTATGTTGTTCCCTGTGCACCAGTATTTTGGTGACAGGCCAGGGTATTTCTGGTATTTCAGCTCGGACACTGCCCTGCTCATTGACACCTCCTTATTCATTCTGATGGCTCAGTCAAGTAAATTGCACACAAAAATTCTGCGCCTCCTTCTTCTGCTTAATTCAGCTTCTTCCTATGTCTCATGACACAGGGGTCTTTGGGGATGAGTAGGGTGCCCTTGCAGCAGTAATATACCAAAAAAAACAAACCCTAACCCAATACCATTACATACAATTTCCTTGCTAAAATACTATACTATAAGCTGGTAAAATAAGGCACCCCATGCTTCATTGTGGTTGAGGGCCAGATCCCAAAAACTCTCTTGCTGCATTCTTCTTTGTCTCAGATTTGATTGATTTTTCTCAGTGTATTGGGGATTTTGTTTCTGTTTGGCTTTGTCCCCTAGGTATAGTAGTTAGAAAATGCAGAATCCCTTCCCTTCCCTTCCCTTCCCTTCCCTTCCCTTCCCTTCCCTTCCCTTCCCTTCCCTTCCCTTCCCTTCCCTTCCCTTCCCTTCCCTTCCCTTCCCTTCCCTTCCCTTCCCTTCCCTTCCCTTCCCTTCCCTTCCCTTCCCTTCCCTTCCCTTCCCTTCCCTTCCCTTCCCTTCCCTTCCCTTCCCTTCCCTTCCCTTTTCCTGGAGGCCAGTAAAATCAAAACTCTTCCCAGTAAACCTTTTTGTCTTCAAAACCCAGAGGTCTGCTGTACTAAAACAGGCCAAGCATTTGCAAAACAAGACCTCAGACATGTTCTCCATTGGAAGCAGTCAGAAGGCACAGCTCTGTCTCAACATGTGGAGCAGAAAAGACTGTAACACTCCCAAGCCCACATCACATAAACCTCTCCATTAATTGCCAGTTTCTGCTGGGACATTAGAGCCACAGGACGCATTCATGGGTCATCCAGAGCTGCCTCATCAGTTTTGAAGTCTCCCACCCCTCAGCTCTTTTAAATGCCGGGAGCCAGCTGAGAGTTGTGCACTGTGAAGTTTTCCAGCAGCAAGTGTGCAGCTGAGCTCCTCCGGCTCCTTACCTGGGTGCAGGGAACATTCCCAGACTCACTCCAGCGGCGGCGACTGTGAGTAGAGTAGCTTTGAGGAGAATTCCTCAAAAACATTCACTCAAGGACCACTTTGGTCTCCTGCTGCTCTCCTGCTGCATCAGCAGCTGGGGAGCATTGCAAAACCACTGCTTCACGAAGGCAAAGGATCTGCTTAAATTTGTTGGATCTGGCTCTTGCAAAGAGGCAGGGAACTGCAGCCAGCAGGGGAGCTGGGTCCTGTCCTCCTGCAGCATCACACTTCCTTAGGTGGGTGCTACCAGCATTGAAAGCAGGGACCACATGATAAAGGAGCTTCCAGGCTTCTTGAAAAACACTTCCCAGAGGAAACTGAGCACTCCTGAGGGCCAGCAAACAGGTGTTTGCTTTCTCTTTTCTGCAGCCTGGTCCTGCAAAGCACATGGGAAGCTACTTCCCTTATTTGTTCTTCCAAGATTGACCAGGTTAGTCTCCTGATCCAACATGCTGAACAAAAGTCATTTGTGTAACAATTCTTGGGGCCAGCATTTATTCACTCCATAGCTGTTAACCCCGACCTCACTGGATCTGTATCCCAACCTGAGAATCCTGCCCAGGCTGGCAACAATTGCAAATCATGTCAGAACTTCTTCACACTTACTGCTATTTCATGCTTTCTGTGCTTTCTGTCATTCTACTGTCACAGGACTAAAGTGCACCCTTTCCTGGTTCTGCTTTGGACACAAAGTGCCTTAAACTTTTAAACATAGGAACCAAATAAGCTGGAATCTGAAAAAGGAATTTTACCAAAGGAAGATACTTTGGACCTTGGTGAAAATGTCCCTTCTGAGGCAGCCCTACCCATTTTTGTGCAGTAAAGTGCCCTTTTTCTCCCTAGATGAGCAGAGCAGGGAGGGTCCTGAAGAGGCAAGTCACCAGAAGAATGCAGAGAAGTCCCCAAAGAGCTGTGGCCTGGAAAATAGGCAGAAGATATCTTGTAGCATTGTTTGTATGGCTGCTGGGTTTCGCTTCGCTGCAGGGCATGTGGAGGCTTTTCATTTTGCAAAAATCAGCATGGAGCATCTGGGGTAGTGGCCATACCATTTAGTAGTCCCTGAAATAAAAAAGCTCCATAGAACCCATTTATGTTGACTCTTCAGCTATCAGAAATCATGAATTGTGATTCATTTATACCCTTGTCATAAGATGACCACTGCCTCTTCCCAGGCAGCAAGTTATAAAAGGGTCATTCAGCAATTCGTTGGCATTCAGCAGAGCAAAGTAAGTCAGTTCCAAGTTGATGATGCTGAACTATCATTGAAATGAGATCAAAATCATTAAGGGTGAGACGCTGCCAAGTCATGTTGTTATGCTGAAGTGGCATCTCCAAAACCAACAAAGAGATCTCAAGCTTTTAAACCCGAAATTGTGACATGGAAAACGTACTCAGCTGCTAGAGACCTGTAACTGAAGAGCTGCAGGCACCCAGCTTCAACAGGTCTCTGTGGGGGTAGCAGCACCCTTATCACTGACCCTAAGGCAGATGTCTAAACTCCCTGGGTGGCAGGGAGGCGGTGGATTAAGTTTTGGATCTACCTTGTGCAAGTGCTTTCTGCCCACAGGCACCTTCCAGCCCAGCATGGAGGGATTTCTGGACTGCACTTTGGAAGTACATCCCTCCTGGTATGTTCAATTTTAACCCCTAATTCTGCATTCTGGTTTCTGTCACTGCTACTCACTACCTGTATTGTGGGCACCCAGACCTGGGTGCTTGCCAAGGTTTCCTAATTGCGTCAATTGAACACTATTCCATGAATGCGTGTTTTTAAAAACTTCATTTGGTGAGTTTTGTATCTCTCCTTTATTGACTTTTTTGTGAATGATCTCATGGCAGGCAAAACAACACTTTGTAAGCCCATATTGCAGTTCATTCACAGCACAGCTCACATGTTACCCCAATGAGCCCTTGGGGGGGATGGAAATCCACTGGAGTAGGATGCTGGGAAAGTGTCCTTTATTGGACATGGTTAACTTCAGCCAGGATGAGGCAGTTGGAGAGGCTGGAGACAAGTCTTGTGACTTGCGCAGAGCATTCCCTGCTTCTTGCTGGAAGAAATCTGCACTTACTAGAAGGAGTAGGGCATTCCTGACTGATGGAAGAACATGACTCTGCTCTCTGCTGAACTTTCAGCATTGCAACCGGTCTGCTTTAGAGTCAAAAATAACTGTTTTAGAAGTGCTCCAAGACATATATTTTTTATTACCCCCTTATGCTACATCAGGACCTGTGGACTAGCTATCTCCCTTATTTTGTCCTCTCCAATCCCGATTTCCCTGAGAAACTAAGGCACGTAATGATGCCTGTTTCCATTTGCCCCATCTATCAGACTTTTATCGGTTAAACCATTTAAAGCTGGTAATGTTTCTGCTTTTGCCATAACAAACAGCTTACTTCATGAGCTCATTCATGGAAACTAAATTAATTTTAGAGGCTAATAATGACAGATAGAGTGTGTGTTATTTTTACTGAAGGAAAGATGTCAAATTCTAGGCTTACTAGTGGTGCTTACATTTGAGCTGAGCTTGGGCCACAGCCACTGTATGCTGGTGAGGTTCCTCTGATGCCATGCCAGTTTTTCCCCAAGGGAAATTGGTTCCTCTTTTTAGGTAGGAGCATCTGCCTAATGTGCTATTTATAATATATTCCTTTCACAGAATGTCATTTAGAGCTACAACTGCATTCAGAAATGCAATGAAGGAAATGAATATATTTCTGAAAATACTTTAAATGCTTTGGAAATGATTAAAATGTGAATAAAAGAATCCTTGAATACATCAATGAAATTAAGTCAGCATAATTAAGACCACATAAAAATTCACTGGTTTCAGTGGCATTTAGACTTTGATATTGATATTGGTATAAGCCAGAACAGAAAGAGTTTTCCAAAGTTTGTAAGGACACCATGCATAAAACTTAATGCTTTTCAGACATTGCAGTTACGTATACTCGCCTGAATTCTTCTTTTATAATGGCCAAGCCATTAAAAGGAGACCTTTCCTACCCCTCTAGCATGTAGCAGCATTAATAAATCAAGTGATTTCTTGCTGGCCAAAGTAAGTTAGCCTGAAAAAAATGTGTGTAATATGCAGGTTATATAGCTGTGATCTTCTTTACACTAATAATATCCTTCTTTATACTGCATATGTATTAGTTGTTTAAAGACAACACAGAATTAATATTCTTTTAGAAGACAACTTATGGTTGAAAAAATGTAGCAATAGCCATGCATGTAATATGGTTTAACAATCTTAAATATTCCAGACAGGAAAAGTTTTTTGTCAAAGTCTCTGACAGTTTAAACTTTAAAGCTTCAGCAAAACTTTTAAACTTTTAAACTTTGAACCTGTTTGAACTTCATTTGATTTATGAATTATTAAATGTACCACTGAAATTCACCGTCTTTATTTTCATCTAGTAAAGATTTTTTGTTTAAAAGCTACAGATGAAGAGTGGGAACTAAGGAAATGCAGCCTGAGGAGATTATAGCCCTGTTTTATCAGAACAGCATTCCTCTCAGCTGTATAAAACAAAACCCCAGTAAAATATTTAGAAGTGGGAGAGATAAAGGGCTGAAACTGGTATATACAAAAGGGTGGGGAAAATGAATGCAAAAATGGAAAGCCGGATTAGGCAAGATTTGGAAAATGAGATACCTTTAAATTAATTATTTAACTCTTCCTTCACGTCCTGATCCACTTTTCTATGTCAGGATTAAGAGAAGGGCAGCACCAGGTTAACAGTGTCTTTAGCATGAAGTCGAGGGCAGCGGGAAGGAGGAAGGCATTACTTTAGCCTGTTGCTCTGGAGGAAACAAATCTCTGGAAAGGGAAATGCCCTGAATGGCTCCCAGAGTCCCATGCCGGAGTGCTGGCTGTAATTTATGCCCCAGCTGACAGGGAACCTCCCTAAATCACAGCCCTGACACCATGTAGGTACGAATGGGGAAGGTAAGTGGTCGGTGCCTGCGCTGTAGCAGCATTCACACACTGCTTCCCACAGCTCCCAGGTCTCATCCCAGCACGGTCTGGGCACTGCACGAGGATCTTTCCAAAAACCTTTTGGAAAGGCTGCCCTGGAAGAGGCACCAGGGAGCGTGGAGGCAGCCTGTACACAGCAGTGGGTATTTATAGCCTGTGTCTGAATGAGCCTGTACAGATGCAGTTTATCTGGGAGTGTTAGATACTGCCTGCATGCTGGTGATCCCTCGCTAGCAGGATAGAAGGAAAAATAAATAGAAGGCTAACCTGCCCATTTGCAAAAGTCTTGGTTTTTGGGCTGCTTTGGGGTAACCCTAACCCAGCTGAGTTCCCCAAGGAAGACATGCATCTCCCTGCCAGGAGCAGAGCTGAGCTGGATAACTGTGTGGGAAGGGGGCAGGAGAGCAGCATGGGCTGTCCTGCTGTCTCCTGCTGGGGTAGGGGACCGGTGCCTTTGGGAAGGCGGCCACCAGGAAACACAGGTTGCTCCAGCCCTCCTGTACGTCTTCCAGCAAGTGTTGTCACAGGGCAATCACATCAGTAGGGCCGAAGATAAAAGGGATAAAGCACACGGGGAAACTGAATGAAACTGGAGCTGCATGAGTGCTGTAATACCCAAACTTGGCAAACATGTAATGTCAACAACGTAAGTTACAACTGAGCTTCTGAACCTGCAGTGAAAGAAATAGAAGACAAAGGTGAAAATGGGGAAAACTGGGGAAGAGGGAAGGTGGAAACAAGGTATTCCTCAGCCTTGCATGCAGCCATTACAATAATCCAAGCAGCATCCAGCATCAGGTTACGCACTGAAAACAAGGTCTTAAACGGGAGAGAAACTTGATACATGAGTATTTTTCTCTAATAAGGAGCTTTTTGTCTGTTTGTTTCCTTATAGCTCATTCCAGATGAGTCTTCTTACATGAGAGAAACTCCAGGGATTTTACCTGCTTCCAAGTGGAGCACAAAATCAAGACTATTCACCAGTGAGGTGAGCAATACTGGTACACTGCACATGGACAGATCCCTACGATGTGTCTAAGGAAGGGAGAACCAGAGCCCTGGGATCTGATTTAAATGAAAGCACTTAATTCTATCTCATTTTGAGTGTCCTTTACTGAGGGATTGCCTTTAAAATAGGACTACTTGACATTTTTTTTTTACTCTGGAGTGTATTTACTTAGAAAATCTGAAAAACCAAAAAGCTTATGGATAAGGAGAACTGTAGAGAGGTGCAAAGCCCAGTTATGGGGCACTAAATCACAAACAGACAAGTGGACCAGTAACCACATTATTTCTGTAAGGGCATTCATGAGTATAATGGTTACAATCACTTACTGGGACTTACTGGGCATTTGGCACACATTTGCTGACATTCCCTAAGGAGAAAAATAATAGTGCCATTATTTTGCAGTGCCAGCTGAATTTGCTCTTTTGTCCCAAGCAAGAGTCTAGAGTCTAGAGGCTTTTCCCAGCAAATATGTGCAGAGGTCCAGGTAAATCAGAAAGCATTGGAGCCTACAATAGGTGCCATGGTTGCATCCTCTACACAATTGAAACTCTCCACCCCATGGCTCTGTGGTGTTTCAGAGCCAAGCCACCCTATGTAGCTACAAGCCTTCAGCAATATTGTTTTATAAACATAATGCAGGCTTGAATGCTGAGGACAGCTTCTTGACTTCAGAGAAGATAAAACCATTCAGCCATATGACCAGTCCCAGGTGAGGTGGGCAATCCTTGTTTCCCTCCATAGCTATTTTCACAGCCACCTGCACCTGGCTGTGCCAGAGGGCTGACTGGATGCACTATGGCAAGATCCTCTGTGGCCATTTGTTCCAACACATTTCTCTTGTCCTGTCTTAAGGCATGCACCAAGACAACAGTAACTCAGGATAGAGGCTGGGTTTAAAATCTGTGCTTACTATAGAAGCTGAGAAAGAGGAAAAAAAAAAATAATGCCTGGCTCCAAAGCTCAGGAGATTGGTAAACTTCTCTCCGCTCAGTGTGGAAAAGCATCAATCTCACATGCAAAATGCATTGCAAAACCAATACTACACTACAGGGCATGCTGTGAGCAGGTTCAGATAAGGCTTGGGTATAAACATGTTCCCTCCAATCCCCAGCAGCTCTGAGATCAATTTCTCTACCAGCAGTATCATTCCAAGGTGGGCCTATGAGCCAGAGGATTACAGGCTGATCAATACTGCCTTAGGTGTGTACAGTTTGGCAGTTCCATTGCTGAGGAGCTACTCCACACGGGTTTAAATAGCACCAGAGTGCTATTTTAAAAATAAATTAATTGTCACTTTGGCTTCCCTACAGCCTTTCTCTGTTTTGTGCACAGTCTGAAATTACCATTGGTGCCCTGACTCAGCCAAGGGCTTTGATTCAGCTCTGAGGGAAATAGGTCAGACCAGAGCCCTGGTCTCTTGCTAAAAGCAAGCCTGTACTTCAGGAAACAGCCGTACTGGAAAATTAAAACAAAAAAGGGAAAGAAAGAAGAAGGAAAGAAAGAAAGAAAGAAAGAAAGAAAGAAAGAAAGAAAGAAAGAAAGAAAGAAAGAAAGAAAGAAAGAAAGAAAGAAAGAAAGAAAGAAAGAAAGAAAGAAAGAAAGAAAGAAAGAAAGAAAGAAAGAAAGAAAGAAAGAAAGAAAGAAAGAAAGAAAGAAAGAAAGAAAGAAAGAAAGAAAGAAAGAAAGAAAGAAAGAAAGAAAGAAAGAAAGAAAGAAAGAAAGAAAGAAAGAAAGAAAGAAAGAAAGAAAGAAAGAAAGAAAGAAAGAAAGAAAGAAAGAAAGAAAGAAAGAAAGAAAGAAAGAAAGAAAGAAAGAAAGAAAGAAAGAAAGAAAGAAAGAAAGAAAGAAAGAAAGAAAGAAAGAAAGAAAGGCTTTTCTCTGAGGATTTTCTGTGAAATCTGTGGCAAAACCCAAGGAAACTGTGTACATCACAGGCATTTAAAAAATATTTAACAGTGGAATTTATGACTCAGAGAAATGCATTTTAATAGTTCTTCCCCAGCACAAAGACAGAGGAAAACGCTCAGCTGGGGCAGGTAGAGAGTGCCTGCTGCTGGATTCATCCACTCCGGCTTCCCCCTTGCGCTACAGCAGAAACATGGACAGCAGGGATCAGACAACGCTGACACAACTTGGAACTAGCAAGGCTGAAAGACAATGTGAAAATTTGACTCATAAAGTCCTTTTTTTTTTAACTGTGAGACCTTTCACCCTCTGTTTCCTTTGCCTTTTATAACTGCGTAAGGTCTTCTAGGGATCCCTTCCCGTGTTTCTTGCCCAAGGAAGCCGGCACCCACTGGGATGTGCCCCCAGCAAAGGTGATGTAAGGCACCCATGGGTGCACAGAGGGATGAAAGGATGGGATAGGAAATCAAAGGGACCAGCGGCACCCCGGGCTCCCAGTTCCCAGGGTGCTCCAGGCACCCCACCCAAATCAGCGTGAATTTGGACTTCAAAAGGGTGCGGATGGACTGGCTGGGAGGGGCTGAGGGGGCCGGCCGGGGGCAGGCGGTCTCTCCTCCCGCAAATTTTGGCCGGGCGGCCTCTCCCCCATCTCCATCGCAGGAAGCATTCGAAATATTTCCACCCTGAAGTGGACCCAGTTCCCCCGCCACTTGTAGTGCTTGGCAAACAGCGGCGGCGGCCCGGCACATCCCGGCCCGGCCCGGCGGGAGAGAGGGAGGGCGAGGGGAGGGAGGAAGGTGGGTGCCGGCCCCCCGCGTCCCCCCGCGGCCCCGGAGCCCCCCCGAAGGCCGGCGTGGGCGTGCGCCTCCCCCAAGTGTGTGTTTTGGATGAGGCGGCGCATCAGCTGCCTGGTATCAGCGCTGCGGCTCCGGCGGGGCGGGATGGAGGCTGAGCAGAGCCAGGCTCGGGAGGGTCAAGTACAGGTTGCTGCGCAGGAAAGAGCCGGGGGAGGGGAGCCTGGGTCACTCCTCTCGCCGCTGTCTCTCCCTTTCTCTTTTTCCCTTTTTTTC
This sequence comes from Fringilla coelebs, assembly GCF_963513975.1. NCBI lineage: Eukaryota > Metazoa > Chordata > Aves > Passeriformes > Fringillidae > Fringilla > Fringilla coelebs. Next base: position 48,405,767 of record NC_140028.1, on the reverse strand, counting down.
CCCCGTTCTTTCCCCCCCCCACCCCAGCTCCTTTTTCTTTCCCTACCCCCCCCCCCGCCCCCCCCCAGAAGGGGATGTTGGGACTATTCCATCAGTGTGGTATGTCTGTGTAAACATCATTAGCTCCTATGAGCTGACACGCTGGAGATTTTCATTTCTTCTTACAAATCGCTCCCTTCCACAATAAAAATACCATGCATATTAGGCTGGATATGTTCGGAGGGAAGATGGAGATGTTTATTCTCCTTTGATCTCTCCCAAAGCAAAAAGTCTTGGCAGAAGAATTGCACTGGAGACGGGAGAGGGTCTCCCAGAGGGCGCTGGGCAGCCTTGGGGCTGCGGAGCCGGGGCAGGTCCGGTGGCCTCGCCACGGGCACAGAGGGATGGGGCAGAGCGTGAGGCTCAGCACGGCCTGGGGGCACCATCCCAAACTCTGCCGGCCCAGCCAGGCCCTAGCCTTCAGCAGAGCTCTCCAGTGGAGCTCCGATGCTCTTAGTGAGGCAAGGCTGCTTGCGAAAAACCTCATCTCCAGAGTACATCTGGAGAAAAACTGCCTTTTTTAAACTTTTTTTTCTTCCTCCTCTTAAATGCTCTGGGGCGTCCAGCTGCCAGTGGGGTTACTCCACGCAGGAAGCTCTGCACGCGCTGGGCTTGGCTGGGCTCCGCTCAGCAGAGCAGAGCCCCGTAGAGCCCAGCCGAGCCGAGCCAAGCCTGCTATCTCCCTTGATCCACTCCTTATCTCTGGGAGCAGTTGTAGCAAGCAGGGAGTTCCAGCAGAGGAGCTTCCCTCATCCACTTCCCCCTTCTGTCTGTTTGCCCTGGCAGAAAAGCAGCACTTTAGTAACCAATAGATGTCCACACCCTTCTTCTTCTTCCAAAGCCCTCTTCATTTTCCTTGCCTTGATGCCTTGGTAGGCATTACTTGCTCCCCTCTCCTTAGTCATACCGGGGTGGGGGGGAGCAAACTCGGTGGGATATTCTCTGTGGAGCAATAGAATAGATGTACTTGCAATAGAACAAACAATAGAATCCATTATGTTCTTGCAGCTGATTTTAGTATTACAGGTAGGTAGAACTACAGTAGGTAGTTCTTTTTTTATGCAAAACATGAAAATGGGCAATGTAAAGGGCAGGGAAGTCTGAGAAGAGGCCTTTCAAAACAAGGCTGAGATGTGCTGGGCTCGTTTCTGCAGCTGTGCTTTGCCTGGCTCACCAGGAGAAGGCAGCAATCTCCGCACAGCATGCGGGAGTCCTCACTAGCCTTTGCCATGGGACTTCAGCCAGTTTTGCTGAGTCCTACATCCCAAAGGCAGTTTTGGTCCAGAGATCCACACAGATCCCAGACTTCTCAGGCTTTCTCTTTTTGCTTTTGGTAATGTTTGCCTCCGCCTCTTTCTGTTGGTGTGTGTACCGAGCCACACGAACAGCCATAGCCGGAACAGCTCAGGCTATTCCCAGAGGCCGGGAGCACGGATGCAGGTCCAGACTCTGTGTTCCCACCTGACACCCCTGGGTGGGCAGACAGCCCTACTGCTGGGCTGCTGCTCCCAGTGCTGCTGGCTCAGTTGCTAGCACAAAGCTGGCAAACTCCAAATGTCAGCCTCTTCCCCTCCTCACGGCCAATCCCCTTCCACAGCACGGATCGTGGGTGCTACCGTGCAAATCCATTAGTCAGCCTGCATTGGGTAATCTTTCCTATTTGTCCTCCGGCGTTTTCTCTTCTTACCTCAAACCTTCTCTTCATAAATCTCTGGGATGAGGGTGTGGGCAGAAACCCCCCTGTTCCCTTGTTCCCTGTCCAGTCCCCAGTTCATCGGCTCAGTAGCTGGGTAGGGTTGTGTCAGAGTATTCAGCTCCTTCCTCCCACACACTTACAGTGGTTAATCACTGAGGGCTCAATGAGGGAGCTTTGTTCAGATGCTGTCTTTTCCCAGACAAACTGAAGTAATTTGTATCAAGAGCAGCTCATGCGAGGTTTTTCACAGGTCTCCATACATACACAGCTGTGTGAAGTGGAAAATCCATGGCTGCAAGATAGCAGGCTGCTACTGCAAAGGAGTTTTGCTTTCAACTCTACTTATGTATTATATGGCCATCATACCATTATATGGCATTCCATGGCCTTCAAGACCTCTATTTTAGGGAGTCAGCTGGCTAACTAAGGACAGCATTTTGCTTAATAAGTGTCAAAAGTCAGAGGTGAAATGGAGTTATCACTTTCCAGTGTCTGAGAATCTAGCCCTCATTCTTTGAATACATTTATATGCCATGTGACTGCAGTCGCAGGACTGATAGGCCTGGAGCCCAAATCATGACCAAATAGTGAAAGAGTTAGGAATCCACATTTCTCAGCCAGACATGAAAAGCTGGGGTTTTTCAATCAGCACAGAAAAATAAATGATGAAAGAAATTCATCAATTAGGCAGAACAAAGTCATGAATTCAAAAGTCTTGTTTAATTCATGTTATTTCTTTTGTCCAAATAAGTACAAATGGAGATTTCAAAATGTGGTTCTCTAACCACCTAGGAGAAAATGCCCATTTCCAGGTTTGGAAGATCTGTTCTCATGTGGCCAAACTTGTGACTCCTTTGAAGATTTTCCTGGAGGATAAGTGTAGTCATTCCAGCATCCCTAATACATTAATTGTTTAGATAATGCAAAAAATTCTAGGCTGTATAATTTTAAGACATCTGTTTCATAACACCAGATGGTTTCCTCTCATGGTAGGGCATGGGCTGTGACTTTACTAACCAGTCCCACTGCTGGTGTCAGACTGTTCAGCCCACTGAGTGATCCCACGGGCTAAATGCCTTTACAGCAGTGATAAGATGTCAGTTTTTCAGTGCTGGGCATCCATGAATGACATCGTGAAGAAACAATGTACCCTCATTTTTAACACCAGAGAGGTGACTGAATATCTAAAAATTATCTTGAGTAAATAAGAAGTGTTCACTTTTTTTTTTGTTTGTTTTGTGGCTTCTGCATTTATTCAATGTTAATAGCTTAACAAATAGTTAATTAGTAGAAGTCTGAAACAGTAAATTTTTTAAGTAGTATTGATGGAAAGGCAATTTAAATTCACTTATGCTGGCAATCACAGAAAAATAAAACAATATTTGGTTTTTCCTAACTTGGGCTCAATAAAATGAGCTGCAAATCCTTAGGCAGACTAATGAGATCAAATCTTGGATCTGCAGTGGAATCACATTTGTTGTGGTTGTGATTTGTTGACCAAAGTTTCTTACAATGATGCAGAAAATGGTTTTTAATAAAAGCTCTTAAAAATCTCGTAACTCACAAACAGAATTAGCCAGGCCCTCTAGAAAAATTATTTCAGTGAATTCTTTGCCTGGACATAATCCCCTTTCTCCTCCTCCCCCTCTTCCAGCAGTATTTTTAAAGTGAACAAACACAAATTTCTTGGATTTTCATCTCCAGAGGTTTGAAATAGAAGTTCACAGAAGTGCTTTTTTCTCCTCATATTTTTGTACACTACTGTGAATTTCAATATAATAAATTGTGATTGAAGTGGGTTGATCAGGCAGAGCATCTGTCATTTCTGGTCCCTAGGTTAGGAACACTGGCTGTTTCTCCTGAAAGGGTTGCTAGTGTGAACTTTTCAGGCAGTGGAAAGTCTTGTGGGCAAACTCATTGTGCTGGCCACAAAGCAAATTGTAAAGAACTAAGAAGGCTTTTCCCAAGGCTAGCAATCAGCACATAGCTTATGGAACACAAAAATTATGGGACAATCAAAAATAAAATGGAATATTTTAATTTTTTTTAAATTATAAGATCATATGTCAAATATGAAATCTAATAAATTTTGCAATGCATATGTGAAAAACCACCAACTCCCATTTAGAGAGCTGCCTTCCAGTGACACTTTTCTTCAAGTCAATGTAGATACAGAGAGGCTGTCGTGCCATTTCCCCTTTATATTCTTTGAAAACTTTTGGTTTGGATAAACCATGTATGGAATTTCAGAAATCATGTAGCAAGACAATGATTGGCTATGTAATATCATCATCAAGTGCAATGAACACTGTGATAATGGCCTTTTATATGGCTGAAATAGCATCACTGCTTTGTGTTTACTGAGCAGGTATCAAAAGCAAACCTTAGACATATAGTGCAGCATGTCCCATTTGTAAGGTAAAATCCCACAAGTGATAGGGAAAGAAAAACTGCACTTTTCCACGTCTGCCTACCAACATCTCAGGGCAGGAGCTGAGATAAATCAAGCAGGAGAAAACTACAGCCATAATGCCAGGGTGTGCTTTGCAGGTCTGGATGTGAGACTTTCTCTGTGTTTCATCCTGCAGATGCACAGCCAGTCTGAGTGCTCAGCTGGCAGTGGGAAAGCTCTCTTGTTGCAAGCAGATCCCTTGAAATGACCCCCACATTGTCCATACTTGGGAGCCCTCTGCAAGGATCTTACCCCACAAATGCTGTTTTTCCCAAAAATATACACGCTTAATTCCTCCTACTTGCAAAAGTTGCCAAAAAACATGCTCAGGCATTAACATCAGTTTGACTTTTTGGGGAATGGATGAATTCACTGCTTTGGTGCAATTTCTAAATACAGTTTTCTTCATACCATTTACAATTTGTCTTGCCCCTACGTGACTCTGGTCTGGTGTCAGACTCATCAGGCTCAGAATGGAAATGTAAGGTGGTGGTGGTAGCATTGTTGGCGATGACAAAACTCCTGTACACTTTGAAGGTGGCAAAAGGGTCACTTTTATTTTCATTAGCAACGTTTTTCAGGGCAATTATTATTTGGGATTGCTGACAGTATTGTCTGAAGTCAGTCCTTTGGGCCCCAGTCTGAGTCTTCTACTTTGCAATATCTGGCAAGACCTAATCACTGGTGCAACAGTTTTTAGACCCTCCAGATTTCCCCATTAAATGGTGATAACTGGTACTTTTCAGGGCAGGCAGCGCTCAAACACCTAGAAATCAGCTGCTGGCTGGTACCCTCCGTGTGTGTGGTGATTTGATACCCTCTGTGTGTGCAGTGATTTGTGTGTCCACAATAGCCCTGGGCAGCACTGCACCCGGTGCTGCTCCAGTCCCAGCGACAGCGCTGCTGCTTGAAGAGGTGTGACTTTTTGTTTAGCTGCCCAGGCAGAAATGGTGAGTTATTCACTGAAAGTGCTCTTACCCAGATTCCTCTCCAACTTGTTATCTGGACTGCTGGCTGCAAACACCAGCACACAAAGCATGGCTTGGTGATTATCCTTCTTCTCCCAAGCTCATAAATGCTTTTCCCTGTAAAATTTTGCTCACATCTAAGGCTGTTTTAACATTTTAACTGTTCTAGCATTTTTCACTCCTCCGTGGAAATCAGGCAGATGTCATATGTCAGCTATCCTCAGAGGTGACATCTCTTCCTGTGGAATCTCCTTGGCATGGCAAGGTCTGGGCAGCAGAACGAACCCACAGCCCCGGGAGGAAGCAAAATGCCCCAGAACTAGCTCTGGGGATGTTTCCTACTAAACTGAAAGCTCCTCTTGATGCTTCACAGCACGACTCTCCAGGTGCAAACAACCTGGCACGTTAAAGCCTGCTGGCAAAAAAAGTGAGGTCTGATGCAAGTGCTTCTCTGTGTGGTGTGCCAGAACAATCAGGTGGGAATTTAGACTTAAACTCAGCTTTCACTACTTTTCAGTGACTTATGGTGATCATAATGACATTTTGTTTGATTTGAACTTACAGTTTCCTGGGTTTTCATTTCAAGAAGCATGAGAATTACTCTCTGGAGGAGGACAGAATGTGTGTTGTTATAAATGGCACTCGAGGATGGCACACGGCAGCCACTTTTCCTCCCTCCTGCATTAGCTTCCCTCTGTGGTCTCAATGATGGCAACTTAATGCTTGTTAAAATATTATTTCCTGGATCATTCCAAATGTTGTTTCCCAGGGGAAGAAATAGTAAAATAAATAGAAAATGCTTATTTTAAAAAACAAACAACATTTTCAAGCAAGCAAACACTAAAATCTGTCACATTTGATTACACAGACAATGGAAAAGGGAACTGATACAAAAGTTTAGACTTAATTTTAAGCCAACTAGTAGTCCTGTAAAAGGGCTGTAAGGTATAAAACAACAGGGTATCTCAGGCTGTTGCAAGTCCAAGTCCAAGTGGAATTATTTGCAAAGGGTATGAAGTGCCTCTGCAGTTAGAATGAGAGGTTTTTTCACAGCAGAATCAAGGCAATCATCCTCCATCGTTAAGTTTTTCTAAATTCTCACAAACAATTTCACTGTGAGTACAACACAACCTTGAGAGCAGTCCTGGAAGAAATCCGAATGTCCAGTTCTCAAAACAAGATTTCAACATGCGTCACTTCCCTCCTTGGATTATTTTGGCCAAGGGTGACAGGATCAACCAGAATTCCAGGTTACAGTTCATTAGTCCATGACAGCTAGATTATCACTGTCTGCAAGTGGGGCAGTTCTGGCCATACACATTAGGATCTTTTAAACATTTCCAAGGGTACTTATCTTGATGCAGTTTTTTGTGCCTCTGAACAGCAACAGAAGCAACTAAACCTGAGCCATAGGTGTAATCAGCTAGTTCAAAACTGAAATTTTATAAATAATAAATTCTGCCTCCAATACAAATTTTCAGATGTGCAAAAGGAGGTCCTTTCAAGTCAGGCCTCAGAAATATACTTTCAGACAGAGCTGAATTATTTTATACAATTTGGCTTGGGTTTGTACTAGGCTGGGGAATCAGAAAGAAAAAGGTGCTTAAAATCATCCTGAGTTAGTTAGTGAAACAAATTATCAAGAGCATGGGTGACTCATCGCTGGGAATGCTTTACTCTGAGAAATGGTGAGTACTCCACTGATGTCATCAGATCAAGGCTGGACATCTTCAGGAAGGCTTTGTGTCAGATGAGAAGTTACTGAGCTCAGCTTGTGATTATTTCTACATCTGAATTTGGAAAGGTTGACAAGGAACTTGAAAAAGTGATGACAAAAGTGAAAGCAGGTTAGTGGGGTTCCTTTTTTCATCTCTCAGTGTAATAGAATGATTCTGGGCCCAAGAATGAATTGAGTGTTGCCTGAAGTGTGGCTGGGTCAGTACAGCTCTCCCCTTGCTCTCAGCGCTGCATTGACTCAGTAGTGCTGACAGCAGTAAAAAACTCATTTCTTGATTGTCAATGAAGTGTCATTTGAAAATGCAGACTTCAAACAGAAGAGGAAAAAGATGATTTTACATCATCATCATGGCTATCATCATGTGTAGCTGCACTGAGTTGATCCAATTGTCTCTTGTTTTGTTGTTAAACATGTTTTATTTTTAAGGAAAACTGTTCCCATCTTAGAAGAATTAAAGCGCATCCTGGAAAAGAAAATGTTGACTCAGATAAGGAAAAGACGGCTGGAATCATTACCGAAAGTAAATTCTGTATTTTATTTAATGTTTTGCCCACATTCCCATGGGAAATGTGTGAAGATGAGGAGCAAAAATATTAAAAATATACAGAAAATGACAAAAAAGTGAAAAGAGAAACAGAAATTATTTGTGTAATTGAAAAATACCTTGAAATGTAGGAAGAAACAAACTTTTTACACCTCCCCCCCCCCCCCCCCAATTATCCCCAGGCATTAATCTGCAAAAACGATACAAAAACATTTCAGCCTGTTCTAGCAACAAATTTGCAGGGCTGACCCCCACACTGAAAGCCAAAGCAGTGTGTGTGGCAGTCCTGTTTTGAAGACAGCCTTTTGCAAAGGATGAATTCTACTGTTCAAACAGATTCAGGTGTCCCTATCTAAGATGAGACAGACTCTATGGTGTCATCTCAGCAGCAATGCCATGTCTGAAGATGCTCTCTCCTAGTTTTGGGTGCACATCACCCTGGTGCATATCACTAGGTTTGTTGTGGGGCCCACTGGGTTGGGTACAGTGCAAACTACACCAACAAGGCTAAGCTTTGCTTGCAGGGTTTTGATGGCCTTTAAATTGACACAGTTTTAAACATGCAGACAGCATGGAAGATGGCATTTGCTCTTAGTGTCATTTGCTGTAACAGCAGGGCAAGTCAGTATTCAATGACAGAATAAAAAGCTGCAGAGTTAGACAATAGGCGACACATGGACTTTGTTTTAGTTGGTATAACTCCAAAACTGTATTCCAGAAGTTTCTGAATTCTTCCAATCTTAGAGGTTCATGCTGACAAATGTGCTTGGCACACGGTTAAGAGATGTGATTTAGAGTCACACCTCTGTTACCAGGTCTCCAAGCGCACCAGGTCTCCAAGATGGACTCATTTCTTCATTTCCCTGATGCAGGCAGGCTGTAAGAACAAGATAGAACCCTGGGTTTAGTTCCTGAAAGAAGTGGTCCAGACCTTTGTGGTCAAAGGCACAGAAGCTGCATGCGCTATCTGACTTCAGGCAGAGGAACTCACCACATGCACCAGAAGCATCCAGAGCAATACACAGCTATCACAATAGGCTGGGTTTCCAGGGATTTGTGAAACACGTGCCTGCTTCTGGAGAGATTTAATGTGTTTGGTGACTAGGACGTCTCAGCCTAGTCCTTCTTCACTGCTTTGTAGCGCATTGTGAAAGCCCACAGGACTGCCCATGCTTCTTAAATTGTGTGTTTTGTCCGTGGTCTTTGCAAATCCCACCATCAACCCTGCCCAGAAGAGCATTACCAGAGGTGATTGCTAAAGCCAACAGCAGGGTTTGTCGTGCCTTCCATTCATTGCCACAGATGATTCTAGACACTCAAGGGGGCATTTGTGGGCGAACAGGACTTGCACAGACCATGTTAATTCATGGGGATTTGGGGAGTTTGTATAGCTGAATGGAGTCAGAAAACTCAAAATCTGGGGTCCAGTCATCATTGCAAAATACATGGATGAAAAATACATTTTAGATTTCAAGTGTTATCTAATACTCTAATGTAGCTTTCAGAACCATGTTAACATAAAGCCCATATGTATGTATTGCTAGGGTAACATTCTTTACACAGCATTTGTGACTGCATCTCTATTTTAAAGCATGATGGGAAATGATTTACTCCCTCTGGTTCTCATTTCCATCATTGGAAATGTGTGTGGGGATCCCGACGCATCCAAAGGACAGCGCATGAGATCCCAACAGACTCAATGGATGTTGCCTGAGAGCTGCACAAGGGAACCACCTCACACAGGGTTGCACAAAGCAAGGCCAGGGTGCTGCTTGAATCCTGAACTGATTTTTCTCTTTTTTTTTTGATGTTTCTCTTCCCACAGCTTTGCCCTCTTTGTTTTCTGAACTCTTACAGGTACTTAAACATTGCCTTTGGTACTGAAACTGGGCTCTGATCTTATGTGAAAAAGAAGGCAAACCCTCTGAAAGAATAACCCAATTGTAGCACCAGATAAATTAGAAATGCTCTCTGCTGTCATTCAGCAGAGCCATGTGTAGACAGCAAATTTTCACAGCTATTAAAAAAAAATGCGCTATTCAGTGCAACCTTGCCATCTGGCTTCTAGTGCTGGATTCCACTACAGTGTGCTTCTTGAGATTACACTCATCTGCCAGCCTCCCCCTCACCTCCCAAAGCACTTAGGAAAACTCTTCTGGGAATAGAAAGTGAATTATTTTATTCCGATCACCATGCAGCTAACTAAAAATGGTAATTAAACAAGGAGACGTTCTCCTTCTGCCATTGGAGGCAAAGGTTTTCTTGCTAGTCATAAACAATGAGTGCTCATTGGGAAAATGAAGCTGGATGAATTGGGAAAATTTACTGAATAAACTGGTATATGTTATCATGCTGATGGCCAGGCAAAGATAATCAAGTATTAAAACCGAAAACCAGGGTAAAATATTCAAAGCTGAGGCTTCTTAGGCCATCCTTATCGGATGCAGTTGTTCCAGATGATCACAAGCATCTTTAAGCACAGGAAGGAGAGGGAACATTTCCCTCTGATTTAAAGAGCCATGAAGCCAGCACATTGCACTGGGAATGATTGTGGTTTGCTGGGAGACCTCACCTCCTACGGACAAGGGAGTAGCTCTAATAATCTCAATGGCCTTAGCATTCAGTATAAAAGCTTGCAGGATGAAGCCCTAAGAGCTGGCAAGGTGTGGGCTTTCCTGGGCAGTTCCTGTGGTCAGCCTGGGAAATACCAACATTCAGGCAGAGGAAAGTGCTCTCGCTTGTACCAAGCACCGCCGACTTCAGCTGTGGGAGACCTGCAGAACGCAAACTCCCCAGGGGCACCCACTCACTTGGCAGCTGCCCTCTCCTGTCTGCAGTCCCAGATGACTCATGCTCTCCTCACGCCCTCTCTGCTGCCTCCTCCATACTCCCTCCAGGCTCCAGACAGTTTGCTGAGCTAGAAATTCCCAACAACACACCACGGTTCATGCAGTTCTGACCCCAAAACTGAAATTCCCAGATAGCTCTAGCTCTTGTTTTTTCTGATCTGAAAGTCTGGCTGCCCGACAACTCAAATGCATCCAGTCTTTTTCTTGCATGCACTTAAAAAGTTTTGATAATTTTCATTCACCTGCAGCTCCTGTCTCAATGTCAGGACTGCCAGCTGTAAATGACAAAAAACATCATAATGCATGTGCTCCTAGCTCAGTTCCACTCTGCAGTCATGATGCTTACTTGAAGAATATAATGAACTTTTAATTTAGTGTTTTAGAGCCTTGAATAAACCGAAGCTATTCTTCCAGGACCTTAAAAACTCAAACAAGCCCCAAACCAAAGAAACCAAAGATTCTGAAAAATTCCCAGTACTCCTAGATCTTAGCATTTGGTTAACCATTCAGTTAACAGGAAATTGGAAATTTCTCCTTAGCTCAGCTGCTTCTCATTCAAGCTTAGAACTACATAATAATTTGGGATCCCAACTTGAATCTAAAATTTGATGACTCCCCCTAGATTTCTTGGTGGTCTTCCAAAGTTTTCTGGACCTAAAATTTCTTATATATAGCTCCTAATGGAGGAATTCCTCACTGAGTCCTAAATTCTTGCTTGGGTTCTCAGTTGTCTCCAGTTATTGCTCCCGAGACTGAATTTATCTTATTTCATAAATAGAGGTCTCTACTGGCTCCTGCTCATTGGTTGATTTTCCTGAATAGCTGACACTCCCAATGGTTTTGTACTCTACTTCCCAATCTGCCAAGTAATATATAACGTTATTCATAACTCCATAAGTGTGTTTTGATAGACCAGGTCACTGAATATCTTTGGTCCTGCTGATGTCACAGATCTGTTTGTTTGTCAGGCAAATAGTCTTCCATTTGCCAAAACTTCAAAGTTTAATGACTAAAAACGCATTAAAAGAACTATATATCTTTGAATTGTTTTTGAACTCCTCCTTTTCTGAAGGATACAAAGTTTTATAAATTTACACCAGCTGTAATTTTGGTCTCTGGTGAAATGAACTGCCCTAGTGTGTCCATCTTGTTAGCTTGGTGCATCTCTAAGCTCATTTTCAGCATGAGACTCAAACACCCTCAGCATTCTGAGTCTTCAAGATTATGCTAAGAAACCACCAACTTTCAAAGTCTACAGAAGAGAAAGTCCAAGTCTGCTTGATGCAGTAGGGCTGGATTTCCCCCCTTTTCAAACAATTTAGCTCCACCAGGTTTACAGCCCATAGCCTGACCTCAATCACTACCAAGCCCAGCAAAATGCAGTGACATGGAGTGGACCCAGGCTACAGGCAGCAGCAAGAACAAAAAGCAAGGGGTGTGACAAGCTCTGGCTGAAGTCTACCCTCACCACTTGCACAGCTGACACTTTCCAGTGTCCCTCAGCTAGCTGTCAGCATTGCTCTTTCTGTGATACCCCTGCCTACATGACAGTGTTGGGGTAGAGCAGGAGCTAAGAGCAGAGACTAGGCTGCTGATAGTCCAAACTTGGCCCTCATCTGGTGCCCTATGATTCACACACTATTGTTGCCTATTAATAATGTGTTTTTTCCAAGACACAGAAAATGAATTACTCATAGATAAGACACTGAAAATAAAGTCTTGTCAGCACTGTATATTTAGAAAGTGACTGTGGGACAAATCCAGGTCAGTCCTCCATTCAGTATAGAGTTAACACCTGAAAAGATTTGCTTGCTGCAGGGGACAGTACCCAGGAGTGCTCATCACCTTTCCCTCTTGCCTGGACCCGTGGCTGCACCTTCATATAGAATTCTGCAACATGGAGAACAAAGCAGTGAGGTGAGACACCAACACTTTTGATGTTCTCATTCTGACCATGGGCAGTGAGTTTCCTGCAGTAAGCCAGGAGTTTCAGAAGTTTATTGATGCTTTCCTGGACTCCTACTCACCTCTCTTCCTTCCTTCATCACTTGCATATTCCTTCTCTCCTCCTCCAGGAGGACAGAGAGGGAGACAGGACTTCTGTATCTTCAGTACCAGGCATCTACTGAACTGATTTTCCCCAAAGCTTATGTATGGGCTGAGTTTCAAAAGCACCATCTAAGGGGTTGTTTTGTCTTCTCAGAGGACTCTAGAATTTCAGAACGCTTGTCAGGAATCACAAGTCTATTTTTGTTTCAAGGTGGAGAATTTTTCAAATTCACCTCTTTACTAACTTTTGAATCATGCCAAGCTGCATCTAGTATTAAACTGAATTTCTGAAGAGTCTCAGGTCTATGTAAAGTCTTATCCAAGGGTAAAGCCATATCCAAGGCAGAGGGTATGTGAGCAAATGTAGTGCCCACACTGGTAGATCTTCTGGGCTGGTGGTGCATTGAGATTGTGGTGGAGATGTGAAAATATCAATTGCCCCCAGATCGCTAATGGGGACAAATTTCAAGTCAATATAGTAAAGTATTAATGCTATTGAACAAGGTGTTTGTAGGAGTTCAATGAACTCCTTCTAAGTGTTTTGCCTCTCCTGGGCCAGAAAGATGAACTCAAAATAAGAAAGGTAAAGAAAGGCAAAGAGGGCAATCAGGGAATAAAGAGCACTTCTGAGGAAAGACTTAAAGAGCCTACTTGGATGAGAAGGAGAACTCTGAGAAGGGGGACATTTATATATAAATGCAGAAGGTAAGTACCATGAAAAGGGAACATCTATTTAGAGTAAGTGGTAATGCTACTCCTTTTGGCAGAACCCAAGCATCTCAGACTAGGCCAACATGATAGGAGCAACTTCAGAGTAATTTTTAAGTCCAGAAGTGCTGAGTGCTTGAGCCTCAGCTGAACCTCCAGGTATGAAGTGTGTCCTGCTTCTCCTCCCTTTCCAGCCTGCCCATCCACCTCTGTGTATGGTAGATTTTGCTCACTAGCAGCAACCGACAGCTCTCTGCTCCTCATTTCTGGCCCTTCAGCAACCCATTTCTTTCCTTTAATGTGAATGATGGTGACTGATCATGTCCTCACTAAGTCTTTATATCCTGAATAAACATATGGCTTCCAGACTAGGCAGTGCAGCCTGCTGTCCTGTGGCATTGGGGACAGCTGATCACTCTGCTTCTCCAGCCCCAGTTGTAAATCCTGCTGATCCATCACATGTTGCAAAAATTAATGTTAAAAGGCTTTTTCTCAAGCATCCCTTCACAAACAGTCAAGGTGGATGGTGTTCTGCTCAGCAAATAGCTTTACATCCATGCCATTGCATAGTTTCTCTTTGTACATAGCAAGAGATTGACAGTGTTTTGACATTATGGATTTTTATTGTGACAACACCTAAAAATGACAGCTTGGTTTGTATCCCAGACAATTTATAAACATTAATTGCAGGAACATACAACAATCATGTGCTGTATTTACCAGAAAATGTGAAGAATCCTTCTAAGATCAACATGCTGTGAGTAACAGATTCCTCCAGAAGCAACCACAGAATGTAATAAGAGGAGTGTTTCTGACAGAAATGCAGTCCCTGGCAATTGTGTCCATAGAAAGTAAAGAAGCGAGGCTAGGAAAATGTCTATTTATGAGTGAAGCGTCTTTCCAGTGACAGTGGGAGTATTCCAACTTAAAAATAAAATCTACATACAGAAACACCTTACTGGAATGTATTTTAATTTAACTTCAACTAAACTGGGAATTCATTCCTGCTGCTTCTTTGATGTGGCAGTAGGCAAGTGAAAGAATGTTCACAGTTTATGCATTTATCTCCGGGAGAGGCAACCCTGAATTCCTTGTGAAAATAGTCTGTTTTTGCAGTAGGAAATCCTTTGTCACTAAATTTTCTATGCCTGGATTTTCTGCCCATGTTATGCTCAGAAAGATCTAACATTCATATAAATTAGAGGGACTTTCACCTACCCATGGCCAGTTATATGTGTGCACATGCAATGCCCGCTCTAGATGTTGAGCCTGTGTGCTTTGGAGAGAAAGGAGATGCAAACCTAGTGCTTGTGAACTGACAGGGGGTGGACAGCCAGGGCAATCCCAAGAAGTAAGCAATACTAGGCACACAGACTTGTCCTAAGCTCCTTCTGGGACAGGATTATTGATGGAGTCCTTACTTTAGAAGTTAAGACCTCGAACTACAAACATATTGAGACACCCACCTGCCTCTTCAGTACCATGGGCAATACCTTGGCTCCACAACAGCCTGTGGCATCCCAGCTGTTGTCAAGCCCTGCAGGTCTCTGGATCCTTTAGATGCCTTGAATGACCCTTATGTCCCTTGTCTTGCTCCATTTCAGGTGACACAAGAGCACTTTCATGCAAAAGCCATCCTAGAAGAAGCTGTAAGAAATTGATGGTAATTTCTGCATCCTTACCCAGTGCACCCAGTCACATTAGCCATCCTCCCCCTTTCTCTTCTGCTTCACAGGGTGGAAAAGAGAGATGTCCTATGCAAGCAGCTGACCAGGCTTAGAATACAGAGGATTTCTGTCTTGGGAATTCAAGATGGGGGAGGAACCATCTTTGACTAAGTAAACCACATCATACACTCCCGTCCCGCTGCTTGCTTCATTTTACTCTTTGCTTAGGCAAACACTCGAGTCTGTTTCAAAAACTCTTTATTGCATGTGTCTCTGTCTCCTTTTTTACACAGGGACACGAAGCACTGATTCATGACTCAAGAGTAAACAGGACAGACACTGTAATGTCCCTGAATCTGCACCCATTTTCTTTGTTTTTATGTCATCCAAGGCGCACACCTTACTTTTCACACCTGACAAGACTTTAAATAGTGGTGTTCATCTTTTCCATATACAGTGGCAGGGATTTACCATGGTTACCTGTCCAGACCTCCACCCCACAAACAGTGCAATAGCCTGTATTTGTACATGCAAGATATTTTGGAAACATTGACACATGGCTCTGAGGGGTCCCTAAGCAAAGGTGGCATGAACAAGCTGCTCCTGTCTTTCCCAAAATTTCCTGGAGGGCTGAGTGAGGAGCCAGCATGTGTGAACAGTCTGTGTTCACTCAAAAAGACTTTATTACCATGCCCAGGTATGACTGATACTCACCTGGAAAGACTATGTGGTCCCTTCACAGCAATGACCCAAATGTCCTGCCTTACAGTAGCCCATCCAAGCCCCTTGGGCAGCAGGCACAATAACCAGTTTTAGCACTTGCTCTCAGCTGTTAGGACTACTTCAAATTACCCAGATTGCTTTAGGCAGGCCTTGATTTAGGCAGGCCTTGGACTTCTGTTCTGAGACAGAAAATAAGGTCATTTCAGATTTTACAACACGAAATAGATTTTAACTTGTATTCTGAGGCAGGCAAGGAGACACTTTGTTCAATGTCTTACTTTTCCATGTAAAGCCCTCCCTCCATCCCAGCTGCCCCAACACTATTTTTGTCTGAAAAATTCATACAGAGCGAGGGAATTTCAGGTTTCTGCTCAGTGGATTCTCAGTGACCTCCAGCTGCTCCCTGGTGTTTTGGTGAGAGGTGGGTGGTTTTAGGGTGCTAATTAGTCCTCCTGAACTGGAGCTCCGTGCCCTGCTTCTGCAGGGGGGCACTCAGGCAGCGGTACAGCCCGGGGGACAGAGTGACAGGGGATGGCATTTACAAACCTGTAATGGCATTTACAAACCTGTAACGTTTCATCAATGCTAGAGCAGAAGAAAACCCCAAAAACAAACAGCAGGATAAAAAATTCTAGCGTTCCATCTTCAAATTCTGGCTGCCACCAATAAATTATTAACCCCGGCGACTAAACTAACATCTAAGAGAGTGCACTAAAGCAGTAAAGACGGGCTAGTCGCTGGCGTACAATTTCCTCATTGCGCATCCCCTCCTTGCCGCGGGTTTCCTCATTGCGCATCCCGTGCTGGCCGCGGTGCCAGCGCCGCGCTGAGCGACCGGCGGGCGGGGAAGCCGCGCCGGGCTGAGGCTGCTCCGAGCGCCCCCGTGTGCCGGCCGAGCCCCGCCGGACCGAGCCCCGCCGGACCGAGCCCCGCCGCCCCCAGCCCCGCCGGACCGAGCCCCGCCGCCCCGAGCCCCGCCGCCCCGAGACCCGCCGGACCGAGCCCCGCCGCCCCCATCCCCGCCGGACCGAGCTCCGCCGGACCGAGCCCCGCCGGACCGAGCCCCGCCGCTCCCAGCCCCGGCCCCTTCGGGTGTCCTCCCGAGGGGCGAGTCCCCGTCAGGGCTCCCGCTGGACGGGACTGGCATCAAAGATCTTTTCCCCGCCTAAAGGGACATCAGCTCCTCGCCCACCCCATCTCGGTTGATTTGCGTCTGGGAAAGGAAAATTGAATTAATAAAGGGTAAAGGGGAAATAAAGCAGTAATAAAGCCAGCCCTCCGTTCAAGGTGAGCGAAGAAACCAAAGAACTGCTTGCAAACTCCTCTCCTGGTGCTGTGAAGCTGGGCTTAAACAATTCATTTAGTTAGAATAAAATTCAATTTCATTCACACCTCCACCCCAGTCTTCTCCTTGCCAGTGGATTTATTTGCAGAATAATACAGGCTGTGATTATTTTTCTTAGGTTTGTTTGAATCTTTCACCTTGAAGAAGGTTGCTTCCATTGATCACAGACCTGCCAACACAGCCATCCTACAGAAAAAGGTATGAATTTTTCTCCTTATTAGCAGCTTTCATATTGAAATCACAGCAAAGCAAACACAAACACCAGATATGAAATATAAATAACAAACAATGCCCAGATTGGAAACTTTCTAGAGATTACATTAGACCCTGGCAAGGCCCCTGACTCTGTCAAAGAAGTGTTATCTTGAGATTGTCAATGCATGCTTCAGGGTAAGAGTGACTTTGTCCCCAGAGACCCAAGGGAACATAACAAGTGACATCAGTCATATTTTGGAGACTGCAGAGCCTAGTGTCACTAAATGTCAACTAAATCTCTGTACATGGCTCTCTTCAAAGAGTCATTCCTGAAGTGCTGAAAGGTGAGAGGGGCTAACTAAGCCAATTAAAGAAACATTTACTAAGTAGGGGAAGGACACGATGATGTACAGACCAGGTACATACCTATTTTGTTTTCTTTCAGTTTCCATCAAGACCAAAGTGGGTGGGAAAAAATGTCCCTTTACCAGAGGTAGGACACCGACTGACGAAAGGCAGGAGGCTTATGCCAAAGCAATGGCCATTTCTTTTCACCCTAGAGCTGAGGTTCTGTCTGTTCCACCTCAGCACTCCTCATGAGGCAGAGACAACACACCAGAGACAATACACCAGTCTGCCCAAACACAAAAATAAAGCGCTAGACAGGCTTCTTTGGGAAAAGCAATGTTACATGTGAAAGAGTAATTGCAACTGGAATTTACAGGAATGCTAGCAGTCATGTCATCAGGTCACATCCTGATCCCACTGGCTTAATTGTAAATAAAGAGCAGTCCTGGGGATATGCCAGCTATGGCAGCTCCTTATTAGGCCTTTATTCGTAAATCTGGTATCTTCACAAATAATTAAGTGGACTGACATTTTATGGTATTAAAAACAAACTTTTGTATTTTCTTGGTGAAACCAGTGTTTTTCCTTTTGCAGAAACTGACTCATGTAAAAAGTATCCACAAAAGGACCATGTGAATATACTCAGGGATGCAAACAGACTGGGCTTTGTCAATCAGTCCCCTGCCACTTTACAGACAGGACAACCTTTAGAGCAAAGCGATTGCATAGTTTTGAGCACCATGGAGGGATGGAGACAGAGGTGTTCTTGCAGGTCTAGCTGAAGCAGTTAATAAAACAAGCCCCTTATCCTCTGCCCCTGCACTGGGGGTTACCATTTCCACATCAAGGTCGGGTTGGGAAAAGGGACAGCACATTCGGAAAAACCACCAGCTCTGCTCAATTGAACTGAAGTGACTTTGCTGACTTTGCACTGAAGCTGATTAGCACCAAGTCTATTAATTTGGCTCAGCTGAGGACATGGCAATCCCCCACCCAAAGGCACTGGCAAAAAGGAGATAGGCAGTAATATCTAAGTTTAGGAAAGCCCCTTTTCGAAAAAATCATGAATCTGAGGTTTAAGGGAAGAATTTGCACACCCCATCCTTATCTGGGATCTGAGTTCAAGGCTGTTTTATCTCGGGTGTTGGTTCAGTTGGGTGTAGAGATAAGTCCAAGCTGTGAAGTTTGAATCTGGACCAAATTTCTCCATGATTTGAAAGAGTTTGGTTCCATCATTTTGGAAAGTGCCTGTCACTGGGTCTTTTAAGCTTAGCAGCAGATACAGACATACTAAAAACAGAAATAAACATTAGGAAGTCACTGTAGCTGCATCCAGCTGCATCCAACCCCCAACACTTTACAGTGTCACTAAATTATAAAGAAAGAAGGCATAATAAAGCATAAACAATAACTGAAACACATCCAACATTTCAATCAGCACAATGCCTCATTGCGTGGCCGCTATAAATACATTCTGCTAAGGCAGGATGTTTGGGGCAAAAACAAAAGCATAGCCAATTTGCTGTACTTGCTGCAACTACAAGGCATTTGACAAAATATTGCTTGATATTTGAAAGCATATGATTAAAAAAGAAGATCTCTATCAAAACTGTTAGTTTAGTATAATGACTGACTATCTATCTATCTATCTATCTATCTATCTATCTATCTATCTATCTATCCCTGCAGCGATGCCACATCATTAGATATAAAGTAAGGATTATAGGCAACTTCAGGCAAACAAAGGCACAACAGAACTGGGGTAGAAAGTAGAAAATATGGAGAGAGTGGAAAGCTCTATTTA
Source organism: Fringilla coelebs (assembly GCF_963513975.1). Lineage (NCBI taxonomy): Eukaryota > Metazoa > Chordata > Aves > Passeriformes > Fringillidae > Fringilla > Fringilla coelebs. Next base: position 48,386,642 of record NC_140028.1, on the reverse strand, counting down.
GTCTGTACACATTGTGAAAATAGAAGATAGGTCTGACATTTGGAGTCATCATTTCAAAGGGCCCTTCCTACTACATTCATAGAAAATTTGGCTTCTTGTGATAAACACCTGAGAAGTCTGGCCTCAAACCTGCAAATGTTAAGCAAGGGCAAAAAAATTTTAAACACAGAGTTTGTTCCTGAGCCTGCTGAATTCCATGGAAGAGTTTATCAACATTGTCTGGCTTTTGTTCAGGCTTAGAGTCATTATTACAATTACTGACAAGAATGTAATACCACAGAGCAAGGTTTTGTAGACGAACAAGTGCTGCTAATCTTTTTGCTGCATCTCAGCCTTGATTCTTCTTCTAGGGATAACTTTGCTATGCAGTCATCTTGTTTCTCTTGGTTGACAAAAAAGTCAACAATTGGACATACTCCATATTACCCTCTTTATTATGTTCATTTTACACATAAATTGGCATCATCTAAACTCAGTAGGCAAGCGTTTGGCTTCATTTTAGGAAATGTTTAAGTGTTAAAATTAAGCTGAAACTGAAAGTATCCAGACTGTTTATTTTTTGACCCTTCAACAGTGGGTAAAAATGTGAACGTGAATTGTAGCAAAACAGCAAAATAGAAGTCTTAGGAGAGGAATACAGTAGCAAACCCAGCTAATCTCCAGTACTACAATCTTCCCAGGACCATAATATTTCAGGACCTCATGAGCTTTGAATCATTTATCCTACATTCCTAGGAGCTAGGTGAATAAAAGATCTGTAGGTGTCAGGCACTGCTCAGGATGTTTGTGGTTGAACATTGGTCTCCAAAGCCCTCAGGCAAGGCTCTCATTCTAGACTGTGCAGTGAGGATCCTGGAAGGAGTGAAGACTGTGTCTCACTGCTTATTTTTACTTCAGGTTAAAGCCAAGGGAGAGGGAGCTTGCAGGGTAGGACATGACCAAGGCCAGGAGGGCAGGAATTATGGAAAAAGAATTATTGGAAAACTTAGAGAAAACCTAGCACAAGTATGCAATATTTTTTTATCTGTTTTCCTTGCCTGCATTTGAAGCAGGGTTGAGTGTTTTGTTTCTCTGCACGTGGAGCTCTCCCCATGCTGTGCTTTCCTCTACAATGATTTACAAACTGCTCTCCTCTGCTTCATTCTCCTTCTCGGGGAGATTGCCAGTCCTGTCAGCATTATCCTCTGACACTTTGGTCCAGAAATATTTCAGGATCAGACATGCTTTCCTTGCCTTTGCTGCCTATATTTCTGGAAGGTTGGTGAACCAGACAGTGCTTTGCACTTGATGGTTTGATGCCAGTGCCGGACAGGGATGAGTTAGCAGCCACTTAGTCTGCAGAGCATAGTACCAACCTCACTCTACAAACAGTAGCAAACCTGAAAATCCAGGGAAACAGGAAGCCTCTTGAAGTGCAAACTGTTCCCTTATTCAGACCTTCTGGCTGTAGCTGCTGATGGAAAGGAATTTGCAGCAGGAATTGCAGACCAACCTAAAGCTCCAACTAAATATAGTCTTACACTGGTTGGGGGGAAGGAGAGGAAATACAGCAGGGAAAAGGAGAGCCAGGAGTACTCTTAATACACAAAACCCATGTTGAGAGCAGCTAGGCATAATTAATTAATGATGAATTTTAATAGCAGAGTTTATGTGTTTAGATTCTCTTCTAAGTTAAGTTGAAGTATGAGTGATTCTGTATCCAGAAGAGGCGTTACATAGCTGTGCATGTTACAAAAAGAAAACACGTGTGAGTACCAAATATTACTCATTGAACAAAAATAAAGCAAATGAGTCATATAAAACAACTCTACAAACAAAAGTTGCAAAATGCCTGGGAAAACTTAAGTAATTCAATTGCTAGGCTCATTTGGTATTCCTCTAGCAGGCCTGAAAAACTTATGGGATGCCAAGGGGACCTTAGTGTGAACTGCAGAGGAAGAGAATGAAGTGTAAGGGCTAAGTGTGCATGATAGGGTCATCTTTTCCCCAGAGAACATGAAACAGCTGAACAATGTGGTTTCAGCTCTCTCATCTCTTAGACAAACTTGCTTTGCAAGGAGATGTAGCCAAAATCATGGATTTCCTGCAGTTCTTGGGCAGGAGCAGGCTCAGACAAAGACAGGAGAACATGGGATTTTCATTTTTGCTTGTGTCAAAAGAATCAGGAACATAAAAACTGATTTCATTTCAGCAGAATAACAGAGTACCACCATCAATACTTTTGCAAAGACGTGATTTATGACTGATGTTCATTTTGACAGGACTCAGTTCTGTCTAACCCTATGCATCATTTGAAGCTACTTCCAGGGTCAGTGCAGGGTTTGGAGAGTGCTCAGGGGCTAGCAAAGGTCTCAATCAAACTTGAACCCAGGATGGCAGAGTTTCAGGATTGGAAGACCTCCAGACCCTCAAAGTTTTTCACTATCTCTCTTAAGGTACCTTCATGTATCTTCTCCCCTCTACTGTGACCTTACCAATCCTCTAAAACTGCTGTGTCCTCCTGGATTGTGGCAGATTCATTCTGTGAGAGGTTTTACTGTAGCTGCTGGGTAGAGTGCTAATGTTCTGAAATGCAAACCCTGCCTTGACATGTACATAAGAGTTAAATGGTACTTGCATCTCTACCATCTCCATGTCCATTTAGAAGAAGGGAAAGGCCCCCCAGAATCCTCATTAAGTCTAGGAGACTTGAAGAGTGGATTTTGAAGGTTCCAGCTATTAGGGTTGGGTTGAACTCTGAACTAGTCTGACTTGTACACCACTTCAGTGTTTCAGCTTGTCTTCTGCACATCACACAAACATAAACCCTCACACCAGCGAGATACGTGGTTGGAATTACACTGGAATTGAGACTGCCTAAATTTAAAGTGTCAGAAGCTACAAGTCTAAAGTTCTACCTCACACAAGTAACATTTTTGCTGGCAACGTGATGCTCAGTATCTGCTACTGTAGACTGCTTAATGTGGCTCTCAGCTTGACGCAGTGGTATGAAATATAGCAAAGGTGACAAAGTTATCTCTGCCCTTGTTTATTGCCTGAATTCAGTTCCAGTGTTTATAAGACAAAAAACAGTATTCCAAAAGCAGGGGAAAAAAGATATTTAAATTCAGTAGTGCATATGAATAATACTTGAAAAGACAAATAGTGTTTGGTTTAGTTAATATATTGCTCATTAGTGGACCACAATACAGACATTTTTTAAAAGACTGCAATCACCATGACAACCTGATAACATTTAGTCACATCATTTCCGAGTATGATTATCCTCCTTAAAAACTTTTCTTTTTTATGAAAACAAAGGGCAAATTTCAAGTCTGTGGTCTGTTCTTAAGATAACCTGTAAGTTTCCCCTTTAAAAAGTACAGCAATTCAGTGGGAAAATGCAAGGAGAACTAAAAGAAAGCTATAACTGGAAGAGAGGCAATATGTACTAAAATTGTAATCTCAAGTTCAAGGAAAACTGTGCTGTCCTACCCTGTAAAATCCACACATAGACGGAGGTTTGCACACACAATTTAGACTTTATGTGTTAACTTTAATAGGATCTTCATCAAGGTGTTACCGTCCCATGATGGAATGAAGGATCAGCACCAACTAGGCAGATGTCACTGCAGGAAAAAAGGAGGTGGAGACTGAGACCTTTGAACACACTCATCCTTGCAGTCCCTCAGTAGCAGAGCAGGGACACCAGTTGCTAGCTCACACCTGAAGGATCTTCTGGGCAGGACTGTCTGGTCTTCAGGCTGACTTATCCCTGAAACTCTGAAAGACTTGAAATGCCTCAGGGTGCTGGGCAACAGATCACGTTGGGGGTGCAAAACGTGTTGTTATGATGGAAAGAGTGGGGAGGATGTTTGCTCTTTCTGCCGTGGGCTGGAGCTGCTCCTGGTGATGATCACACAAGGCAGAGCAGCTGTGGGTCAGTGTGTGCAGTGCTAACACAACAGGGGCAGGCCAGCCCCCTGTAATTCACTCCTGGGATGAAGGGAGGTCACGCTTCCCTGTTTTCCTGAGAACATTACCTACTCCATTCTCTGAAGCTATCGACATTAAGAGCACAGTAGCCCATGTCGGCTTGCAGCTAACATAGCGAAATGACGTGCCTTGATAAATAGGTTGAATTTTATCGGTAACCTCTGCTGTCTTACACTGATTTACTATCATCATCTCAGGCACTGCCAAATTATTATTTTATTGGGAAGGAAAATAGAGGTACCACAAAGTGACACTTATTCCTGAGACGAATTTGGCAGGCAGCCGTGATAAGAAGGACTCAGTGGCCTGAGTGTGATCCTCCCAGTGGGACTGCTGCAGTGTGAGGATTCCCTTACTAGGATACAGCGGGAGCGGGGCCTGAAGCCCCCTTTGGCAGGCATCCATGGCATCTCGTTAGGTTAACACTTTTTGGAGAAAATGTTTGCAAGCTTCAAATGCGTGCAAACTTGCAATCGGACGCGTAATTAATTGTGATTTCCTGACAGAAATTAGTTGGTTAAGCACTTCTGCTTCTGGTTCAGGCAAGATGACTGCCAGCAAAGTCACTGGTCAGGAATTCGCAGAAAGCCAAGGAGAAAGTGTGCAAAGGCTGTCAAAATAAATTTGGTCTGGGAGTCTGAATTAATTGAATTAATAATCAGAAGGGGAATAAAGTATTTTTATTGTTCAGATGAATATAGATAGAGAACCCAAACCCCTTAGTTGAATTCAGAAAGTTTTGGATTTAGGGATTCTACTTGATTTACAAAGACATTGGACCAATTGTCTTAAATATATTTGATACTGAAGCTTTGCACCATTATTTCTGATTTCTCCTACACCTCACTGGGCAAAAAGTACTCCCAGACCTTGTTTTCATGGGAACCCAGGATGTGATTCCCCCTTGAAGCCAGTCGACATCAGTGCAGGGCTGAGCAGTCGCTCCAAACTGCTAGCCTGCTTCATGCCTTCCCTGGCTCCTGGCTTTACACGAGAATGTGTGGGATGAGGAGACTTCATCAGGACTATTAATAATGGAGGTGATGTGTAAGACCTTCACCATTATTATCCTGAGTGCAAAACAAACCACTCAAGAGCATGAACATTGAAGGAAAGCAGGTAAATGGTCTTGAGCATGACAGTGTTGCCAGGGTTCAGACTGAGAAGGGTCTTTGGGAAGCCCAGTCAGAAAAGCACGGATCTCCAACAGCTTTGGTGGGTGTTCTGCAGAGCTGCAGATGCCTTGTGGGTGCTGGCCATTGCTCCCAGACTGATCACTGCTGGCAAGGCTGCTTAGCAGATGGCCAGCCCACCAGCTTTCTGTCATAGGAAGAAAACACCTGCAAATATTCCCCTTACTGCTGTGTATGCTTTGTGGAGAAAGCATGGCTCTGCTCAGATGGCTGTTGTTCAAACACAGGAGCACTTTTGGCACAGGAAGCATTTGCAGACCCCTTGCCTTCAGGTTAGCTGGGGAAACACCACAAAAGGCTACAGACCTCCAGGTTTTAGGGGCTTTGGTGCGCCCACAGGTGTTCTCAGTGGGATCACGCTGCAATATGAGCATAATTAAACCATAGCATGGTGGACAGTGGCAGAAGGCAAGCAGCAAACAAGGTGCTGTTTCCACTCCAGCCTTCCTTGCAGGCCCTGGCAGGCTGCTGAAGTGTGTTTCCTGCCTGGCACCGCTGGCATGGGATGGTATTTGGGAGTGTGGTATCCAAGGCAATGCAGTGCCGCACCAGGCACCAGCCTCCCACCTTCCAAAGAGATGCTGAGCTCCACTTGGCCCTCTGCACGGTGGGAGTGGGAAAAAGGGCCGAGCTTTCTTATCTCTGATTTCATAATTTTATTGAAATATTGTGGCTGATTAAGTACTTGAGAATGACTCTTCATGCAATTTTGGTATTGCAAGCTCCTTAGGGGCAGGCCCTTGTAAGCCTGTGTTCTCCATTTCAGTATGAATAAAGGAGGCTATTTCAAATCGCCCTTTAGGAATTACAACTATGAAAACCCCCATAAAATGATTCCAAATTCTCCTCCATACACTCTAAATGCTGTCACACTAACCTTCTTCTGTTTTCAAATGATTAAAGTCTTTGTTCCTTAGCTAAGGACAAGGATCCAGCCCAGAACTACACATTTCACAGCAGTTATAAACTCCTCAAGACAAGTGGCTCTAATGGAAACAAAAACAACTCTGTAATGGTAGCAGGTGCAAAATGAAACAGTACATTAAAAATAGCCTGGCTGCATTCTCCAGTGGCATGAGTTCTACATGCATATGACTCCAAAATAATCCATTTATCCTTTCTCCCCGTGGTTACAAGAAGCTGGTCCGCGCGGTGAATCCCGAGGCTCTGCAGGCACGGCTGTAAGAACTGAAGCAAAACCACAGCCCGCCAGCCAGGCGCTCCCCTCTGCCTTCCTTTAGCATCAGAAGCCAGTTTTCCCTGGCTTCTTCCTGCTGCAGGTGGGGAAAACACTTTGACAAGCCAATGCATCTCTTCAGCCTCTGATAAGTACTGACTTTATTCCTAGGAGTATGAGGTTAAGTTAATTTGCATTTTGCTAAGCATGAATTTGGCTCTGGATCTGATTCTGTTGCAGTGTTTAGTGACCACAAGCTACCCTGGAGTTTTGAGAGCTGAGCAATTTTCTGTGGAAAAAGAAGCATATTTCTCCTTTAAGTTGCCAGCATTTCAGAAGCAGAACTCAGCTTTCACAGACTCCACCCAGCCTTTCTTCTGCCTGCCATTTCTTCCCTGGATCCAAACCTTCACTCCATCCTAGGCTTTCTTTCTTTTCATTAGGACTGATTTGTGGTGTCATCTGGTGACCTCACAGGATATATTTTAAGAATTCCTCTCCATGTTTGCATTTGCCAGTCAGATATTTGAGCCAGCTGACTCAAAAGCAACAATGAACCTAAATGCTGCCATGGTGCTAAAATTGTGGAAAACAGTCTTAAAACCTATGGATGCATTTTGTGAGCAATCACCCAGCTTCATCCAAGTGAAGCTTTTGTTTGCCCTCTTCTTTAGTGAGGGCTTCTCTGGGTCTTGCTTGACTGCAAGAATATTCACTTTGCTAACGAGAGGAAACATCTCAATCAAAAACTTCCAGGCAAAATTAAAACTTCCACGTAGTTCATCGTCACACTAGTTGTTAGGCAATGGGAAGAGCTAAAAAATACCATTTTAATATTGTTAATTTAAGCAACCTTTGGAAGTTGAGTTGTTGGTCACTCATATTCATTTTTTCCGCTGGGTTGGCTCTCATGCCTGATTTGTTGATCTCAGCAGACAAGTAGACGGAGTAGACAAACTGAACCACAGCCCCAGTAATTTTTGTGGGGGCAGGTTTTGTCTGTAGGATTCCTCCTGTGATCCAGCTTGTGTCTCTGCTGCTCAGTACAAGGTCTGTCAGGCTATGTATTCAGAGGATGTCAATGAAGTCCCTCTGCTGATGGCTGAACATTATTTTATCTAGATAAATGTCTCACAGGGCCTTTTCCAGCAGCTCCTGAGCTGCAGTCACTGAGCCCAGAGACATGAGGCCCTAATTGCAGTTGGTTTATATCACCCATCATGAATCAACTCCTCTAGCATAACTCAGTTTGTCACAGCTTAGTGCAGTCTTGGTATGCAGCCCTGGGTGCCTTGCTGTCACAGAGACTCACCCATGAGAATGCAGATGTCCTGGGTGCTTGGGGACCTGCTCCTGCCCCTGTTCCAAGGCTGCATGCAGCAGGGATGATGTCCTGGCCAGTGTGAGCAGGTCACTTGAGGAGCTCCATGAAGGGACACTTTCACCTGCTGAGGTTTCCCCATAAAGAGCAAAACCAGCTAATTGTCTAATATAATATCAGCCTTTCAAAGCAGCCATGCCAGGACCTATAGGAAGGCCTGTTTGACTCCAGTAATCAATTCCTCTTCTGTGTGGGGCTGGTCACTGGACTTTGTCCAGTGAATTCAATGTTTAGGATACCCTACAATGGAGAGAATAAAAGGCTTTGCTTGCCCACCTGCCATGGTCAGCCAAGCTCACCTGCAATGCGTGTTTTCCAGATGCTCAGGAGCACCACGGAGTCTAAATAGGGAATTACATTGACAGAGCCAGTCTTGTGCAGCAGCATTTGCAGCTTTCTGGAGGCACCAGCAAAGTGGCTGGGGACGCTGGCCAGCACTTGGTTAGCCAGGCTTTATTGGCAGATGGTCAACATAGCATAGCCCTTCCCCATGGCTGAAGAGTTCTGTAAGCTTGGAGGCCTTGCTCATATTCCAAATCCATGCTCTGTTTATATTTTCCTTGTCCTGAACAAAAATTGGCCCCATTGTGTGGGAGCAACACTGGAAAAGAAAAACAAGAAACATCCACTGAGGGAAAATGGATATTGTGGGAGCTGAGGAAATGCACATACTTTGCTGATTCCATTTTCTGATGATGTCAGAGTCGAAGAATATCTCTTAAAAAAAAACCCTCGGCAACTTGGAATCAAAAGCTCTGTTCATCACAGTCTCTTGTTAAAAGAAGAAATGTAAACACTCTCCCTTGCCACCCCCCTCTTCCCCCCATCCTCCAAGAAATTAAATCTGACTCCATTTGGATGGGCCCTCAGATGGAATCAAGAGTATGTCTCCAGGGAGGGAGGCGTTAATGTACCGGGGGAGGGATGGAGCGGGGGGGACAGGAAAATTTGATTGTGCTATGTGAAATGCAGGGATTCAAGCTGCTGCTTCTCATGGAGGCTGAAGAAGGGCAGCCTGACACTTTACAGATTGGGTGTAATACACAGGAAATTTGTCCTTTCTGCCAGAGCAGTCTAGGGATAGGGCTACCCACACCCCTCCCCAGCCACTCTGCTTAGCTGGTAAAAGCTCAGGAGAAAAGGGTTAAATAAATGTTTGTGATATGATAAGGTGCTTGTTTATTCAAGGGATGACAGATTATTGGCTCCCAAGGCAGGGTTGAAAAATAGTACAAAGGAGCTGGCGTTCCCTTCACTGATGTGATTTCCTCCTAAGGTTTTGCTCTTTGGTAGGAACAATATGCGCTGGGAATTAAGAGGGATGACTTTATTTCAGACTGGAACAGACAGACTAAGAGCTGTTTTCTGGAGTCACTGACTCTGTTTTTGTTTTCATGGGTTGCTTTTTTTTTTCAGTTTTTTTTCCTTTCAGTTGAACGACTTCTCCCAAACTCTTTGGAAATGGGGTTATCTCTGATCCGGGAGGAACACCCAGCATGGCAAGCTGACTAGAACACTTCAAATTAGGGGTTTGACCCTTTTACTTTGTACATAATTTTCTATTTTATCACCACGTCTCTAAAGCTAGCTCCTGCTTCACTGCCCTTGGATAAGAGCTCAGGTCCTTGCCAAGGACTGCACATAAGTCAGTAAAAGCTGGGCATTACAGCAGAGCCCACGGCTGCCAGAGGACTACACGCACGTCTTGCAGACCAAATTCTCCTTTTTACAAAACTGCTGGTGAAATCCAGAACAGCCCTCTTTTACTCGAGTGCATTGCACAGATACTGAGCTGCAGGGTGCTCCTGGCCAGGTGCCTCTGTGACTGTACCTCTGGCAGTGATGCTGCATTGGGAATGTGGGGCCAGGCCCCTGCAGAAGACTGGAACTTTGAGCAGATCCTGGACACATTTCATTGATAAAGATAGAAAAGGTGCTACTTTGTGCCCCAGTTTTAGATGCCCTAAAATTGCCTTTTATTGCCCCTCAGGTATGGGCTAGCCTGAGCTCCCTCCTCCACCACAAAACGTTTCATTCCAAGGGGCTGGGGAGGATGTCAGGGAGAGGGCATTGCGCAGGGTCAGGGTCTTCCTTCCTGACCGTGTCGCTGCCTGGGGCCAGCGGTGATGGCAGCAAAGGCCTGACCGCTGTGAGAGCTTCTGCACACCAGGAAGAGGTGGGGATTTGGGTGACATCAAGTGTTTCCCACCACTTGTGTCACCCTGAAAGTGAATCGCCGGCCAAATGCCCGCAGCAACGGGATGGCTCTCCATCAGCACCATGGCCGGGAGAGCTCTTCACATTGAAACTTCACGTTATTAGGACAAATACACATTGTCTGGCCACAACACATCAAAAGGGGAGGGGAGGGCTCCTCAGCAGCGCGGGACGTGTGTGACAGCCCTTGGGCAGGGAGGGCAGCAGCGGAGATGCCCGGGCTGCCAGCAGCGACAGCGCAGCAGTGATGCTCCGGCTGCACCGAGCCGGTGGAGCCGGTGCGCCTCGAGCACCGCGGGAGAGCACGCTAGCGGCTGCTCGTCTGGAAAAGCAGGCAGCGGTTCCCATGATCCTGGAGTAAATGACAGTTAAGCCGCACATTTGTTTTCAATGCTTGGATCTGGCACTGGATTTCTTTTTGAATGAAAACTATGCCAAACATCTTTTATAATTTTTTTTTCCTCAAGCAAATATGTGAGCAATCCAGCAGCAGAGTGCCAGAAACATTTGCTTTCCTTCCTAAGAAGTGGGGTAAAGGAAAGAAAACACCAACCACACACGCATACAACAGATTTTATTTAAAGGCTTAAAGGAGGCCAAGTCACTTTAAACACTGGTAGGACTGGGCTATTGGACTCTGCTCCTGTGTGTATGTGATGTGCAGGGGGAGAGTAAAAATGCGTGTGTTGGGGTAGGCATGGAAAGACTTTAATGCTGCCTAGTACTTTCAGGTACTGCGCTGCCTTGCAAATAACTATACATGCATAAAATTAATGAAAAAAAAAGTTTAAAAGGGTCAGAATCAAAGCTCGAGGCCAGAATTTGGCTCTTGGAATGAGAACTCTGACTCATTTCGTGGGTAAGCCCAGGAGTAAGCTATGGAGATAGCAGATCAACATGTGTCTTCAGTGCTGCAACAGCGTGGGCCCAAGCAGCAAAAACACTGCTCCTAAAATCCTTGGAGCCGTACACAATCATGGCAAACAAAGATCAAGCAGGGGTGCAGGCTGCACTAGAAGGTGGATTAGTGTTCAAAGGCCGAGTCAAAGGAGAAAGGAGATAAGGTGGATGGTGTCATAGCAAAGACAGCTATTAAATGTAGTGGTAATCTGCTGAGCCACAGCCAAACAGAGCCTTTTTGCCTTGTTGGACATGAATAACTCAGGGACAGATGGGAGCTGGGAGGGGGAAAGGGGGTGGGTAGGGTATGGAGGGGTGAAGGTCTGTCTGAAGGCTTGCTCCTCAGCATTTCTAGGCACACAAAGTCCCCTTCTCCTCTACCCTGACTGGTCCTGCTGGAGCTGCTGTGGCACCTAAGTGCCCCCCACCTTGTAGGAGGCTTAGCTGAGCATTTAATTTGGAAAGCACTCACCATTCCCTGGTCACTCACGTATGGTATGTGGGCACCTTCCCAGCCCAAAATCCAGAAAAAAGGAGCCTGTAAATCCTGTTACATGTCTGAACAACATTTTACTTGCAGCCTCTCACTGTCTCTATACCTTCTCCTATGCTGCTACAATATTTACTAGGACTGAGAGGCCAGATCATTCTAAATCCAAGTCCTGTGCTTATTCCCATGTCAATAAAAAGGCTTCAGTATTATTTGTTCTGTACAAGAGCAACACATAGCCTTTGAAATGCCACTTGCCCCCCTTCACCCCATGCCCATGATGTTTCCAAGGGCAGTTTACTGTCTGGTGCACTGTGGAACAAGTGCTTAGGAAGGAACATTGCCTGCATTTCCCAGAGGATTGTGTTTGGCAGTTTAGAGCAGGTATTTCTATGATCTTTTAGAGACTTGTCCCTGGTGCTCCAAATCTGAGTGTTGGTAATGTTTCCCTAGTTGTGGTGCAGTCCTGTCCCTCTCTGTGGAGTGGAGTCAGTTCACACCAGGGGCTGAACTGGTTTGAACAAACATTGTAAAATATCCAGCTCTGCAATGTGTCAGTAATCTCTGCCAATAGAAATATTCTTACATACATCCTTCAGTCCTTCATCTGCCATTTATGTTTATCCACACAAAAAAAAAGGGGGGGGGTGGGGGTGGGTGTTGGAATTTTATTACATGCACATGTTCCCTCCCCAATCTATATGAACAAATTACCCCAACCCAGAAAGCAGCAGCTCAGGATGCACATAATTTCTCCTGTATGTGGAAAAAAATAGTGTATCAATGGGATTGCATATTTTTAGGTCCAGCCTTTGTTTTCAGGATGCTCTTTCAATTTTGGGTCAGGTTAAGTCAAATATTTCCATTCAGTGCTTCACAGAGAACAAACCCCCCTCTGGCTGCTGAGCCATTTCTCTTTTTGGACATGAAGTTGGTCTTCAACCAAGCCTGGGTAACAGGTTAACAGAAAGTCAGGGGAAGGTCTTGTAGGATGCAATAATTCTTTGCTAAGAGACTATGTGGAACCAGAGGAGAAGGAGGTTATGTCCTGAGGCTGTGTCTTTGCACCGTCCTCAGTCCCTGCAGGGGGGACCATTGGCTGAGCCTGAGCATTAGACCCCTCACCCAGGCTGCTGGCTGGATTCTGAACCCAAAACCTTGCTTGCCAGGTTTGCACAGGTTAAAGAATTTACTGGGCTATAAACCCCCATACCCAGCCACATCCAGGGCTGTTTCATTACATGGGGGAAGGAATAGAGGGAGCCCTTGACCCGGTCAGTCGCTGTATCTCCAACTCTCACCCCCACAGGCCAATTTTTGCAGCCCCAAGCCCAGTTTTGCCACCATCCTGCACCAAAACAGTGCCACTGAGTGTGGCATGTGCCCTGTTTGCCCCTGCCCAACACGGCACACAACCAAGCCAGTACATTCTTTCTTTGCTTCGATCACTGTCATGACTCACAGACCTTCCTCCTCCCTTATACTCCCCACCCCAGGGATCACAGGCTGAGCGCAATGATAATTTGGTTGCTGATGCAGTTCTGTGATGATGGGGATCACAGCCAGTGAGATTTTGATTTTGAAGAGGAGGCAAAGGCTGCTGTTTACCTCATCCCCCAGCTGCTGACAGCCACACGGCTTCCTGGCACTGCCTCTGGGGTGATGCACAGCCTCCACTTCCCCAGCACGGCTTCGTCCCCGGAGAGGTGTCATTTTGCCCAGCACAGGGGTAATTCCTTCAGTTACAGGGAAGCAATCAATCACATAGGTGTGCTGTCCCTAGCTTGGTGGCACTAGCCTGTCTGGGGGCACCCCCAGTTCCTCCTTCCTGCTCCTGCCAGATACAGACGGCTCTGCAGGAGAACTAATGGTGCCGCAGCAGCCCCAGCTTCTGGAATTTCCTGGCTTTTCATAATCTTAACATCTCATTAGCGTTTATTTGCAGATGCATATCCTTGTTCTCTTCTCACACAGGCTGCTGTAAATCACCGCTGGCTCTGCTGCAATCACTGCCATCACCTCAGAAAGGAAAGGCCAGTTCCCAGAGGCAGAGGCACTGCTGCAGAAGCAGTGTCTTCATTACCACAGCCTGAGCCTCCAAGCTAACTGTGCCATCTCCAGAGGCCAAAGTCAAAGCCAGAGCCTCATTTGAACTTTCCTTTCATCACCTTGTCAAGCACTGGAACAGGCTGCATAGGGAGGTGGTTGAGTCACCATTCCTGGAGGTATTTAAAAGGTGTGTGGATGTGACGCCTGGGGACATGGTTTAGTGAACTTGGCAGTGCTGGGTTAACAATTGGACTTGATGACTTATAGGTCTTCTCCAACCTAGGGGATTCTATGATTCTATGATCTCTCCAAACCAAATTCACAGAATTTCACAGACTTGCCCTTTGCTAGCTTCTACTTAGAAGTAGGGCCACCACATTACCTTTTATTGGAGCAATGGATTCAGCCAGACCTTTGATAAATGGAAGAGGTTTTGGCAAACATGTTTTGAGCAAGCAAATACTTTATCTGAATGCAGAAAGAAATCGTTAATATTACATGCACTAGAATGGCATGAGGCTTTATTTTTAGCTGAGTAGGAAATAGTGAGGTTAGCATGGTTATTCCAAGGTTGAAGATCAAGTGGCAAAATGGTTAAAGTGTAAACAGGACTGGAGAGAGATGAAACAGGGAGCATCTGTCTTCTCCTTATTTCTTCATGGTGATCACTCATAGTCAATATTTTTGCTATGATAATAAAGCTGCATTTTAAATAGAGATTTGTGTTTGATTGATTGGTCTCCAGTTATTGCTAAGAGTACAATGTTGTTATGTAATGTCACTCATTGCACACAGGGTCAGTTATTGCATCAAATGTAGATTATCAAAATGACAGGAAAATCTCTTCTGCTGGAGAAAACCTTAACCAAACTCTTTAATGGGATTTCATCTCCTCTTCAGTGGGAGGCCCAAATACCCAACAGTGAAGGAAAGAGACAGAGGCAGATCTCATTGATCACTGCCTTGAAACACAGGTGGTCATCATTGTCCAGCTCCACATTTAAACTTTCCTAAGCATCAAACTTTTCAAAAGATCCAAAAGACTAAAGCACAAACCTGTTGGCCAAGCTTCATCCTCTTCCCCATGCTGCTGTTGAAGCTTCCTGAGATTTTGCCAACCCATCCTCTCAAACTCCTCTGAGATGGTGGCCCACGTGCCTGGTGGCTGCCTTGCCACCACTCCTTCGTTCCTTCCCATGGTGTGGCCAAAGCTGCCCTCACAGACACCCTGGCACAAAGGGTGCATCAGCCATCCCCACCTCCAGCATTTGCTCAGGGATTCAGACCCTCACGTTACAGCCAAGCCCTGCTGCTGGAAACTGAAGCTCCAGAGGAGCCTTTTCTACCCCACTGAATGGTTGCCTGGTGCAGTGTCCCAGCTGCTGCACCCAGCCTGTCCAGGCAGAGAAGGATATTTGCCTCTTGTGCTCCTTGGAAAACATTCCTCAGATAAAACTGAGTTCATAATTCATCAAAATATACTAAATTACAGGAAAGCTGTAAAAAAAGAAACCTATAAACTGTGTGCAGATACAAGATACACTGAAAGACGCAACCATAAATCAATATACACCTCATAAGAAATCTTCCTATATTTAATGTGTACAAAATATGAAGCAAATAAATACATCTCATTGTATATTCCTACAGGCTGTTTTGGTTTGGGTTTTTAAAATTTTTTTTCCTCTCAACCTGAGATTAAAGCTAGCATCACAGATTTATTCTAGTGGAAATGCTGATGTTTGTGTGAAGTGAACTCCTTCTTTGTTTATGTAACCCCAGGTTTTCAGCTACTTTATCAAGTAACTACCTCTTCATATTTGCTGGCTGGCAGAAAATATTAACTTTGTTCCACAGCTCTAGTTACAATCAGGATGATACAACAAGCATGTGGTTAAGGGGATATTAAAGCAGCAAAACTGTCCTGCGAGGGTTCCTGTCCCTAAGGGTGACAAACTGTGCTGTTGGTCTGTGGGACAGATTTTCCACAAAGGAGAAAGAGGGAAGGTGGGAGCAAAGGACTCTTATTTGTGCAATGCTTTCTCTTTGAAAAGACAATGCCTTTACTAGCATGATTTAATTTTTCGTTGGCCGCGAGGTGGGCAGGCAGTTTGACTAGATAAAGGTTGTAGGTCCCTTCCGACAAGCCATTCTACTCTATCCACTTTCTTCTCTCTACCTCGTGTTGTAGCACAACAAGATTTCCCGAAGCAGGAGCAGAGTTTTTACTTCCATGTCTTTGCAGTGGCCGAGGTGGAGACTTTGCTTTTCTTGGCCAGCACATCGCTGAGGCGCTGGAAAGGAGGACGTGGGAGCGCAAGGAGAGCACCTGTGTTGCTGCAGGTGACCCAAAACACTGTCCATGCTCCCACCTGCATCCTGCCACACCCTGTTCACAGCCCTGCTGCATTCAGCCCAATGTGGACCCATAATTAAGGATGGGGTGAGTGTTGGCCAAAACAACAGAAGAGATGCTCTGAGTGCAGTGAGTGTTTCTGGTCCATGCTGCTCACCAAGATAACACACATGTCCTTTCCATTCAGGTTAGAAGAGAAAGTATTATAATTTTTCTATGCAACAAGTACCATTCCTGCAGAACTCTGCAGCCTATTTTAAACAAGGGATTAGCAAGTACTTCAGGCCAATCTCACACCATTTTTATCAGCATTTATGTAAAATCACCTTTCATGCGTATATTTATCTAATCATTACTTACTGCCCCACTTAACTCAAAAATATTTCTTTTTGATTTTAATATAAAGTTTCTGATTTTAATATAATTTTCCCATTTTCTTTTTCCCCCTCTAAAACAAAAGGTTTCTTTTTTAGTGGGTTGCCGGCTAAAAACTATGAAATATTCATTCCACACCTTGCCAAAAGTTGTCCAAAATGAAACAGTGACAGGGTCATGTAAATCCAGATATGTCATGGCTGTAAGGGTAGTGGGGAGAGAAGCCTGTCTGTAAGTGGGGGGTATGATTCATTTGGATAACAATAGAGTCCACTGCCCTTTTCTACCAAATGTTTTTAGTTTGTCTCAAATAAGTCATTGTCTAACTTGTATAAATCTTTCCATCGTTTCTTGAATTATTGCTGGATATTTGGGAAAAATATTTTTGGGTTTTTATATTGAAAAAAAAAAAAGAAAAAAAAAAGAAAAAGCTGATTTCAATCACTTCCAAAAAACACTTAACTCCTTGACACGAGGTCAGCAAGAGGGTTCGGAGTGTTCATGCTTTTTTGTGTGTGCGTGTATGTGTGTGTGTTTTCTTTCTAATCTTCAAGCTGTTCCCTGAGAGACACATTGAGAACTGGGGCTTGTCTGCTGACATGTTTTACACAGCTGATCCATTAGGATCCTGCTCTTCCTAGCCTCCCTGGCACCGCTTTGATCAGCGACATGTTTTTCAAAAAAAAAAAAAGGGGGGGAAAAAAAAGAGTAAAAGGCACTTCTCTGATCAGGAATCCCTCCCCTCCACTAAATCATCCCGGGCACTTTTAAGCCATAGGAACCACTGAGGGACCCTTCAGCTCTGGGAGGCTTCACGACAGCTCTGTGCTAAAACATCCAGACATGAGCCAGCAACATCTTTTGCCCAATGGCCTCTCCAGCCCAGCTCTGTGATTAACCTCTTCCCAGCCCGTTGGGAAGCCCTCTGCCATGCCTGCCTTCCCAACAGGATGCATTCCAGAGAGCCTTGGTGCCCATCACACACACCAGGCACGAAGCACAAATGCCAGAACAGCTTCAGTTCCCTGCCTGCTTGCAAAAGCTTTCCTCACCTGGAAAATGTGGCTGCTGCGGGATATTGTTTCTGCCTTTTCATTGGGGTGGGAGGTTAGTTTATTTTTGCTGAGCAACTTTGTAAAAGTTGGTCAGAAAAGTGTATGGCTGTGGGAGGTCATGGTGAGGGGGAAAAGAGAGAAGGGACACAATGAACAGGAATGGATTCAGATGTGTGTGCTTAGCCTGCCACTCTTATCCAGGCCAGATATGCATGAAAATGGAACTGTAGAGACAATCTCACAATACATCTCAGCCAGACTAACATCTGACAGGGGGCACCAGGGGCACAGAGATTATGGACAGGCTGTGGATGGTACAAAGAGGGTGAGTGATGCTCTATCCATGTGGAAGGACCCTCTGACAACACACAGGGCAGATACAGCCAGGCTGTGGCCCTGTCTGCACTGTAACCCCTCACAGCACATGCACACAGTGCCAGACAAGACCTCTCCAAGGGGTGAGTGAACCCCTGTGGGTTAATGCCACTGGCCAATGCTGGGACCCTCCTTGTCCAGCTCAGCAGGGAATCTTGCTCTGGGACAGCTGCTCTGACTGCACTGGGAGGCACCAGATGCAGCAGTGACTGCCAGCAGAGACTGCTGACAGATGGCTCCACTTGGCTTTGTGGCAGGCCCTGTGTGATAGACACCCTTTCTTTAGCTGTTAGGTACCATTTTGAAATGTTTAAATCCCTACTTTTTTTTTGGAAAGAGGAAAAGGGGACTGCTGTACAAGGGTCCCTAGCAGTGGGTGGGGAGGTGAGGGCTGTCAGGTGTGCTGCTGCTGCTGCTGCTGTTGTGACCATCCAGATCAGCTTCCTTCCCATCCCTCCTCTTTAATATCCATGAGCCTGGTGGGGTCTTCACTTTGAGCACTTTCTGGGCAGCCAGTAATAAGCACCTCATGGTAGGGAGGGAGGAGACTAACTAACAAAATATTCATTGCTGTGTCCAAGACAAAATGAAGTCTTCAAGTCTTCACTGTGCTTGTTCTTTGCCAGATTGACACCTCAGTAGGATGGAGAGTAAATGAGTCCAGGAAGATGTGGCAGTTTGAGCCCTAAATAAGCACTCTGTGGTGTTCAGCAGCAGCAGGCGTAGTGCCATGGTGGGACTAGCACAGGGTGGTACTGATTGCTCCCTTGTGCAGGTCTTCAGAGTCACTGCAGTTTGCAGGAGATGGAGCACATACCAGACATTGCAGAGATCCAGATGAATTGTCCACTGCTCAAGGAAACCCCCTAAACTACATTTCTAGCAGCTTCTCTTCTCCTCACCCATCTCACCCCCACCCCACATTAATTCCTTGCCTTTTTTGAGCATTTCTCACTGACTTGAGTGATGAGAGGAACTTTTTGCTCTGAATTTCCAGTGTGCCCTCTTTATTTAGTTTACAGAACAAATAGGGATAGTGTGATGGAAGATGTGCTCTTGACAGCCTTCTTGAAATTGATATTTTGGCAGCACAGAAGTTGAGGAATCACTGAAATGTGCTTTCTTTTTTTTTTCCATACTCCTGCTGCTGGCTCATAAATAGCTCTGTGATTCCCACATCCAATTCTGCAAAACATCTGGGTATAGCAGCTTGTCTTTAAGGCAGACTTGAGAGCATAAATGATTTTATCTTTGGCTTGAGGCATTTGCAAGAGTTTGAAGGTGCTGTTATTTACCTTGTTTCAGGGAGGCTTTACTACATCAAATACTGGTAGTGAAATTTCCCCTATTGTTCACATTTCAGCTTGAAGCCCCTGCAGCCTGGTGAGCACCCCTAATCTGCATCCCCACCACCCCATTTTTATCCTACAGGTCCTCTCTGACATGGCACTTGTGAGCTTTGTTAAGCAGGCCAGGCTTTAGAGAGAGTTTTAAAAAAAGCACAAATCCAGTCTCAGTTCACTTACACTTCAGTTCAGACTGTGGCTGGAGGAGGATCTCTTCAGCTCTAGGTTTTCCTCACAGTATAAATCCCTGTGACTGGATCCCATAAAACAGTCTCATAAGCTCCCTAAGAATTTGTCGGGATGCCAGGTCTGGCGTGCCTAGCCCTCACAAAATGGGGTAGCTGAAAGGAGCAGGGTGAAAAGAAGCCAAACACCTTAGTAAAAGCAAGGATTAAGAGGGGGGAAAAAGCCACATTAAAAAAACATCCATTTTTTTCGGGCCATTTGCAGATAAATGACCTCTGTTCTTCTAATTAAAGAAAATGTGCAATTAGCTTAATCAGATCTGTGGGAAGAAAAGCAGTCGCTGAGTCTCAAAAGGCAGGTTCTGAGAAACTGCAGCCAACTTTTCCTGGGGCTGACTGGAGACACTACATCAGAAACAGCATGAGCCCTGCCAAAGACTTCTTCCTGTGAAAAATGATGTTTCAATTTAGGCTCCTGTATATTGTTTTCCTTAATCTCCCTCTCACTTGCTTACTCACTTGATCTCTCTTGCTCTTTGACACTCTAAATAGAGGCATGAAGAGGTATTGCCTTGTACTGATGGGGGCAATGCATCCCAATTTCCCAATGAAACAAGATGGAGTTTATCATCTCAGTCCCCCATCAGCCTTCATGTTCTTTGTGATCCTTGAATGGCACATCAGATACAAAAGCATTCAGGGGTTAGAAATTAGGACTTTCCTTCAGGAAAGGAAAATTGGACTTGTGCAACGGGGAAAGGTCTTGAAAGCCTTAGTGCTTGTGGGGGTGAAGCTCCTGAAAGGCTGTTGGAAATCCTTGTGAGGAAACTGGGCTCAGAGATCAGTCCCTCTTTAAAGACAAAGTGGGAAATTGTGCAAACTGCAGGGCTGGTGCCCTTAACCCTTTGCCAATAACCTCCTCTGGCTTGGTCCACAGGCATTCAAAGAATAGAAAACAGGCAAGGAAGAAACACACACCACATTAGAAGAAAAAAAGTGGGTTTAAAGCATTATCTATTCAAGTAATTTTTAAGTCCAGTGTTCTTCCTAAAAGTGGGGAAAATCCCTTTTAGTCAGGCAGAGCAAAGGGCCAGCCCTACAACAATCTTGCCAAACCCACAAACTGGGCTGCAGCTGGGCAAATGGGGACACCACTAATGATCAGAAAAAATAGCCCTTATTCTGTCCACTCCTAAACATGCATTTCCAAAGGGTATTTTTGAGCTTGTTTTCAGTCATCTCTGAAGCCACACAGGCATTTTATATTTTTCTGAATGTAGATTCTAAGAAGTGAGAGAGAGATACAAAGTCATTCCATCCCTCCTTCTCCCCCCAGCCCCTGCCACTCCTATTTTCCTGCAGAGGGTGGTGTTTGGGTCAGGGTTTGCTGGCTCTGCTGCATTTCCAGTGCAAGAGATGAAGACCAACTCAGTGGCTATGGTTGCTGTTTCATTCTCTTCTTCTTAGAGGACAATTCCTCAGCGTCTGGCCAGTAACAACCACTTGTTCACAAGTGCTTGCTCCTCCTCATGCCCACCTCCAGTTCAGCTTGTTGTTGACATGCCCCACAAGACCTGGGCTGGTATTTCATATGGGAGTTTTCCCCATCAGAGCAGTTGGTAGATAGTGTCCTGGTTTGCCCAGTTCAGAAATCCCTTTTCTGTCCTATGGGAGTGACCTCAGCTCTTCAGAGAGTGATTGCATTTTGTGGGAGGCACAATTCCATCTTTACATCTGTATCTGATGTGCCTGAAGTGCCTCCATGTGCTGGCAAAACTCTGGTTGCTCATATGCAGGCAGTAAATACCCCCAAACCCAGACTTTTTTTCTGATTCTTGGGGTATCTGTGTTTCTAAACCCTTCTGTCCCAAGGGTTTTTGGTCTTTCTTATAGATATCTTATAGAAAATAAAAATTGATTTCAAAATATTGTTGTGATCCTTGTTGTTTGAGATTTTTTTTCTTTAACAAGTAGATGCTTGGTTTTTCAGCTATGGCTTGGGTTTTGTTTTTGCTTGTTTGTTTACAATTTTTCACCTAGAGAGAAGTACAGTTCAAAAAACCAGAAGTCTCTTTGCTCTTGCCTGTGCTTCTTGTTGACTCCTAATTTTTTTCCATAGCTCGATAAGGGGAAAAAAGTCAGGGTTAAAAATAAAGATGGGGCCCTAAAATATCTCCAAACCAACAATAGGAAACGGATGTGTTTAGTTTTTGGTTGGTTTCCAAAAATCTGAAGGAGGTAATACTTTATGTTAAAAATATTTATTAGCTCGGGTAATGAACACATTCAGATAAAAAGCCCGTTGCCTGAAGTGTGAGGCAACAAATAAGCTAAACCTTGACTATTCTACATCATGTAATGAATGTTTTCATGCAAAACTAGAACCTCTTGACCAGGCAGGAGGGAATAACATGCAAGTCTGTGTCACACAGCTCTGCATGCTGTGGATGGGATGAATTCAGCTTTGCTTTCAGCCCCAAGATCACTTCAGGGAGTTCTGGTGTACCTAGCAGGGGCTGCACCCAGTCCTGGCCCCTGACTTTTAGCAGCCACCAGCCTGTGAGGTGGCTTGAGAGAGCAGGGTTTTTGCTTGCATCCACGGGTCCCAGAGGACCCCCGGGTATTTGCTTGGTGCGGCAGGGCCAGCGGGCTCCCCGCCAGCAGCTCCAAAATGTTGAGAGCTGGAGGCTGGCCCGAGTCTCTGAAAAACCCCATCACTAACATTTCTGACAAGATAAACTGCATTTTGAATGTGGAGATGACCTTGGTAATCAGAAATAAATCAGCAGGATAATCAAAATTGATGGGTAAGTCAAATCTAGAAAATTTATATACTGGAGCCCTATAGAATAGCTTGGAAATCCCCATAAGTAGGGTCCTGGCTGAAATTTTGGTCCCTTTGCTGCAGTAATTTAAACTTTTCTATTTACTTTGGCACTCCTCAGTTCAATGACTTGGCCTGATCAAAATGCTTTGATATGTCCAGCAAAAATAAAAAATATAAAAGTCCAAGGGTAGTATCTTGGTTTAGGACAACTGTGAACATGAAATTTAATCCCGGGCTTTGCAAGAGGGACTCTCTAGAATGTACTGAAGGGGAAAGCAATTAATACTGCATTAAAAAAACCCAGAATGGTCCTTCCTTTTTGCCTTGCTTTTCAATGTCCTGTAATTTGGGCCAAAGCAAACAGTGCTTACGCCACTGCTGATGTTCGAAGTTCATGTACCGCTGCTGATGTTACGTACATTAACACAGCAGCCACTGGAAAGGAAAAGCAAGTGCAATTTGTCCAGAGCGTGGACAAAAGGGGAGTACAGAATGAAGCAGGTCCTCCCATTACTTTATTTTATTCCCTGCTGTTAATTGCTTTCTCGCTACACCCTTGCTTTGTCCTTTTGGCACGCAGGCTACCATCACTCTGCACAGCTACTGGAGTCGAAATTGCTCCAAGCAAGACTCATTATCCCTTAAACAATCTCAGCTCTGGAGGCGCTGCTCTGACACTCTCTAAAACCTATTTACTGGCTACAGGGTGGTTAGTCCTGCTTCATATCAGTGCAAGGAAAGTAGAGTCAGGCCAACTCTCTGATCTACTTGAGCCTGATATGTGGCTTACTCTGCTTTTATATCAATCAAGAATTTGGCCTTGAGATCTCCACACTCTTGGTTTGGCCTAGAGTTAAGAAAAAAAAAAACCCACAAAAATCCACTTCCAAATCTGTACCTCTCTTTGCCTTTCCTTCATCCTATCCAGACCCTACTGCATACACTTCATGTCTGCAAAGTTAACCAAAGTCCTGGACCACTTACAGGCCATTTGTTGCTTTCTATTACACTTGGTGCTTGTGTTTACATACATCTGTCTTCTTAAAAACATTTTGGAGAGAAGCATCACTTTTTTTGCAGCACTGGTAAATATTTTTCCACTAAACTGCTCTGAAGTAAAGTTTATTTTAGCTAACAAGAAAAGATGCTCTTCATGAAGCCTGCCAGGGATTAGTTTCTGTTTTTCATTGGCAAAATAGGCCTGAGAACTGTGTATTGAGATTTCAGTGTCTGCAGTTGTCATTTTGATGTCCGCTATTTTTGCTTTTTTCTAAGGGGCTGTTCAATGCTTGAGTCATATCTTCAGTGCCATAACCCCACAATCTTCTTTCAAAAGCACTTCAAAAACAAATTTACCTCCATGGGTTCTGAGCAACAAATTTGACATGGCATAACATGGAAATTCCTTCAGAAGTTCTGTGTTGGAGTTTCCATCTCAGTCTTCCTTGCTTGGAACAATATATTTGAACAAAATAAACAACATGAGACAGGCTAGTTATTTTCTGACCAGTCTGCTTGCAAATTTTTTAAGCCCTTAGAGATGTAAAAGGTAACAGTGCTTAACTTGACCAGCTAACTAACAAACCAGTACTAACCAGCCAGCAGAGAAGATAAACAGCCAGGTAATAAGGGGCAGGATTGGGAGAAAGATATCAGAAGAATTACAAACTGTATTTTTAGTATGTGTATGGAAGATGGAAGATTATTGAAGATCAATTTCAGGGAGTCATGTAGGGGCCCACATGTGAAGTATCAAAGGAAAGGAACTCAGTTCATTGACAAGTGTTGAAGATGGAAGTTTACTGGTTAACAGAAAAGCTGGAAAACAGCTCAGGGAGACATTAAGAGAGGTATGGAGGCACATAGAGAAAAACAGTATTTTCTTCCACACCATGAATTGCCTCTATTCCCTGGTTTCCTAAGTAAAAAAGACCCCATGAAACAAGTTGTGCTGGTGGACATTGACACAGCTGGGCTATATGAGCATGCTGCATCTCAGTCTGAGCCTCCAATCATCCTTCTCTGAGCATGGGGAAAGACTTTTTGGATGGCACTTCGGGGAGAGGACAACCTCAGCAGAAGGTCTAGCTTAGGGATCATGGATCAGGAAGAAGGCAATGCTGCATCTGCTTATGCTGAAGGAGTGTCAGGCTTTTGGGAAGTGGGATAGAAGAGCCAGAAGTACGAGACTTCTGCTGCTCAGTGTGGAGGATCTGATGATGATGATGATGAAGATGATTCCTATGATTATTATGGCAGGAGGACCCATGAAAAGGGGTCTTCTTGCACATAAACCAGGTATGGGTTCAGCTACTGGACATGTAAAGGTTTGGAATCATCTCAGCCTGCTGTCTCTGGAAAAAACTGCTGCCTTCAAGCAACCAATTAAAGGACTTTGCTTAGAATTTACCCATTTGTACTTTAGTAATTTCAAATCATTGAGTAAGTGTGACATTTCACCATCTTCTTATTGTTTCCTTCTCTTTTATTACCCTTCACCATGCAGACTACATTCTGATGTCATATAATAGTTTTCTGCACTGAAAAAATATCAAGGCATTTTAGGATGCTTTTTTAATCTTCCAGATACTTATCATCAGTTTAGGAAAAAAAAAAAGTAATTTGATGGCTCAGGACTTCAAGGAAACCCATTCCTCACTGCAGTACCCACAACTACAAATGCAGCTTTTTTGGAAATGGAGTGTACAGCAAGGCACACATATTAAGCAGTTCAAATTCTGGTCATGCTCAAACAGCAGTTACTGCCATAATTTTCTGGCTTTGCATTAATTCATTGAGCAGGAACCTTGGCTTGGTTGTAGCATTTTTTTCTTGTCTGAAAGATGATCTGGCTAATAGAGGACAAACATTGGAGCTCCTCTGTTCTTTCCTCTTCCCTCTTGCACATACATACACATTTATAGGTCTGTTGCATACAGATGCCAAACACACATACATACAGAACAATCACATATACACATAGAATACTTACCTGTAGGCACACAAAGGAATCCTCACACTCTTTTCTAGAGCCAATGTGTGTGAAGACTTGAAGGGGCAGTTTGCTTCTCTGCCATGCTCTTTTGTGTTTTCATTTCCAATAATCCAGCAGATGCCCCTAGATCATGTGGAGGGGAAATAGCTGCATCAGCTGCTTCTAGGCAAACAAAACAGGCTTTTGTGGCTATAATGTAATGTTTTCCTTGGAATACATGGTATTCCAGGCTCTCAAAGGAACATACTCTTTCTTGGAGTTCAGGTAAAGTATTATCTATCAAAAACCTAGAATTATCAGCAGCAACAGCAGGGAAATTAGGCACACACAAATAAAAACAGTCAGAAACCTGGCTCTTACCCAGAAGACAAATGATTTCTGCTTTTTTTAGGAGTCATGCACACTGACAGTGACACTGTCAGTTCACACATGGTAACACAGCTCCAGCCCCATGTGGCTTTCCAAAGTGCGGCAGGTCTTCGGGGTTTGGCTGCAGATATGTTGGGCTGGAAGGATATCAGGTCAGCCCTGGTGCAAGAGGCTGCACACAAAGCAAACCTGTTGTCCCCATGTGGGAAATGCCAGAGGGCCTGGAGAGGGGGAAGAGGTGGCAGCCACATCTGTCCCCGCAGCACGATGTTTGCCATGCCGTTGGAGCCAGCCCATGAGCCCAGCACCATGGATGTTACAGCTGGTGCTTGCCTGAGACACTCTGGCAGCTTCTTTGCTGCCACGTTACACTAATGAGATGGAAAAGGCAAACTAGTTGAATTTTGTTCCAAGTGTGCCATGCAGGACTACCTTATACCCCAAATTTGGGCTGAAAATAAATAATCCTGGGGGACACAATTTTCTAAGCTCTGAAAGTCCAGGAATAGTCTAAAACTGTTCATGCCATCACTGGAAATCACAGAAATCAGAGTTTTCTTGTCACCTCACATGGAAGTTTACACTGCTGCAGACAGGTGGAAACAAATGTAAAGCACCTGACAGAATTGTTAAATGACTACACCAGCTGTGAGGCAATGGAGGGGTGGTACCTGGTGGTGCTGGCCACACATTTGTAAGAGCAATTGGAGAATGCAGAGGGCTGATTTTAAAGACTGAAAATCAGAGAGGTGATCACTACTCCAGCCTTCGTGGGGTGGCAAGAAGGCTTCACAGTTCTTTCCTGCGTCTGCTCCGGGAGTCCATCTTTGGTATGATACAGAAATTATCCTAAAGGAAGAAGGAAAATCTGCCCAGAAAATTGGAGCGTCCCTGCATGAGAAGGCAAGGAAATCTTGGAACAGTAAAATCTTGTTTGCTAATGACAGTTCTGAGAATTAAAAAAAAAAAAGTGGAAAAAAACCCAGAACCCCTCCATGAAACACTGATTAGATGCCAGTTCACATAGCTCTCCTTGGCTACTATGTATTATTTTCTGTATATTATTTATTTCTTTTAGAGACTAATAGATCCTGTTCTTGACAGGCACAAAGCCAGGAGGTGGGATCTTATCCAGTATTTTCATTTTTTAGGACACAAGAGGCAATGATTGTATCAGAATATTATTTGTCTGCCCAAATCACGCTCACTGTGTGAACCTCTGCAGAGGATTTCCATTCTCAGGAAAAACTGTTTTTTCAGACAAGAGGGCAAAAGAAACTCTCCTCATTCTGGCTAAGCCAGCTCAGTTAGGACAGAATCCCTTTTCGTGGGCTAAATCTCCAGTGCTAACCTTCCAACTTTCACTTACAGTTTTTTACCCAAAAACCCCTACCCACAGAATGGATTGGACCTAGGATATGTGAAATAGCTGAGTGCTGGAACAGCTCAGTTATGTATGAAGTGGTTGACATGGTAAGGTGAGAATCAAGAGAAGGCTGATGGAGCAGGAGTGTGGTTGAGTACACCTGATTTTCCCTCACCACATGGGAAGCATGGCTTTCACTGGATGGGCTTTCCAGCAAACAAATGTCAATTCCTGTGTAAAGAAGATTTGACACTCTTCAACATGGAGGCGTTTCAAGAAATACGGGGAAGATCTGCTGGGCAGATCTGCTGGGCAGACTGGGTTCAAAGCTTCCATCCCAGTCATCCTGTAAAGCCCTAGGGACTTTCAGACCAGTAATAGAAGCCTACAGAGATCTTCATGTTCCCGACTTTGTCTTCTGGATAGCATTAAAGCAGAGGCAGTCCCAGAAGGCAGGCACTATCCTTAGCCTTGCGCTTATCTGTTTGTGCGCATTTTCTCCAGCACTTAGCGTTACCAGATCCTGACTCATGAGGCTGGCTTTGCTTTTTTATGAAGCTACCAAGAGTCCTGGCACTAGCATGTGTGTGAGTGTCCTGATAAGGGTATGACAGCGTGTGGGAGGCCAGAGGCGGGTAATGCCACTGGTATGTTGAGTGGGGAATTAGTCTGCACACATGGAATGACATCTCCTTACAAAACCTCTCCAAGACAGAGGCCGAGGAGAAAAAGTAGCAATGACGGTTCAGGATTCAGCCCACCCTACCAGAACTTTCCGTCCTCGTGAATGGAGCCATTCACTGGATTCTGCTTCTTGTTTTGCTCCTTCATCTTAAAATAGAGAACTTCCTCTCAGAGGAATAACTTGTGTCGTAACACAGTCCCGGTGATGTCAGTGGAGTTACATCAAGGCTGATTTTGCTCCTCGTGTCTCGTTGCCAGAAGGTTTTCTGGAGTTAGACCCTGGGTAGCACAACTCTGAGAAGCATTTGCATTGCTTTGGTCTCAGCCTGTTTCCTCTGAGAACACAGAAAAAGGATTGAAAAATAAGGAGAAGAACCCATGAAAATGTTGCAGTTGTTTCTGCACAGAAGACTTTAAAATGGAAACACATTTTATGGAATTTTTCACACACATCCTCCCTCTCCCTCAAATTTCAATGTTCCCTTTTCTTCTCTTCTCCCTGATTTTGACATATTTCCACTGAGTGAAATGAAATGAGAAATAGCCAGGGGCTTGCTCTGACATTTTCTTCCCCGCCCGATCCTTCTGTCCACCCAGGCTCTTCTCAGTTTTATTTTGTAATTTTTTAATAGTATGGAATGGGAATAGGAACTGTAGTCTGTGTGTACTCATTTGCTGTAACCCACCCATTCTGCTGTTCTGCTGTTCCTTGCCACCTTTCTTATCATTCCTTCAGCATTTTTTTGACCATCTGAAGCTGAAAAAAAAAGAAACCCCTTGCCTGCAGATTGACAGGGAGGGGGAAATCTGGCCCCAACATCTGACATCAAGAGCTTTATGGCCTAGTCCTGCCTAATTTTAAGGGATTTTATATAGCAGAATTGGAAAGAACCAAGAGACACTTAGAGCAAATGTTCTGAAATACCAAGAATAACAAAGCACAGGCTTAATGAGTTCCAAAGTGTATGTCTGCTGTGAGTAATGATGCTTAATCCTGCTGCAAAATAATTCCTTTATATGTTCTTCTGTTTTTTAAAAAATGCATCACTGCTGCACTGGGGTCATAAAAATTACGAATATGTTTTCCCATGGCATGAAGCCATAGCATACTGTAAGGCATTGTGCTGGGCCATTATACACAGCCTGTAATCAGAAACAAATGTATTAAGTGAGATGATGTGATGTTACATGAGAAAAGTGAAAATAGAGCAGGGAAGTGTGATAGACAGTGACTTGGACCACAACATCAGCTCTGAGCAGCCCTTTTCTCTTCAGAAATCAGAGCCTATGCCAAAAGAAGCTGTTTCTAGATACTGGTCTAGAAAACAGAGACATACTTCTTGCAAGAGGGGGGAAATAAAACTTGTCTCAGAGCTGGGGTAGGCAAAAAAAAAAACTGAATTTCCTGTTCAGAAAGAGAAATTGAAAAAAAACCTGCCATGCTGCTGAGGATGGTTGTCTGTGCATTAGCACAGGCTTGGCAGTGGTCTCAGAAAAGTAAAGAAGCCCCCTGTCCAATCTTCCACATTGCAAGTTTCTTGCTGGGGTCCAAGTGTTGTCTGTGACATGGAGAGATCTACAGCTGAAGAAAGTGCTCTCAATTCTTTGGAGTTTATGTTTCTGAGACATTACAGCAGTATTACTATTATCAGCTTAAAAATTAAACTCAACTCACATTAGGAGAAATAGAGCAACTCATTTGTCTCTTTGCCAATGCTTATTTCCTAAAAAAAAATAAACAAAAAAACCTGTTTGTCACAGCTGCTTTCCTTTTGAGGAGTATACCACAACTCTTTGACATCAAAGCTGGATTTTAATTTATTGGCTTAACTTTACAGAGCACAGAGCAAAAGGTCAAGTAAAATGAGACTCCTTTAGAAAAATGATAATTGCTATTAAGAAGTGTATGGGTCATTTGAACACCCTGACAGTCCATTTCCAAGCCCCTTAGAATGGGCCCTTCAAAACTCCTGAGGCTCAGCCAGTCCTACCCTTTGGGAGATGTGAAGACTGGGCATAACTGCAATGTACCTGTGGGAGCAGTCTTCATCCCAGCAGCAAAGCAGGTTATGATATTTCCCAGGTGTGGGGAAAACAGTGGTCCCTAAAATGAGAGATGTACCCAGCATGACCTCTCCTCTATCCACTGACATTTTGCTCTGCTGGCTCTCCATGAGCTGGGATCCCCAACACACAGCACATAAGGGTTTTCATCTGATTCAGGCAAATGCTTCATCAGCCACAGATCCCCTGCAAGCCAACCAAAATGAGAGTGAGACCATCAAAATGTAGCACTGGAGCAGGCTGCCCAGGGAACCGGTGGAGTCACCACCCCTAGAACTATTTATGGGTCACACAGAAGTGGTGCTTGGGGGCATGGTTTAATGGTGGGCTTGGGAGTGCTGGTTTAACAGCTGCACTTGATCATTTCAGAGGTGCTCTCCAACCAAAACAATTCTATGATTCTATTGTACTGTGAGGACAGCAGTTCATAAATTATCTAGAAAACAGACTGCTTGATAGTACTGCTTTCTGTATTTGCTTTTTCCTTAAAACTGTCTGGTTTTATCAACAGAGAAGAGCACAATAAAGAGACCAAAAAACCTGGATAAATAAATCCTGTCTAATTATTTACAACCATCTCAGGAATTGTCTTAGCAGTAATCTTAGAAAAGATTTGGATTCACCGAAATCTACAAGACAAGTGGTTGCTGCTTCTATGCCTTCTACAGGAAACAACTGCTCAGCAACAGAGGATTGGCTCTGGAATGTACAAATAATTGATAAAATCAAGAGAATTACACCCTGGCCATTGTAAAGCAGGGATTTTCCTTCCTAATTTCTGGATCTTGGTTGAGAAATTAATATCTTTGCAATGAAAGAGAAGTTTCTCAATATTTGATGCTTCCAGACTGTGCAATTCAAACATGTATTTATGAACCACATCAGTGAGTCAGATGACTGCGTTGCCAATCCTTATGTGGCAGCATTTGCTTCTTTTCTATCCCTATTTCTCCTTTGTGAAACAGTAGGGCTACTCTAGTCCATAAATAGACACTGTTAGGGATTTACCATAAAAGAAATCCGAAGGACACTCTTTGCTATTTCCAGTTAGCTTCCCCTTTACATGAACAAGTCCCCTTAGTGGATGACCCCTCTGTGCACATAAAGCTCCTGAGACTCCCAAACACAGGAGAGAAACCATATACATCGTGTTTGTTTGCTTCAATGAAATGATTGATTTATTGGTCCCAAATTCCTCAAAAACATTTGGTTTTATCCCCTGGATAAAACCCTATCAGAGAGCTCCCAACATCAGTCAAAATCACAGCTGTCCTTTTCTACAGCAAAATGCAACTCAAAGGCCCTCCCAGTGCTCCCAGTTAGTGAGGAGCCTCCCTCTGCCCTCCAAGCACGTCCCCTGCCAGGGCACTGATATCCCCTTCGTCCTACAGTTGTTTGCTTCCCAGAATAGCTAGATTTGAGGATGAGAGCCTTCCTAATGGAGCTCGAGTGCATTTGTGGCACAATAGGTCATTTCTGGCTCACTTGCTTTCTTTTCAGCTCATGGGACAAAAAGGGACATGCTTACACCATTTGCTTACATTGGTAGGTAAAGAAAACCTTAAATGTCGCATGAGTCACTTGCACTCAATTAATTTCTGCTTGTGTTATTTATTCACGTTTAAGATATGACTTTTATTCTATATGTGACCTTCAGCAATGGAACTGATAACAAGAACATTACTTTGGAAAAGTGAAAGGTTAAACATTAACCAGAAAAATAGTTCTAAGACAAACATTTTGAATGTTTTTTCCTTCATATTTGGAAGTAACTTGTCACTTCCCCTCTTAGCACCCTCCCTCCCCCTCATATTACTGTTGTGCTGCTGTTCCTGATACTTGGTAGATGCAGTAAGCACTGTACCACCAGGTGATAGCCTCCTCTTTGCTTAAAAAAAATCACATGGGTCTTTGAGCTGGCTGCGAGCTCTGCCTGACTAGCTTTTCATCAGCAATTTCTAGGCCTGCTCATCTCCCAAGGAGTCCTACAGAGGAGCCCATCAGCTCTGTGCTCCCTCTTCTACTCCTTGTTGCACATGGGATGTGGAAAAAAAGAAAAAAATAATGGGTGAAGAGGGGAACAGGCTGAGTGGCTGCCCAAGTTTCAAAATTAACCATAGGAGTTTTGAAGTGCTGATTTTAGCAGATGTCTTTTTCCTCCATGACCCACTAACTTAACTGAGGAACGATTAACAAGTTGAAATTCATGCTACAGTGTGATGGGGAGGATGTTGTGAAGCTTTGGTAGTTCAAAAGTCTTCATATCAGTTAAGGAATAAGTAAAAATTGAAAAACGTGATCTGCTTTTAAAGCTGAGTGCCTATTTTACCTGTGTATCAATTTTTCTTTCTTATGTGGAGACATGCTTGTGAGCTGTAACTCTGCTCTGAAATGACTTCAGCTTTTCTGCTCTAAGGCTGTTGCCAGTCTCAGTCACAACCACATCAATTGTTAGAAAAAATCTGTAAATCAATAATATTACTTCTGCTTCCACCCATTTTTGGAAGCCCAGGACAAAGGACATGCATATATTTTACTCAGTAGAAATAGCCTGATTGCCTGTTGTTTGCTTAATTTGGGTAGCACAAATAAACCATCAAAAGTAAAGATGAATGAAACAGCTAAGATAAAACCAAGGCCAAACAAACATTAACAACAACAAACTAGGTGTCTGGAAAAGGGTAACTTCTGCTCTGGGAGACATTCTGGGTGGTCGAGGCTCTGCCTCAGCCCACAGCAAGACGTGGGTCCCAGGGCAGGGGGCTGCTGGACTGCAGGACAGCAGAGGGGACCACCAGCCCCTTTCCTGCTGCCTCCCCTCTGCCCTTCTTGCTCAACTTATGCCCCCCACCATGTCTTGGGTTTGTTCAATCTGCCTTTCTTGGTTCAAACATTGGTCTACTGACAATATTTTGATCCACCCAGAACAAAAACAAAAACCAAAAAACAACAAAAAACCAACCAAACAAAAAAAAAAAATAAAACCCAAACAAACAAAAAAAAGCAGCAGAAACTGTAACAAACTCTCAGGCAATGCCATCCCCTTTATTGATCTGTATACAATGGATTGGTAAAACCCTGCTACTTGTCCATATATCTCACTCTCTGCTCAGTCCCTCAAGACCTGTAGACAAAGTGGTGTCTTGTTCCAAAGAATGACACCAGGTTAGACTATGCTATAAGGATTTCCTTTCATCAGTTCGTATTTTGCCATATATCAGTATTTCATTAAATGTCCTCTTATCCTTTGCCATGGAGCAAGGTGAATAGAAACCTTCTGGTCTGCTTCTTTGGGACCATTTATTATTTCATAAGATTTTGTCATGTCTCCCCTTATTTATGTCTCCCACAAGGTAATCTGTCCTGGGATAACAGGCTGCTCCACCAGTGTTGCTGATGCAGCCACTGCCAGAGAGGACCAGAAGCCTCCCATCATAATTCCTTTGTGCAAGATTTGCAGCCAGGGTCACAGACCCATAAGGCAGGCTTGGCTTAAGGCAACTGGGGCCTGAGCCTACCACAGCGAGCCTTCTCCCAGCCCTCCCAGTCTGGCTCACACCCTTCCCCCTCTCTCATTCTCCTCACTCAGCTCCCCATGGAACCCTTCTTCCCCAGACAGATGATCCCTTCCTGTCGCCTCCCTGGGATGCACTTCTTCATTTTTTCTTAGCCAGCTCCCCTGGACAGACTCTTGGTTTCTCACTGACTTGTGCTGTTGAGGTTTCTTGGCCTGGATCCCAGGGTTCCTGCCTTAATCCATCGCTTCAAAGAGATTTGGATAAGTCTGGATAAGCTTGCAAGCCTCTGGATGCTTATTCAAAGTGCAAGGCTGGGGGAAAGGGGGAGCATCCCTGAAGGAAGCCAGAGACCATCTATGTACAGTCAAACAACCTTTTTTTTTTTTCTGAATCAGAGATAACTCCCCAAATCCCTCAGCACCTGTGTGTCAAAATCTGCATTTACACTAGTGGAAAACTATACCCTGGCCTCTGCATCCTGAAGGAAAATGCCTGGACATTTAGACACACACGTGGGCCAGCATCTCATCAGGGCATCTGTTGCAGTATTAAAAGCTGGGATTGCTTCTTTCAGGGGAGCTAGGGCATGTTTACATACCACTGGGTATTTTAGGGGTGACTCACTACAGAAGTCCCATTTGAAAACAAGAAAGAACAGGGTTTTGAAATAAAGGGCACTGAAAGGGTATGAACACAGCAACAGATCACCAAAAAATGTGAGGCTGGATTCTCCAGCCCACAGCAGTCCTGCTGGGCTGCAGTATGGGGGGGGAAGTGGTCCTGACTGAGCACAGGAGAAAGGATGAAGCAGTTGTAGGAGCTGGGCCTAAATGGAAACCTTTTCTGTACTATCTGTCCTCTTCCTTGCTTCTGATGTTGTGGATGGACTGAGAAAGTGCCATTTGGAGCTATTTCTGAATGTGTTTTGCATAGCTATGGTCCTGGTCTGAAGTCATTGGCACCTGCCATGAAGCTGGGCATGTTCTCCCAAACTAGAATCAGATTTTAGCCCTTGTGGAATCAAAGCCAGCATTTGCTCCAACCACAACTACACCAGTCCTTCCCATTAGCCCCTCAGCATTCAGGATACATTCATTCATAGTTTAGTTTTCCTGCTCCAAACATGATTGCTTTGGGAAAACTGATCTTTATTTTCCATCTAAATGAAGCCCAGTTGTGTCATGTCCACCAAAAGAACAATCTGGCTTAAAGCAGCTTTAAGAAAACCACTATCTGATGTCAGTAAATCTCTGTCTATGCCATAACTGCTTTAAGTCAGGAAGCAGTGGGTGTGCTCAAAACAACACATAAAGATAAAAGATTTCCAGTGCCAAGAACGTGGATGTATTTTGGAAGAAAACACGGGGGGCATTCTGTGCAGGAAGAGATGAAAACATGCGTCAGGCTGTGGAGCCTGCCAGTGCCACAGCTCACACACTCCAGCACTCCGGGGAAGCCAATCTTCAGATGGAGCGATGGAGGCACTGGAGGCTCCTGTCCTTGGCACACACACAGAGGGAATGGCTGCTGCTTCATTCACTTCTTTGTCTTGCAGCAGAGCAGCCTGTATTCCTCTGTTCTCTAAGAGCTGAAGGAACACCTCAGAGAACAGACCCCAGCTCCTTCTCTTTTCCAGGGATGGATGTTGAACAGTTCCTGGAGGTGGGAGAGGGTTTGGCCATCTGGCTATGCTGCACTTCCAGACTCCCATGGGCATCTACCCTCACCCTCTCCTGAGCAGAAAGGTTATGTTGCCACAACCAAACCCTTAGATGCTGGTCACACTTTGACCCTGTAACAACCCTAGAAAAGCCATTACAACAGGTGATGCTGGAATAATTCCATTAAGGTCAAGAATATTTCTATCCCTTGCCCAGTATGTGTAAGTTGGAAGGGAAGAGAGGTTATTGCTCTCTGTTAAATGTATGCCTGGTTATCAACCTACTTCTACATCTTACTGCTAGTTTTTCTTTTATTTACAGTGCAGAAAAAAATTTAAAACACACACCAGAAAAAAGGAAAAATACTAAACAAGACCAAAATAATAATAATAATAATAATAATAATAATAATAATAATAATAATAATAATAATAATAATAATAATAATAATATTAAAAAACCCAACTAAATGCAAACAAAAAAAGAGAAGTGTGCATCCACTGGAGCAGTCTTCTTTTCCAGGAGATATCATGAGGCACTGCAGTTACAGGAAAGAGAATCAATCCTCTGATTGGTTCCTTGATTAAAAGTCATTGTTTTTTTCAAGCCATAATGATATGCAGGTGATATGGTATGTAAGTAACCCGTTTAGAGGGTATTTTCACTCAGAATGGTAGGCATATCACCTCTGTCTTTTATTATCCATGCTACTTACAAAGCTTCTTCTATCCTGGAGTGTCCCAAAACTAGTCATATTGTAAAGTGCTTGCAGCCTGACTTTTACAGTCCATGTGTTTTTTCTGCCATTGGCCTTCCTCAGACAACTTTTGTTGTTCTTCCTAGTTCTTTTGGGAGGGAAGAAGAAGGCACATGGAGGGCTGCAGCTCTCCTGTCACTCCTTGTCAGAAGGGAAAAGGCAATGGCAGAGTGCCCCAACAAAGGGCATTGCTTTAGCTTGGAGAGTCTGTGTCCCACGCTGTGTCACTGAGAGGTTGTATGGTGTTAGCAAGCTGTGGTGGCAGAGTGGGAGACACTGCTTTGGGGAAATGGGTGTTCCAGCAATGTTCCCAGGTCACCCCTTAGGACACAGCCATGATTATGCACAGACTCTGCCTTTCAAAACGTGGATGGGAATGTTGGTGCTTATGAGAAACCACTGGAGATCCTGTCCTCAGTAAATATATTTTTTAAAAATAATAATTATCAGAAAAACAGTGTTTTTGTGTGATCTTTGTACATACTTGTTGTCTCTAACAGAGATTATAAAGGCTTTGGGCAAGAGCCTCCTGAGCTTGCTCTCTCCAACTCCATGTCCAGATATGCCTGTGAAACCAACTGCATAAAACCATAGTGGATTCAGACAGGCTGGTCCAAGAGCATCACACTGTACCCAGCATCTCTGGGGGGAAAACTGAAAAGCAAAATGGTCTTTCTGGGCACAGCACCTGCTCTCTGGCCTCCCTAAGGTTATCCATTCCTTGCTGCTATGCAATTGCCTTTCCAAAGCCAGAGAAAATAAGTTAAGCATTTAGGGACACTTATGCAACCTAAACAATCCAGCATAATTCTAGCGAGCGCAGCCACGGCTGTGACTGCTGCCAGGTGTCCAGACAGAGTAATTAACAAACACAAGAGAGCAGAGCTCATGGAAGCAAGGGCAGGCAGAATGTTAGACACAGAAATCAGCCTGACTAAGCCTGGCTCTTCCCTAAGAGTGAGAGCAAAGCGCTGTCCCCCGGAGCCTTCTAAAGCTGAAGCTTACAATAATAATGAAATCTCCATGGGCCCAAATGAGCCTCCCACACACATCTCGGGTAGGAGCTTACCACACAAGCAGTCCTGCTGAAATTAATGGGCTGTGTGTGGATTACAAGACGCTATTTGGAAAAACTGAGGGTGACCCCGCAGACATTTTCCCATTGTTGTTCCCATCGTCCATTCAGGATACCTGGCTTTCAGTTTAACTGTGTCCCTTCATGAAGGAAATGAAACACAGGGAAGGAGAGAGAGGGAAACACATTTTCGTGGAGAAGCATGGTGTAATGGCTGAAGCAGAAGACTTGGTGTCCAGGCTTGGCCCTCCCACTGACTCCTGTTATCTGGATGCAGTTAGCCCATCTCAGCTCTGCCATCCCTGTCAGTCGGGCACCTTGTGTGATTTAATGTCACAACGGTGACGTGGGGCCGGACAGGATCTCCCAGGATCCCGTGCATGGCTCCATACCTGCGGGTGCAGTCCCTGAAAGGGGTGATGGGGCTCTAGCTGAGAAGGAGGCAACAGCAGCGGCCTTTTCCTGTTTGCTATTCCCAGGGGTTATTTCTGGGCTGGAGGGAGGCTGCACTGTGATGTCAGTGTGTAAACAGGGAGGTGAGTGTCGTCAGGGCTCGGGGGGTGGAGATGAAGGCACGTCTGGCTCCCCGGAGAGGGGGAGGACCGGGGGGGCAGGAAAAAAAATCAGCTCAGATAAAGAAACATAAGGGAAATGGCAGTGGAGCCACGGAGGAGGCGGCGGAGGGGGGAAAGGCTGCCGTCCCCATGTAAATCGTTTGGGAAAACAGTGCACCGCCCTCCGTTAATTCCCCTGATTAAAACCGCATTAGTTTGTAGGTGTCAGGGACAGGCAGCTGTTTTCAAGGAAGCCCTGGCTCCACCGGGTCCTTCCTCGCCGGGCAGCGGCGGCTCTATCTGGAGGTAAATGTCAGCGAGGCGCGGAGCTCGCCGGCGCTTGTCCTCCTCCTGACAGGCCCTGGCCAATGTCCTGCTGCTGAGGGTCGTGGTAATTTACGTCCCTTCTGTGTACATTAACTTATCTGCAGCAGAGCTGGCGGGGCTCTTTCAGCCAGGCTGTCTCCTCCGCAGGCTGGGAGACTTTTCCTGCCTGTGGGACCCGAAGCGGGGACCGGCTGCTCGCCCCTGCCAAGTTCCTGCCCCGCACCAACAACAACAGGAGCGCCGCGGAGCCGGCGGCACGGCCCGAGCCCCCGGACCGCGGGGGACACCCGTGTCCTGAGCCCCGGGAGCCCGGCGACAGGGCAGCCAGGCGGCCGCCGACATCCAGGCACTTGCTTGTAAGCCCCCTCCTCCGCGCCGACTGTCCTCCCCGGGTCCGTTCTGCTGTTGCTGCAACAGCTGAAATGGTTATTTATTATTTGCGGCTCCCGCGGGGCTCCTTTCCCACCCCTCCTCCGCTGCCCCCGTGGAAGTAAGCAAGCAGCCTTCTCATGCAGATACTTCCCACTGGGCTGCAGATTTTGGTGGCCTGGCTGGGGTGACTGTATCCTTATGCTTTGTCAGGGAGGGATGTTAACACACAGGTACGCTGCTGTCAGCTGCAAGATCATTCTCTGATCTTGCAGATCTCTGAACCTCCCCTGAGGAGACGAGTGCCAGGCACCTGGGCACTATCTCAGTTTTCCTCCTGGCATTGCTTTTTCCCATACAGCAGGGCATTCCCTCATCCATGTAGTTAGTTTCTCTATCATCCCAAGGAGCACAACTGAGCACATTTAATAATCCAGCAGCTCCAAGGAGGTCTCCTTGATTTGGAAGTTTTGGGGGCCATTGCATTCAGACTCACATTTTGTGTGATTATTCCCTTGTGGATCACTGAGGTCTTATTGGAAACCATAAAGGATGAAGCTAACTTTGCCTGCTTTTGACTAGGTTAAGCGAGGCTGTCCATTATCATCATGGAACTCACAAAAATATTGAGAGCAGAAAACAGCAGTAGCAAAGACCACACGTCCAGCAGCCTGAACCCACACCAGTTCACCCAGAAAGAGCTGATCTGCCAACTTAATTGCTAGTAGGAAAAAGGGGGGGGAAAGAGTCCATATTTTTAACAATATCAGAAAATGTGCCCCTTGCACAGTCTTTCAGGATCTCCTGAATGACCCCCATCAGGTGGCTTGCTTTACTAGATGCAGAGGGCCACTGCTGTATCAGGCTGTATCAGAAAGCCACCTATACCCTTTCGAAGGGCCACAGTAATGCAAACAACCACAAATTACCTTTCTTCTTCACTAGGACTGAAAATGGTGTTGAATCAGGAGCTACTGGCTTGATCCTCCCACCATGTGCTTTACATGTACATCTCAGCCTAGTGATGCCTGGATGTAGCTGGTAGGTACAATAACGAGTATGAGGAAGATGTTGGGTAACAGTGATACATTCTCAAAGCTCTTGGTGAGGATTAAGCTACTCAAAATAATAGAATAATTTTAAAAAAAACCAAACAACTTATCAGCATTATGGCTGCAGGCTGTATATCTCTTTTCTAGTTCTCAGAAGCTGCAGGTCACCCTTTACCAAGGGTGAAGCTGTGAGGAGATGAACAACCTCCAATCAAGGGACAGGACCCACAACAGTAACTGTGAAATACAAGACCTGTATTTACTGCTAAATGGTCAAATCCATGATTCTAAGACCCTTGTTGGGAGACATTGAAAAGGTGGTTGGTGGCTAAGAATTCACTGAGTTTTTAGGTCTATCTAGAGCCCAAAGTTAGGCACCTACAGCATCTACAGGAAGCATGTAGACTGTTAAGCATCTCAGTTCTGGCTACCTCCCCCAGTCAGGAAAAATACCCAGGAGAGAACTTTGATTTAAACTCTGTACATTTAGAGCTTAAGCCCTAGTTTAAAAGAGAAGACCCTAAGTTCATCTAAAAGAAGAGGGCCATTTTCTAAAGACAGTCCTTTTTTAGATAGCTTTAGGGCAGTGACAGCAGCAGTAGGACCATATTTGGAGTTATCACTCTGAATATTTAGGCATTTTTATGTTGAGGATTTATTGTAGCAAGCACTTGACCCTGGTTCTGCTCCCTTAGGCCAGCTCCATAACCACTGGGCAGGTAGTCCTTTTTTCTCCTCACCTCTATACTGTGAAAGTAGCTAAATTTTCCTTCTAATTTAGTTACATCACTGATTATAAAAATAAAAATATCAAAATATTCCTAAGACTTGCTGTGATATTTTCAAAGCTCACTGTGATAAAGACTGTGCTCTTTGCCCCATTTTGACTGAAAGCTCACTAATATTTTAAAAATTCAGGCTTTGCTTACAGAATTTTTTTAAATATGGCTCAGTCAAAACACAGAGGTGAAGCCTCCATAGGATTTTCTACATTTTGTTCTAAAGGTCATAACACACGAGAATAAGCTTTTCTGTGGAAAAGCTGACAGGTTTTTCCATGTGTAGGACTCTGTCAGAGTTTTCTGCCGAGACAACACAAACACTTGAATCATGAAGCACATCCCTTCCTTCAAGCACTTCCAAGTCATCCTTTGCCCGTCTGCACTACTGTGTTAAACCTGGCCTTATGAGTTTTACAGATGGACAGGAACTAGGAGTGGAGGATGATGGAGACCCAGGGCCAGAACAGAAATAGAAGGAAATGACCAGCTTGGAGTCTAAGCAGACATGGATACGTGTTTTTATCTGGAAACCACTAGAACACGTCAAAGAACAGAAGTAATCACGTACAACTGAGTGTGAGCAAGTGTCTCTTGAGTGCTCCTCTCTTGAAACTCCAGAAAAAATTTCAAAGCAGCTTTTTTTTTTCCTGATGAGCATCACACAGTCCTTCTGCCAGTCTCTCTTAAGACAAAAATCCCTGCCAAGCTATAGGTACAACGTTACGCATAGAACATGACTTTACATCCACTTGATGCAAATAATTTTTGCTAAGGAAGAGGAACAGAAAAGAGCTAACAACTTTGCCTGTTTGACATAGATGTTTCCATGTAGTTAAGTTTTACAATGAACTTCGAAGAAGAGCAACTAGAGTAAGTTAGAAACATATAGAAATGTATAGATCTAGAAATCTCTCTGTTCAAGATAGAGTAAGTATAAACATTACTGCAAGTATGCAGTGCCAGCACTGTCTATTCTTCCAGTTAAATCAAAACTCTGTTAGAGTCTGGTTTTACAGCTGTGCCTCCCAGAATCATGTGATTTTATGATAATGTCAGCTTTTCCATCTTTATGTTTGCAGTGGAAATCCTGAATATATGTTCCTGTGGGCTGCTGCATCAGGATGCAGGGGAACAGGCCCATTCTAACAATGCTTTAAAATATCCTGATGCTTAAGAGAATGTCACAAATTGAGGTTATAAAAATGATGCTTAGCACCATTTTCTGATAAAACGTGTGTTTCCATTAAAGTTCCTCTCCTGCCTACAAGCAGCAGCAAGGGAATAAACTGAGCATCCCACACTTCCCCTTCTCATCCTGTCTATGATGCTGGGAGTCATGAATATCCCTTGATCAAGTCACGCACAGGATGAGATACTAGAGGACTGATTCTTACCCTTTGATTCCTTGTTTTCATTTTATTATAAAAGACCCTTATCTTTGTGATGCAAGAGTGGGAGTTCTTCCATTGGCACACACACAGCAGAGATCTCCGTGGCTCTGACAGGGTCTTGCAAGCTTTTCCCACCTGTCAATCTTGACCCAAATGTATTTACACAGACCTGTTGATTTTGCACACAGTACCGGTTGAAATATGAAACTTCCCAAAAATCATACAAACAGAAGAACATTTCTGTCTGTAGTACTTTTATGGCAAGTTTCACAAACCCTTCAAACAGTGTTTGTAGTTGAAACACTGGCAGCTGTTGTTTTGTCCTTTTCTTTTCTCTCTCTCTTTCTTCTAGTGACATTGCCAAGCTGTGTTCTAATCTGGTGGGCACTGGGAAAATGAAACAAAAAATAGTTGAATGGCTTCTGGTAAGCTTGAATCTTTCTGAGTCAAGGACGTGTGCTGTGAAGCAGTCAGAAATGCAAGAGCTCTCTCCCAGTGCATGCTCTTTGCCATCGAGGGGGCAATGTCATTTCTTCAAAGCAGGCTCTATTTTGATGGGCAAGACACCAGAGGATGATGTAAACCTCTAAGGATGATTACTTGGGTCCTGTGTCCATCTCAGTCTGGAAAATCGCCTTGAGAAGAGAAATCTTTGAAGCTGCTGCTCATTTGTCTGTCAGCAATGAAAACGAGGGAGATGTTAGTGGTCACAGAGAAACTTAGTCAAATGACAGGCATTGTGCTAGGAAAAAGGTCCCTATGATGTTTGCTTGTCCTCAGTACAGTTAGTCCTCCATTTTTGCTGTGGAAGCCTTCAGATAGAAGTGACAGCTTGGGAGATGCTCTGCCAGATCTCAACCACATCATGTGCAGTTTATCTTGATCTGACACTGTGAGTTCAGGGCTCTCCCCAGTGTGCTGGTGGTCCTCAGGGCTGTCACCCACATGGGGCTGGCTGGCCTGGCCTCTGGCTGGGCTTTGAGCTGCTAAGGCACATTTGGGAATGACAGTGATGCTACGTGCTTTCCCTCAGCATCTCGGGCAGCCGGAGGCACAGGGGCACAGAAGCCAGGGAGGGTCTGCAGTAACCCTCTGCACAAGCCCCGTTGCAATGGGCTGAGGATTTGGACAGTCACTTAGTGAGCCTCTTGGTGCCCTTTTCCTTTTGATAATGACAAAGAGAAAGATAGAGAAATCGAAACGTTTCTGAGCTTCGTCATGTGTCATAAACCTCTAATCTTAATCTCTGTCTTTCCAACCAATAAGCCTTCCTTCCTCATCCTCCTACGCCTGCCCACCATTCCCGTTCCCAGAACAAAGCCCCCAAATTCCCATCAGTCCTGTGGCAGAGTACCAAGACCAAACTAATAATCTGAGAATTTTTCCACTTTCCCAAAATTGTTCACAATGTGACAATAGCCATACATAACAAAACAAAGTCATACTCATGCTAAAATGCTGGCGTTAAGGTTTATTTATCCTATTTAATTCTGTGCATGCTCCAATTTCACATTTGTCATGGGAGTATCTGAGCCTCTTGCAGTGATGCATTCAGGAATGTCTCCCTCTTCCTACAGCAGAAAAAGTGCAGAGAAAGGTAATATAGAAATAGACACAAAAACAGATGCAATACAGCATCTGTGTCACTGGTACCAACAGTGGAGAGCTGTAAGATGAACTTTTGAAGAGGTCATTTAATTCCATGCCAGTGGTCAAGACCTGAAAAGTCCCTGATTTCTGTACAGTTTTCCCTTCTTATCAAGGGTCCTGTTAAAGGATCTTTGACCACAACTTTTGTCCCAGAGTTTAACTGCATGCCTTTTTAGGC
The DNA here is from genome assembly GCF_963513975.1 of Fringilla coelebs. Classification (NCBI taxonomy): domain Eukaryota; kingdom Metazoa; phylum Chordata; class Aves; order Passeriformes; family Fringillidae; genus Fringilla; species Fringilla coelebs. The sequence goes on along the minus strand of NC_140028.1, from coordinate 48,343,949 downwards.
TCCCCACTCAGGCCAAGAGGACATAGAGATAGTTCATAAGACCATAAACTTGATTCAAATCCTGATTGGACACCATTCAAAGGAGTAGAGGACAAATATGACAAATCTGGAATAGCGTCAGCTGTTGAGGAAATGCAGGACCAGTTTCTGCACACGTTGATTCACTGAAGGCTTTCTGCCTTCAGTGGCACAGGCATGAATAACTGGAGCCAGACCAATGACTGTCAGAGTGGGAGAAAATATCTTGAACAGCTCCAGATAGAACTGATCATTACTCTTGCTAAACCTCTTCAATAACCCTCTCTATAAGAATAAAAAAGAAAGTAAAAAACACGTCACATTACTGAGGATAGCTGTAAGGAACATCACTTGCCATAGAGAAAATACCAGAAATGCTAAGGCAAAGCACAAATCCCAAGGGATACAAAGCAAAAATGAGGCATTATTCTCCAAGTGTATTGATCCAAGTTGGTTCTTTTTATTTTGGTCTTCACTAAATAGAATGAACAGTGAACAAATGCTGACTGCAGTTAGCTCCACTGGCATAAAACTCATTCGTTAAAAGTTTTTAGTGCACCATTAGTCAGGGATAAAGTAGAAAATGCCAGATTGTTACCTCTTATGGAGCTAGATATTGTCAAAAATTGCCTAAATATTGACTAAATTTACTACAACAAATTTGGACTCCGCATCAGTGATCCAAAAACTCCAGATAGGTGGAAGAAGACATAGAGTGCCAAAAGACAGCAAACATAGCACTTTTTTTTTTTTTAATAGGAAGCAGTCCACAAACAATGGCCTGTCTTCTTTATCTTAATTTTCAGAAAAATAATAGAGCATAATGCTCTACACGTATCGTATAGTACAGCCATTTATATAGCCAGAAGATCAGATGACAATCAAACTACTTAAGAGATAATAGCTGCACAGGAGCATGGTTTTGTCAAACAAACACTAGCTCTCTTAAGCCTAACTCAATTTTCCTGTCTAGCAGGATATGGGTCTTTGTGAGCTGATGTCACATATCTGGATGCTAGCAAGGCTTTTGACGCTGTCTCATGTGACAGTTTCCTAAGGAAATTATAAGAAAACATGAGCTCAAAACTATTGTAAAGCAGGTGCTCAGCCACATGGAAAACTTTACTTAGCAAGTGGCTGGGAACAAGTCATTGCCAGACTGCAAAATTTCTTTGTAGTTCCACAGGGGTTCCATCTTGGGTCAACATTTTTATTAAAAACTTGAAAAATATCAGAAAGGATTTCTCACTTCTTGGAAGATGGTGGAAACATTTGGGAGGTTAGGTTAGAATTCAAAAGGTCTTTACACATTGAAGAAACAGTGCTTAAAATAACATTATCAGAAAGGGCTAGAGTAAAGTACTACAGCTAGAAAGACATTTTCAGCCAAAATGCATGTGCAGGGAAGAACTGAATAGGCAACAGTTCTTCCAAAACTGAGCTACAGAATGTGGGGGACCACACATAAAGGGTGAGTCAATTTTATGACATTAATGTAAAAACTCATCTCAGTTATAGGGATTTTTAGAAGGGAATATTTTATTCAAGACTAAAAGAAATCCTTCCACTCTGCTCAGCATCTAGAAGGCATCTGTGAAGAACTGTGCCCATATTGAAAAGACATTTCATAAAAGACTTGGACGAACTGGGAAAAGTCATGAATAATCAGAGGTTTAGACAGCATGACTTATAGAGAAAGAATGACAAAAATATGGGCTTGTTTAGTCCAGAGGGAAGATGTGATAATACATTTGAAATACATAAAATGCAGCTGGAAAGAAAGAGTAAAAATGAAAGTTCTTTCTGCCCATTAGATAGATAAAATGAGAAAATGTTAGGTGAAATTGCAGCGTGGGATGTTTTTCAATGATAAAATGAAAATTTTCAGTTGGCGAGGGCAGTTAAACACTGGCACAGAAAGCTAAAACTACCGTGGGCTAGTGATGCTCAAGAACATTGTGTGTTCCTCTCTTGTAGTCCAATCACAAGGCTTCTTCCAGTTCAGTGGTGCCTGAGGTTCTGAGAACAATGAGGAACACAAGAGCACCCTTATTGCATGGGACTGACTGACCAGCTCTGGTTCATGCCTCCCACCAAGAGGAGCACATCTCATACCAGCTCTTCCAAAAACTTTCTTCTGCCAGTATTTTCTGGATCATGACAGGCTTCAGCTCTCAGCCAATAGCTCTAATCTGTGTATTGCTCTCATCCAGATAAAGTCACCTTGGTCACATTAACCAAACAGCAGGACTGTACCACAAGAAGGTGGATCAGAACTATCTGGGTGTTCCAAGAGTTGGAACATCATCCAGCTGGCAGGAACATACTGAATAGCAGAAGAGAGAGAATTGATCCTCGGGGGACTTGTGCTGATGTCTCCCAAGAGCAGAAACAGCTTTCTCCATCTAGCAGTCACTGCCATCCCTTCAAGAGGGACCTGGCCAATTGTTACATTACCCTGTGCTGCTGTTAACATCTGAAATGAAACAGAAGTATCTCCAGGTCGAGAGTGTAAAATGTTGAATAAAGATCCAGGAGGATGAAAATGAATGGATGTTTTTCTATCTATTGACAAGGAGAGATCGTCTGTCAATGCCACTAAAGTGGCTTCATTTTGGTGTCCTGGCCTCAATCCAAATTGAACCATCTCTCACACTTATTATCCCTACTAGATATAAATTCACAGGCCATATTTCATTTTCCTGTCACATACTGGCCTGAATAAAAGGACATCTATTCAGATATACAGTATGCCTATAGTCAATATATGCTCTGTACTTCTTTCTCCCCGCTGGACAGTTAGTTTTTTATAGAGAGTAGATGTGCTAACCAGCTTATTTCAGAAGCAACACATCTCACAGTTCTACAGGGAAATTGAATTGTCCTGTTGGAAATAAAGATGAACTAAATTATCCAGTAAGTGAATGCCAACACTGAAATCATTGTTAGCACTCCTAGGTAATTCCTTAAAAAAGGAGAGATCCATTATGCCCTAACCTGCACTTTGTCACCAGTGTTGTTCCACTGTCAAGGTAAGGAACTGAGGAATGTCCGCAGACTTGTTATGACATTAATCATATTAAGCAAGTTATGTGAACAACAACTGCAATTAGACTGCAGCAATCAAAGTCATAGGAAGCATTTACATTTTGGAAGACCACAAAGGGGTATGTTTTACTTAGAAATAGCAAAGGTTGTGTCAATCTGTGAGACAGGAGCTATATACACATGTCCTTCCTGAAAACTATCCCTATCTCAGGCAGAATTTGTCTGCACCTCCAGTGAAGAGTCAGAGAGTTCAACAAGGAACTAAAACTTGACCCTGGTACCTAGTGGTATAACCTCTTCAGACTCTAATGAAGTATAAACAATCCAAACTTATCTCCTAGCATCCACTTCTCATATGGCTACCAGAAAAATGCTGAGCAAATAGTCAAGGTAAATAAATTTTAGGCTCCTTGTACAGAACTATAATGCCTCCCAAACTGCTACCTCACCACTGGGAATACTGATGGGCTGACACGAATCACTGATTGCAGACACATCTGCACTGAGGAAATAAGATTTTTTTCCCCCACAGGTTTGTACTTAGGGCAAATGAGAAATTGATCCTATGTCACCCCGCCCAGACCCTGGTGACAACCAAATCCTCCCAGACTTTTAAAGCATTCAGGCCTTGGGCATAACATAAGAATATTCTGAATATAAACTTTCCATGACTATACACAGCAAAATCAATGTCAGAATACTGTACCCCTAGCTTCCACTCATAAAGGTGATCACCAAGTATGACTGAAAAGTGCTTCTCATATTCCACTTTGCAACACGTTTTTCAGGGTTAACATTATGAAAACCAACTTGTTCATGTACTGCTTTGCAGCATCAGATGAGATCCTTACAAACAGGAATGAATAATGTGCATATGGCTACACTTAGGCATGCATCTGTCCAAGGCATCTGTATGAGGAAAGAAACTTTTGAAACAGGAAGATTCATTAACTTCACTACTGGCATTTGATCTAGGAAGATGCTTCCCATTACTCCAGGATTTGGCAAATTCAGAAGCAGAGTATGTTAGAATTTCATCTGCTGTGGCCTCCTGTCACCAAAGCTTAGTTCTTTTCTTTACTATACTAAATAATTTTGAATGCACAAAGCAGCACTATTCCAAAGATGATAATAACTTCCTTGGCTCTCCACTGCTCAGTAAGCACACAGTGCTGTAGGTACTGGTGTGGTGATTACAGCTGCCTTTCAGCTGCAGGTCAGCCAGACCTGCTCAGTGGAGTCACTGCTCTCTGGCTCCCCAGCTTCAAGGACACTACTAACAATCTTTTTTCTCTGAGGCTGAGCTGGCCTACTGCCACTGTAAACACAAAATCTCACTTACATGGTTGAAAGATTAAATATCTGATTAAAATTTCTGGCTGATAATTTGTTGAACTTGGCCATAGAGGTATATTCAATGCTCCATGCTCAGGAGTAGGGGGAGAAGAGAAAGGGTGATGTTGTATTTCACGAAACTGCAAGCAAGTCACTTCTCAGCTGAAAATCAAGATGTAGGATATGATTTGGCCATGTCCAAAGCAAGGGGTGAACTGCATTTGAGCAGGTTGTCCTCCTTGGAGCAGCCTCTGCAGGAGCACAGCTCCATGTAACCAAACCATGGTGTGAATTCACTGCAGCCACTTTTGAGATGCAGCGCCTGATTCCATGATTTACATGGCTGTAAAACCTCACCAGAGGCACAATGTAGGGATAGTCTGTAGTTGAGGCTGAATTCAGCACGGGACATCAGTGGGTTAGACCAAAAACTTCTCAGTCTCTATGAATAACTCAAGGCACCACCTGAGCCCTGGTTCATGACACTAAGGAAATCACACATGGATTTCTGGGAGCAGACATATCAGTCTCCCTACCCAGTTTCTTAGGGGCTTGTCCATAGTAAGGAGACCTGGACAACCCACTCCCTTTGTCACAGTCCTTAAAGGGGCTGGGGAGTGCTCAGCAGCAAATGCTCAGAAACATCAGGCAGGTTCCAGCGGTCACAATAAAATAAAAGGAATGGGTTTGGGTTTTTTCATTACAGGGCACAGGCAACTCTGAACTAATTTGTTATTTTTTTCAGAGACACCAGGCAGCTCCATCATAATTGCAAGTCTGACCCTTTCTGTATCTCTGGGGAAAAAAATTGGAATCTTTTATAATGGGAAAACTTAAGCAACATTAATATAGACATTTTTGGTGCTCCTGTATTGTCTTTATTGTTGTGGCTTAATTTGACATGATGGTCTCAGCCTCAAGCGTCATATTATTTCCTTGGAGTAGTTCTGACAGGACAGGAGCCTCAATCAAGCATGTTCCCCCACTGATGTTATAATTCACATGACAAGTATCAGAAAAAAACCTACAATCTACTTATAGCAAGGACTGCAAATCCCCCATCACTTCTGCAGCCAAAATTCACTGATGTGGAAGTGTCTAGACAACTACAGATTATATGAAAGGATATATATGTCAGGACTGCTTGTCCTGACAGTTCTGGTCAGTTTTGCCCATACACCTGAGCAGACCTAGTAGAGTATATGACTCCCCAGGCAAGACTTTCCAGCACTATTTTTAGCATATTCTTAGCAGTCGTGTTCCTTTTGGACTCTCTGCAGTGAAAACACTGCAGCCTTTGCAGAGACTCAACACTGCAACAATTCCTCATACCAACCGCATTGCCTCTTACTCTGTGCAGACGTGATTGGGCTTTGTTTTTCCAAATGTGTGCAAATCCCTGGCCTGTGTTTTATCTCTTCAGATTCAGTACAGTGAAGATAGATCCTGAACAATCTTAGCTCAGGCTGGGCAATGACCAATTTGTCTTAATTGGTGAGTGAAAGCTCATGGCATTGCTTCTGTTCCCAGCATCAGGTTTCATTCAACAAAATCAATGAGACACATCCATGTACTTAGAGTTAGTAAGTATGTTTTTGAATTGGGGCCTGGTTGTTCTTCAGAGCAAATATTGACATTTCTCCCCGAACTGGCTTTCCTTAGCACATTTGTGCCAATAAATGTCACTTCTCAAATGGTAAACAAAAGTGCAAATGCAGCCAAGGCAAATTAATTCAGGCAGATACCCCCAGGCAACGTTTTGCTCTGCCACCAGATGGCTGCAGGCAGTGACTGGGGGGGAACACTCTGTGCAAGTTAATGGCAAGAAATTTCTAAATGCTGAGGGGACAGGAGCACTGGGGAGCTATTCACAGCCACTCCAGCACTGGCAAGACATGAGACTTGACCTTTCCAGGGTTCAATCACACAGAAAAGCTCAAATAAAATGAAGAACACAGGGGACAGCAGTGGAGGCAACCAGCAAACCCTTTAGGTTTACCACTCACAATTAAATCTTTCCTGCAAATAGGAGAAAACAAGGGGAAATTCCAACAGGCAAGCTGGGGGGGCTGAGCTTCTGTTGCTACTGCTGCATAAAATTAATTATCAAGGTATGGCCCATGAAATCCCTGTAGCCTGTAAAGGTTTTTGCAGTGGTAACCCAACAGGTAGTTTGCATTGTGGTCATCATACAAAACTAAAAGTCTCAGTTTTGCTATGAAGGCCCCAGCAAAGCATCCTACTGCTCAGGTTAATATTCATCAGAAAATCTTGGAGGCTCCCATTCAGAAAAGACTTTTTGCTTTGTTTTTCATTGGCCTACATTCCTTCATGATTTTGTCATGCCCTGTTATATTTATCCCAGCAGTTGCCATACCCTAGAATGGCTGGACAAGCCTGGTCTTCTATCACTCCCAGAGATGAAGAAGATGCTGCTTGGAGTTCTCTGCACAAGGAAGGAGAAACCTGAAGTGCAGAGGGAAAGCAGAGCAGCAGACTCAGCATCACACTTCTGAGCAAAATATGCAACTTGATAGCCCAAAAATGTCATTGGCTGGAAGGCAGCCATTTACTTTTAAGAGTATTTAAAGTATGTTAACTACAGACCAAAAGAATACATTGTAAACACAACATAATAACTCCTCTAACAGAGGAGAGAGGTTTTTTATTTACCTACCAGAGACATTTGATTATCAAGCAAAATTGCCGTATGAAAAGAAAAGCACTCCATCACCTTGCAGGCTCAAGTGCCAGCATACCACATATAACTTTAATGTGGTCTGTACCTGTTTAGAGGTCACTTAAAAGGTAACTGTTTCAAAAAATGCATTCATATAAATGTATGTTTTAATGCCTTTTGTGTGAAATGCTGAAGTTGAGTCTTGAATGCCTGTGCTCACGAAAGATCATGTAGTATTTTTAGCTAGATTAAAAGGGGTAATCCTGGTCAAATTCCACTTTGAATACTTACACTTGGCCTCCTTTAATTCTCCTGAAGTTTCAACTGTACATTGTGTTCTCCCTGGCTTTTTCTGCAATGTGTCAGCACTACCTAGCTATGACTGCATTTCAGTAGCACGCTCAGTCATGGGGCTCTCCACCCCGCACAGGTCTGCACTGCTCCTTCTCCCTCTTCTGACACAATTGTTGCATCCTCGTGGGCCATTTCACTGGGACCTGAACAAAACAGGCTTAGCCAGACTTGATGTGCAACAAGGGAGGACATTTCACCTTTTTTTTTGTTTTTTCAGTGTTAAGACACCCGGGAAAAAAAGTCCTATGCAAGTAGGAAGGATCATTGCTGTTAATATCAACAGAAATATTTATATCTCCATCTATATTCCTTTTCACTTAACTTTTTTGGTGATAAAAGGGTCCTAATTAAAAATATAAACAGGTCTTTCACTTTTTGTTTTATATTTATCTTCCACATGTGCTTGTAATAATCCGCCTTCTTGCCAACACCATCTTGTAAATGAGATCCATATCTCAAGGGTTTATCCTGGTTAAATAAACTGAATTCAATAAAACCCATCTTCAGATATTCCACATGTGAGAGTTATTACTACACTAACATGCTACTGTTGCTTCTGTTACCTAGTGTTACAGATGCATTAACTTCTCCCCTTTGCTTGAGTTATGCTCCACTGTATATCTAAGATAAGAAAATGGAGTGCCTGGAGTCTGTTCAGTGTTATCGTATAACAAACAGTGACTTTTTTATTGAAGGAGCTCCACGAGCGATGCACGTTTTATTGAAACTAATTCAGAAGGGAAAAAAATATTTAAAGATAAATGTTGAACTAAAACCAAAGTAAGTAATGATGTTATTTGCCCCCTTTCTCTCCCCTTCCCTCCTCTTTGCCCCCAGATCATAAGCTTTGTGATAGTGTCACATGGGGCTGCACAGCATTTCTTTGCAGTCAGAGCTCAAAGGTTACAGTGCAGTCTTATAGCTGCTCCCAGTAAGGTTAGCATCAGCATTTCCTGCCCCCTGAAACTCATTCATTTATCAACCTCCTTTCTCTGAGCACCTCTGTGAAGCCTGCAAGCTGGACTGTGCTCAGAACAAACCTCAGAGCAAAACAAACAGTTGTATTTGAGTTCCACTGTGCTGCCTTTTTTTCTTTTCTTTCCTTTTGTTTTTTTCCTTTTTTATTTTTTTATTTTTTCTGGGTAACTTCTCATAGCTGCCTAGCTTGAACTTCCTGCCTTGTTACTGCAAAATGATCTGATCTGCTGTGAGACACCGAGCCCTTGGTGTGTTTTCCTGACACCATTTCTTTCTCAAAAGCACCCCAGGCCATCCACTAATCCAAGCAAAGTTCTATATTAAAAAGGTCACTGCATTCCCTCCAGAATCCTTCCATTGTTGCTTGGAAAAGAGTGCAGTGGACAACTGGGTGTTTTTCCAAAATTAAGGTACAGACCCCTCTTAGAGCAGGATCCCAGAAGAAGAGCACAAGTAAGAGATAAGATACAGTCACTCTTCCTGGTTTCCTATGGCCAAGCCTCCCTTCATGTCCCTTGCTATTTGTTTTTTTAATCTCTTTTTCCTGTTGCCTTCCCAGCAAGGAATCTGCTGCATTTCATCACAACCATGGGATGGAAATCTGCAGTTGAGTTTGCAGGGCCATGGGCAGACTGAAGGCCCAGCCCTGAGTGGTTTTGACTGGCAGCAAGAGCTCGATGTTCAGAATGATTCCAAGGGATGAGTTAGAAATTCGGGACCAAGGCTCTCCCCAGATGGCCGCAAGGCCATTCTTGGCCCATCAGAAAAATAATTAGAACGGAGTTGCAAATAGCGAGGCTTCTTTTGCAACGTTTACAGCAAGTGGAGGCCTCTCAGGAAAGATTTCCAGGAGCAGAGCCAAATTCAGAAATAAAAGCCAACAAAAGGAAGATTTACACCTCCCTCGAGAAGATAGCCAATAAGATTTCAAGGTGGATTTTGAGACTTTGGCTGCTGAGCTACATTTCTCAGATTTTTCTCTTTGATTTTAATGAGGTGAACTAATGTGTTTGTTTGCTTAAAGGAGTAATAATAGTAACACACAGAAACAAATACCAAAGGAACATCTTTTCTGAGCATCAAGGCCCACTTTCAGCATTTCATCTCCAACTACATACACTCTCTTCTTGGTTTTAATTTGCCAAAGCACATCCTCATGATGGGGTCAGGGACACTATGCTAGGAACTGTTTAAACAGCACAGAATAAAGTGTTTTTCACGGAAAATTCAAAATGTCTGCTTCTGGTAGGGGAATAAAAAGGGAAAAAAAGGAAAAAGAATGAGAGAAACTAGAACTACTGCAACATTAAAGTCCAGTGTGCTGCTATAAATCATACCTGAGACCCTGATGAACATACTGTTCAAAATACTGTAGAAATAAAACTATTGTCACGCTCTCCTATTCTCTCTTGGAGGGTTTTTCTTTCCTTGAGCTATTTCTTGCCTTTTTCTCCAAGAGATCTCCTCATTGTCCTTTTTGCACCCTCAGCTACCTTTCTTTGCTTTTTGGCTTGGGGTGCCTCAGCTACACCTCGTTTCATTCACTGGTCACAGGAGGAAGTGGAAGATTCAATGAATGAGTGAATAAGTCTGTTAATCAGGTAATCACCTTTTTTCCTTGTAGGATTCCTCCTTATCTTAAGTAAATACTAAACTCTATATCAGGAAGAAAAGGTTTCACACCTCTGAAATATAAAAAAAAAGGATATGAAAATGTCTTTTTTCTTGAGACTTCATTTATTAAACATGAAATTACCTCAGTTTCTTGCATTTGCAACCCTGGTAAATAAATATGACATGATCAGAAAATGTTTACCAGTGGTTCTGTAAACAGAAAAGGCTTCCTACATATAGGCCTTAGGTGATATTGCTTTGAAGCATTGTTTCAAGCCATATCTTGCTGGCAAAGCTTAAAAGCTTTTAAGTGGTAATATCACACTGGGAATTTTTATCCAGGCCAAACAGCCTGTTGTGAGAGGAGGAGCTGAGACCTGAGTGTCATTCCTGTACTGGCCACAGCTCCCTCTGAGATGCTGTGCTGGTTCTAGAGTACCTGGATTGCAGAATGACAGACTTTCAGACCAGTGACTGGGACTGAGAAAGAAAATGATCAGAAGGTGTTGAACCTAAAAACTCCCTTTTTTGTTCAAAGCTGGTACTTGATAGATTGGTTGGATGTGAGGTCTCAAGCTGGGGGAGGCAATGATTGGTCTCTGATTCCCCTTGCCCTGTTCCCAAGGCCTCTTTAGGCTCTGGCTCCAGGTCTCCCATGGAGGTTTCTTTTCCAAGCTGAAAAGCCTTGCTCACACACTTGGGGCATATGTGGAAACCTTCAGCTGCCTTCACCACCCTGCTGGGACCTACTTCTCTTTTGCTGGAGAGGGGGAGGGAGGATTCAGACCTGCATGCTAGTCCATGCTCATGGAAACCCATGGATCTAGGCAGTGGTGGCACCCTGACAGTCACTCTTTTGTTCTGTATATCTTTTCTAATGCTCCCTAATATCTGATTTGCTTTTTAAGGACTTTTTTTTTCTTTTTTGAGCACAGGGTTGACTTTTTCATGCAGCTATTATAGCGCCAAGATGTTGTTCACAAGAGATAACAACCTGGTCCTTGGCATTTTACATTTAATTTCCAGATCATTTTCTCCCATGTGCATCACCTGATGTTTATTTACATGGAGCTTCATCTATTATTTTACCATTTGGCCACGTAATCTTGTAAAACCCTCTGCAACTGTTCACAGCCAGCCATCGTGTTGCTATCCTGAGCAATCTAAAAATGTCCCCAGTGCTATCTCACTCCTAAGCTCTTTTACAGATCCCATATAAATATTCTGATCAAGGGTTTTATCACAGGTCTTCTGTAACCCCACTGATAACAACCTGCCATTAAAATAGACCTTGTTTTCTACTCTTTCCTTCCTATCTTCTAAGCAATTATTTATGCATGCAAGGACTTTCTATGCCATGTTTTTTAGTTTCTCTGGGAGTGACTTCTGTGGTCTCGTGGAAGACTTTTAAGAATTCAATAGACTGAATCAATGGAATATCCCTACATGTTTGCTGAGTCCTCCAGAGAAATAACATTTCATAAATAATATTGTAACAGAATTTCAACATTAGACTTCCCTTTACAAGCATAATTTTGTCTTTTGTACAGCATGGACGTCAGGACGCCTGTAGTTCCCCTGAAATTCCCTTGAACATAGTTCTTTTTTAGGTAGCACAATTAAAAATTTGGTGTTAGTTTGCCAACTGCCAGTCCTCAGCTACCAGGCTGGCTTTCAGTGTGCGTTTAAACACTGCAGTTCAGGTTTTTGATGTTTGGATTCCTCCACAGCCATTGGGCAAACACCATCTGGTCCCGACGACTTGATGCAAAACTCTCCAGTTTTTTCATTGTGCATATGGAGCCCATAACCTCTTCCACCAGCACTTCACTTAGAGACAGGTCCTCTGGCCAGTCCCTCATAAATTAAGATCCCATTGTGGGAACCTCCCCCGATCTTTCCACACGCTCTTTTTTCAGATGAAGTCTTGCATTCCTGATCTTAAATAATATAATACACTTGCGCAACACTTTTAATGAGAAAGGGTCCTTGATTCTTTTTGAAAGTTTGCAAAACCATAATTTCCATTGTGGCTGAAAAGAAAGAAGGAGTGTAAAAATAATTTCCAAAGTCATCTACCTACCAAAAGAGCTGCTGCTACAGTAAGTCAGGATAGGAAAAAAAATTGTATGTATAGTGATTTTATCTTAAATATATGTCATGGACCAAATACTGCTTGTACTGTGGGATCAGTCAGCCTAGTACACAAGGTTTTGAAACTGACAAAATCATTGTGATTTAAAGGCTAGTATAAGTTTACTCATATACTTTTATTTGCTCAAATTACACCCCTCCATGGATCCGGACTGTGACAACAACTAAACTGGTGCTCTTCCATTAAAATGTCAAGAAAACCCCTCCCTCAAAAGAAAAAAAAAATTTAAAATAGGATTGTCAGCTTTACCAAATAAGTGTAGAAATGATCTTGTTTGGAGAAGACAGAAGGAAAGAAGGCAGTAAGTGTCAGACAACTCATGGTCACTTATGCAAAAGTTTCTGAATTGCTCACGGCAAGACAGAGTGCAAAGAGTGTGAATCATAAAAAAGATCCAACAAAGCTCATAAGCACAAAACTCTTGAAATGTTTTTCATTGTTAAAACACATGAAGTCACAGAAAACAAGAGGATGCCTGCTAAGGAAGCAAGAAATTTATACCAAAATTCTACCACACTCACTTCAGTAGGTAAATTTGATCGTGAACATCACATTTATTCTTTAGAGGAATATTTTGCACTGAGTGGTTCATGAGATTTGTGTCCATGCTGTAAGATTTGTGCACAAAGAAATGGTGAAAATGAGATGATGTGATTTCCCAAGATTCACTCAGAGCTAAAATAACATAACTTTGTAGGACAAAAGCTTCTGTGTGTTGCCAACACCAAATGCTGCCAATCGTATTGCTTTTTTCAAATAATATAAAAACTAAATCTTTGATAAAGAGAACAGATTTTAGTTTGTGGCCAATGACTCCCCGCCATTGTAATGTCAAATGTTTCAAATTGCTGTTGCTCACTAAACAGTTAGGGGAAATAATCTGTCGTCTGCTGGACTGCTTTCAGTGAGGCACTGAGACTGCATTGAAATATCCCATACAAGCAGAAAACATGCTATGATCACAAAGGTCCTTGGCTTCATATCACTGTTTGCACTGATAATGCCTATGATAACTCTGCGAGATACCTCTCTAGCTATCAAGTAATGAAAAATGAAAAGGATTATCAACTTGCAGAGAGCTGGTGAGCTTATGTGCTAGAAAATACAGTAATGTATCGTTTAGATAAGTTACTGTTTGGTCTGGAAAATTGTGAAACATAGTATTTCAACACTTTTCCTCTCCTGCCAAAAGAACTTCAGAATCACAGAAGACAGTTTATTTCAAACATATGGAAAAGATGAGGAATGTTCTCTCAGAGATAACCATCTTTATAACCTGCAGTTGAAAGGATCTTCTTTTCCAGCTATTGGACACTGCTTTTGTATATTAGGTGAGCATTTCCCACTTGCACTTTTAAATATTTGGAGGGAATGGAGAGATATTTAAGTGACTGAATACTTCTTCCATGTCTCAGGCAAAACAGTCTTAATGCTTTTATGATAGGCTTGAAACTGGAACAATATGATGTTGGATGTGCTAAAGTTTATGGCATCGAACTACAGGGCAAACTGCAACAACTGATGGCAAATTACTTGTTCATAAGTATAACTCTCATCTGATATAGCAAAGGAGGAAAAAGGGAAAAGAATTTCATTCACGGTGGTACTTCAGCTTTAAAATGCTTGAGTTTACCCTCCACCTTCAAGAAATTGCTCTATCTTGATCTAGACTTGATTCTTTGGAAATGGTGCTTATTTTTCAGGAAATGGCAGGCATTGATAAAGGGATCATACTGGACAAGAGGCTGGGTAGTGGCTATTTTTATGAGAAGTGCTTTGTACTGAGACATTCACAAGTATGTGTGCACATACTCTAGAGAGTTTTGCAAAAAGAAATGGCTAAATGTTCAAGTTTTACTTAATACTACCCAGTTTCTTAAAACTTACAGTTTATTATACTATTCCCATCTCAAATTCAACAGTGACAAGAAATTTTTTCTCTGTCAACAGACTAGGAGAGAGCCTGTTGAATATGTACTTTTAGCTGAAATTCAGCGTTAAAATTAATTACAGTTGTAGAGATAAAGATTTTTTCTGATTTATTTTTATTTTAACTAATAACTAATTAGATTTTATCTAATTAACTAAATTTTTAACTAATAACTATATATTAACTAACTTTAACTTTTATCTCGCTAACTAATCTTTTAACTAGCTTTTAACTAATAATTCATTAGATTTTAATCTAACTGATTTAGATTTTAACTTTAACTTGTATGGAATATTTTAAAAATATTTAACAGCATTTTAAATAACATATTACAGCTTTATTATGACCATGATGAATCACCGTGGGGTGCACTACCCCGGTGCTATTTGCCTCAGCCATAAATACAGGTAGAGCTACCTGGAGTTCCATGGAGACAGCAAAAACCTCCTGCAAAGGTGAATAAAGGCAGTTTTTCCACCTGGATAAAGGCAGTTTTTCCACCTGGAGGTCAATGGCACTGCAAGCTGTCTGCTAGCAATACTCTATTGAGGTGCCGTAAAACTTGGCCGGCGATGTTTGCCTGAGCTGGTGCCAGAAACACACCTGGCACCAAGGTGCCCTGTGAAAGCGTCCCCAGGGGCCGTGCCCACACAGCAGAGTGCTCCAACGTCCTTCCAGTGAACCCTCCTGGTTGGACACACCAGGTGTGAGGAGCAGGGCAGGCACCCACAAGGCATCCAGCGGAGTCAGCCAAGCGAGGAGCGGCTCCGTGCGCCCGTCGTGCCCACTCTGAACGCCTGCAAGGTCTGGCAACGCGTTGCCCTGTGTCACAGTATTTCAGTTTCTTTTTGTTCACAAAGATCTGCAGACCCCTACAGTGCTATAGAAATAATGTGCATTTTAACTTGCCAAGGACAAATCAAGTGTTTTAATTTCGCACTCTAACATAAGATAAGAAAATAAACATGAGCTGCTGGGGAGTTCAGTAAACTTGCTCATGAACTGGAGGGGTGGAGTGGAGGAGGGGCAGCAGTATGTGAAAAACTTCCATTCAGTGGGAATCGGATAGAAAAGCAAATAAAAAGTTACACTGCACATGAAAAATCTTGGAAACAATTCTGAAAATACCCAGGTATCTCTGAAAAAAGCAGGCATATGTCCGGACACAATAAATTGTATTTTTTCCAAAAAAGCTCCAGCTATCAAATTACAATAATGCTGATTCCTACTTTCACTCCATCTTCAGGCTCCCCTAGCAATTTTTTTATATTAAGCCCAGTGCTGAGGAGAAATCTGGTTGACAACACTGTGGCAGTGCTATGTTTTAAAAGGAATTGCAGATTTTTATGCTCTTACAGGGATTGTGATGCAAGAGCACAGTCTGGGTCACAACATTTTAGAAAGACATTTATTGCGTTGGCAAGTTTTCCCTCTTTTTTTGGCAATTCACAAGAGCTATAGAACTCCTCAAGAGTAACAAGTTTTTTTTTCAGTCTTGATTCTTCTCAATATTCCAAGAACTCAGAATCATCTGGGAAGCTCTTCAATGACCATATCTATAACACCCACTTCTCTGGCTCATGGGGTCATGAACTGCATCTTCAACAAGTGAGCAAGCCAGATCTGAGGGAGAAGGATAGTTCAAATCATGAAACCATAAAACACCTTGGGTTGGGAGGGACTTTTAGGTATTATCTAGTCTAACTCTCTGCCATGGGCCAGGACCATCTTTCACTGGATCCAGTGGCTCAAAGCCCCATTCAACCTGACTTTGAACGGTGACGGGATATCAACAGCTTCTCTGGGAGACACATTCGTGTGTCCCACCACCCTCATCATAAAAAAATCTCTTCCTTATATCCCATCTAAACCTACTATCTTTCAGTTTAAAACTGTTGTCCCTTGTCCTGTTACTAAGGGCCCTGATACCTACTTTGTTCCTGTCTTTCTTACAAACCCCCTTTAAGTACTGAAGGGCTACTCTAAGGTCTCACCAAAGCCTTCTCACCAGGTGAGCAACCCATCTGTCTCAGCCTCTCTTCACAGGAGACCTGCTCCCTCCCTCTGATCATCTCCATTGTCCTCCTCTGGATGCACCCAAAAGATCCATGTCTTTCCTGTACCATGGACCCCAGAGCTGGATGCAGCACTCAGCTGGGGTCTCATCAGAGCAGAGCAGAGGGGCACAATCACCTCCCTTGACCTCTTGGCCACACTGCTTTAGTGCAGCCCAGGATGTGGTTGTCCTGCTGGGTTTGGAGCGCATTTTGCTGCCTTGTGTCCAGTGTTTTATCCACCAGCATCCCCAGGACTGGTCCCAAATAATTTTTTTTCTCAGAATGAAGTTCCCGTGTAAGACACCCAGCTGTGGCACTGTTACTAGCCTGAGTGTAGCTCCAGTTTTCCTTAACTAACAGCTTCTAGTCAGAGCAAAGGTGCATCCCTCATTTTTTGTTAATACTGATCACAAGTAACTCTGTGTCATTCAGTGGACCCAGGGCAATGTCAGCAGAGGACCAGCATCAGCCCCTTTGACTTCCATCATAGCACTTCTCAGGTCAGTTGCTGGGCTCTCAGAGGTAAACCTGGTGTTCTGATATCTGGCACAAGCAGTGATTAAACAATGAGCCTGTTTTGCTGTGAGCAGGCGAAAAATGTTGCATGGTTTGGATTGCTCCAGGACCGTTGTGCTCATCAAACAAAACAGGCATCCAGAGCCTCCGTCTTCTTGCACATTTCAGGAACATGGTGGCATGATCAAAAGACCAAGACTTCCAGAAACAGGAAGCAGTGATCTGTTAACTAATAAATTCTGGGGGCAGCTAAAAGCGTGAGGATGTAAATTCCTCTGGAAGTGCCTTTTCATGACACTGCAGGATCATCTGATCCTGTCTGTGGGAGTCTGCAGCATGAGTGCTGTTCAGGAAGCAGGACTCATCTTTAGGGGCCTCTTCTGAACATTGCTGTTGTAGAGGGTCCAGAAGAAACTGGGGCATGAACATAAAGGTTTTGTTTTCTTGCAGCAACCATTCTGAGAAAACAACAGTGTTACTAACAGGGGCTGTATTTGGTCAGATTATTGTGTGAACTTTCATTAGTTCTGATTCCAGGGGGAGATGCATAACTGGAAGTTTTTACAACTGGACCAGATTGGTTTGCAATTTGGGAAATAAATGGTCTAAAATACTTTTTCTAACAACACAAGAAAAGGTCAAAAGGAGAAAAGAGTTCATTGCCTATCTTGCTTTTCAGATTTTCTATTGCATTTTTTAGCAGTCACCAGATAAATAAATGCATCTAAAGGATACAGAAGTGCATCATTACAAAAAGGCATAATCACAGGGCTACCTACCTTGGCTATTGGGTACAAATATACTAATCCTACAAATTTCTAATAACTAGAAAAAGTATTTTCCTCCTCCTCCATGTAGTGACAGAGCAGAAGTTGTTCCTCAGTTTTTAATAGAATGGCAGACATTCCCCGTAACACTATACCTTGTTTTCACTTTTTTTACATCTGGTATGAGTCCCCACCTAAGAGTCTCACAGAAAATGAATGATTTAAGGCTGATGAAAACATCTCTAGGTTATATAACACAGGGACACTGACCTCCCAAATTAATTCTGTACCTCTGGTTCAAATGCTTGGTGACACCACCAAGCACAACCAGGCAAAACTGTGGGAGATAAGCACGCCTGGCTGCATTTGCTGCTCAGCACATGTCTCAGGACCAGACTGGCTTTGGCTGAGAAAATGCAGGTGGGACTTAAGGCTCTTGCAAAGGCAGCACCAGAGCACCACAGTCCCTCCGAGTGATGTGCCAGACCACTTACTTGTTCAGTATTGACTCAGAAAAAAAGCAAAGTCACCTCCTGAGTAATCAACCCCACATCCTGAGGGATATAATTGTATAAATCCTCTGAGATTTCCCAGGAGCTTTTTTTCTCACTTTTCAGATGTGGCATGTCTCTACCTGAGGAATGGTGTATCTGGGCCTGGTGGCAGGATGTCTGCAGGCAAGGGGATGAAGATTGGCAAGAACACAAGGACTTGGACACATCCTGCACCAGCATCCACAGGCTATGACAGCTTCTGTCTTGCCCCCAGCCTGAGCAGCAAATCCCATTTCCTTGATGGGAGCCCAGTGGTGAGTCAGGAGAGGCAGGTGGACTGGCTGAAATCTCCTACAGATGGGATTACAGATGTTTGAAGGAGAACATAAAGGGTTTTTTGTGCTTTATGCTTTAGTAAGTGATGAGGTATCAGAGCTGGCTTGCTCTGGAGTTGGGATATTTAGCTGTGAAAGAGGTGACACCAACATGACCCTGGGGGGAAGGGGATCTGAGGAGGCACAGTCTGCTGCAGGGATGGTATGGCTATTGGCACCTTCCTCTTAGCTGGATTACCTTCCTTGCCCTTCCTGGATTTTTGGGGGTGGTTATTTTTTGGTTTTGTTTTGTTTGGGGATTTGGGGGTTTGGGGGTTTTTTTGGTAGATAAAAAGAGCAAGTGTCACTGTCACATTCAGGCCAAACCACTTCTTCAGGTAAGGGAAACAGCAGTAAAAGGGCAATTGATGTACCAAGGGGAGACCTCATTGTGGTTTTCCCTCCCGAGGGGAAGCAGAGGGACAGGTACTGATCTCTTCAGCCTCGTGACCAGGGAGAGAGCTCGAGGGAATGGCATGCAGCTGAGTCAGGGCAGGTTTAGGCTGGGTGTCAGGAGAAGGTTCTTCACCCAGAGGGTGGTTGAGCACTGAACAGGCTCCCAGAGATGCAGTCACAGCACCAAAACTGACAGGGTTCAAGAAGCATTTGGACAACACTCTCAGGCACATAATGAGATTTTTGGGGTGTCCTGTGCAGGGACAGCAGTTGGACTCTATAATCCTGATAGATCCCTTCCAGGTCAGCATATTCTATGATTCCATAATTCCATGATAATAAACAAGTTCTTCATTTTTTTATCTTTCAGAATACAGCAGTTCCTTTTTTTTTTTTTTTTCTATTTAGCTTTATATGGAAAAACTATAATGTAATGGAAAAAACCCTAAATAATTAAAGAAACATGCCATAAACAGTCTGTAGCCTGGACCAGCCGTATGAATTAAAGACCTTACATAAAAGAAAACAACCTTGGTTACATAGAAAGAATAGAAAAGTTGAAATAATCTTTCTAAAATCTTGAACCACACATTTGTTTTATGGTCTATTAATTGGGGATTTTCAAGGTTTTTTAGCTCCCAAGAGTCCCTACAGTTTCTGCGGTCAGAATCAAGTTCTATTTTAAGAAATAATTAACTATGAGACAACTGTTAAACTGATGTATTTCCTTGTTCAGTACACAAATAGAGTTATTCAATTCTCAGAACATAAGATGAATTTATCTTCCTGTGGACATTTTAGATGGTAGCATAATGATCATTATATTTTTTTAATTGTATAAAAAATACAATTAAAAAATGAAATTATTATGGCACCATCTAAAATGTCGTAAGACTGAAACCCTCCCATCACTGCTACTGCTGTTTTACTAATTCTCTGTGTTCTTTTCGGAGGAGAGGTTGGACTGGCTATGTGAGAAACACTAAGGAGCATTAAAAGATAAAAAAGACATCCAAGGAAAAGGAGACAAGAGGATACTCAAGCAGTGTCACAGGTTTCGTGCTGTCTGTACATTGTGTCATAGTTTCTCCCTCTGCAGAGCAATACCTGCCCTCACTGACCACAGGAGACATTACTCAGGAGGATTAGAGATGATGAGTACATGAGCAGTTCCCCCTCTCCCAGGGATGCTTCTCTGACAGCTCTCCCTCCCATTCCAGCCTCGCTGCCAGCAGCATTTCCATGAGAAAGTGCTAGTTTGGCCAACTGCATCCATTCCACCAGAAACACCGAGAGCAGCCACGGTGGGTGTCCAGCCCCTCCGGCGTGCAGCCTGCCTGTCTCCCTGCAGTCCAGTGCCAGACCAGTTCCTTGACTCCCCAGTGCTTTTAAATTTCTCTGGAAATGCTGGATTACTGAGTTAAAATTTAAAAAGGAATCTTTCTCCTGCATTATTACTTCTAACTGTTGCATTTGGAGTGTTTAATTATTTAGAAGAGCAAGACCTGAGCTGGACAAAAAGTATCAGTACCCACAGACACTTGGCAAACAACAAGTTTCAATATTGTCACAGCAGTAAGACCAGTAATAATTCTTTAAATCCCCAGTTGATTGTTACTTGAAAACCACTGTATCATAGAATTCTTTAGGTTGAAAAGATCTCTGAGATCGTTGAGTCCATAGGGACACAACAAGGAGTACAACAAGCTGTGTATTGAAAAAAGACATGCTGTTTATTGTAAGAGAAATTAATCCATTCAGGTTTACCATATAAGTGATTTGCCTGTGAATCTGCTTCCAAATTAAACTTACTACATTGAAAATTGAGTTCCTTCCCCACTTACACCATGGATTCTTTTGTTTTTCTCAGTTCCGTTGGCTGTTACGTTATAGTCTCAAACAGCATCTCCCAACCGCCTCACTGAGACTAACTGAATTTATTATATAATCTCATCTCCATTTCCAAAAATTCGAGAGCAGTCTTAAAGAGCAGTCCTCTGAACTTGGCAGACACTCGTGTGGGAAAGTCTTTAAACAAAAACAAAATTGTTTATGTGCTGGGAGAAGGAGCTCCGCAAGAAGATAACGTGCGCCGTGAGCCAACACTGCCCTCAGCAGCAGAGCTGGGGTGGCTCCCGCAGCGCAGGGTCTGCTCACAGAGCTCACAGAGCTGCTGCAGCCCTTCCACCAGCTGCCCCTCCACAGCCACCCCCCAGCTCCTGCTGGCCACACGGGCACTGCTTTTGCAGCAGGGAACAGGCAGACTGAGCAAAGCAGGCAGCCAAGAATGCCCGAAGGGTGAAATGGTTTCACACAAAGTCGCTTTGAATTTGTGGACTTTGAGGACATTTATATAAGACTTGTGCTTTTCCTCAGAAATTATTTGAATTTGTAGCAGGGTTGGCTTCCCATGAGGTTTAATCACAAACCTTGGGAATTTTCTTACTTGCAATCTAATCCCAGTTCTGACAGGACACACAGTCAAATTTTCTGCATGGAAAAAACCTTGTACTTACTCAGGGTGCCAGCACAAGACGAATCCCCCAGTCAATTCCCACAGAAGTGGTGTTTAAGGACTTTCAAAGGGTGTCTGTATGATCAACTACACTGAATTAGCTAGTCCTAGAGATTTAGATTACGAGTATTTTCTCAAATATGCACATTATTACCTCTTCCGGAGAGAAAATTAAAGTGTGCCTTTGTGACATGGCTGAGAAAAGATGGCCATGTCCTGTGCTAGCAGGTGAAACCACAATCACCAGGTACCTGCTGGTACCCGAGGTGTGGCACAGACCACCAACACAGGAACCATGCACACACCTGGTCAGGTGTGAAGGTCTGAGGTAAGCAGAAGCGCTGCCATGGGTAGTTTTGCTTACTTGAAACAGAGGAATAGGGTTAGTGAGGGATTTGTAGACACATGAGGACTGTTTTTGCCTCTTGCATGCAGGTGTCAAAAGGCACTGCAGTTCCAGGGCTGTGCAGCTGTCTCAGGCATACAGATGCCACAGCAGTCGCTGCTGTGACTGCAGGGTACAGATACCTCCTGTCCCACAGGTTAGGTTTCCTAGCTGGTTAGCAGCAGTAGAGGCATGACTTCTGAATGATGTGATGTTAAGGGCTTTATATGAAGAAGAATTCCAAGAATCTAAACCTAAGTGGGCTAAACAGTCAAAAATTTTATCCCAAGGGGCAAAAGCTGAACATTTTCCGAAGAAGTTGTATCTTCTTTGATTAGATTTTGCTCCAATCTTGGTCATGAGTCATGAGAGAAGCTGATCTCCCCAAAAGGCTGTGCCCTCTTGAAGCACAGGTTTGTCTGGCAAAGGACCTGCATGTGGCTGGTCCTTCAAGGTTGTGGCACTCAACCAGCCCACGAACATTTCAGTGAGAAAACATGGAACTTTATTACAGGTGTCCCCCAAATCTAGCTGTCCATTAACACATTTGTTATGGAGCTTTATAAGGAATCTGATTCAATTGCAAAGGCAGCTCCCTAAATATGAATTGAATCTATTGAAACAAAAGTGGAGCTGATAAACAGTGGAAGGTATGAAAAAAGAGAAGGCACTTGCCTGGAAAGAAAAAGACAGTGTCCAAGAAACTCCATTTTATCTGTTGTCCAAACAACTGTAAGTTCAGATGCTCTGAAGATGACAGAGAGGAGTGATGCAGCCCGGCTGCCTTGACAGATATCCAGTTTTCCAAGCCTCTCACAGCCATCACTAGTCTCACACTGATACTCTCCAGACTGCCCCTCTGTGAGTGCTCCAGAGCCATAATCTCACAGGAAGCCAACACCTGTATGTGCTAAGATCCACTGGACAGTATCACCTGAGGATGGTACCTCTGCAAGGAGGGAGATATCTTAATGAATGAATGACTAAAGCTGATGCAGGAGGCTGCCACAGAAAAAGGCTCAGAGACACCCTGTGTATTGACTTGACCAAGGTACAGAACCTGGAAACTCTGGGATTGGATGGAAATCACAGAGCACCTTGAAGCCATTGGTTTTGTGGAGAGCTGTGACAAAGGTTGTGGCACTATGGGGCCCTTATCCCATACCTTACACCGTGATGCATGCTTGGTTTGTGCTCAAGGCAGAATAAAACAGAGCCTTGTTTCCCACTAGATCCCCCTGCTTACCTTCCCTTGGCTGCCACACACCCTGACCCGTGGGCTTCAGTGCAGTCACGCTCCCAACCCACTTCACAGCTATGGGACCACGGGCTGCACCAAGTGTGGAAGGAGAAAAAAGTTCCTTTCCTGTGGAGTGAGGGGAAACCCAGCAAAGGGATTACGAGGGTGTGAGTCACCGTGTGCCTTCTGCATGACTCTGGGGACAAGGCGGCCTCTTGTTCCGGGGCTGGGGCGAAGTCACAGCTTCGCCTGTTATTATTGTTAGTCACAGCCCCAGCTATACAAAGTCCAGCAGAAACCACACTTGCAAATGCCTCAACCTGAAACATAAAATAAACACTAGGAAAATAGCTGCTACTTGGTCTCTAAATATAACCTTGGGGCCAGATCTGCTTCCACTGAAGTCAAGTCCAGTTTTGCAATCAGCAGCAGGGGCAGTGAGATCCAGGCCTTTATTTGGAAAGATGTTAATAATCAAATTGCAGTTTTAATTTGTCACCAGGGCAGGGGTGTGATAAGACATTTTGGTTGCTGCTATAAGTAGCTCTCAGAATTTTCAGGGGCTGTTGTAGGTGCTAAAGACTTTGTGACATCCTGGCACGGCAAGGAAGGGATTCCGTGACTCTGGCATATGTCCTTGCTACAGGGAGGTGAAGAAATCGCTCTGGTCCTCCTCTGAACACCAAGGAGAGGCATAACTGGGTCTGTGAAGCTGCAAGAGGAGTGAGCCTAGAAAAACAGGAAGGTTGGAAGCTATAGGTCAGCTTCGTTCAGTGATCTTATCAATATTTTGAGTGACTCATCTGTGACTTTTTTCCTTCTAAGATTTTTATGATGTATTCACTTCCTTCATTACCATATAAAGAGGGGGAATTTCAGCATGAAAGGTGGAAAAGTGCTAAGTTAAGACAGTGAGAAAAACATAAATGTTTTTAGCTTTAGCGAACTGCTGGGTCAAATCCTCCCACGCTCATGGACTTTCCCAAATTCATGGACTTCATTCATGGTGGTATATGCTGGTTTGTGTTGGCAGAATGGATGACACAGGCTCTAAATGGTCACTTCCCAAGAACTGTGCTTCTGTGATAAGCACATTTCAACTGCCCCATGTCATCCACTGTGTATCCAGCACAGTTCTGATTGCTGTGGTGTCACAGCTAGAGCATTTTGAGTTGTTACTGGACCCCACCTGGGAAGCAGAGCCAGAAGAAGAGATGAGAAGGAGAAATAGACTGCTGCATTTCCAGGTTTCAATTCAATAGGTTCTTAGGACAAACTCTGGGAGGCATCCAGAGCTGGAAGCGCAGAGTCCCTCCTGAGAACAGTTCTGACACAGCCTGTATGTCTTTTAGCACGTTGCACATATTGCAAGTGAAGACTGGTCAATTTGTGATTGACTCCAGAAAGAGTCAATGTAAGTTTAGCCAGACTTACTAGCTCCAATTCAGCCCTGGCTTTGCCAGATCCAACCTGCCGTTTGCACAATCTCTTAGGTATTTCTGCACTCTGCTCCAAGAGGGTGTATTAGCTAATGTGCAACCCAAAGTATGTTTGCAGCACTGCAGCCACAAGGATAAATTTTGCTGGAGCCAGGGCGTGCTTAGGTGTTGCCACACAGAGTTCACTAAAGCTTTGGACTGGATCCTGGAACACTGTGCTTGAGCCCAGGAGTACAGATGGACCCCCTTACACAGTGCCAGCTAAGTGTCAGGGCCTTTGCAGCACAGTTAATCCACAACCTGGATAAACTGCTTGTGAATAATTGAGAATTCATTGTACGCCCACCTAGCACCTCTCTTTTATGGCAGGATAAACACTTCTCCATAAAAGTACTTGTAAAAGTGAATTCTACCATTATGAACACTCACATTTTATATATATTTCCTTGATGTTTTGGGGTTTTTTTTTTAATTGTAACATGAATCATGCCTTTTACTGCAGTTGAAGGTACAAATTCCAAACACTGTAGGAGCAGAAGCATTTCACCTGAAGAGCTTAGCTTGAAGTGCAGGGCACACCCAGGCAAGTAAGCAGCAGGATTCAAATCACAGCTTTACAAAATCTAATCACAGGAAAGTGACTCCTGTTAATTGAAGGCTTAATTTTCTGCCTTTGGGCACTGTCCTCCAGCTCTCATGTGTCATTTAGCTGTCAGATATTCTGCTGGCACCTGGACAGTTGTATAGGAAGATTTACAGTTCTGTGTCTGTCTACTGAGAAACAATCATATAAAAATATGAAATTAAAGCCTCAGAGGTAAGGCTTTCCTCCTTTGTCCATCTAATAGCTTTGAACTAAATTCATTGTTGGAAACATTACAGTGCTCTAGAAAATAAAGCTCCAAAGCAGTTTGAAATCGCTGGTACAGTCAGTGGAGTCTGAGCCTGCAGCCCATGTTTCTGTGGTCCAAAAATTCCAGAGTCAGTGACTTTGACTCCTTGGCTGCATCCCTAACACCTGGGACTTCTAACCACTGGCCATGCAAAGTTTAAAAAATTACCCAAGTTACTTTCCAAGTTACTTTCCAAAACTTCAAGACTTCAAGCAAGACTTCAAACTCACTTTTCCTGAAAAGATGAGGGGGATTCAGCCCAGAATGACCAGGTGACAAAATCTCTCTAGGCACCAGGAACAGCAACACTGTCACAGCCCCTCTTGCCCTCTGTCTTGAAGCTGTGAAACTCCCATAATATCCATAAGGACCAGGAATTTCCAGCTAAGGTGCTGACATTGGATGGGTGATTCTGGTGAGCATTTTATGACAGCCTTTGTAATCATTGACAACCTGACTGAAGATTATTTGCCAATAGCTCAAATACACACCCTTTACAGATGAAAAATAGTGCTATGGATCCTGGCTAGTGGATTTAACCGGGCACAAAACATCAGTTACAGGAGCATCTCATAAAAACAAAGTTTGAGTTAAAGAAAAATTTTGTCAAGTCATGAAAATATCCATGGTTGTATCCCTTGATATAGCTGTGATAGGGGGCTAAGAAGGGAAAGGGAGGAGCAAGAGGTGGTCTTTGTCAATTGACATCATTTAAGTGGCTATCCTCAGTCCCTGCAATATTCTGCTTCATTTTTTCTTAATGTAAAGATTTGCTCATGTGCCCATTGCTTCTCACAGTGAAGATGAGGTAAGGGGAGAAGACGTAAACCAATTTTCCTTGAATAGAAATTGTTACAAAAAGCTCTGACAGCCAAGGGCACGCCACCACCTGTTTTCAGCAACATGGTGGTGTTAATTCCTTCTGTTTACTCTCACCACTGTTCCTATCCCCACTGAAAAACTAAAATAAATGCCTGTGTTATTTACAGTCTGCTCTGAGGACAGGCATCAAGGTTGATTGCAGGTTCATGGTTGCCAGCCAGCCTCCCTGCTCCAGCAGGTGCCAGGCACCCTGAATTACTCCCATCACACCCTGCTCAGCAGGGCACTGAGTAAGCTGATGAATTCTTATTTCGTCTGGGAGGCAACTGCCTCCCTCCCTCCCTCCACAAGGAACATCCCACGTGTAATAAAGGTTTATAGTCAACCGGAGCAAGACTTCAAACTCATTCCTTCCAGATTCATTCATGACAAGGGTGGGGATGCTAGACTGCTCAGCAATGTTTAACTCAACAAATACTAAAATCTCCGGAGCAATGGCCCTTTATCACCTCTGCTTTCTTTAGACACAGAATCAAAGACCTAGCAAGAACATCCTGCCAGCTTGCAGTTATCAGAACTGAAAGAGAAGCAAGCTTTTAGGTGACAAACAGTTTTTAATCAAAATACAGTAATACAGTAGAGAATACAAGATTCTGGAGGGGGGGTCTGGCCTTAACATGGAAAGCAAGGCAGCATTCTCCCAAAAAGTTGATTTTAATTAGTTATATAAAATAAAGTACTTTATCTATGAAAATAGCCTCACATGTCTTACTCCACAAGGTGAGGAGGCACACAATGTCATGTTAATGAGAATGTTGCTAATGCATCAGACTCAAGCACCTGCAGAGTGCACATCTGAACCACAAAGCCTGAACAGTAAGAACCATGATTGCCTCTTTCTGGTTATGAAAAAAAGAGAATATTTAATTTCTTCAAACAAAACAGAAAGTAAGACTATCTTATTGCATCTGATCGAGATCAAGGGCTCTCCATTGCTGAGGACCATTTCCCACGTCCTCCAAAGAGGACTTGCATCCTTTAATGTCAGTGCAAATAGCCAAACAAACCCTTGCATTTTCATTTTCATATGACTGACATAGCTGCAGCATGTCAAATTTCATCAAGTATGACTTTGGAGATAGCAAGCAGCAGAACAGGTCAGAGAGCAGAGAAACTTGTTGGTGTCAGAAGGTCTGCATGGAGAGGGATCATGCAGAACTGAAACAAAATTGACATAAACTTTTTTCAGAATTTCCTGATTTTGACTACTCACAGAAATACTAGAGAGCAACAAGTGGCACAGCTCTCTCCAGTATGAATTCTCCAGGATTTTGTAAGCTAGGAAGTCTCACCGGCTGAACAGAGATTTAAACTTCCTACATTAAAGGAAATTCAGGGGGTGAGGAGGAGAGATCATCTTGCACTCTTTGATATATTTCAACTGGAAAACTAATTCACAGCTTCTGAAAATAAATTGTATGGGGTATTGTTGACAATTTGGGGTGTTGAACCCAGAAACAACAGGTTTCAGTGTCTTCCCTTTTCTGAAACTGGTCTTTGTTTTGTACTGAAACACTCCTGAGTATTTGATACCACAAAATCACGACACATGAACAGTATCATGGTTTGGGCTAGCACACTGCAAGGCCCCAGCACATTTTCCATCTCAACATCTTACTAATTTTGCACATTAGACATAACTGAAAAACACTAATTTAATTTTATGAATATTTCTGAATTTTGGTCTTCTGGCATGGAGTGAAGGCCTTGAAGATGTGTCAAGAGACAACTGCCTGTCCCAAAACCACCAAGAGTCAGGGCAGCTGGACTGGGATGAAGGACAGAACTATATTCCAAAAACTCTAAATGCACCAGATTTCTTGAAGTTTCTGTCAGCTCCTAGAGAGGCCCTAAGGAAGATGTGAGCTGTATTTTCACTTGACAGGAGTAAGAAAGAAAAGTTACTGTAATAGACACAAGTTTGCAAAATGTATCAGGCTATCTGAAAAGAGACTTTATTTCAATAGGAAAGGGTAGAGAAGGGTGTCATTAGAAAATTTACCTGGTTCCAAGGTTCCAGGAATCTCTTTGACGCAAAACAACAAGCATACCAAGTTTCATGGTGAACTCATGAAATGAGAGAATATCACTGAATACCTATTGCAAAATTCCAGAACAATTCCCTTTATGTATGCTGGACTCGCACCAAGCTCTCCAGCGCGTTCTTGAAGGGCCATGTAGGAAGAAGTCAGGCAGGAATGAAAGATTTGCTGACAGATTTGGGGAACTTTGTACCAGAAGTTGGATGTGGTCTCAGGCCTGTTACAGGACAGAAGTGCTCCATGTGAGTTCGCAAGATGAAAGACTGTCTTAGGTACTCTTATTTATGAGCTTTTAACTTTACAGTGCGTTTAAAAATCAGAGTTTACAAATACCAAAAAGAAAAAAAAAAAGAGATGATTTCTTTTGAAATTGGCAGCTGTGCAAGTAGGAGGAAGTATTACCCACCCCATCTTGCTTCGTGCCTGGCTCTGGGAAGATCCTGGCTCATTCCAAAGGAAAGAGTCAGTGAGTGTGGTATTACCCAGTGGAGCTACCCAAGCTGAGCCTAGGAGAGCGGCACTTCCCGGCATGAACCTTTAAAGCAAGAAATTCTGCTGCATTATTTTTTCCAAGAAGCCCCAGAGTTTGTTAATTTTCATTTGCAGAGCATCAGGAAACCATTCCTGCCAAAACTAATCAGCAGCTATCACCCAATGTTGAAGGATACCTTTAGACTCCTCTGGACTTGGCACCCTCCAGACTTGTTTGTCAGACCCCATAAATTTAAAAGAAATTTAAGAAAAAAATACAAAACAAAAAAAAAAGAAATACCTCGCTGAACTTTTCTGTTTTGCTGTTCTTGTAACATATATGAAACAGATCTGACAGGAGAGTTTCCTTCAGCTCATATCTCAGCAGTTAGTAAGGGTATGGGCTTTTTTTCTTTCTTTTTTTTCAACAACTTTTACTAAAAATAACTCCTTTAAGACTATAGAAGGAGATTTCCAGCCATGTACGTTCAGATGTGCCTGTGTTCATTCAGAAGGTTGATCTGGATTTAATATGCACAGCCCTGTCAATACCGTGTTAAGCCCTCTGGCACCAGAGGGTCCAGGCAGCCTCTCTGTATTGTATCCCAACCCCAAGCACCCAGAGGGGTGTAATCCATCACATCAGCTCTTGAACCAAAACTGCTGCAATTATATGCTCTCAATATAGGCCCATTAACCTATCAAAAGCATTTGAGAAGGAGTGTGATGTTGTCAGTTATTGTTCACGGGGGAGGAGTGAAGATAATTCTTATCTTGCAAATAGATTCATGCAAAACCAATTGCAGTTTGTGTTTCTCTAATTGATTTAACCCATTTTCTAGTCTATGAAAATTCCAGGGTCGAGTGCTCACACACACAAAGGGTAATGCCATTTCCCAAGAGTGGATTAGAGGGACAGCCTGTGCCTGGCCCACTCCAGGAGTGCAGAATCTAGTCAGCCACAAAGAGCCAAGCATGTTCCCAAGAAAGGCAGGAAGCATCAAAGGAGATGAAAAAGGTGGCAAAGGCAGTGCTATTCATACCAAGCAGCAATGGATGGGGCAGTGTTAACATTCACATCTCAGGTGCTTCCACGCATCAGCAGCAGTTCGAGGTGAGCTGCACCCACAGCACTTTGTGTCTCCACAAAGTGAGGCTGGAGAGTTCAATAGCCTCCAATAACCTAGTCATCCCCTTTGCAAACAGGATGACTCCCTGGCACTCAAAGCAGTCCTCTATTGGGAAATAATTGCTACAAGTAAGAATAATAGTTTGCTAAGCTTCACTGAAACAGAGAAAGGGCTCTAGATCAGGTAAGCCTGGATACAAAATGTTCAGAAAATTTCCTGTCCTGTTTGCAAAATGGGAAGTATGCCCTGT
The DNA here is from genome assembly GCF_963513975.1 of Fringilla coelebs. NCBI lineage: Eukaryota > Metazoa > Chordata > Aves > Passeriformes > Fringillidae > Fringilla > Fringilla coelebs. The sequence goes on along the minus strand of NC_140028.1, from coordinate 48,313,986 downwards.
AAGCCCTCACTTTGGTGGAGATCTAGAAGAGGAGATCATTGTAATGGAGACAGTTCTTATGTTCCTTGAGTAGTCAAGAGAGAAAGCATCCATAAAACTTAAATCTCTGTTATGATGAGATAGGGATCCTTAGAAGAAAAGCCCTCCTTAGTCAGGGACAATAGTTCTCCTAAATTAGTCACCAAATAATTGTCTGCAGTTAAGCAATGTGCATACCTGCTGTCTGCACCTTTCCAGGTAATCCAGGGCTCTCTGAAGTTTTGCCAGTGCTGGCTCCAAGCTGATCAAAGCACAGATGGGCCTGAGTCACCCTTTCCCAAGAGGCACAGGAAAAGAGCTGTCCTGCCCAAGGCCAAGGGATGGTGCCCTTTCCACACTCCCTACATAACTGAGAGACCTTGGGAGAGCTCAGCTCCTCACCAACACCCTCAGCAGCATTCAGACCCTCAGCAGCTCTGTGTCCCACAGAGAAAACACAAGGTCCACTGGCTCATGCTGGACAACTCAGAGGAGCATCTTGTGAATGGACATGACAAATTCAGGTCTCTCTGCCTCTCTTTGCCTCGGCACACCATACTGCACAACCTCCCCCCAGGTGACAACCCAGCCTCTGCCATGATGGCCAGAGGAGAGTGCATGATGGCACAGCCTACATTCTCAAAAATAGGTCCTGTCCCTTCTTGTGACTCCTCCCAAAGCAAATCTCCTGGTGACTTTTTTTTGATTGTCACTGGATTCCTTCTGTTGTGATGACTTACACATGTCACAGAGGGTGCTGCTCCAAAAATAATAGGACAGATTCTTCATTGAATATATGCAGTCTTGCAATCCATTCCCTTAGTTTAAACAGTGGAAGAGTGAAACTGTGTTCATCTTGTACTTTCCCCCAAACCAGGTTGTAGTGACCACTGCTGGGGGATTCTTGGGCTGCTGGATGGCAGATCTGACCTACCAAGACAAGCCTTTTCTCCTTTCTTCTGTCACTACATCCTTCCTTGACCACATTGTAGTTGTGGAGATCTGTATTTTATTCTGTTTGTTTGTTCATTTGTTTGTTTATTTTTAATTCTAGCAAAAGAAAAAAAAAATGCCATTCCTAAGATGTTTCCATTTGCTAGGGAGAAGGACTAGAAATACACACATTTGGAAAATGAAAGCTTGGAATCTCTTTAAATTCCTAGTTCTCTTAGATGAGTGGGGCCGGTGGATGCAGACTGCACGGAGCCTAAGGGCCAGCTCTGTACAAAAGGGCAGAGGCAGTTCCTGTATGTGCTCCATAACAGCGTGACACATAGCAGGGCTTTGGACGAAGGGATGTAATTTTTATGTGAAATTGTTCCTCAGCTGCATATTTCTTTGTCCTCTGCCCATGGGAATAATGTTATCAGGCCAAGAATGAAAGACTCCTTTAAATTTCTCCATGAAAATAGGTTTGTTGTTAGTATTTCTTCCTGACTGGAGAAGCTGTCAGGTTGAGGCAATACTAAAAGCTTCATGGCAATGAAGAAGGGTACCTGAAATCTGAACATTTTCAAACACACACAAATACACACTCCATTGAGAGCCACCTTTGCAAAATGGGGTGGATTATGGGGGGGGGGGTGGTTCAGATGAAATTACTTCAGAAATTCCTCCTGTCCTATAAACTGAATTGATAAGGCTTAAGCCAACATTTCATCTTGACATTACTAATACATGTGTGTGAGCATTCAGTTTACACTTTCAATACAGCCTGTCAGATTAGATCTGTATACCTGCTACCCAATAACAAGGGTACTATTGATTTTTCATTATATTCAAGTATTTATTTTCTTCAGTTGAGCACATTCTATTTATTTTGGCATGGCTAACAGAGAAACCAAAGCAACTTAACCTCTTCTCAGAAAGAAGATTTAAGACTTGACAGGCATTAGAGCTTCAACAAACTGTTTGTTCCCATAGCGGTCCGTAACAAAGAATTGTTCTGCCAATTACTTTATTCACTGTTTATTCACCTTATTTTATAACTGAATCTGCAGTGCAGAGTGCAGGCAGTGGCAGTCTGCAGGTTATGGAGCAACTTTTCTTCCAGAAAAACTTGAAATGTACTGGCAATGTGTATTGTGATCTTGTGGCTCAGTTCTGAGGGTCAGTCAGGTACCCACCTGGCATTCTCCATCTCAAGCATCATCCTCCTTTCTACTGCAAAACCATCTGCAATGAGGAGCAAAAGCAGTTTATAACATGATTTATGCTCAGTAGGAGTTTAGCAATGAGTGTTGCCAGGTAGTTTAAGGAAAAAAAAAGATCCCAGACCTGTTTGTTGTTTTCTGATAAAACCCTTGATTTGACAATTAGATATTCTTCCAGCAGCCAGTACCATCAGGTGATGCGGTTGCTTCCCAGCTGGATGGCAGTGGACAGGCTCTGTCCACGGCAACCCACTTGGGGCTGGCATTGCCCAGGGCCAGCCGGGACCGCTCAAAGGCTACAGCAGCTGTGTGCCCTCTCTCCTGATCTACCGAACATTTTAATAACAATAGTGCCTGTGCGGATTGGTAAAGACACTAGTGGCGACCCCGTGCATGCTGTATATTCAGAATTAAGTAAAAACTGAGGACACCACAAACTCATGTCTATTTGAAAACGCATTTTCAAGCACATGTAAGTTTGAGAAGTCTTCAGCGTGCCTTTTTCTCCCTCCTGGAAGCGGATGTGCAGTGGTGCGCTCCTATACTGGCACCTAGTGGGGAGTGCCGGGGAGATGGACAGATGGCAGGGCAGGCTGTGCCGGCAAGCACGCTCACCCCGCCAAACACCTCGGACACTTTTTTTATCCTGGTTCTTCAGAAGTGCTTCTGGATTAGCACATTTTTAGCAGGTTCACTGCTCACTGTTGCTTTTACAGCCTTCCTCTTCTGTCCAGCAGCTATGCCAGACTCTTTCCTGAGAGTCTTCACTGTGCCAAGCCATCTGCTCCCAGCCAACCCTCTGGGATTGTACCCTCCTTCACAGAAGCTGGCATCCCCACCTGTGGTCCCCCCCTCCCGTGTTTTTTGCTGGATCCTCTCACAGTAGCCAATGCACTTTTCCTCCACCGGGTCCCCCTGCCTTGACCTGGGCCCAGCAGGTCTCTCAGGAAAGCTGGAGACCACTGGTGCTGCTTCCTGCCTCGGAGCTCGTGCTCCCTCTCTGGCCTCAGAGGAAAGGGCTGCCTCTTACCCAGCAAAGGACTTCCTCCACCAGTTCCCATCACCCTCAGGAATCTTGTGTCCCACAATTGTCCCATTTTAGCTGAAACAGCAGAAGTCTCAACCTACCACTTCTCCCAAGGTCCACCCTGCGTCGTTAGAGCATCTGAAAGGAAACACTGCAAAGACATGATGTTCTGCCAAAAAACATTTGTCTTCTTCTTCTCACCATCTTTACAAAAAGGACAACTCTCCTGAGGAATCTCCAAAGTTGATCTCAAATACACCAACCCAAATTAGACCTACTGAGTATCCCAGTGATGCCGACATAATCGCATTTGTTCTGTACTCCCCCTGGTTTATACCACAGCAGTTAAGGCAAATATTTTCAAGCATTTAAAGCAGCAAGAGCATTTTCAAGCTCATCTTCTTCCAGCAAGGAACTGGACAACAAGAGCTATAGGTGAATTGCAGTCCTACAGGACAGCTGACCACCAGACAGATGTGCTTCCCCAGCACGGCACTATTTTACTTCTAAATTCAGTGAGGAGCAACAAAACACCTGCTGATTCCCTAGGGTTATTTCTTGTCCCACTAAGGATTTCCTAAACTTCTCTCACTTGAGTGAGAAGTCCACTCAGAGGGTGATGTCTTTCCTTTTGTCTACCCATTCATTTTCCATTGTGGAAGAAGTCTTTGCTTCCCTCTTGAAGGAATCTTGTTGGTTATGTTGTTAAACAGCCTTCCATACCTCATGGCCTGTAGCCATGATTTACAGCCTGTTTCTGGCTGCACCATGATTCAGCTGAGTTTTCCATTGAGCAGTTGATGTGAATGCTAAACCTATTCAAGCCTAGCAGCATTTCTGTGATTCATTCAACTTGAGGAAACACTGGAAATTTATTGGGATGTCTTTACAGTCCCGGAAATTGCTACGGGACTCTGTCAGTAACAAAGGAACAGGAATGGCTCACAATTTTATTGCGCTTTCTCATCTGCATTAGGTAATGCGGCCTTTGTCTTTGTTTTGGTTTTTCAGTCAAACTCTGTCATGGGCTGAGGCTCTGTGACACTTCCTGATCCTGCAATTTTATCATGAGTTTTACTATTATTTGGTGCTTTCTGTAATGCTCCGGCTATTGGAGTCCCTTGGTTTTTTCTACCTGAGAACCTGGGCTTAATGAAGAAACCAAAACTCCATCCCTTGCAACAGCAAAGAGCAGCAAAAAAAAAATTAACTAAAGCTCTTCCCAAGCCAGACGGCAAAGGAAACCTAGATCTCATGTTTAAGTTTCAGGACATTTTTACACCACTGATTTTGGCTTGTGATTTCTGAATCTCTGAGTGCTGAAAGAAGAGGGAGAAGGAAAAGAAGCCATTTACAGCTCTTCGTCCCTCTGTTTGCAGTAGCCCCAAGCCACCTTAGCAGGCCAGCTGAAATCAGACAGTGGTCAGCAAGTTTGGCCTATATTTTTTTCCCTTCAGGCTCTCTCCTCCAACCCACAGAGGCAGGTATCTGCAGAGGCAGCTGCTCTGCCCTCTCAGCAATGTGTCACACTGGACTTCCCTCCCCTGATGGCTGCCAGAGCAGCCGTAGCCAAGCGGCAACAAGGCTTGGGATTAAGGTAGAAATGTTTTTCATAGTTTGGAAAAGAGGAGCCTGGCTTATGCAGATGGCTGCACCCAAGGCACGGAGTCCTGGGGAGCTCTGCCGTGTGTGCTTTTGCCCTTATCTCTGCCCGACAGCGCTGCGCTGGGTGTCAGTCACAGCGGCGCCAAAGGCTGCCTGGCTGCTGACACCCAGGGACAGATGTGGGAGCCGGGAGCACCGGCCACGCTGCAGAGACAAGGCACAGCAGGAGGGCTCACGCTTCGCCCTGGCTGAAGCCCCAGAGCTGCTCTGAAGATATCCTTGCGTTTAGCCAGCAAAGGAGAGGGGATCCCGTCACATCTTTCCCTCCCTCCCTCTCGCTGGGAGCCGGCACACCATTTTCCTGCCAAGGCCACACGGTGGGTGGGCAGGCTGTGCTTGCCCTGCAGGAGCACGGCGAGTGCAGCATCCCACCGCCCATGGATGTCTTCCCTGCACCGTGGGGTTTGGTTCAGCACTGCACACAGCCAGAGAGGAGAACACGATGCAGCCTTAGCAGCCATGGCAGGGAACTACATCATTTACACCACTGAGTCAACCAGGTGCTCAGGAGAAAGGTACAAACCAAAAAGTTCTGGGAAGGCCATCCTTTCAGGTGACTGGTCTCTTTCCAAAGTACCCATAGCAGCGATATCAGGGCCAGTAGTGCTTTTGTTAAAGAAAAAAAATCTTCCAGAGCAGTGCATAGTAGCCCACAGCCTTGGCTCAAGCTCTTTCTGTAATTTAATACAAGATGTAACAAACTGGTGTGACATAGAAAGGGAGGGAGCGGCAGAGATAACAGGGTGGCACTTTGGATACTTAGATCTTGAGCTTCATGGCTTTGAATCCTTCAGGTTGGGATTTTCAAACAGCCTTAGGTAGTTGGATTCACAAAAGGATAGACTGAAAAAAAAGGCATAACCCAATTTTTCCCTTAGTATTTTACAATATCCATAACCTTTTGAACCCTCTACTCACATTCATGACTACTTACTCCGACAAGGAGTCATGTTATGTGCTGCAAAAAGAAGCCTGCTTGTTTTTAAGACATTTGGTTGAGTTTCAAAATAGCATAAAATCTTTTTAGTTGCTGATAGAGAGAGGCCACAGTCAAACAAAAGGACTGATGGATTGGAACTCAAAGGGAAAACCTGCCTTTAGGGATACCAAACAATGTTCACACAGCACTCAGTTATGAAGACTTCATTATGTACCAATTTAAGTTTATACATACCAAATGTTCTTGAGTCAGCAAAACAAGAGGGACTGCCTCATTCCAAAAGATCTTTTTTCCACCCTTACGATGGATTTTTTAAAATAAAGGATCATCAATAACCATGACAGGGTTCCCTCAGAGGATGGACATCCCAGCATGCCATGAAGTTGTCTCTCCCAAGAAGAATTTCCACAGGCTTGAGGGAAATCTTAAACTATTTAGGAGGAATGAGATTCACAAAGCCCTCCCAGCCAGCTGCATCACTGCTTGTGAGCAGATCCTGGAGGACAGCTAAAGACACTAGAGCCCATCAAGGAAAGTCAACAGCCAAGAACCTTGCCCGCTTGTGAACAGATGGGAAAGAGAGAGGATGAATCAGATGACAAAAGGGAAGAGTGGGGAAGTTAAAATCTCCTCGTGCTCTCTAAACATTGGCTTTGGGAATATACACTGTGTGCATCTATTGCTAACTGTATAACCTTGTGTCCAAAGCTTACAGAGGCAGTCACCAAATAAATTAAAGGAGATTTTAAGAAAATGACAAACTTGCAGCCCTGAGGAGCCTTGACTGGAGAGCTGCACCAGTTAAGGGTGGTTAATATCTTTTACAGACACTGCTGTGCTGCATTAGATATTGCACCACACCATCAGCAGTGATTCATGCCACAGTTTGTCCAAGGTCTTGATGAGGAGGTCAGCAAAAGAACTGATCTAGACTGGAGCTAGCTTTAAAGACTGACCAGTTTGGTGAATACTCCAGAATCATTTTGTGTCAGAACAAGAGTCTGGCAGGGGCAATTCTCTCCTCACCATACAGACATTTACCCCACCCCTTGCATTAGAGGTGTGCCCATCTCTGACTGCAGCTGATTCCTCCCCTCACATAAACAGCAGCAGCTCACTGATAAGAGTATCAAACCAAATGGTTTTTGTTAGATGGCAGCTTAGTCCATCTTTTAAAGAAAGCCATTCAGTTAGGCACAAACGTAGCATCCAAACCAGCAGCCTGTTTTACAAGAACTACTAAGCACCAGGTATATGCCCTGCATAGTTTTAGCAGATATATATACATACATACATACATACATACATACATACATACATACATACATACATACATATATACCCCCCATATTTGGGAAACTGACTTCAGGCTTTTTTTTTCCCTTTTTTTTCGTTTTTTTTTTTCTTCTTTTTTTTATTAATCTTGGCCATAAATTCTATCATGAATGAGTCAAAACCCCATCTGCTCTAAATTTACACTTGATTTCATGCACAAATAGGGTTCACACATGTAAGTCCTGTCATTTGTGTGTTCCCAGAGGCAGTGCATAAATTACCTGGGCACAAAACAAGAGGTCGGTCAGCTTTACCTCGTGTGCTGCTGAGTAAGTGCACATCAAAGGGCATATTGTGCTCCTGGAATGAGAATGAGGAGTCCTGACATGGGTCTCCAGCTCCACAGAGAAATGCTGCTTTCCTTGGGCACAAAGAAAGCCCCTCAAAAGTTTTTTAAAAGTCTGCCAGAATTATTCAGCCAGTGGAAAGTTCAGAAGGAGCCAGGGTTTGGGTTAGCACTAACAACTAAACAGTAGATCTCACAAAGTTGTTTGAAACCTGGTCTTGGTCTTAGAACAGGCAGTAGATAGAAATACTGTCCATTTTATAAGAGAGGTGTGAGAAGTTTAATGTGAAGTTAAAATGCTTCTATGCGATCAGTATGAAAGGAGGTAAGGCATTCAAAACCTGTTAGATGGAGACTATCAAGCTCTGTAAAAATCACAGGGTAAACACAGACCAGACAACCTGAAGTGAAACATGGAATGGTCCTGCAAATGTGCTATCTCCAAAAGGGTATCCAGCAGCACAGGGGGTGTCATGTCACTCCTTCAGTCCTTTTTCTAGGTGAATTTTTGTTGGAAGACAAGTGCTTTGAAAAATTTGGCATCTTACTTTGGCTATTTTATGCTCTGGTCATAATCTGTACAAAAAGCGGGATCTTAGTGAGAATTGAAGAAGGAAAAACACTGAGTCTGAGTGGATCTTTCCCAGATAAATAAATTAAAAACATAGTAAAACACAATGACTACCACAGCTTGTAAATTAAGGGAGTAACTGGTGCATAGTGAGGCACTGATGTATAGCCTGGAGGAGGAACAACTTCATCGAAACTACAAACAATTCATTTAAAAAAAAACTACTTTGAAGAAAAAAAATTGTCTCCAGACCAGCTTGTGAATAAAGCACACCAAAAGACAACTCTGATGCTCCATTAGCAGCACAAAAATGGAACTGCCCCCTAAATCTGGCATAAAATTTAATTACTTTTTGTTAGAAATATAGTTGTTTTGACATCTCGAGCTAACTGCTCTAGTGCTGCTTGGACAATACTCAGCACCAAAAAATACAGTGCCCTTCACAGGCATCTGAAGCTGCTTGAATGGAGCTCAGGCCAGGCTTTGCTCTGAGCCCTGCAGCACTGGCAAAGGCCATCAGCCCACACCACGCTTCTGCTTTGGGAACTGAGCCATCCTGACCACGAGGTATCACCTCCAAAGTGAGACATTTGTCAGAGCCACCTGGCCGTCCCCAAGTGGTGACACCCTGCGAGGTGCACCCCCTGGCATCTGGGAAGAGGGAATGGGTTTTGATTGTCTTCATTTCATCCATCATTCCATCCCCAAGGCCAAAGCCATCACCTTTAAGCCAGCCTAGTAGGATCCCTCTGGTGACCTGATGAAAATGGGAGTCACAGCTTCAGGAAATGTGCAAGCAACAGAGCTGCAGATTCACCAGAATAAAGTGCAGGGGAAGAAAAAGAGTCCAACATCTCTTCCTCCAAACTGGCCACAGCCATTTGTGTTAAAGTAACAGTGAGATTCCCAAAGTGGTCATGAGGGCACAGCCCTAAAGGCCTCCAAGAAGAGTTCAGTTTCTGGATGTCTTTTCTGGAAGTAGTTTTTTATTTTCCTGATTCACAGATGTTCCTTTCTTACAAAATCCTGAGAGACCTTATTTTCCTTTTTTTTTCCCCTTTTCCTCAAGGATAACAAAAGTCCCATTTGCAGTTTCCTGTTACATTTTATGTTTGTTACCTCTAAAAGATACAGAAAAACTGTCTTGAATTCTTACTCAAGATCTGGATGAAGTTTCAACTGCTTTAAAAAACAAGGTTTTGGCCTAAACTTACTTCACATTAAGAGTCAGACTGGTGATAATTCAACATTAAGTGTCTTGCTTCCTTTATGAGCAGAATTTTGTGAGTGCTACTTTAACAACCACATGGGTACAAGCATGGAAGTCCACAGTGACAAAGAGATTTTACAGAGGCAAATGTGTGTCTGGGTAGGTTTTCTTAAATGTTCAAGTGACATACAGATAGAACATATACATGTGCAGGATGCAGGTAGGTACAGTCAAAATCTACATCTCAGTCTTGCTCAGAAATAAAAGTCAGAGAATAATAGGCAGAACTTGGCGAGACATCTTCTGGAGTTCAAGTAAGGAAGACTTTGACAAAGAATGCTTCAGTAAAAACATGTCTTAAGACTTTTTTTTTTCTCTACTTCTTCAGTCAAAATACCAATGGCAAATAATTTTTTAATCACTTCCCTGACTTTGTAATACACTGTTAGCTTACACTGTCTATATGCTAGGAGGTCCATGCAGAAAAATGATTGATTCCTCAATCATTAAGAAAACATGCAGTACCAGCACTAGCTTGTAACTTTTCAAATCTTGGCAGAGCTTGCATTCAACCTCTCAGCTTCCACTCAACTTTCTTGTCTTGTTTTTAAGTTTGTTACTTTTAAGCACAACTAAAGGAATTTGCTCTCCCTCCTCCCCTCCTCAAAACCAGACTTTTGCATCAATCAGTCTCACTGGCACCTTCACCACTAGGCTTCTTATATTTCTGTGCTGTGATTGCAGATAAGTTCTTTAAAACAAAATCTTTAAAAAATCCAAGTTTAACAGCATCTGAAGGTTAAATACTGTGCAAAGCAAGAGAAGACAGTGACAGGAGAGCACTCAATCACCATATAGTTTCTCATCCCAATGAAAGCATCCTTTGAGAGTCTGCCTAGGTGTTGTCTAGCTGATATGATGCAGTGCAGTGCCCATCAGCACTTCTGTTTGGAAGTTTGCTGCTTAGAAATCACCAGCAGGCTCATTACTCATAAATCAGGAGAAGGCTTTCAACCAGGCCTGGGAATCTGGAGGCAAGGCATGAAGAGGGAGCTCTGTCTGCTCCACGGGTTTCAGACCGCGGTGGGGGCTGGCTTGGCTTCCTACCCCGGTGCATTCAATCAAGAGCATTGCACAATCCTGCTGCTTGGCTCTACTTACCCTAACATTTCCTGAAATGTCACTTGTGAGCAGTATAAGTAATGGCTGTTGGAAGGGCTGGGGAGTGTCCACAGTTTATTCATGTAGAAGAAGGTATCTGAGGGAGAAGGGAAGACAGGAAGATTGGATAGATTGAAAAGTGCCTGTGGAATTAACATGTACTTTTTGTCCCTGCAACATCACGTGGGAAGGATCTCCTTGCAGCTAGATAAGTTCCCACTGATTATAGTAGTGATGGGGTATCTTGTTGGCTGCAATTTGATTTTGCAAATCTTGACCTTAGAATTTGCATCTAAGTGTTCTTCTTTGTTGATATTTATATAAGTCTCACCTAAACTGAAAAACACCCAACAGAAGAATACCTGGAGAAAGAATTCTTGTCCTCAGAGGCTCTGGAGATGCCTCATCCCATCTCCTTTGACAGGACACAGGTTGAACAAAATAGATTGCTCAAGGTCTGTCTTTCAATACGATTTCCAAATCAGGAATTTCTGCAGGTGGACGAGATACCATTAGTAATAATCCCCTCACAGGATCAGGACTTCAGACTCCAAAATTGTCTTTCCAAAGAGAAGGGTCAATGCAAATGAGTGTTGGTCCATTTTGGATACCTATGTGTAGAGACCAGAGATACAGTCTCTAAGCTGATCAGTATATACACCAATTTAATCTCTCTGTATTTCAACCACCCCAGAGGTTCCAAAGAACTGCTGAGGCCAATGGGAGTTTTCCAGTGACATCAGTGTACTTTGCAGCAGGGCATTCACCTAAAAACCCAAAGGTAAGAAGCTTTCTTGTTCTTCTCTTATCTACTGGGAGAGCCAAGGTCCATTTTAGTGCTTGTGTAAACAGAAATGTATGCAGTTGAGGAGCATCAGTAATTAAAAGTATCAAATAACTGGTTTCCACCTGGGATGGTTATTGTATGAAACACAAGAGTGATATCTCCAACCTTATCTTACCATGGAAATGCTGAATAAGCAAAAAAGTAGTGGGATGGATAATAGTATATTCCACAGGGAGAATAAGCACGATTACTAATTCAAATCCATCAGCTGTTACAAGAGGAAAAGGTGGTTCATCCCAATTCTTCTCTACTTAGGTACAAAACAGCTGCTTTTTAGTCATCAGGGATGTTGTGTCACTGAAACAGAGACTGCTAGCTGGATTACCAAAAAACCTGCCAATTGATTAATTATGCTCCATACAGCCAAAAATTATAGCACTTAAAATCACTTGGCCTATATCTGTTGAGAACAGACATCTCTGCTCTGGTAGCTATGGAGAACTAGAACTAGAACCTCGAGGGAAAAAAATGCAATGTATTGACTGATGTCTGTGCATTTTGGAAAGCTCACTGGCTGTTCTTTATATTCTTCACATGTTTCTGCCTTTCAGCCTATACGTCTACAAGACCCTCCTGTAGAATAAGATTCACTAATCTGTGTTATTAGGACCACCTCCATGTGCAGTTGCTGTTAGCAACCAGCATTGAGGCAAACACATTTCTGCTTTAGAATAGCATAAAAAACTACAGTAAAAGCATGGAAATTACCAGTAGTTAGTAAGAAATGAAAAATAATTTGGTACCACAATATGCTTGTATTTCTGTATTTCCAGCCATACAGTTTTTCAGTAGGTAGTGGGAATGTGCTATCTTCTTCTTACTTTTTGCCATCGTCACAGCATCACCACAAAATCTGTAAGCATGAACAAGACAACCTGTGTGTTGTATGCCCCACTGATAAGGTGAAGAAGTGCTCTCAGAGGATGACAAAAGTAATGCTGGGTATTTGCTCAAATGCTGTACCTCTAGACTCATTTTAAGTCTATGTGGACAGTAATCTACCATGTTTTAAAAGGCTTCTGCTAGAAAAGCAGGGGTATTAGTAAATATTTTTCTGTAAATTTTGCAGAACTGGGACTGCGACTTCAGATTTGTTTATTTAAAACTAAATGCTTTGACTCTGACTCAGTTTCTGAGAATCATTACTGAAACAACTGACAGAAGTCAAATGTTACATTAGTGACAGTATTTCTAGAATAAAAAGAGGCTGTGCTGGTTTGGGCTGGTTTGGCATAAAGTACATTTTTTTCATAGTAGCTGGTATGGGGCAATGGTTTGGATCTGTGCTGAAAACAGCGCTGATAACACAGGGATATTTTAGTTACTGCTGAGCAGCACTTGCACACCATCAAGGCCTTTTTGGCTCCTTACACCACCCAACCAGTGACCAGGCTGGGGGTGCAAAAGGTGTTTAGAGGGGACAGAGGTGAGACAGCTGAGCCCAACTAACCAGAGGGACGTTCCATACCATATGTCATCATGGTCAGCATATGGAGCTGGGAGAGGAAGAAGGAAGGGGGGACATTCGGGAGTGATAGTGTTTGTGTTCCCAAGTCACCATTAACCACTATGGAGCTCAGCTTTCCCAAGGATAGCTGAACACCTGCTCATGAGAAGTGATGAAATAATTCCTTGTTTTTCTTTGCTTGTGCATGGATGGCTTTTGCTTTACTTATTACACTGTCTTTATCTCAAGCCACAAGATTTTTCACTTTTACCCTTCCCATTCTCTTCTCCATCCCACTGTGAGGGGAGTGAGCAAGTGGCTGCATAGGATTTGGTTGCTAGCTGGGATTAAACAATGACAGAGGCAAGATTTGTTTTGTTCCTTGGGTACCTTTTCTGTATATCAGTCTCTTTTGGTAGGTTTTTATTTACTGTCTCATGTGACTTCTTTGGTACTGAAAATTCGTTTGAATCCACACCTGGGGGAGAATGAACATCACTCCCTACAGCAAATTCATTTATATGTATGAGATATATTCAAACAACAAACTCCATGTTGTTTGCCTCTGTTGCTATTGCTGATTTTCTTAGAGATGCTACCTGGATCAAAAAAAGATGTTTGCTCTGCACTAGATTTTTTACATTTTCTTGCTGGAAAAAGTTAAACAACTTGGATGCCAGATGAAGGAAATGACTGCTATCCATGTTCACTGGTTTCTCTGAACAAGAACTGTCTTCAGTGCACTAAAGAGAAACAACGCCAGGGTAAGATAGAATAAATCTTGCTTAGTCAGTGCCTTCTGATATGTTTTATAGTAAAACAGAGTGTATGATGCCTTCAGCTTGCTTTAAAAGCACAGTCCTAATCAAGTCTGGGCTGAAGTTTTCTTGAATCATAATGTGCTCTTTGGAGCTAACGGATGTTTTGCTTGAATTTCATCCCTTTGATTAATAGAGTGTGTTTATACCCCTTCCCTCTTGTTTGTGGATGGAAACAGGTCTGCTGAACAACATGGGGAAATGTTTCCATCAGGGACTAATACTATAGAAAACAAAATGTGTGTATGAGAGAGAGCATGTGAGTGGGAAAAAACACCTCCCTTTATTTCCTGTCAAGCTGATGGTAAGACTGGAGAAGACCCAGTTCCTCTGGAGAGTTTATTTAAACTGCAATACAAAAGATATTTTGAAAAGACAGAGGGACCTCTGACCTCATTCAGCTGTTTTATTGACTGTGGTAACAAATTTGCTCTTGGTTTGAACCCCTGGACCGAAAGGTAGCTTGAAAGAACAATCGGAGCTTGAGGCAATGTTAGAACTTGGGGAAGGATTTGGGATAAGGAGAGCTGCAGCTGACGTGAAGTTCAGTGCTGCCCAGTGGTTAAAACTGCTGTCTCATGGAGCATTCTGCAGTATGGACACTGTGGAACTGAGATTCTCAGTCTGAGGAGTGTTTTGCATACCCTTCATCACACTGAACTTCACTCCCATCTCATGGAGGGGCAGAAGTACCATTTTATCCACAGGAGGTGCAAGAGAAATACAAAGCCAAAAGGAAGTTTATCTGTGAGTTTGTGGATTGTCCTGCTGTAAGTGGGGAGTGAATTTTTATTGACTCTCTACCATTGTATGGACTCACACCAGCCAGTAAAGAAGATCCAGAGCTCTCATCTGGCCTGGGCTTTCAGTCAGACTGTCCTTGCTCCCAACACAACCCATTACAGGAAAACCTGTCTTTGTCCACATGTCCTCTGATGGGAATGGTCTCGTCCCACATCCCTGAAAGAGGCCTGCATGTTGTCTGCACAAGTATCATGGCCAAAACCTCACAGGTACTGTGGTACCAGCTGAACACCACAGGCAGGGATGTGCCAGTGCTGAATTTCTGCCCCACCCCTGTTCTGTTTACTAACATCGGCGCAACATAACAGATGCCATGCACGATGACTGATGTACAGTAGGCATGAAGAAAGGTGTCCAAAATAAGTAGCTTAGCCTGATTTGAAAGAGAAGTTTTTATGCTCTGTACACTGTCCCTTTCACATTCATCTCAAATCTATTGACCAGCAGGTTAGAGATGACTTAAAGAGTTTGTCAGTTCTCAGAAGCTTCATGACAAGGAAGAGAGCAAAGAGGGGTAATGCAACAGCTAAGTCGGGGTTCACATTGAGATGAGACCATGATTTCAACCTTGTTTGCAGCCAAAGGGTCTTCCCAGCAAAAACACCTTATACTTGTCCTACTATTTAGGCTGAAATTCCAGCCTTCAGTAGGACTTCACCAACAAGTGCAATCATTTCTGGATGAAACCAGAAGAAACTATTCTTATTTAATCCGCATTCTCATGCAGCTATGTATTTGTCTCTGGTGTGCACATAATTGCAGGGAGATTTTGTGTTGTCCTGCTGCAATCTGAAAGTTCTGTTGTGGGAGTGGAAACCCCTAAGGTGGCCACCACCTGAAACACCCTGATATGGAAGACCTTGAGGTGATTGTTTCCAGCTACAGGTTTCCCAGCAAATTATCAAGGTTAAAATAATTGCAGTACAACCTCAAAGAATGGCAGAATTCAGTTTGCAGGCAGGAGACGTGGAAAAGTGACTCAAAATGTTATTTCCAGCTGAGATTCTGTTACTATTTTAAATGGATTTTTTCTGATAGCAGTCTGAAATGAAGTCATCCACAGGAAAGATTATATGATAGCCATTTCTTTCCTTTGGGATTTAGAAGCCTGTGACTCTTCATGAAAGGAAATAATCCATTTGAATATTTCTTGAATTTGGTTTTAGATGGGGTTGTGTTAACTGTTGCAGCTGGTTGGTAGAGTTTATAACATTAGGTACACTACTGAACTACTTCGTGTGTCCTGAGCAAATGCTGTGAGCAGGTGGAAAACTGCACGAGCAAGGGCTAGTGGAAATCTGGAAAACAGCTCTGTGTCCTTGAGATGGCACTTGGGGACCTCAGAGCAATGGAAAGTTTATTTTTGTTCCCCAGGCCAGACTATTTTCAGGCAATGAAGTTTGTATACTCTACATATCTGTTATTGGTGGGCAAGGCAGCACAACATGTACTGCTGACAGATTTCTGCTCCTCTAGTGGGATGGACAAAGAGGTGAGGAAAGATGTGTTTAAAAGTTCAGGTATTTATTAGCATATAAACAATTGCTTTGCAGCATTACAGCAACCAGCAAAGTCAGCAGATGAAATGCTAATGAAATCAGAGTTGAATAATTTTAAGCTTTTTCCTGCCATGTGATGCCATGGGATTGCAGGATATATGTTATCGTTTGAGATATTGTACCATTTTTGAAAGAAACCCACAGAATTATTTAGCTAGAAGAGTATTTGGCATCTACTCAGCAAGGACATGTGGGAAACTCAGTAAGGTGAGAGTGAGCAACCTAGTCTCCCTGATCCTGGCATGGTTTAAGTCCCATAACCAAAGGAGAACAGTTTGTATTTAGCACTACTGGAAACAGAGGTTATTCTTTTAGGAGTAGCACACTATGAATGTGACATTGCTAGATTCACACACAGTTAGAAAAAGAGTTTCAAACCCTTCTCTTCCATGTTCTCTCTGTCCTTTCTGCAGCATCTTGTAATTTTTCAGCAATCTCTTACATACAGGCTTGTTCAGATCATTAGTTCACAAAATCTTTTTAATCAAGGAGAGAGGAGGGTTGGATAAGGGGAACTAGAAGCAAGTCATTCTGGACACAGACTGCAAAACATCAGCCACCATTTTCACCAAGAGACAAGAGGAAATACCTGGGAAAAGCAGCTAAAGGTCGTGGAATGGCACATTTTTTTGGGTAGTTTTCCAGAAGAATACAAAAACAGCTGTAGAGAGAATGGATAAATTATGTTTTAACTTTGGATTGAACTCAGAATTTTGAACAAAAAAATATCTACCTACCCTATTTATAGCCAGTTCTGTCACAATATTATATGCTATTGCAAATTTATTAGCTGGCAATGTTTTCTAATAAATCAGTGTGCAAGTCATCCTCATAATAAAGATGCTATAATGAGAAAGATTTTTGATTGAGTTCCTCGATATTTTTTTTCCTTGGGACTGTTTATCTCCTGTCCTATTAGGAAATGTCCAAGTTTATATGCCCATATGCTGAGAGAATGAAATACCAGCATGCCAGTGGAAAGTTTTTGTTCATATGGACAATGTTTCAGTGCTGGTGGCCTCTGCAGAAGATGGGGTCATATTTTTTTGACATACAATTGCTCAGCTGCCACCAGAGCATGAAACAATAACGAATTATTATATATTATGTATGGCAAAACAATTCTTAGCCAGACACGGACTTAGTCACATGAAAATTTAGCTTAGAAGCAGTTTTGAACTCATTCTTTTGCCAGGAATATTTGACACAAAATAAAATGTTAATAAAAAGCATTGTAATTGTAAATAAAAAAACTTGCAAATTTATACACAAGTGAATCTGGGTACTCCCTTTTGGCACTATGAATTTTTATTAATCTTAAAAGATTTCATAAACTTAATAACATGGAGAAAGAAATTAACTTGCCCTCAATGCAAATATTTAAAGAATGCAACAGGATAATCAGTGAGTTTAACTCTTAATTTGAACTATTTTGTGAAGTCTTAGAAATCATGTGAAAAGAATGGGCTTAGGAAAATGCTCATACTTGAATCCAAAGTCAAATTTAAATTCAAGTATTTTCACAGCTATGAGTTGCCATTCATTTCTAATAATATTGTTTTCTTTTCCTCTCATTTTCTGAAGACTATAATAAATGAGTATTAAATTTGAAAATGCCACTGGCAAACAAGGAATATTAACTATCAAATAAAATTCATGGTTCAAAAGTCATGTTTTCTTTTGTATTTTTTACACCCCTCCTACCTCCTACTTACGTAATTAGCAGACATTGATTGCTTGCAGAGTTTCACTACTGAATTTGGACCATTCACTGTTGGAAAACTACCTATTAAGGAGGCAGATTCATGAAAAACTTCAATAAATAATTTCAAGTTTCCTAGAAAGGAGATGGCAATGTTAACAAACAGGTTTTCTCAAATTGCTTGCCCAGATACATATGGGGGATTTTAGACAATGACAACTGAGCACTGTGCTTACCCTATCATGTTCCTTATTGCCTTTTTTTGCTTTGATTATCAAGACAACAGAGCTCTCAACCGCAAAAGATACAGTGGCTGATGGAGCCCAGCAGGGCAGAGTCCTGTTGTACGAGATGTAAAAGACATCAACCTTCCCACAGAAGGATCTTGACTTCAGTTCCCAGACACTTCATGGAAGAAGAACTCACTCCACATCTTCATAGAAACATCAATATGTTTATTTTGCTTCATTTCTTACAAACTGGCAATTCAATAAAATTCCATCTGTACACAGAATAGGATGCAATTACCCAGAAATCCACTGAGTGCACCAAAGAAAGGCAAGTAATTGTAAAGTGCATTAAATTTCAAAGTAATGATTACATGCACTAAACCCAGACCTTGACCAGCAGAGCTCTACTGATGACAATAATTGTTTCAGTTTTAAATGAAGATCAGAACCACACCTGGGCTGATTTAATTCTTCAGGGTGCTATTCAGTCCTAAAGTGGGTGACTGTGAGCAGGAGGCAAGGTAGACAAAGGGGGCCAAGTCAGCTCCCTGTGAAAGTGGTGATAATTAAAATAAACTACAATGGTGAGAGGGTTAATGTTTCCCTGCTCATATACTATCAATAATTTTATTAACTTGTTTTCATTCCATTCTAATGTTTTTGTTCATTTTTAGATTCCATTTTTAATATTTTAAATTCAGTTTTAATGTTCTCCACAGGAATTTAAAAACAATCTTCTCTTTAAAACTTAATTGTAGCATTTGTTATGCCATAAAAATACATTTTACATTTTCAGAGCCAATTTTGTGAAGTAATTGGATAATAAATGAAAAATAAGAACAACCAGACCCTTACTAACTTTTTAGTCATTAAAGTGACCTAACGTTTCAGAAAGAACAATAACTTTTCCAAAAATGTTCCAGAATAGTGATTATAATTATAGTGCACCAAAACAAACGTAGAAAATGATGCTTTCTTGGACAGTAGGATGGAAATTTGTAATTATTTACATTTTCCCCAAGCAGCATAAATCACCAGCCTTTCTGTCCCAGAAGGAACTGTGCCCCCTTGCTCTGTAAGGAGCACAACCAACCACCTAAGCATTCACAAGAGTGACCCCCCAGCAGCGTGCCAGTCAGTCCCCCTGCAACGAACACCCTTCTCCTGGGCAAGTGGATGAGGCACTGCTCAGTACTCTGGGCGCTCCCCTGGGGTCAGCCTGGGACAGAGCTGGTCAATCCAAACCCCCTACCCGTTTCTGCTGTTGGAATAAGGCCCCATAAAAGCTCAGGAGATGCCGCCAGCTCAGCTGGCAGAAGCGCTTTAGCAGCACCGCTGTACCAAGCACAAAGGGCAGCCTCCACTGACTCCCCGGTGCCAGCTCAGGATAAGAGGAGATGCCCAAAGTGATGCAGAGCCTCCTCCACCGCTTTCCTTCTCACAAAGATCCCCCAGGCAGAGGCTTGGCCTGATCCAGGGTGCCTCAGACAGCTGAGGCAAGGCTGGGCTCTTGGTGCCCAGGGGAACCCAGGCAGCCCATACTGGGGGACACCCACGCTCCTTCCTGAGCGTACGTGTTAGTGGAGTGGTCCCACACCCTTGGGACCTCCCACACCAATTAGCACAGTTTACTGTGATGGATTTGGGGTCAGGAGAGCCTCATCTAGAGCAGAACAGAGCAGCGCTGCCAGGCAGTGGCTGTACCTGCAGAATGGCCACAAGTGATACCGCAGAACATACTGCTGTGTGATGAAGTCCAGGCCGTAGCACTGCACAAAGTACCACTTTGGCACTTCACATCACTTTACAACTTATTCAGACTTGTCAATCCATCATCCCAGTCACCTAACGCTCTCTCTCTAATTAAAAAAATCCAGGTGAAAGCTGGAGAGCAAGAGACCTGAGCAGCACTGTGGACCCCCCAAATTATTTGTAACACCTTACAACCTAACACAAGTGGGTACTCTGACAAAGTGTTGACTAAACTTTTCCTGTCACCTAATCAACTGGAAATCTCCCAGTACAAAATATCTTCTGTCTGAGTAAGAGTTGTTTTTCAGTCCTCTCAAGCAGTCCATGAGGACTGGACTTCAGCCTGGTTTCTCATCCCAGTTCTCATCACTCATGCTGCCATTGAAGTTCAGGAGGAGACTTTAAATGCATGCTAACCCTTAATCACGCCAGCAGAGCCTTTGAAGTCACAGAGGACTTAATTTTAAACACTTCTCTCCCACAGTTCTAAAATAGCCACTGATACAATAAGCAATGAATGACCACGACGTTTCTCAAGCAGCACTGACTACAGGGGTCGTGTCTCAGGCAACACAAACTTTGGAGAAGTCTGGGAGAAAGAGCACTGGCAAGACCACTGCCCTGACTGCACAGAGCAGGACTTGGTTTTTTAAGGTCATGTAAATACAATTCATCTCTTTCTCTGAAAAAACAAACCAAAAAAAAGCCAGCAGTTGTCCATGGGCTTTCCTTTTCATACTTAGGTATAGTAGGTTGAAAACCAAGAGACAAACAAGGACAGGTAACAACAATCTCAGCCCAGGACTATTGTGTTGGGCCCAGCTCTGTTGCCCCAGCCACAACACTTGGAGGAAGTGGCACACAAACAGAGGAAGCAGGATTCGGGCTGAGAAGGATTTAGTAACTGCATTACTACGCTCTCAGCACTGATGCCTGTAAAAGATAAAACCTGGGAAAAGACCTCGGGTTCCTACTCCGTATTGTTGCTGCCTGGGATTTAACTTGTATGTCTGAACTATGTACATATTTCACTGATTTAGGTGGGGCGCCATGAACATATTTATACGGGCTGAGACAGTGACAGGACTGCTGATGTTTACAGTAACAGGTTAGAGAGGCTTTGCCAAAGCATTCTTAGTTTTTAAAAGGATTGGTCCGACCCAGCCCCCTTCCCCCTCTCCATTGTTATTTTGTCTGCTGGATTTACGGAAGGAGGAAATGGTAAATTACAAGAAAAAAATAGCATTTATCTTGCCAGGACGTGTTGCTTTGAACTTGGATGATATTAACATATCAATCAGATCCAGTGATATGTTAAACAAGGTTGTCCCTGGTTTATGGCTCACCAAAGCTGGGAGTTGAACCGCAGCTTTGTCTGCACGGTGGGTAGGGAGCTTAACTCCGCCCGTCCGAGTCCTTCACATGGACACACGGCACTGACACTGGGCACAGGGCACCATTTATGTCATCTGAGTTATGTTGACCCAAAATTAAGTTCAGTTTACAATTTAATTGGGACTGAAAATTAACCCAGATGAGGCAGTTACAGTAGCCACAAATACAGTGACTATGGCTGAAAATCCTTGTAGGACAAAAGCACAGAACATAATACAATGTTCTGAGAATAAACCGGGAATATAATGACAGGCTACAATCACTCTGTTTAGAGTAGTCGTGTAAGAGGAAATATTTTTGGATGACATTTCCAGTTCCCAATCAGAGCTTGGCCAATTAGATGGAAAATTAATTCAGAAAGGAAACATTAATTAGGTCTTGATACAGATGCTAATTCAAACATTTCATGAGGCTTCAATGATTCGTCTTCTCCCCTCCGCCATTTCCTTACTATGGAATATTCATTATTTTACAATAATTCTTCAGGCTGTGGACAGCTTAATTTAACTACATTGCTTCCTTTGGGGACAACTAAGGACTTGCTATTTAAGTGTTAAATGGCAGTCCCGAACTGGATGGTGATTTGAACTGGACTGAAGAGGATTTACCATACAAAGAAGCATGCCGTGCACCAACAAACTCGCTACATGGAAATCAGAACAGAAGAAAGAGTAAATAAATTAATTCATACACTTAATAGCTTAAAGAAAAAAGTCTTCCCCTCTCCCTTCTTGCCTCTTCTAGGAAAGAACACACACAGAAATGAAGAAATACATATAAACAATATTTAATCTTGCTTGTTACTGCTTTTCCTCCCATATGTAAGCCAAGAGTGAAAACAGATCCCACTAAATAAATGCTATAAAACCAAATAAATAATTTAATAAACAGTAAAAATTCCCCCAAGCAAATTAATCCTCAGGGCTTTAAATAAATACAGACAATTTAACTCAAAAGTACATTTTTCTCCTCAAGGAATTGTAAGCCAAGAGCTATAGCAAAATCTTGATGTAGCCACAACCATGGCATCTACTATAAATAATATGCACACACATTATTGTTTGGAAAATTAAATCAACCCTTGGAAAGGTACTTTTACTTACTATGTTTACAAGTAGTAAAACTCTACAGTTAATCAGCAGACAGACATCACCAATACATTTTGAATACTCAGACTTACTATCCACACTTTCCCAATTAACTTTTACGTTCATGAAGCATTACAAACTAACAGAAAAAGAGCTGCAATTAAAAAATAAAAATGCTCTAAGTTCAAAGCCCAGGATCATAGCACAGTAATAATTCTCTGGAAGTGAAGAGAGGGGAAAACCCCAAATATTCTGATTTAAGAAAACAGCTACAGAAAATGAAGTCCAGTTTCCTATGGCTTTGTGTCTTGTGGTTGAATTAACTTGTGCCTAATAAGATGCAAACTCTGATTGAAACTTTTCCTGAGGTTGAGGCATCTATTGGGTCCTTTTCTCTCCCATCAAGATTTTTTGATGTCCAGTAATAATGTTTGGCTCATAATGAAGTCTTTCCCTCAGCAGAAAAATAAGTCGGACCCCTCAACTCTGCTTGGCTACTAATTTTCACTAAACACAGAAGAAATTATTGTCAGCTTTCCTATGTCAAATAACCAGAAATTCTTTGGCAAATTCAAGGATTGCACCAGGAGAGGTTCAGATTAGATATTAAAATAAATTTTCTCTACAAGAGCAGCTAGACACTGGAATATGCTGTCCAGGGAGGTGGCAGAGTCACCAGGTCCAGAAGTGTTCAAGAGGCATCTGGATGTGGCCCCTGGGGATAGGGGTTTAGGGGTGGTTATAGTGGTACCAACTCGATGGATATAGTGGTACCACCTTGGACTAGATGAACTTGAGGACCTCTTCCAACCTTGACAATTCTGTGATTCTGTGAGATTCAAAAGTTACAGAGGCCTGAGAGATAGGCACCTGGGGAGCGTGACAAACATAGGCATTTCTTTATGAAGCAGATTGAAAGTGAAAGTAATCTGGGTGCACTTGATTTTGTCTCAGATCAAGTTTTCTCTCTCTAAATACCAAGTTTTTCCTCATATGCCAATTTCATATAAACAAAGTGTGTGCTCTTTTTGTAAGTAAGAAAAGCTGTAGTAATAGTGGAGGAAAGGAATCCAGCAGAGGTACATCAGGAGAGGAGAGTACAAAGATCTGTGAAACTGCTACTCAGTATGGGTAATTCTGGTAATGAAGCTAAGAAAACATTTTTTTAGAACATATTCTGATGTATTTTAATGCCATCAAAAATCAGGGCTCAAATAAATAAATCTTAATTCTTTACTCTTCAGGAACTCTTTTGTGCTTAAAGTAAACTCTCCTTAAGTGGAGAACAAAGTTTCTAGGGCAAGGCCAAAAAGGATAAAGGAGGACATATCTTCTGCTTCAGCCTTTCCTTATCTCTGTATTCAAATCATCACTTTGGCATTTTGACTTCAAAAAAAAAATTCTCCTCACTCAGCTTTTGCCTAAAATGCAGTTATATCCTTTATTGAGAAGAGCACGCAGAAGGATGAATGGCTATATTCAATTCTGAAAGTGCTTTCATAAAACATCTCTGCAGCAGGGGTAAAGGCTCTTCAGCCAAACCTTGCCAGCAGCTGCTCTGCTATTGCAGGGCAGCAGTGGCACTGCCCCTCCTGCTCTCCTCTGTGCCAGATCACCCAGAGGGTGACTATCAATTTACTGTTAAGTGTGGATGAAGCCTCAAAGACCTTCCATGACAAGTCAAAGCAACACCAGGGTCTTATTTGGCTACTCAAAAAATAATTTAGTGTATGCTTTTAAAACTAAAGTCATCTGATGAATTTAAAGATGTGTTTCATCTGGTGAGACAAATTTTACAACAGGGAAGGATTAGCAAACTTGTAAAAATATCTCTTTGTCGCAAAAATTTCCACTCTTGTCTAAGCCTAACAGATATCAGCTATGTTCCCCCAGAAAAAGAACCAGAGGTCATGCATATTGCAACTATGGTTTACCTCAGCCAGTAAAGCAAATTATTCTGTGCATCCCTCTCTTCCTAGGGAGATAATTCCTAGGGAGATAATTCCTTCTGGGACTGTTGACTCATGGCATCTGGCTGGGATCTAGGGATATATTTGAATGTCCTTTATATGAATCCTTAAGTCAGAATTAGCTTACACAGGGATGCAGAAGCAGCCCACCAGATACAAAAAGCTTTAGTCATCATCTCAACTCTGTTGACAACAATTTTCCATCCAGCTTTCTTTGAGAAGAAGGAATCTGATGAGTTAAGGCACAAGTTTGGGATGAGTCTGCCACAAGTTTGAGGCCCAGGGTTCCAAATTTGTACTCTGTTCCTGAGTCTGAGAAGCATACACAGGAATATACATTTAGGCATACAAGTCTTCTCTCTGATGAATCTCAGGTGGCACTTGGATCTCCATTCAGGAACCTCCAAAACACATCTGCTATGGCATTTGGTCCTTCCTGAAGCACCTACATCTGGTACCTTCAGTAGGGAAGACCAAATGAAATATTCTAAATACCATCTACTTAAAGCTACTTGGCCTCAGCGGCCCAGAAAGGTCATGGATAACATTGAAACCCTTCACATACTTTTAGCTGAGGTTTTGAAACCAGTTGTTGGAAATGAGCACCTGAAGGACTGTGATCTTCATATGCTCTCTGCGAAGAACCAGCAAGTACCAGTGACAACCTCCATAGTCTTTGATGGCTCTCATCTGACTGGAAGCCACCTCTTGATCCACCTGGACTACCTAAACCATGAGAGGAATCATCCAGCACAGATTTTCCATGTAATTTACCCAAGATTTTAATTACCAGCCAAACCAAACAGCAGAGGGTTCAGGAAACACAAAATCCACTTGGGAATTCACCACTTGCCTGGTTCAAAAAGTATACACAAAATCACATTGTTTTATAGGCTTCAAAAGGAAAAGGAGGATGAAAAATAGTAAGCCTTTGATTGCTGTTCTTCCAGAAAAATAATTTTTTCCAGAAAATTTCTCTTGCAGCTGGATTTTAACAGAACTACTATAGGAAACTGAAACTTTTCAGTGGCCCAGACTGTAACTTTGGGTCCATCCTCTGCATTTTTCCAGAGATAAGACTAATAGAAGCTTGAATTTATTTTTTTTTCTGAGAATATAGCCCAGACTGTGCAATTAAGGACTCTATGGGGAAAAAACATGTAAATGTCATGGACATGGAAGAGACAATGTAACAGAGACAACTTATTTCTGATATTTTGTTACTTTGTAGGGCTTGTTTTGCAAGCTGAATAATGTAGGTTTTACATGCAATTCCATTAAAGGAAAAAAAAAATGAGGGACAGAGAACTGGACAACTTCATGAGTAGTCATCAGGTCCCAAAAGCTTAGATCCACAGCACAGCCTACGATTGTCCTAATCTGCTTGAGCATTTGGTGACACAGTAGAAGACTATTGTCTATGCTCAACCACGGGAGGCAGATGAGACAGAACTTTAATGAGTATATTTCAAAGCTATTTGTTAGACAGCAAATGAAGGATGAAAGTTGGGAAAGCGCAGTTCAATCACAGAAGAAAAATGTATTTTCTTTTTGGAAAACTCTGCTGTTCTTATTCTCCCTGGCTTGTCTCTCTATCCCCACATCTGTTCCCACTTACTCTGCACCCATTTTCTCACTGGGAAGCATCAGACAATCTTTACTGCAGGCACAAATATCTGTTCCAAGTGTCTTCGAGGGAATACATTCTTAGTCATGCTTCTACTCTACTGGGTGTCCTTACTTTACATGCAAGTCTGGGTCCACATGCGTCCCAGGCTCCGACTCAGCAAAATAATTATGCAGGGTTCTCACAGTACAGATGTGCTTAACCCCCAAATGTCTAGCACGCATTTAATTTGGAGAATTCATTCCACTGAAGCAGGCAGAAGTGCAGTGTTTGTCACTGTCTTCTCCTAAACTGGGGCTTGAGACTTGCATATTGCACTTTGTGACAGTGACAGCCAAAATGCATATTAATTATACCACAAATGTAACATTTCTGGTTTTTTAAAAAAATGTAATTTGGCAAGAAAGTTGGCTGCTATTTCCCCCACACTTTCTCCAGATGAGTTAATAATTTTCTCCCTTATTTTGTTACACACTCAAAACTCAGAGCAAGACTTTACTTGTCTGGCTTGTGACACTGCTGTGAATTCTTTTGTGCCCCTTGTGTGTCTCCCAGGAAGAACCAGCGAGCCCTTGGGGATCTCCTTCTCACTCCCTCACTGACTTTCTCCCAGGGAAGTCTCCTTCCCCTTAGCCCTCTAGGTGGCTCAGGTGTCCTTTACAGAACAAGCAGACCACAAACACTTGGATGAAGGGGGGAAAGATGCCCAAAAACACAGCAACAGCCTTATTTGCCTATTGCTTGTGGGTAAATGATTGTGATCCATGGGAGGAATAGAGAACTGGCATGGATAGGGAAACAATACCATAAGGCAAACAGGTTGCTATGCAAAATAATGATTAATTAGACAATGCCTGTAAGCATTTGTTATTAAATAATTGCAATTAACCCATTTCAACTACGAGGAAGATTTTCATTCAGTTTGGAATGATAATGCTCAGCGTGCAATGAAGCCACTAAATGTAGAAAATCATTGCACAGAAAATCATAGCTCTGCAAGAAAAGAACATTGTTGCCAGTATTTTTTATTTTTTTTTCCCCAAGGAGAAAAGCAGCTGATACAACAGGACAGGACATTTTCCACTCAGAAAACATGCATGCTCAGGCAGGCTGGAGGACTGTGTAAAACAGGCAGCTGTGGAGAGATGAGTAAGTCCCATCCATTCAGAGATAAAACAACTTTTTTTTTTCCTCTTTTTTTTTTTTTTTTTTTTTTTTTTACATAGGCTAGCCTAATGTGGAGACTGCCAATCCTTCCCTCTCACTGCTTCTTTGATGTTCATTTGCTTTAAAATTTTTCCCCATGATGAACAACAGAGATTGCCAACAAGTATTTGCAAGCTCAGCAGCAAAGCAGAAGGAACTGAAGACTTGCTGCTCCAAATGAGTCCTTGAAAATGACTGTCTACAATAATTCTCTACTGTTTGCTTCACTTAGTGAGTTATGGGATAAAGGAAACAACCAAAGTATGATGGCAATAGCTATAATAACAATAACAACTCATTACTGTTTGTAAAACCTCTGTTGGAGGCATGTAAGTGTGCAAAGTATCACTCTGAAAGGGATACTGAAGAGGACATATTTATTTCCTCACAAGCTGCCTCTTTTTACTATACATTTAGGGTTTTGATAGCAGCACTGATTTTTGATAGCAAATTTCAATGCTGTAAAAAATAACACAAGAACAGTGAAAAGTGTACCTGAATCAGTACACTGTCCATGATGCTTTGGGAGGAGTGCAAGAACAGAGTTAGAATGTTGGAAGGTGGTAATATTTCCTCCAGACAGACTCCCCATCACAAACCATCACCTATGTTGCACATTATGAACACAGAGAGCATAACCTGCTCCTTCAGAAATCAGCCATGCTGGGAGGTCCCCTTGCCGGAGATGTCACTTGCCAGGAGCAGGAGGGTGGGGGGCGGCACTAGGTGGCACTGGAAGCCCTGCGGTTAAGGCAATTTTAGCGCTATTTTGGGCTTTAAGCGCCATCTGGCGTTATTTATTGTCGGCTTTTTCTTAAAAAGTCTGGTTACGAGACCCTGACCCCGGCCACCTCCACTTCTCATGTTTTACAATATGCATAGATAGATATTAAAACACAGTACCATCGAGATTTGCTGAACAGATTAGTATTTCTCCTCCTTTCATGTAGTGCTTTTGGAAAGGAGTTCAATATGCAATGCACTTATCAATTCTGATTTTTAGCCAAAAACATTTAACCAGAGAAGTTTTGGCTTAAAGGCACGAATGTGCTGCCAGATGCACTCCTGCTTCTGGATGCAAGAGCGTTTCAATGCCCTTTTCTTCACAGTTTCTTGGCTTCTCCTCCTTTAGGCTTCCTCTTGAAAACTCAATCAAACAGGTTAGACAAATCAGAGAGATTGCCATGGGAGGCAAAAGCACAAAGATCAAACAAACAAAATCACACATCCATTCTTCCCGTCCATCCTGCCCCCCCTTACAAAAAGAAACACCAAACCAAAACAATAACAAAGGACTAGTCCTTCACAAATTCCCCAAAGCCTGGAATGCATCTCATCAGTCAAGATGCTGCACGCAAATGCCAACCACCTAATAAGGATTTTCTTCCATGCAAGTTTGTTGCAAATCTTCTCATTCCTGTCTCCATTCTTTGCTTGTTTGGCCTGAAATGCTTTAGTAACAAATGACAACTTATTTTATATCCCTAGAATACTCCTTCTGGATAGAAGAGTGTATTATTTGTGTATGTAAAACTCTAGATTCTGCTTTGCCATTTCAACCTGTGTTGAAGGCAGTGTGCAACAGGTACCCCCCGAGCTTCCCAAAAGCAGGCATCTGTTGCACATTTTGAAAGACTCTTGCACTATCATAAAGGCTGGGAGGGCAGGGGGAGGCTTCTTCTCAGTCTTGCTCATGTTGAGGCTAGCAGAGAAAGTTCCTTTCCACTTCTTTAGGAGCATACAGCAGATTTTGTCCTTGGCTACTACCTTGTAAACTGATGCTGTAAGAAGAAATTACTGACGCAGTGTGACAAGGAGCTGGTGGGTGACTGATGCTGGGGGAGCAGCTGACTAAACCACTTGAGACCCCGTCTACAGACAGGGCAGGGGACTCCACTGACTCCACCTTGAAAGGCAGAAGGGCTAACTTGTTCTTCCTGGGCTTACCAACACTGGCACACTAAAGCCAAAACTCAGATTACCTTTGTATAACTTGCCAACAATTCACTTAGCCTGTTGTTATCCAACATCCCATCACCGGGGGGCAAGGATGGAGGGGGGTGGCAGGTAAACACCAGGGCACAGGGTGGGCACTTCTGCAAACTGCCAGAGCAAGCAGGTTAGCCAGGGGAATTCAGAAAGGAGTGTGAAACAGAAGACCTACCTAAAAATGAGTCCTCTCACAGACATAATGAAGACAGAATTTGCATTAGAAATTCATACAGCTGTTTGGAGAGGGGAATGTTGCCCTCAGGGACAAATCCACTCCCTAACACCCAGCCTTGGCGTCTCCCTCATGCCTGGCCAAGGTCCTCCCCCTCATGAGGAAGAATCCTGCCCCCGAGGCGCCTAAGCAACAGTGGAGCAATCCTGAGGAGGCTGCTTTATTAAATTAAATGTCCTCGTGGGAGGATGCAATTCTGGGTTTTTTCCCTTTTTTCTTTCTTTTTTTTTTCCCTCCCCTCAAATAAAGTTTCCTTCTCAGAGAAGAGAGTTTCATTTAGAAAAGTGGCATGATTCAAACTGAACGTTGTCTCTTTGTTCCTTTTTTAAAGTCAAGTTGCATATAAAGTAATACATTTCCAAAATCAGATTGTCTCCTTCTTCAGATCTGATTACTTGCTCCAAATTCATCATTAGGATAGTGTCATGTGGATCCATGCTTTAAGCAGGACTCTCCAGTGAAAACAATGAGTGTTCTGCCTTCTGCCTAAATTAATAACACAACATGTCCAGTACAAAATGACTAAAAGATAAATCAAGCCAAGTTAGTTTCATTTAGGCTAAATGTGGGAGTTTTGCTTTGAAGTAAGAACATAGAAATTTGGTCTTATTCTGTTCTAAAAGAAATTAATTTGAGAAACATATCCTAAATAACCAAGACAGGCAAACATTTTGTATGTAATGCTTTCAGGATTACATCCCTGAAATACAAATCAGGATTCTTTGCAGCTTTAATCTAAGGTTTTCTGTACAAAATACTCAGCACAAACTCTCAAATCCAATATTCTTCTTCACTTTTTATAATTATCTTTTTTTTTTTTTTACTTTAGTCAGTGTAACTCCTTGACAATACACTCCTTTTGCCTATTTTGTACTATTCTGCTCATACTAGACCACAAAAATCAAACAATTTGCTAGAAGAAGCTTAGGAGGTCTGTACTTTTGCTAAGTATGTGCTTTACTTGGTGTATCTGTACCACAAATAAACAGAAGCAGGAGGTCACATCATTGTGCCCCTGTGTGGCTCCAGTAAGAGGACTTTGGGCTACAGTCTACACAGCTGTGGGCATCACAATGGTCACTTTTAGACTGCATTTCAAGCTTGTGTACCAGCACATGTTTAAGCTCAAACTGGCTTCATGTCCAAATAATTTCAATATTGACACCCAAAACAGAGCTTCAAACAGAGATCTGGAGTCATACTATTCTTTAGTCCAGATTCAAACATGCAGCAAAATTACACAAGGCAGACAAGGCAGACTAGGTGCCTTCTAAAAAGGCTCGTACCTGCAGCAAGGATAGGTAAACTGTTGAACTGTACTTCAGGGCCAGAACTGCAGACACACAGATGAGAAAGTGCATTTGTTTCACACAGCTTTCTGTCTTGTGCTTTATCCACAGGGGTAAGGGACATGCAGCCCATGTGGCCCAAAAATTCCTGATTCTTCTTAGAAAAAATACAGTTTGTAAAGTAAGTTCTATTTTTACCTCATGACCACCTCCACCTCTGAAAAACAGTCCCCATGTGGAGATTCTCTTCACAGGACAGAAAAGACAATCAGGCTGTCAGAAGGGCTTTTCATCTCGCCTTTGTTCATTATATCTTTTCAGCTCTTGAAGGTGCCGAGCAAAGTGTCAACAGCTGTTGTGAGAAGAGAGAGTGCATCAAAAACAGACTGTGTGAACTTCTCTTCCCCCCAGTCTGTTCTCACTACCTGTGTTCTACCATCTTGTACTTATATTGTTTAGACATTTTACTCTTACCAGGGGATTTGTGCAGATTTCATCTAATTATCTTTCTGTATAGAAAAACTTCACATAGAGCAACTTCATCCAGCTGAGAGAGAGACGTATACAAATAAAATTTTCACTGCACTGTATGCTGGAAGAATGAAGGGAGGTCATACCTCACTACCCATACTGTAAAAAGCTCTTATTCATGTAGGTATGGTCACTGATGTACAGTGGGCTTTAAATAACTTGTTAAGAAGAAAATTAGTATCACAAAAGTAAACAAAATTACACATTTCTTGACTCTTCAGCTTCCTTGAGACCCAAAACCTTTTTCTCATGCCTTCCTCCAAGCATAAAAGGCACCTTAACATTCTTTGTCATGCAAAAATTCTCATTTGTGTGAGACTCTAGTGACTGGTCTCATTGGCCTTTTAGGGCATAAATACCTCTTCTAAAAAGAAGAAAAAGGTCAGATTCGTCAAAGACTTCACTTTGGTTGTGACTACCAGGCTATTGCAATGTAATGACTCCAGGAGATAGGTCTTCAGTCCTAGTGTTAAGGAATGCGATTTGAGCCGTTGCCGGTACAGACATGTCACTGATGCTACTAAAACAAAACTTGAGCTAAAATTTGTTTCAAGTCTTTACTTGCTTGCAATGGAAAGTTTGCTGGCAGCTGTTGTCATCATTACCCTTGTGGCGATGTTTTTTTCTGAAGTGTCTTGTGTCTTACTGAAGCTTAACGCTTGTTAAGTTGGGAGGGGACTTTGGGTGATCTGCCAGCAGCAGACAATAAAGTGTTCTTTTCTCCTGTTGTAACAGAGTCGTAAGTTTTGGTTTATGGATAATGGCAGCTACACACAGTAAATTAAAACACACACAAAAAAGAGGAAAACATGAGGGCTTTTCTCTAAGTAGTCTATTTAGCCTATTACAGGCTCCCCTCGGGTTTTAAATACAACCATAAAAACACTCTAATTTTTCACCATTAACTATTTTTTTTTCTTAGTAAGCTAAGAGCAGGCATTTCTATAGCAATATCCCTCTCCAGGGATGCCAGCTTTACAAGCTTTGAGCAGCATAACCATCACCTCCCTTTGCTGTGGGTCCCTAGACTTGCAGGGAAAGGTGTGATCTGGAGAATACCCCTTTCTCTGTGCACAGCTCTCTGGGAAGGAGCTGAAATTCATCATCTGCTAGTACACTGCCCTCTGGTTTTGCCTTATCACCATGGATTGCTGGGATGGATGGTGGTCTAGCTTTTAAATATGGATAGCTACATCATCTTTACCCTTTCAACTGACACAGGGCTGTATCTCAAAGCATGCCATAAAGCCCAGGAAAGAACCACTGAAGGAAACAGTGCAGTTCAAAGTAGATTCAAGTACATTGGTTCTGTGCAGTGAAGCCTCACATATGGCTTAGGGGAGGTCTGTCAGGGTCAAGGGACCCACTGCAGACATCTGGTTATTTGTTGGTATAAAACACCAAATGCACCAGAACCACTTAACTTCAGCAGCTTCTGTGCAGAAGCCCTGTAAAATGTCCTGCAAGCAGATGGGGAGGTACTATATCACTCTACAGAAACACACAGCAGTCTCAGACTTAGGTTCAAGTTTAGGTTCATTATTCTTAAACAGGTCCAGTGAAAGTTAATCAGATTAAGATAATTAAAAAACAACCAGGCACCTTCAGCTGAAAAAACAAGACTAGAAGTCCAAGCAAGGAGCAGCATGTTTTTACCCATTGGTTGTGGTTTTCCTTGTTTGCTCAAGTTACCTGAGTCCTTGAAGTTACATGGAGCAAGCATGGCCAGGTACTGGCATTGTTTTAGCAGCGTGATGAAACTAAACTGTAACGAAATCTCTACGGTTTGTGTGATTTAACACAGAACTCTGTGGGTAGATCCCAGGCTGGAGACACAGGTTACAAAGGGAATTCGGTTCCTTGCAGTGACTCCATCTCCTCAGGGCAACCTTGGACTTGTCACTTCAACTCTCTGTGTCTTTTCTCCTCCTTCACATTACAGCCACAATGATGATGCATTGCTGCCTTACCCTTTCCTGCCTCACCTCCTGGAACAGGAGCTCCACGGGAAGCAAGCTGCTGGCAGCTGCTTGCAGGAGCACAGCCTGGCACAGCGGGGCCACCGGTGCAGATCATCACGGCTCCACCAGCAGCAGCAGGGCGTGTGGCTCTCCTGTGTCACCACAAGACACACAGAACAAGGCTCACTGTCCCTGCCACAGCACAGACAGAGAGACAGCAGGCAATAACCACCCTCTGCACGCTTAATAATTAAAAGGAGGTAATTGCCATACATAACTTAAACCTTATGGGTAATTCAGGAAAAGTGGAATTAATTAACTATCTTGGCACTTGGTCTTGATTCTACTGCTAGGATGTATTATAGAACATATAAACATCATGGAGGTGTTGTTCTATTTGTCATGCTGTGTAACAAACAGGGGAAGTACTGCTGAATAGGAAGCCAACATCTTTCCTCACATACACTCTGCCTTAAGAAATCATCTCTTCCAGTACAGATCTGAGGCAACAGCATTCCTGCTATTAGCTGTCTTCCAATTACAAAGAAATATGAAGTACAGAAATAAAATTCCGCTTGCATTACATCTTCCTTTCCTGAGTGGCCAGTGCATATACCTTGCTCAATTTAATTCTGGAATCTCAGACCCAGCCAGAAGCCAGCTCAGTCTCCTCAACACCACTCACTTGGCAGTCTCTTGCCAGGTTCTTTGCACTTGCATCTTTTCTTAATTTTCTTTCATGATGTTTGTGTGTCTTTTGATCTTTCTGAATGATAAAACGAGGTAACATAACAAAAAACAAAAAAAAAAAAAAAAAAAGGAAAGGAACAGAAAAGCTATTTTAGCATGTGTAACAACAATCTCATTGGAATTTCTCTGAAAGGCTTTGTAGTTGATGTTGTAGAAGCAAACACCTCAGGTTGAGTCTTTTTTCTTGTTCTGACCCATTTGCATAAAATGGGCAGTTTTATCTCTTTTTTTCTCATAGGATCTAGATTTTTTTAAAAGAATATTTCACATAACAGCTTTCACATAGGTATTGAGACAGGCCTGATGGAAGTGCAGAGATCCCAGCTGAGCTGAGTGTCCCCTCAAAGTAAAAGTAGGGTAATGGCAGTTCAAAATTAGGCAACTGCAATATTCTCAATGGCAAAACTTTATAAAGAGGCCAGACTAAACAGCTCTGCCAAGAAAGATGTTATGTTCTTTTGCTTTAAAAGTGTGCCTAAAGCTCAGGTTTATGCACCAGGGCTTTCCTCAGGTGCTAGAGCTCTGTAAGTAGCAGTAGCACATGTATTTCAAACATCAGCCACTGCTGAAAGACAATGAACAAAGGGCATGCAAAAGGGAGGAAAGAACTCAGAGCCAAATTCTCTCAGGTCACATACCAGGTGAGATGACACTAGTTCAGGCTGTTCACTTGTCCAAATGAGGCCCTCCTGCCATCTGCCCACATATTTCTATCTTTCCGGTGCTGTTGTCGCAGCAAGTCCTTCATTCTTTTGGGAAAATAAAAAAAAAAGCCACCTGAACTATTGTATGTGTATTGATTTGGTTGATTTGCTGCCTGTGTAACTCAGAGCATCATTAATCTGATACAGAGAGCACCATTTGAAAGGCTTTGACTAAATACAATATCAAGTGTCACCCTGGGCTTTAGAGTACAAAAAGTACAGATAGCACAAACAAAAGGGCCATATTCACCCTGGTTTAACTCTTACAGCCTTGCTAACAATTGCCATAATGTGGCTATTCTGGAGTCGAATCAGAGGAAAATCTGAACCAGAATAGAAATGGGAGAAAGTTACTTGGACAAAGATGTTTTCTTGATTTCTTTTGCTTGATTGATACCACTGAAAATGCCAGATGATTTGAAACATTCATGTTGTTGTTTCTCAAATGTTGGAATTGTCTGGTTTCTGGATAGCAATGTGCTTATCAAAGGTGCTAATCACTTCCTCCACATAAATAAGATTAATTTCTCTGTTGAAAATTAATATGCAGGTAGCCTCTGACCAGGACTGGTGAAGTGCTTCATAAGTTGGGTAACAGTAAAAACCCCTGAGAGTATATTTAGAGAAAGTAGCAGCAGGCATTCACTTTCACAACGAGAAACCTTTCAAACTCAAATACACCTTGCACTCTTCTCCAAATTCCTTCCCCTCACCTGTATTCTGGTCCATACTTCCATTGCTGTGTCAGCTATCAACCTTGCTGTTCCCATGCCCTCCTTCTCTTATTCTCAACAACTGCTGTCAGCTGCTGCCTTCTCCAACAAGACTTAACACAGGGCTGCTGTACAGGCGGCAGGTCACCAGCCAAGTGCCTTGGAGTTGGCTCTGTGATCCCACATGCATTTTCAGTATGTTTCCCCTGTTCCTACAACCCACACAAATGCATCCAGAAGAAGAAGTAGACTTTCATTATACTAGCTAGGGAAGAAAAAAAAAAAAAAAGACACCAAATCTCCAGTGCAATAGGGCTGTCATAAGCCTGAAGCAAAACAAAACTCAGCACCCTGTCCAGGCTTCCTGCCCTTGATCACTCCTGATATTACTCACCCACAGGGGCTCAGTCTAACCTGTATGTCATGCCTGTGGCAGACAGAAACTCTTATAGTTCTACTGAAGCTGAACATTATTTGAATTTTCAGTCTTTCTGGTGTCCCTTAAAAGAAACAATTTTAATTTTAAAAGAAACAATTATTTGACCTTTGTCCCACCAATAAAATACTTTTTATGTTGAAAAGGGTTTTTTCATCTGAATGACAGAGGCTGGGCTGGACCCTGTTTTGTTTTCAAGCCAACAAAGTGATAGAGGCCCAGGGCACACTTCAGCTTTCAGGATTTTATACAGCCCAGAAATGGGCAAGCATGATCTAGAAACTTTAAATAAGGTGAGAGGGGTCAACCAAAGCAACTGTGAGCAATTTTTAAACCAGTTCCAGTACTGGTTGAAATCAGCCCCATGTGCCTTGAAATTTGCTGAGACCAGAACATCTCTTTTGTGTGTGTGTGTGTGCACTATTCCTCTGGTATAGCACTGCAAAAACATAGAAAAGAAAAAAAAATTCTGAAGAAACTGATGTTGTTGCTGACCCAGGTAGAGTACCTATGACAAAAAACCAACATCTCTCTGTCATTGAATTATTGTTTCTCACTGGCATTAAGAAAACAACCTGGAGATTAGCCATTGATAAATGGTTTCTACTTCCTCAAAGGGAACTTTCCCGTTTTACGCTGCAGTGCAGACAATCGAGCTGTCAGATTGTCAGTAACGCGTGACACAGGTTTCCTGTAACAAACAGGCCATGTTCCAGTCTGCACATTCCAATTCCATTAATCCTTGTACTGCTCTGTGTTTAAAAGTATAAGTAGCACGATTGGAAAAACAATAAAGATATCATCTGAGAAGTAAGTATATAAGGGTGCAGAATTCTTAGAAAACAGTATTGCTGACACTGGACTGTCCCTGGGCTTCTCAACATGTAGGGAAGATGAGACGCCCTAAGAACAGGTTAATGTAATTCGCATGTACTGACAAAACTCAGGAACTGAGGGTTTAACCCCTGTTGCTGCAGCGAAGAAAGCAGAAGCATCAGATTGCTCCTGCAAAAAGCAATCACCCCTCCTTCTGCTCTGCTCTCACCCCAAAAGAGTCCCCATTCATCTATTTTGCTGGCCTTTTACTGAGGAGCAGCTGGATAGCTGGCTGCACAGGGGATGCAGATGTCCTTTCCAGCACAGGCATTCAGGCAGCAGAATCCTTGCCAGCCCAGTTTATGAAACAGGGGGACCCCATTTCATTCCTTGATTCTGTGTGCCCCCACAGACTAAACAGGGATAAGTCTTTGAAGAGTCCTAAATCACAAAACCTAAAGAGCAGCAAATTAATGAAAGGAAAAAGCACAACTGGACAATTTCCTCATACACCTACACTGAGATCACCCATTTCAGGATGAAAAATTATTTTATGCACTTCCTCAATGAAATAACAATCCCTTAATTTCTAACATGGAAGCCTGCTTTAACAGTAGCAGAGCCTAGATAAATACCTTAGATGTGGTTTGACACTTTATGCTTTTGTTTCACTGCCTTTTAAAGCTTAACTCAAATGTAAGTCCCTGATATTTGTTCTTAGAATTAATTATATTCCTGTATTTGCTTGAATTCAAGCCAGAAAGTAATGAACTACAGACCTGAGTGTTAGAAAAAATATATCAAAGGTACAAATACACAATTCACTATTCCATACATTCTTTTGTTGGGGTGAGTAAAAATGTTCTCCCATTTAGCTCACACATTTTCATTTACTGAATTAAAAAAACATTTGTTGGTCAGTATTCTTTGCTTTCTTTTAGGTTTCTAGTTGCTGCCATTTTACAGAGCATACTGTCTGGTCCTGACTGCATATGAGTCAGCCCAGTTTTAGGAAGGTAGGCGGAGAATTAGTGTTTGGGCCAAGTGAGGAGAGTGATAGTTGTTCCACAGTTACTATTGACTAGAAGTACTTTATTGGGGAGCATGGGGTGGGTGTCTGCAGAAATGTACTTGTGTTAATTCTAGAGAGTGCATCAGAGTGATTTTTCTAGGTGTTGTGCCTAGGAAAGAATGGTTTCATCACTGTGTTCTGATTTTGCATTTCTAGATGCTTACATAAGAAAAACACCTTGCTAATTTGCAAATAGAAACACTCAAGGCCTCCACACTGTATGAGTAAGTCCATTTTTTAAACTCTAGATCAAATTTCAATTATTTTACTTTCAAACAATCATCTGTTGAAACATTTATTTCCTAAAGAAGACCATACTGCAAGAACCTTTACAAAGAATGATTAGGACAACTCCATTTAGATAATTGTATTACATAGCATCAATTAAATTACACATTTTACCTGTACAAGCACCAATTTAGAGGACATGCTCCTGGTCAGCCTTACTGACTTTGTTGCCCACTTTTTGCTTATCATGGAGGAATACAAATTAATCTCATGAGTGGGATATGAGCAAGCTTCAGTGGATTAAGTCCCAGCTATAAAAGGTAACCACTGCCAAAAGGACTAGGGAACACCATCAGAATTCACTGGTTAGTCCACTTTGACAGTAGGATACATTGACACTTCCTACAAGAATTTGTTCAGAAGGGACTAGGACAAGGTATCCAGAGTGCTGTAAATTCACACCTTATCTTACTTCTCTCTAATCTGCCTATGTTAGTCACAGTGATGAAAGAAGAGATTTTAAATTGATTACACTGAGCAAATCAAAAGTCTGATCACTGAAGTTCACCTTCAAAACCAGACTTCCTGTCTTAGCTTAGCTGATTCAGAATGGAAGTCAAAGTAAGTGGCTGCAGATGAATCTGGTCTAGCTTAAGTGAATCATCCAAAAAGCTCTTCTACACTAAAATCCTGCAGTATCTGTTTTCTCAGACAACATGACTCAATCCTTAGCTATCAGCTGGATTCTGACCTTGCCTTAGGTGGAAGACCAGATAAAGGCAACCTGAGCCATCAGTCCTGACAATCCTGCCTTCTATCAGGAGCTTATGGAAGCACCAGAAAAAAATACACTTTCCTTAAGGCAAATTACACTTCCCTTGGAATTTTCAGAAGCTTATTAGTACTTTAGGAAACAACAATACTTACATTGTAAGTGCATTGTACTGCTTTTTTTTTTTTTTTTTTTGATCACTAGAGCATTGAAAAAGCTGTGGTGTTATGCTCAGCACAGTAAACAGAGTGAAAAACAAAATTTGACTGGCATCATATAATGAAGAATCACTTCAAAGTTCATATCTTTCCTATGCAGGTGAAGAGTTTATGTTTTAGCCACGCAGTTTTCCTGAGGGAGGAAAATAACTATTATACAAAAGATACTGTTAAATCACCATTAACTTTTCTGTTTGTCTTTTTTTGTGGGTTTTTTTCAGTTGATCCCACCTCTTTAGTGATAAGCAGGTGGAAATGAGGAAAAAGTATAGTATCATTTCTAGAGTTAGTCCAGTAATGTGCTCATTCTGTAGCTGTCAGTTCATTATACAGTTTCCTCATGAAATTTTAAGGCCTTTAACAGCATTCATATCATATTAAGTAAAGTTTTTGGTCACTGTGCATGTGCCAGTTTCTCAAAAGTTTGATCTCTTTCATATATTGAAAAGTTTGGAGCATGCGCCCCTCAGACATGCTACCACTCCTTTGTTTCAAAATGAAATATGTTTTGCTTTAAAAAATAATCCTGTGAGCCCACCACTTTTGTCTGCCCTGCCAAGGTTTGCTGGTACTTCAGCTATCCTGATACAGTTTTTGTGGGGCTGTGCTATTATATTTATTTAATAATTGTGGTTTTAAAATTCCTTTTGTTTAAGTATAAAATTTTTAAAGCAGACTATTTCACTGATCCCCTCCACCAAGAAAGCCCACCAACACTTTCATTGGAATATTTTGGAGACAAGGGCAAAGTTGGCTTCTGGATAAATCAAAAAGGTGAGTGACAGCCTCTCTGCCATTCGTGAATGTCAGGGCTTCAGATATGTGTCTCAGAGGAAGGTGGACAGAAGTTCTGCAGAGACCTGCACTGGGGAAAGGCACTGCCACACCTTTCCCACTGCTCTTCCCCTCCTTCTGCCGCAAGATATCTCCTCCTGGGATTTCCCAGAGGTAGCTAATCTGAAAGAGGATAAAGAGGTTCTGAATGAGGCATAAAAACAAGACACTCTGTTCATGCAGTTTCAATAATGCTGCAAGACTGCTGTGAACTCTCTCCTTTAAAGTCCTAAGAGAGCTGACAACAGGTTAAATGGTGTGACTGTTGTAGCTGCTGAAAATAAACAACTGATCATAGATGACAGAAGCTGCAGAAGTGCGAGAGGGAGAGGATGTAGAGCTAGTGATCTGCTGGGTGATGTGCTGAACTGATACAAGCATATGTATGGTTTAAGTCATGGGTTAAATGTCAAAGGTGGAGGCCTGAAGGGTCTGTCTTGATTTTCCATTTTTATCATGCATGGCCAGGAAGGGAATCTTGAGTCACAATAAAGAGTGGTTCTGTATACTGTGTATGGACTAACAGCAAAGAGAAATGGCTGTCTAAGTTTATATTTCCCCCTTGCTTCAAAAAGTGAGTAGCTCCCTTAACAGCTCAAGCCAGAAAACATATACTGGAACAGGAAGTTTTTCAAATTTTTTTTATCATACAAGAAAGATGACAAAAGAGGATTAAAAATCTGGCTTCAGTAAGGTCATTAGCAAAGCTTTTTCTAACTTTAGAAGCTTGGAATTTTCTGTGAAAGACATTCATTGCAAAAGCCAAAAGCTTTGCTTTTGAAAAGTTGGAACATATATTTACATTCAACTAGTGTTTGCCTAATACCCTCTTCCTCTTGCTGTTTCTAAGTATAAGAACCAGGAGAGACCAACAAAGATTTAGATATTGGAAGAAAAAATTCTGCAACAGGACTGCTGAATGAAGTAACGGAATGTGAGAGTGGTTGGGTTTCCCTCAATGTTCTGAATTCTGAAGATGCTTAATACCAATGTGGCATCTTAAGTTTCTAACAAAAGATATTGTCTCACTACCATTAGGTTTCAGAACAAAAACACATTTTCTCACTCAATGAAGCAGAAAGCAACAAATAACATATTCTTTTTTTTTTAAATGCAGACCTATTGAAAATTTCAGTGAGTCTTGCTTCAGTAATAGCTTGATTTAAACTATCTTTTCATTTTACATATGAGACACAAAGAGAGATCTAATGTGCTAAGAATATTTCAGGAGGACTCCTACAACAGAAAATTGTAGCTCCTTAACAAAATGATCTGGTGTATTAGTAAAACAGCAGACAAATGAGTAGTAGACAATCTACTTGGATTTTCCAAGGTCTTTGACCAAGGCCTGCAGAGGATACCATAAGTACAGTTAAGGGATGGGAAAGTAGTTCTCATATTTAAAATAACTGAAGGCCTAGATGACAAACCAGAAAAATTAAGTATCTGATTTCAGCATGTGAAAAGATAACTGTGAGGTCCATGGTATCCCATGCTTCCATGTCTTCATACAGAAAGCCTTTTCCTTAATACAGTATCATTTGAAAAAGAAGATTCTTAACAAAAAAATGTTTATTATTCAGACATTCAAACAATGACAGCAATGACTCTTCTGGTTCCTGCTTTATAATTCTCTCTTTACAGCAAAAACTCACGTTTCTGTAATGATTAATTTCCATGAAAAAAAAAGGCAAAGCAGTCCTAAATGTCTATAAGACATCAAAAAATAATGACACTTCAAGACTTTTTCCTCTCAGAGAAAAATTGCAAGATTTTGTATCAGGCTTACTTTTATAGTGAGAATAGTGATAGTTCTCTTGTAATTAATTTTTATATCCTGCTGCCTTAGAAGAGGTAAAGGAGAAACTGTTGTTATCAACAAATTAGTTGCAACAAGTTCTAAACCTGTTTTTGCTCAGGAAAGCATCAAAAATGCTTTAGGTTGCGTCCCTTGGCTCACTTGAAGGCATTTTTCTCTAGTTAGCCTCTAGGTCAGAAATTAACTGCTGCTCCCTCTCTTCCTTTTCCAAAGTTGGACTTGGCCTACTTTTCATTATGCCCTTTATGAACCAACTGTCTCCTGCCCTTATACTGCTACACAACTAGTCAAGAGGAAAGAAATATTACCTAACTGTGATAAGGGGTGGAGGCATGTGTGTTATCTGAATTTGCTTGTGAATGTACTGAACAGCTCTCGATAGCTACAGGGAGGTATGTTGTAAACTCTCTGTAATGAATACTTGTAGACATGAATGTTTGTGCATACCTTCACTATAAGAACAAGTTGAAGCCTGCACCATTTATATTGTCTTACTTTTCAGAATTGCACCT
Organism: Fringilla coelebs; assembly: GCF_963513975.1. Classification (NCBI taxonomy): domain Eukaryota; kingdom Metazoa; phylum Chordata; class Aves; order Passeriformes; family Fringillidae; genus Fringilla; species Fringilla coelebs. The sequence goes on along the minus strand of NC_140028.1, from coordinate 48,272,296 downwards.
CTCTGAGACTCCTCTCCTGAAGATTTTATGTGATCACTGTATAAATTGGTAGAGTTCACAGACAAGCATTACATGACTTTTCTTGATGGAAGCTGGAGATGACAAACAACTTATACTTTATTCTCAACAGGAAAAGCATGTAACTGTTTAGTAGGTTTGATTTTGAAGAGAATTCATCTGTGAAATTATATTTGAAATAAGAGAGAAATAGGTCCTTCAGATAATTATACTGCCTTCTTCAGGAGAAAAATGATCTCCCCCACAGAGAACTCCAAGGAAGCCTGACACTACAATATTTATATCTGTGGTAAGTCTACATTTAGAACTGCTATGAGTTATGAGGCTGAGAACAAGAGTCAACAGATGTCAAAATATGTGTTGATACATACAATAACTTCCTTGTCTTATACTTTTGCCTTTTACTTATGAAAAATTAAATTTCTGTAACTTCTGGAAATGAATATAAAAGCATAACTTAAAATCTCAGTCCTGACAGCAACTCTGTATGAGAAGCCCTAACTAAGGAAAAGCCCCTGCTGAATCTCTAAGGTGTGTACATGGTGGGTTTTGTTTGGGGGGAACAAGAGTCTGGAAACAACAAGTTCCTTAAAAGCTCTCAAGTCAAAGAAAGAGGTAGTAAACATCCCTTTTTCCCTAGGCTTTTCAGAGTCCAGTAAAGAGTTCAATGGCAAGTACAATGCCTTTAAAGACCCATCATCAGGTTCACTATAAGACTCCAAGTTTAATGGTGAGCTCAGGACGCAGAAAGAACATTTCAGACCATATCTTTTATGAGACCAGCTGACATAGTTGGAAGTAGACCAGCCCTCCTTAAGTCTAGTGTACAAGCAGAACCTTAGCCACATTGTACATTCTTATAGCTATTTTGGGTGGTAATTTACTTGTGTAAATCAGTTACAGTTTATCCAATTATGCGACACCCATAAAACCAAATCGTAGGCAGACAACAGTACATTCACACTGGATAGGGATTTGCAGTTCAAGATTAAGAGCTAGTGTAAAGACCTTTGGAATTTTTAAAACTTCCACTAAATATGGCACCAAGGCTGGGGCATACCCAGAATCCAATGTCTCCATCACATTTGGCAGTGATGCCCGATTATTCAGTATAGCCTCCTGAATCACCAAAACCACTTCCTGCAGCGGACTCTCTGTAAATCCCTTACCCAAGTACTGACCCAGCCCAGCCCTGCTTAGCTGTATGCAATCATAGCCTAAGGTGGTGTGAGTGCAAGCACAAACAGCATACATCTGGCATTTCAGCTCAGTTAGCTGCCTTCTTCAGAAAAGAGCCTTCCTTTCAAGGCAGTCATAAGATGAGTTTTATAGGAAGGGTTACTTTCCTGTAGTAACATCATTTGAGTATATTCAAATATCGGCTTGTCCTTCATGTACAGGTCAATGGTGAAAACACCATTGCCTATCCTACACAGCACTGTTTGAATTTGGTGGTAACTTCCTGTTCTAATCATAGGTTGTCTAGTAACTATTATTAAAACCAGTAAGTAAGAAAAGATGATGTAAAAATTATGAATATCACTGTGGAATCATTTTATGAACAAGCACAGCTTTCTACAGTTACTCACAGCCTTTGACAACATTGAGTACAGCAAACCTTTTCAAGTCTGAGTGTTTAAATTCTGGGTGCCTAAACAAAAAAGAAGCACACGTTTAGTCAACTGATTGTATATGTACCCATGATTACATTTCCAGAAGCGTTAATTACAGCTCTTACTGATTTTACTCAACATCTCTGACAATCACAGCAGGAGATCTGAAAATTATGGCCTATATTTGTATGTGGAAAAAAAAAAAAGAGTACTAAGTTTACACAGATGCAGGCTTCTGTCGGGGCATATGCTGATCTCTGCCTACAGCCTGAATAACTATGCAATCTGCAGGACTGCCGTGCAAGTATTCTTGCCCCACAGCCATGAACAAGAAGCAGCACAGCTGCCATTGCAGCCCATGTGCTATTGTAGCAGGGTAACTGCTGTAGTTCCTTGCAGTTATGGAAGCATGGCCAAAACGTGCCATGTTCTCTGACCCGTTTCACCTTGAAATAAGCTGTGCAGTAACTCACGGTCAGCTTGCACAGACCTAGGGTTCCACCAAAGTCACAAGGTGGATATTCCACATGCAAGCTCCCGGTATGCCGTTTCTCATGTGGTAACAAAGATATGATGAATCCTATGCACACAGTAAATATACATACTTTGCAATGGAAATAAATCTGAATTACTGCATAATTTGGGGGGGGGGTTTAGCCAGTCACACTAAAGATTTGGTGTTACATTATAATAAGTCTGTACTGTTAGTATTATTAAAAAAAGGCATTTTCTTCTCTGTTTCTCTTTGCACTTATGCTGGGCAGACCTCTAGCCCAGTTCATCTGCATATAAAATGAAACAAAATTTATAACAATAAGATCTTGCTACACTTAATAAGGATGTATCACTCCCCCACCCCTCAGTAAATTATTTTGCTGGAGGCTACATCATTCTCTCAGAGTAGTATGTTGGGAGTTGACAGAGGCGTGAATAATTCGCAGCGGAGAAGCCTCCCCAGCCGAGCTGAGCTGCAGCATGTTGGGCTGGCCTTTGATGCAGACTGGTTGGGCAGGTTCCTGGGTGCCCCGGGAACCGGTCTGACGGGCCTGTTATGCCAACAAATTCTGGTATGATTCCATGCTCTCCAGAATGCAAAAACCTGCCCAGCCAGTTAAATGAAAGGCATATTAGGTTATCCATTGCACATTGTATATATCTTAGGTGCAGCAGATCTCCTCTCGGCATTCTCTAGTGTGGTCCACAGTGGCTTCCTCATCTCACTTACACTTGAGGTTTATAGCTGGAGGGGAAGTCAATAGTAAATATTTATCACCCCGACCAAGAACAGAACTTTTCACAATTCAAACAGAAGGGTGAGTTTTGAAAATCTTTCTTTAAAATTAATTTAAGATAAACTTAAGCAAAAAATTTCTCTGATGCTTGAAGTGGTACAGTGTCTATTTCCTTAATGTGTCTGAGTCTCTACAGCACTGGTTGACAGAATTTTGATAATTGCAGCTGTTTGAGCTTTCTGCGTGCAGCTCAACATCATCTGCTGTCTGCAGGGTATTTACGGCAGACACAGTTCAATGGACTTAGCACAGCAGTGAGAGATAGAAACTCCACAGCCAATGACTTGGTATTTTGAGCAGTTCACTTAAGTATTACTTATACTGCTTCTCTTTTATACAGTGTTTTTATAATCCCTGTCACATAACAGCAGTGTTGCAATAAGGCACACTGCCATTACAGTAAGATGTGTGGTTACTAATTCTTGCCAGACTAACTTTTTTAATAATTCAATTTTATAGAGTGAGCTACTTAAGCCTAGATTCACCTATTTCATGGTAAGATAGTAAAATTACTTGTCATTCTTACTGCTTTCTTTCTACATACTTATTAGAAATTTACCTGTTTAGAATGAGTAACGGTGGTGGTAATGGCAATAAAAAGCAGTGCTAGTCATAAAGGGTAGGCTGACCTGAAAGTTGTACCTGTATCTGCAGCTGAATCCATTCACAGGTTCTGTGTCAAATAAGAAAAATTAAACAGTATGAAAACAAAAGCTGTGGAATCTGGTAACTGATTAACTACTGGGGCACAGAACTACTTGCTGAGCTGAATAGAAAGGAATGAAGACAGGTTTTGTCATGCCTGTTAGGACAAAATAACTCTTTAACTTAAGTAAATGTGAATCTTCTCAACATCTGTGTAGCAACATTTTTAAAAACCTTTGCATAGCTATTTCCGTCTCCCAGGAATTCTTGATTTTGTCTAACTTTAAGCAAAACAATTACCATTCTCTTTTGCGATGAGAAAAAACCCCATATCAGAATCAGTGGATACAAACCACTAGATACAAAATATCTAAATTGGATTATGTAAGATTTTATGGTAGTCACACAACAGGAAGCTTCAATTATGTTTACTGCCAGCTATTTCCAGGCTGATGCTAAAATTAATATTATTCTTTTGTAGAGTGCCAAGAAAAAGGCCTCTTGAGCCTCTTAAAAAAATCAATGACTTGAAATCACTTTCTCATTAGCAGCACTGTATGTGTGTGTAAAATTTTTTCTTCCAAGTGTAGATAAACAGAAAAGAACATAGGAAAATTTTATAGTCTCACAGAGGCTGATAATACTCATCAGGAAAAAAAGTTCTATTTTCTTATATTCTCAGGATTCTGCTATCAAATGCATAACGAAAACTTGCTAAGGGATAAACCATTCTCCAAAGAAAGATCACAGCTGGCTGTGCTATATGGTTTGCATAAGAACTCTGTGTAGAGCCTCTAAAATGCTACAAGAGAGCATTGATTTCTAAAGCTATGGGATTTTAACAGAGAACATGTTGAATATATTTAAAATTCAAACTAAATAAACCACTTTTTTAAAATGCTGCTTGCCATCCCCTCTCCAGTTTATGTGTTCTGTTTTATTTGGGTTTTCCTCAGCTGCCTTTTTTTTTTAGGGGGCTGGAAGCGCAGAGGCTGTTGTTTGGGAATTTCTTTTTCCCAAATGGTAAGTAAAATATCACTTCCTATATGTTGTTTCTTTTCTGTCCCTGAATTCATGTTGTTTACTACAGTAAAAGGTAGGTGGCATGATTTTTTGCACAGACGTCTTAGCTTTTACTTCACGCTTCCAAAGCTGAGATAAATATGCATAACTACTCAAACTGGTCATGTTACCCTGAGTAACATCAGTATGAACAAAACATTTCCACATGCAGCTAACACAAATAGGTGCTGCTGCTTAGAGCCTGAAGACCAGGAACACTGCACTGGGGTCCTGCAACAGCATCCCTCACATTGCCTTTTTGGTTTTTTCCCCTTCCATCAGGTCTTCCTAAGAGACCTGAGAGTTTGAGTTGAGTAAGCCCTGGCAGTTTCTGACTATAGATGAGGAGCAGTGAAAGTACTTCAAAGAACAGGGCTCCTTAAAATGTACAGTGTTACTGGCATCGGGAAATTTGATCGTGGCTCAGTTTCAAACGTGGCTACGCAAGCAGCTTAAGAAGAATCAAATTCAACTAGTGGGGTGATGGAGTGGCTCCTCCCTATTTTTCCAGAGAAAGCAACCACCTGTGCCAGACAGCAGTGGTGTTATCTTAGTGTCTTCCCAGCTGTAAGAAATCATGCTACTCAGAGCACTACCAGTTCCAACACTTCCAGTTCAAATCCCATTTAGGTAGCAGCTGTGCCACACACTCTTATTTGCTGCATCTGAGGTTGGGCTCCTTTGATGTCCCTATTGGGAATCGTGCATTAAATTAACATGACCAGAGAATTAAACAATATATTTATCCTTCAGTTGCAGATCTGCAAGTTGAGATTGCAAAAACACTGGCCATGTATACATATGTGTGATCTATTAAATGTGATGCAAGTGCATAAAGACCTCACTATTTTATTTTACACACATACACACATATATATTCATTTTATACACACACATGCATACATATATGCAAAGAATGAAATAATTACCTTTGTGCATAAAGCAAATAAAATATTTAAATTGGACATCCCATTGTAATTCAAATCTGGTTTTAATCTTTATATCTAAATTTAAAGTGCTAGAAACAAAAAAAAATAAGCTTTCTGCTAATATCTTTTAGCCCTACTCTGTATGCATATGCAGTGAACTACATCGTCTGCTGCGACCTGAGTAGTTAGAAACACTGATGCAGCCTCTCTACTACCCCTCAAAAAGGGAGGTGGGTGTCTGTGAATTAAAGGCTATTTTTAATTTTATCTGTGCTGCATCATTGCAGTACTCTTACAATAGAACTTCAGTTATTAGCTGATTTGCTGGTAAATAGTCCAGTCTTCAAGAAGAAAGGCATTGCCACTAAACTGTAACTGAAAATTGACAGCTCCACCTACTACTATAGGACTAAACATTTCAGACCATCCAGGTCTAAAATGGGCTAGGACAAAATAAGATTCCCTCTTTGCAGAATTGCTCATGGATAAGTGTTCTGTCACCTAGTTCAATGTGCCACAGTAAGGGTTATTTTGAAATCTGGACACGAGCCATGACACCACAGGAAGTTTTAGATCTGTTCAAGCGCAGCAACGGTGAAGCATTTTTCCCACAGTTTTATTGTCTAGGTGTGTGTGTTTACTCTTACGAGGTGAATGAGACGCAGTTCCAGTTAAACTAGTCATCTCAAGACACCCAGTGTGTGAATGTGGAATATCAGACTCTCCAGTAGTTTTCTAGCACATTCAATGAGCCAGGAATCTATTCAGTGGCCAACTATGTGATTATGGAGTACATAAAATCAAATAAATCTGGAAGGGAGATAAAAGTAAAGTTCAACCGTTAACGTTAATCCGTTTTCACTTACTGTGGAGTAGATAAGGATAACACTGTAGAAGCCAGTGGATTTATATTGCTGTAAAGATCAACATGAGAGAATATGAAAACAAACAGCTCAGAGTTTATTGGGAAATAAAAGGGATGACATAATTATTTGCCAGAGTGCTTCCTATAAATAGTAGGAAAGGTACAGTTTATGGTAAAATATCTGATCAATCAGCATGAGAGCTATTTTATTGCTATTTATCAGATCTGTGCGTAGATTTAAGATATCTGCTTCTCTTAATGTGAGGAAATTATTGCTTGCCTACATCACAAACTTTTAGACTACAGAAGCTTCAAAAGTGGAATGAAAAGCTGCCAACAAGCATTATTTAGAAAGACTGGAGAGTCTATCACAACCTATTATGACATGACAGCCTCCTCCAAAACATCTAGCTAACTTTAGTTCTACCATATCTAGTGATCTGATAATGGATCAAACTTACAATTTGATCTTACAATAAGTAATCTACTGCTGAGCTCCTGATCAACATGTTCCTCTTATTTAAGTCAAAAAATAAGTGGGTAAACAATGATGAGGAATGAGCAGAAAAGTGAAGTACATTATTTTTTTCAAAATACTTCAGAATTCATTGTACGTACTTGATGGGAAACCAAGAATATTTTCAACAATGGGGAACAACAGATTTGAAGCTTGAATCATGCGTCATCTCCTGTCTGATAGTATTTCAAAATATCTCCAAAATGTTGAAATAGTATTTCAGATACAGTTTTATTTATGCTGTAGCTCCTTATTTATGTTTTCTTGAGACCTGAGTGATCTGAGTAATGTAAAAAGAATTAGATGAAACAGCTACGAACAATTTATGAAATACCCGAACACTTAACTTTTTAAATATTGCTATTAACAATACAGAAAGTTTATGTTTGCAGAACTGTCCCTTCCAAACTGATCACTATTATGTCTTCTGGTCATGCCACCAAGCTGTCACTGCATGAGCTCCTATACATACCAAAATGGTCCAGTGGAACCACATGAAGGCAGAATAGTAATAGTGAAAAACTCTGTTTTGCTTCTATTTCACCACTAAGAACTACCAAAAATCAAGAGGTTTATCTCATTGCAGACGGCAGGGCTGTTCCCAATGAATGAAGGAACACTGATCTGAAATTTGGGCAAAAAAAACCCAAAACATTGAGAAGTAACAAAAAAGTTCAGCAGCCTTATACTGTACTAATTACATGTGTGCCTAGTGGTTCTCATACTCACATAAACCACAAAAATATGCCTAAGCTGCTCTGTTGTACAGTAAAAATGACGAGCCATGGAAACTGTTAAGATCAAGAGGGTGGGGGGAAGCCCCCCCACATACTTCTGTGTGTAAGCCCCAGCAACCAGAATACGAATCCAGGGGCACAGACAGATTTAACAGCATAGTCTTAAAGTCAAGGCCACTTCTGGCACTGTTGTACACACCAATGATCCTTTTTGCATCTAAACCAGCAAGAACTTTCAGGAAGGCAGGGGCAGCATTTGTTTCAATGCAGGCTCCTGCTCACACCCTTGATTTTCCAGAGGGTTCTGTGCCTTTTGTGACACTGCACTGCGGCACCAGCCAGGGCCTGGCTTATCCCCTTGGCTTTCCTCTGGCAGCTCTCTGGAAAACCCCAAGTACTGGACCAGAGGAGGAGAGGGCTGAGACAACAACTGGTGACATCAATGAACGAACATGAGCCAGCCAGTGTGCCCAGGTGGCCAAGAAGGCCGATGGCACCCTGGCCTGTGTCAGAAATAGTGTGGCCAGCAGGATCCTGTACTTGGCACTGGTGAGGCCGTGAGGCTTGGGGCCCTCAATTCAGGAAGGACATTGAGGTGCTGGAGCGTGGAGAGAAGGGCAGCAAAGCTGAAGGGTCTGGTGCACATGTCCCATGAGGAGCTGCTGAGGGAGCTGGGGCTGTTTAGCCTGGAGGAGGCTCAGATGAGACCTTATCAGTCCCTACAAGCACCAGGAAAGAGGATGCAGCCAGGTCAACTTTTTCTCCCAGGCAACGTGACAGGACAAAAAGAAGTGGCCTCAGGTTGCTCCAGATGTGGCTTAAGTAGGACATTAGGAAGAGTTTCTTCACAGAAAGGGTGATTAGACATGGGAATGGACTGCCCAGGGAGGGGGTAGCCACCCTCGCTGGATGTGATATGGAAAGACTGGACGTTGCAGTCAGTGCCGTGGTCTAGTTGACACGGTGGTGTTCGGTCAGAAGCTGGACTCGATGATCTCAGCGGTCTTTTCCAACCCAGCTCATCCTGTGACCCTGCGTCTCCCCCGCCACCCGAACTTCCCGACGACCGCCCGGACCGGGGGACTCAGAGCCTCACGTTTCCTTCTCTCGCGAGAGCAGCGCGGAAGCTTCGCGAGAGCTGCCCGCGGCCCCGCCTCCCCGGGCGGGGAAGGCGCTCGCTGTGGTTTTTCCTTTTTTCCCGCCGCTGGCGCGCGGAGCCGCCGGGAGCCAACCAGGTAACGGCGCGCGCTCTCCTCGCTCTCCGCCGGGGAGCGACCGCGAGCGCTCCGCCCCCGGGACGGGCCCGCCACAGCCCCCCCGGCCCCGGGCCGCCGCCGGGCGCTCCTCGGGCACTGCCCCGCCTGACCGAGGGAGCCCCGTTCTCTCCGTTTAGGAGGCTCCCGCCGCTCGGGAGAAGCGGCGTGTGGGACATGCCATACCGCTCCTCTGGCGTCCCGGCTGCGGGGTGTGACCCAAGCCTGGCGGGAAGCTCCCAGGTGTTGGTCATGGCAGGATTTCCCAGAGCATCCCTGCGTGTCTATCGAGTGAGTTTTCTGTGCGGTGTTCGTGTACAAGAGGGAAAGGAGAGCAAAGCTGACCGCCGGGCAGTGCAGGAGAGTTGAGTTTGTAGGAGCAGCCGGCGGGGATCAGGGCGCCGTGTGCTCCCCAGGTTCCCCGAGGGGCGGTGTGTCCCGGCGGAACGGTATCAACACCGATAACCAGCCTCGGCGCGTTTATCGGTGCTGATGGATTCCTGGAGGCGATCACTGGTGAAGCCGTCCAAAGCCTGACGGTGCCGGAGGGAGTTGGGTTGTGGAAGAAGAGGGAAATAAATGGACGCTTTTAGGTGGTTCTTGAAAGCGGCAGTCGGCAGGATAGCAGCAAAGCAGGATATGCGGAGAGGGGCTGGCACTGTGCTTCACCCCCAAGCGGCTTCCCGTGCTGGCCCTGCCTGCGAGTGTCCGTACCTCCAGCTCTGGCGTTTTTTCCCCATAAGGACTGGAAAGTGCTTCCTTAGGGCTGGAGACTAAGCCATCACTTTTACACCTGTGCAGCTGCCCAGGCCTGTCAAAGGCTCGACTTGAACACTTCTTGCGGGCCCTGTGTTTTAGGGGAGGTCGAACACCTGCAGGAAGCAATGTATCATCTTGAAGCAGATGAAGCTTAGGAAAATGCCTTGCTCTTTTTTTCCCTATTTGTAGCCGGTTGATGCACTAATAATTTGCAAAAACTTTGAGCGGGTTTTGTGTATTTTTTTTTCTTGCAGTCACCTTGGGGAAAAAAACCCCAAAACAAGTACTACGGACACCATTTATTGTCTAGAGTCAAGTGACTTTTCCATGGGGATGGGTCATCTGACATACTTAAATCTCAAACAGTAAGAGAAAGCAAGCGTTTTCACTGCCCTAGTGCTTGATAGAGAAAAAGCTTGATCCTGAATGTGGCTGCACACAAAGTGGAGCATTTCAGCTGCAAAGATGCAAGCAAATCACTGCTCAACTTCTGTTGAAGACTTGTAGGCATTGCTAATTTCAAAGGGTAATTTTATTTCTTATTAAGGATTTATCTGAAGATAACATTTGCTAACATGAAGCCATATCCTGAAATACCCACTGAATTTGCTATGGACAGAGCAGGTTAAGGCAAATGCTAAAGCTGGCTTCATTAGTGTAACATTTAAATATCTTTATACTATAGAAAACATACAGATCAAGTGTTTCAGTTGAGAATAATGTTTTCTTCCATTATTTTTAGTCCATTGTAAAGACAGCCAGACTGAAAAAAGTGACTTAAAACGGTGCACAGAGAGTGGGTGAGACAGGAGAGTGGAACCAAAGCCTCCAGGCCCTACACTTGGTTACTGACCACTGGACTGAACATTTTGCTGTGGTGAATCTGGGAGACCAGCTAAACCAGTAGCTGCATTCAGATACTCTAAGTTGTTGTTTGAAGGCTTTCAAGATAGGAAATGCAGCTTCCTGACTAATCACAGACCTTGTATCATCTGAACTATAACTTATACCTCAAAAATTGGAGAGCAAATTGTTCCTTCCATTTGGCAGTATAGGCATGGTGGTTTGCTTGCTCAAGTTGCTAATTTAGGAATAGCACAAAATATCCTTACTGCATTTTATATTGCAAGGTCACAGAGATAGCTATGTCCACCTGGTAATGACAGTCCCTGTTCAGAGGTGTTTGTTTAAAACTGACTGCATAAAAATGGGGAAAACTTAGAATGTCCAGTTTCACACAGAGGGAACTGAAGGACAGAGATTACAGGAGTATTTCAGTATTGGACACCTAGTGCCAGTAGAATTGAATCTTGAGCCTTGGCTCAGAGCCAGATCTGAGTACCATGCTTCCTCTGTAGTTTGCCTGAGGGCATCATCTCTGTAAAAAAACCCTTCAAAACAAGTGAGAATTGTGGATAAGAATATCCTAAATTTTGTAGGCAGTCAAGCTTCTAAGACAGAGCTAGCTGACTTTGATTGTTCTTCTCAAATATTAATGTTTTGGAGATTTATAGATTTTTGTGATTACTCTCAATTATTTATTTTTTTCATCAGGGAATGGGAATCATTTAATATAGAATTGTGAACACTTCAAGGGGATGCGAGCTTTTCTTTGCAAAAGCATGTCATTTGAATCCAAGTTTATATAAAGGATGTATCTAGACAAATCCATCTCTGATAAAACTTTTGACAAGTGCTTTTGCTGACAGCCAGAATTTGTCACTATGGCTTACTTTTGGAAAACAGGAATTTGGTATAACTCTAGATAAGAAAAAAATAAAGACTCTTAAGTGTTTTAATCTAATTTTAAGTTGATTGCTTTTTAAGGGGAGGAAAATTCTGTTAGTTTATAATGACCTGCAGCAAAATACTTAGCAGTGTTGAAGTTTTCAGGGTGACTGTCGGCGTGAAAGTATAAAAATGTATATCCTCAGCAAGGATAGACAGTAAACTTTGCATTTCATCCATGGCTACAAGTTATGCTCTGATAAATTCAAATGTAAGTGTTTTCCTTCTGTTGTTACAGACGTACACCCCTCTTTGGAAACAGTTTCATAACTATGTAATTTAAAATAAAAAGTTTGAGAGTGAGCCTGTTCTGCAAGTCAAAGAAGCTTGGAGCAGGAAAAAGCAAGATGAATGCATCTGGAGGAAGCTGTGGCAGCCCTAGTTCTGCAGAGCCTACAGGAGATTTCTTCAAAGAGCTGTGGTCCAAACTGAAGGAATGTCATGATAAAGAAGTGCAAGGTAAATCATTGAAGGTTGGGTTTCAGGTTAAAGTTGGTGTTTGTCAGTTACCACAGGAAAACTTTGAACCAAAATACTCTGCGTGGAACTAAATAGATTTTTAATGTTTTCAGTTATGCAGAAAGTTGTACCCGATGATTACAAATGATCCTTAGAGATTGACCGCCTAAACCTGGTTTAACAGGATTAAACTATCAACACACATAAATGATTTGCTAAGTTAGTGAAGAAAAAGTAACACAATGTTACATGGAGTCTCTGCTTGCCTACAAAATCTCTGTGTTACTTTAATGGAATGTGATTCAAATTTCCAAACCATGTATTCAATGGATTCTTTTATTTTGCTTTTTGCTTTAGTTGCTTCAGATGCATTACAAGTATTTGCATTGTTTATTTCCCTTAACTTGTGCAAAATCACACTGCAGATTAATGTTACTGAAGTGAAAATTATTTCTTTAGATTTTAGTGTTCTAAATTTTCTCAGCAAAATTTGTAATGTTTTTATAATATGATTAATCTTACATTATGTGACTTGTAATAACAATTTTACTACAGATTGGCTGTTAGTGTCTGTTCATTCTTCAGTAACTCAGAAAAGATGAATTATTGCACTATATGTATTGTTATTGTAATATTGTTTTACAAGGAGTATTCATAAGGGCTTTTTGCTAAAAACATTAAGTTAATGTTTTGTTCTGCTAGTCTAGTCACATGATCCATTCTTTTTGGAATTAAAGCAGTATTAGACTGTGTCTTCTAAAGTTTATCTTTATGTATGAAATAGTATATATAGTAGGTGGAAATAAAAGTGAGTGAGTTTTTGTGATTTAAGAGCTGTAGTTCTGCAAGGGGATCTTTATCCAGAGCATTTCAGTGGCCTTGGTTGTTTCTACCAGCCTCAAAACAGTTTCAGGTCTGTCCATTTTGGCCCAGTTATACCATCACTTCTTGGTTTCAAAAACTCTTGGAGATTGTTTTATAATTAATAGATGTTCCATGCCTCCTACTGAAAGCCTTGATTCAATTATTTGCAGCACTAGGCCGTGACACTTTGTTGTTGATTATTAAAAAGAAACAGACCAAACAAGCAACCAAAAAGCATATACCAATATGGCAAATGGAAAAAAACTATAGCAGACAGTAGCATTTCTTTACATTAACATATGGGCTATAATTTTACCCAAAAAATTAACTTTTTTTAATGATTATTTTTTTAATTGTTGATGGTTCTTTTTGGAGTGGGTGTGATGTCAACCACAGATAAACGCGGAAGTACTGACAGAATGGGATCTGGCAATCTATGGCATGTCTGAACAACAAAAACTTAACAAACAAAAAGCTCTGATGTAGAGACTTGTGTTAAGTGACCCTTTCTCTAGTTTCTTGGGGTGTACAGCACGTGATTTTCAAGTTTGGGTTTTCTTTATGCAAGCAAGATACTCTTTAGAATGCATGCAGGGTGTGGCCAGGTAATTTTGCCACCAGGCAGTCTTTTTCATGCCTAGCCCTTTGTCAGTATGTCCCACACTGTGTTAGGTAAAATTAGGTCTTCCATGATAACATCAAAGACATGCCCGAAGGATAGTTAATTTTTTCAGAAGGTGGGGATCCTCTTATAGAAAATGGTACTGGAAGATATTTTAGAAACATCAAACACAGACTTGCCTAGACTTTGCTTGTTTCTGAAGTCTATAAATAAGAATTAAAATTGACTCATGAGTTTCCAATCTGAATGTCAGCAAAAATTATTTTAAAGGTGGTAAAAGGTGGATTAAGGGAAAGTTAGTAGTTGTTGAAAAAGTTTCTTTCATGTACAATGTACTGAACACTGAAATGGTGGAATTCGTATTTAAAATGACCATATTTAAAATTACATGGTCAGACATGCTGTGCAAGTTATATCTATAGAATGTAGACTGAAAAATACTTCAAACTGATGCAGTTTGAAAGGGATTTTATTGAATTTTGATATTACTATATTGTAAGGGGTGTGATTTTTCACCATTGTGTAAAGAAATCCAATTTCTTTTTCTTTTAAACTGGTCGCTTCCAAAAAGATCCAAATTTTGGCCTTCTTCAGCCAAAAATAGCTATTATTTAACTTAAAGTCATCATGAAACAATGGGTAGGACACCTACATCCCAGTTTCCAAAGATGTTTGGTATGGTCAGTGTCAGTTGACTCTTCATGGAGTTCAGAAGCACTCAACAACTCAAAATAATGGTCATTAAAACTCTTTGCTTTTATTTCCTATGTGTGGGATACTTCTATAATACCCAGAAGATTCAAAGGAATTTAATAAGGCTTTTTGTAAACTGATTTATTTCTACAGGTAGTAATTCTTACCTCTTGCTTGAAATAATTATATAGATGCTTGCTGCACATGGATTGAGATGGTTTCTGAGGATTAATTTAAATCTAAAACTCTAAAAATATCTACCAGCATAGAGATGTGCAGTGTTTTATGTACAAGAATGGTCTAGGTTTTTTAGTTATTGCTTACCTCTTGAAAAGCAGAAGATATCAATGGACAAAAAACTGTAGTCATAGAAGGAGAGACACTTATGAGGAAAGCAATCTCATTGCTAGATTGCTGTAGGAAAGGAAATGGCTGGAAGTTCCTCAAAAGTAAATAATTATAGAAAACAGAGCTGTAAGGGATTTTAGGAGGTCATCTAGTCCATCTCTGTACCCTTGAGGTAGGATTATGTCTGTGTTATTGCTGACAGTAGCTTGTCCAACTTGTTTCAAGAAATCTTCAGTGATAAAGATTTTGTGGTCTTCCCAGGCACTGTCAGCTTTAAGGAAGTGCATTTAATGCTTTTGAAAATTCATCAGAGCAGAAATTATCATAGCCATTAACTGAAATATTACAGCTGTATAGTCTAATCAAATAGCAAGTTTCATAAAATAGTTTAAATAATCTGCCTTATGGTAGTTTAAAGAAAGTCTCTGTTGCTTTAATAGGTGTAAAGTGTCATTTGCTAATGCACTTAAAAGCTTTAGGTAATGTAGATTTATATAGTCTACAGCTTGTCTATTCCATAAAAATATTGTGCAAAAGATAAAATTGAATTGGGAAGGGACATAGTGTAGTTCCACAGAGTTTTATGTACTCTCTATGTTAAATAAGGAAATGTGAAAAAGCAAAGCTCCTTAAATGAGCATGCTTAAAAATTCTCAATGCTCTGGAAAAGCAAAAGGAAGAGACTACAGCAGATGTAGAAATTCAAGGCTCTTGGATAAATGTAACAGGCGGGTTTCCTGCCTTCTCATTGCAGTCATTTGAACTAAGAAAAAATGCAACCTTTAAGTAACTAGTTTAGTTCCTCCTGAATTCAGGTGAGAGGGGAGATAGTGTTACCTGTAGCACAGTACTGGGCCTTTTGAGCCCTGCCTCTTCAATTGGTCGCTCTGGTTGCCAAAGTTACAATCCTAAATACTTGCTGAACAGACTACCTGTTCATACAGGAGATGCATTGTTGTGCAGCTTCATTCCTTCCGATGGGCGTGGAGCAGCTTTAAAGCAAGCTTTATAGGGGTTCTAATTGCAGATGCCTAATTGACTTGATGAATAGCAACTGCTTAAAAAAATAAACCCTCTTTCTGTGCTGATCTGCATGATAGAACATAACTTCTCACAGGTGCTGAACACTTGGAGATAAAAGAAATCTTGTTATATTTCCTAACAATTTTTTTAAGTAGTCTGTCTGCATTTTTAACTCATCGTCTCACTGGCATCTTGTAGCAAGTATGGGTTCACTGAGTCTGTGGCTGGCTTGACATTTTAAGTGGCCTGAGGAGTGAACCTTCTCAAGCAATTAATTTTTCCCTTAGAACTGTTCCTAGTTGAGTGTGGTAGTGGAGAAGAAATAGTCTGTTAGCTGCCTTAACCTACATTTTCTATAGTGAGATGTAGTAGTATCAGCTCTGTATTTAGGCTAAAATTCAAAATAGTCTGAAGTTTTCTTACAAGTGTTCTGGTTTTACAAGTTTATCCTGCTATCCTAAATGCAAGAGGGCTTACAAGACACCTAATGTTCAACCCAAAGTTGGTAGCAACCTTTCATAGTTAGAAGAAAATAACCGTACTAGGAGATGTTATTTTCTGATGTGATATGAAAATTTCTCTTGGATTTCTGTTTAAGAAACTGTTCTGTCATGGGGGTCTGATTATTTCTGCTTATTTGGAATAGGAATGACCAGCTTGTGTGGGGGTAATATCACATAAAATTCCATAGCGCTGTGTCCTGCTTGTTAAATTGTTTTGTGCACAAATATCTTCTTGTCTCTGTGCACATACAAATGCCCCCAAAACCTTGCCAGCAGATTGGTTGGACAGTCCCCTGGGCTGTCAGCTGGCCACTCCTGCTGAGACCATCAGTTGTATTTGAAAACATTTTTCCTTCTGCTCAGAATATAGAGTTAGGAGCATGGTACTCTAAGGGGCAGAAAGGCCACAGATGAAATATCATTCTTCAATTCATCTTCAGGTAGTCCAAGGAAGCTTTGACTGAGAGAGTCTGCTAGCATATCTCCAAATAAGGATCTTGTCCTTCTATGCTTTAAAGCCTTGAATCACATATTTTTAATGTTTCCTTTATGCATATACGCTGTAAAGCATTTCTCAGTTCAGTCATTAGGTGTTTCATTTCCAGTGTTGTATTATGAATTTATGTGCACACAGAACATATTTTATGCTACTTCTGTGGGCATAGTCAATGAAAATATATTGACAGTGCTGGCTATTCATATGTGGTTATTTCACAAAGGTGTTTGTTTACTTGTGTAAGTGGAAATCTATGTGTTTGCTTAAGTTCTTATTTCCTGGAGATCACAATGACTATTTGTTTTCAAGATCCTGTAGAACACACTCAAAAAGTCCAGAAGGAACCTTTTTCTCTCCAGATTAGTGACATTTTTTGTCTCTCTTTGCAGATAACAGAGGCAAATGGGGAGTTGATTTATTGTCTCACTCATTTTTCAGAATTCTATAACATGTAATTTCTTCTTTCCACTTTTCAGGCTTACAGCTGAAAATATCTAAGTTGAAAAAGGAAAGATGCTTGTAAGTACTCATCCTAATGATATAATTTATTAAAGGAGAGTCAGAATCCCATTAATGGACTGCAATTCTTGTAAGATCAATTAAGGTTTCATGGAATCTTCCTTTAGATGTGTAAAAAAACTCTGCTTACTTTAATAATTCAGCTAAAGTTCTCTGAAGATGTACAGAGCTCTTTAGAAGGTATGTTATTTCTTAAGTATAATTCATAAATTAAGTAGCTGCTCATTTTTAATCTGAAATGATGAAATTATCTATTGCTTTTGATATTAGCCTGCTGTATCATAAGTTGCTTACATGTTTTGGAATCTTAAATTGATTAGTCAGTTTTCTAGATGAGAAATATTATCAGTGCTGTCACTGAACAAATACCAAATAGGTTAGTCATTGTTTGTTGGAATCTTTCTACAGCTGCCACATTGTGGATACAGTACTGTTACATAGGAGGTCTTGTTCTCC
The DNA here is from genome assembly GCF_963513975.1 of Fringilla coelebs. Classification (NCBI taxonomy): domain Eukaryota; kingdom Metazoa; phylum Chordata; class Aves; order Passeriformes; family Fringillidae; genus Fringilla; species Fringilla coelebs. The sequence goes on along the minus strand of NC_140028.1, from coordinate 48,254,835 downwards.
TTGCTGCATCTGAATACATGGGGTTTAGTATTTCAAACTTGGTAATCAGCTGACAATGAGCACCTTATTTTGTATCCCACTCCAGCATTGGAGCTAATGACTTGTAAACCCTAGGTCAGAGACCAGCCATTATGCAGGGCCTTCATAGCCAGAGACGTCTGTCATGTTTATCAGGTGCACTGGAATTTTAAGGAAAGAAAACCCAACCAAGAGCTGAGTTGCTTCTGTTGTTTTGCTGTCTTCATGGGGCATTTTACAAGGTTTAGATGAAAGGCGTGTAGTATTAGTGTATATTAATATCTTACTTATTTATTGCAAATGGCCATATACCATAGAATGACTTACAATTAACTAGAAACAATTTTTAAATTTGCTATTTTAAGCCTCCTGTGAGTGGCATAAACAGAAAAAATGAGGGGATTTTTTGTGGTTTTAGTTTTTTGTTGGAGGGATTTTTTTATGTCCTAAACATCAGGAAAATACAATCTGCTTTTGTCAGACTTCAAATTTTGCCATGGCCTGGCTGTACTTGGTTAGTGAACTGAAGTAAGAGAACTTTAACATTTTGTGCTTCTCAAGTAAAAGTATAAGCCTTAAATGGTCCCTCATGCTGTTTGCATGTAGCTGTTTTATAGGTTGATTATGCAGTTGGAATGGCACATGTGGGTCTGTGTGATAGTACAGAAAAATAAAGCATCTGTAATTAAATTTAAAGATTATTTAAATATGCTTGTAATTGTACACTGTAGAAGCTTTCAGCTGTCCCATTCACTTTATAACCTATGATTGCTAGTTTCTTGAACTGCTGTAATGTCATTCTAGCTTTTACCTGAACAAAAATCAGACATAACAGAAGATCACCTGTATTATGAATTAGAAACTAGCTGCATCTTTCCTCTGTCATTTGCAAATTATTATTAATCAGAAGCACTAGCTTCGTGTATCTTCAACATAATATTTGTGCTGATGATAATCACATTTCCCAAAGATATGAAAGAAATATGCCAGAGTAAATTCTCTAGTGAAAAAGTAATTACTGCAATTTAAAGCTAGAACTAATTCTTCCTCTTCTTCTTTTCAGGGATGCAGAGAGGCTTGAAGAGTTCTATACTAAGAACCAACAGCTCAGAGAACAGCAAAAAGCACTTCATGACACTATCAAGGTTTTAGAAGACAGGTGAAGTAGTGTCTTCTGGCTTTTGAGTTTGCTGAATTTTGCTTTTGCAGAATAACTCTGGATACTTTGCAAGTTTTGGTGTGGGATTTTTTTTTTTTTCCCTAGTAAGCCAGTCCTTTTCTAATGCAATCCAAATAGTGTTTTAAAAAGAAAGGTGTAGAATTTGCATTTTTCTAACTGAGGAACAATAAATAAATATATAAGATAGATATTTATTTATCTATCTCATCTATGTAATTAAACATAAAATCAATAATGAATATAAATAAATAATTTCTGTTGTATTGTTTTTTTCAAAGCGCTTAGCTTGTTTAGTTCAGTTTCAGTAGAAGTTAGAACAGAGCAGCTTGGGAGGCAAACAGATATTTTAAGGTTTGTTCTTTTGTATCCATCTTTGTATAGCTAAATTTTATACTGATCAAGATGTAATACAAGTACAAAACCCAAAGGCTATAATATGTTGTGAAACTAATGACATAACTCACTAGGAAATGTTTCAGATTTGAGGAGGTCTTTTTTGCCAATTGCCTGATTTGCCTAAATTTGATCACAGGCTCAGTCTGTTACCTTCTTTTGGACTTAGGCGTTCTCCTCACCTTTTGATCCATTCTGCCTTTTCCTTATTTGTTCCTGTTTAATCTGGTACAGCAAGAACAAGACTAATAGCCATGAAATTACAGTGCATTTTTTTCATCTTTAAAAACTATACCTGTTTTGGAAAGTATATGGTAAATTTGCTTTTTTTAATAGGCTCTCAGAAACTTTCTGGGAACAGGAGATCATTACATGGTAAATGGTTTTCCACTATTCCTGTGTTACCTCAAATTTTGAGCTGTGATACTCTACTTTTACTTTCAACTCCATTTCTCTGTGAAAGGCATTAGGGATAAGCTTGTAGCCATGCAGATAATAAACTTTCATACCATGTAAGTAGAGAGGCATTCATGGTGTGGATGGATCTTTCTAATCCCTTGGCAGATGAATTACTCACATTGTGAAAAATAAAATCAGTATTTCAACTGATTTAATACCAGGAAATTATAATGCTGTGTTAGTTACACATTCAGATAAGCTAGTATGAAAAGGCATTTTAGTACTTTACTCCTGCCATAATTCCACAATATTAAAACACCAATAAACAAGTATAGTTTTTACTTCCAGTATTCAGCTGTGAAATTGGAAAGTTACATAGTTTGTTTAGTTGGGAATTTTTAATACTTGATGTAGTAGCATCAGCAGTGCAGAACTTTTGACTAACTGGTTTCTTATTTAGCAGGCAAAAGAGAGTCTGGTTTTCACTTTGGTATTACTGTTAGCTTTTTGCTGTGTACCAGAAATAAATACATTCCGTTTATCAACTATAAAATGAACACATATTTCATTGCATGAATGAATGTGTCAGGTAAGATGGAGTGATTCTAACCAGTCCTTTTCTGATCATGAATGTGTATTAAACAGCTAATCTAAACTATTAGAGACAGTGGAGTCAACGCCTCTCATGAACTTTTGGATCCACTTCAAGTTATTGGTGCTTAGATAAAGGGTTTCACATTTGCTTGGCAGTTGTTACAGAGTGAAATTACTATTTGTCCTTTTTATTTTATTATTTTGCTTAGTGACAGTACATATCCTTCTTAGATGAGGTAGGAATTCTATTTACTGAAGTGATTTGCTTATTTGTATTTTCTTGAATGACCTTTACATAAAATGGTGATTTATATCCAACAGTATTTTTAGTAGGATGCCTTACAAAGGATTTCAGTGCCAAGGTATAGCATGCTCCACTTTATTATATGAAGTAATGTGTGTTGTTTTAGAAGTATCCAGTACCTACAATCATTTATGCAAATGTTAGAGCATATAGTATTAGATAGTTCAGAAATCTCAAAACATTGTTATGTGAACATATAAAACCACAGTACTTAGTGGTGTTCTGCATAATTGTTAGAATTTTTCTGGTTTTCATTGTTCAAAAGGTCTGTTAAACATTGGTATCTGCTTCATGCATGGCAATATTTTTTTAACAGAAGGACCTTTTTCTCTTCATTTTACTGTAGATTAAGAGCGGGGTTATGTGATCGCTGTGCTGTAACCGAAGAACATATGAGAAAGAAGCAGCAAGAGTTTGAAAATATCCGGCAGCAGAATCTCAAACTTATAACTGAGCTTAGTGAGTTTTATCCCCAAGCCTGAAAACAAAACATGCTATTTTTTAAACTAGTTCTCCAGCAATTCCTGTAATTTGATATAATTTATATGTGGTGTGTTTAGTAAGCCCAAAATGTTCAGTCAGGGGATACTTAACTGTACAGTCTGAAAATATCTAACATACCAATGACTAGTCATTTGACCCACCTTCTTAGATTGAAGTGCTGATACTGAAAGTGAACTGACGTGGAAAATCTTACACTGTAAAGTAGCTACTTTAGATAAAATGTGACTGCTTCTGTTTATTCCTACAGCTAGAATGATTGCCAGCTTTCCTAAGAAAATCCAGACTTCAAAAGGAGCTTGTGATTGCAAAGTATCAAGTTCAGACAGAAGTGGGTCCAGCTTGTGTCCTGTAGTTGGTCTTGGACTTTAACTGCAGTAAACCCATAACTGTCACATAACCAACTGAGGACACAAAAAATGGCTTTGTACCAGGCAGCTTGTAGCCAACTCATTTTGAAATCAAGGAATAGAACATGTGACACAAATTAAACTGTTTGTTTCAGGTGATACACAAGCAGGACAGAAATATGTTCATAAAGAGAGTTTGGAAAGATTGGTTGTATAAAGCATAGAATAATAAAGGACAGAATTTTTGAATGTTAATGGTATCTTTACCATTAATTATTTTGTATCATTTAGTTGTCTTTATTTGTCAAGAACAAACAGACATTAAATGAGATTTCAAATACAAGAAATGCTAGACAAAAAATAGCTTTTTGGTGCTTAATTAAATTATGGAAATACTATGCTAATACATAGCACATCAGTGTTTCAAGGACTTCTGATATTGAGTACTTACATAAAATTATTCTGAGATGTGAGTTTAATGATGAACAGCAAACACGGTACAGCCAATCTCTAAATATAGCTTTGAACCTTAAAAATCAAGGTGGCACCTATTAGGTACAAATCTTGAGCTGTGACACAACAGTAGGCTCCCATGGGTTTGGGTTGAGATTTGTATAAAAATGAAAAAGATCATTTGAGGAATCTAGAGGCAAAATAGACAACAGCAAAATAAAAACAAAACCATAAAAATTAAAGCAGACGGAAGAGTTGGAGCGATCACTACATTAGTTTGAGGCAGCATGGAAGAAAGGCTTAATGGTTGCTTTAGTGGCTAAAACCAAATTCAAATTGCTTTGTATTTCATAGGTTATCCTTAGCCTAAGGAAGCAATTTTGTCCATGGAGGCAAGTGAGCAATTCACTCATCTTTACAACACAGTCTCACTTGGGTGTAAAAGTAATTAATGAATGTGTAGAACTAATGTTGTGATACAGTAATTGTGTCACCTCTGCCTTTTCTAACATGTCATTTTACTACTTTTTAAATAACTAGCTTGAAACTTAATTTTTGTAAACCACAGAGAAGGTGTATGGTATTACATTTTACAATTGGTTCTGTTTCCTTCAAGGACAAGATTATCATGTTAATACAGTATATTCATTTTTTTAATACTTCTTTTCTATAAATTTCAGTGAATGAAAAAAACAACTTACAGGATGAGAATAAAAAGTTAACTGAACAGTTCCAGCAATTACAGAAGGAGCTAGAGTAAGTTTTGGGTTGTTTGGGATATTCCCCCATTCCTCAGCAGAAATGTCTGGGAATATAAATACCAGCTTTTAAGTCTTTAAATCTTGTTTCCTCTTTCTGATAGATAGACTGTGTCAAGATAGCCTACTGCCACAACATAACATAAGCCCAGTTGCCTTCAATTGTGCAGATTTTTATTTTCTTTTGGCTGTGTGCATCTTGTTTTAAAATGGGAGTAAAACTCAGAGAAGTGAATTTATCATAGAAATTTTGCTTGACTTCTGATCACGGTGTATAGCAAAGCCTTACATCTCATGCTTTTATTCCTTGTTTGCCTCTTTACCTTTTGTTTCTTCCTAGACTAAGACTTCAGAAAAGTAGTTACTTATATAGTCAGAAAGTCCCAGGATCTTGCAATACATTTTTAAAATAAACTTACTATAATTTTGCAATTTAAAAAGAAAAATATTGTAGTAAATTTTGAAAACAAGACATAGAAATAATGAGCTACAAATTGACTGTGAAATTTTATTCTGCTGTAGTAAGAATGTGCCATCTAATGTTGTGGTTAATATGTGAATGTGGTGTACTGTGCAAGGCAGAGGTAGTGTTCCTTTTTTATTGTGGTCTGACATCATCTGAAACTTATTTCACTTTTCCCTATCTGTGACTAAGTTGTGTACATGCCTGGGAGAAATGGGACAGGATGTGTGGACTTGATACAGAAGGTTTTTTACGTATGCGTTTTATTTCTAGTCTCTGTCAGAATTCAACTTCAGTAGGGTGTGAAACAACTAGAGTTCATTTCAGAATGACTGTAGTCCTATTCCTTTGTATTTCTTGGTTTGTCTCCCATCTTTGCACCTTCACTGTCCTTTCTTTCTTCTGTATGTATTTAATTTTCTCGGGGTAACATACTTCATGACCCCGGCTTCCACTAAAAATCTCTGGCCAGTGCAGGAAAGCTGACAATGACCAGTGTCCCAATATGTTATTTGCTCTGCATGTTAGGTGATCATTCAAATAAGTGCAGAGTTGAGTGGATAAACAGTAATTTACAAGGATGGTACTGCAGTTTTAATACAGTCACTGCATTTGGTTGTTTTGTTTAAGCTATAGTCATGGTACTTTATTTAGAATTAGCAACATAGATTGATATAATATAATCATATTGTAGATGCAAAGTAGCAGGTTGTTTCTTCTGCATGATATGAAATCAGATTTTTGCAGTCTTCTGTATTTTGTAACCAAGTTATAGTATTAGGAATAAAAATCTGAGAATTCTCCATATAAATCAATGGAAGTGTAGAAGAATTATATTATCTGATCCTTTATGACATTGAGATTTCATTATGCATGGATGGGAACAGCAAGGAAATTTCTGCAAAAACCTCTTCTGGGGTCTCAGATAAATCCATGACTCAAAAGTTATTTATTACATAGTTATGATGCACAGTATGTATAGCAGCTGCTTCATATGATGGTTTTTTTTTTCTGTGATGGTATGTAGAAACTACCTCTTGGTTTATATAGAAGTAAGCTGCAGAAAAATGTATTTTTAGTAGTTTCATTTCTCAAACAAGGCCACGTGTGCCAGTAAATTGAAAGAGAACTCTAACAGCTAGCTTAAATTTGCAAAGTAAATTGATTAGTCTATTGCTCTGTTGATTATTTTGATTTGTGTTAAGATATTGCTAGTAGATAATACAGTTTTCCAGTGCTTTCTTTGTAAATGTGCTAAAAAAGAGGAATTACAAAATCACACAAGGGATTCATCAAGACTTGAGAACATCAGTGCATCAGTATTTGTCATTAAGTGTTCAAAGTTAGTAGTGGTAAAAAGCCTAACTGCAAAAATGCTTTTTGTCTCAAGCCAGACAGCTTTTTAAAGTTTTCCATTACCTTATTTTATATAAGATGTTGTGGTTCAGCTTCAATGCAAGCAAAATTTTATCTGTATTTCCTCTTCTTCCCTTAAATCAAAACCTTATATCCTTCTCTTTATAGTTAGGAAATTATCTTTTGGCCTGTGTTTTCTCTTGAGAGTCTTAAGGGAAAATGCAACTGCAGGAAGATGACCAAGCAGGCTGAATTAGATTTCTATGTGCTTTTCTTTTACTGCCTCTTCTACATCTCACTGCCACCACCATAGGGTGGATAGCCCCTCATGAAGTACTAAACAAACTATTTAAATTCAAAGATCCAAAATCAGTCCTTTTTTGTTATTTCCTCACTATGTTTAGATAGAGTTTTTGGAGAGAAAAGACATTGTTGTTTGTTACACCAGTTTTTATATACTGACTCTGCAGCAGGCTGCTAGAGCTGACCGTGTGAGAGAAGGTAAACTTCATACGTCATCTTGTATTGTACATTGCTTGTTTTCCATGCTTTGTTACATTATTCCCTGAAGACCTTTTTGAGTTGAGTTAAAGGTAACATTAATGCTTTGGAGGGGGATTGCTTTGAATACAGTGCTATTCAGTACTATTAAAAAATTTCCAAAAGCTTTTCTTTTGTATTTAAGGCAGTATTTCTGATCACTGAATATATTCTGAATTGGAAAGGACCCAACAAGGATCATCAAGTCCAGCTCTTAAGCAAATGGCCCATCCAGGGATTGAACCCAGAATCTTGGTGTTATCCAGCACCATGCTCTAACCAACTCAGCCAATCACAGGGTCATAAACTGTGAAGATGTACAGGGATTTCCATACAGGGGGGAGACACTGATCCATCCATTTCAGCATTCTTTTGCTAAAGAAGCACCTGCTTCAGAGGACAAGCCATAACCTCTGCAGTACCTAGTTTCTTCTGGGGCAAAGGGGCTTCCATAGTGCAGTTGTATGTTATTTCAAATGTGAAGAGCTAGGGTTCTATGGTGTTCTTGGGCTTGATGAAGCAATGGTCAATCTTTTGTTAGATGTATCTAAAAACTGGGTTGAGTATTATTTTTTTACAGTGTAATGTTATTGAGGTGGCTGTATTTCCAGAATTGTTGGGTTCTGGTACTGTGTGATTGTCCTGTTTGCTGAAGTAAAAACTCTTCATCTTGCTGACTTGGGGTTTTATTTGACCACTTGATTTGGTCTCCAGGGTGCAAAAGCAGCAAGCAGTGGAGGCAGAAGAAGTTATTCCAGATTCTCCAGTTCTAACATCTTCATTTTCTGTGGTTAATCGTATGAGAAGAAAAAAAGAGAACAGGCATGTCCGATATACAGAACATACACCCCCAGATTTGGAACTTAGGGAAAGCAACAGTGGTAAGAGTATTTTTTTTTTTTTTGTAATTTATTAAGGGCTAAAGAGAAAGATGGTGTATGAACTTGACTGCAAAGTGCAAAAACTAAAAAAAAAAAACCAACCTTGTGCTTTTTTTTCCTCTACCTTTTCTCTTTTTTATGCAATAATGCATGAGTCCAGAGAAAAAAGTCTGTAGCAGTAACTGTTATATCAGTGATATGCTCAGAACTTATCTCAACCTTCTACTTCTATTCATCCATGTGCACATGCAAATGTAACAGTTTTCCAGCCTATATTTCTTCTCTACATGCAAATTTGCTGTAAAAGCATGTTCAGGTTTGAAATATAGGCTGGAAAACTTGTGCACGCAGCAATGTCACCACCTAGTGGAGAGTGAAACATATTTTGCCACATTCTGAAATTATTCTGCAACTGAAGTACTGTTACTGAAACTGGTAGATATCTGCATCATCTCTCTTTGTCTGTATTCTACACTGATGGCATTTGTTTTGTGTCTTAAATTCAGAAGTATTGTGTGCATTTAATTTCCAGACTTTGTTCTGTTGTGTCATAGAAATAACTCTAATATATTTTGTGTACAAAAAGTATTTTTGTAAAATAAGGCACTTTGTGCTTGTATTTTATTGATACACAGGAAATATTATAATCCAGGTCAATTTATCTTGTGGCATAAAAAAAGTATTTTAAGTATGAGTACATCTAAGTATTAGTCTTGACTAAAAGCCTCTTCCCAAGAATAAAAATAGGAAAACTGTGGGATGAAAAGGGTGGGCTGGTTATTCATGCCCTTTATTTTGCATTTGAAATTTTTAGTGCTGTGAGTAGTTTCTCCTTTCTAAGCATACCGTTCTCTCTCCATATTCTGTATAAAGAATGGAGCTACTAAATGAATCCAAAGTTTTATATGTAAGAAGTGGTGTGAATACCTATCACAATTAATGGCTTTGAAAAGCTATTGGTCATCGAGGTAAAAAGGACTGTATGGCATATGTTTGTCATGATTCAGATGTCAGGTTTTTCACCTTAGCTGATGCAGAACATTGTTGCCTTGGATGTTTTATCCTTCAATAATTTTATTGCTCTATTAACAGGCCAAATACAGCTTGAATAACTATTTTTATGTGGTCAGATTAGATGATGGTTTTATTTGGTGTTAGTATTGTTTTAATGCTGAGTGGCTGAAGTCATATTTGTGAGAAAAGGATTAATATAAAATATGTATAATTTTATTTTTATTCTGACATATCACTGTCATAAATTATCAGACGTACTTACATTGCTGGGTCTACTGAAACATTGAATCATGCTTTATTAAAGGGCTTTTAAGATCTGAGTCATTGTCTGTATCTATGCAAAGTTATCACAACAGGATACCTAATTTCACCATGTGAAAATGTTTCCACATCTCCTAGAGTTTGGAAAAATTCCACTCTTTTCCACACAAGTGAGCACTCACCATGGAGGAGATATACTTGTGACAGACACCTGTGATCCACAACTGTCCCCCCTGCCAAGTAAGTTTATTAATAGATTTAGTTCTAATTTCATTCAAAATAAGGCAAAAATATTGTAAAACTGAGGTTTCATCTCTTTAACCTTTTTTAACACATAGACCTAATAAAGTGCAAACTTTTTAAAATACTCTAATGACTGAGAATCAGCATGGAATTATTCATGCAAGTCAGGGTTGTGGTGGTTGCTATTCTTGTGCTTTCCAATCTTATTATCTTGCCCCAGTTTAATCAACTGAGTAATGTTAAACCGTCATAGAAGAGAAACTCATCCATTTGTTTTCCTAATAAAAACATATGAAAAATAATGGTGACTGTCAGTTAGGAAATATGCAAGACAAGAATTGTATTTTAAATACACATTATCTCTGTTCTACATGTCTTTATCAGACTATTTGCCCTGGACCAGGAGTGGGAAAGGCAACTTATACATTGATTTTTAATTCTGGGGAGCTGTATTATTCAAATTGGACACATATTTCTCTGTGCTGATACAGCAGTTTGCTCTCATCAGAAATTTTTTTGCCCCTTTTGCCACTTACTGCTTTCAGATACAATTTTTATCTGACAGAGATCAAACTATTTCCATAAATGCCAGTTTTAATTTGTGATCTTTTTCATTCTGTGTTTGTACCATCTCTGTGAGTCGAGCAAGATACTATAATGCATATGTAGCTTAATGTGATCCTCTTTCTACTCACAAAGATAAACCGAGGGTGGGAGGATACCCTGTTCCAAAGCCATCTTTTAACTTGGCTGCAGTCGTTGCAGAAACAATTGGACTTAGTGTTGAAGAGGAATCTGTAAGTATTCCCAAATTTCTTACATAACCAACCTTTTGGGCCAATTGTTTACAAAAACAGTGTTTTTTCTCTTTTGCATTAAAATTCTGCAAAAGTATTCTGAGTTTCAGTAAGCTCACTTTGGTTTGCTTTTGCTTAGTCTTTGCTGACTTGAGCACGAAGAGATATAACTGTGCTGACTTGTGTGGGTGGGTTGTGGAGGGCAGAGACATGGTTCCTCTTCAAGTTTTGTTAGTACATTGATCTGAATCCTTGGGTTTGATAAATTCCCTTTGTGCAGTAATCAAAGACACTGAAAAATGTTTCTTGGCCATGAGACTGGTTGGTGACTCAGGTGAGATTATTTGATGGTTTTGGTTGGGAACTACCATGAAAATTATAGTATGAAGAATATTTTTGTGTCCATGCACATGAAGGATTTTTTTCAGTTTCCATAAGAGTTCTTTAAAGCTTCTCGTCATCTCTTAGCTTTTATGATTTTTCAGAGTTTGGAATGTTTTGATTTAAATGGGTCTTCAGAGTATTTATGTGCCAACCGAGCATATTTCTAATTTTAAATCCAACATCTTCTCACCCTTCTTTTCTTTGTTTTCCTTCACCACTTGCAAGGAGTCCCAGAGTGTACTGAATCTTCCCCTCACTAATACAGTTATGAGCCAGGCCTCAGAGAGCATGCAGTGTGAAGACTCAAGAAAACATCCAGCTTCTGAATCAAGAAATGATGACAACACTTTAGGGTGTGTTTCCACTCAGTTGTAATTGTTATAATTGTTTTAAGCAGGCTTATAGGAGTTTGGGTCTTTATAGAAATTCAAACCGTGCAGCATTTTGCTTTAAAGGTATAGAAATGGAAATAAGCATTTTTGTATCAGAGGGTTTTCTTTCAAGTAAATAACATGAGAAGCAAAGAAACTCATAGAATGCAAAACTGTAGGCTTTGACTTAATTCACAAACTTCTTGTTTGGGCTTTTTATGTACACCGTCCCTTCTTTCCTAACCTCTCATTATTGCAAGGTATCTTCTGAGGCCCACAACCCTGTGGATAGTGGCCCTAGAGCTGGAATGCAAGAAGGATCTTATTGCTCTGATTAGGTGTCAAACAATTGATTGCTGCCCTTTCCACTCTCCTCAGGACATTGTGGTCTAAACTGGATTTTTTTTTTTGGCCCTATTTGTCATCTTGAGTGTGTTTTGTTAATGACAGGTAAAAAACAGTACCTGAAAGGAGCTTGCACTTTCCTTCACTTGCAGAAGCTTTAAGAATCTGTTGTGATTTTAAGATGTATACAAGAACCTAAATAGACTCCTATTGCAACCATTCTCACTTTCTTCCTTTTCATTGCACTGGAAGGTAGGGAGTCCTTGGAGAGAAGAGATACTTAGACAAGCTTAACTCTGTCCTTGGTTCTCAGTTGAATGTGGAACAGAATTTCATACCATACACCAAAATAAAGGACAAGATCTGCATTTTGTTTGCCTTCTACAGCTCTAAGTGCAACAATAGCTATTCCTAGAATAGGTTAATTTTTGTTTTTCCTTCTGTTTTCAGTTAATACTAGCATCTCATGCAGCTTTAAAGCAGATCAGCAATAGGAAACATATTTTTTTATATCACTTTCTCTGCTTCCATCTGTACACCAGAAAAATCTCTCATGTTTCATTGTATTCAGTATTTCAGATCCATCTCATAACACTCCACCACATGATGACTGGGATTCTCGGGTAGCTTCTCCTGTTTTTGGAGCTTCTAGCAGCGTGAAGAACAACTCAAATACAGTTCATGCTCCTTGTATTTTAGATTCAGGATTGAAGCCTCATCTCAAAACCAACCTCTTCAACAATCCATCCAGTTCCAGATCTCATAAAAGTAGATCAAAATCTGAAGATGTTGCTTTTGTTGCACCTCTGAATCTTGGGACAGAAATCAACTCAGTTATCAGCCAGGCCTCTGTCCATAGGCAAATGGTTGTGAAAAAGAATTCTAATGAGGCTTTAACCTGTGTTGGAAACACCTGCACAGCTAAAAATGAGGTGATCAAGAGTGATGTCCTCCGTGTATACCAGAAGCAGTTAGAAGGCAGGTGTGCTAAGAGAAAGAAAGCTGAAGATGATCATGCAGTTAGCTGTGAGCAAACATCATTCAGCAAAGAGAACTCTGTGGCCTTTCGATCTGATGTTCAGCAGGTTAATGGGGAACATACAGGGGATAAGCCCTTGGATCTGTCTGATCGCTTCTCTGGAGTTCGTGGTCAAGAGAAAAAACAAGGAAGTGAGGAGACATATAAAAACAGACTGAAGCAAGTGACTCTGCATGACATTTTTTCACATATGGGGAAGACCATTCCTGAAGGTTCATCATCTGTTCAAACTGTCAACAATGAGAGCAGTTTGTTTGGCAGAGATTTACAAGAGGAATCCTGTGTACAAGAGGCAGTGCTGGGAAGAACATTCCCTGACAGGAAAAACCAGATCCCAACAAAAGAAGAAGTTCCTCCCTTCAAATTTGCACCACTGCCGAGTTCTGCAGAGACAGAAGAACTTTTTGATGATGTAAAGGTATGCTTTTCTGACTCTTTTCTTCTCCTTTGAAGTATTTTATTTAAGTTTTGGGTAATAGTAAAATTGCAATATGTTGTTAGGTTGCCAGTGGCCATGTACCAAATAGAAAGAAAACAAGGACAGGACATGGAGAGTCTGAACCAGCATCTGTACTTCAGCCAAACCCTTGTAGACTATCAAAAAGTAAAGCACAGCAAAATGAGCAAGGTAACTTGATGAAAATATTCCTTTTACTGCCTGCCTACCCCCTCAGCCTGTGCTCAGATTGAATAGAATTTTTCCTATCTTCCTTTCTTCTACTTTAATCCTTTGTTCTGCTTCTAACTCAGTCACATTCTATTTGGGATTTCTAAAGATCACCCTCAACAAATCTGTACAAATCTGTGTCTTCCTGGCATACTTTTGCCACTGTATAATAAAAATATCATTGGTATTCAGGTGTACATTTGACAGGCTAGGAATCTTGTTCTTTCTTGATTGTTTAGCATTGTTCTTTGTTGCAGTGTAATAATAAAATCTCATGAAGTTTGAGTTTCAACTATCTATACCAGATACTTGAAAACTACTCAAGTGTAAGCATAAGTCATTTTGTTAATATTTTTCATTATTCCTAATGATCTGGTAAGGAAATTTGTACCTTCATTGATAATGAACACAGGCTGTCATATATTCTTTCCAGAGCATGTATCTTCTTTCCTCTTAAGTGCTCCCAGTCGGAAAACTAACTTTTTTGAACTAGCATTTTAGAATCAAAGCTTCTGTACTCCTCAGCCAAGCTGTTACACTGCATACTTTATTTGGAAATACTTGCATTATGAATTTAAAAGATACTTGCCAATAGTTGGTGTGGCCATGTATCTTGGAATCTAAATATTCCCCTCAAAGATTAATCAAGAGGCATATTTGGAGCAATGACCAGACACCTTTGTAGTCTTTGCTTTGACCTGACACTTGCATTGTCATTGATCTAACTTCAATATTGACCCAACAAGGGAAGGCACCTCCTGGACCTGTTGTTCGTAAGCAGATAAGGACTGATAAGTAAAGTGATGGTTGGGGGCCATCTTGAGCATGACAGTCACAACATGACAGTTTTCCATTCTCAGAGAAGTAAGAAGTGTGAGGTAGCAGAACTGCTACCTTGAATTTTAGAGTGCAGATTTTGGCCTGTTTAGGATCACCTGATAGTCCTCCCTTGGGAGGTGGTCCTGAAGGGCAGAGGAGTCCAAGAAGTGTGGGCATTCTTGAATAAGGAAATCTTAAAGGTGTAGGAGCAGGCTGTCCATGTGCTGCAAGGTGAGCTAATGGGAAAGAAGGCCAGCCTGAACAGAGAGCATTGGCTAGAACTCAGATATAAAGAGTTTATGACTTTTGGAAGAGGGGGCAGGCAGTTTCAGGAAAGCTACAAGGATGTTGAGAGGTTACACATAAAATAAGAATATAAAGTATAAAATATAAAGTATAAAAATAAGAATGGCCAAAGTCCAACTAGAGCTTAACCTGGCTACTGCCATAAAAAATATTTCTGTAAATCCATCAGCAACAGTAAAAGTAGGGCTAAGAAGAATAAGCTTTATTGGATGTGGGGGAAACATAGAGATAAAGGGTGAGGAAAAGAATGAGGTGCTTAGTGCATTTTTGCCTAAATCTTTAATAGTAATTCTCAGGGTACCCAGCCCCTGAGATGGAAGACAAATAGGGAGCAGATTGAAGCCCCCATAATCCAAAGGGAAATTGTCAGTGAACTCCTGCACCACTTAAACACCCACAAGTCTATGGGGCCAGATGGGATTCACATGAGGGTACTGAGGCAGTTGGCAGGAGTGCTCAGCGAGTCACTTTCCATAATTTATCAGCAGTCCTGGATAACCAGGGAGGTCCTAGTTGACTGGAGGTGAGCAAATGTGACACCCATCCACAAAAAGGGCTGGAGTGAAGATCCAGGGAACTACAAGCCTGTCAGCCTGACCCAGGCTGATCCCAGATCACCTTGAGTGCCATAATAAAGCACATACAGAACAGCCAGCAGATTAGATGCTTCTGGCAGAGTTTGATTCTAATTATTTGTCCTATTTTTCTCATATTCTGTGCATACAGACCTGAAAGATAAACCTTCTTTAGAAAACTTCCAGTGGAGCATAGACCCAGGAGCTGACCTTTCACAGTATAAAATGGACATTACTGTGATTGATACAAAGGTGAACTTATATAATAAGTCTGCATGTTTTGTGATGTTGGAAAAGCCTGCAAAGCAGTATTCTGAACATTGTTCTGGGCAGACCAAACTTACTTTTTAATAAAATTTGGCTCATTTGATATTTGTTCATGCTATAGTTATCTTAAAACATGTCCACTGTTTAGTTGTATTTCATAAACTCAGCAGGAATATTCTCAGTATGAAAGTGGACAAATGGTTGTGAGAAAGAATTGTAATGAGGCTGTAACCTGCAGGAAAAAAAATCAGTGTCCAAAAAGAAGCCAGTAACTGCTTTGAAAGTGTTACAGATACATGGCACTGATACTGACTAACCAATTGCCTCTGGGTGGAATTGTTATGTTTGCTTCTTTTTTCCCTAGGGTGGTTCTCAGACCAGAGTTGGAGGGGAAGTTGTTGATATGGATTATACTTATGTTAGTGACAGTGTGCTATTAGAAATGAAAAATCAACAGCAAAATGAGGAAAGCAGTCCACGTAAGACTTTTTTTTTTCCTCTTCAGTTTGGTTTGCTTTTTCATGATATGGTGGGGTTTGGGGATTTGTTGGAGTTTTTTTTTGTTTGGTTGGTTTTTTTGAGGAGGAGGAGGAAAGAGTAAAAGGGCACTTTTTTTTTCCCTGTATGGCTAGATAGTAGAAAATGGTTTGCAGTAAAAAACTGGTGATGAATTTTTATAGGTTACACAGGGTCAGTCTGTTTCCTAGAGAGTTGGTGGTGGGGTTTGAGGTTGTTTTTTTTAAAAAATAAGTTAAGAAAAAAGAGAATTTGTGCTGAGAGAGCCAGTAGCTAGCTATTCCTTTACAGTGCTTAAAGGGTGAAATACTTAACCATATAACAGTTCTGATCTCACCTGCAGTAAACAGCTTTGAAAGATTTCTATGTAATCACATCATACTTTGTATGAGAAGACTAATTTCATTTTCAATGACATATAAATAGAACTAGTATGTTTAAAATAAATCCATATGTGTTTATATCACTTTTACCATATGGTATGTGGTGAATCGTGGCTGCAGGGCAGTGACTATTTCCTACCCACAAAAAGTATTTCCTTTTGCTGGATAAGTCCAGAATTACAAGAACAAAATTTTCACATATCCAGTATTAAGGTTAATGGTACCTCATGGTGATTTTAGCAGTTAATCAGATTTTAGAAATGGGATCCAAGGTATCTGAAAAATAAATGAGCATTGGCCACATTTGAGAGATTGACAGAGAAGTTGCAGCAAGATTTAAGGTGTAGCTGTCTTTGAGTTAATTGGTACTGGAGCAGTAAGCAAATGTTTATTCTTTTGATACACATTTAGTCAAAATGCAATTTCTTGACTAAAATCATTGAGACACTAATTTGGATGTTCTTTGTGCTTTTAATAACAGGAGGAGAAATAACAGATATGTTTGATCAAACGAGCCATGAAGAATATGAATCCTGCCTACCAGAAGATAGTCCTCCTGCATGTGATGAAAGAGAAACTCTTCATGATGAAGAGCAGGATAAGGGAATAACAACAGCAAGCAAGAAACTAAAGAGTGGGATATAATTTGGTTTTGTCTTTATTAGCTTACTTAAACTACAAGAGTTGATTTGAAATCAGACTCTGTTCTTTAGGAACAAATATGCCAAATTAACCACCAGTTCTTTTTGCATCAGTTTGTGGTAAAGTTGATTACTTGTAAGGACAAAACATAAAGCAATATGAATTTCTTTTTTTTTTTTTTTTTGGTAGTTCATTTATCACCACACAAATGTGGAATGTATAGTGGAAGTTGGCACAGCAGCAGAACATTAAAATGACTCTTAAAGGAAACACCAGGTTTTGGCTACAGTTATTTACTTCCTTTCTTCTCACTATTCTAGGTTCTATAGAAGATTTTACAGTATTTTGTATTTTAAGCAGCCTTTCCTTGGATGTTCTTGTCTTTTTTGCCTGTGTCACTGCTGCTTTCCTTCTGCTCCAGTAATGCTTTTTGATTGATGGTTCTATCAATTCTGTATTACTTTTTGTATCTATTTGAATCTGTTGTCTCAAACTGAAATATACATGGCATTTTTAGATTTCTTAACAGTTAGTTAATAATTTTGCAGAAGTTTCTGCAGGCAGTCTGTTAACCTTATATTTTGTTTTGCATGTCTATTTACAGAATATGAGGATAAACAAGATAAAGCCAAGCAGAAAGCTTTTGTGGAGCCTTATTTCAAAAGTGATGAGAGGTAATTTAGTTTGTTCTCTATGGGCATTTTAAGGCTCTTTGTATCTTCCCTATAGGAAACTTGATCTTCCATAAAATAAATGTGTTTGCATGTAACAGCCTAGCAGTTAAAGATGCAGAAGCAGAAGATCCACTACATTAGATAAAAGACTTTAGACAAAAACTGGGGCAAGGGAAAAAAATGTTGAGATGCCTATTACATTTGCTGAAGAGAAGGGTTTGCCTCTTCTGCTTTTTATAATTTTAGTGAGTGCAGTGTTTTGTAATCTATGTGGCTTCTTACAGGCATGTGGTCATGCCTGAATTTATGAGCCAAGGACCTGTGGGCTGCTTGTACAAATGAAAACCTTTCCTTCTCTGGTATTTTTACCCCTTGCTCTCTAGACTATAAATGAATAGTGTTCAACAACTGCACCTCTTAGTGCCTCCTCTGTTCCCTTCCAGTATAATCATAATTAGAAGTCTGAGTCTTCCTTTCGTAATTATACCAAGCCCTTCAGTTAGCTTGTATTTTATCTCAGTGCATGTTTTCTTTGTAAAGAAAAACTTGCTTACTGTTTTGAAAACACTTAAGTTGAAAAGAACCTACTGATCTTGAACCCCAACATATGTTCCTCTCATGGAAATCATTGCAAGCACAAATCTGTCTTGGACAAAAATATTCTATAGAAGATCTCTATTTGAGTAATTTCTATATAGTATTTACTTCTACACGATGAAAAGCCATAATAATGAGACACACATCTCTGGTTATGTAAAAGTTTATATTACATTTGAAAACTGTTTTATTTATAGAAATTGCCTTATTCAACTATGAAAGGCAGTATGATTTGGGTTTTGTAGATGTTTTCTGAATTATTTCTTTAACTTGTCTGTCCATCATTGTGTTGTAAAAAAAATAGAAAATTCCAATCACGTAGAAGAAATAAAAGTACTATTATGTGAAAACATTTTTGTTTTTCAGAAAGAGTACTGTGTTAGATTTTCCTCATATTGAGGTTATTCGGAAAAAAGACGAAAGAAGAAAATTACTTGGCCACACTTGTAAGGAATGTGAAATAGTAAGTAGTGCTTTAAAATTTGTTAGTCTTCCATTCTTCTAACTCCAGACAGTATCTAAGTGCTGAAGTGCTGTTTTTAATTATTAATCTGGTTTCATCGTCATCATTACCTACAGTAGCTGGGAAGTGTTTACCAAATTTGCAGGTGGTTTGTTTGTTTTTAGTGCAGTAACCACATATAGCATGGAATGACTTGGGTTTGATTTTTTTGTGTATATCTGCATGACAGAAGAGCTTCTTACATCATGGTTGCAGTACAATTACTGTTAATAAAAAATACATTAGCTGGTCAAAGAGCTATTACAGGTTTCCAAACTTTAGATCAAAAGCTCTACTGAGCTTTATGGGTGCTGGAACAAGTTCTGTATCCTATTGTTCTTTTATGTAGATAGATCTCATTTTGGTTGATTTTTTTCTTTCTTTTCTGGGTTAATTTTTTCAGATAATTACAGCAGCATAGGAGACAATGTGTAAATTTATGCAAATTCATGCAAAAAGGTTTAAAGTTACTTGGTTAAAATACTTGTTAAAAAGTGTGAAATTTTCAATTTCACATTATAAATTTTTTTCCTCCCTTTCTCTTTACTAAGCTGCTTTCAGATACTTGGTGTAGAGACAAAATATCGATGTAATTATATGTGTAATAAGAACATATTTTATTTAGCCATTAATAGAGTTATGAGCTAATAAATGATGACTCAGTAGAAGTGTGGATTAATGACTGACAAAAGAATTTCTGGAATCTTTGCACTTATTTTCCACATATATATAGAACCAACATTTTTCAGAG
Organism: Fringilla coelebs; assembly: GCF_963513975.1. Classification (NCBI taxonomy): domain Eukaryota; kingdom Metazoa; phylum Chordata; class Aves; order Passeriformes; family Fringillidae; genus Fringilla; species Fringilla coelebs. The sequence continues at coordinate 48,235,492 of NC_140028.1, read as the reverse complement.
ATTCTCCTGCTATTCACTTTATAGTCAAGTCCCATTTACTTAGCTGAAGAAATTTATTAGAGTATGTTTTTAATGAAAATATTTTCTGAAAAATATTGGTAAAACTCACTAAATACAAATACTTAATTTTTACAGTCAACTATAAATACCATTTTTAAAAATGTGTTTGATTTAAAGAGTTTGAAAGAAAACAAAACAGCCCCCAGCCTTCAGTCTGTTTCATGGTTCCAGAGCCATGTGTTAAGCATTTTAATTTCCTGTTTCTGTAAGCTAGAGATCTTCCTTCTGTAAATCCAATTCGTGTCACTTTCTGTCAAATTGGAGTGATAACTATAGTGTCTGGAAACATTCACAGCTCCAGTTTTGTAACAGTAGGTTTCTACATTAAATGCTAGGAAAGTTTGGGTTTGTTGTTGGTTTTGGCTTTTTGGGGCTTTTTTTTTTCAATCTACGCCATTCAAGATTAATGCCTTGGAATGTGTGGAATGCTTGGCTGTGTCATTGCACAGTAATAAAACTAGCTTTGAATTAAATGCCTGTGAGAGAAGGGAGTATTGGATAAAGCATAAATGATGCTTTAGAAAAGTCTTGGCTTGCTGATTAGCCATATGGGTTTGAAAAGCTGCCAAAGTCTAAGGGAATATTTAGGAAGTATCACTAAATTGATTCTGGCCCTGTACTGCAAGTGGTGTCAGTGGGGTCAGTTACTGTCACTCTGAGAAGACCTGGGATTTAACTTCTGCACGTGCTGCAGCAGGCTGATATTAAAGTCCTTTATAAGTGCTTATCTTGAAGCTTTGTGGAAGCATCTCATTCACTTTACAGTGTAGAACTTTTGATAAGAAGTCTTGTTTTGGTTTTTATGACCTTGTGATGCTATCAGAGAAAGATTGTAGGCAGAAGTTATAGGTAGCTTGTAAAAGTAACATTTGTTAGTGGGGTTATTAAGTGTAGCTACACTTAGGTAGTAGGAGGATCACTCAGATGCATTTTTAGATGCATTTAGATTACAGGAATTATTCTGCAAATTTTTGCTAAACTATTGGGAGGAACATTTTTAGGGTTTGCTCACTTTCTGAAACTGCAAATTGTAGAGTTCTATAAACAATTCTTTTACAAGGAAGACAGGATGAGATTGCAGTATCTTCACACATGGAAAAGCTAGCTTGAATGTTCAGTGTGGATTAAAACTCTCATTCTCTGTCAACCCTAATAGATTTCTAAAGAAACCAAAGAAGAAGTTTCTTTCTAATTGTCAGTAAAAATTGAATGAGCATACTTTACAATTCCAAGTAGATTTTCTGAAATCATGCCAATAACTGAGAGCATGAAATAATCTCTTTTGATAGAGGTATCCTGTTCTCTTCCTGAGTTCCCCAGTCTAGGTCACTTTCCGTCTGATTGAATGAGTTATAAACTTTAATTTGCCTTATTGAATTGTAACACTGCCATTTCAGTAGAATTGTTTTACTGTTTTCACAAAGGTCAGGTTTCTTGTGTGGCTGTGACTGTTGACTTACCAGTTGAATCAAACAGTGCATTCACTTTTAAAATATTTTGACCCTCTATGTACTCTAAGGTCCAGATTTGTATTTTTAGGAAATCCAACTAGAAATACAAATTAAAACAGTAGAAAACTGCATGGAAAAAAATACACTCTAACTTTCTATGATGCTGCTCGGGGAAACACCCAGCAAAAAGGTTTGGAGAGAGTATATACTTTTCTCACTGCAGCCCCCAGTACAGCTGACAGGGGTGGAAGAGTGTAGCCAATTTACTACAGAGAATGCTCAGCTGACAGATAATTTCTGGAGTCCCAGTGTCAGTCAGCTACTTAAACTAACTCTTTATTTACTTCTAATTTGAGGCTAAGTAAGTAGGAAGCATTTTGACTTAAGTTTGCAGTTTCTACTGTAAATTTGGATTTTGGAAATAATTCTGCAGCATGGCGTTTGTAGTGGGTTTTTTTTTCCTTTTTTTAATTTTATTTCTAGATGCAAGCTGACACTTAAAAATTTTAAAATTCCAATCTCTTTCAACACCTGTGGTACTTAGCTTTGTAGACTGTTGACATAAGTAATTGTACACATGCCTCAACCTTGTTACTTATGGTATGTTAAAAGATAGAAGGTTAACAAATTTGCCACGATAAAGTTATACTTAGTCTGTACATTCAGTAAGCTTTTAGGATAATTGCCAGCTGTTTGTCACTTGGATAACGAATCTCTACTCTGGCTGTCCTCACCATTGTTTTTAGATAACTGTGTTAATAAACACAGTGATTGATAATGTCAGTTGTGTAAAGCAGTTTCTATTATGTACGAATTGGTTAACTGGGATTTTTCTCCCATCCTTACATTCAGTATTATGCAGACATTCCAGAAGAAGAGCGAGAGAAGAAACTAGCTTCCTGTTCAAGACATAGATTTCGCTACATTCCTCCAAACACTCCTGAAAATTTCTGGGAGGTTGGATTTCCTTCCACCCAAACCTGTGTGGAAAGAGGTTTGTGCCAAAAAAAAAGCTTGAAAAGTACTTTTTAAGGCTTTTTTTTTTTCCCCTGAAGTTAGCTCTAATTCATAGCAGCCTTTCTCAGCCAGTCCTGTTGAAGTCTGTTTATCAGCAGCCACTGCAGCCAGTATTGTTGGGTTTTACCAGTTCCTGTACTTCTAAGAAAGGAATATGAGGAGAATTTCTTAGACCCTAGATAAAGAAGGCAGAAATAATTGGGATTTTCATAGAACTTAATTTAAACCCTATATATTTTTGACTGTAAGCAAAAATTGGATTTTCAGAGGTAAAGACCAAGAGATTGTACTTACTTAGGGGAGACAGACAGCACTATTGATGTCGTTTGTCAGTGTTTTTAGAGCTTCATAATACCAGGTGATAATGGAAATGTTGCAGGTAAGGTGTAGCTAAACAGTTTTTCATACATATACCCTGCTTGTTAGTGACAATGAAAAGATGTGGTGTTTGGTTTGGGGTTTTTTTAAATGCATCTTCACATGGAACTTTGTTCTTTCTAAATAATTTTTCAAAATCTTAAGAGCCTGGTGTAAAAATGAGGTTTTACAAATTATGTTAAAACACAGTGAGTTTGTAGCATACTCTATGTACAGTTCTTCAGAAGTGGTGAAGTGCTGGGGTGAGGAGGCCTACAGGAACTCTGAGTTCCATTTATATATTTACTTGTGCATTAGCTGTGAGACATTAATCTTTGCTTTTTTATGTTCTTCTAACAGTGTCAGGTCAGGCATAGGAAAATGTAGCCAGAGTTGTGTATGTGTGTTGTGTGATAGTGTTGCAGTGTCGTCCTTAATCTTTCACAACAGGGAGCCTTGATTTTTTTATGGACCATATAACTTGTTACTACCGATTTGGAATCTGCTTGTAGCCTAATTAAAAATTAGCTTCTTGGCTGTCTCCTTGTTCTTCTGGAGTAAGATCTGTTCAGTTGTTAATGGTTCTCAACAGTGGATCAGAGGCAGACTTTAGATCAACCCTCCCTTGGAAAAGGAAATATTTTATAGCCGTGCAGCAAGAGAACTAAAACGCAAGAGAGCTTCCATGATGACCGATTGCTCTTGCCACTCCAGTGTAGTGGGGTACAGCATAGATATTTTCTACTCCTTATTGGTACCTTGAACCATCTGTTTGTGTTGTTTTTTTTTTTTTTTTAATAACTGAGTTACATAGAATTTTCCAAATTCTGTCTGAGAGTAGTAGAAATCTACTACTCTCATTTTGGTGGATGTTGTTGCTGATCAACAGTAAGGAATTGATAAAAGCCAGGTGCTGAAACTGACTTGCATAAAATGTCTGTTCACCGTCAGTGTTAGCTAAGTTGAGCACGTTACAGAAATTTTCTACCCACTTCTCTTATCAGAGAGCTTTTAAGGTGTGTTTGATCCATAGGCTCATGTTCAGCTTTTTCCAGTCTTTATAAATCTGTGTGCTGTTAAAACAAAGGGAGGTACTGTTTATACCTACAAAACACGTCCCTGAAGTTTCCTCTGTATTACTAGGATATACATTTTCACAAGTGATTTTTATTAGTGAATTGAATTAGCAGTTCTTGTGTGCTTTGTTACTCTTATGTAAAATCCTTGGTAGAAAGAAAATGGAAAGTGCAGTTGTGTTTCAAATAGATCAACAATTCATAGTTTCCATTCTGTTCTTCACTGTTAACTGTCAGTATTGCATTACTGTGCAGTCACCTACTAGAAAGCAGCTGTGTATTTTAATTAATGATATTTGCATATTTTAATGAATGATTTTGGGATCTCAAAACTTTTATGTGAAGTCAGAACCAGTTGCCCCAAAAGGAAAAATAATTTACAAGTTCTTTTTTGAGGCTAAATACACATTAAAGCTGCTTATGTTTTTATATAGTATTTCTTACCCCTGGTTTATTCTTTTTAAAGGTTACATTAAAGAGGACCTTGCTCCCTGTCAACGTCCAAAAAGGCGGCAGCCTTATGCTGTGATGTTTTCTCCAAAAGGCAAAGAGCAGAAGACATAAAGGATGGGGAAGTGAGAAGTGCCAGCCTGAAGTGGATCTCTCCTGTCCGTAGATATTTATAGTTAATATAAACTTGAAACAAAGAACTGTGTTTTCCACAATGATAGATAAATTGTTTAATTGAATATGTAAATTTTATAAAATTCATTTGCAAGTCTGATGTACGAGGAAACACAACTATTTAATGTATGTTTGTTTCATATTGTGTTAATACATTTTGTATTTGTTTTTGCACCTGTCAGAGAAGTCTCCTACTTTTTTTTCTTTAAGGCCAGCAGCTGAAATTCCAGCAATTCCTGTCTGAACTTTGTGTCAGTGAGTAACTGCTTTGAAGTCACTGAAATCAGTTTTTTTGCAAGAGTAAATGTCTGTCAATGGGAACAGAAATGACAATTTTCTAGGGTGCTTTTATTTTGCTCTGGATTTTCTTGTATTTCTTTTCTCTTGTTGCAATAATGGTTGTATCTACTTGGAATAAAGCTGCATTAAATATGAAATGTATCTACTGTTCAGAGTTTGGAAGTGTGAAAACCAGGAAGTCTAAGTGTCTTTCTTCAATTCTGGTGTTAAATGTATAGCACCATGTTTTCCTCAGTGTTTAAATTAGAATGTCCAATATTCCTTTTATTTTTTCCTTGAAATCTCTTTGCATATATGTGTCTCATTTATTGATCGAGATAAGCATTGTTATTTCTAAATTTGGGTGACAGCTCTGCCCAGAGTTCTCCTAGTGGACAGCAGCAGTCATCACCTAGGTTACAAATTATTATCCAGCGATATTTTAAGTTAATCTTTTGTAGCAGGGGATATATTTCCATACTTGCATTGGGAAGTATCACAGATGCAGAGTAATACCTACATAAGTATGCAAGCCAAAGATCACCATAAGATCCCTAGGAATAAAGAAGCTGCAATCCAAGTTGGGCTCAAGCAGTGAGAACTCTTGAAAAGAGGTCATAAAGCAAGTAACTATTGAAATGCCTGAAGTAAAAACAATAGAAAGCACAGATACATCTGGGGTCTATCTGTATATATATTTAGATATAAAAATGTATCTGTAATTTCTATTCTTATACTTTATGTATGGGTATAAAAATATATTTAAAAACTTGGTAGATAGGACCATTTAAATTCTGCTATATTTATATAGGGATGGTGGCAGGTTCTGCTGGTGGAGAGGTTGTAGCATAAGCCCAAGAAGAAAACTAAAACAAATGTGATCAATTTAACTGTAATGCTAAGTGGCACAAAATCCTTTTAGGTTGAAGTTACAGGCCTTGCAGAAAAGTAGAAGGGATGGCAGTAGGCACTGTCCCTATCTTACCTGCTTAGTTAGTTTACTTATTTCAGCACTTCACAGGGGTGTATCCTGAGGAATGCCAAAGACATAAAGCCAAATAACAATGGAGGTCTTTAGTCCTTCCCATATATACTTCTACATGCTGATAATGAATGTTAACAATGTAAAATCGTTTCTTGGAACAGGCAGTCAATCCATTCCAAAGTAAGTCTGGTTTCCTGTAATTTTTGGTTTTAATTGAAAAAAAACAGGTGCTGCCAAAAGTGGAATTCTTGTAGGTATCTTGAAAACTGGTTTGCAACAACTATTACATGGTCTGCATAAATATTTATCCATTAAAAGAAAGAAGTTTTAGCAAGAAGAGTAGCATAGGAGACTGCTTTTAACTAGGGAGAGCCTTTACACAGTAGAAGCTACATCCACCAAAAGAAAAGTAGAAGCACTCTGCAACTTGTCAAATGTAAGTTTTGCTATGAAGTAGGCTGTTTTCATGCCTTAAGTTTTAGCTTTCTTTTTTTTTTTTGAGATTCTGTACTGCATTAGCATATAATTGAGCTTCATATAAAGTGTTAGCAAGTTCTCTTCACAGCTTAGTTAGACAAAATCCTTTTCCAGCCTGAGAACCATGGGCACCATTGCAGCTTCAGGCCCAAAAAGTATAAAGAACAGCAAATTGAGGAGAGAAATCTGGGAGGATGGGACTTCGTAACCTGAAGCTGTAATTGGACAATTAACCAAAATATGTAAGTGGACCAAAACTTAGAAAAGTGTGAAAACTTGGGACCCACCATCCATCTTGGCTGGCGCCATGGCTGGGCTCCTGTACTGCCCAAGGTGTATCCTTTGAAGGCCTTTTAATAAATGCCTACTTAATTCCTTTAACACTGTCTAGCCTCTGTTCCAGGTAGCCTGTCAAGGCATCAGTTTGAGACAGTTTCTGAAATCCTATTTTGAGAACTTTATCCATGAAAGTGAAAGGTAAAGATCAAACAATAATGGGAACATTTAAAGGTAAGATGGCAAGGAAAGATGGGATTTTTACAGCAGTGTTCATTATGGAAGTGCCTGGGAACCTTTCTTTGCAGGGTGGGTGGGCAGAGCTGTTGGGAACTGAAATGGCAGAAAAGGTCAATGATATGGGTGGACAGGACTGGAGCCGGCTCCCATAGATTGGAAGGTGAGAGAAAAAACTGCTAAAGCCCTCACTATAGCATGGAGCATGAGCCTCAAACCAGCTGTGGTGGTCAAGGAGAACAAGGTAATAATGCTGCCTTGAGGCTTTAAAGAAGACTCCGAGGACAGTGGGGCTGCAGCCTGGTGAGTTTTATGGAGTGACAGGAGCTGGGCTAATTGATAAGAGTGTAATGAACAAGATTTTCAGATATAAATACAGTGTGAAAAGGTGACACTTTTTACAGCTGCCGTTCTGATGGCCTTTTAGATGCTTTGAAGGTGTCAAAATATGATTTATCCAACAGCTCACAGTAGAACCAAGTTGTCATGGTGCAAAAGAAGTTCTCTCCTAGAGGATGCCTGTTGAAAGGTACAAAAGACGTTACAGTGGGATTCTGCTAAGTGCCATTTAATTCAGTCTATTTGTGTTCTGAGAAAGGGTGAAGGGAGAAGTCTGTTAAATTATTAACTGAACAAGTGGAACTGGGATATAGAAGAGGGGGAAATTGCAGAGCAGAAACCCTTCACACACAAGAGATGTCGTGGATGCTGATGAAGTCATGAAGAGGAAAAGAAAGAGCAAGGATTGCTCTCCAAGGGCAGCAGGTTAGTTACAAGAAAGGAGCACAGTGTCTGTGAGGATATTACTGCTCCACTAGAGGACAGTAAGGAACTGCTTTTGAGCTTAAAGCAGTGTAAGAATTACTCTTTCTTACCCTTTGATAGTTGGCTAATTTTATAAGATTTATATTGATTTTAAAATTATAGATCTCTTGTCTAGCTCTTCTAATGCCAGAAAAACTATTTCACTTCATCTTGAGAAGCAGGCGATCAATTGTAAAAATCAAGAAACAAGAATAGAAACAGACTGATTTCTCCTCCAAAAATAAAGAAATACTAGAATACTAAGCAACATTTGTACCAAAAAGATTATTGAAGTTTATAAATTTTAAAAATCTAGTTAAATATTTCTATTTGCAGACATTTCTAATTATGACTTACTTGCATTTTTAGGACACTCTTGGAATAATATGTATCTTTTGCCCAGAAGGAATGGAAGAAAAAAAGGAAGCAAATCAGAGCCAGCAAGGAAAGTCTGCTACAGAAAACTTTAAATATTGTTACATTTATACATATTGGCTATCTTTGTCCTCTTTATGGTATGGCAGCACATTGTAATTGCAGTCAGCTAGGCTGTCAAGAGATTTGTGGGCTTTTCCACAGTTGGCAGTGGAAAAAAAAAATCATATAAAAACCGTAAGCTGAAGTAGGTTTCTGTCTTTGGAGGAGATTGGGGCAAAAACCAATGTTTGTAAGATAAATATTCAGTGGCTTCTTACCTGAAGGCATTACTCAGAAGTTGAGAGAGTGGGAGAAATTTCTTCAGGTGTATTGAAGTATGGGCATCCAAATGGGAATCTCTAAACAGCAGTGCCTATTGGATCATGCATCCACCACCTGGCAGAACAGCCAGGATAGCCACAACTGTCTCCTAGTTTCCGGTCCTTGGCTGAGACTACATCTTAGGATTCATGCTGCCTCTTCTCATTTTATAAGGGAAAACTTAGTTATCCATGCTAGGATCTGTGCATCTTGCAGTTATGTAACTAAATACTGATATAATATTGGTCATGACTGGAAGAGCTTGAGGACTTGACATTCATGTAGGAAGCACCCCCAAAGAAACAGCAATACCTAGGAACTCATCCATTCAACAACAGCAAAAACAACTCTCCCTGGAATGGGTTGAAAACTGGAATGGGCTTCTGAGTTTTTCTGAACTCAGATTAAGGTAAAGCTCTTGGGTTCCAGCTGACCTTAGGGCCTGCTGGAGTACAGCACATTCCTAGTGATTCTTAGCATATATTCCAACCTGTGACATTCAGACACTGGTGGGGACCCAACAACTGTACAACTTCAAGTTGGTGGCTTAGTGTCACTCCCAAAAGCATAAAGATGGCAAAGTCATGGCTTTAGCACTTCCAAAGTGTTATCTGTCCACTCTACAAACAATCTCAGCCTGAGAAGGAAGCCTTTGATCAAAAAAATGTTTTTTGAGACTGCTTGGAGCACAGAAGTCAAATTGCTGGTAAAATGTCCACGGGCAAGCTGTTTCCTGCACTGCCCATGAGGCCAACTTGGTTGCTAGTTGCTTTTAATTAGATGTGCTTTTGAACTTTGCCTTTCTCATGCAGAAAGGATAAATGCCTTGTCTCTAATGAAGCAGAAGGAAAACTATGTCTGTGCACAGGTAATTAGAAACTCCTGTCAAAAGAAAAAAAGAAAAACAATAGAAGAGCAGAAAAATCATAGGCCAGAAAAAACCAGAAGAGAGCAGAAGAGAATGATGAGGTTCTTGTTAGTGGTACATCATGGGGTATTAGTGGGCTCTTGTTTTTAGAAATAATAAACATCAGCCCTGATCCTCAAGGGAAGGGGTTTGCTATGTTCAAATAAATCAGTTGTGGAGCATTTGGAAGAAGTTGACACTTCCTTTGTCCTGTGGGTCTCTTAGTGTAGAAAGACTGCTCGGTCTCAACATATCTGTCTTTGTTGTGTTCCTGCACAGAGCATAAAGTTTCTAGGAGTGTTCTCTGTGTTCAAGTATGAACACCTAACTATGAAGGAAAGGTAGCAAGACACTGCAGAAATAACCCAATGTTTACCTCATTGGAAGATGGACCTTACTTTAGGATTAGTTTTTTTCAGTAAAACCTGAAATGTAGAGTGTTTTCCTCAGATTTCAGCTTGCTTCCTTAGTCTGTGCATTGCAATCTGTATGTCACTGTTATCAAAAAATTATGTGCTGTAAATTATAAAAACACCATTGTCCTCTGTGAATTATTTTACAGGTAAAGTGTCAGCACAGGTTGGGTTGTTGTGCCTTAGAACAAGGATGTGCTATAAAAATACACAATTCATTTTGATCATCAAGTTCAAAATTGTGATTCCTCTAAATATACATCAATCTCCCCTCAATGATAAATAAGATTTTTTTTCTGAATTGCAATTGTCTTCTGTCTCACCGCACTCCTTTAAAAGCCACTTCTTCTCTTTAGAATAGTTTTTAGGATACAAATGTGGCTAGATATTTGGCATCCTGGGCACATTGCCTGAGGTGCCAGCACCATCACAGCAGAGCCACATGGACTTCCCAGGGTCTGGAAAAAGTTACTGCATCACATTCATCGTGAAGAGAGCCTCCAGCCAAGGGCAGCGAGGTCTGTCTCCCACACTTGGCAGTGGTGGGAGATAACCCTGCCCTGCAGGAACTTTGAGAAGGACATTTGAACACTGCTTGTCCTTGGGTGGCTTTTGTCTGCATTCCAGCTGCAGCCATGAACAAGGCTTATCAGTCTCAGTTATAGCCAAGGCTCCTGTTTAGCATCTCGTTAGGAAAATTAGTTGGTCTTTAGGTCAACATGGGAGAAAGATTTTTTTCATTACAGACGGGAAAGCTGACTAAGCTAAAAGCGTGTATTTATTGGGAAGGCATCCTCAAACTAGAACATGTTACCAAATCAGGATGGTAACATTTTGGTACATGATTGCTACACCGGCAAGTGACTATACTTGGAACCAACCAATGCACCAACAAAGTTATCAGTACAAACTGCTGACATCCATGACATATTCAGACAGGAAAAGTGAGGAAAATATCCCCAGAAATAATTGCAGGAAGAGTTTCATGTGTACTTCTATTCTACACTATGTCTTCTACAAAGATATTACACACATGTGGTGATAATGCACATTAATATAGTTCAGGTACTGTACCAGAGTAAATAAAATATTAACAACAATTTGGAATTGCATAAGATCTCCCTTTTCCCCCTTTTCTTATTTCTGAATGGTCTACCCAGGCCTTTAAATTTCAAAGAAGAGATCAGTTAGATTTTTTGTTTGGGTCTGGGTTTTTTTTTCACTTTTGATAGTCACTAACTTTAATACCTGTTTTGAATTAATTTATTTTCAGTTACTAAGTACCTTAATTGGCATGGTTTCTACTTAAGACAACAATTTCATGTAGCGAATGCTTTAAGAAAAAAAAAGTAGTGATACAAAGGACAAAATTTTATATGCCTGTATTCCAGAGCCAGTAGGAATAGACAGGAGACGGTGCTGTGGATCAAACACACATGAAACAAGAAGCAGAGGAGACAAAATTCAGATCTAGTCATCAGCTCCAATCCATATGGTGATAAAAGCTGCTCAATTCCCTCACAGTCAAAATTACCAACTCTATGAGTCTTTTTAGAACAGTTTTAAATAAAGTGAGAATAAAATAAAGCTAGATAAGAAAGAAACAGCAGTTTAGGGGCCTTTAGGAATATGTTTTGTGTGCTTTACTTGTGCCCTTGGGCAAATCAGTTGTGGGAAAAGATAAAGAGATTAAATACAGTCTTTGAAATTACATTCCTAATGACTCACCATTTCAGAGAGCTTGGGAATTTAGGCTGCAATTGAAAAGAAGCATAAAATGAAAAAAAACTAACATTATCTTGGATAATGTGTATCAGATAATGAGTTGATACTCTTTTAATGTTGAACAGATGTCCTAGACGAGGCAATTATTTTAATTCAAATTTTCTTTTACTTAAGCCAGTTTGCAAAAATACAGGTACTCTCTCACACAAATGTAAGGATGAATATAATTAGAACCCAGACAATATAGCTGCAAGTCAGAAAATCTAATTTTCAATTGCTATTCCATGGAAATATCCTGCATCTTAAATTGTAGTAGTCTTACACTTTGGAACAAAATAGCAAAATTTTCCATTAAATGAAATCTAAAATAATTGAGTTTGAAATATTAGACTTCTTGAAGTATTTCACTCTGCTCCAGCAATTGAACTTATACCATTACTGTCAAATTAATAGAAGCAGGCAAGAAACTCAAACTCATCATGACAACCCTCTCTGAAATCACTGTGCTCTTTATATGTGTTTCTGAAGTGTTTTTCTTGCTGGATATGAAATGAATACTTTCCAGCTTGCTAGCCTGCCAAGCACACTCTATTAATTGCTAATAGATCAGTAAATGCTTGGCAAACCATTCAGAGAAACCAATGGGACTTTTGAAGTTTAATCCTAATAATTTGACTTCAGCAAGGAAAAAAAGAAATGTAAAATGTTGTAAAGAATGGTTTTTTTAAGCCATACTTCCCTCTACTTCTTTTTTGGTCAGTAATAGAGAAGCACATGAAATCATTGGAAATATGATTCTCTTCTTCTCAAAGTTGTGTTGGAAGAGTTAACTGTTTAGTTAACTCCAGGGGTGGTGCCAGAAAGCCTTTTTTATTCCTCAGCCTCTGAGTATTGACAGAGAATATTTTCTTAGCAATCCTGGAAAAGTATTATTCATTCCCAAGAAAGGAATTGCATTTATGTCTCATCTGCCCCATCTTCTGCTGTGGTTTACAGAGAGCATTGAGCCAGGGAGCTCTGGGATTGGTGGCACTTTACCCTAAGGATGAGCAAAGGAGGCTTTTGTGAAAATTTTGTCAAGACATTAAATGGCCCTGTTGTTCTGATACAGTATTGTGGAAATACATGTGGAAATATATTACTTATTTCACAAGTCATTAAATCCGATCAATATTTCTTTTAAAAGACAGGGATGTGCTGTGGAGGCTGGTGGTTTCCAGGCTGTGCCAGCTCTTTGAAGTTACTGCATGTATGATTTTCTCACAGAACTGGGTTCATTTATAAAAAGGCATTTATGTTAAAGCAAATGTGAGCTGGCACTGAAACAATTGCTATTAAAATATATTTCCCTTTGCCATGTCAACAATTTCCAACTCAGTATATATAAAAATAGCTGTCATGGGCTTTCTCAGAAGAAAACTTCTGCAGAATCTGCTTATCCTAGGACTGACCTGGGAAGGACATGAGAATAGGAACAGTAAGATTGAAGGCATTTGTTACCCAGAGAGGCTACAAATTGTTATTCCAAATGGGCCTGTAGACTTGACATGACCTATTCTAGGGGCTCACACCCATGTCCCCAACACCCATGGCAGCTCTTCTACACCCAGCAAAGACACTCATGAGCTGTAGCACACACGGAGTCATCCCAGAGGGAACAGCCTTCAATATGCAGTTATGAGACTCCCAGGAGACTCCCAAAACCAAACATTTCTTCTTTCTGCCACTCTAATTTGCTACCTGGAGGCAGCACTCTGCTTTATTTTGCTCTTCCAAGTTCTAGATGTACATCTGTTTCCAGGAACAAAACTGATGCTTGCCTGCCAAAGGCCATCAAGGGCCTGCATTCCTGGTGGTGAAATCTTTTCCCTCACAATTCCCCAACTCTCCCACAATCCTGGGTTCAGGCTTTCAGCTCAGACTAACGGAAGTGTTTTGGAAAGGGGCCCTTATTTCAAAGGGCAAGAGACTCAAGATGCTCTAAAATGTGATGGAGTTCAGCAATCAGAAAGTGAGGTGCAGTAATTCACATCCCATTGCAGAAAGCTCAGATATAGGTGGGGTAACAGCAGAGAGCAACTCATGTGGAAGGAGTTTTGTGTGAAAAGATCTCATTTTCTCAAAGAAGCATGTTAACTTTAGGATGCTCCAAGACCATTTTGGTCAGAACCTGGCCTACTCTACTGCTACTTTCAAAACTCATCCATCTGTAAAAACCTACTCTAGGAGCTTTCCTTGTGCCATCATGCAGCTGATGGCTGTTGAATCAAATGCTTCAAATTAGCTTGCTGTATTTTAAATCCTATTGCCTATTTGCTGTGATTTTAGCACTCAGACAAAGGGAACTACATCTTTTGTATAGATTTATGCTATATAGTAGCCAAGAATAAATCTATACAAGTGGAAAAATATCAAGGATAGGGTGTAGAAAAGTAAGATAATGTGATTATGTGTGTGGCTGCTGTCTTTGCAGTACTCAAGCAGAATATCTGCTGCTCTGCACATCTCTCAATTTTTTGAAAGCTAAAAAAAGTAAAAAACATGAAAGACTTGCTATTCCTTGGCCATGGCTGAAGCTGAAGGGAAGAATTTTTCAGGGAGGATTTCCAAGCTCCCACTCACTAGACTACTCAAATTTTTAAGGCTTTGGGATAATAGAAACTCATTTATTGCTCAGAAGTGGCCTGCTTGAAACTTTATATCAAGGAGGTTTGATGAATTTTCAACATGTGAAATTCCAGTGTTTTCCTGGCCTACTGCCAGCACTTCTGAGGTCTTCCTCTTTTACTACTTACGTGTGTGCAATCAGGTATTTTGGTTGTGTTTTCAGATCATTCCCCTTTCCTATTTTCATTGCTGCACTCCTTTTGAGGGTCCTGATCTCGCCACCAAGCCCACAGTCGTTGTATCAACAAAGCTGCAGCCCCTAAAACCCAAAGATTGCATGAATTTCTGCTTTTACTTAAGCAAAGCTTGCAAAGTGACCTGAGAGGGCAAAAAGGCTTTCATATGCCAGACCCAGTGTTGTTATGTGACAAAAGGTAGGGAGACCCTGATGGCCTCCCTGGGGACATGATCCCTCCCTGCCCTTTGCTGGACTGTCCCAGGGAAGCCTCAGCCCCGTGGGCCAAGGGTGACATCCATCAGGGTGAGATAACAGGAGAGGCTCCCCAAGGGGCTTGGCACATTATGGGGTGCAGGGGAACAATGGCTTGGGATGCAACAAACTTAGAGGGTGTTATGGGGAGGAATCAGAAATGGCAAAGGGGAGGGATTGTGGTGACTTGGGGAACAATGAGTAGGTGAGAGTTAAGGGATGTAAGAGAGCAGTCAGTGCCCTTGTCTGGCCATGCCCTGCCCCTCATTGCTGCCACCTGTCCTGCCTGCTCATTAAACTGTGTCCAGCCACATCCCGGGGTAGAGGCGCCCTACTGCTGCTGGCAGGCAAATGGAATAGGTGGCTTGGGAGGCAGATATCAAAGCAGAAATATCCTGGCCAGATATTTCTCCATCCCTACCTGCAAAACAGCTGGAGGAGGTGGCTACTGATCCAGGCCAAGCACAGAGGAGAGTGTGAGGTCTGGGGTTCACTGTGAGACCTGTCTGCATGTGTGTGTGTGTGTCCAAAGATTGATAAGGGATCCAGGGCCAGCTGCCAGGTGGGCTGGGTGCCCATGCCTGGTTACAGGAGGGGTCCACAGCCTCGGTGGGTGTGTGTGTGTTTGTCTCTGCACATGAGTGGGGCGGGAACCCTCTGGGGGCTCCTGTGCTCCCCAGGTGCCAGTAGGTGCTGGATAGATTGGACAGACTGGATATATGAGGACAGTTCCTGCCCACATGGTGTGTCTGCATGTATTTCCAACACACAGGCCTTCGTGTGAATCAGACACAGAGAGGGACAGAACTAAAACTTTTGTGCTGCTTGTGCAAGTGCTGTGTTTCCTACGTGTGCTGGTTTTGACTGGGATTGAGTTGGTTTTTTCAGCGCAGCTGGTGCAGGGCTGTGTTTTGGATTTGTGTTGAAAACAGTGTTGAAAACACAGGAATGTTTTTGTTCTGCCTGAGCAGCACTTACACAGGGTCAAGGCCTTTTGTGCTCCTCATCGCACCCTGGCAGGCAGGAGCCCGGGATGCACAAGGACTTGGGAGGGGTCAGCTGACCCCAGCTGACCAAGGGTGCATTCCAAACCATATGGCATCATGCTCAGCATGTGGAGCTGGGGGAAGAAGGAGCAAGGGAGGGATGCTCAGAGTGAAGGAGTTTGTCTTCCCAAGCTACCATCAGGTGTGATGGAGTCTGGCTTTCCTAGAGGTGACTGGACACCCACCAGGTAGGAATGAGTGAGCAGCTGAGCTGCCAGCTGGGCTTAAACCACCACACTGGGTGGTGGCCACATGTATACAGGCTTTGTGTGTGTGCCACTTGGGAATTCATACTCAACCTGCCTATACAGACTACTTTTACCTGCTGGGCTGCTGAATCCAGTGGCCTCCAATCCCACCTGCCCAGGTCTCTGCTCTACTGAATGCAATGGGAATAAATAAGTGGCCTAAACTGAGTTTTAGACTATTCGGGTTTCTAAATGAAGGATTTTTTTTCTTACAGAGGGAAGGCTTACAGACACATGGGCTCCACCCATTCTCTGCTTGTGGCTACTCAGGGACCTGTACAGGGGAAAGCAATTTCTGACTGCTGCACAGCCACCATGCAAAAATTAGAGAAACAAACTATGGAGGGAGAAACTTTTAGCTGCCATTAGTGTAGAGGTTGCAGCTTCTCCCATCAAATTTAACTAATGCAAGGCTGTGCCTCCAGGATGGCCATGCCTGTGGGTTTCATTCTCTCATGCTGAGAGGCATTGCACAGCTTCCAGCTCAAGATCATAAGATACATGACCTGGGGCTGCAGGTCCCTCCCACTATCCAGTTACCAGGAATTTTCCAGTAAGTGAGACCCCATAAGGAGGTGTCAGTGATAAAAGCCAACCTGAGAAGAACTCTCTCAGCATCAGTGCTGAGCACACTAATAAATCATTTAGCCCAGCACCTTCTAAATGCCAGCCCCAAAGCAGCAATATTTACATAATTTTCTCCAGCCCATGCACAGCTGTCTCTGACTGCTCACACTCTGAGACCTCTCAGCATGAACAAGAAGTGCCCTGGGTGGGGGAACAGCTCAGATTTTTCACAGGGACAGTTTGCATGGTCAGCTTTGGGTACTAAACAGTGCAAAATAAAGAGGAGAGTATTTCCTACAAGTCTGGGAAATCTGACCTAATTCTAAACAAACATCTGTTTGCTCCAAGCATCAAAGCCATGAATAAGCACAGTAAAACCCTTCTCCTGAAAGTAGAGTGATGGAAAGCTTTCAAACCCTTTAAAATCCCCCGAGACCCTTCAAAATTCCCTTTCAGACCCTTGCATTGTGGTATCAAGTAGAAATGTCACCTCACTACCTGCTAGGGTGACAGGCTGGGTTGGCTGTAACGCTGTTTGGAACACCTTGAGCCACTGTCCAACTGAGCAGAGACAGGAAATTGTACAGGTGGTGACTCATGTCCTCCCACCAGGATAGCAAACAGCACAGTGGAAGCAGGTCAGTCTTATCTCCTTGTCTGCCTTTTGGGACCAGTGGGGCAGTTTCTCTCCTGCAAGCACTGCTAAGTCTGAGTGGTCGGTCCACACTCTCACTTTCCCTTAAAAATGTAACCTTTTTTAAGCCATGCATTGATACAGGGCAGTCCGAGGAGATGCATCATCAAAGGGGATGCACACACAGCTGGGGCCGTGACATGGTCCTCTGCTGGAGGCTTCAATTGCAGCCTTAGGTTAAAAAAAAGAAAAGAAGCATTAATTCCTGATTTCTAATCTTTCACATGAAAGACACAATAGCAAACAGAAAAAAAAAGCCCAAATTGAACCAACCAACCAAAAAAAAAAACCCCCCAAAACTCACACAAAACCCACGGGAAAAAAAATCCCAACAAAATAACAACAAAAAGGAAGCAATAAACATGTCAGTTCCATAGGGATGGAACCTTGGGTTTACCTGATGGTGCTTGCAAGCTGGGCATACAACATCATCTGGCCTCCTCTTTTTCTCTATATTGTCATCTCCTCTTTGCTTCTGTTGGAGCTGTGCTTCTGCAGGTGCTTTGATAGGCAGAAAGCTCACTCAGAGTCCTGCCTGCAGGCATCTGTCCCCATCTTCATCACACTGTAGTGACATCCACCCCCCACATGCAGGTATGAGCATGCTACAACAAATCAGGAACACCCTCTGCCTCCAGCAGCTGTACCAGCAGGAGTGTGGAGTACATCTCTACATGATAGTCCCTCAGCAGAGACCACTTTTCAGCCCCCACTGACATTTTCAGCTTCTAGATGGGTGTAAGGATTTCATTCTACCCAACAGCCTCATGATAAGAAAAAAAAACTAAAACTTGGAGGAGTATAGGAATTTAAAAGTCATAGCACAGAAACTGTGGATAATGCACCAGCTGCATGGGGTAACATGGAGCCCAGAACAACACTGCCAGGGCCCAACACCACCATGCAATTTTCCTTGCAAGTCTTTTGTCCCATACCCCTGACTGTTCCCCCTTTTTCACAAGGCTCCCATCTCCCTGGCTTGTGCCTGTATGCCAATCTCCTCTCTAATGCCAGAACATTTCTACCTTGCCTGAACTCTCTTCCCTGAGACTGGGAAGGAGAAAGGCCTATAGTCCCTCATCTCTTCCCATGCTTAGATAAGCAGTTCCCTCTTCTTAGTTTAGTTCCTTGGGATAGCAGAGCAGCCATGAACATGGGGTCAGGGAGTGTCAAGAGACAGGGGAGACCCCCTTCTCCATCCTCCTGTGCCACTTGGAGAAAGAGGGAGATAAACTGGGAGTGACGCTAAGCCCAGGAAGAAGGGAGAGATGGAAGGAAGGTGTTCTAAAACTTAGATTTTATTTCTCA
Source organism: Fringilla coelebs (assembly GCF_963513975.1). NCBI lineage: Eukaryota > Metazoa > Chordata > Aves > Passeriformes > Fringillidae > Fringilla > Fringilla coelebs. Next base: position 48,217,106 of record NC_140028.1, on the reverse strand, counting down.
TTACTCTACTCTGGCTCGATTAGTAATAAATTAATTTCCTGGAGTCAAGTCTATTTTGTCTGTGATAGCACTTGGTGTATGATCTCTCTGTCCTTATTTTGACCCATGAGCTTTTCTACATATTTTGTTACTTTTTGTCTCTCCCTGAGGAGGGGGGTGTTAGAGCATCTTTGATAAACCCCTGGCATCCAGCCAGGGTCAAGACACCACAGCCTCTAACCCTGCATGCTGTAAGCAAAGGAACAAGGATCTCTCTAGCCTCTACCTAACATTCAGTGTGCTGCCTCAGCAGGTAAATACTTCTGGAGCAGGGATTTCTAAACTATGTGCCAGGGAGATGGACAGTGAATCACCCAGGTCAAAGAAAGCAGTCAATACAGTGACTCAAATGCAAAATGATGTGGCACAATCTGTTCCACACCAGCACACTGAGCATCCATTCATGCTGCAGGAACAGTCTTCCTCACTCAGAGACACACCCTGACAAACCTCTGCTTTTACCTGGAAATTTTAAGAATGGAAGGCAGCAGTAGGAAGAACACCTCCACTAAACTGCTGCTATGACTTGAGGAAAGAGTCTAGAAAAAGAGCAAAGTGTAGCAAAAGTGTGGGTAAAGTGTAGCAAGCTGTTCTTCCTGCAGCACAGCATCCCAGCTTCCTGAAGTTCAGAGATTTTTTGTACCAGAAGTTATTCACTGGACCATCATCTGAACACAGCTTGCTCTCACCCTCCATGGAGGAGGGAGGCTTGTTCCCACGTGAAATAAGCAGATATATCAGTGGAAGTGAACAAAATGTCTCCAAGGGACTGTGCCACCTCATAGGCCCCAGCACTAAGGTCCATCAGCATCCTGCCATCCTGCCAAATGCTTGTGCAGCTTGGAGTCAGCTAAAGCTGCGAGTCAATAGCAGGGTCCTTGAGCTGTGCATTAAAGGAAATATTTCCATATTTTCCTTTCAGATTGTGTTGAGATTGCCTCTATGCCATGGGCCTGACTTGGTAATGCACGCTCACAGCAGAAAAACCCAAGTGTCAGGTGATGTGGAATCTCTTCTGGGTCTTGGCTTAGGTTCCTCAAGCAGAGGGGATGAGCTGTAGTCCAGCAACAATGTGAAACCAAGGAGAGGGAGCAGGCAAGCCAGCCGAAGCTGACAGTATCACAGTGACTTGTGACCCACCTGGAGGTGCAATGTTCCATTGTAGAGAGGTACTTTCCTCCCTGACAACCATAATGCCAGCTTGGGGCACTGCTGCTTTCCACCAGCTGAGGTAATGTTACAAGTATAGACTGTTCCCTAAAAATCCTCAGGGAAAGCAATCCCCTGCCATTATGCTGAGGAGGAAGAGGATGCAGTCCTCAGAGAAGCCCTGCTGGCAGCTGAAATCTGTCCACCAGAATTTACCAGCTGGATTAGGACAGGCAGGGAAATAAGAGGGTTTCCTATACTCCTTCATCTCCTCGTTTTGGCACGTGCATGGCTCCAGACACAGGCTTGGATCTGTGAAGGCTAAAATTTGGTTTTAATCACGTCTCTAAGAGAATACAACAAAAAGCTGTTAGCATATTTGTTTGCAGTATGAATAACTAATGGAGCAAATACCAACCAAAACTGAAACTGTTATAATTAACCACTGTGTAACAGAGATTTTGGTTCATCATCACAGTACTTTTAAATTAGGGGGTTATCTGCACATAAATTGTAAGTATTATTTAGAGAGGGAGTAGTCCTAGAACAACTTGATTTGTTCTAGGAACACATTCTAGAAGTCAAATTTCTCTTTATTTACAGACAACCAAAATGAAAATATTATGTCTATTTTCATGTGACAGGCTTAGAAAACAAAAACAGTCACAGGAAAAGCATTTGTGATGGAAAGTTACTGTCCTCTCACTGGGACTTCTTGGACTGTGAGAAAAGACAGAAATGGGAGGGAAGGAATATATATATATGTGCGTGTGTGTGCGTGTGTAGGTGTATATATAGATGTATATATTTACCAATATATATTTAGTGCATGTTTATTTATGTAGAGAAGTAAGAATCACAATGTTAGGAGAAAATATGTGAGTATTTTTAGTTGACATGAGAATAAACAATATTGCTTCTTAGGCTGGAAGGGAGCAGTGTGTGCACGCATCCCTGGTGGGAACTGGAGGCCTGAGCTATTGTAGTTTTGATGATGGCAGAAATGGAAGACAACTAAATCCAGGCTCCAGTTGCCACCATAGCTCATGTTCTGAAGACGAGGGTGGCTGGACCTGGAGAAGCATGGTGGAGGGGCTGCAGTTCTTCCCCAAGTTTCCCATGCAAAACCTTCAGAGGAGATCCGTGTTCTGTGAAGACCTTATACACAGCACTCTGTGAATGTGGAAAGTGACTTGAGGGACAATTATCATACTTGTCCCCTTTCCCTGCAATAAGGAACATCTCTAAGAGAGAGAGACAGAGAGAGGGGGGAACAGCGAGAGAACAAGCAGGCATCTCACTCAAACTCCTTTGTTCTGCTGCACTCTGTATTTCCCCAGCTCTGATTAAGCCAGTCCCAACAAACACCAGCCCTGACCTCGCTTCTCCTTCCATCAGCCCCAGGGTCTCAGCCCCTCTGTGAGGAAAGACAGCAAAAGAGGGAGGCTGTGGTCCAAAAAATCAGCATGTCAAAACATCAGCCAGTGCTTTTATAAATGAAAAGGAAGAGCCATTGGATAACCCCCTGAGAGGCTGGGGGATGCTCGGAGCCCACGCGTGTGCACAGGCACGGTGCCGCCTGCCCGGGTGGGTGTGCAGCGGGCAGCGAGGCGAACCCCACGGGCAGCAATGCTGCCTGACTTGTGGAGAACAAAACCCTCCACCAACTCTTCCAGAAAAGAAAACAAAAGCCTTGAACAAACCATGCCCAGGCCATTTCAGCCAGCAACAAAGCTAACAAGCAAATCAAACAGAGAAATGTCCCAGCAGACCTCAACTGGCTGAACAAACAAACGGAGAAACTCAGGTTCCAAAGAGCAGGGGAGCTGGGTTATGAAACAAGATTTTTGATACAAAAGGAAGCTTACAGCTATCGCTGGTGATTAGACATGGAAGAGAAAGGTCACTCTGGGTGTTAGACCACACTTCACACACACACACACACGCAGAGGTTATTCAATCAATATTTGTCCTGGAATCACATGCGGCAGAAAAAATTTCAAGTGAATGGTCAGCAGAATTTAATGCTCGCATTCATTCATGTTGTGGCCTTGGATGAATATGTGTTTTTATATCCAGCACAACTTAAGCTTTAGGATCCAGGAGGTTTTCAATCAAAATACAGGAAAGTCTTGGAATGAAACACTACATTTATGTATGCCTTTTGATTACATTTTCAGCAGGATAGGAACACCTCACTTACAATTTTAGAAAGGGATTTGTGATAGGAGGGAGATTATTTGAATCTCCAAGTACTAGAACTAACAGGAAAAATAATTCAGTTAATGCCCCAGAAAGACAACACTGTTCACAGAAACCTCCCCAAATCAGAAGGGAGGGACTTATTCCTGCCACCACTGTGTTCTCCAGCCATGCTGCTGCGCTGGCATTAGAGGTTTTATTTAGGGTCACAGCAGTAACAGCAGGAAGATATAATCCTCTGATGAACAAGCAGCTGTTACCCCCTGCCTTTGAGAAAATTATGATCTCGGGTTGAGGATATTGCTGCCTTGAATCATCATATTTTTTTATCCCCCTGTGAGTTTGTCACAACAGATTGTTTGCTTATATTCAGATCATAAGGCCATGGCTCAATTTTCTCCCCTCAGCAAGAGTTAAAGGAAATTTGACCGCAGGTGCCCTACCCACGGACTTTAGAATTTGGGTGCAAATAATGATGATTAAAACACAAACAAAGCAAAACAAAGACACAACCTTATTGCCTAGTGACTTAATTACAAAATATTTGTGAGGCACAGTAGAACATCCAGGTTGGGTTATGATAGACCTGATGGGTGGCATTCAGAAGACTGTCACAAAGGCAGGATGCTTTTAAGTCCTTCAAATTGTGTCATAGTGTGACTGAAGCGGCATATTAGCGCTCTCTAAGATTACAGAGGGGTTAATTTCAGCTGCACAGGGGATAGCCTTGGAGAGGAGAGCCCCAGTGAACATCACAGAGAGTTATAGAACAAAGGCAAATACAGGGTGGTTGCTTCAAGGCAGAAGCTTTCGGGGAGAAGTTTATTTTAATATCCTAGCTGGAAATTCACTGGAAAAACAGCTCCATTGGCCCTGCTCAGGAAGAAAGAGAGGGCAAAGATTATGCTCCTCTGGCAGTCGGTCCTGATGAAGCTCCCGTGCTTCAGCTCAGAACAAAGTGTCGCCACGTCCTGCATCCAGCGGCTGTGCTTTCTTCCTCATGCAGCTAACGCAAACGAAAAAAAGCCGTGAGTTGGTCACACTGCGTTAAGGATCGCTTTGATGGACTTCAAAGAGCCTGCTGAAATCATCTGCTGTGCACGCAGTGCCGCTCTGCCGCCAGAGGAGATGCTGCAGGAGGGCAGGGAGCAAGCCCAGCTCCGGCACCACGTCCCGTTTCTCTTGCAAACCATTTTTCTTCACCTGCGTACCTCCTCCCCTCTAAAAACCCCCTGAGGGAAGTGCTGATGACCCACACCGGTGCTGTCTGCGGAGAGGGAACTCCCTGTTCAAAGCGGGACACCCTGGCACAAATCAGGGTTTATCCTGCAAATGGGCCGGCAGGTTTCACACGGGGATTTGCTCTTTCTAGGTTTCACCCACACGAGGCTATTGAATTTATATTTTGTAACACTTGTAAGGGAATATTCAAAGCGGAGAGGGAAAACAAAGATTGTCCATGAATGCGATTTGTTACCCTCGGGGATTTGGCTCTCACTCTGTTTGGCATCGAGCACTACAGTGCCCTGTCTCACTGCTTCTCCAGCTCTACGCTGGGGCAAAACTGCACAGGTTCAGGCACAATCAAAATGATGTTTCATGGGAGTCACCCAGTGCCCTGCAATGTATTTCCTTAAATAGCCACAGATTTGGCCTAAAATTACTTGGCTTGATGCCCTTTAGAAATGTCCACTTCAGAAACAATTGCAAGCTGAATTTGAGCATTTGAAGTTCTGGGACAGGTTACCCTACATGCATTTGTCTTCCTCTTACCTTTATGGGCCATCATCCTCCTGCTTGTCTCTGCAATCCAGGTATATTGTACAGAGCAACAAAAACAACATATCCCTCACCTATCTCATTCTATTGGCAAGCAAATACTAAAGGCTCAAGACCAGCAAATGGCTGTTCAAACAAATTCAGGTCTTATCGAGCCTAGAAAGGATTGACACACCCATGTTTTCACTGTGTGGCTCTCCTGTGAGCTGTAAGGGATGTTCCCAAGACAGAAACTACAAATTGTTTTTTCCAAGGGCAGAGTATGATTCATGATACAGTATCAAATAGTGCATTTGGTCCATGGAAATGCTGATTAGGTGTCAGACAGTTTAAAATTCCTATGAATTCTTAAGAACAAAAATAGGGAGAAGTGACAACATGTCATTACTGTTTAGAGCAGCCTGAAATTTAAACCAGGAAATTTCTTGATGTTAGAAAGAGGAAATTCAATACTAATTGAAGTTCTGCCATTTTCAAACATTTCTCTATAGCCTGTTCCTCTTGGCTTTTTTTTTTTTCCTCACAAACAGGCTTACACCTCCCAAAATAATCACTCAGGTGAAACTGTACAGGCAGGTGGCACCTCAAGGCCTCTTGTGAGCTGCTGAGGTGGTCGAAAACACCAGTACCACATAAATCAGGGAAGACAACTCCTGAAATGTGCTTCAAGTTTCTCAACACCAAGTGTCAATCCTACCACAACATGACCAAAAACCCCTTTGGATGTTTTCACTGGTGCCTTAAACATAAAGGTTTCTTAGGCACCTTTAGGATTTTCTTCTTAGGGCCTCCTCACCACACTCCTCCCTAAGGGGGACAGAGGAAATGGCACTCACAAATGGTCCCCACACCTGTAGCACGTTAATTAATGTCTTACCTGGCCCCCCAGAGCCTCAAGCAGGGTGCAAGAGAAGCTGTGCAAGAGAAGCTGTATTGGTTTAAGAGCAGCAGCGAGGCAAACCAGGGCTACCCCAGCAGATATAGAACAAGATATAGATGAACTAGGAACAGAGCTAGAGAAGGCATTTGGGCAGTGGTTAAGAGGGGTCTTGGAGTGATAAGACCCTGACTGGAAGACACAGCTCTGACATCCTTGTTTCATTTCTTTGCATTAGAAATTGTATTTCTGCACTCCTAGTACCAGATGGAACATAATGGGGCCACACTTGGGGTTTCATTTACAGATCTACTCTTGATGTATAGGACTTCTCACTCAATTTAACAGTGTAATTCCCCCAACTTACAATCTTGCCTTGAAATCCGAGTTCTAGTGTACCTCTAACTTCCAGTCTGTTCATTCATTACATGCTGGCAAAGAACTGCAGGTGAAGTTCTGTTTCCCTCATATCACTTACAGACATAAAAACTACTTTGCTGGCAATTGTAGCAGCTCAGAGTTAAAAGTAAAGCACAGATACCTTTGATCAGCTTCACATCAGGGAATGAACACTCAGAATACAGATTCAAATAAGTATTCAGCTAGCTGCAGCAATTGCTCTGGTCTCTGCCCAACTGGTCAGATGAATGTTTTTCTTCCCCAGAATCCCTTCTTTTCAAGGCATATCATAGAACTGCAGAATATCCCAAGTTGGAAGGGACTCACAAGGATCACTGAAGTACAGCTCCTGGACCTGCACAGGACAAACCAAGAACTGAGTGCCATGTGCCTGAGAGCATTGTCCAAATTCTTCCCCAGCTCTGTCAGGTTGGGTGCTGTGATCACTTCCCTGGGGAGCCTGTTCCAACCTCTGGGTGAAGAACTTTTTCCTAATATCTAACCTAAGCCTCCCCTGACACAGCTTCATGCCACTGCCTTGGGTCCTGGTCACTGGAGAGAAGAGATCAGTACCTGCCCCTCCCCTTTTCCCTTGAGAGGAAGCTGTGCACTGCTAGGAGGCTCCCCTCAGCCTCCTTCTCCAGGCTGAACAAGCCAAATGACCTCAGCTACTCCTCACACGGCTTCTCCTCTAGGTCCTGCCCCTTGGAGCCTCCTTTGGATGCTCTCTCATAGCTCTGTAACTTTCCTATGCTGTGGGGCCCACACAGGGCTCCAGGTGAGGCTGTCCCAGTGCAGAGCAGAGCAGGACAATCCCTGCCCAGCTGGCAATGCTGTGCCTGAGGCACCCCAGGACATGGCTGGCCCTTCTGGCTGCCTCATATCCAACTTGCCATCAAGCAAGGCCTTCATGTCCCTTTTCCACAGTGTCACTCTGCAGAGGTTCACTCCTGCCTGTACACAAATCCAGGGTTGCCCTGTTCCAGGTGCAAAATCCATACTTGTTAAACTCCATACACGACTGGGATTGCCCAGTCTGGTGTCCCCCCATTCACTTTGCTCTCAAGCTGTGAGCAGTTGCTCACCCATCCCATGATGTTTGTAATATTCAAGAGAGCTTTGAAGTTCCAGAGTTTTCTTCTAGGAAACATTGTTCCTTCTAGAAAACATTGTTCCTGCTAAGACAACATAAAACACTTAAAATATAAAACGCAAGACCTTGCTTTTCAGAAGAGATCTGCATTTAGGGCAAACACTCACCTAAAGCCAGACTCCAGTGAGCTCCCTCCCACAGAATTGTACTTAAATCAAGCAGTAGTCCCATTAAAGACCATGGGAATACACCTGCAGTAAGGTGCTTTTCAAAAGGGAGAGCATCACTAGGCTGCACCTCTGAGAAGGAACACAGGGGTTGCATGGAGGGTGCAAACAAGCTTTTACTACCTAGGATGTCCTCATTAGTCCTAATGATGGTTTGAATGTGACTGATTGCATCTTGCCTCGTTGGCAGAATAGAAAAGAACTATTTCAACTAGTTTTGAAAATGAGTGAATTTAATTAGAATATTGCAGAATGCTTCATATTTACAGAATATTTAATTTTGTGCTAAACACCAAGTTTTTAGCCAGGATTTTTGTACTCTTGCTGTAAAACCCTTTTGCTTTGAAGGAGCTTGTTCCCATAGGAACACAGTCACTCTGGCCACATGGAGACAGCTCAAACATTTCCAAAATCATCCAGCAGAATAATTCTGCTATGTATTCCTTCTACTGCTCTGGTTTGAGTGTATGTATTATGTCCTATTATATCTAGTTGGAATTACATGTCCACAGGGCAAAGTGAAAGGTATATATGCACATATGCACAAACACACACAAACACACACACACACAGAGAACCAAAATCTTGTTCATTCTTTTTGCTGTGCATCTGAACTATTTCCTTTTTCTTCTCTTTTTTCTGGGGGACTGGCTCGAAAAACAGCCATCTCCAAAGACATTGCAGTAAATTAGAACTAAGTTATTCACTTTTACTTTGGAAGAAGGAATCACCAGTGTGTCAAACATCCCAACAGAGACACCTGAAGATGCACCAAGTACGTACCACATGCCATCCCAGGAGAGCCGTACCCTCCTGCCGCATTGCCATTTCTTTCTGTTTCCTTCCTGACCCCAAGTAAGTTTTATTTTGTCATAAATTTTAGGATGGATCAGACAGATTCTTTCCAAGTCTTACTCTTCCCAGGTCTTATTTCTTCAAAACTTAATGGGTTTATCCTTTCCTTGGGGCTCAAGGAAGCATGAATTTTAGTCTTTCAAGTTGAATGCCATCTCTCTCTTCCCTTACTTTCTTCTACACTTGAATGCTTCATTTATTTAACAGTCTCATTGATCTCAACATGAAAATTATTACACTGAGGTGCTATCCAATTTGAGCAGAGAAAGCAGAAGGCTTTGGATCTGTCTTGCCAGGGGATTGCCTTTCCATTTATGTATTTTCCATTTGTTGCTTACAAAACTTTCCTGCCAAAACATTCAGAGCACAAATGTATCCTATTTAGACCAATTTTTAGCAGCTTTAATTGCTATCAGACTATTTAAAACATGCATGTGGCAAGCTGTGGTTATTGGGGGTAGGACTGAGCTGCTGTTTTCCCCTGCAGTGGCAGTAAGACATGCCCACCCTACAGGCAGCCCCCTGGTCCTGGCAGACCCCACTGGGCAGCTGGGGCACCCATGGCCATTCCTCTGGAGGTAAATTTGCTGCTCCTCCAGCGGGTGGCTGTGCTCCCTCCCACTGCAACATGAAGGCAAGCAGGAAGATTTGGGAAGTGGAGGCAGCAGCCCCACAGGAGCACCACAGCCGTGGCCCAGGGCAGCAGGGAGCAGTGAGAGACCTCTGGAGGGCTGTGATGGGAAGCCTGTGACTTGCCCTGGCTGTGATGAGAACTGCAGCTGGGCACATGCCAGATCAGAGGTGCACAGCCTCTGGCAGCTCAGGGGTCTGGGGAGGGAGAAGCTGCCCATCATCCTCCACCCACCCAAGTCACTGCCATTTCACCTTCCTTCTCAGGAGCCCAGGCACTTGTGCCAGCTTTTCTGACCACTCTGGAGCAGAGGCAGAGCTGACCTGGCTGGGTTTTATCACATTGGAAATTTGCCAGTGGCAAATATTTAGCTGGGAATATTGCTCAGGGGATCCAGGCAGGATTTGTGCCCTACCTTGGGGGCAAGGTAAAGTGGCTGCAGACCCTTGGGACTCCCATGCAGATGGCCCAAGGTGACAGACCACAAAGATGCAGGCACAGGTTTTATTTCTCCCCTCTGACTGCAAGGTTTCACCAGCCTGCAATGAGCACTGCCCACTGAGGATCTTCCAAAGTTAAAATGACTCAGAAACCTTCCCTGAAATTTTGTAATGAACCAAGTGTGGTGCTCATGTTGTCTGCAGACTGGAAAACGTCACGAAGCTGAACACAAAACCCAGCTTCTGCCACCAGAAGTTTTCTGTTTGCTTCCTTCGTTCCCCTTGGAGTCAAACTCCTTGAATATTTTCAAGAGAAGGGGAAAAAAAAATCCTTTTAACATTTTTTATTTCTTTTTCTTGGATATTAAACATTTCCAGTCAAGCTGAACTTGTAGGAGAGTCTCTGAAACACTCCACCAGCAAGTCCCTTTGGGAACGTTAGATTCTATTTATTTAGTGTTTTTACTCACTGAAGGCTGTGTCTGAGAAGGTGTCAACAGTGTTTTCCTTCTCATCCAGCTCCTTGGGCTGACTGTCCTGTGAACGGGAGGGTTTTCTTACCATCAGCAAGCAGCAAACTGAAAGACTTGCCGACATGAATGTTTCAGAGACCTGCAGCCTGATTTAAAATTATCCCAAGGTGATTAAAAATTAACAGACACTGTGACAAAGACGGATGTTCTTCCAGGCTTCCCTCTGAATGTCCAGTGATTCTGTACTTGATTCCAAGTTGCCCCAGAATGGTAAAGAACAGGATAAATCATTGCTGTCACTTAATGAAAACCTTAAAACAGCTCTTCTTAGCAACGAGTCATTCTGTTCTACTGCAGTTGGAAGTTGGTTTTTATTTACACCACTGCCTAAGGTGATTTCCAAGCAAACAGGACATTTGCCCCTTCCTTGTTTCAATAAAGATGACTCCATTTTGAACCTCATGCCTATGTTAACTTATGACATTGGAAAAAAACCAAAACCCAAACTCTGATTTCAAAGAAGAAAACTGCAGGAAGACAAGGACAAACAGAAACAGGGGTTGTTTTCTGTACAAATGCCCACAGTTTTTGTTTTTCAAGGGAGGGAGGAGCTATGTGGCCCTGTTCCTATTTAATCACTCTAGTAGAAGCCAGTAGGAGCCAGCAACAGCCACATTCCAGTTGCAGTTCCTACATGGCCACCTTCCTTGTTTTGTCTAGCTATCCTGCAAGCTCACTGACACATGGGAGAGTATTTCAGCAGCATCCAGTAAAGTGGAGCTTCCAGTGTAGTGTCGGTTCTTTAAGGGATTCAATACTATATAAAGCCAAAAAACAACAGCAGCAACAACAAAAAACCTCAAAGCCAGCTTAAGTTGAATGAGGAACTTTAAAAACTCAGGGATGCAAGAAAGAAGTGAGGAGGAATCCATGCTGGGTGTGCAAGACCTCAGGCCCCCTGCCGTGTGCGTGCATACGTTTCTCATGGTCTTGCCCTTGGAGCTCACATAACCATTTTGACCAGTTTTCCAAGAAATGCTTGGCCTGAATTAGATCTAACATGGATCTAGCAATGAAAAGTCTTAAGTATCCTTAGTGAAGGTGCAGTAAATTGGAGTAATGATACAGAGGCCAGTTTTGACTTAACAAGAATGGCCTAAATTCTTTAAGAGACAAACAACTATCAAATTGGTTCTACCACCCGTGTGTGCACTACCAGCTTACTGATGATCTCAGGAACTCTTCAACACAAACACAAATACCACGCCTGCCACACCTCTGACAAGCAAAATAATTGGCAGGTTGGGTGCCTTGGCCATCCACCCCTCAGCTGACCTGAGGAGACACTGTTTCATCTTTGCTGAGGGCACCTGCTTCACACACACCACTCCAACCATGATGGTCAGTGCCCACAGATTTCTCTCACTTTCCCACTACTGTATTTGAGTTTGGTTTCATGTCAACTTGGTGATGTCAGCACCTACCCTGGAATGATGCAAGCAAAATTAGGTTCTGCACAGAGAGGCAAGCGTGGACCAATCCTACCAAAGGAACACTGCTTTTCCAAGAAGGTGACACTCTTCTGACTGTCAGAATTCTACATTTCAATTAGCAAAGGTGACCCTTAACAAGCAAAACATTCAGGCTCCTCAAAAATCAGCAGTGAAAAGCACAAGCACTTAGCATTTCCAAGAATCAGGCTAAATTTACAACAGACTGAAGGTTTGGGCCTGGCACTAAAACAAGTCTTGCTATCCAGATGCAGTATTAGTCTTTTGTAAAGAATTTGTACTGTCTTTATCCAATTTCCATTCTTAACTATGGGTCTCAGTGAAGTTTCTTCCAACTCCCCCAACTTTTTTTTCTGCCAGACACTCCTTCTAAACAGAAGGATTATTAAATTCACATTCCAAATCTTTCTCCAATGTTACAGCTGCTTTCCCCTTTTGAAGTGCAATTCTCTTCTGCAAAGTAAAGGAAAAAGAAAGTGTTTATAAAGACTGGATTTGGATTGTTTCTCCAAAGTCTTGCACAGCAAGATTAGAGTACTCACAGGCTACAGGCACTCTGCCTGGCTATGGGGATCCGATAGCGATATCCAAGACCACTGGTAATAATGATCTCTGTTCTCACCTACAGGAGCACTATCACCAGACATCTTTGCTGAACTTCACACAACAGCATGACCTGACTGAGCCTGACAGTCAGAAAACAAGACTGTCAAAATTACAAATACCAATTGCATTTACTCTTCCCCCTAGCTCCCTAGGTCCTGCAGCTCTAACAAGTACCAGTGACAATAAGAAACTTGTTTTTGTCCCCAAAGCAGGCAAGCACTGTGCAGAAGTCACTCAAGAACCAGCCTGGTGACTCACACTGGTGACTCAGGACTGGTTATTCTCACAGAGTTAACTCTCAGTAAAGCACAAATCTTGCCTCTAACTCAAATCCTGGGTGAAGTTTTCAACTCATCTGCAAAGATATTTTTTAGCTTGGCCTGACAAACTACTCAGGACCCCAGCTTTAGCTCAAGGTCTGTGGCTTTTCTGGCTGGCTTTTCACATCCTGCTGGCCACACACTTGCCTTGCAGTAGGACTGCACCCACACCATTTAAACTATACCAAAGACAACATGAGGATTCTACACATGTGTTAACTTTCCTCTGAGGGCAGGTATGTAGAGACACCATTTCTCTAATCCCATTCTTCAGAAAGGTAAACTGCCGAGCTTCTGTTTTTATCCAAACTCCCTCCGCCCTCTTCAATCTCTACAAAGAAAGTCTCTCCATCACTTGTGTTAAAAGGACCCCCAAATTCCATGCTGCCTCTGAACACCCACAACCAATGAGTCTATCTTGCAGGTCTTGGTGCACTGGATGAAAAAGCCATCATGCTCCATCACTCCCATTACCACTTGTCATCTAACCATTTACATAAGCCTGTGACCTCTGAAATAAAAACATTTACTTGCACTTGGGTAGAGCTGGTTGGTTGGAAGAGAACTTGGAGAAGGAAATTATTGAGAAAACAGTCACAGAAGCAAGCTTACAGAATGTGCCTTTTTGGTTTTCCTTTCAACTTTGCTATTTCCTCCAGTCAACCACTGCTTCTCCATCAAACAAAAAAGTTTCAACCAGCAAAATCAATTTGTTTAACATTTTCACATATCCTCCAGCACACAGGACTTCTATAGCTCATGCTTTCACATAAAGTTTTGCTAAGCACAGATCAAGAGGACATAAGTAACTGGAAACAAAATCTGTATTATGTTGTGCACATTAATTTAAATTTGCTACTAAATGTATAAATATAGAACCGGGTATTTCTAACGTGCCAATTATCTTTGTACTGTGGGTACCCCACTTTTTATCAAAAATAGCTTCAGACTGGAAAAGTAATTTTCTCCTTGTATGTGGCTTTCTCAAATGGGTTTATTTTCACTTGCAATAGAAGAGATGCTTTAACCAACATTCAGTGTGATTTTTGGAAAAGACAGTATCCCCCAGAGGCAGCTTGTGCATATTAGACCAGAGCACCTGTTTGGGTCCATGGGAGGATTTAGGCTAGTGGGCACAGACAAGCACTTTGCAAAGAGACAAAGTAAGCTCAGCTGGATGAGCCAGGCCTGCAAAGACCGACAATCTATCCTGACCACTCTAATTTTGATGTAAGCATTTTGATAGGCTCAACCACCACATAAATGTTCCTGACAGCAGAGACTGTAAAAAATTATTTTGTAGAATTCAGGTGCCAAATCATTCAGATGCACACACGGACAAGGGAAGGGCTAACATTTCCCTCTGGGTCAGCTGCAGAGGAGCTCTAAACCAGAGGCTGTGGCTTCATTTAAAATAATGCTTCCAACAGATAGAAATTTATCTCAATTTATCACAAGAGTAATCCTGTGAAAGGAGTGCACACTTCTGCCCTCATAAAAATGTCCTAAGTTAAACCAACCTCTGGAACCCTATCTGGCATTTTGGTGGTGGTTCTGTTTCCCAGACCTGTGTACTGTGAGAAGCTGAATTTGGGAAATATACACCAGCACTCCATTGCCATTGTACAGAGTTTTTGAGCTCCAGAGGAAAATACACACTGTTGCTGCTGCCCCTCAGAAAAGAAAGAGGAAAAAAATATCCCAGTGTATATCTTACTTGGCTCCAAGGTGGGAGGCCTGAGTTCCATGACCTATTTACCATTTGGTAGTAGTCCCTGGACCAGGGGTAAGCATTTAGTAACACACCAACTAACAGGCTACAGAGCTGTGACATTTTTCTGTGACCCAGGAGTCCTCCTCCAAAAAGTCCTGAACTCCTTTAGAAGTGGCAAAAGAAGCCTGGAACTCCCACAGGAGCCAAGTGCATTAGTGCCCTGACATCTCACTGGTTACCACTGCAGGGACAATGCCTTTGGTCAGAAAAAGGCATTACCATCAAATGAAGGTGTCAGGCATGAAATTCCTCAGCCTTCCTCTCCAAAACAGAAGTTTGAAGGAACCACTTTGCAACCACAGGGGAACAGAGCATCCTTCCAACAGATGGGACAAGTCAGTTAGGCTTTTTTCTGGGGAGGAGAGTTTAGCACTCTGGCCTACCCACTTTCCATCCAAATGATCCATCCTTGACATGCCACAGGGACAGGCACAGAAGTACCCTCTGGTAAGAAAGAAAAAACCAGTGTAAACCTCGAGAGAGCAAGCTGAAATGAGAATGTCCATCTCAAACTAGCACTCACCTACCTCTCTAAGAAGGTGTGATCTGGAAAACATCTCTTTCCTCCATCATTTCCCCTTCCCTTCCTCACTGCTCCTGCTCAGGATGCTGTCCATGTAGTGTCCCTTACCAAAAAAGTAGCACACCCCAGAGACTTGGTGCCTAAGTTCGGGGGTTGTGGTACTCAGTGTTAGTAGAGGCCAAAGGTTCTGAAGTAAATCCAAGTCACAGAGCGCGATTCTAAGATCTTTGAATGTTCAAAATATCACTTTTGAGAGAAACACGTACCTGCGTCCATAGCTTCCTCTAACAATGGGATCAGGTTCTCCTTTCTGATCAATCTTTTTGTTTTAATCATCAAATTAGCAAGGTTCTGATAAAATTCTAGGAGACGTCACAATATTTTGTGACCGTTTGGGATCGCTTGTGAATCATCCACCAGCTATAACTGGAATGCAATACAAGCCATTGTAATGCTTTGTGAAGAAAGCGCGTGTTGCTATCTTGCGACAACCATATGTTCCTCTGTTTGTATGTATCTGTTATCCAACCCTTACATAAGCCGTTGATGAAATTATCATCACAGGACAAGCACGCCTGTAGCACGGTTGAGTTGATCACAATAAAGTAATGAAGGAATGAAGGAGCTCGATGCTGAGGTGGACTGGGCACCCGCCTTCGCAAGCCACAGCTGCAGACGGTGCAGACCTGCAGTCAGCTGCTCAACAGCCTTCACTTTGGGGAGGACACAAATACAGATATTTGGGGCTTGGGCTATATGCCCTTTTGGGAAAGAGCAAAGCAATGCGCTTTTTCTGGTGCAGGGGAGAGGGAAGGGTTGGGGACGGAGTTGAAGGAAAGGCTGGGGAGGAGGTTACTTTAATGTTTGTACTAGGGAACCCGTGAGATGTTACTTGCACACACAGAGGCACTCGCACGCCTCAGATTGCAGGAGGGGCAGCAGGGACCGGGACAGCCCAGGTTTGCCGCATCGCAGAACGCACCGTCGGCATTCAAGCGCATCCCCGGGGGCCGCTCCCCGTCCCCTACTGTCCTCCGTGCCCATCGGGCACTACCAGCGGCTGCCCCGGGCACCAGCCCCCAACCGGGAAAACCAGCGGGCAGCGCCAGGGCTGCATCCCGGCGCCGCTCCCAGGGCCGCTCCCGGTGCCGCAGACGGGCCGGGCCGGGCGGAGCCGCAGCCCGCGGTCCGGGGCGGTCTGTGCCGGGCTCCGAGAGCCATGTGCCGAGTACTACGGGCACAGACTCCACCTTCCCCGGCTCCCGCCCGCCCCCACGCATCCAGGAAGGGAAAAAGAGGAGGAGGAGGAGGAGGGAAGGGGGTGAAAGGGAAGAAAAAAAAAAAAAAGAGAGAGAGGTTGAAAGGAGGGAGCTCGCCGAGACCCACCCTTCTCCCTCCTCCTCCGGGCTGCTGGCCGGGCTTTTGTTTTCCTCCAGCGCCCCGTTTCCCACACGTGATTGCCGTGTTATTGCACAGGGCGCTCGGCGGCGCGGCTGCTGCACCTATAAATACAGAGCGGGCGGGCGGCAGGGGCCCGGGGCAGCGCGGCGCGGCCGGGCGGAGCGCACCCCTCGACACCCCCATGCACCCCGCAGGGACCGCGGCGCCCATGCCCCGCCGCCCGCCCGCCTGACGGGCCGGCAGCGAGAGGCAGCGCCCGGCCAGCGGCGAGGGGAGGGGGAGCCGGCCGACAATGGCGGCGGCCGCCACCGCCGCCAGCCCTGGCAGTCCCGCCGCCGGGCCCCTGCCGCCGCCGGCGGAGCCCTGCCCCAGGAAAGCGCCGCAGCCGCCGCCGCAGCCGCCGCCGCCGGCGCGCAGCGACCCCCGCCGCAGGCAGGCCGCGCTCTCCTTCCTCACCAGCATCTCCCTCGACGGGCGGCCCCCGCCGCCGGGCAACGACGGCCCCGCCGCCCGGCCCCGCCAGGCGCAGCCGCCGCCGCGGCTGGGCAGCCCCCCGGCGGCACCCGCCGAGCCCCCGGAGGAGGAGGAAGACGAGGAGGAGGAGGAGGACGCCTTCGCCGCGGTGCAGGTGCCGCCCGCCGTCTTCCTGGGCGCCGCGGCGGCGGGCAGCCGCGGCCGCCTCAACTCCTTCACGGCGGGGGTGCTGCCGGCGCCCTTCGGCCGCACCAGCCCCCAGGGCAGCATCGGCGGCAGCGGAGAGCTGGGGCAGCCCGGCCCCGTCGCCGCCTTCGAGCTGCAGCGGTCCCGGTAAGCAGCGCCGCGGGGATGAGGGATGCTCGGCATGCGGGGATAAGGGATGCGCAGGATGGCGATGGGCTCGGTAAGGGCGGGCACGGCCACCGGGCGGCCGGGGGAAGCCGTGGGGAGAGGGAGGCCCGATAGCCGCGGGGCGGGAGCCTCCCTCCGCGGGGCTGGCTCCGCTGCCGTCCGGCCGGGGCAGCCGCGGCAGGGATATGCGAACGTGCAGGGGCAGGTCAGCGGAGGTGCCCGAGCCTCCCGGGCGGCAGCAGTCCGTCCGTCGGTCGGTCCCGCCTGGGCGCGAGTGGCTAAAAGTTTCTCTGCCGCTCAGCAGTGCGGGCGTGCGGCTGCACAGCCGCCGTGCCCGCCGCAGCCCAGCCCAGCCCAGCAGCGCAGCGGCTGTCACCCCGCTCTCCCGACTGGTGGCGGATTCGGCCCGCCGTGCTGCCTGTCCTAAAGAGAGCAGGCTGGGAACCGGCTCTGAGTCAAGTGAGCTGTAGCCAGGTCTGGTAGCCCACAAGGGGGAAGGAAATCTTTGCGTCGAAATCCACGGATTACGGTGCGAGCGCATGGTTTAAGCAGCGTCTCGCTACCACCCTAAATAAGCTCTTTATCTCCAAGCACTTTGTTCCTTTGGATCATTTCTTGCCGCCGGGTACTCTTTTGCCTTTTAATTCCCGAAGGAATAGCCTCACCTGCTTCAGCTCTCAAGCTGAGACTTCTGGCTAAGAAGGTGCAATCATGTAAAAATGTGTGAATGCCTGTGGGTACAAAATCACCTTCCTTCACTTCCTCAACAACATACTCAGATATCAAAGACGGAGAGGGGGAAGAAGCTGGAGGAAATGACTGTGCTCCCCAAGCCCACATAGGCAGCCACTCCCACATTCCCCATTTGCCACACTCCCTCCTTGTTTCTCCCTTGGACAAATAGGTAGACTTTGAGTCACATGTTATTGCAAGGGTTTATAAGGGTAATTGAGCATAGATCGCTGTAGAAAAGTCCCTTTCAAAACCAACCAGCTTGGAGGAATTGGAAGTATTCCAGGGGAAATTTATCTTAGGTGCATGCCCCACTGTTGGTTGTTTGGGTTTTTTTCCCCCCTTCCATCTGGGTTGTACTGGTGGTTTTTTTGAGCCCCTTTTCAGTGCTGTGCTAGAGGGAGCCCCACCTTCCCAAGTAGCATGCCTGCTGGTGAGTTACCACCCTTCTTCTCCCAGCCATGTCTCTCTCAAAACATTTTCTGCAGTGACAACCCTCTAATTGCTCCATGGATCAACTGCACAGCTGTGTCACACACACTCACCTCATGCATTTTAGTCTGTGATGTGATTCTGCACACAGCTTTGTGGGGGAGAAGTGACCCACCCACCATGATTTGGAAATTGATTTTCTACTCTTCAACTAAGCATTAGAGAGACTGGGTTCTTCTTGACCTTCTACTTAGTAAATTTATTATTGATGCAGGAGTCCAGTATTAATTTTCTTGATTCCTAGGGATCATCCTTGGGTTTGGTTTCTTGCATGCTTTTATCCTGTGTTTGGTTCTGGGAAGGATGCTTAGATCTCATTGGTATCACTTCACTTAGCCCTTCCTCTTCCAGTCATTTTTTCCCCTTGTTCCTTTTTCCCCACTTTCTGAAGATCTCCTACCACAACCTATGTGGGGTTTTTTGGTTGTTGGTTTGGTTTTTTTATTACCTGAAAACAGAGTGGAGTTTAAGAGGGAAAGGTAATTGCTGTTCTTGTTTACAACCTAGACATCCAGGTTCTGGCAAGTTCAGCTGCGCTGCTAGCATGCAAACAAACTGAATGGATAGCCCAAGTCCATGGCAAGGGAAGTCACCTAGGGAAGCCTTTCTAAGATGCTGCTCCAGTCCTAGGGTGGCTGTCATTTGTGCCAAATAATTTCTTGTGATGCAGGCTGCAAGGAAAGTGCTGTTCTTCTCATACTGTTTTGTTTTCTTGAGAGCTGGATTGAGTTGTTGTGAAGACTTTGCATTACTCCAGTGACAAGTACAAGGCTTTCCAGTGTAGCACTTGCTTAAGGCTGACCCTGGTGTGGGAGAGCTCCGGTAATGTCCCCTGCCTTTGCTGGCTGTCCTGATGCTGCACATGTGCAGTCCAGGGCAGACTTTGCCTTCAGTGGATCTGTTTCTGTTCTGGGAAAGGTATATATTTTTAAACACCAGGAACGGGCAGCTGCAGACCACAGAGCTTGCACAGAACGTTAGCAGCTCATCTTCTTAATGAAGAGGTGTGGTAGGAGCTCTGGTTGCTGGCTTCACCCGTGGCTGCATAGAAGTTAAATCACAGGCATGTACCGGGCTGGCACAAGCCCAAGAACAGAGGGTTCGAGCAGCCCTTCTGCTGCTCTCTTAATGGAGAGGAAGGAGCCAAATCCCCAGCACACAGGCAGCCCTTCTCAGGGTGACAGGGTGAAAGTCACAGCACCTGCCTAGGGATGGGCATTAGCTCATCTGAAGGATGATGCAGAGAGGAAAATTAGATTTTTTTGGTAGTTCACGTGTGCACCTTTCCTCCCACCCTTCTGCTCTCCTTGCAGTGACTGAGCTTGAAATTGAGTTTGAGTTGTTTGACAGACTAGTCCTGTGTGCTGAGACACAAACGTGAAACCTTTTTCTGTTACAGTATCAGGCAAGACAGGTTGCCTTATGTTGTTATTTTTATTTGGTTTTCAGAAACCTTTGTGAACATATAATCAGAGTTCCCTGGCTTTTTTGTTTGTGTTAGCAGTTTGTATAATTGCATACTAGTTTATATTTAACAAGGTTATCATTAATGTGGTTTGGGTTTGTGCTCTATGTGTATTCACAAGAAACAAACAATACAAAAAAGGAACATGGAGCTTCTAGCTGCTTGGAGGCTAGTATGTAATTATATGTAAATGGCAAAAAATAAGCATGTTCAGAAGTTGGCTGGTTGGTGCCAAAGGCTCCTGTCTTCCTGCAGGAGTTTATTTTAATTTGTGGTGAATAGGTGGACAAGGACCTGAGTTTATTAGAAGCTAGGGCCAGGGTTTCTTTCATGTGAAATTATAATTAATTTTAATAGAATAATCTGAAATTAGCGAGGAGTTCTCTGAAGCCAGGTTTTAGCAACACTGGTTTAAAATAATTGCACATCCTGTGGATTAGGGGATGATCCGGGTACCTGGTTTTGTGTATGCCTAGAGTTCTTCTTGCCATAGTTTTCTCTGGGAAAAATATTGCTGTTTCCATATGTGAAGTTTCCTTTTCTAGTGGGCCAGGTGGTTAGAAAAAAGCACATGCTCTTTTTTTGTGTTGTTTGGTTTTGGATTTTTTTCTGTTTTGCTAAGGAAGCAAATTGGTTTGGAGTGCAAACGTTGCTTACAGTTGCATTTGTCTGTGTCACCACCATGTCAGGTTTGAAGGCAGATGGGCAGAAGAATTCCTTCTGGGAGCAGCAGGTGCTGGGAAGCAAGGGAAGAGTGAATGCTGAATAATCACTGAGGAGAGGTCCACTCAGAAGGACACTGAAGTTATCATGGTCCAAATAGATTTTTCTTCAGAATTTACTGACCTACAATATATCTCATTTCCTGATTAATTCTAAAATTAATTTACAGTTAGTAAAGCTTGTGAAAATTCAATTTATTTCTGCCTATTAGAAAGGACAGAGATGCATTTGGTTTGCAAAGTTCAGTGGGTTGCTAGTGCTGGAGGAAGCCTCCAGGATGCTGAATCCTGCTATTAAGTATTTGTGAGGAGGGCTGAGAGGTCAGAATCCAGTTCTGGGCAGGCAGGCAGTGCAGTTTCAGCCCACAGCAGAAGATGCCTCCAAACTGAACACGCAAGAGACAAAAGAAGAATCTCTCAGAAACAAGTGTCTTACAGGCAGAGTCCTGAAAGGGGAGCAGAACAAAGAGCTGGGGGCACCCTCCACCCCGTGGGGTCATCCCAGCATCAGGAGGTGGCTTGTGAGCCGCTGGAGACACATCAGCCCTTTAGTGTGCGATGGACACTCTGCTATTCACTGAACCTAAAGCCTTTGGGCAGCCTGAATTTCAGAATGATGTATACAAGCATAGCATGAAAACAGTGATTTAACAGTGATTTAATGGTCTGAGAAGTCAGTGGGAAGTGCACATGCTGAACAAAGTCTTTTCTTAGGTGTGTGACCTTGTATACCACTGATAGCTGCTGGCTCTAAAGAAAGGGATGCTTGTTGACCTCAGCGGTCACTTCAGGAGGCTAAATTCTTGTGCCTCCCTGAAGGGGGAATGTTCAGCAGCAGGGTTAAGGCTCGGACAATAAGGGCTGTTTCAGTGGTAGCTCACAGTGTACAAGCTGCTCCATGAGTCCTGTAAGGAGCACGTCCTTCAGCACGAGCACGCTGAGAGGCTGGGTCCTCACCTCGCCACGAGCTGTGCAGGGGCACTCACTGGTGCTGCTGGGCTCTCTGAGCTGGGCCTGTGCTGAGCATGGCCAGCCCCAGACTGCAGGGACTGGCTTTCACCACCACTGGTCCCTGCCTGCCATTTCCCTTGCTCAGGGTGCAGGTGTTTGTGCCTCCCTGTGTTACTTCCTTTGAACCTGGTGGAAATGGGGTCATCTTCCCGGTGTTAGCTGAAGCTGACTAGTGGTTGAGAAGTCGCTGGAGTAGGATGACACACACGTGGATGGACACCATAGATGCAGTAGCCCTTGTTCCCTTAGGACACCAGATATTAAAAAGAAATCCCACAGGAATTTGCTGTGGCATATTTTAGGCTCTTATTATACTATTTAGTGAGCATCTCTGTCAGATAAAAAAGGTTAATATTCATCAGACAAGGAAAAACCTTTGCTGTCAGTTCTGAAGAGTAGAACAGTGGGACAGAACACGTTGTTCATGAGTACTAGGGAATTAATTAGAGAGCTTCACAGAGGGACAGAGGCTGAGAGGCAGCTGTGTCTGCCAGAGCCTCACGACTCTGCAGGTTTCAGAGTGAGGCAGCCTTGGAGCTGGACAGGTGAGAGGGAAATACCGGGGTGGGTGCACATTAACCCCCGTGAAGAGACCTGAGCTGGTAACACGTGAAAAGTCCTGTTTGCCCTCACTGGCTGCCAATTCAAAGCTTTCTAGGTCCAGCCTTGCCATGTGAGGTGCTGTGGTTATAACGCAGGTGCTTGGCTGATGTGCAGTGGCCCCTCATTAGCTGTCAGAAGAGCAGGAGGAGCAAATTTCAGCGGGTTTGCTTATGTGGTGAGTGCATTTCCACTACTTGATCTTTCTTTGCACCCTTGTCTTTACCAGCTCTTGTGCAGGCAGCCAAACGGAGTCTTTTCCTTAGAAGCCTGCTACACAGCTGTCGTCTGCACCATAGTAGTGTTGAAAGCACCTTGAAATGGTGAAGATGGGTAACAGCTGTGTGAGTCACTAGCCCTCCAGACCATGACAAAAACATAGTTCCATGGTAGATAAATAGTATAATGACAGATCATAGTTTGATGATAGCTTTGGAATATGAAGTGTGCTTTCGTCTGCAATTATTATGACTGTGAGAATTCTTCTGGTGGAAGTTACCGCTTAGCTTGGAACAGTTCAAAACACCTAAAACACAAATATGAGATTTCCAAGTGTGCTCTCTGGAAAGAAAAACCCCAATCCTTTAGTAATTCTGTGATTTCCTTGTTTCAGAAAAGTAGATATCAGGTGGGCTGTCTGGAGACTCAGTAGTGCAGCGAGTATGATGGAAGGTAAAGATGAGAAAAATTCTTTTAATTTTTTTCCCTCTGATTTCAGTTGTACTACTCTTGTAGTGTGAGTTCTCCGCTACACAAATGAAAAGGCTACTCTTTATAATTTAACCTAAAAATGCAGAAGTTTGGTCTATATGTTGGGATTTGGATACACTGAAACTTCTGTAGGCACCAGCTTGTCCCTTAGGAAGCGTGGGAAAGCAGATTCTATTTGCAAACTGGACAAATTTCTGGTGTCTACAGAAATCTATAAAATATCCACAGAATTCACCCTTGAACATTTGCCAGTACCTCTGAGGGTGGACTCAGCCTTTATGACAAGCTCTTTTCTGGACCCAGAATTGCTATGGATGGCTGTGGGGCTGCCACCAGATACCAGACTTAGCAACGCAGCAGGTGCAGCAAGACACAGAGCTGGCTCTTTTCACAACCCAACTGAAAAAATCCTTGCCAGTTTGCTGTGAGAAGTATTCTTTCTAGAAAATGGAAATGACATAATTTGGCATATGGAGAGTATCTGCTTGATGGCCTGTCGTTTGCAAATAACATGCTGAGAAATTTAAGGAATGGTATTTGTTTTCATAGGAAGGGCTTTTGAAAGTTTTTGGGATTTTGTGGTTATTTTTTTTCTGTTTTGTTTTGGGTTTTTTTTTGTTTGGTTGGTTTTTTTTTTGGTTTTTTTTCTGTGTATGTGTGTGGGGGGGTTTGTTTGTTTTGTTTTTTGGGAGGTTTTTGTGTGGTTTTTTTTTTTTTTTTTTTTTTTACTGCAAAGGTAGGATGCAGTAAGAGAGCCATTAGAGCATTTAGCAGAAGAAAATGTAATGGTAGTTGGAGGAAACGTGATGTGCCAGTGGGAGACTTCTAGGACTCTTGGGATTTGCTTTTTAGTGTGCAATATGAATATTTAGGGGGATACATATTTAAGGAACTGTGAGGTTCCTTTACAAGGGCTACTGTGTTATATTCATAGCAACTGCTTTCCTGTCATCAATGGTAAATGTATTTTCTATTCTCATTATGTATTTCAAAGCCAGCACTGCTTTTAGAAGCAGTGTTTCAGAGTGTTTGCCTAAGGAGGGTTTTCTGTTGTGGAAAATAGAGAAGTGAATGAGTAGTGAGGCAAAGTCTACTTCTATTCTAGAAGAAGTCTTAAAAAAAAAAATAACCTTTCACCTCATCTATGAATATAAAGACAATTGCATGTTCTTAGCTAGCAGCGGTGTTTTCCCCTGTGTTGTCACAGATCAGGCTAGCAATTTTTTGAAGTTGAAGTTTGGGGAAAGATTCATCCCCACAATTGAAATGTTTTCCACTCATTGTCTTGGATGACAGAGGAAGGTATGTCCTCTCTGACAAGAGATTCTGAAAAGCCTGGGCTGTATGTTTACTTATATATAAAACTGCTCAGTTAAATCAAGCACCAGTGTATGATGTTTTCCTAGTAAGTAAATCTCTGCAATATCAGGGATTTGACTCTGTAGTATTGGTGGGATTAAAAAATGGAAAGCTAGAGAAGCCCATCAGAATTTTTCAGTCAACAATGGATTGCATTTTGGTGCTCCTGGAGATAATCATATTACCAAGGTAAATATGATTAAGTTTTTGAATCTACATGCTGTCAAGGCAAATCAGATACAGGCACATCAGTTTGTAGGTAAAGGCATTCAAAAGAAGCATACATTTTCCTGCAAAGAAAAAAAAAATCCCCTTATTGTGTAACAGGAAAAATCTGTAAGGTGACATTATGACTTCTTTCTGTGCCATGTAGCTGGAACTGAGCTGTATGAAACAAACAGGGATGAAGCTCTTGAGCTTGCTTTTCCCTTTCTCTGTTTTGGGTAGGATGCTGGGCACCAAGAATTTGTCAGTGCCTCTGGGTCAGCAGCTTGCTTGCACTCAGCTGTTTTTTCTGCCATCCATGTGCTTTGTGCTGTGTGTGGCTTCACCCATGACTGTGCAGGTCATACCTGCAGAATTTTGTGTACGCAAGGGACAGAGAAGTGATACTGGGATGTGGTGGTGGTGCAGCCTCAGTAGGTACCAACCACAGGCACTGTTGCTGTCCTTGCTGCTTGTGTCTTCTGTAGTGTGGGAAGACTGGTGACAGGTTTCTCTCTATCTTCTCCCTTCTGTGGGGCATCATTTCCTTTCCCATTCCAGGATGAAGAAAGAGCTACTGCAGGTGGCTAACAGGGTTAGTAACTCCCGGTGAGGAAATTGAATGGACAAATGTGGAAGGCTCTAGCATTTCCAGCATCATTGTTTCTGGTAGATCTGCCATGGGTGGGAAGTGCAGGGAGATGTCCCAGCCCTCCAACAAGGTTGGATGACACTGAGGTTCATATACCAGAAAGGGGAGAGAAGAAGGCAAGAGACCCTGAGCTGAGTTCTCTCCCTTTTTGACAGGGCGTACATGCTGGCAGAATGGCATGGATTTAGTTTTATCATGATTGAAGGGTCAGATATTATTATCATTGCTTTTTACAGAGAGAATTCACAGCACTGGAGCAGTCTGTTGCCCACTGCAGCTGCTAGCAGAGAAATGGATTCTACCCCCAGCCTTGTGGTATGCCCTTAGGAGAGTGCAAGCAGCACAGTTTCACCAGCCTGCTTCAGAAGGAGGGCTGCTGAATTTGAGTTCCTGGGTGCGTGGTGCTGGAGGAGGGGAGAGCAGAGCCTCACTGCCCCAACGAGACGGGATGCTTTGGCACTCAGGAAGGACCACTGTGGCAGCAGGAGGGTTGTCTGGTTTCATGCAGTACCCCCAGCACATGTAGGGATGGAGAAAGGGGGAGCCAGGAGGTGAATGTCACATAAGGCCCTTTGCTTTCAGACCTGCTTGGATCACATACATACATTTGCATATGCACAAGTGCAGCCCGTACCTACAGTTCATAGAGCTCTCATTGCTCCCTGCTCACAAGGACATGTTCTAGGAACCTGCACTTCCCACCTCACTCCACTCAGCCTGTCTGAAGGGTGGAGCATAAAGCAGAAGCTAGATGTCAGCTGTGGTCTGAAATGTATCTTGAAAATATCTTTCTGGGGTTTTAACTCACCACCTTTATTCCTTGTGGTTTTGTCAAACTTTTATTTTCCTGCTGCTTCTGCACCTCTGTTAGTACCTACAGAACCAACATAAAGGGAAATTAATTTCCTCCTTTTCCAGTCAAGGTTGCAATCAGCTACACCCAGACAAATGCTGGGTGACAGAAGTATTGTCCACGTGTCCATGGGGTGTGGTGGATGGGCACAACAGGGAGTGAAGTCCTCATTAGGTGACAGCTATTTGAAAATGAAGACACCCATCTTGTTACCTGGGACGTGGGCACAGTTGAGGAGGCTTGGTAGTTACAAGCACGCTCTGCAGTTCCCTGACTTTAGTTAAGTGAGTGATACCATTTCTGACTAGAAAACATGGAGGTGTCGTTTTGGATAACAGGAAGAGGCAAAACAGCTTTCAGGTGCTACAGTGCAAAGTGCAGTTTAATGGCTTAGGTAGGTGTGTCATGCAGGTGCTGCATCAGGTTATGTAAAAAGGTGTGGAAAACTCTCCATCTGCTATTAATAGACTTGGAAGTGTGGCCTTTAAAACACAAAGGGTTGTGTTTGTATTTTTAAAAATGGATTTCATGTAACCCTCTGTCTTCAGCATTGTGGAACCTCCTTTAATTTTATGAGGCTGTTTTCCTAAAGCAAGACTGGGTTTACTTTTTAATTGGTGGTGTTCACTGCTTTGTAGAATCCCATCTTTTAGCATAAGCTAATCCAGAAGAAGTGGCAGCTCAGAGGTGGTTGCTTAAAAAGGCAGAATTATTTACAGCAGAACACAAAGTGCCACTGTCAAGTACCTCCATTGTGACCTTTGAGATTTATTTGGAAAATCCGTATTTTTCCATGTGCATGACTTGCCTCAAGATAAAATATTCTTCTATTTTAGAAGGCACTCTAAAGGTACCTGTACTGCAGAACTCGAGAGCAGCCTCGCAAGTAGCAAGTGACTGCACACATTTGTCTTAAGGAACAGACTTCATTGTCCCAGGCTTTTTGCTTCTGTTTGTTTTAAAGAGATTATTAGAAATGCTAGTTTCTCGTTTGTTCATTAGTTTCATTATTGATGTAAGGCTATTCGAGGCAAAGATAATGCTGGGGTGCAGCAGGGAGCAACTTTGAGCAGATGCGTTGAAAATGAAACCCGCAAATCGTATCAATCTGCCAGCACCCTTGAGCAGGCACTTTCAAGGCAGTGCTTTCTGTTGCTGCCCTCACACTCTGTGGGAAGGTTGAACAGATGATGTGAATGGAAATGTGCATTTTCTCGCAGTGTGTTTGTGAGCTCGCAGGCTTCCTTCTCCTGGAAGATGTAGCGTTGCAGCAGGAGCGAGGATGTTTTTCCCAGCGCAGTACCGGTGCTGTGCTCAGTGCTGTACAAAATGCCATCACTCCTCCATGTTCCTTAGGAGCTAAGCCCCAAGCCCAAGACCTGTTTAGCGTAGTAGGGCACTGCAGAAGGGTGTGGGTTGTAACTGGAATTCACTCCCTTGAGGAGGATGGGCTGAGAGCAAAGAGGCAGGCGTGAAAAAGTGCTTGTAAGCCGCTGCCTGTTTGCAAGGATCAGGGCATCTGAAAACGACCAACCTTTGAATTAATTTCAGGGTTGCTCAGGTACAAATGAGAACACGATTAGACCTGTCTTTTCTATTTTAAGTGCAGAGGTAGTATTTCCAGCCCTTCCAGCAATTGCATATCTTGAATATCTTACTGGATAAATGAATGTGATAGCAGCGGTGAAGGGTGGCACGTTCTTTTGTGTAACTGGCACTCACCTTGCAGTTGTTGCTGTTCTTTGTTTTGTGCGATTCCCCAGGAATATTTCAACACTGTCTTGCCTGTTTTTTTATTTGTTTGTTTTGATGTTTGTTTTTTTTGTGTGTGTGTCTTTTTCATATGTTAGAAGAAACCTTCTTTTGAGAGGCTCTTGACCCTCACAACCACTTTCCAAGATGAGGGGTTATGGTAGTGAAAACTTGATTCACATCCCTGGTGATGTGGGGAGGGAACTGTTATCTTTTTACTGGTCATTTGTGGGCTCTCTAGATTTTAACTTTGTAATGTGGTAGATTCTGAAAAAATAGATATTATATTTTTTTATTAAGTTGTTCACGTTAACAGACATATTTCTGGTGAAACAGGAAAACCAAAATTTCAAAATTTCAAAACTGCCATTGTGTGTTGATGGCAGTTTGAGCTTGATCAGTGTGGCAGTCTGATGTCATACACAGCATGGTTTTGCTCTTGTCCGGGGCTTTTTTTAGAGCTGAGCATGCAGTAACTGAGGAAGTAGTGGTTTCTGTTTGTGTGGTCTGGCAAGGGGGGCTCATTTTTTTAAATAAAAATAAAATAAACAGCTCCACTTTTATACAAAGTATAGCTGATTTCACTTTCAGTGGAAGCAATAAGGTAAATTTTACCTGTGACTGCTATGTAAGTAGCTACCAAATGAGCCTTCATGTCGTATCATGAGATTTGCCAGGGGGAACCACACCAAGGCACAGAGGGGGAGGGTTGTGGTCTTCTCTGCTGTTTGCAGCTTCTCACCCTTGTGAGAAGCACCTTTGTGTTTCTTCCTTATTCCAACCAGATGCAAGCGGGGTTTGGCCAGCACATCTCTGCGTTTATCTGTTCTGACCCATCCAAGCACAAAGCCATTCCACCCTTTCCTCCGTGCTAGACAAGCTCATTATTGTTCAGGTCTGAGGAGGCAAAGGGTGACAGAAGCAAAACAGTGCAAGTTTTGCATAATCTGTTTTTTTTCCTGTGGCTGTGGGGGCCATGGCCCTTGTATAGTGGCACTTTGTTCAACCTTCTTCCTCTGCAGAGACTACTGGGAAGGACGGAAAATGCTGTGGGTTCTTGGGCAGTTGAAGAGACAGCAACGGAAGTGTGGCTTTGGTTCCATATCTGGACAGATTATTATCCTGCTGCTTCAAACTGAAAAATAAAGGTGTATGAATCTCCTGTTTTCCAAATAGCAGTTAGCACATCCTACCAGGGAAGGAAATCTTCTCTTCACAGTTCTCATTGTTGCTCTGCCACAGGTAGCTGAGTGCTGTTCTGTTTGCACTTGCATCCCTCGTTTTACTTGTTGAATTTGTGGAGGTGGTTTCCTGCTGCCAGATCGAGTATCCCAACTACCACTGCTGGTAGTGCTACTCACTGCCCCACAACAATGCCTGTGGGGGACCCTCAGCATGGGCTTCACACCCCATGTCTTCTCTCCTCCCCGCTGCTGCAGCCTCCTGACACCTCCTTGCCCTGGAAAGCTTCACCACAGGCTCATGGTGGTGACCATCAGGTTACTTGGCCATCCCTTTCCTTGCTGACATTGTCCTGACAGTCTGCAAGGCTGTGCAGTGCCTGACGGAGCATGGCAGGGGGCTGGAGCTGTCACTGTGCAAGCTTTGGATGTGCTTTTCTTCAAACAATAGCTGTGTGTCTACATTATATTTGTTCTTATTAGTACAATCAAGGATGTTTATTCTGTATTCATAGCTGTACTTATTCTTTGTGAGGTGCACGAATAAGTTTTTCTGGTTGCTAAAACACAGTTTTTCCTGTATAGAACTGCAGCAGTTCTACTCCCAAATTTGTTCTCTGTTTTTTTGTTTTTCCTTTCTTTTTCTTAAAAACCTTCAAAGCATGTGTGCTTGCTGTGGTTAGGTGAAAAATTAGTTCCTGTATTAAAAAGAAGGGAAGGAATACTCACTCCTAGGGCCACTTTCTCTATACCCCTTCTCTCTAATATGAATACAGAAAAGATTTTGTATGCAAACAAGCTCAAAAGGATGCTGAACAACTTGTATTCATGTGTTGTTACATTGTCATCAGGATACTATTTTCTGTGTATTACTTACCCAGGTATTACATTACATATAATTCGAAAGCTTTAAATTACTAAAAATACTCCCCAAAAGTTTCATGGGCTCCTACTTAAAACAAAGAGAGAGAGAGATTTGCGGATGTACATTTACAGATGATAAAACGTAATGTTTGGGGGAGGATTACTGTTACTTTAATTGCCTGTCTGATATCTTCCTTGGAAGATTAAGTATTTTTGGTAGCAGCTTTGTGGTCTGTACCTTGTTGGCTTAATATCTGTCAGAAAATGATGTAACTGTTACTGGCGCAGGTAAAATTGAGCTTGTGTTCAGCTCCCCGGGAGGGTGTTGTGAATGGGAAACTGTTGTATATACATAATCCCATTAGTCAATATTGTTCAAAATCCTTTTTTTTTTTCCCTTTCTCCTCTCACAACAAAGCTCCTAGGTCTGTGGTGAAGTGTTTTGTGACACATTTTTGAATGGGCCTTTTGCCCTGCATTCAGTTCTTTAATGCAAGAAGCTTTACCAGGAAACAAGAATCTCTTTCTTCTCTGTCTGTGTTTTTTCAGCTTGGGGCTGTGATGTTGAATATGCAGACAGACACACAAGTCAGATGATCTAAGATGTGTGATATTATGAGGTTATCCATTTCACATGATTAGTATCTGTACTGGAGTTGTTCGGTCTGCGTTTCATGTCTGTGCCATCTCAATATGTCTTAATCCTTTTTAAAAGATAGATTTCAGTGTCTTTTAACACACCCTCAAGGCTGTTATAAAGTAAATCTTCCTTGTATTATATTTAGTGCCATCTCTTGAATAAGGCGATTTTTAAAATTAGCTTTTGTCATTGATAAAAGGTTGCATAAAAATAGAACCTGATCCTGCAAACACTTGCAAATATGTTCAGTCTTACTTTTCCAGGTAACTTGTTGCCTTTGACTCATAAAGACATTACCTAAAATAGTAAAATTTAGTAGCTTTGTAGTTTTGATTTAGGCATGAGCCCCATCAGCTGAGGTCTCTGCAGAAATGCATCATTAGTCATGCAGTTAGCACCTTTGTTAAGAATACTGAAGTGTGTTGAGTTTTTACAGGATTGGAACCATTTATCAGTATAAGTGACTTCTTTGCACTACTAAGCTGGTGTATTTTAAAATCTTAGAGGGAAAGTTTTGAGATGTTCTTGTAAATGAATGTGTGCAATTAGTTCTTGTGATACTGAAAGCTGAATGTTGCCTGCAAGAATACTGGACACTAAATCTGAAGTCCATGACAAAAAAATCATTTTTACCAAAGTGGGGTCAAAAATAGATTTTTTTTCAAGGCACTTCTTGCTTTAAGTTCTTTTTAATATACTTAATCTAAGAAGACATGATGGTGCTGCTATCAGACTTTCCCCAGCTGGTTTTACCTTTAAGGGTTTTGTTGTCTGCATAATGCTGCTTATAGAGGAAAGATTTTTCTGCCTGGAGGTGCCTCTAGGTGATTTGGGGCAATTAAAAGGATTAGTGGCTCCAAAGCAGAGGCTCACTGAAACAAATATGTTCAAAATTCCAAGATTTAATTTCACAACCCAAAGTACCACCTTAAACTCAAATAGCTGCTGGGTTAAGCCAGCACAGAGGTCTGCCTTGGCTCTCATATTACTCCCACGTTTAATTTTTTCAGCTTTCAGAAGTACACAGCTTAACTGATTGAATGGAGTAGGGGAGCCAGATCAATATTATCCATTTTCAGGGACTCAGGTTTTATTTCTTTTCTTTCTGCATAAGATTTTAATATATTTCTTCATGATGGTTAGAGACATTAGTAACATTTCTGAGTGACATGACCTGATAAAGGGTCCCGTGTCTCCTATCCATCTTTGTGGTAGAGGAAGTTATTCCAATATTTCCAGCTCCACAGTCTTCTAATCTATGATAGAGACTTTTCAAAGTCAGCGGATTGTTGAGAAGAGGTGGAAATGCTCAGTCTAATCCCCTTGCATTCTGACATTTTGACAAAGTTTCTAGCTTTCAAGATTAAAAAAAAATTAAAAAGATGTACCCCTAAAGAGCCACATAACAGAAGGCAGAAAATAAGATTCATTAAGGATTCACAGAAATTCTTGAATGTTTAATGTGTTTTAGCTTTGTTTTTGTTGTTTAAACAGAGTCACAGGTCTCTCATGCCTTCCACTTTCAGAGAATCTGCAATGAATACTGAATGCAGCATAAGCACATGCAGAGTCTTTTTGTATACATTTTCATGGAGATGAGGCTCTCTGGAAAATGCTGGATATCACCATGGAAGTGGTAACAACTGTGCCCATTGCAGTGCTGCTTTTAGTGTCTGCCTTGGTCCTGCTGTCACGGGAAGATGGAGCTGCTGGGGCAGCTCAGGTGCCAAAGTGTGCCCCAGTAGGGAGGGCTGTCTCGGGGGTTGCCTCTGCACTGGCATCTACCCCAGCAGGAGCCAGGGTAAGGTAGATGTGAAACTGGAAAACAAACCACCCCCCCCTAATGATCAGCAGTGTGGTTCCTGAGTTTGTAGGAGGAGGTGTAGATAAATGCAGGGGGAACAGTGCATCCTTCTGGCTGCTTGACTCTGTTCTTGCATCTTCCACCCACCCAGTGGTATTTGATGTTACGGCTTGGGTGTGTGGACAGCTTTTGTTCTCTCAGAAACTTGTGATACTGAAGTCCATCAGGAGGGACTTCTGATTTTTTTTTTTTAATTACTTTTCTTTTTCAGCAAGGCAGTTGCCTCCTGTTTCAAAAACACCTTCTTCTGGATGTGACCCAGGGCCACTATTGCCTGTCACAACAGAACCAGCTAGCTGCTCTGGGGCATGCCAAATCCCCAACAGGTTGTTAGCCTGTAGTGAGATGGGGTGTCCTCGCCTGCTGGATGGAGGTGTTCAGATCCAGCTTGGCGCTTTTTCAGAATTACCTGTTTTGTGGTCATACTGACAGCAGCGCCTGCGAATTGCTCACTGCCTGCTCTTGCTGAAACTTGTCCCTACAGCAGCTGCTATCTGTGGTGGCTGTGGGGCTGACAGCTGCCCACAGTCCTGGCTTTGGGGTATGAATCCAGCTGCCTGGTGTCTGATTAAAATGCCTGGGTGTGGTTGAGCAGTCTTTGACAATAATACATTCACGGACAATAGTGAAAACACCTTGAAAACCAAGCAGTTGCACTGCAGGATTGTCCCAACAAGTAATCTAGGGCTGGGACAAAGAGCTGCCCCTTGAACTTGTGAGCCTTATTTATAGGAAGTTCTCTCCAGTTGTTGCTGTAATCTGTGAATCGAAATAAAGTCGTATCTCCTCCCGAATATTCATGAAATTAGGCAATTCCATGGCCAGCTTCCCAGTCCATAGCTTAGGAGGTTGGTGTTACTGAATTTCCTTTCAGTTTCTGATTTTTTGTGTGTGTATGGTCTGTCAAATCATTTGTCCATGGAGTCAGAAGTTTGAGTGAGCATCTTTGAGATGAAGATAAGTATTTTTGAAATTTAAGACTTGGTTCTGTGGAAAGTTTGATGGACTTTTTTGTTATGCTCTGGAGTAGTTCACTAGGCTTCAAGTGGGAATTAAAACTAAATGCTGGGAGTGACAGTTGTCTTTGCACAGGATTCTGCAGCCCAGCAAAAGATGCTGCTTCAGCTCCCCAGCAAAACTGGCAGAGACAGGGTGGATGATGTGTGAGAGTAAAGGAGGGTAAGGCTTTTTTGTCCACCATTTTGCAGGACAGAGGAAAAGAAAGTATCTCCTGTTGCACTCTATGTATAAAGTGGAGATCAAAGCTTTCAGAAGAAATACCAGGTTGGGAAGGGGAAGCAGCTGTTTCCTTCTTCCTCCCACTTTCCTCTTCACTTCCCTGTCCTCCCCCATAGCTGGGAGGATCTCAACATGCTGCAGAAATTTGGGCTCAAGACTTTTGTGGTGAGATGTGGATTGTGAGAGTGATTGGGAGGCGTGGCTTCATCTGATTTTTCCTACATTTGCATCAAGTGCAGAGGTGGGGGCAGCCTTCCCGAAGCCTGCCCTAGAGAGGCAGGCTGTTGTGGTGTCACCTTGTGTTGCCCTGGGAAACTGAAATTTCATTGGCATAAAGAAGTGTCTCTTGACTGTTCCCGTTTAAGAATAGGATAGATAATTTGGTGTTCCCTGGTGAAACCTTGCCACCTCCAAGTGTTTGATTACTTTGCAAAATACTTTGAAAAAAATTTTTTCCCTTTTCTGTCCTCCACTGGCTTGCCTGACAGCAGTGGCAGAATACCTCCTGCTCCTCCTCTAGTTACAGCCTGGAACTAGCAGCTGAAACAATTTCTAGAGAATAAAATTGAGGGGTAATAGAGGATAGAGAACAGCATGGCCACGCTTCATATGTTATCTCTGATGCCTAACAGAGCTTCTTTAATGGAAGACAGTTCTTCTCTGCTGTCCTTGTGTTAGCAGGACACAATCATACAAGAAAAAAATTGGGTAACTGAATATTAATGAAATCTGTCATTAATTATCACCAAAGCAGACTGAGGAGAATTGGGTTGCATTTTCAGCGGATTTAAACATAACTTTGCTTATGCAATCCTGTTAAACATTGTTGAAATATGTCACTGAGAAAGCTCATTATATTTGCTATATAAAGATTACGACTTTTGGGGGAGATTAAAGTTTTAGCAGCGGTCGCCGTCTTTCTTGTGGTCACAACAGCGACCTGTTAAATGTGGAGCAGAGGGAGGAAGCTGTGGGTAAGCCAGATTTTCTGTCTGTCTGGAAGCACAACATTTAAAGCTGTTAAGCCAAACCAGAGGAAACTCTGTGAACTTTTTTTCAGGAAGCAAAATTCTTCATAAAGGGGGCATGTTCAAACAGTGGGAAACATTCTTTTGTTTTCCTGAGTATGTGTCTTTTGTGTCATAGATGAATATGTATGCTTGTGTGTATATAAAAAGAAAATAAAAACTAAGTGAAACATTGGCTTCAGGCAAATCAAAATGCTCTGCTCCCCATGAAATAGGAGATTTTTTTGATTTTGCTGTGAATAGTGTCAAAAATAAAAGCAGAAAGTCAGAGGCTGGGTGCACGAGGAGGCAGGGCTGCCTTGGCTCACAGCTTTGGTGTGCTGGGTTGTATCTCAGGGGGCTGCTGTGCAGACACTGCCCTGCAGGGTATTTTATTCACCCCAGGCAGGGCTTGCTCCAACAAGATATCTGCCAGTCTGAGTTAAAGCAATGTCTGCAGATCGAGAGCTGTAATTAGACACAAGGCACCTGGTGTAACAGTGATTAAAAATAAGAAACATTATGACTAGTTATTGTACAACTTGCTAGAAACCACTGTATAATGATGGTACATTTGCCATCAGATTAGGTCATGAAGCAGCTTTACTGCAACTTGGAAAATTAGGATCAAAAATAGTCCTCTGATTAAAACTTGAGCTTTTGAAAGCTCTTCAGAGAAGAAAGATATGCAAATGCAGATGTATGGGAGAAATTAAGCAATCTGGATATGCATGATTCTTGAATTTAAAGAGAGTAATTGATGTAACCACTGTGCTACTCATTTCTCACAGTCACTCTGTCTTAATACAATTAAATGAAACATCAGAATGATCTGGAAATAAGTTGCCTAAAATACAATCCGTAATGGCTCAATAGATTAACTTAGGAGTTTGTGGTCATGCAGCTATTCTGGATGTACCAATGTCAGCCTGCAGTGGCAGTTTTTCTTGAGTTGGATTTATGAATTTCTCCCACATTAAAAAAAAACCAAACCATAACTTTATCACATATTTATCAGCAGTCAAATAATTTCTCTTTGAAACAACATTTGCTTTCTGATGTGATCAGGAGTTGGGCTCCTCCTCCTTTGCCCTTTGCTGCAGCAGTATGATTCCATCAACCTCAGGGCATCTGCAGATCCCTTAGGTCCTGTCAGGCAATTTTTAAACACTGGAAAAAAAAAAAGATTGTTTCAACCAGTGGGAAAAAAAATGGTGAAGTTCCAAAGACTGGGTGTGACCAATATTCACCACAGGCCTGTTTGGTATCTCTGTCTGTTGAGTTTGAAGCAGTCCAGCCCATTCCCTGTGACTGTTTCAGATGCTGCTTGCTGGCTGGGTTGAAGGAGGTACCCACAGCAGCAGTGGAGGAAGGCATGAGGACAGCCAGCAGCTCTGGGAGCAGCCTCCTGGGATGCAGGAACAGTTAAGCACTTCTTGTGATTTCAGGACTGTCTTGTGCTGATCGCACTGAGCACAGCAGATCTTTTTCCTCCCTCACAAAACCCAAGAGAAGCTGATCACTAATTGTTTGTGTGCTTCCCTTACCTGGCTGGCTGCAGGAGACCTTCTGCTGGTGGGTGTGATGCAGGGGGTGGTAGATGGCTGAAGCAGCATGGTGCCTTTTGGTCACAGCATCAGCTTATTAGTATAAATGAGGCTGTTTTAAACCAATTTGAAGCTGTAGTTTGCAGGAGGTCTTTGCAGGGGCTGACCTTTACTTTGCTTAATCTTACTTTGATGTCAGGATATTCTGCAGGTCTCCGGGGGTTAAGTTGTCCATGAAGACAGTTCCTCTGCCCACCTAGCCTGCAGTTGTGGGCTGTTCTGCATGTCAGTATCAGAGTTTGATAAGTCATGATGGTATTCACTTCTTAAAACCTCATACCCATTTTAGCCAAAATTCAGCACCGTGTTTGTTGACATCTGTTTAACTGATGTTTGTTTACACCTGGCCCCAGCCCAGGTTTGTGTATTAAAAGCCATGCTCTGCTGAAGCAGATGTTGCCTGTTGTCTGTGACATGGACTTGATTTATGCTACTCACGGAGGGCCATGATCATGGTGAGTCCAGTTGCTGCCTGCTCCCTGTGGAGCAGCTCCAGAAGCCTGAACCACCTACGAGTGTGGTCTTGGAGAGGAGCAAGGAATTCGAGGAGAACATAAAATCTACTAATGACACAAGCAAGCAGTGTCCAGTAGGATGTACCCCAAGTTCAAACATGATGTGCCCCAAAGTCAGAGGTCTTTGGGGCACACCTTTATTCAGAAAATTCCCACAGGCTGGTCTGGAAAGGGCAGTGGTCCTGGCAGTGAGCACACTCCCTCATAGCTGGGGCAGTCAAATTCCCTTCCCTGTTTATCAGTGTTCCCAGTCTGAAAGGCTGATAGAAAGTGCTTCCTGATCAGCATGAAAAATGGAATTTAGCATGATAATTATGTTTACAGCAGGACAGATGTACTAATGACACGTTCCCTAAAGACTTCAAATGAGCTATAAAAGAATCAAATCTCTGCTGAAAATGCTGGCAGCAGTATTATTGATTGTGTAAGTTACAGCTGATAATTGTCTTGTTTCATTTGAATGAGACAGTCAGCTATTAATGGCTTGTGCTCTGTAATACCAAAACAGCAGACTGTGCAAAATTTGTCAGTTTGGATAATATAGTTGTGTATTAGCAATGTGTCCTAATGGACACACTCTGGTGGCTGGGGAAGGGAAGAAGTGTTACAGTTAATTTCTAATGCTGTTTCATCTTTTCTATCAAAATACTAGCATATGTGCCTTCAGGAAGAGAACTGGTTTTTCTTATCTACAAATTGTTTGATGTAAGACAATGCCTGCAGTAAAAAAACAAGCTCTCTTTGTGGTTATCGAGGATTGAAATGGAGAATGACTAATTAGCTGTCTTGTTCCACTTACCTCTTCCACAGTGGTGAAATGAATGAAAGTCTTACCCTTTTTTTATGTGTGAGAGATCCCACAGATCTGTTGTGCAGATCTGTTACAGAGCATGCATAAGTGTGCAGTGGCATAGAGATATACATACATTTAATAGAGGCATGACCTGAAAATCTGTTAGTAGTTATCAGGCCTGATTTTTAAAATAGCAGTAAAATGAATTTCAAATTGGAAATGGTAGTAAGCATAGTACCAGGTTTACAGTTAAATAAAGGTCTTGGATGTAACTAACCAAATTCAAAACCCCACTGCTGCAAATTGAATTACTTTTTGTGACATCCTAATTCATTTGCATTCCCAAAGCATGTTTCATTTCATCTTGGGTAAGTTGAGCTGCAGATAATATCCCAGAGGAGCACAATTCTCGTAGTCCTAACCTACATCCATGCTCTGGCTGATTAATCTGTAAATCCTTCAAAATTTTTCTCCCCTGCTATTACATCAAAGCATGCCTGAGTAAAAAACATGTGAGCAGAATCCTGAAATGTGTTCCCATAGCATGAGAAGGACTCTTTGTGTGTTTCATTAGGCAATACTTTGGGAATTTTTTATGGGGAAACAGACGGCTGGCTTTCTCAAGAGTGTGAGATATGTTCCTGGGTTAGCAAAAGAGAGCTGATGGTCTGGAAAAACTGCCTGGAGATGCTTTGTAAAAATCGTCCTTGGTTCCTTGTGACCTTTCATCAACTTAATTCATTGCTAATGAGCTGCAAATTCATTGCAATTCATTGCAGAGCTTTAAAATTGCCACTGAGTCAGATGACAAAGTGCCTTGTTTTATGTTATGAGAAAAGTCCTCTGACTGAGGGAGGACTAGGCCATAATGCAACTCGGAAAAAAAGTCAGGGACCCTTTGTCTCTAAAGGCTGCTGGTGGAAGTGCAGAGATTTTGAGAAGAGAAAAGGAGGGGGAGACCAGAAAAAGTGGAAGTTTTACATCCGCATAGGTTCTATCCGTATGCCTGTTCACCCCAGGGAAATGGTAATGGGATTGATTTGTTCCACGTAGATAGGCAGAGCCTTTAAAATCAAATATATCCATTTCTGCATGCGCTTAGTGGTTTTTCTTCCTAAAGCCATTTAAAAAGTTCATGTATATAAAGAAATTAAACACCAACAAGAAAAAACACACACAAAAAAAGGGTCCCCTCTAAGGAAGAATTAAATATGTTTTTACCTCTGCCGTCATGGCATTTGCCATCCAAAGGTCTGCCTAAGGTTGTACTAGCATGGCTGCAGTTACAGCCACGACACTACTCTTCCAGACCCTGGAAATCACTCAAACTAGGTCATTTCAGAATAAGTCAGTGGACCACACCTCAGCTTTGGAAGAAGCAACCACCACATCAGCTCAGGGCCCCATGGCAGGTATTTTTCAGGACTGGTGCTGTGATTTGCTCCTGTGCTTCCCACATACTTGGAGACAGAGACCTTGGGCAGCCAGCTTTGACTGCTGGGAAGATTTGATTATGTTGAAGGGTGCTTTATGCCCTTCTGAATGCTTTTTTATAAAGATATTGACTAGGGGATGTCCTTTATCAAATGTGGGATTATGGAAGCCATCCCTGCCTCTCCTGAGCCTCAGAAGAGGAGGAGGGAGATGCACTATCAAACTGCCTGTCCTGGGACTTTTCAGTAAGTTTTAGACTTTTTTCCCCCACCTCCTGAGTGTATAGATGTCTGAAGTAATGCACAGGTTGTATAAACTCATCGTAGCCTAATGTTGTGTTGTTTGTTTGCAACAGGGAGAGGTCGGTAACTCAGGTCCTCCAGACTTCCTGTAAGGTCAGGGTGTGACCCCATTGCAATTAATCATCTCTACCAGGAGATGGGTTTGTAACTACAGTTAATTGTTAGTTATTTTGCTTTAATGATTGCTTTATCTATTTATTTGCTTATAGGCTCTGTAGACTAGACCAAACTGGGGGCTCCACACACATTTGAAGTGGATCACTGCGAACGTTGGGGTTGGTCAGCCAACCTCTACCCTTCCTCCTTGCTTAGTATGAATGCAACAAATCTTTTGTGTGCACTGCCTCTGATCCTTCTGGCACACCATGAGGAAGCCAAGACAGGGAAGGAAATACAGAAAAAGTGAAATTTGTGTCCTGTGCTGCATTCTAATATCAGTCCCCTAAACTGTTGTTGGCCAACTTTGTCACTGAGATGCTGTTTTATCATTTTGATAATATAAAGTATCAGTAGACTCAGTCTAACAGAGTGCTCTGGCAATTTTCCTCACTTCTGATGTGTTAATGAATCTGCTTTTAGAATAAATAGAATAAAATATTGCAGTTGGAAGGGGCCTGCAAGGATCATCTAGGCCAACTGCCTGACCAAAAGTTAAAGCATGTTGTTAAGGGCACTGTCCAAATTTCTTGAAGTTTTTTTGTGTGTTTTCTCCCCCCAAAAACTGATTGAAAACGGATATCTCATTGCTGAGTATTTCCTAGCCAGCCAACTTGTTGGCACCCACAAAAATTCAGTTCTCCAGTAATTACATAATTTACTAAGCAGGAGATTGCTCAGATTACATTTTATTACCCAGCACTGTGGCAGTATGTAGGGAATATAAGAAAAAAAAAAGGCCATAAATTTGGAAACCATTCAAGTCTGCATATGCAGCTGTTTGTGGGGTGGCAGAGCAGCATGTGTTCTCTGAGTGAGTGGGGATGGTGCCCTGTTTTCAGCAGAGAGCTGGGGAGGTGCTTTCTAGCCTCTGGCCTCAGCCAGTGTGCTCTTGGGGGTGTATTGATCCTGGGAGAGGCAGTTCCCCAGCCTGCAGATGTAGGCTCCATTTGCCAAGTCAATGAATTGTTCATTAGGGTGACTGCTGGGTACTCTCTGTTGTGAAAACAGGTGGGGAGGCTTCTTGGCCAGCCTCTCTAAATATTGGAGAGGACTGTACCCACCGTACCGTCAAAGAGAGCAATGGTGCAGCTCACAACCAAATGTTGCCAGTGTTATGAGAATTCCTGCAATACTTCCTTACTAGAAGTAGGGGGAAGCAAGAGTTCCTTGTGGAGATCCAATCTCTTGAATGTCACCTTTTAAACCATTATTAGTCTTTGTGCACTTGTGACAGGCTGAACCATGGTGTTCAGTCTGTAGCTGGTCTTTCACCTTACAGACCTAAATGTTCACAGTGGAGTAAATTGGATTTTGAAAACATTTACATTTTTATTAGAGTTCTGTACCAGGAGAGAGTAACCTCAGACTGGGAATGAGACAATTGTCGTAAGCCATGTTGAGTAAAGGACCTCAAAAGAGAGAGAAGAAAATTATCTAACCCCCTGCTACCAGCAGAAACCCAGTGGCCAAGTGACAGGAAGATGCTGTGCCAAGTCATGCTGGCAGGAGTGGGGGAAAGAGTAAGGTGTTTGCTTTTCCCAGAGTGAAAAATGCTGAGTGGCTCCAAGATCTGTCCCTAGTGAGA
The DNA here is from genome assembly GCF_963513975.1 of Fringilla coelebs. NCBI lineage: Eukaryota > Metazoa > Chordata > Aves > Passeriformes > Fringillidae > Fringilla > Fringilla coelebs. The sequence goes on along the minus strand of NC_140028.1, from coordinate 48,176,236 downwards.
CAAGCAGAAGAACCAAGCTCTCCCCCTGCAAGAGTCAGGTCCACAAGCTCATTGGTACATTGAAGCAGTTCTCCTGGACAGTAAGGATCCACCTTTACCCTTATAATGGATCTTGTGGTTCTGTTTTTGGAACATGTCTCCTGTATTGCAAATATGTTTCTTAGTAAAGCATAAGCAATTGCAGTATCTTAAGTAAATACATATTTTTGTATTCAAAGGCCTTTGGCATTGAAACTGACTGTGTATGAACTAGCAAGCAACAAGGCATTAATTCCTGTAGATGTAACAATACTTAAAATTATGGCACTGGACTGTGTCACCTTATCACAGATATCAAAAAGTTAAGATATCTAAGCTGTCCAACATGATAGCTAATCTCTGAACAATATGCATGGGCTTGCTCTTCAGCAGTGAATGGCCAGGGAAAGCAGGGCATTGACTCTTGTGTGTGTAAGGAGATGCTGGGGAAAGTGCCTGATCCTGGGGATATGTGTAGCATGTGTAGCCAGAGCTAAATGCAAAGTACTCACCAGTGAACGCTCCGATTGCCATCACCTGTGCCAGCATCTCATGCCCAAAATGCCTCATGCTAATAAGCTTTCTCCTATTTGTTTGTTCTTTGTGCCCTGCTCACACAGGGGCTTTTTCTTTCTCTGTCAGAACTCTATTCAGACCATTCACAGTGTCTAGGATATATTTTTTAGCAGTGTAATTAATTGTATGTTCAGATCTCGTAGAAGTCTAAGAATATTAAGATGTGGGATTGCAGAATATGTTCTCCTAGCTAGCACACGTGTGTCTGGGAGCAAGACAGGGATATGAGGTTGGGCTGTAGATAACCTAAAAAACACCTCAAATGAAAGAGGAAAAGGCTGGAGTTTTAACTGCATGGTTATGTATGCAGGCTAGAATTAAAGCATTTTTTTCAGATGGCTTAGTAGTGCATGTCTGTGTTTCCATGTTTTCTGGTATCTACTTTATTTAGCCTTGACTTGCAAGAGAGTTTCTTAGTTAATTACAGGACTTTGGGTGTTATGGAATACAACATTTTGTGATTTGATACTTGAGAGACTTGCACACACACTGGCAGTGTGTGGTTTTCTCACATACTTGGTTTGAAAGTTGATGCTTCATTTCCCTGGGATGTGATGTTTAAGGGGAAATAGTTGTTTTCAACAGAACTAAATGTTAATTGTTTTGCAATGCACAGTTTTGTCAGGGATAAATGATACATGAAGAATCTGTTAGATTCATGTTAATCCAATGAAGTCTGTTAGGGTGTGGGGTTTACTGCCACAAAAGGACATGAAGATGGACAGTTTGTATGTTCTTTACAGCGCTATTGTATCTACTTTGGCAAGCATCCTTGTTTTCATAAGGTCAGATGATTAATCTTGTTGTTTGCTTCTTTCCTAGTTTTGAGTGTCTCTAATTAAGCTGATGCCCATTGATGTCTTACTGTGATAATGTGTGTTAGGTTATGAGGTAATGGTTGTTCTGAAGAATATAGCTGTGGCAGTGTTGGGGCATACTCAGAATAAATCACTGCACGGAAGCCTTCTGAAAGCTATCACACTGCTGCAGAGTCAGTAAAGTGAAGACAGTGAATCTGTAAATCACTGGATATAGGTAAAAGGATGTAGATTTTTGTTGCTTCAGCATCTGTGGGAGCTCTGCTGTGTGTAAATGAATCTTACTGAATTGTGGCTCTAGGTCCTCATTATGGCTTGGGCAGAGCCAACAGTATGAGGATTGGCTGCAGAGGCAGCTGCCTGCAGAGGGAAGATAGCATCACTGAATCATGGAATCATTCAGACTGACCTTTAAGTTCATTGTGTCCAACCATTAGCAAGCACTGCCAAATCCACCACTAAACCATGATGGTAGGTTTCAAACAAGATACATCTTTGAAGAATTGGGAATCCTACTGGGGAAGGTGAACATTAAATGTTCCCCAGAGTTAGCAACATGTGGTGATAGCTCTTCTGTTCTCCCTAGACTAAACGCTGGGAGTTGTTTTCCCTTCACTAGAGATTTCTTGAAATCATGTCTTCTAGAAAGACTGATGGTGTGTCAAGTTGAATTGTGCATGATGCTAAAAAAGCCCAAAAAGTCCAAAAATCCTGTTCTCTCATACCTTATGTTTTTCTGCACAGTTGCATGTACACATTCACACTTTACAAATGCTTTGTCAGTGAAGTGCTTGCTACTCAGCACTTGTAGTGAAAGTTCCTTATCTCTTTGGAGTGCTGGTAATCTTGATTTTATATTTGATTTAACTAGATCCCTCTGGGGCATTGGGACAGGGCTGTGCTAGAATTTTGTGTGCTAATTGAAGGATCAAGTGTGTAAAACTGCATAATAATATGTGAACATTGTGTTGCAGTGTGAAAGGTTGGTGGAATACTTCAGTATCATCATGTTTATTTTCTTCATTGTTTCTTAACTTCTTTTCTCATTCTTACTTAATTCTTGCTTACATTCTACCTCTGGGATGGCAGTGTGAGTGTTTTTCATGTTGAGATGTTATGTGCAGGCTGGTCAGGAGGCAGCAGTTCAAGTACTGTTTATTTCAGAGCTTCTGCCTTGAATACTATGGGAGGATGAGGCTTGGAGGAGTTGGATGACAACATAGGTGAAATGCTGAGTGCAGGGTGTACCCCTGGTTTAGGAGCAGGGTGTAGCATGGAGCCATGTTCATGCCATACTCTCCTGTCATCTCTTTGTTTCTGTCCATCTTCCTGCTTATGCCCGAAAGGAGACTATGGAGACATTTGGCATGGCATTGTTCTCCTAATTATCACCAGATTTGAAGGTCTGTCTCCTTGCAGTGCATATCCCAGGAAAGCAGGTTGTTGAGAGTTCTGCTAGCTCAGGATCTCTGCTTCCAGGATTTTCTTCACAGCCCACTGTAGAAAGCTGTGGTCTTAGCATGTGTTGGCATCCTGCCTGCACACAGGTGACAGCTAAACGGAGGGCTCTCGGTATGTTCTCTGTGTGTTTGGGTTGGGCTGCTGAATTAACAAAATAACCCATTTTCAGCATGTGCCAGATGCTTTTAACTCCCATTGTGGGCAGCCTTGACAATACACTTCGGTGTGGAAGTCCTAAATGGAGTTTGATGTTCTTTGCAGATAATGGCTCTGCTGTGTAATTATGATAGCACACAATTAAAAACGGCTTTATATCGCTTTGGGTAGCTCCTGGAAATTCTATTTCCCTTAATAATTTTCAATAGTCTCAGGGTTTGTTTTTCCTGTGTTTGTCTTCCTGTAATATTGGCAAAAGATAGGAAGAAAATGAGCTGGGACATAAGAATCCCAGTAAAAACTTCAGAGGGAGGGTGAGAGGTGACTCATTAGCGGGTCTTTCATCTGGGTTCGTGCTGGGGCATGAAGTCAGGGGTCAGGAAGTGAATGGGGATTCGTTCACAGCTGATGTCTTGTATAATATTTCAGAAGAGTGAATTAATTGTTGCAGCTTAGCCCGGGAGTTTGGGCAGAGGCGTTCGGCCGGCTGGCTGAGGAGGACTTGGAGAAAAGTGGCATTTAAGTTTTCCTGGAGTGACAAAGGGGCTGAAGCTGCTGGGGACAGGGCATGGCCTGTGTCTGGCAGCTCTGCTTATACCTACTCCCCTGGCCACAGAGTGGGGAGAGAGCCAGCAGCTGCACTTCTGTTCATACCCAAATCCAAAGGAGTTAGGGAAGAGAATGGCAAATGAAGACTTACTCAAAACTCAGAGCAGCCTGCAAGATATGTTTGTAGCCATAATATTTTAATATATGATATACATATATATGTATCTATTTTTTACTTTACTTTTAGTGTTTTGGGTTTTTTTCATTCTACTACATGGAAGCCTGATCTTAGATCTCATTGAATATTCTCCTTGTTTTCCTTTTACTCTTCAAACCATTTTGGTGCTGGAAGGAACAATATGAAGCCCAAATGAAAAAAAACCAGCCCTAGTGTTGCTGTTCCCATAGAAGATCAAGGTGATGCTCTGCCTGGATTGACCTATGGGAACTGCAAGTCCAGAATATGTTTTGGTAGCTCCTCAGAGAGTGCTTGGAAAGAACAGGTTGGCTTTTGAGCAAGACCTCTGAGTCTGGACCTGGCACCTTTCAGAGGGTAGATGGATTCAGGGGGGGATCCTTCACTTGCACCTCTAGGCAGGTCCTGAGGTATCCTTACAGGTATCCTGATCTCATTCCCAAGCACTGTAAGTTTTATGGTTACTTTCTTTCCACTCCCCTTCTGCACCTATCCAGGGTAGTGTTTCTGTGTGTAGGATACATCTTTTGTGATGACGGCACAGTGGAAATAAAGAATCCAACATTTTCAAAGTGTTGAGCATTCCTGTGCTTGTCTGATGCTTCCAAGCCACATTGGTATAAAAACACAGCTGTGATCAGAGGGTAATAGCCCAGAAGTTTCTGCCCAGTGATTTTGCCTGGCCACCTGAAGGGAGGAGGTAGCCCAGTGGATATTGGAACTGCCAACAGTCTTCAGCTTTGGAAATGTCTTGGTCCTCCCAAGTTCTCCAGTGAGTGTTAATGCAGCCAGCAAGCATTCACATGGTTGGCACCTGTGTGTCCCATGTCACTGCATCTCTGAAGTTGTTCCAGACAAAGGGAAGACGCTTATCCTGAAGGGTTATTTTTGTTCTGGGAGCTAGCAGCACCCATACTGCTGGCTTCAGCTGTTACAGGTTTGTAATTTTAACAGAGGCAGGGGGGAAATTACGCTCCCAACTTTCACAGAAATTAGTTGTATTTAAAATATAGCTTTTTCTTCATGATTTTGTAGCTCTGCTAGAAAGTCATTACACATGGATTTATTTTTCCTTATCTCTTGGATTATCATTGGCTTCCTTCCTTCCTGGATGAATTTATCCAGTGTTCTGATTGCAGCTCCTTCTTTTTTTTTTTTTTTTTGTCACCTCCTGTCTATGTGGCTTAAGATTTTGTGTGTTTAACATAACTCAGCTGAGTATTTTGCAGCAGCTGAGCACAAAGATAATATTCCACTGATTGACGGGGTGGTTCTGGTGAATATATTTGCAGTCTACTTGCTTTGGCTATTTGCTGTTTTGGCTACAGACCTCCCTTATTTCATTTTTCTTTGTATTTAGTCTGGGGTTTTTTTTTGCCTTATGTTTTCTTTCATTTTTTGTGACTGAGCCATGCATTAATCTGACTTTGGAGAGGGGAAACTAAGACAACATTTTAGCTTTTAAGAAACTTCCACAGAGATTCAGGCAGCTGGTCAAAGATAAATCCAGTAAGCAAACAGAGTCATGAGTATCTTAGAAAACAGCCATTTAAAATACTATGGCATCAAATATCTCTCTCAAATGTTTTTTTCTTTGGTCTGCACTTGGAATTTGATGGCAGGGTATTGATTATTTCTGGGTACATGCACAGGGAACCAACAGCAAGGAAATAAATGAAAAGTATTTTAGGTAGATGTTGAAGGGAAAGTAATATTCTCTGGTTTTTAAACAAAACAAGTTTGTAAGTTGCATGAAACTGTGACCATTGTCCTGCAAGGGCTGATGATTAGAATGAGGAGGTCATCATCTTTCCTGCACTGAACTGCCTTTTTCTGTAGGGAGCGAGGGTGAGTTTGGTATACCTAGAATGTGCTCATTAAACTAGGAGGAAGTTTTTAAAGCTTTCTGTGGACTAGGAGAAATTAACATTTTTGTTGAAACATCTTTAATTTGGTTAAGGTCAATTGTATTTTTTGTGTTAGCTTGACATTTAGTCTACAAAAGTTTTAAAGCATTTTATATTGAACTTGCATCTGCTTAGAGACTTACCCCAAAGCCTGAATCCTGTGTGAGTCACGCAGTGCTGTTTTGTTTTGTTCTGCATGTATTCTTCCTCCACAGTAGAACGATTTTCCCATAATTACTATTGAAATAGGGCATTTTTAAACACAAAATAGGTATCAACACAGCTTTACATCAGAATGATGGTGATGTGTGATATGAAACAGTTTAGGTTATTTCAGTGCAAGTGTCTACATATACCAGCTGCTATAGCATGCTAATCAATTTTTGAAAAATAACCCTTTTAGGAGTTGTACAGACAAATCCTGGCTGCTTGCCTGAAGAAAGAAAGATGATTAATTTAAATACTAAACACCAGTTGAGATGATTAATTCTTAATGAAGTCAGTGGAAAACTGATTTTTCTTGTATTCCCTGGAAGATCCTTTCAAAAGCTTTCCTTTTCCAGAATTGTTTTTTGTTCCGTGTGTGTGGCACAGGATGTGACTTTGTTCACAGCAGGTAGGTTCATTAGTTGGCATTTCTAGTATAGTATCCAGCTGTGGAAAGCTTATAAAATACTGGTATTTAGGTCATCTTAATTAGACCTTGAAATAAAGATTTAAGATAAAGTGGAATAATTGTACATCCTTCATTGCAGCTGAGCTTCTTCAGTAAAAAGAGGATGTGTTCCTGGACTGTATGAACAGAGTTGCTCCAAATCCACCTCTCTGGTGCTCCTTTGACAGTGCTGGGAGTTGAAGTGATTAAAACTACTAATTCTGGGGAGAGCTGAAAGATGTGGCAGCTTTCAGCTGGGTTGGGGGCTGGGCTGGATAGCCTTGCTCTCACTGCTACCTGTATCAGTACCTTTTATGTGTGTTTTCTTCCTTTCTTCCTGGAAGGATTTATCCAGTTATGCTTGTATCATGCCCTAGTTGAGAGGGAGCTCAGGTACAAGTGCTCCTTTCCCAAGTTTGGGTGAACAAAGAGTTTCCCCCACTCCTTTGTGCCAACTCAATTGCCATGTAAGGTACCCAAAACGCTGCAAAATCAGTACTGGTGAAAATTGGTGTGAGGTCTTTCATGCTGTGAAGGGTGGCAGTGATTCCCATCCAGCCTATGCTGCATTTGTGGTTAGCAAGCAAAAATCAGGAGGCAGGGTCCCTGGTGCTGGGTTTAAGGAGTTGAGAGCAGTGAGGGAAGGCAGAGGACCCCAGCAGGCAGCTGCATGACCAGCTGGGGAAATGCAGTTGTGTGTGCTCCTGCCACCCACTGCGCCTGCCTTAATGACAGATGCAAACGTAGGATCTCCAAACCCGTGTCTGACAAACTCAGCAATGAAGTTGAGGATGGTGCATAACTTTGGGCAAGGAGACTCTTGGAAAAAGGCTTCAGTGGCAGCTGGAATATGCACCTGATGTATGAGCACCTGGCATCTACAGGAAATACAGCATGACTAATTCGGTAAATTTAGTATGAAGAAGGTGGCAAGGTTGTACCATTGTTTATCTCCCTTTGATGAACAACATGCCAAGTGTGCTTTTGGTGTTGTAACACCTCAAGATGGGAGCGTGCCATTATTTGTGTTATTAAGCTAATGATGTCTAAAGAGGTTTTAAAAAGCCAACAGCTATCATCTGCCACGTCATCTGCCAGTGGTGCTGGTAGTTGAAACTTTTGCTTATGGATCAGTGAAACTGAAAAAGGAGGAGGAGCTCCTCCTGATCTGAATTTCTCCCAATAAGAGCATTCCTGTGTCCTCTCTGATTATGGTTGGAGCTGAGGGAGCACCCATGGGTGCAGGAGAGTGGTGTTTGGTCTCTTCTTCTTTGTCTTTGCCAGCACATCCTGAAATGCAGACTTTTTTTTTTTTTAGCATTTTGGAGGTGTATCCTGTCTTGCACCAGATCTTCTAAAATCCTAGTTTAGACAAAGCCTGAGGGGATTTAGGTTTGCATATTTTTTCTAAGAGGATTATGCTTCACACTTAGTTGATCTATAAATTGTTTGAGGGGTTTTCTGATTTTCTGAGGACAGAAGAAGCTGCATGCACATTCAAATTGTCCTCAAATGTGTTGTCTCTGGGTTAGTGATAGAAATTTGGTGTTTGAATTAATAACAAATGGAATCACTGAACCTCAGGGTTGTTTTGAACTGAAAGACATTTTGGTAATCAGATTTGCAGCACGGCTGCAGGAACAGTTGTAGCAGCACAACTGGAGGGGCAAGGGAATTGCAGGAAGGATTAGAAACTGCTTACACTGGCAACAGAGAAGACAATTTATTGTAAAAATACAACCGAGAAATAAATTAATGAGCACCTTTCAAGCATATAGGAGTGCTCATGACATTCCTGAAACTCTTTGCTTGCGGATGAAGGGAGCAAGGCAGCTCAGTGGGAGTTGGGGAAGAAATAGAGATAGTCTTTGAAGACTTTTGTCATTCATACTCATGAAGTCACTGGTGAGGTGTTCTGTGCCTCAGCCATGGCCCTGGGGATCCATGGGTGCTGGCACAGCTCCTGCCAGCCGGGTGCAGGGGCACAGTGCCACGGCTCTGCTGGCTGCTGCAGCTGTTTTGACGCCCATCGACGACGGAGTAGCTTCAATGATTGCCAGCTTAATTTCTCTTTGTGTGCCTGAGGGTGGGCTGTGTCTCACACATTCATTTATGGTATTGACTGTGGTTTTGTGGAGGGTTGGGTGCAGTTCTTGTTTTGTGCTTCTGTCAGGGTGTTTGGAGGTTGTGCAGCAGCAATGGCTGCTAAAACAAAGACTGGACTGGGGCATCTTCCCTGCATGCTGGAACAGCCAGGAAACCTGTAATGCTAAGATTTCCATAATTATTTCTTTGAAAGTGGAGGAAGGATGTGACTCGGACATAGGAAAATGGTTTAAAACAGAGCTTAGCTCACCTGTGCTGCTCATGGGGATGGTCAGAGGTTTTGTTTAAACTGCTGCTTTATAACCAGTGCTGCTGGCACTATCATCTTTCATCTCACTTCAGACACTCCTCACAGGAGTGATGAGATGGGCGTCATGGAGAAATAAGTGGCACTTGCTTGGTAGAAAGTGCAAGGGGCAAAGAGAAGTGCCCCTGTGGCAGTGTGAAGGACAGGCAGTCTCTGGGGACTGATTTGTCTGAGCTCTGTACTTGTAGCGTTGCCAGCTGTACTGCAGCATATGTGGGACTGTGTTAGATGGGTGTTAAACCCTTGAAGGAAGGGGAGCACAAGCTGGGGAGGAGCTGTTGCAAAGCTGAAACTTCTGCTTTGCTCTAGCAGCTTGTATGGAGTAAGTTTGCTTCTGGGTGGAATCAAGCAGATTAAGATAAGCAGAACGGAACAAAATTTATTAATATCCAAAGGTGTGGCTTGGCTAGCGAAGAGCGGTTTGTGATCTTCACTCAATAACAGCTCTGAGGACTTCCTTGTGCCCTCTAATCAGCAGTGATGTTTTGTGTTCTGCTTTCTCTGCAGACGTCGGCTGATCTCCCAGCGATCTTCTCTGGAGACTCTGGAGGACATCGAGGAAAATGCCCCACTGCGGAGGTCATTTTATTTACTCTCTCTCTGGCTTCTTCTCTGTAAAGCACATGCATGGGCAGGCTTGCTCCCCCTCCTCATGTTGAAAAGTAGCTGGGTCTTCACATTAAGATATCCTTCATAGTGAGTAAAAGTGTTGAAACTTCACACACCCTGCGAGGTGGTGGCTGATATGAATTGCACATTCCCTGGCTTTAGGTCATTAAACGAAAAGGCAGTATTTGGATGAAATGTCAGGAATTAAAATGCCAGATTTGATTAATAGAAAAGTTTTGTTGTCACCAATATGAATGACTAGCCCCTAGTCAGTAGTACCTTAACATCTGTGGTACATTTAAAAAGTATGTACAGATGGTTTAATACAGTGAGTTTTTGAAGGCTAGTATTTTTAGTGAATTTTTATTATCTATTCTCTCAGCACATGCAAGCTTATTTTGGTTACCAGCATTGCTGTCTATGTGTTGGCTGGTAGGTTAGTGACTGCTACCCCACTAATAAAACTGCTCCCATCCTTGTTATGTTGGCCGCTTCAGTGTGGTTTGATTTGTGCGTCGGGGAGACCACAGCTTCCTCCTCTGGGGACCACAGCAATTAGTCGCTAGGCAGTCCTCTGTGGTGATGGAAAATGGAGCAACTGCTTAACTAACAGGCCAGAAACTGGCTGGTCAGTAATCTGACCAGTGCATGGAATGCTTCCAGGTCAGCTGTTCAGCAAGACGGCAGCCCAAGTTTGACTGCCTCTTTATCCTAGGACCTGTAATTCAGCTGGTTTATGTTGGTGTTTAGCCTGCAGCCTTGTTTATCCACATGCAGATTGGCTGTCTCTCCTTACCTCCAAGCAAAGAATAGCAGAGGCTGTACCAATTGGCTTATTACCAAAGCTTGATTATTTTTACAAAGCTCACTGTTGCATGCTTACCAGCATGTTATGAAGTGTTCCCATAAGTGATTCAAGCATGTATAATTGGTAAAAGATATAAAAAAAAGTGTGGTTTGCCAGGCAGTATTTTTACTTGCTAATTTGCAGAATTGGTGGTAGAATGTCTCTCTTGGTGCCATTTTCCTGTGAAGAAGCTAACAAGGCTAATTGCAATCAGAGGGTGAGGGAATCTCAAGGCCTTTACTAGCAGGAGGAAGGCAGAGTGATGGGGTGCCCCTCTTGGGGTGTGCCTGTGCAGCACGATGGTGTTTGGATACAGTAGTAGGGACTGGCACAGTCCAAGATCTGTGGTTTCAGTCCAAGATAATGACCTAATGGGTTCGAGGAGCTGCTGAACTCTGCCTGTACAGGGGAGAGGATGGAAAAGATGGGTTAGGGAAGCTCACCATGCACTGGCAGAGGATGCTGGTCCCATAGGTGCCGCGGAGGGTGCAGCAGCCACGGTCCAGCCCTGGCTGTGCTGAGAGCACAGGACTCATCTCCAGTGCCTGCGAGCCCTGCCTCGCCCTGCAACAAAACAGCCCTGAGATGAAACAGAGAACGCTTTCATATGTGCTGTGGTTTCAGCTGATTAGAAAGAGCAAGGGTGGAAGGCAGGGGGAGGATATTGCTGTTTGTCTCATCTCTCCTCCCTCTGGCAATTTCTTTCTGTAACTGCAATTTATAAAGCGCATTCAGATGTAAAATAGATTTAAGGCTTAATGTTTTGAAGAATGATTATTTTTTTTCCTGGGATAGTTTATTTTATTTTTAGTTTTTTTGTATACTGTCACGAATGTGAAAAGTAATATTTAGAGTTAAAATCAAATAGGAATTTTCTTTGCAAATAGCAGATTTTAAATCTTTCTAAAATTAAAACAAGAAAGAACTTCCCTCAATGGCTCCTTTATCAATAGCTGAGGAGCGTGCAAAAGCGTGGGTGTTGGCGCGATGGGGCAAATTGCATATTTACTAGGTTTTGGTTTGGTTTAATTTTTTTTTTTCTTCTGAAAGCTTGGGTTTAGCTGTCATGGTAGATTACAGGAAGTTTTACTTTGCTGAGATTATTTTATGATTTTTTTTTTGGCATGTAGGAGGGGGATGGTGCCTTTTCTCATTATTACTTTAAATATTTTTTTTTTGTTTGAGCTGTCGCGTTTCCAGACTTATTGTCTTTATTGTTCTTGCTGATTCCTAACACAGGGTGACTTGAATCATTTGTCTCGTCTTTCCTTCCTGCTTTTGTGTAGACTTCTTGGCGGTACAGCAGGGAACTGAGAACTTTTTTTTTTTCTTCTCCCTCCCCTCCCCTCCCTTGCAACTGATTTATTTTTCAGATGTCGGACACTCTCAGGATCACCCAGACCAAAGAACTTTAAGAAGGTTCATTTTATCAAGAACATGCGGCAGCACGATACCAGAAACGGCAGGTACTGTGCATGCAGAGGCTGCTTCTGCAGAGCCAACCCCTGGGATGTGAGGGAAGGGGCAGGATCAGCATCCCCCTGCAACAGCACAGCCATTGCCACTCACCACCCGGTGGTCTTTCAAATAATCCCCCAGGGTGCAGGCTGCAGTGCATGCTCCATCCCCCAGGGAAGTATGTGTCAATGGAAGTGCTAGCCCACAGATTGCAAGGCCTGTGTCTGCTTAATGCAAATAACCTGCAAAAAAGGAAAATCTGTGATGATGTTGGAGCAAACTGGGCATAATCTGGTTGCGTTTCTTCAAGGATGTTGCCAGGTTCCAAGAGTGAGAGGGGCACACAGCTGAACCTGCCTCGACCAAGTTTAGCAATGGTTCAAGGATACGGCCAACATCTCTTAGTGGATGCAGCTTGCTGGTAAATGCACAGCCAAGGATGGTCGTGGCAAGATGAGGCATGGGATCCTAGTTTCCATGGCAGATGTAGTCAGGGAGGCTTCCAGGGGACGTGTGAGAGGAGAGGTGCGCCTGTGTCTGCAGCACAACCTGACCTTGGATGTGCCCAGGTTACAGCCACAGGAACTGGTGGGATCTGTACAGCAGCCATTGGCTGAGACCTGGCTTACTGCAAGGGCCTGTTCCTCTCAGCTGAAGGTGTATCCATCAGCAAAATGCCTTCTCTACTGCGCTGTCATCCAGCTCAGAAGTGAAACTGTCTCCTCCCTGCTTATAAAGAACATACCTGTCCTCTCTGATTTTTCCAAAGACAATTTCTCCCTGTGCTTCATGATTTTTTTTACTCTTATTCTTCCAAATGTGAGTGGTTTTGAACTAGGCCACCTGAATAAGTTGCATGTAGGCTAACTTACCCCAGTGAGAGTTGACTCTTGCACGTGCCTGTTGCATAAAACTGAGAACCATGGCTGAGAGCCAGGTATGCTCTCTTGGACTGATTTGTGCCTGTAGCCTTTGATTTCCATCAGACATGGAACCATGTCAGTAGAAATTCTAACATTGCATTGAACCGCAGGTTTTATGAATTGAATTCTGATAGGTGTTAATTGGCTCAAGAAAAATTTTCTTCACTGTTATTCTGACACATAAGAATGAATGCAGTGAAAGGTGGTAATCAACATGAATGTTATGCAAGGCGGCCCTGAGAGATTTTAGAAACAGCTTTTAGACCCAGCTTTAGTATCAAACAGACACATGCAGAACTATTGAACTATTGACTATTGTCTGACTAGCTGCTGATTATTGTCTTTATCAAAACACGTGTGGAATCAAACACTGAAAAGCAACTCTTTAATTTTAGTCCATTTTGAGCATAAGTGGATATATGCTCTGGGAATTTCTTACTGCAGAATATACTTATGAGGTATTATGCAAATTCCTCAGAGAAAAATTTCTAAGATGTGTACATAAAATCTAGGCATAAACTTGATAGAAATAATACCTGCAAAAGAATGAATAAACATTTGATTTGTAAACTCCTTTCTTGATGTTTTGCAAAGAAGTATTTGTAGCATATATGCAACATTTTACCTTAATTCAAAGATCAGTCATTATGTCTGACAATGTAACTGAATATTTTTCTAGCTAAGAAAGCTGTGAGAAAGCTTCTGTTATTCAACTGGCTTCTTATCTTTATCAGCAGACACAGTTTTCCAGAATATTTCCACAATCATCATAAAGATCTCTTTATCTAGAATATAAATACAATAAGAATGAGAGACACAATTTTGGCAATAGTTTTCATCCTATGGTCGTAGAGCCACAGTGATGCTAGCTAAAAATAAAATGCAGAGTTAATGCTGTGTGTCACCCCTGTGTCTAGCAGTAAGTAATTTGAGTGCAGACTGTTTTTCCGAGGGATCTGGATGCAGTCACTGGAGTTAATAGGCATTCTGGATTAAAAGGACCTCTAGAAATGCAGGTGGATCTGCTTTGTGTATTCATCCTAAAATCAACAGTGTTTTTGAGTATGTTAAGACCTTTGAAGCTGGTGTCCTCCCCAGCTGCCCATGGCTCAGAGGAGCACAGGTGTTGTAATGCATAGAAAACCCTCCTGGGGCTCCTTTCCTTGCCTGAGACCTTGTCCCAGGTGGCTCATGCATGGTTGTGCAGGTGCTGAGCTGGGCTGGAGTCAGGCTCTGAGCTCCCTCTAAAACTCCTGACCCTTCTGTCACAGCATGTCAGTCTTTCACTTAAGATGAGGAACCCAGCTTTGAGAATATCTACACTGAATATATTTTTGGGTGGTGAATTTGATGACTGGGCTTTAAAATAGCCAGCACTTTCAGAAGTTGTTTCACTGGCTTGTGACTGTGTCAGAGCAAAGAAAACTGCAGTGTGAGTGATAGCTCAGGGCTCCTCTCTCCAGTAGCTGCCTTTGTTTGCATCTCTCAGCCTGTAAGGTGATGTGTCCTTGTCCTGTGGCACTGAGAGCTCTTCCCCTCTCAGCCTCAGGGGTGACATGTGTTGAGCAACGATGCTCTGGGTCCAGCCTTTGGCAGTCCTGCAGCAAGGCAGGACCTGCTGTGGTTAAAAGAAGAGTGGTTAAAAGAGTTCAGCTATTTAGCACAGAGAAAAAGCTCATACAGAAAAATACACAGACGGGAGCTTAATCAGTGAGTCCTTGTAAAGCTTCCTGTTGATAGTTCTGATCACTGGTTAAACCGGTTTCTTTGGATTTCTAGGTCATGGCTTATTAAAGGAGTTGGAAAATTAGGGTTTGTAGATATGCTAGCAAAGCGGTCTTGTAAAACAGCACAAAATAAATTTTCCCATTTAACGACAAAGACAAGTCAACCCTGCCATACAAACTAGCACAGGTAGGCACCAGCATATGGTTTTGCCCACTTTACTCAGCAGGTTTATTGGGGATATCCTCCATAAACACTGAAGCAGAGGATTAGCAAAAATGAGCCACTGAAATGGCAACCTGAGTCAGCTGAACAAACAGTTACTGGTGAGAATGGGACAAGAAGGACTCTAGAGTTATCATATGTAGCAGGTATAAAAAGCAGTAAAACAATGTTCCTCTCCCACCCCCATGCCATTGCTTTCTCAGTTTTTTTTGTTAGCAAATACATGAGTGAAGGCCAAACACCACCATGAAATGTCTTTTGCTGCTCTCTTAACTGCACACACATGCAGGCTAAGAGGTTGATGTTTGGTGGCACCCTAACAGTTCATAAGAACTCTCAGCCACCTTCTAATTGCCCTTGAACTTCTGACACTCCAAAATGAAGGTTGCCACCCTGGCAACATCCATGTTTTGTGTGTTCACCTTTGTGTGCAGGGCAGCAGAGCCCTGGCAGCAAAAATCATCAGTCAGGAATGAGAAAAGAGGCTGCAGTATTGCACATGTGGATGGTATATATGATGTACATCACATTGCCTGATGGCAGCCTTTTGGTGGAACACAATCAAACCTAGACAGATGCTGGGAAAAGCAGATGTTATTCTTTAAGTCTATCAAATTACTGATTCTGTTGAGAGCTTTGTGCTCATTAAGGTTTTTTGCAGTATACACTTCATAAAGAAATTGGAGGATTAGTTTTTATAGCCTTTTGCACATTGTCAGAATTCTCTTGCAAAATAATGGTTGCTCTGAACTACAATAATTAGTACAACTTTTTAGTGAAATGTGAGAATTAAAGCCTGAAAACCTTTTTGTGAAGTGGTTTTAAACATGTCTAGGTGGCACAATTGGAGTCAAGGCATATAAACACTCTCACAGAGCTTCTGAGATATCTCCTTCAGAGGTGTGCAGGATCATAGATGCCTTTTGTTGAAGAGTTGAAATCCAGGAAAATACTTTTCTTCCATAAGCAGTAATTTGATTTTCTTGAGCAGCAATGGACTTCCACCATGACTTCTTCTCCAAAGCATACTTTGTGGCAAGTTTCTGGACTTTCTGCCCCAGCAAACCATTGCAGGCCGTGAGAAATTTTTTTGCTTTCATGCATGTCATCAGACCTATACATAAAATGCCATTTTATCCCTCCATGATGAGTATCTGGCCACTGCTTTCCCTGCTTCCTTTCCAGTCCAGCTCCTAAAGCTGTTTTGCATCACTCTCCCTTGGCAGCTTGGCAGATGAGGTTTTGTGGCATCCTAGCAGTGGAGACTGTGGGCTCCTCTCGTGCTCTGCCTGGGAGATCTTTGTGTAAAGAGGATCTGCTCATTTATGGAAAGAGAGGCAATACTTGGATCCCAAGGGAAAGAAATCTGAAAAAAGTAGAGGCTGGGCTGGTGCTTTTTATTTCCTTTCTTGTCTGATTCCTTCTGATACACATAGTTCTATGGTAACTTCCTTCTGTTGTCTTTGCTTGTGGACATGGAAGCACCAGTTTGTTTTTCTTTTAAGTATTAAGAGTTGAGTGGTATTTTTAGGGAGGTGTAGGGCGTTGGTGGAAGAGCTGTATTTCCAGAAGCAGCCAGAGGGAGGGGGATAATATGCTTAGTGGGTACTGCGGTTTTCCGAATTCAAAGATGCTTTCTGATGTCAGCCTCCAAACCTGTGCCAAGTTTCATACATCAGCAAACAAGGCTTCCAGTGAACAAGCAAGCTGTTGTGAGTAGCAACCATTCAGCAGTTAGCAGTGGCAAGCACAAAATTAATCATATGCCAGGGTTTTTTTGCTTGTGAATTGCTGTTCTCAAATGGGAAAAGTCATTCCTCCCTGCTCTGTAACTCAGCGCCGCACAGTGAGACCATCTTGAAGGATCTGAGATTTCCCTTAGGTAAGGAGTGTTACAGCATACAGACAACAATGAAATTGTTCTTCATCTGCTGCAGGAGAACTTCCTAAAGCTGTATGTGCGTTTATTATTAGAAACCCTTCTTCATCAAAGGGTAAATCCCTCTTTTGCTTTCAAACGGGATTTTAAGGAAGAAGATAGGATTGCTATAACGGAGTAATCCAGGAGAAGGAAAATCGATCATTCTGCATTTTTCCAAGGATTACAGCAGCAGCTCTCTTGGGGAGCTAAACCTTTTCCAAGAACGATGACTAAGCTGGTCCCTTAAGGAAACAGTGTTCTAATAACAGGGTAACTGGTATTAGATTCATAGGTGTCTGGTTTTCAGACAGCAAAGAGCAAAGGAGCTTGCTAGGGTTTGTTGTCCAGCTTTGACCAGTGCAGGGCAAATGATGAAAAATTCAGGTTAAATCCTCACATACAGATCTGTGGGACACAACATCAGAATAGTCAATGTTGGAGAGCAGAGCAAGGAAGTGCAATAGCCCTGACAGCCAATGTAGTGGTAGGTCCTAGCATTTTCACCCCAAGTGGAGATTTTTAGAAAGGTAAACTATCAGAACATTCTAACACTAATCAGGTCAGAAAACATCATCAAATTGCTGTCACTGTGTCTTAGAGGAATTTGACATGGTGCAGCCTGTTAGCCAGCTTTAGAGGGAGGAAGGGTCAGTTGTACGGTGGTACAATTCTCAGTGTCCTGAAGGCAATAAGGGAAAAGGGGCTATTTGTAAGCAGTTACTTACTGGCATTTTATATTTTACTTTTTGACCAAGCTTCTCTTGGCTTCTTGCGAGTCTGCATCTCCCAGAATGTTAATAATGTAGCTGCTAGCATCCCACTCTGTTTTATGGGAAGTGGGTCTTGACTTCCAGGTGGTTTTGATGTTGCTTAATATGTCAGAGCCCGATGGCTGAAGGCAGCAGTGTGGCTGTGTAACAGGTTGCTCCAAGCTATTTGCTTTAAAGGAAATGAACTCTATCTGAGCTGAAAGCAGGACAGTATCACACAGTGACTGCAGATGTTGCAGAGATTTGGAGACTGCTTAGAAATACAAGGCATTTGCTCTAAGACTGTCCTGGATTTTGAGATAAGCTCTCTGCAGGCAGATGATGTATGATTTCATGTAGCCAAATCTTGGCTAACTGCCTATGAGGAGCAAAGGCAAACCATGCTTAGAGGAGGAGGAATTCAACCCTGACATTGACTGAGACAGATGGGAGCTGTGGGGTTGGTTATGCCTGAGCATCAATGCATCATAACCAAGAGGGCTAATGTGATTATTGAGCACAGAGGCTGTTAGTGCCGTGGCTAGACACTGATCTTAAAGGTAAGACTGGAAGATGTGGAACTGCTGAGGTCAGGGATAATGCCTGGAGACCAAGAAAAGTGATGAGGCAAAACTGGAGAAGACTCAAAAGAGGAGGCTTGGAAATAGTGAAAGGATCTGAAAACATAACAGCAAAATGAGCCTGATTGATGGATAGATCCTATTTCAGGAGCAAGAAGCTGACAATTAAGGGAGTCCTTTGCTTTAGCAGAGAAAGGTCACAACCAGCAGCCAGAGTGTGTATCAGTGGTATTTGTTGGTGTGTATCACCTGGGTTGCTGCTGGGTTTGTCTGTTGGGTTTCAGCCATTGTAGTGAGTTGACAGAATGGTCCCGTGCCTCTGTGGGTAGACTTGTTTCACCAGGAAAGCAATCTGTCCTGGATTCCAAGTCACATATTCAAGACAGTCTTCCTAGAAAGCCTGTAGAGGGAATGGGGCTCTACTACTCATTCACTGCTCATTTGATGTGGCACAGACTTTGGCACTTCTGTAAAGACTTGGTGAGATGGAAAAGAGGACGGAGAAATCGTCCATTATGAGTTTTATGATTGCAAATTCCTCAATGGTAACATCTATTGCTTTGCTTATTGTGGTGGGATTTTTAAATTTTAGTCTTTGATTTCTTTTATTTTCTTTTATATTTTAGAATAGTCCTTATCAGCAGCAGAAGATCCTTCTGTAGCATATTTTCAGTGCTGCCATATCGAGACTGTACCCAAGTCGGGTATGTATATTCATACGTGTACTGCATAGTCTTTCTGGGCCTGCATGTAGACCTGATAACAGAACACAGCATGATGGAGCCTAATGCTTTTACATGTCTGCTCTGAAAAGAGATAAATGCTCTCAGGTGTATTTGCTTTGTGGACTATTACCAGGTTAAAACTACAGTTCTCATTCCCCACTTTGTTTATATGTGTTGTGGTATCTTTGATGATTAAACTGGAGAAAACTACTCCCATGAAATCAGTGTTCTTGAAAAAAATGCACTTTTTAATTTTTTTTTATGGTTTCACTCATTCTTGACAAAAAAAAACCCGCTCTAGACAGCATGACTTTAATTGTATAAGCCATCTTAGCTGTCACTTTCTCCTATGGAAACACAGTGCTACTGTATCTAGATTTCCAGAACTATAAAGAAATACTTGGAATGAAACAGAATACTTTTTTATTTATGACTTTTAGTCACTGGTCAGATCATTCAGTCAGTGAAAGCATTATTTTGGTGATAATTTTATACAGGTTCATAGCCGTCTGTGCAGCTGCCTCGCATCCCCTGACGTGCTGAGGCGCTGTAACTCTGGTAGAAAAGTTCCTTTGGAATAAAGTAGTTCTCCAGGGACTGAGAAGGCTTTTAGCTCTTCCACTGAAACCACAGAAGTGGAAGAAACTGGATTTGGCTGAGGACATGGCCTGGCAGGCTCTGATGGCCAGCTGGGTGCAGTGCTGGTGGGCAGCAGCTCTGTGAGCCTGGGACAGGGGGCAAAAGCATGGCCACCATTCTCACTTGCCAGAGACCTGAGAAGCCCTTTTGGTTGATTTAGTGACTGCAGAGCACAAAATGTGTGGGAATAGTCTGTTGATACACTGAGGGGTGTTTGAAAGATCCACAAATCATCTACAGTCAAATCTTTCCACTGTATAAAAGACAAATTTGGCTCATACTTTCCAGCCATCTATTTAGTTCTGGAGAGTGATTTGTCACAATCTCCTTGTGCACCAGTAATTCGAAACAAAGGGAGATTATTTTTAATGCACAAAGGAAAGGAAGCACCTTTGTCAGAAGGTTGACTCTGTCTGCTCATTCTTACAGTAAATTTTTTCCCTTAATTAAACAGTGATGACACATCAGGCAAATTCTTGACAGACTGGCAGATTTATTCTTTGTTCTTGAGTACACTGTCATTCTTTTATGGTCATCATCCTGTGGAAATTGCCTCTTTATTGAAAATTGGACACATTTTGAAATTTTGATGACTGGTTATACCTTCTAAATTACAGCAGTAACGAGCCCAGCTGCAAAACTAAATATTATTTCAGCATGTCCTGTCTTGTCCTGTGCTTGCACAGCAAGAAGGGCATGGGATGAGGAGGTAGCAAGTGCCAGTACACAACAATCCAACCCTGTTCCCTTGGCTAAAAAGCTAAGATTCTAAAAAATGCCCTCTGTCTTTCTTCCAGAGCATCAGAGGAAGAGAAAAACAATTCAGTGGCACCTCCTTCCAGGAACAGCTGGTGCAAAGAACAGATGAGGCAGTATAGCATAAACTGTAGCCACTCTGTTCAGGCTGCACAGTGCTTGCTTACTTGCACATTTTGGATGTGAAGTGGGAGGGGTACAGATACTGGATACTCATGTGAAGTACTGTAGTGACAGCATCCTTTAGCTTTGCTTTCTCTGAATCCCTGGATTGCTGATGTCTGTCCCCAGGTGAGATGTCCCAGCTGGTTTGTGTTCTGCAAATACCACTGAGTAGTTAATGAAAAGAAAGGTCCTTGCAGGGAGCTATGGACACATCTCAAATTTGAGCTGAAGAGAGCCCCAAGAGGAGTGTGAGAGTAGGATGGATGAGCAGGCAGGAGGAACTGTTCTATGTGAGAGGAGCACATAGTGGAGCTGCTGTTGCTTCTCCACCTTTGCTCCAGCTCACAGGCACTGTGGCCAGTGAGGAAATCTCCAGGCACAGCTGTTTTGTGGAGGTTGCCAGCCCACGCTGTACTCAAGGCAGTGCAAAGAGCTGCACTCTACCGATGCTGGTAGATGCAGTCTGCAGGAACAGATCCATTATAAAAACATGGTAAAAGGCACTTTCTGAAGTCCCAGCTTCAGAAGCTCTAGGTACCTGCCCTGTGTGGAAGGGGCAGCATCACCCTCACCAGTGAGGTGTGAGAAGTGTACTCCAGACTGTGGTCCTCGATTGCCTGCCCTCCATGCAGAGGTCAAACTACAACAACAAGAACCCTCCCCAAAAACCTCTAAACCATGTTTTTAAGTGGTTGTACCAATACAAGTGGAGGTCTGGGGAGAGAGACATAGTTGTACATGAGGGGATGAAGTTTGAGGTGCCCCTGGAATGTTTCCTAAATGCTTACTTTTCTTCCTCTATCTAGACCAGCAGAGCAAGTGTGAGAGCAGATATAGACAGGTGAAGGCAATGTAAGGAAAGTTTCACTGCAAGTCAGGAGCTGAAGGAGGTGCTGGACATCTTGCCTGCTGGCATTCCTTTCCCTTCAGTATCTCTTGATGTTACAGCCCAAAGCCATCAGACCCTAAGCAGGGTTTAGTGGTACCTAAGAGGAGTGATGTAGTGATTTGAAAACACTTGTAACAGTGTTATTGCCTCCGTTCTTAATTGGACAGACACAGAGAAAGCTTTCCTGAATGTTTGGCTTTATGATGTGCAGAGTCATTGTGTGATGCACAGGTTAGAGGCAAGTGCTAGTACTGCAGGTTTGGATTGTGCAGTTGCCTCTCATTTCTCAATGCATTGGAAAACTTAATGGACAAAGGGTTCCTCTTTCTTCTTTAAATATAATCCAAAAGATGTAAGATCTACTTTGTGAACTGTGTTGAAACTGCCTCAGTATCCATTTCATATCTTCCTTGCCACAGATAAGCATTAATCCCCATCTAGTTCTGTAGATGGGCAGATAATTGGAGGTGTTGATCTCCCATTTTTAGCAGAGGTGCACCTTGTGCATCCCCTGAGCTGCTGTGGCACACACCTCCTCTGTCAGAGGTTGGTTGTCACTGTGGAAGCTCACAGCAAATGGACTTGAGCCTCGATACTGTTCCACTTGCAGGACAGGGGAAGATGCCTCAGGTCAGCAGCAGGTAGCTGTCCTACCACACACACCCTCAGCACAGGCATGTACACCCACATGCTGACCTGCTCTGGGCCCTCAGAGGGGATTTGTGTCACGGCAAACACAAGAGTGAAGCTATTTGCAGATGGATTAAATAAGACTTGAAGGAATTATTTGTTTGGAGATGGGTTCCAGATGGTTTGAGGTGAATTGGATTTCAGCCCTTTGAGACAGGAGACAGGGATCAGACACAGCAGATATTATCCTTTTAGCCATTAGGGAGGTCATGCTCTGGGCACTCGAGTCCCTAAAGAGGAGCTGTTACAGCCAGACTCTGGGAACATTCCTGAAGGTGCCTGCCCACCCCACTCCCCAGCTTGGTGTGTGCAAGGGCACTCTGTGCACCCACCAGCCAGGATGGAGAACAACCAGGGTCAATTCTGCCTACCCTGGAAAAAGCAGATATCCCAGGCAGGGGAGAAGGGAGCCTATTCTCCATTGCTTGCCTGTTCTTGGAGCTTCTCTAGGCACCACTTCTCCATCAGCTTCCAAGGAGATGGTACCACTCTGGCAGTGCTCACAGATGTTGTCAAAGTTGCTCCAGGTGGCCAGCAGGACATGTTGCCCTGTGAAAATGGTCTGCTTGCAGCCAAGTGAGAACAATCCAGTCCTCGTTAGTATTGCCTAAGCAATTTCAGAAAAGGACAATGTTTGAGTGACAAAGGTCACTGTTAGAAGTGTTAAAAAGGAGGAAGAAGGTACCGTGTTGTTTTTCACCCCAAAAATAAAAGGTATTGCAGTTAGTTTGGTTCACAGTTCTGACGCAGTGTGGTTTGGTTTTTATCTTTGGCACACACCATTATGCTTCATGATTTAAAAATGTGTTTTGGAAAAGGCACTTTTTAGGCTTGTTTTTATCAATTGCAAAAGCATCCACAGATTGAAATTGTACCTATTCTGATGATATCTTTTGTGATGTTGTAAGAATTCTTTTAAGAGCTTCCAAGTTCCTGTGAAGTCCTGTCCAGAAGATGAATCTGGAGGACTTGGGGGAGGAGGAGAGCTGGCAGTATGACACAAATGCAGCACTGCAGCCTGGTTAGTCTTACATGAGCACTCAGACCTGGGCTTGCAGTGACTGACTGACAGCAGGGCTGATGACCTACAGGACAGAGAACTCAGAGCATCAGATAGTGCACATCCTTATAAAGATGGCCAGTTCACCTCATCTTTTCTTCTTTGTGGCATTGAATTCATTAAGTGGTTAGAAATTTACCTGCAGCAGGCATAGCTGCTGAATATTGCTGTCTTGACAAAAATACAGGTACTCCTCTGACGAAACTTGCCTCCAGCTAAAGGAAATAATGCAGTATGAGTAATCAAATGGATTGAAGCCCAGGAAACAGACCATTCTTCTGAAGTAAAGCAGCAAGTCACTAGATAAAAAGAATTTGTGTCCTCAGAAATGCTACTAACCAGCTTCATCCAGTTTCTAAAGATAATTCACTGCTGAATTTAACTTCAGATTTAACTAAATGCTGGCCAGGATAATATGTTCAATGATGCCAGGAGCAAGAGGTTTTCAATATCATCACCCCAAATAATGTCTAACCAAAATGATCAATTAGTCCTGGCACTCCCAACAGCCTTCTTTACCTAAACTCTGCAATCTTTATTCATATTTAGTGTTTAAACTGGGTAAGAAAGCCATATGCAAAATGAGGCAAAAAGAAGGACTTGTGTGGTTGTCTTGCTGCCATCAGTAATTTGGCAGGTTAGTGGGTGTGGAAAGCAGGGCAATATTTACAGGAGGAATGAGAGCATCAGAATTGCCATATGGATAGTTGCAGTAAGCAGACAGCAAAGCGGGATACTCTGTTACATCCTTCAGAGTTCCTTGCTGTTCTTCCCCAACAGATTTTGTATGCAAAGGCAGTTTTGATTAAGTCATCAATCTTGAGTGCTTTCCTGAGCATGTATCATTCTGTAGGCCTGGGGAAGAACAACTATCTGTTTTTAGCCTGTGACAGGGAAGCTGAAATATCCCTGCATTTCTTTACCATTGCCCATTCTCCCTGCTTTTCACAAATTGAACAAAAAATGAAACCAAGCGAATATTAGCTTTACAGAAAGACACATACATCTGAAGTTTTTTTCCTCACAATAGGACATTTCAAAAATCATCATGTCGTGTACGAATTTTATAGAGCCACTATTGCTCATTCTTGTGAGTTGTCCCGTTCCCTTAGATTGAAATTGACAAATGAATCTCCAAAAGCTAGTAAGTTTAAATTTTGAACTTCTACACTGCGTTGGGCAAAACATCAGGGAAAGAGCTGGCATGCTGACAGCTAAATATCTTTGGAGAGAGAAAAAGGAGGCTGACCCATTAGAGCCGTCTTTCCAGGAGTTTTTTTCCTCCTTCTCCCTGTAAATTGCAGCTGGAGTTGTTCTGGCAACACTAATGGCATTAGGATCTGAAAGCTCTTGATCAATTATAGCAGGCAGTTTCAGGCAGTGGGAGATCTGCTGCTAGTCTGACTGGCAGTGCTTCTTTTCCAGAGCTCTCATTGTCCTTGTCTCTATGAACAGAGATGATAAGTAAAAATTATTTACACTGTCAGATGAGAATGGCATCTTTTCTTGATGTCTCATGAACCTCTTTTGCTTTTAGAATAAATCTTAGCAGTGTGGGGGGAATAGCT
Organism: Fringilla coelebs; assembly: GCF_963513975.1. Taxonomy (NCBI): domain Eukaryota; kingdom Metazoa; phylum Chordata; class Aves; order Passeriformes; family Fringillidae; genus Fringilla; species Fringilla coelebs. The sequence continues at coordinate 48,151,957 of NC_140028.1, read as the reverse complement.
AAGCATAAAATACAGGCACAGAGGGCTGACATCTCTAAACAACAATTATCAGATTCCTTTTTGCAGTAAGCAGAAGGCTTTTTCATGTATCTGGAAGTCTGTTTAATATTTCATGGACTCCTAAATTATTCACAGGTTAGAGTTCTCAACTGTTACTGTCATTTAAAGAGCAAGTGCCCAGCAGGAGTGTTGCATGGGACTTTGTAGATCATGTCAAAGCATAACATTTGGTTCATTAAAGAAGTGTTGCACTTCAGAAGGCAAGAGCATCCAATTTATGCTCTGCTAATCCTGGCCTGGCTAGTAGAAGACATGAGATTGCTTGTTTTGATCCTTATCTATCTGCTCAGTAAAACTTTTCACCATCTGACAACAAATCTGGGATCCCATGTCACCTGGTATCGTTCCTAGAAAATCTGTGAACTCTGTTGGATGGAGAAACTTTGATTTTTTTTTTTCTTGCTAAGGAAACTACCAAGTCTGACTACTCGAGAGACTGCTGGTCACATTCCAATGCCAGAGATTTTCACTGCTGGCATTGAAGTTGCTTCTTGGTGGGTGGCTCCAGTGCCCCAGTGGGTCCCACTTGACTCCTCCCATATCCCATTCAGACCAGGTTTCCTCACAACTTTGACCCCCAGGTTTCCCATGGCAAAGTCCCAGATGTCTTGTTCCATAGAGCCATTTATTCACAGTGCAGTAACACAGGAACAGCCAGAGCTGGTGCCTCTGAGGCAGATCCCCAGCCAAGGAACCCCTGGGCATTTATACCCTCACAGTCTCCAGAAGTCTCCTCTTCCTCCTGAGTCCTTGGCTCCTGCCCCCCTCTCTGTGTCCATCCACCTTGCTGGCTCACTGGTTTTCACCTCCTTTGTTACCCAAAAGGCTGCAATTCCCAGCTCTCCTGTGTTTCCCAGAGTCCATTCACCTGGCTGGTGTCACCCACCATCATGCCCTGTGTTATCCCAAAGGTGGGCAGTTCGTGGCCTCTCTTCTCAGGCTCCTGCCTGGAGCTCTGCATTTCAATCTGCATCTCAGTCTGCAGCTTGTGAGCCCAGCTGCTCGTACCTCATGTATTCCTCAACATTCTGCACTCATGGATAACTGAGACAATACATTTAGTTTTGAGGGTAGTTTCTAATGCTGCTCAGTCTACCAGAAATGGTATCCATGAATGGAAGATCTAGAGCTTGACATTGATATAAATCAGAGTAACTCCCCAAACTTTGTCAGAAACTGAGATCTCATTTTTTGCCTCCTAAGGAAATGTTATCCTTGATCTTCTCATTTTCTCAAGCTTTCCCTGCTCAAATAAAGTGAAGGTAGTAAAATTAGTTCCCATGGTTTATTTCTGGATTTGGGTGTCTGCTTGAATTCCTTGAAGTTTTCTAAAAAGCACTTTTGGAAATAAAGCAGGAAAATCAAAACTGAGGAAGAGGAGGAAGGAAGTTTTCCTTACTGAGACAGTCTTTGGCAAGGACTGTTTTTCCTTTTCTGCATTTTCTAAGCACCATTTACTACTGGATAGTGGTTTGTGCAGTTCCTCAGTCCCATCGGTAATTTAAATAACTTAAACACAGTGAAAGTTTGATTTGTTTTTTCCATGAAGTACCTGTCCTCCATATGCTCCTGCTTCGTGGGACCCCTTGACCCTGATGCCGTGTTAGGACATGCCCTACAAAACCTGGTGGCAGTGGGTGGCCACACCAGTGCAGTGGCTGTACCCAAACAACCGTCCTGACCCTTCTCTAGGCACGACTCACCCATTTGGAGGGGTCTAAGGGAAAGCATCCCCCAGATCTTTCCTAGTTGTTCTTGGGATGTTGGGGCTGTGTGGAGGAAGCAGCTGTGCTGGGGCTCCCCACAGCAGTGGGCAGGCAGCCTTTGGGCTTTCTCTTCCAGCAAGAGCTTTGCCAAGACCTTCTTGAACTCTTTGTCTTTAATAGGAGTGAGGAAAAAAAATAAAGGCTTGTCATGCAAAAAATTTTATTAGCTTGCTGTTGATCATACTGATAGGGAACTCAAAAAGGATACAGTACAGTTGTTTAGGAATTCCTTATGAGGTGTTAACCAAGATCTTTTACAAGAGAGAGGAGGATGTGTATAAGCCAGGATGAGCCTTTCCCTTTATATGCTCATAAGAAACTGCGCGTTGTTTAGTACTGATTTTCCTCAAGAGAGGGAGTTTAATTCTCTGTTTTATGGAGAGATTTCTCTCCAAACAGTAACACTTTACTACTCCATTTTACAACACAAGCAGTCATGTACTTTCTAGAAATAAAGAGCATATGTGGAGAAGGGGAACACCCCAAGTAGCTTTTGCAAAACAGGGAGAATTATGGCAGTGTGGTTCACAGGGTCCTTAAGGAGAATCCTCTTTAGAAACATCAGAAGGATGGGGAATGGAGGCAATAGTGTCCATCAATCTTCAGCTAATGTCCAGGAATCATTCCTGTGTGTGCTCACACTTGCCAGCTGACCCTGCTTCAAAAGCACTGAGTTGCTTTTTATTTTTAAAGCTGCTGTGCTGACTCTTCAAAGGGTGATGGACTTCCATTTGATGAATGGCAGAGTTATCTATCCATGTCTGTTAATTACATGGAAAATTTTATCCATGGCAAAACTCTGTTTTCAGAGTTGTAACAGCACTTTCTTGCTCTGTATCTGTAGGGTCTTGAATGGGAAGAAACTACACTGTTCTGATTCCAGGTAGTTCAGATATTTGTTTTCATTTTGGGGTTCAGGAGCTTCCTCGGGTTTTGTGTTTGTTTCATAGATAACTGCTGAAATAATTACAATTTGGCATTTATCTCTGTGAGAAATAGTTCCCTAGGCGCTTTCTGTGCAGGAGCAGAGAGGCTAATACCATGCTTGTGACAGAGAGCTATTTTTACATCATTATTAGTCCAACCCCTCAGTAACATGATATCAGGAAACAAGAATGATAATATGACACTGTGCTAAGTGAACTCCAATCAAGAAACTAAGGGGACTTTGTTGGGATTAGAAACTTGATACAGCCTTTTCCTTTATCACTGAACTATGTTTTCCAGAAGATAGATGTGTTGGATTTTTCCAGCAGTGAGGTACATGACTTACTGGGGCTCAGGATGGCCATGTTTCAGAGAAATAATGTGTGATATGTTGGAAACAGGGTGTGTTGTATGTCACAGCAGGAGATAGCCCAGCCTGTGACTGAGTGAAGAGCCTGCAGGGCTTCTCCTGGCCTCCACGTCAGCATCTCTCCCACACAGAGTTTTGAGCACACACTTGGATCCCAGCAGCAACCAGCCAAGAAAATATTGCAAGATAAATATTATGGAGTTTCATACAACTGTCATTTGTGAAGCACAGATTTGCTCCTAGTCCTTTCTACCTCTGCTCACATTTTGGTCATGGTGCTAAAGCATGGGATACAGCCTGGTTGTCTCAGGCATCTCATGTATCTCCAAATGGAAGATGCCAGGTGGGTCAGTCCTTCTAAAGTAGATCCCGGAGTTTCCGTGCCAGGGTCATGGAAAACTGGCTTCGTCCTGTCAGCCTCCAGCAGAAGGATCACTGGGCTTTGGCCAGTCTCCTGTGTTTTCAAAGGAGCAGGAATCCTTCCTGGAATCTTCCACAGGAAATTACCTCTGAAATGACCTACCTCCCTCGTAGGGGAAGGTGGGTATGTGCTCTGGGAACATCTGCCTGCTGGATACATGGCAGTCAAGTGTTCAGACTTGTTGTATCTCACCTGAAGTGTGTATGACTTCCAGTTCCTCCCCAATGTCAGGTCCTGTCAGAGGTACGCAGTGATGGGGAGCCTTGCTCTGTGCCATAGGCTCTGTGCCATAGGTTGAGCTGCAACCGTGAACAAAGGGGGGGTTTTCTCTGTCAGGTGTTTTAGACAACAAAAGTGCTTCCTGTAGGAAATGCTGTCTGGTCTGTGCTTTGCATTGGCATGTCTGGATTAATGCTGTTCCTTGTTTCAGCATTTGGTGGTGGGAGGTGAACAAGGTGTGTGTATTAAGAGCTGTTTCTGCTCTTCTTTCTGCTTCCCAGGGACATGAAGCTGGATGGTGGACGCCAGTGCCATTCTACTGGAGTGTGTCTGAAAGAAATAATTGGTCTTGAAGGTGTGGAGCTCGGAGCAGATGGGAAGGTGGGAATGCTTCAGTTCCTACTCCCTTAGATTTGAGGTTATGAGGGGGAAAATGGCCTAACTAATAAAAAGTGCAAATGCAACATGCAGCATAACGCAGTAGTTAAAGCACAGTATGTGCAACTGTAAATAAGCTTAGCAGAAATTCATGAGGACTGCCCAAGCTGTCCACATAGACAACTCTGTATCCTTGAAGAAATTTGCCTCTGGCAATATCTGTGTGTGTAAAGCATTACTGAATTACACAGCCTTCCCCTTGCTCTAGCAGGAGGTATCACTGCAGTGTATATTGTCAGGAGCTTGAGAATAATTTCTGATGAGAGTTGTAGCTGTAATTCTATTTGCTTTCAATTGTATTTAATAACATTTTGCTCAATATTTTTCCAGAGAGCAGGAAGACAGTGGCACAAAGCTGATGAGATTTTCAAAATCCAGAAGCTCATTCACTTGAATAGAATAAGCAAATATGAATCTTTAGGGAACTGATCGATTTTAAATAAATATATAGAGGAGAGACAGTTTTAATTGTAGAAGAAAACATTTCTTCCTGAAAGCTTGATTTACTTTCTACAGTTCAGTTTTACTCAGTCTGCTGTCATCTATGGATTTAAAGGCCCTGGGTCAAGGCTGCTACACATGTTGTGCTCACCTAACCAGGTGTCAGGCCAGACCACAGGCTGTAAATTCCTGAGGACAATCTGTCTGCTTATAAATAATGAAAGCTCACATGCTACATGTTTTATTTGACACCTGTTCTGACCTCCTCGTAAACCAGTCTAGAGTCTCAAACTCATTTTTTTTCTTCAATGCAATGTTATTGTTGGAAAATGAGCCAACAAGAAGCGAGGCATAGCTTTTTCTTGGCCAGGGGTACAAGCAGAGAATCAGTGCACTCTAAAAATAATTTTGTCACAAGTTACTCATTCACACTTAGTCCATGTTGGGAGGGTAGTAAATGATCTCCCACAATGATTGCCGTGAACTGGAGCTCACTTATTACATCAATAAAACTCTGCCAGACAAAGTCCTGGGAAAGAAATATAGCAGACAAAGTGCTTCAGTTTAGCAATGTTTAAGTGATTTGCCTCTGGCAGCTGTGTGCTGAGGGACTCATACAGATGATGCTAGTTCAGTAAAGAAGCTGCTGAAATGTGCTACAGAGAAGGCCCACTGGAAAAAACCTGACCAAACTGATATATTTTTAAATCTGACCCTTGAGTAGGATTTTGTAAATCCAGTGTATTAGAGCTTTTGTGTGTGTGTGTGTGTGTGTGTGTGTGTGTGTGTTTTACTGAAGAACTAATGCCTTAGAAGAAGCATTTTTTGCATGAATAAACTGACTGTACTGAAGCAAATGTAGGTGACTGGTTTATATTCATCTGTGCCTAACTACTAAATCCAGAAAATCCTCCATTAATTTGGCTTCTCTTGCTTCCAGTTGGAATGCACCAAAAGCATCCCACTGCATCCAAGCTGGGCTGAAAGTAACTGTCTGTCCATTCTGACTTTTTTTTTTAGACGGTTTCTTATACACAGTTCCTATTTCCCACCAATGCTCTGGGAACTCGGAGGAACACAATAGACTCCACCTCATCTTTCTCCCAATTTCGCAATGCAAGCCATCGTAGCCTTTCTTTGGGAAGAGCTAACAGCACCCAGGGGAGCATTGATGCAGGTAACTTCTCAAGTAGCTCTTTTTAATACCCTGATGGTAGGCAGTTATTGCAAAGGACTGACATGTGTTTTAGTCCCCCCATTAGCTGCAATTAAATAAATACAGTCTTCTGTTGTGGGTGAAGCACAGCTTATTCCATTTTTGCTTAGAAAGCTTGCTTGTGGAGGATGGAAGTTAAATAAACAAGCCTCCTCCTGTCATCAGCGTTGCTTGTTCCTCCTGCATCAGGCTTGTCCTTACCTTCCTTTGCTATGGAAAATTTACAGTGGCAACACAGTAGTCACAAGCTGAAGGTGTAAATTCCACTTGTGACCTTTGTTAGGCTGGAAAGGGCTGTGTTTACAAAACCGGACACAAAACATAAACCAAAGCACTATATGCTTAAAATATTTTGGCATGATAAATGAAACAAATCAAAACATCTGCTTGAACAGATGAAAACTTGTTGCCGGGAATGAAAGTCACTGTGGAGCTTTATATAATTCTGCAGTTCTCTAAGCCCTAAATTCACATTTAGGAGGTAATTTGTAAGCTCTAGTTCCTCTATGTCTTGGCAAATCACATTAATATAGAAATATTTAGAGTTGTCAAGACCAAGAACAATTTTTCATCTCTTTAAAAAATCTTGCATGGAGATAATATTGTGCATTGTCTGTGAACTCATTTGCCACTTCTGTTAAGTCCAGAGATGTCTTGATGTAATGAATTCCTTTCAAAATTCTATATCTGAACTGTTGTTTTATAGGTAGCGACCTGGGAGACTTTGTTGAATATGACCCAAATCTTTTAGACGATCCCCAGTGGCCATGTGGCAAACATAAGCGGGTTTTAATATTTCCTTCATATATGGTAAGTGATTCTGGGTAGGACAGAGGAATTCCCATAACAAAAGTCTGAAGGTTGAGGTTTCATTTGGCCGTATTTTAAGAAGACTGTTATAATTTTTAATCTACTAGTAAGAGCTGTTCAGCTTTGTTCTAAATGACAGTTACTTCTCAAGGCATGTTAAAACAAACTCTTGGAGGTATTACAAAAGCAAACACTTTTATTACTGCTGTATTTCATAAATGCTTTAGATGAAAGGCTTGTTCAAACAATGCACTCATTCTCTGGCATTCAGAGGAAAATTTATACTTCCTCAAACTGGCACCTATTACAAAAGAGGAGGATGCCCATTGGGGTTTTTCTGAAGTTATGAAGCTACGCTGTGTTTTGATGCTAATCATTCACTCCTCTGAACAGCTTGGTTTCCCAGGTATTTATTTCACCATGGGATAGTCCTTCCTTTAATTGCAGCAATTACAAGCCGAGTCTGTATATTTCCCACTGTACCCAAACCCTTAACAATACAGAGACATAATTGTTCTGTGGTCTGTGCTCTGACTAAATGTTTTCTGTGGTGAGATACTTCAGTAGCCTTTCTTTTGATTGCTCCAAGTCTGTAGATTATTTTAGCAGGACTGTTCCAAGATGCAGTGCAGTCATACAGATGTATCAGTCTGGATTGTGCATCCAGGGTAACAGTAGGCAGTAGGGAATTATTGGTTTTTTTCCCCCAAAGTGGTGACCTACTTCTCTTATCTAAATACAGATATGATAGGATTTGAAACACTGAGGTCTAAAGTGTTGTCCACTTTCTTGTTTAATTTGGAACAGAAGACATTATTTAAGAAACTGCTAATGTATGTAAAGATACAACCTTTGTTCTCATCTGCCCCCCACCCCAGGGGTAATTTGGCTCGTGGGTGCTCCTTCTTGAAAATAAGCCCTAAGTGTTTTATGTGGATGTTTATCTGGTTAATTGAGGCTTAATTGAGTTCTAAGGCTGTGTTTATTCTAGATTTTCATATGGCATATCCAGAGTGTCCTCTGCTTACTTGCTACCAGTTTTCCTTTAAGGGCTGGCGAGCTATTTTTTGGCTGCCAACGTACAAAGTGACAACCTTTTATAGCAGATACATCTGTGTGGGAAAGTATTTGTCAGGTTTTGGTATGGTTACTGTCATGGAGAGGGAACTGTCTTCCCTCAAGGAGAAAGCCACTGTTAGCCAACATCCAAAGGGAACATAACTCTAGCAGTCGTGGCTGTGTTTCTGACCTTCCTCAGGCTGCGAGTGTTTGCCAGGCAGTACAAGTCCCCTAGAATCACCTGAGATCTTTGACCCCCTTTTAACGTGATGTTCTCATGGACATGGTTAAATGAGTATAAATGAGGCAGCCAGGATGGCATCCTGCAAGGGAGTTCTCCATCCAGGAGTGGGTATTCAGTGCCATTCTTCTCTGTATGCTGGTTGACCACAGCATTTGAAAGTCTCATATTTGTACTTCTGTTGTAAAAAGAAGCTGCTTGGAGATTTGACAAGGGGTATGACTAGATGCCCTAAAGGTGAAAAATTACTTCAAGGACAGTTGTTAAAATCAATGTCATTGTTTATCTAGAATATATTTGCATTGACAGGGGTCTCCCTGCTTTTAAATTTTCTCTAGGGTTAATTACTGCTGTATCTGAAATAATGTCTTATTTGACAGTTGAGGGTTTTTTCCCTAAAGATACTCTTCCAGACATCATTTCAGCACTGTCTGAGGGTCTATGGGACTCCCACCTCCCTCTCTGAAGGCAGGCACTAATCTAAGAAAGGGTTAAAGGACATTAAGTGCTCTGTTTCTTTTGTTGAGGTTGATCACAGGCAGGTGCCAAGGGCTCTCTCAGCCAGGGTTTTGCCTGCCCACAGCCAAGCAGCATAGCTGTGATCCTATGCAGGAGCTCCATGGCTGTGCAAGAAACTAAGGGGTGGATGGTTGTTCTTCAGTGTGCAGCTGAAAGCTTTTACAAGGTACTGTTGCTTCCTTCAGCCAAGAGAAGGGAGAAAAAGTAGTGCTGGAGTGTCCAGGGAGCTTGCAGGTTAAGTAGGAATTTTCAGTTTGGGCAGTAGAGCTGAATATAAGGCCATTTTGGCTATGTAGGAGATTTTACTCACATCTGTTGTAGACTTTCCTGACTCTCCTGACATTCCCTCCCCCTCTCTCTGCAGTTCACATCAGTCTGAGCAGGAGCATAAGAGCCTTATAATTTCAAGTCATTTTCTTCCCCCCATCCTCCCCCAAAATATAAAAATCGGCTCACACTGCAATTAAAGCAAATTGCAGTCTGGGGTCGGTGAGAGACCTGTGCTCTTTTCCTGACCACGCACAGCCACTGCAGCAGTGCCAGACCAGGAGCACAGAGGACGGAGCAGCCGCCGGTGCTGGGCATGGAATGGGGCTGGAATTGCTGCCCCTGGGTGCTGGGTGGAATGGGGCTGGAATTGCTGCCTCTTGGTGCTGGGCAGAATGGGGCTGGAATTGCTGCCTCTTGGTGCTGGGCAGAATGGAGCTGGAATTGCTGCCTCTCAGTGCTGGGCGGAATGGGGCTGGAATTGCTGCCTCTCTCATGTGCTGGGCGGAATGGGGCTGGAATTGCTGCCTCTCTCATGTGCTGGGCAGAATGGGGCTGGAATTGCTGCCTCTCTCATGTGCTGGGCAGAATGGGGCTGGAATTGCTGTTCCTTGGTGCTGGGCGGAATGGGGCTGGAATTGCTGCCTCTCTCATGTGCCGGAGCAGCTGAGAGCGGCTCTGATGTCAGCGCCCAGCATTCTGTTGTGCGCGGAGAGCTGCAGCTTGTAATTAAAGTTTCGGTACTTGGCCAGGATTTAGCATTAATGCTTGACAGCTGCAAGCTTGTCGATATTCCCCTCACCCCTCCTTATGGAGGTCAGAGCAGTTAATGGGGGGAAGGTGTGGGAGAGGAGTGGATGCTGGGCTGCGTCACTGCCTGCGGGATAGAGCTGCATGCACTGCTGTTACTCCCATGAGCCTGGCTTGTGCTTCCTAGGCCAGGATTTCTGCGCTTGCTGGGAAAGCTCTGTTGAGGTCTGTGTGAGTGCTGCATCAGTAAACACTGCAGGCTTTATTCCGAGGCATAGGAGAGACAAAATGTGTGGTCCGGTTTAGACTTTACTCAGAAATGCGTGCAACTAGCACTCTGTGTGCTCAATTTTTGTGGAGCCTGAGTTTATCATCACTGACATTGACTTTATAGTCTTTTATTTTACTGAGCTAAATTAGCCCTGACTCTTGGAGAGAAGTGTTAGCTGCAAGTCCTCAGCTGTTTTCAAGGAGAAGCTGAGCTTCCTCCTTGAAGATAGTCCTGGGGAAGCAGAAGTGCTTTTGGTTTAGTCTGGTTTGGGGTTTTTATGGTTTTTAGGTTTTCTGTGCATTTCTTGTTGTTGTTTTTTTTTGGGGGGGGGGGGGGTGGGGGGGTGGGTTTGCATTTTTTTTGTTGTTTGTTTGTCTGTTCTTTTTTGGTTTGGTTTGGTTTGTTTTTTTCTGGAGTGAAGTCTCAGCCTTAAGAGAGCATACACTTACTTCCCTGTTGCATTTCTAGAAGTAATACCCACAAATTGCCTGTCGGGACAATTCTGAAAAGTACTCTTCAATACTTTCCCAATACCAACTCTATGGCTTCTATTAATTGTATTAGTTGTATTTAAAGTCTAGTCTGCTCTGGAGAAATTATTTCATTTTGTGTTGTCTTTGTGGGAGAGTCTGCACTCTCTGCTGCAGTATAAACAGTAAGAGGTAAAAAAAAAATCATGCTGGGGGATGGGGGGGAAGGGAAACATCATGTCATGGTTAACAGATGTCTTCCTGGCTGATACTGCTAAAACAGGAATTCGTGCAGATTCTTAAATCTCTCTAGAACAGGAACTTTATCTACCAGACTAAGCATTAATTTCTTTCCTCGAATCTCATGTTGACTAGCATATGTACAGACTCATCAGTGCCCCCCTGGTCTCTCAGCATTCCTTCCAGCAGAAACTCCTTCTGTGCTGGACTAGAAAACTCATTCTCAACAGGCTTGAGGCTGATCCTGCAGTACTGCTGTTGTTGGTAACACAGAAGCACAGGAGCGTGTTAGCTGGTCGCTGCGTGCTGCCAAAACTTGCAGCAGAAGAAGAAAAGCCCAGATCAGCAGCACGCTGACTTTGAGTGACCCATTCTGTATTCTCATCCCTGAAATATCCATCTCTCTGTGCTCAAGGGGTACATGTGGAATTAGGTTTGGGTGCTGAGCTACAGTGTCAGTGTGTTGGTTTAGTTATATAAAAATGAGTTGACATCTCCACGCCACTAATAAAAGAAGCAGGTCACAAAACTCTGCAGAGCTGTTGCAGTGCCTGTCTGCCAGCCTGCACTTGCCAGGTACCGCGCTAGTGGCGAGCACAGCCGGGCTGTGTTATTTAATATTAGTCCTCCAGTGTGATTTTAAAATTAGAACTGCTTGCTGCCCTGGCCCTCTGGTCTAACAAAAGCCCTGCATGATGATATAATGCATTTGGTCTGTCGTTCTCTCGTTCTGTCTGTCACAAGGAGCACCAAGGTCAGGCAGACTCCACTACAGCCAGCGTCCTTCAGTGCTGTCACCCTATTCTTCGAGCCTCTTCTGTAGCTGTATATTAAGTATCTCCAGGCTGCTTTTTTATCAGCTACTGACCTTGTAATCAAAAGTCTCCGGGAGCAGAGGATAGCAGTGGTAAATAACCATATATAAATTCTGTGCTCTATGGTTTTGATGCTCTTTTTGGCTGAGACTCCAATAAATAGCTGTTTTGAGAGTAATTCCTGAGTGTTAACAATATGAAATAAACTGGTGTCCTTCCATGAACCTTATTTCAAAGAGGCAGTTTTGAAACTTATTTGCCTTGTGAAATTCAAAATCTTTCAGTTTAAGGTCCTTGAATGTTAATAACTTTGTAACAGCAGAAACATCTTATTTTAGTCTAGCTTCCTTTTTTAGAATTTTAATTATAATTCGGAATCATTCACATTTTCCATCACAGTTTAAAGTCTCTTGTCTGTCAGGATTTCTCACATATATGCATCGTAAGCCATAAGTGTATGAATTAGGTTACTGGCAGTTGATAGGTACGTAGCTGGTCACCTATGGGATGCATTAATGTAGTCAGAGAGTGCAGAGTTATTGACTTCACTTCTTGTGTGGCTGAGACCTTATCTGTGACCTACCAAAAGTCTGTTTCAGGTGTCAGTCTTCTGTCTGCTTTCTGTGAAGCAGATTTATCAGGGATACACAGTAACAGCAGCTAAGAGAGCCTATCATACATCTTTCATTTTATTCACCTATTTTATTCTGATTTTATCCTTCTTAAGCTAAGAGATAGAGGCATCCAAGGCTAGATCATCTTTTACTGGTTGCATGCCAAAGTAGGATTTATTTCCTACAATATTTCATCCTGCCAGTCTTACCAACCATTTCAGGCATTCTCCCTCCTCCCATATTTATGAAACTATATATACAGCTTTCCTATGAGAAAGCAGCTGCCTGAAAACGCTTGTGAATAACACCCGAGCTGAGCTCCAAGTTCAAAATTGCCAGCCAAGCAAAAAGTGTGCAGAGTAGAGACTTGGGCTGAAGCATTTATCACTCTGTCCAGGCATCTGTCAGCTACCATCTATCAAGGTTTTCATTTGTCTTGTGCAGCTTCCATCGCCAAAGTAAAATATACATACACAGATTTGTACACAGAGAATGTAACAGAGCCCACAAAGGAGTATTGCTGAATGCTGAACTGAAATGTGTTCCCTGCAAATAAGCTGTGAGAAACAAGACAGACGGTTCTGGATGACAGAAGTTAAAAACATTGGAACTTAGACTATGAGAGAGACAGTTTAGTAGTTCCCAGTGCCTTGTTCATGTGTCTGACAGCTCTGGGAGTACAGAGTGCCTGCCTGATAGGGAATAATATTATGTATAAGAAAGCATGTTTGGATGGAGAAAAGCTGTGCTCCTTTTAGAGAAATATTTGCAAACCCTTCATAAAATTTTGGAGCATCAGTATTGATCAGAGCCCTGACACAGGCAATACCAGAATTGTCCTAGACAGACAGTCAATGTGTTTTTCTTCACATGGCAGCTTCGTGTGGGACACACAGGAAGCTCAAGGGCAGTGGCTTGGCCTGAAAAAGAGGAGAAGTGTAAACACTGAGCAGGGAGAGGAAGATGGCGTTGTGTCCAAGCCCTCCCCTGTCAGATCCCAGCTGGTTCTTGTGGGTTGCTGGACCACCCCAGAGCTTTGCTCCACTCCCTTACTCGTGGGCAGGGGCAGCAGTGAGGGTTGCTGCTCAGTGGCAAGCTGTTTGCAGGGTGCATAAGGTGCCCTGGGCAGGATCGGGGTTGGGGACCGAGATTTCTGTGTAGCCTCGTGAGTGCTGTGTCCCAGCAACAGGGGCACTCAGGTTCCTGGTCAGAAACCATTTGAAAGGGTAACTGATTCCATCACTCACAGATCCTAATCCAACATTGCTTTTAAACTACCTCTCAACAGATATTTTTTAGGGGTATCTTCTGCCTGCCTCTCTGCTGGGCAGGGTGCTGCATGCACAGGATACATTTCTCTAGGTCCCAGCTGGACAAGCAGCATCCTGTTGCTCAAAGTCCAGCTTCTGCAGCAGCTATGAAGGAAAAAAAAAAAATCAAGGGACAAAAAAACCCCAAACTTGCACAAATCCTTTTCTTGAGAATAAGGGCAGTTAGCTGAGCTCTCCAGCATGGCACTGACAAGATGAGACAGCTGCCTTCGAGCCAGTGTGTTCAAACATGCTGCTGTTATCCTGTTACATGAATCAAAACCAGCACACACCAGCTTTCATCTGGATTTCATTATTGTGATTTGTATCGTAGAGACTGTTGTCTCGCAGGAAGCGGCAGTATTCAGAGTTGGAGAGGGGGAGATCCTTATCAACAGGACAAAATTGACAAATCTCTGTGTTTAAAAATAACTGTACCTCTGTACTGTTCTTAGTTTTAAGCTGTCTGCTTAGTCTCAAGCCTCTGAGCGCTTTGCTTTAAATGAAAATTTAAAAAGAGCTTTTCTCCTTCTAAAGAGAATTTAACCGAATTCTGGCAATCCTCCCACAGGCTGGAGGAGTCCCAGGTAAAGCAAGTCGGTGCCTGCAGAGCAGGCATGGGGAAGGGTGCATCCCAGGGGGCTGCTGCTGCTGCTGCTGCTGAGTGGCAGAGCCCAGGGCTCGCTCCCCCTCTGCACAGTGGCCCCCAGAGCCACCCTGACTTGTTAGAGGTGAAAGCAGCTGAAACTTGCTGGGTGGCACAACTTCTGTGCAGCCCTTCAGCAGAGCCTGGAGGATGGACAGGCCCTCCCTCCGCTGCTGTGCCCTTTCTGTTGGGAAGTGGTTTCTGTTCTGCACATAAGCAAAAGAGGAAGATAACCTGGAGAGAACTAAAGGCAAGTTAATTAAGATAAAATTATGAGCTCTGTGGTAATGAAGAACAAACAACGGGCAGTTAGGTTTGTAGTGAAGCATGAAATAAGGTGTCAGGTAGCTTTGTAAGGTAACACTGAGCTCACTATTTATAGGATTGCCCAAGACAACCAAAAGATCCTGGTAGTGACTAAAATCATCTTTACATTGAATAGGATGCATCTGGTTAGTGTCTCTTGGCTCTGTAAGCAAGAGCAGCATGGACCCGTTTCTATACCCTGAGTAGCAGACAGCAGTGGTCTAAATTAGATGTGGCTTGTTTCAGTGTCCTCTTGTAGCAGTATCAAGAGGAAGCCTCTTAACACATAAAACTCCCAGCATATCTGTGCATCAGCAGCACCCAGCTTGCTGATGATCCTTTGGCAACAATACCAAGGAGTAGGCAGGCCAGCTGCAACATTCCAGGGAAAGAAAGGAAAAAGGGTAGTTGTTAAGATCTTCATCCTTCTGCTTTAGAGGTCTGCACCCTGCCAGGTGAGATGAAGCATGTGAGAAGCTGTCTGCAGTGAAGAGCCCCAGCTGTACAGTGCATACATACATCCTTCCAGCCCCTGCAGGGTTAAAACCAGGCAGGCCCACACATTTCATTGAGGCTTTCCCACCCTGGTGGGGCAAGGCTTCTCCTTCCTGTCTTTTCTTCTCTTCCTTTTATTCAGGTGTGGCAGCACATTGCCTGCTTCAGCATCAAGGCAGCTTTATGAATTTTTAGCCTCAGAGGCGCTGCACTATCTGCCTGCCCCTGCAGTCAGGCTCATCCATGCACGTGCAGGGAAGCAGGTGTGGCTGAGGAGTGTTGATGTGGCAGAATGGCCCATGTTTTAAAGTGTGTGCATGACCATAACAACACCCCGTGGCAAAAACCTGGGTTTTTCCTCTCTATTTTGTTTGCATCAAATATTGCTGGGCACTATTCTGGGGAAACACATGCTCTGCTCTGTTTTAATTCCCTAATAATTCAGTACCATATCTCCTAAGTAAAGTGCAAGAAAAGTTGAATGTGTTTTACTCTCCTTTACTCTCCTTATTTTGGAAACAGAGAACAACATGATTGGATAAAGGGAATTGTCTGCTTTCTCTCTAGAGCCATTGCACTCTGTATTCCCCAAGCCCTTCCTTATATTATTTTAATGACAGAAAAAAAGCCTGCAGAGGAGAACCCTCTGCAACTTGGGGAGATTCCTTAGGTTGTAATAAAAAGGAATAGGAAGCTCAAAGGAAATAGACTGTACACTTTGAATGTTATCCTGACTCTTTTGTCCATTTACTGCCTAACTTACCACAGCATTCCTGCCTTCCACTCTACTGAGTGACCTGCTGTATAAGCTGGTTACTTACTTTATTATCAATGTATACTACAGCAGGCAAGAGTTTCTACCTGTGGTTTCTTTAAAGAATCAATCTGAGAGAAACTCACAATGGGTCTCAGAACCACATGAAGGTATGCACCATAACCTGGTCATCATATCAGTTACTGTGATGAATATTTCTCATCTTACAACACTTCTCAGGTAGGTTTAATCTAGCCACATTCATCTTAAAATCACTCTTAGCAATACTTAGAGGATGCTAGTGAGGTATGTATTGTTCAAGGCTTGTGCTGAACAAGTAATTTGTTTTGTCAGTCACAAATAAATAGTTGCCTTAGTTCAGACTTAATTTTCCTCCTGAGCTGAAAGTGTTGGGACTGACTGGCACTTGTTTGGTACTCCTTGCTTCTGAGAATCGAGTGATCTTCTTTGTTACAAACTGAAAGAGTAATTCTCTCTTGCCATGTGTTCCAGACCACGGTCATAGACTATGTGAAGCCATCAGATCTCAAGAAGGACATGAACGAGACATTTAAGGAGAAGTTCCCTCACATCAAGCTAACCCTCAGTAAAATAAGAAGGTATGTTGCAAAGCTCAATAAGGCTGCAATGTGATGCAGCTGTCTCACATGTCAGTGCAATTCCTGCTGTACATGACGGGAAGCACAGCACTCGATTGATCTTCCAGGAGCAGTGACCAGCAGAGGTGCAGAGTAAGTCAGATGACTGCTTGGATTACTGGGATGAGTAAACAGGATATGTGGAATGTGCAAACATGTGCTGGTCAAGTGTTAAACACAGCATCTAACGGGATGGGGATGAGAGCTGGGCATGCACTATATTAAAATAGCCAGAAAAATAACCCAACAGAGTCTCTAAGCTCATGGCAATTGGCTTAAAAAGGGACAGAGGAAAGAGAAGTGCTGCTTTTGTGCCTTGGCCAGAAGCAAAAAGAGTAGTTGGCTTCACAGCAAAGTTGTAATATTCCATCTCTGTTTCTGGTGTAGCAGGCTAGACATATTGGTCCACTGAAGTAATGATAATTTAATTTGACCCTAGTGGCCAGAAGGACACTGAGCCACACTGCTCTGTAACCAGACAGTGCTGCAGTACATGGACAGAACTGTCAGTTTGGATTTGGCCAACCATAACCAGCAGCAAAAGCTGCATACAGAGCACCAGTAATCAAAACATTGTTACAAAACAAATGGTATGCAGTGCAGGACCTCTGATAAAATATTGTTGCTAAAACTGTCTGAGCTTTTTTGGTTGCTTTTATAGTTTGACACAACTGTCTGTTGGGGGCAGTGAGGGTGACTGGTGATGTAAAAATGTGCCATGAAATGTGCCCCCAAAACAGCATAAAGAAATCTGCCCAGTAAATTATGTTTTCCCTTGCATTTGACTAAGCAGGAATCTCTGAAAGCATAGCTCTTAGAGTGAAATGAGAAATGCTTTAAAACTCCTCTCACAGCATACTTGTCTGGTCTCTTTACTCAGCTTGAAGAGAGAAATGCGCAAGCTTGCTCAAGAAGAATGTGGTTTTGAAGAGCCCACAGTGGCCATGGCCTTTGTCTACTTTGAGAAGCTCGCTCTCAAGGGGAAGCTGAACAAGCAGAATAGAAAGCTTTGTGCTGGAGCTTGTGTTCTTTTAGCAGCCAAAATTGGCAGTGACCTCAGAAAACATGAAGTCAAGCATCTTATAGATGTACGTATCCATGGCTTTCCAGTGTTCCATCTACATGAAGTGCCAGTGTGTGGTCTGTGCAAGCCTGTTTGTCAGGGGACATGCTCTCTTTTAGGCGTCCAGATGTACAGCCAGCTAAATATCTTTTTTTGTTAACACGTTTTGGTGGAGGTAGTAGTGATCAATGTCCCTGCAGAGGCGTGGGAAGCTTGTTCGATGGGATAGAAGGTCGTGGTGTCAGATACTGTGAGGTTTGAGATGTATCTGCGCATCATTTTGTCAATACAAGGCAACAGGTGAACCCTTGGGAAATTAATTTTTCTTTTAATTATGTTTTCAAGAGTGTCAGTAAGGATTCTCCTTTGGGAATTAAATGCAGATACTAATTTCAGATGGAGTCCAATAGGCATTTGAATTTATCAAGTTCAGCTTTTGGGCAAGAAAACCTAAGGAGGTGTTCACATCAGAACACCTCATTCAAAATGTTTTTTTTTTAGAGTAAGGTGTTTGGTCTTCTACCCACTCCACATGGAAGAGGTAACATGAGGGTGTTATGCCATAATCCTCTGCAAACACTGAGGTACCGATCTGATTTTATACTACAGGAAGGCTGGTGTCTTGGTATGTGGCTACAACCAGCTCACTCAGTGGAAGAGACATGGGATGGTGGATGGGGGCAGGGCTGGACTCGTGCCCCCCTCCCACAGTCACAGAGCTGGGTTGATAGTCAGTTTGTTAGAAAGCCCTCTGAATAATCACCAAAAAAATCAGCCAAGTGGGAATTGGAAGATCTGGCCTCTTTTGCTGTCTTGAAACGTTGGTCCATAAGACATTGAACTTTGCAGTAGGCCCAGTGGGCAGAGAAGTAGCAAGCCAGGGAGATCCTAAGAGGATGAGGGGGGAAATACCCCTGAGCAACTGGTTGCCTACTTGTAGCATCCAAATCCAGTGAAAACAGCAAGGCATATGGGAGGTTTAGTACACTACAGCACAAAAACAACTATAAAACCCATCTCATCCCCCCTGAGGATAGCAGTTTCTATTACTCACTGTTCTTACGACACCTTCTGCCTCTGAGGTATTAAGATCAAATTGTGGCAAAATAATTTCCCCAATAGGGCGTTGTAGCACAGTCCAATGCTGAAAGGAAAACTAGTGATTTCAAGCAGTGCAGGAAGCTTGTGGACAATTACAAGATGCATGTCTTCCATTACACAAGTGATTTTGATGTTTGTATGAAGCTAGGAATTTCCTGTTGCTGCAGTGGTAATCACTGTGATCGTTAGAAGATGTATGTGCTCGCAGTGAAATGAGTGAAGTGACGAAAGTGTCAGAAATAGCATGGCTGGCTGAGCTCTGTGAGTTCACCTTCACAGTAAGGATCCAGAACATCCAGTTCACACAGCTCTGATTTTCTAAACCCAGAGCTATGCAAGTCCATCAGGACAGAAGTTTAATGACAGCAGCATGCGTGTTTTGAATACTGTCATTTGTGGGAAAGCTCTAGAAAGGCAAACCCTCGTTCCATTTTTGTTCATTTATGTTTTCCCCCCTCGGCTGTGGTTGCAGAAACTGGAAGAGAAGTTCCGGCTGAACAGGCGAGAGCTGATCGCCTTCGAGTTCCCGGTGCTGGTGGCCTTGGAGTTTGCCCTCCACCTCCCCGAGCACGAGGTGATGCCGCACTACAGACGCCTGGTGCAGAACTCCTAGCGCTGGCTGCCCGCGGGGAAGGGGCTCCCGACTGTTCCCGCTTGGCTCTCCCAAGCCGCAGTTACTACTGGAAATGCAAAATCAGACTCCTAACACTTCATCCTCTCTCCCCCCCCAAAGCAGTTTTTCTGGCTACAGGAAATACTGCATTGACTCTTGGCGTTGACGAATTTATGTATCGTTACTTTCTCAAAGCAGGTGAAGACTGAGCTGTTGGTGAATAGTTCACATGCTGAAACTGGGTGGCGACTGACCCTACCTGTAGGGACTACACCTGTAAAAGTAGGCAAGAATTAGAAGGGCAGCCTCCATGACCACCCCTCTCTCCATCACACAAACCCTGGAAGCCCACTGAGTGCATTCTCGTAGCGCTTTTTCTACAGACCTGCTGCAAATTCCAAGAGAACTTCTTGAAGTGAAAAAGCTTTTAAAGAAGATATCTTCACTGTGTCAAAAAGAATGTGCCAATCTATTTTTGTATCAGCAATTGAAAGTGCACTTTTTCCTGTGGGGTATTTGTGTGTGTATCTGTGTGCGTGTGTGTGTGCGACACCGAACTGATCTCAGTCCAGGTGGTTGGCTTAGCTGTTTCCAAGTGTATCAGTTACTGATGGTGAAGATCAAGGTGACCTTACAAGTTTACTCCTTGAAAAACGTAACTACTGGAAAAGTGGTAAATGGGATCATTTTTGGACACTTGGGTTTTTTTATTCTCTGATCTTTCCAACATTGTACCTTTGAAAGGATTACACTACTACTACTGCGAGGGAAGGATCAGCAATTGACCTTAAGTTTTCAGTCATGTTTGTGGTAAAGATGAAAGCATTAGTATAAGATTTCCGTGTCATGTTTTTTAAAAATATCTTGTGTTAAGCCACATGCATATTTTTAACCTTCGCACTTTTCCCACTGTGGAGATGGTTAGACTTGCACTCTGTAGTGTTGTATTTCTGTGCTCTATGTTAGAGTGCGTAATAAGCACATTTATTGTGCTTTATCTTAAAACAGTGTTTTATTAAAAAAAAAAAGTGTAGGGCTCAGCAGTTAATGGGTGTCTTAAGGCTCCAACAGCAGGGGCATCAGCCATTATAGTTTTGGGGTTTTAATTAGGATTGACTGTGCAAAACCTAAAATCTGTGCCCATTGAGATTCAGTTCCTTTAGACACTGCAGTGCTGGAGTTTTATGGTAAAACTTCTTGTAGCTTCCCTGGTTCGGACTGGACACCCAGAAAGCTTAAAGGCTTTATCCAAGCTCCTGATGCTATATCCACACTAAGCTAATGCCATGCTGATGGATATTGTTGAGTTGTTGTTATCATGTGGGATTCCACCCCTGTCCAATCTTCTCCTGTGCTGGTTCACTTAACAACACTTGTCCTCAACATGCCCCACATGGATCTGCTAAAGTCAAGTTATTACATTTGTGGTAATTATAAAATAAATGATAGTCTCAACTGTGAGATTTCAGCTGAAGCCTTACCTCTCTAAGTTTGGGAATGCTTGCTCAGAGTATGAAAAGGGCTTGGGAGCGGAACGTAGAGAAGTGGGACATATCAGAGGATGCGAACACACTAATGCTTACTTTCTTTCACTCTTACTTTAATCAGTTTTATTACTTCCTTCAGTAAAGCCAGGAAACATCCAGTTTCTTTACCAGCTTTGACTCCTTTAGATTCTAGTATGAAAAAAGCCTGCATACAATTGCTCTACAGGATCTAGAAAGTTTATACATCAGGACAAATGGGAATTTGTTTGATGCTATTGCTCTCCCCCTATTCTAAAGGGGAGGGTGACCATGCTAGCTTACAGTTATTAGTCATACTTACCTGAATACTGATATAGATACATTCCAACAGGATTGGGGAGGAGGGGGTAAAGAGAAAAGTGTGCACTTAAAGCTTCCCAGTATAACATCCCATGTCACTGCAACCCACGCGTCACTCAGCCAGCTGCAAAGTGAGGGGAGGGGGGGCAATCTTACTCACTCCTCCTCCTCCTCCTCCTTCCCCTGGCCCCCACACCGCCAGGGAGCAATGGAGCAAAGAGCCTGGAGCGCACCTGGAGCCTGTGGCTGCCTTGCTGGTTTATTTAGACCAAAAAGGCAGTGGGTGAAGTGTGGACCTATGATCCAAAACAGTCTGTGGGTCAGCTAGGAGGGCTTTCACCCTTGGCCATATCCCTTTCCACCCAAATTGTGTATATACATTCAAGATTTGTTTCTGATTGTGGACATCTGTTTCTAATAGCAGCCACTCATGGCTAAGCAGAAGCTTTACCTTTCCACAAAGGCTTCTACCTTTTGCTTTTGATTCTGATTTTTTTCTTATATTGCTTTATAGCATTGCAGGGAAAAAGCAAATTGTGATTGCAAGGTGCAGACTAAAGAATGACAGTCTTATAGTAGTCTTTAGAGATGCTATTGAATCAAGCTGTCACATCTTTTGCCCTCTGTGCTGCTACCCAACCCTGATCTACAGTTTACACAGATTTCTGGATGAAATCTGATTGCTGGAGACTTTCTGCTTCTCATTGTTATCACTGTTGTTTTGGGGGCGGAAAAGGGTTTCAGAGTGATGTTCAGTTACAGTCTGAATGTGGAATAAACACTTAAGGTGGTGATGATGTTGCACTGTTCACTTAGGAACGTATATAAAGCCATATGTTGCTAGATCTCAGAGCACAAAGCTTGGTCAGTACAATTATGATTAGGACAATGGGCAGGATTTGCCCCCCCTTTTCTGCCCAGCCCTGGGAAAATTCAGGCTGAAGAGGTAGAGAAAATCTGTACCAAACAGAAAACATGTTGATTGTTTTCCTTCGTCTTACATGGCAATGAGTGTTGATTTACAAATGATTTTAGGTTCGTCTTTAAATAGTTTGGGAAAATAATCCATTCCATATAACTTCTTCTGTTTTGAAATTATATACCGTACACTCTACCATGCAGAGTTATTCCTTTTCTAAAAAAAAAAAAAGAATAAAAGTTTTGAAAAAATTGAAAAACACAGACTGTTTTTCACCAGTGACAATATGTAAAATTATTCTGTCTCTCATGTGTATGTGAAAAGGGGTTTGGTTTTGTCTCCCCCTGGGACACACAGCTGCTTATTAATAAGCTTGCAAAGGACCTTGGCCATCACCTGGTGTTCAGCTCCCTGCAGAGCCCTCACTTCAAACATTTTCCCTCCATTCAAAATCTTAACCTTCTTCCCAGACCACTGTTTTGGGTTTGTTGGGATTTTAAGCCCTTCTTTTTTTGGCAGCACCTGGAACTGCCAGAAGCAGGGTCTCTGAGTCCCAGCTGTCAGTGTGCCGGAGGATGAGGCACGGGCAGCCTCTCCAGCACTGTTGGTATCTCATGACCCCTTGTTCACAGCAGAATTTGGAATATGCTACTTTGGGTTAGTCCAGGTGCTGGTAAAACTTACAACCAGCCCATGTGCCAGCTGTGGTTCACAAGCAGCTGCTTCCTCTTTGGGGGCTGAAAGTCGTGGTTTGGACATTCATGTGTTGCACACCCAATTGCCCACCACGTGTTTCATTCAAGCTCTGGTTTTACACCTATGACACCCCCTAAATCCAACGCCTATCTAGGTGGTCTCATCAAACACACCCATTTACTTGTAGTTTCATTCCATGTTAGTAAAATTATGGGAAAAGTTTGCCTTCCTACCTTTACCCATCGCTCCTGAGACCCACAGCTTTAAATCATATTTGTGACAACATGAACATTACCATATGATTTACGCAGACCAGAACATGAAAACAGACAGAAAAATACTTGGCAGTCATTTTCCTAAACTACTTATTAACTTGCAATGGCTTATTTGGGATAGTTTGTTAGATATCTAAATGACACAGCTTCAGCTAATTGCTCTGGCCTCCTAAAATACAGAGCATGAGACTTGTGTGGAAGCAGTGAGGAGTGATTTGCTAAGAGATGATTGCACTTCCCACGATGCTAAAGGATTTTGGCACCAGGCCCCACAATAAACATGTAAAAATACACAGACAAGGTAAAAGTAGTTGAGCGAGGCGAGAGACTGAGCAATCAGAGTAACAATGCCAACGTCACTAGCTGAGACTGAAGTCTGTCTCAGGTTGCGCCTTTGGGAAGGGAGGGAGTGTGGGAAGCAGATTTGAACTTAATTTGTTCATCTGCCACTGTAAACTCTGTACTGAAGAGGGAGGAAAAAAAGAAGGAAAAAAGCATCAGGTGCATCCTTTCGCAGAATGTTGTGTGCAAAGCAAAAAGGCCTTTGCAAAATCCTAAACTGATGCATCGACCCTAAACTTCGCATCAACTTCATGAGAACCAGTAACAGGCAGAGATCCCCACCTCAGCCTGGAACCTGATGGTACAGATGAGCTCAGAGGAGAGCTCTTCAGTCCCTGAAGAAAACCAACAAACATGCACCCTGCACAGACTCAGCAGCAAATACCAGGACCACCAGAGAGAGAGGAGAAGCCATGCTTGTAGCATGGTACTGGGAAAGAGCCGAACCGTGATCCTGGAAAGTGGCCTGCGCACCTTCAAGGCAAGGCAGGGGTGAACCAAGAAGTAGCTGCTGACTTGAGCAGCAAACACATCCTGCCCTTAACAAGACCTAAATATTGGCTGCTATCATAAATTGCCCTTCCTACACATTCATCTGTCCTGTCATACACTCCTTTCCATAACCTTGCTAAACATGATCTTAAGCCAGTTAGGACCCTTGCCTCTGTTTAGACAAGACGCTCCAGGGCTTAATTCCTCAAACCTGAAGAAGTCTTCCAGTTTGCAGTCAGATTTCATTGGTGACCAATTTGTACCTTTTCAATTCTTGTTAGTTTTTCATCTAACTTGAAACTGAAATCTCTCCCCTAAGTGAACTCTGGTGTGTGGTGCTCCTTAACAGCAATCCTTAATAAAATTCTGGAATTTAGTTAAGCAAGACACAAAAAGAAGACAGTAGAGGCAAGAAAACCAATCCTCTCCCAGGGGCCTCCAAGTGTAGTGAAGTGTCGTCTTGGTTAACATCAATGGGTACAACCACCAGGGAAGAAGCTGTGCAAGTCAGGTTTTCCCTCATTTTCAATGCAGCAGCCTTTATACCCTTCTATCCCTTCTTTCACCCGAAGGGCAAGTTTCCCTCTTCTCCATTCCTTCCTTTTACCAACAGCTGGAGGATTTTTACTCTTGAGAGTTGACTGGGAGAGCAAAAGGATGAAGAGGCAGAAGGGTTAATTTACAAACTGGTACTAGATCGCCCGTGTTCAAAAACAAAGCCTGGTTTACCAGGAATGGATTCTGTTCCTTGACTTAGGAGAGGAATATTGGGATTTTCTTTTAGATCTTAGACAGAGCTTTAGCTAAACTTTCCTTTAGGCTGAAGCCTTCCAGCAAGGAAGGGTTTGGAGACATCTAGACTAACTTAAGCCCCCTGTTCTTCTGTTGGTGCACCATTTTTGTTGCCCACAGGGCTGAACTGTGCTGGGTTTTTACAAAGGACAATGGCAGTGTTTCACAGCACAAAAATTACAGGCACAGCACCAGGTTTTAAACTCCCACACCAGAAGACTAAAAGAACCAACCCTATTCTGGTCCCCAGATTTCTTCCCATCTGTTTGTGTATGACGAATCTCTGGGAGTGCACAGGTCTCAGCTCTTTCTCCTCATCTCACACTTCTCCAATCATCACATAAATCCAAATTAAAATAAAAAGGAGGTAAGATGGCAAATCTCAACATATTTATAGAGTGCTAAGAAAAGAGCAAGCTCACCAAACAGTGAGCACGAGACTTTCATGCTGGTTTGCTCCCTTCTTGCAAGGAATGCTCATGGCAGTCACTGGCTGGGGAAGCAGCACACTCGTGACGGCCTCCCCCAGCCCTTCACAACTGAACATGCTGTTAACTGAACAGCCACACTGGATGGGGAGGGAAGACAAGATGCCAGGAATAGATTCAGAAGAATTGCAGAGCTAAAGAGTCTGACAGGCTGCATGAGGGAAGGAGGAATGGTTTGCAGAGTTACAAATATGCAGAAAACAACAGGAGGCTGTGGTTTCTAGTGGTATTTTTTGTTGACAACCAAAGAAGCCTGAATATTGGGGTGGGAGTTTTGTTAAAAAAGAGAAAAAACTATTGAAGAAGCAGTAGGTGTAAAGTTTTAAAAAGACACGTAAGATGCTTTTATTTCTAAACTGCTCTCATCCCACTCAGTCAAAAAAGACTGAATTGCTACCATTTGAGTTGGATTAATGGTCTAGACCACACTGTTCCCCCAGTCCTTTGCCACTTGCCAGCACATCTGTAACCAGAAGCCTGAGCCCCAGACACCTTCTTCATGTTGCCCTGCGTCTGTGAGTGAGAGCTCACAGCTCAGAGCTTCACAGCTTGTGAAGCAATTAACACCTGTCAATTAAACTGCCTCATGCAGTCCTTTTTAATTGGGAAAGATGCAGTTCTGTCCTCAGTGCAGGGCGGGAGTACACGGTGGGCCAGATTCCCACCCGGATACATTGGCTGCCTCTTAGTGACACGCTGGGATTAGACCTGGCTGTGGACCCACCCACACCCATTCAGCTTCCCTTGCAAAGGAACCAACAGCACTGACAAGAAGGGAGGAAAGAGATCATTAGACAATTGTCCATGGTAACATCCCTGGAGGAAAAGGGAGAAGAAAGGAGAACTGAAGCAGGGACTACCCAGTCATCATCATTGTCAATATAGTCAGCATCATCTTCATCTTCACCTTCATCTCATCTTAAGAACTGGGCCTCTCTTCTCCCAGCAGCTGTGAGAGGACTAAGACATTGCTGAATCAACAGCATTATTGAAGTGCAACTGTTAGCAGCCTTCCTTCTGCCTCCAAGGTCTGAAGTGGGCTGTTTGAAGAGGGCTTAGTCTGACCTTCCACAACACAGCCAGGCATGACTGCACTGGGGCTCCTCATGGAACACAAGCATTTCAGCAAAACATCAAAGCACAGACTTACACTTTTGAGGTGGACTAAGTCAAACACATCTCCAAACATCAGTAGGTTGCAACTATGTCAGTCTCTTCTAGTTGTGAACATTTTTTTTAGTCAAAGCTAGACCAACTCCAGCTTACATTATTTACATGCAGATCTTCCAAAAGCACAGCATGTTTTTGAAAGCTCAATATTTAATGCCTTCCTCCAGGGCAACATCCTCCCACGAGCAGCAGAGACTGTGGTACCAACATCTGGGGTATTGCCATGGGCCGAGATGACAACACACAGAAAACCAGCAGCAGAACTGCAAAGTGCTCATCTCCCATGACAGCCCAAAAGGTTCATTCATATTTTCTAAATGCAAGACTCTCCAAGAATGCACGTAAATGAAGACAACAACCAGAATTTAAAAAAAAAAAATTACTTTTCCTTTTTTTTGGTCTGGTGCATAATCTTTCATTTCCTCAAACCTGAGAAATATCATGCCAAGTCGGACCTCCACCTGTCAGTGGAGCATAGGAGGCCTTGCATTCAGATGTACTTTCTAAGGAACACTTCAGATGACAGTTTAAATTATGTATTGTGCAGATGGATAAAGAACTAGACCCCATTTCCTCTTTTATTCCATGTTATGTGCTTTTCTCTTGACTGCTGCTGTTCAGGCATCTGATTTTCCTTCACCACCCCCCCCCCCCTTTTTTTTTTTTTGTTCACCTTTTATTATTTCAATAAGCACAAAGATACACAGAGAGAAGCTGATGCAGTGCTGGGAGTTGGGTCTGGCTAACTCTTCCACATGGTGCATCTGGAGCTGCAGACTCCACCCTTCGTCTGATTTATTTTAAAAGCCTGCTGTGTCCATTAATGGAAAATTGGACCCTGTTCAGGCTGTGATGGTGTCCATGGACAGGAAAATGGAAAGTTTCAGATTAAAGCTGCAGGAGACCAGGAAGAAAAATATCTGGAGAATTTAATTGATGGAGGCAGCGCAATAATTGCAGGCAGATATTAAAGAAATGGCAGTCTGTGACCCAAAGCAGATCCTTGGGTCACAAGGAGGGGAGCAGAACCATCTGCAAGGCCACAGGGCTATGGAATTAAAATATTCCTCACCAGCAGGAAGTTCAAACATTTTGCAAAATTGAACACATAGGATAGAGCCACTTTCACTGCAATGTTATTTGCTAACCATCCAAGTTATTCACCTCTTAAAGATGTGAGACATATCTGATGACACCCGTCTGATTTGAGAAAGTGATAGGAATCTTGAAGAAGTAATTCTGCAGTTTCATTAGAATAAAGGGCTTAGAGAAGTCACCTTTGATAAAAACCTGATCAGACATTGGGGAAACCCCTCAAGGTACATGGAAAACAATCTACACTCGGGTTGCTGCTGTTCATTGAGCAGAAGACAATAAATCAGTGAAGAGATTTTTCAAATCCCAACCAAGCTTAGAGCCTAGCAATGGGATTCCTAGGGGGAAAATGAATGCATTAAAAGCTGTAAAACCAAGCAGAATTGCAGCTTTAAAACCCACTGATTGATTTAATAACAATACTGTCCTCATATGATGTTTTTTTCTTTTTTTGCAGTTAACAGTGTAGCAATAAAGTAAAAGTATCACTGTAATTATGGCTACTTATATAAATCTAGTATAGAATACAGGAGAGATGAAACTACTGTGATGAAATGGAAACTTAATTCATTTTACAAGCATCCCCCCCCCAAGAAAACAAAACCTTAAAGAATGCTCTAGCAGAAATCTCATGCCATGGTCTTGCTTTATTGTTTGTTTTTAAACTGTTACATGGAAAATGATGATAGAATTCTATAGCAGGAACATATTTTTGGAGTGGTCAAAAATATTTTGGGCAACTTGGTACCTTCCTATTAAGGCAAGATAACCAAATCTCCAGCCCATGAAAGAATTTGTCATGAAGTGAGTTCATGAAGTCTCCCAGAGAGACCAACATGGTTAAGAGCATGTTCCATTCTCTCCTTTCCCGAAGAAACACAAACATTTGCAAAACCTTTCCAGTCTTTACTTTTGGATGAAATTATTGCAAGGACTAGGAGGTGGTGCAACACAATATTCTATTCTTTTCCTCCTGCTAGCTGAAGCCCCAGCCTAAGACATTGCTATCAGCACAGCCATCTGTTTACAGGAGCTATCCTGTATCTAGCCTGAAGCCCATACAAAGGGAAGAGAGGAACGTGATTGACACAGAAGATTTGATTTGCACCAGTTTAAAAGATTTGGCTTATTAGCTTATTAGCAGAACATGGTACTAGACCCAAGTTACCTTTAGTCTAAAAAAACCCTCCCTGATTTCCCACGATCTGTTGGAGCACCAGATGCTGGCAGCAAGAGGTTACACAGCCATCTCAGCTCTTTTCCATGCATATACTCCTTTAAAACTGACTTTCTGCAGTTTCAAAGAGGGGTTTGAACCAGACTGGTGCCTTTGTGTCACGTTTTCAGAAACAAGAAGAATAAAAAAGGTAAGAGGGATTTTGAAAGGAAAGGGGAAGTTATCCTATAACTTTTACACTTATTTCTGTAGCAGGATGTTAAAGGTTCCTCTGTCAAAATTTTCAGTGACGCTGCCTTTGCAATTCAGCATTTGCTCTGGTGAGCTACACTGCTTCTCTCCAAACATTTCTGAATCACAGAGGGTTTGTTTTATGGGTTTGTTTGTTTGTTTTAACCCAAAAGAAAACACTATAGCTGAGTTTTTTCCATCTGAGAGACTGCAGTAAGCAACTTACCCATACAGACGGCTATTCACAACAGGAGCCATTCAATTCTTTGCTCAGCAATTTTAATATTCCCCTTTGAATACAGCTGAACCACATGAAATTCTGTTGTGTAAGGCTCTCCTTCAAAGCAGAGATTTATTTTCTTTGGTAACAGCTCATCAAGTCTTGAGGCTACAACCATCTGTGTTAATCTCTGCACAGTCTGTTCTTATTCATCATCAATAATAAGACCAAGGAGCACCCATGCCGAAGACAATATGAACAGACAACTATAATAAAGAAATAAAAGCTGCCTTGCTGAAATTTTTAGCTTCTGTGTCTATCCTACATCATAATTCTTTGACCATAACTGGAGACACCAAATGAGGGAAAACAATTAACTTCACCCAAAAGGAGCATAATGTTTGAAAGAAAGTTCAACTATGTTTTCTGAGTGACCATTATGGGAGTGATTTGCAGATCTCAGGCTTTGGCAGGGAGTCAGCCGACAGCAAAATGGAGAAGAGAAGAACTTGGAGGCTGTTTGCTTCTGCCTGCTCAAATTTATTGTGCCTCTTACACTGCAGCCATGGGGATGTTCCCTACTAACTGCTGAAGCTTCCTGCACAAGTAGACTGGGTCGTTCAAATGCTGGCAGGCGAGATCCAGGGCAATGCCTGCAGAGTCACATAACAGTGGTACCTCCAGCTGGATCTCCAGTGACATTGAAATGGGGTTGTTACTTCTGTCATTCAGCTTAAATGGAGAAACTCACTGGAAGGGCTGAGCATGCTGAGCATCCCCTGCAACATGCTGATAATCTTTTTCCAGGCATTGGACTGCCCACAGGGTTGCAGACTTATGGGCATGAAGGCTCTCAATTAAAATTTCTCCTGCCTGCCCAAACCTGAGGGAACTTAATTTGCTAACTTGTGAACTTGTGATGGCAACTGGCACATAGACCTCTTCCCTGAGAAAGCAAAGAACAGACCAGTTTCTAGGTGATCAGTAAGGGAGAAGTGACTCCTTAAGAGATGTTTTCCATGCTTGAGGTCAAGCTCATCCCTTGGCGTCCCAGAAGGTATGTGACAGAGAAACAGCCAAAATCCCTTTTGGTTTCTGTCTCCAGCCAGGGCTAGAGGGGATGATTAGCCAGACTAGCTTGGTCTCCACAGCTTTCAAAGGAAGGTCTGAGAATTATTTGCCTCAAGGTGTTTCCCATCCCAGTCAATAAATGTTTTCTGCTTTTGCCATGTGACTGCTAATTACAGCCACACAGTCCTTACAGTGGACATCTGCAAATCTCCAAAACCCTTCTGCTTAACAACAGCTCCATGCCTGAAACACAGTCCTTTTAGCAGAAACTCCAGCCCTCTTGTCAGCCTAACTGGTGTCAGTGATACTTCTTCTGTGCTTATGCATGGCAAACAGCATTCCCAGCTCTCCACTTTCCATCTTCATTGCCTAATGACCCAGATTCAATCTGAATAACCATTTCCTCCAAACAACATCAACCTTCTCCTTATCAGTTTCAAAAGGGCTGTGCTGGTTGTTTTATTCAGCCAGCTTGCTCCAGGCAGGTGCTGTTCTTACACGGTATCACAAGGCACTGGTTGCCTGCAACTGCAGCATAAACAAACTTGTTGGTGCACCGGCTTTCCCCATCGGCAGTGGTACAGAAATCTGAAGTTTAAGTGTAAACAGGGATCAAACTCCTACAGGAAAATGGGCCTGGCCTTTGATTCCCAAGCTGTACTGGCCCTCAACCAACATGAATCTTAGGGTAGAGCAACCACTTCTTCACCAGCCTCACCTATGGACGTGTAGGTTTTCCTCCCTCTCAAAACAGTGTTTGTCAGGAGTCATGAAAGGTACAGGACTGCTGATGGCAAACAGGAAGCAGAAAAGCTCAAGCATTCAAAGGGTTTCCCACAGCCACATCTGTGAGTGCAGTTATGGGATTGCACCCATTGCCTGGCAGGGGCATAGAGAGAGACACACCCATCTCACGATATTCTGCTATGTACAGCCTTCTCTATAGGGGCAGCAAGTTCACAGCTGAACAAGTCCTGGGCCACATGTTTGCAAATCTTAATGACAGAACAAAAGACAAAATTTACTCATTGTGCTCCCAGTGTGACTTTTAAAGGGGTTTTGTATACTCTCAAATCAAGAACTTAACATGGTGGCTGGCTACTCCCACCTACTGTGGAAGCCAAGGCAATGATTAAAAGGTAGAAGAGTAGTGTGACTCCTTCCCACCACAGATACTGAAGATTCCCAATCTTGGTGATCAAGAGGAGAGTGCAACTTTTTACCAGCATTCTTACAAGAACCAGTCCATTTTCCAGAAGAAATCAAGGCTTACACAAAGACACTTTAGTTAAAAAAAGGGTTAAGCTTCCCAAACCAGGCAAATAATATGGAAATAGTTACACAACCTTCATAGGCTCCTCTAATTCCTTTTTGGGACTAAACAGACATGTATTTGTAATACACCCTAATTTAAAAAAAGCAAAACAAGACCACAAAGAAAAGCCCCAGCACCTACCCCCGAAACCTATGAATAAGAAACACATTTTCAGAAGAAAATCTCATCCTATTTTATATCCTTGTACAAAAGTATGCCAGCCTCAATTTTTTTTAGTCCTGCCCCCAATCTCCTTCCCCTCACCCACGCCTTCTTTTCAAACCAAATGAGCCTGTCCCTGTGTCTATCCTCTGGAACAGGATTAAAGTTTCACACTGAGCCTGCTGCTGGGCTCACAGTAGCAGATGATCTGTTTGAAAGCTGTTCATTCAGCTCTGGGCAAGGCAAATTCACCATGGAGTTTTCTTCAACTCATCATCTCCTTTAGCTTACAGGAGATTGAGAAAACTTTTCCTCAGCACTCAGTGGAGGAAACCTTTCCTCAATACAGCTCCCAGCAACTAACTTTTCTACAATACTTAATAAAGCATTGTTTTCAAAGCATGCGCTCTGTTGACATCACATTTCTTGAATTCTTTAAATCTTGTTTGAGAGTGGGAAACAAACATATGTATATGTATATATATATATATATATATATAAAATATATATATATACTCATCCACCAACTCAGATATAGGTGTTACAAAGAGTAACAGTAAATCAGAACTCTATCCCCTACCAAATATTTTAACAGGTACAGAGCTTCTTTTAAAAAGAAATGTAAAAGTTTTCCTATTGCTTTTTGCTAAGATCACTTGCTCTGCAAATTTTCAGCTTCTATTGAAAGGCTGGCATAAATTCTCTGCCAACACAACGTAGCAATAAGCAACAAAAATTCACTTCAGTGTTAAGTATCAGGTTCATTTAATTAATTTAATAACATTTTCTGCTGGAAGCTATGTTACAGCTGCCAGATCCAGAAGATTGTTTCAAAACAGAATCCCTGTGGCCTGCATTTTTGTAATCCACTTGTAGTCCATATCCAGCAGCTTTACTCTTCAAGTCTTCTTTTGATGGCACTTGGCTTTAAGCAGATGCCCTCTATGATGAAGGCCAGCCACATGCATGAGTCATGCCACTGCAGTGGATAACAAAAGCCTTGTCCCAATTACTTTGTAAGAAAAAAAAAGACACTTGGAAAATAGGTATAAGCAAGGTAGGATCAAAAAGGTAGGACATGATTCAGGACCATCTCTGTCAGTGATTTGATCAAAACCAGTAGATGTGAAAAGGGCATGATGGGACAGCCTCCAGCACCTGCTGCCTTTTAGAAAGACCAGCACACTCCATTTTTTCTCTCTAGTCTCACGTGTTGACAACCCAAGAACAGTAAATTCCTTCAATTGCTGGATACCAATCGCTGTGGAACGTTTTGTACGAGCTGAGCTACAGACCCAGAGCTTTGCATTCAGGCATTAATCAGCGTCATTGCTTCTCTGCAACCTAAAGGAGCTCCTCCTTCCTCAGAGCTGTGTGTTTGGCACTTTGTATTTTTGACTGACTCAAAAAAGGTCAATTAGATATAAATGGTCCAACCTTGCACATTCCTGCTTCAAATTACTTAACATAATTGTTCATGAGTCTTGCAAGAGCCATTTTAGGCTGGAGCTTCTGAGGGTTCCTGCTTTGAAGATCACTTTAACAACCCTGAAGTGTGTTCTTTATTATGCAGCATCCCTCCTTCTGTGGCAGAGCTGAATGGAAGACCAGGGCACTGCTTTCTCAGGAAATCACCAGGTTTGCTCTACCCCATCCCCTCCAGTCCCCAACCTCTGCAAGCAGCCAGTAGTGCCTGCCCTGCCCACATTTCTCCTCTGCTGCCATTGCCTGCTCACCCAGGTCTGTGAGGACCAGGGAGCCCAACCAGCTCTGTGTCTCTGCTTTCTTGGATGCTGCTGGTGGGAACATACACCTTCCCAAGGGCAGTGGTGGAGAGCCAGGTTCTTCTTTGCCATTCCAGAGCTGACCTTTAGGTTTGTATGACCTGCTCTGCACTGGCAGCTGAGATGCCATTTTGGGGCTTTGCAACTGCTGCTGGTGACCACTCCTGGCTGGCACTCCCAACTCAGCACACACGTGTTGAGAAAGGCACCACTTGTTCCAACAGCCAGAAGTCCCCACCACTGCTTGCCCCACCACAGGGCTGGCCCTTTGATAGCTCACTGTGAGCAGCACCGAACCAGCCTTTGGTTCACAGAACTCCCCCAGAGGCAGATGCCACACTGGAACCTGGCCCTGCTGCCCCCTCTGCCACAGTCTGAGCAAGAAGGACACCAAGCCATGCCTTCGACTCCTTAAGACAAGTCCAAATATGCAAAGACAGATTTTTAAGGCCACTGAGCTCTAATTCCACCCTAATCTGAGTTTTCAGCAAGACTGATGAACTTCATGCTACTCCACAGGGTTCAGAGGGTACTGAACCAGTTGTGTCTGCCAGAGGAACCCAACTCCACTGCTAACTGTGGTTCTTTGATTTGCTTATGTAGCAATCAGTTTAAACCTGTGCTTTTTACTTACCTCAAGTTGAGTCTCAGAAATGCAAGCAGGCTGCGCTAAGGCACAAAAAATGCAAGCAGAAGTTAAACAGTTCAGTGTCATTCAACATGCGTGAGTTAAATAAAAAGGCAGCTGCCTTACTCTGCAGGAG
The DNA here is from genome assembly GCF_963513975.1 of Fringilla coelebs. Taxonomy (NCBI): domain Eukaryota; kingdom Metazoa; phylum Chordata; class Aves; order Passeriformes; family Fringillidae; genus Fringilla; species Fringilla coelebs. The sequence continues at coordinate 48,118,277 of NC_140028.1, read as the reverse complement.
GATACTAATGCAGTATCTGCAGGCACTGAATGCCCCCAGAGCCCAGACAACAGAAATGCCTGCTGCAGCCAAACAAGCTCCCTGCAGCCATGCCAAGATGCCCTCTGATCAAAGTGCTATTGCAACCCTGGCTGTTGGCTTGGCCTCTGCCTTTCCACTGAGACCACCAGCAAGAAAGCAAATGGGTGTTCTGCACATTGCTATGAACAGCACAGGCAAGATAGTGAAAGAAAAAAAAAACAGACTGCAGCCTACCCTTGAAAGTTATGCAAGAAGAGAGGTACAAGATGAGCTTTTCCCACAGCAAGGGTTCCAGCTATGATTGCAAAACCTCGGCAGTCACGTAGGGACTCTTCCATGAGGTCTCCTAGGGTCACTATTCACTTCAAAGTCAGCAGAAAGGTGGCACAGCAAGGATCCTACTGCATTGGCACAACTGGCTGGCAGAGAGAATTGTCTGGGGAAAGCCAGAATGCTGCAGCCATCACTCCCAGCACTGTCTGGAATGCCACGAGGACCCATGGCTGGCTGTGTCATGGCTCACTGGCTGCATGGGCCCAATTTCCCATGTGGATCATGCTGGTTTCTGGACTAGTGCTCAAGTTCAAGCATTTATTTTTTCATGCTTGTCCCTCTCTTCCCCCTTTCTTCCCAAACCTGAGTTTTAGCACCTGGCAAAAAAATGGCTCACGCCAAACTCAAGCCGGAGTGGGACCCAATGTACCCAGACAACATGTCCATGTGAAGAGACCTTTTGTGATAGACTGAGACAAGCTTAGGTACAATATTGACCAGAGTACTTTTATAAGCTTCTCTTTGCAGCAATTTTTTTTTTTGAAAACCAACTAATCTCTTTCTAAAATTCTCCAGTCATAGAAACTGACTGCAAACATTTGTAAAATTTACCTTCCTTCTTAACCTATGGTGTTTTACATGAAATTAAAATGTAGCCATATTTTCAAGCCCAGCTGGTGGAATTTGTTAGACTGAAGCCTCCAGTAACTGTAGCCTTGTAGAAACCATGTGTCTTGTCTAGACTAGCTACCCAGTTTCTATCCACAGAGAAATATGCACTTCCTAACACAGCAATCCATTCAAGAAGGATCATCTCTGTGAGGGCAACCCTCTTTCCATTGACCATGGAGGAAACTTGGTCAGCTTAGATTGGGGGGCTACACTTTACATATCTAACAACAAGTGAGACAAGTCTCTTTCCTCATTGAAGATTTGTTATCAAGTTCCTTTTGCCATGTAGGCCTTTCCCACAATATAAACTCATCATTTAATATTACTTTCACATAGATTGCAGGCTCTAATATATCAAGACTAATTTCTAACAGCCATTAAGCAACCAGAAGTGAAATTACTTTAAGAACTCTTGAGATTAATTTCCTTATACTCTTTATGACATTCATTCAAGGTTCATGTTCTTTGTTTCCTCTTGCAATAATTTAGGAGACAAACCACTGCTGGGAACAGTACGTGTCCCTCCACCCCCTCCAGCTGACAAAAATTGGCAGAGTTCAAGAGAAATCTCAGCAAATGGGAGAGAAAAAAATTCACAAAGAGCAATCATTACAGATATTGAGATTTATTGCTGATTTTCCCTTTCTGAAAGGCTGTCAAACTGCCACAGTTCCAGAAGGGGATTATCTCCACAAGCCCTTTGGCCTCAGTCCCTGTGCCAGTTCAGACAACATGACTAGAGACCTGTGTGTGGCAGCTTGCTGCTTACAGAACAGTTGGAGGCAAAATCCATCCTTCCAGATCCTGAATTTATACATTGTTTGGTATGACCTGCTGTCTGCTTCAAACAACAAAAAAAAGCCACTGGGGGCATCCAGTGGGGAATGCTGCTTTTCCTGAGTTTAGCTCCCTGTGCAAGAAGCTGCTACTGAGTGGTGCTCACACAGAGCCATCAGCATGATACAGTGCAGATTTTTCTTTACCACATCAATCTGATATAGTTGGTCTTGTGCTTTGAGGCAAAGGCTCCTTACCATCCTTGCCAGATATGCTGCTCCCTTACTAACACTATTAATAGCATAGGTTCTTTTCTTAATTAAAAAAAAATTAAAAATAGATCCCTCTCCTCATGTTTGGTTGCACTTCTTCATTCCTGCTGCCACTTTTTTTCATGATAGTCTCTAGGCTGCAAGTCAGCTCTGTTCCAACTGGTGAGATCTGGTTCCTCTTTATGTGCCTGTCCTTTCAGTGTAAACAAGCAATGCTTCTCCAACTCCACCGACCACAAGGCTGCAAACAAAGTATATGACAAATTTAGCATCATGCAAGTCCTCCTACTTGATATGAAAAGCTATTATTTTATCCAAACACATTCCAACCTAGAGACAGTAACCCAGGTGATTTTTTCATTTGTCTTGCTAAGAAAATGCTGAAACCCAAAATATCTTATTTAAATGATGTCATCAGAAACTACCTTTCCTGTGTTTTCGGGCTGGTGCTATTCAGTAAAAATGCACAGACAGGAATCTAAATGGAGAAGGTTGCCCCTAGTTACAAGAATAGCTGCATACCCCTACACTAGCAAGAATAGGAAAGGAAGGCAAGAGAGTTTGAACCTTATTAGCCTATTGATTCCCTCTTGCAATTTCTGTTTGTGTTCTGCCCTCAAACTTGCCACTTCACAACATCAGGAGGAGATGTAAAGCTTAGGTTTTGTGGACAAGGTGAAATCTGGGAAAACGTTTTTGTGCTGGGGTGATCCCATTGGCATAGTGAGGCCAGTAGATATTCCTATTTTTGCCACTCTTGGTGAGGTGAAAGGAGCTGCCCCAGCCAAAAAGGCACATGTGCCCAAGCACTTCTTTCCTGTGCTGCTCACAGCACAGCTGTGGCACTAAGGCTGCTCCCCAAGGGTCAGCCTAGGAGCAGGGCTCCAAGTCAGGATGAATGGTTTTACAAAAAACTTCCCTTAAATATGCTATCAACCCACTCAATGCATGCAATAGTTAATAATCCCCAAGTCTCCTCTGTTATCTCTCACAGCTGACAGGAATATGGTAGGATGCTGACTCTTCTCTCCTTTTAGAACAGTGCAAAGCTAAGTGTACTGACCTTTCATCTTAGCCCCATGGCTTAATTAGCTTATGAAACAGAAAAGCTCCTTACTGAACTTTATAAACAAAACAAACTTCTGTTAAGTTCATTTCTAAGAGTACTTTTTTTTTCCCTTGGAAAAAAAAAGCATGTAAAGCTGAAGGCTTTTTGGTCTAATAGCATTACATTCACTTAAATCTTAGCTTTGGTGAGCTGTTTTAAAAACCACATAATTGCCCTTGTTTCCGAGAGGAAAAAAATATTGTATAACAACAGCACAATATCTTACAATTGCACAGTAAACAGCCCTGGAAAGTAGGTGCTACAGACAGTCTGTGACACTCCACTGGGAAGAGAGAATAGCTTTGGTGTGGAATTACCAACAAGCAGCAAAAGGCTGCAAGGGCTGCAAGCTTTTCATAAAGGGTCTAAATCACTGAGTCTGGCCACCTGCAGTTGGTAACAACATCTGAGTGCTTTTTTCTGGAGAGGGTTAACCCCCATGTCTTACTTCAGCTCCAGTTATAAACACACACTATGCATTAACTCCTTTGGAATCTATGGTTGGATAATATTCCCTTTATCTTAAAGGAAAAAAAAATCCAAAACACTACATACAGAAGACCTTAGAAAGTTTTTTCCTGTTTCTATAGTTGTGTTGTTTTCTAAATTTTTAACAGAGATTAAAAAATAAATCTGTCTCTGACATATCATTTCAAAAATGAGACTGGCAATTATGTACAAAAGATAAACAGCCCAGCCTTGTTCTGTAAAAAGATGCCTGTACCAGAGCTGCTCTTTAATATCATATGTCTTACATCAGAGAAGAAGAATCCCTTTCTGAAAGATTTGAAATCTTGGGATCCACATGCCCATGCAGTCCAAATTACTGGGCAAATGGAAACCATTGTTATATCTTCAAGATGAAGCAGAGCAAAAACCACGGCTCAGTGCCAGCCCTTGATTTTACCTTCATTTTCCCATGTGGCAAACCCTCCAGCTTCTGTTTATAGTGGGGTGACAGATAACTGCACTTGCCCATAGCTCAAAAATTAACATATGATATTGTCCATGACCACACTGGAGCAGCACTAAAATCCTCAGTGATTAATGTTCTCATGAGTACTTTGCAGCTGCTATCATCCAACAAACTATTTCCAGAGCTTTACTGCTAAGTCAAGGCACTGCCAATGCACAAGCACTAACAGAATTAAAATTTAAAAAATAAAGAAATAAAAGAAATAGTTTTCTTTTTTAATTATGACAATCAAAGGGTAACAGTGGCCCAAGGGCTAAAGCAAATTTCCTTTTAAACATACAGATGTGTTCATCATAGAAGTTTTAGTCCATATAGGGCAGGTGGCATGTGTGCAACTACATGGGTCTGTGTGCTCACATTAACAAAGGTGTACATTAATAAAGGTACACATGAATTTTTAGTGCATATGTCAGTGAATACAGATGTATAATCAAAGCCTGCCTCTGGCACACATGTGACAGACCTGCACAAACACATGCAAACGTGGTGAAGAGCAGCAAGTTAATGGTCTGGACTAGGAATGTTTTGTAGGTGCTTTGACATTGGTTAAGTCTCTGACATGCACAGGCAGCATGTATTTCCTAGAGCTAAAAAAAAAAGCACAACTTACTTTAGCATTTGAGACTACATGTGCCTAAAATGCAGATAGGAGTCCATATCAACACATAAGTAAATGGGGCCAGTCTGAACTGGAGATTCTCCTTTCTATAAGGCTCTTATCACACCTGAAGAAAGGATATGCAAATTCCATTCAGTGCAGAGCTGAATCTTTAGGATGGCAATCAAACTGAATGAATCATGAATCAAGTAGAAAGAAAGAAGCTTAAAGCTTTTCAAAAGTAAGTAGATTTTTATTTCCATTAACAAATCTGTTCTCAGAGACACATGCCTAACCCCATATTGAGAAGTTATTTGCATGGCAGAAGCATTTAGGAGCATCAGTCATGCTCTGTGATTCTCTTTCCTTTTGTGCTACAAAAACACAGATCAAAACCACTGCCTTGGACCAAAGGAGCTTGCACCCCAATCCTTTCTATTTCTACCTAAAAAATTCAGGTTAGGTGATTTGTACTGTGTGGCCACACATTAAAAAAATCCAGATACAGCTCCGGACAAAGTTCATCATCATTATTTTTCTCCAGTTTAATTTTATGCATTCACAGTGCACAGTGTGTTAGGGGAACTTGAATGCACCCTCTTGGTTAAAAAGATACTGTCAGCAAACCTTGACTCCTGTGTTTTACTTCCAGTTCCACCACTAAATTGCAGCATGACTTTGAATGGGTCATTTATTTGCCTGCTGCATCCATTTGCCTCACTGTAAAATGTGCTGAGTGAATTGTGGTGAGGCTTAATGTCTAAAATGTCCATGTTCTCCCACAGAGGCAAAAGAAACACTCTTCTATTACTGTACTGCATCCATCATTGCACACCTGGTTCTCCTTACATGCAAAATAATACCGACAGCAATAGAACTTGACATTTAAAAATATTTCCACTGAATATTTCACTGTGTGAAAATTCATCTTTACTGTTAAAAAAAGCTCATGTAGGCACTTACCAAGAAATTGTTAGTACATTGGCAGTCATGACAAAGAAGAACGGTGATAAGCAAGCAGTGATAACCTGTTAAATTGAAAAGAAGGAAAAAACACGTTGTGAACTTGTGATATCACAAATGAAAACTAAAATACTTTTGCTGAAATTCAATTTCCACGTGTGCAGTCATATCTTCTTCTTTCAGTTGAAGATAGTATGATAGTCACACATCCCAATGTGATTTTGACTCTGACAGAGTCCAGGACAGAGCAGAGGCAGGGAACCGGAGCAGGGGATCCCTCGTCACATATCCCAGGTGGCCTGGCCTAGAAGCCTACTGGCTTCTACTTGTTGACAGCAGACTGGGGAGAGCAGTCGGATCCCAGCTTTTTGAAAAGCTTTATATTTCTGAGGAGAACAAGAGCTTGAAATGTGTTTGTAGGTGTATAAAAAACCAAAAAAATTTACAGGGTACAGGGTTAAGAAAAACAACACAACTTCAGGAGGTTTATGCTACAAGTCTCTCATTACCCCAGGTGTTCTGGGCAGAGAAACTAGAGACAAATGACTCTGCTTTCCAAGTCCTGATCCCAGAAACAGCTAGATCCTGACATACAATGGTGTGTAACAGATCCCTGCCTCAGCAGCTACGGAGCCACCACATCTGCAGCCTGCATGCAGTTTTGGATGTTTTGCTGCCAGATGGATAATGTAAAATGGAAAGAGTTCAAAGAACAGTGACAGAGTCATTAGATGGGGGGATTGATTTTCAGTCAACAGTTAGGATAAGCAATGCCTGTGGGAAAGGAAGACTTGGTAGTGGTTTACAAAACTTGGGAAACACAAGCGCTGAGGAATGAAAGGAACTATTTCAGTTAATACAAAATTGCCCAAGGAAAAAGATGAAATTAAGAAACAAAACATTTAAACAATTATCAGCTAAGATTTCCTAATCATTGTTTGCCTAGTCAACTCCCAAGGGAGACAGCAGAAACTTCATTCTGTAATCTATTACTTGTTAAAGCATTACTACATGTGCAGTAAGGAAGAAAAAGCCGTTTTAGAGTAGATTCTGGGCACCAGAGCTTGGACTAGCAGTCCCTTAGTCAATACCTGCTGCAATTGTTATGGCCACATTTTAAAAGGCAGGCTCTGAATCTGCCTGGAGTGTAATCACTGCAGGATCACATGCAGGAGTGGCAGGTGAAGGAGAGAAAGTTGTGTGTCCTCTCTCTAGGGTCCCACTCTATGAGTGAGGTGGAGAGGGGACAACAATCTAAATGCAGCAGTGAGACCAAGCAATGGCACAGGAGCAAAGGTGCTCAGTGGGGACTACGCAAGGCGTGCCTCCTCTGGCCTCTTTGGGGATGTTTTCTACTTTAGGGTGAGTCAGGCGTGCAGGTGGCTTTTTTCTTCCTAGATATGACCATAACTCACACCCTGACTATTCTCTATGTGCCTGTAGCCCAGGCCCCTGTCAGAGGAAATGAGGCAGGAGATGGACTTGATCCAGACAGGACAATACACAACTGCAGGCCCACTTCATCCCTGCTCAGCAACCAAATTGCTGGTACCAATACAACCACAGACACACCTCCTGATACAAGCTTCATCTGATTTCAGTGTTTTCACACTTCCAGCCACAAAAATGTACAGCACAGGCAATGCTGTATAGCTCCAAGCCAACAGAAAAAGTTGCTCCTACTGCTAGGGAAAATCAAAGATATGTATCTATTCCTAAAGCCTTGTATCTATACATGTAAGCAAACATACAACTTCACCTGCATACTCAAAAGAGACTGACAGAGGACCAGTCACAGAGAGTTATGCTTCAAAACTCAAGATCATATTGCAACTGTGCACATTCAGTGGCCTGTCTCATACTTATTTGCAGCCAGAGAGAGCTGACACCTACTCCAAACAGTAGAAGTTGACTATTTAGGAGCTGAATCTTTCATACACTTGACCTAAAAACCAGCTGTGAGCCTGAATATCTATTAGTTCAAAACCAGTGCTCTAAAGTAAGTTTGCATCTTGTTCTAGTGGGCTGGGTTCTCCCCTTACAAAGAGGATGCACTGACCTACAAGGAACCCTTTCTCATTTACTCTGGTGTGAAGGCTTGTGGAATTAACTGTACTGAGCTTATTTTAGGTTAATGTTAACTTATTACATAAAATATACAATACCAATTACTGACCATGTAAACAGAAACTTACAGAGGATGGCAGCTGTGGTACGCACTGAGCGTTCTTTTCCTTAAGCTCATCTCCTCAAAGAAACTCAAGTGCTGTGTTTGAGAAGTGCCACAAGCTAAAGTTGTGTCACCCACTCCCTTGTTGAGCCCTGTTTATTAGAATCTTGAGAAGAGGCCAAGGGCAGAGAAACAGGCATTCAAGAAACCTCTGAAAACAGGCCCTATCAGAAACAATTCACCATTCTACTGTGATCATCCCAAACCTCTGCAAAAATGCAGGCTGTAGCCTTTTGGACTACTGCAGCTGAACACTGTTGTATTTTTGAGAAATTATGTAAGAGTCTCTCAGTGCCAAAGACAAACAAAATGTGGGTTGGAAGAGCGCATGAAGTAAGTGTGTGTAAGGAAAGAAAAACAAATCACAAACAAACCGAAAGGAAAAGACGTTGCTACAATGTCTATCTTTGATGATTTATCTAAAAGAAGAATACGTTTAAAAATGAAAAACAAGTTTTCAGAGAAGCTAACAATGTAAGTTGTTCCAGGGGAAGAATCTAAATCCTAGGGACACAGTAGAGAAGGTAATTTTCCTTTAAGTACATTTCAGTATTATCTGAAGTGTTTTAAGTGCACATTTAGTTTGAAAAAAACACCCCACCTACACTGATGCTCTGAATGGCCTTAAAAAAAGAGAAAGAAAAACCAACAAAATAAATTCACAACAAGCTAAGTGCAGTAATCTTTCATTCTTCACTTTAAAGGTCACAGTTGTTCTCCTAAGCATTTAGATGCTTTAGTAAAAGGAATGAGCTTTCAAGACAAAAGAAAGCAAGTTAAAGGGCAAAGTAAAGTTAATGATTTCCAAATATATTTTGATGCTCAATCTGTGAAACTAAGAGGTGGAAAGGAAGATTTTAATTAGCTATAATATGCCTATTTTGAACAAACCTCCCCAAGATTTTGACATACAGTCACTAATTCTATCATATTGTACAAGCTGGATGGTTGAACGCCAACTATTTTGGAAACAGGAATAGCTCCATGGACCCTGCCTACTTTTAAAGGAGCTGTGATCAGTCAGTATTACGAAAGCTACTTTAAAAACATTCATAACCGGAAATTTTCTTACAAAATTCTGACACAGCTTTCGATGATTAGGAAAAAATTCAAGCGTAGCATAACTTAACAAAACATTTCCATCTGAGCTGAAATTTTTCCTAAGAAATCATTTCAAACCCTTCCTTGCATGAAAAATCAAATCAAAACAAAACAAAACAGCCTCCCCTCAAGATTGTTACTTAAAATAAATCAGTCTAAGTTTATTCTGTCATTCCATTGTACTGCAAAAATAAGACCCATTTTAAAGGAACACTTTATTAACACCTATTTGTCTTGGTTCCAGCTATTTCTGTAGTTCCAATCACTGAGTTATTCACAAGTCATCTTAAAAATAACCAAAAATCTTGGCATTTCGAATTGTGTTTTGTACCTCAAACAAAACCAGTTCTAGTTCTTTACAGTATGTATCAGCATTGCAGGAAATAAGTGTATCCTTGATACTTCTCTGGGATTAGGTCTGAGGAGAGTGGGTTGATCCCCTCCACACAAGAAAATAGTCAGGGAACAAAACACATAAATACTCCAATATTCTTCACATAAATACTCTAGTACAAGGGCTAAACAGGAACCAGGGGAAAAAACAGAGAGCAACTCAGCCAGTTAGAGGTTTCAAACTTATGGGTTACAGGAGATCCCCAAATTCAGGTCCCCATATAAAAGGTGAAAACTCCAGGCGTCCGCATTATTCTGGGAAACAGAGAAGGGCTCAGGTGCCATAAAACATTCCACACATTGCTTACATTGCCATTTACATTTAACAAGCTCCTATCAAGGATAACACAGCACTCAGCTTCAGGATCTGAAGAAATTAATTCAATTCCAGAGCTCTAGAGTTTGCCCCTTGCCAGGCTGAATTAATGGCAACTAGAAAAAGAATGGCATCGTTGAAATGCTGGGTAACAGACTAAGATCCATGATGCAGAAATATCCCAATGTGTGGAAGAACTTGTTGCAGAGTAGGGATAAATTCAGGACATAAAATCACTTCTGCACAGGAAAATAGTAGGCATAGGAAAAAATGTGCCCCGACGTGCCCACTTTTTCTAAATCTGCGTTAGTGTTTCTTGAGTGGAGGGAGGCAAAATTGCCACTAGCTTTAAAGGGTTCCCAAGGAACTTGGATAGACAGACCACTGCACAACTCATGATGTGAATGATTTCCTCCTTTCACCCTATCACTTTATAGTCAGACAAGAAAAAATTTTCAAAGAGAAAGTAAAATTTGTCTCATAAGTGTTGTTTTAAGAAAATAGGAGGGGAAGTGGAATTTATTTTAGAATAAGAAATTAATTTAGTTTACAGATAACAAAATGAAAAATAAAGACTGGAGAATTTCTTGCTGTAGACCTTAAGAACAGGTAAGATAATTATTGAGCCAGCTTCCCTCTTAGATGTTTTTCTTGAACATATAACATCAGAAAATTCTGATAAGTCTGACATATGGCTTGAAGATAGGAGATGGCATCCTAAGGGTTCCTGGTCCTTGGCAATGCACAAATTTGGATCCTGGGAGATGAAGGAATGTAGAACTCTGCATTCTTTGCTGCCTTGAGTTCACTGACCATCTGTGGTTATACCACAGACTCTGGAGTGTCCAATTTCGATCGGTTCAAACCAGACATCACTGGCCAGATAAAAGTGTCATTCTTGACCAAGCTATCATGGATCCCCTTCAGCCCTGACTTTACAATCACTTCAGAGAAAGATTTTCAGGCTGCAGAAGCTGGCTGTAGATTTTGAATATTTAGCATTTCTGAGTTGTTCAGGAAGATATTGTTTATATAGCCAAGAACACAGATGAGGACATTTTCAAAATTTAGATTCTGATTTAATCTTTCTATCTGGAATGGAAAGATGTGGTGGGGATTTAGTCCTGACATGACCATGATTTGTTAATATTAGCACTCTACTTGTACATTCCATATAAAACTATGTTTTCTCTGAAACTTTTAAACTGCTAAGAAGTTAAATGTCATAGTTCTCACTGTGAAGTGAACACAGAATACTTTACAAAAAATTTCTTTAGTTTGTGTACATAGAGCCAATCCTTGTAACTTCATTTCCCCAAACGGCCAAAACCTCTGTCCTTACAAAGACGTGTATTTTTTCCAAAGAGAGTGTTTTGAAACGGCTCATCAAGTTCACTCACTGTTCAAAATAAATCATTCTATTTACCATTGGGTCATCTTCTCAAAACATCAGGAAAAAGATCCTGATGTACGTAACCTTTGTTTTCATTCTACAGTCGGAATTAAAGTAATATCAAGCTTTTTATAGACATAATATTTGTTCTGTCCCTCTTCTGCGTGGTTTAACCAGCTGCTAAGATAATCATCAAAAGTCACCAGGGAAATGGATCATTGTTAGGGCCACTGAAAACAGCAACATCAAGATAATCCAGTACTACCAAAAAGATAAAAATTACAGCAGGCAAACATCAATAACAACACATAATTTTTTTCTTGAGGGAGAGCCACTGAAATAACTTCCCAGATTTCAGAGTTATATCTGCTTTGTACATATGTTTCCTGCAGAGTAAGCATATGTTACATACAAAATGTTTCCATGCCAGGAATGGAAATATGTCCAAAACCCCCCAAAATCTTCAGAAAAGAAAAAAAGAACAACTAATATTTTAATGCCATCCTCGGTATTCATTAATTCACATGAATTTTCTAAGCTTTTAATACCATTTCTCTTTGTTTACGTACATTTTCCATCTGAGGCGTTCTACAAGCCATATCCATCTAGCTCTCCTCTACTTTCCTTCATCCAAATTTGAGACAGCAAAACATTGCCAGACGGGTAAATTCTCTGCACCTTAGCAAGAATGCTTTCATTCACACACATCCAGCAGCTGCAGAACCAGTTGAACAGATGAAGGCATTTACTGGGACGACCAAATACACGGAAGAACACTGAGGGATGGGGATCTCTGCTGTCCAAACCCCAACTGATGTGGTCCAGCATGTACTGCCAAGTCTTTTTAAAATAACCCAGACTTGAGAGGTGTTTATAGAGCAGGTGCTGACTATGAGGTTTCAAGCGGCAGAAAGTCAGCAATGTTTAAGGAGAGGCACCGATGACCACCCGTAAGCTCACTGATTGTGCAAGGCTGGTACTGTCACTGGAAATCTGACATGAGTTGGCAGCAAAAATCCCTGCTAAATATGACAAACATGGTACATCCCCTCCCTTACAAGAAAGAGAGGATGTCACTAGAACTAATGTCAAGTCTGACTAGATTGCTGGCATTTGGGCAGGGAAAAAAAAAGTACAAACAAGTGTGCAGAAAAAACCCTATTTTTTTCCTATGGTGACCAAACAAAGCACTGTTAGCAGCAGCAGATACTGTGCACAGGAGATGTCTTCCATTGCAAGCAGAATTAAGCATCTGAATGAATCCTGCATGCAGAAACAGACCAAAATCAAAGTAGCATTCGCTATTTAGTTTTAGGTCAGCTTTGGAGATGATGACAGAAAGAAACTTCTCTGGAAGCTCTCAATTATATTGCCTATTGCAATGACAAAACTTTCCATTAAATCATTAGAAGCTCAAAGGCTTTTCACAAATCGGTTTTACAATACCAAGGTCAACCTCTGGTAAAAAAAGATACAGCAAATTCAGGCGAAATTCCTCTGACCGACTCTCTTTTAAAGTCTCCTCTCCCTAGATATCCATTTTGTTGTATTAATCAATACAATGAAACAAAGTCTGAGACCTTTCAATTTTGTTCTGAGGGTCTGTTGTTACCAATCAAAAAGCAAGACAAAATTTGCTGCTTAACAAAAGGGCTTCAGGCGATAATGCAGCCCCTGAAGAAGCACTACTAGTAAATCCACTGACAAGGAAAGGGTTTCAGTCAGTCACACACCTTTTTCCGAGGCAAAGTAATGAAGCTTTGAACCTTGAACCACTAAAATAATAGCTCTTCCCAAAAGAAGCAGTAATGCCATGATCCTGCCTGAAAAGCTGAGGAGCCCAAACAAGGGAAAGAAACAATTCAAATTGAAATAGATTGGAGGAAAGGGGAAAGCACAACAGGCTTCACTCTTGCTTCTGCCCATTAGTTTAACACTAACTCGAGCACATCTGCCGTGTTACCCTCAGCCTGACCGAAGTGTAGACATGCCCTGAGGGATTTCATCCCCTGACAGACTTAACTGTCAGCCTATGAAATCAGCAGACAATGCAAGAAGTTTGTGCATTACAGCATACTTAGGTGCATGCACATTGCTCATAGGATGAGCAATGCTCTGCTCCACTCTTCTGAAGGAAGAAAACCCTTTAACCCTTCTGAAATACAAGCTGCTCCTTAAAGGATAACCTGGTGATGCTGGCACCATGGCAACAGTGGCACCATGGCAACGGTGACAGTCAGTACCTTCATGATCCACACAGCTTTGATCCAGCCACACAGAAGTTTTTTCAGCTGCTGTAAATTTCTTTGAGAACATTTATTTCATATTTGCCCAAATGCCTGCACTCATCTCCTTCTCTAAAGCATCTATTTTCTGAAAGGAGGTTTTGGTCACTCTTTTCTGCCTTTTCTTTAAATTTTATCTTTTTTCTTTCTATGGCTTTTTTTTAGCATTATAAAAGCAATGATGGTAATATCCAGGGGTTAAGAACACAATTAATTCCATGTATTGTGACTCAAAAGCAGGCAGAGTTTCAACATGCCTTAGCAGAGTTTCAAATGCCTAATGATAATGATAAAACTTAGTTCTAGAGTAAATAAGTCTATCTGTTTTTCATAGGAATAGATTCTGAAAAACCTTAAAATCACCTACATGTTACATTTAAAATATAGAACATACTAAAAGCAGAGGGAGAGGGTAGTTCAAATGACACACAATCAGCAACTTGCCCTCAAAAATATTTTCACAACAAAAGCAGGACAAATGCATGCCTCTAGAAAAATCATCTAGATATTTTAGGGTGGTTTCTCTTTTTTACATTACAAATACCTAAATTAATAATCTCTGTACTGCAGATGAATATTTTGATATATTAGCTTTTTGACTACTATGAGAAAATAAGATTTCCTAATTAGCCCTAGTATGTGCTTAGAGAGAAGATAATCCTTGCATTTCTGTGGCTGAGTACCTCTATGCAGTTCCAGTATTTAAAGAATTAGGTATGCATCCTCTACCTTCTATCACATTGATGAAGATTTTTTTCAGTGCTGTTTTCTGTAAGTTCTTTTTTTTTCCCAGGATTTGATGACCAATACAACCATGATGCTGATCCTACAAGTGCAAGGTGGGACCAACAGGTGGCTGCATCCTTAAAGCTTCCTTAAAGTCCTTGAGCACCCTGTTTTACCAGATTAATACATGATCAATGTACAATCCTTTCAGATTAATATGCTACAGTTACTAGTTTTTAGCCCTGAGCATCATGTGAATATCAAAAGAACTGCTGAACTGCTATCTAACATCATCATTTTTTAATTCTGTATAAGACAAAAGTGGCTAAGCTATTGTGTTTGCACCATATGTACCTCAGCAGCAGTTTGGCTGCAGGAGGAAATGAACCATTAAGGTTTCATTTCTTGCCTTTGAATCACGTCTAGAGAATCCTCTGCCTTCACCTCTTTGAGGTATGTGCCACCTGTCTTGTTGCTCTCAGCCATACTAAGGCTTTAAATATAGCTCATAGATGGCCATTTTGGATCCTGGCCTTAATTTTCTTGTCTCTCTAGTGTTGTTTTCTTTTTTAAACTTTATAATAGCCACCAGATTTGATGAGTATTTCATGTTGCAGAAACATCTTACAATGATAAACTACAGTAAGGAAAGCAGGATATGTGGATTACAGAGTGCAATTAGTAGAATCTATGTAAGAAAATTCTCCTCTTATGAGAAACAGGATATCATGGCCACATTTACAATGATCAAAGAGGAATTTCCTATACAGCAAGACCTACATCTACCAATGTATAAACATGTATCTCTATGTGCATTTACGTATAAATGTATACTATTTATGTACACACCACAGAAATATATAAACATACATGACTGATGAGATAGGACAGAATTATTACAAGCACATTATAACTTATTCTGCTTTCCTCAAAAAAAAGTCATACATTTAAAGAAAGTCAGAATGCTTTGCTCCTTGGAAAATACCACATTGGGTTGAAAATTATGGTGATTGTAATGATTTCCTTCTGAACATCAAATAGCCACTCCACACTACCTTCATTCAGACATAAAGATCAGAATTTCTGAGCAAAGACAAAGCCACAAGAAGAATCATTTGCCCTCTACTATTGGAGATAGTGGCCAAAACATCTATTTTCCCTTCTAAGACTAAGAGCTCTAGCAGTGACACCAATCTTCAGCCTATAAAGTGGCTACTGTACAGAACCCAATTTTAACAGTACCTCTGCTCACATTTTAAATATTTCTCTTAAAGGCGCCCATCTGTAATCCAGATACTGTTATTACTTTCAGAGTTCCAGTTCTGGAGACACAAAGGGAACAGCCTGCACAATTCTTGTAATTGCTGTTCCTAAGTGTGCCTTGCTGATCTGGAAACACAATCAATCATGATCCAAACAGGTGTGTGCACATGCTCCAGACTAACAGCATCTGTTCAGGTCACTTCTGCAAACAAGAGGCGCAATCCATACAGCTGAAGCTTTGCCAAGTAAGGACAACAAAAGTCATTTAATGGGGGGCACAAGACTTCTTTATACCAAATAAATTTGATTTTCTTTGAATTTGCTGAGAAGCATTTTGCCCATTCTTGCTATTTCACCAAATTAAACGCTCCCTGTTTCCTGTAGATCCTTCATGCATTATAATGCTTAACTGCAGTTTTCCTGTATCTTTTCAGCCTGTCAAGGAGTCTCTTTTGCTTATATGCTGCCTCATTACTGCAAAAGCCTTAAATGGCTCCTGACATTTAGCCTCTCCCCTGAAACTTCTAAGTTCAGAAGTTGACAGGGCAATGTGATTTATCATTTTGTTAATATTTTATGAATTAAATATTTGTGCAATGGAATAAGCTTTTCAACAACAACCCCAACTGTAAAGTTCTACCTACTAGGACCACAGACAAAAACTGGATTGGACTAAGATAATATTTAATCAAGTATTGGATGATGGCAGAGGATTTGGGAGAATTTATGATTCTCCCCTAATGCAGCAAGTCTGGCATCAGAGAAAAAGAGGTATTTGTATCTTGACCTTAGCTGATACAAAACTTACATCTCATGGCATGAAGGTTATTAATCTTTCCCTTTCTCTCCAAGAAAAACTTCCATATAATGTCTACTATTGCTGAAATTGCTCAGTCCCTTTGAACCTTTTAAGCAGATCCAAGTCTGTAAAAAATATACACCTCTCTTTACTTTTACTCAGTCTCAGTATTATCTTCGCTTTCAGCCACTGAATTTTACTGATCAATAATATGGTACACTGTGTAAAACAATTACTTTTTCTATCTGCTTTGAGAAGTATTGATTTTCAGTTTTGAGCAGCAGTCAGCTGTACTAACCCTCTGCTGCTGCAAAATACCACAATGAAATACACTTCACTTTATGTTAAGCTCAGCAAGAGCTAGCCTTCTGGCATTCCAAGTTATTCTTCATCTCATGAGATCATGAAGATAATTCAGATGAAACAACTGTGATTTTCATTGTCAGACTTAAGTGGTGAATTTAACAGCCAAACTGACACTTTGCTATGTATATCTGGCAAGAAAGGAGCTGGCTTCTTGGGAAGGAATGAGCTCAGCATCTGCCTATGCCTATCTTCTTCCCAAGTGCTGGATGCCCATGAGTGGGCATCAGTCAGGAACAGTTACTATAACTGCCTTGCGGGAGAGGATGCACTTCCAAACAGGTGAACCATGACCTCCACAGCAGCAGCTCAGCGGTGGCTCAGCTGGCATCCAGGAGAAAAGAAAAAGCTTGTTCCAGCAGACAGTATGTACGCTTGATAAAACCTTCACAAAACAGCCAAGAAGCCTGAGAGCAGTAAATGCCCCCTGAGCAACCTGGGAATCCAACAGCAAACTTTTCCATATAGGCCTCAGGTGGGTGAATACCCACCCAGTTGTGCGCTCTGAAGTCACTGCCATAACTGGCCCAAAGATCCAGATGGGGACTAGCCCAAGACTGATCACAAGTGGAGGCCTTTACCATAGAGCAGGGTGTTGAGTGGGATGCTGCACACATTCTCAGAGATTGCTCTTTCCATGTCAGATTGCCCAAAGGTCTCATGCTGAACATTGCAGACTGAGGCTGTTGTCAGTTCAAGATCTGTGCATTTCTCGAGTGCATCTTTCAAACCCTTCCTTGCACCCAGTGTCACTGCTACAAGAGAACAAACCTTGTGCATGCTTCTTTTCTTATGTATGGAAAGCCCAAATGCTGCTGAAAAAGTTCCAGGGGGCTGTGAGAACTAACGAGGATGCCCAGCTTAAGGGGAATATTTTAGTGAAAAGAAATGCAATAAAATTTTCCATTGTTAAAATCTATAAACACACCTGAAGTGTCTATGTTCTTTGTCAACAATATCAGATGTAAAACATTTTTCTGTCATGACTAATTCAGAACTCTGTGGAGGATATCAGCAGCATCAAAATAGCCTAGGAAACTTTGGAATGCGTAATCAAGGGTTTTTTTAAAAAATCTGTTAGCAAAAATAGCAAGTTTCCATCAGCCTCTCTCCCAGATGACACTTACAGTTTTGGTATTTCTATGCATGTATAAAGTCCATTTCCTATTGTATTTCCCATCACACAGCTCCTTTGGGAAAACCTAATTCATAAACAAAAAATTCCCAGAGAAGATAACTAAATCTCTCCACTGACCCCTTTCCATACTACCTAACAAGAATAACAGAGGCACAGTCTCTGCATTGCCATTCTTTGGTGTGTTTATCCTGTTTTAGTAATGATGTAATGGAAAGAAAGTGACATGCTATTATTACTGTTGTTATGCTAAGGACTGCAAGAAAGAATTGATTTTCTTTAAGGTTTTATTTTTCCATTTAAAAATGACAGCCTTTCCAGGGCTTTCTAACCATTAAATGTTACAAAAGGTCAAAATATTCCATCAGAAGCTTTAAAAAATGTGATACTTGGAAAAATATTTTTTAAAAAGCATTTATTTAGCTGATCAATTTCGAGCAATGCATTTTATGAGCAATGTCACAAGGTTACATACTCAGCAGTCTCTGTGCATCCCATGCACGGGAAGACAGTGACAGAACTGACTATAGCTGACTATATTCCAAAAAGAGTCAGGGAAGCCTCTGCAAGACAGGTCCATTCCCTTCTGGCCCCTTTGAACAACCATGCACAGCAACATGCAGAGGGAGAAAGCTGAACTCTGCCCTTTTCATCTCCATGCTATAAGACCTGTGTACAGGTCAGGAACAGTCCACTGCCACCTCCTGAGATTGTCTGAAGCCTATGTGACTTCCCTGAGTACCACATATTTCAAGAACAGAACATAATCCATTTAGTCTGCTTTCCCTAGAGCTCTATGGCTGTTTTCTGACTTTTGTTGAAAGTTAAAATCTAATCCTTAAACAGGTGTATGGAGTTGGACTGAGAAATGAATGCACTTGAGGTTTGGCAAAGAGTTGGGGAGGAAGAGGAAGACAGAGACCTGTTTCAGAGAGCAGCATCTGAAGTTTCTGAAGGAAGCCACCTGACATGTGACACCTAGTGCCTACCATAGAGGTCAAGGCTCAAGATCTGTGAGACAGCCTGGAGACATGTCACCCACAAAGGTATTTGAAAATCAACAGGGAACATTCTGAAAAGAGCAGAGAACCCGCAAACCAGAAGAATGTGGCTATATCTTTCTTGGTTTTGGAAGCCCAGCCTTAGCTAGCTTTGGAGCTTTCTACATTAGTATGTTACAGAGTACACAGCTCTCCCATGTAATTTTGGCATTTACATCAGTGCATTAGCATCGGAAATGACTTCCAAAACAGTTCTCATTCTTTTGATTTCTCTTTGTCACAATAATGATTCATCTCCTAGCTCTCCATATGCTAGTAACTCCAGGAGACTAAATAAAAACATGGGAGACTAGCAATCTATTATGCAGAAGAACAAATAAACCTGCATTCTCTGCAATTCAAAATTCTGTTCGATTCGAAAAAATTTCCTTTTGAACTGTTGTTTTTGTACTGTCAAGCATATAGAGATGGTTTGTCAAGGCTAGGAATGAAAAAGTATCTTCCAAAGACACTCCTAGTTCACTGTTCTGCCTTTAGCTTTACATTAAAGAACATGCCAGTACCAAACGTACGCTTCAAATGGATATCATAATAGATAAAAGGAAACAAATTATTTCAGAGCATCTCTTAGAGCTCAAAGTTAATGTCTGCTGAGACTGGATTTATTATATTAAGCACAGCTGAAAAATTGTTCTATGATACCACCCCTGAGTCACAACACATAAGTTTGTGTGACCGTGTCATGCCCAAAAAGCTGTGTAGCTGGCTTTTTCAGTGTATACACAATTGCAGCCATTTACACCACTCTCCTCACAATATTAAAATTTTCCATTACCTGGCAATTCAAAATCTCCAACAAGTCTCAGCTGTTCTTACAAGACAGCTTCCTTAAATTGCAACAGTGCCCCAGGGAGCCTGTGTCACAGCTTAGTGGCCATGCAGCACACAATGAAGTTGTTATGGAGACTGACGTCTCCCCAGCAATTATATGCTGTTATTAGTGTTGGCTGCTACAATGTAACTATGAAGCTGTCTCCATGGAAACTACCCTAAAACCGGTATTTTTAAGGTTTCAGCGTCTAGTCTTTTTTACAGACCCTAACAATACAGTGAAGTTCACACTGATTGCCTTCTCTGCTTGAAGCTCAGCTGAGAAACACATTTTCTTTTCCAAGGTATTTGCATAGTCCCCATGGTGACTCACAGGAACCAACTATATGTAGCAAGAATAAATGTACATATTGCATACAGCGAGGACCAATCAGAAAGCAATAAAGATTTTTACAATTTTTAATAATCTTTATCCATGTATGTGTGCACATCCACATGTGTGACAGTGCACAAGGTGTGTAGATGGAGAAAGTTCAGTTCTACTTTTATGAACCCCTTCTTGGAATCCTTGAAAACTTCAGGGTCACAGAACCTTCCTCTCTCAGATAACAGATGCACTTCTAACCACACTGTTGCCACAAAGAGCTCCTACCAGCAGGGTCCAGATGGGTCTAGGACACAATTCTCCCTCTCTCACAGGGTTTTGGCTTGCAGCTGCACAGTTTTCCCAGGTTGGGTGAGCAGAGATCTTGAGACAGTATTGCACAAAGTGCAGGATCTTTGCTGCATGAAAACACACTGTGTTTATGGAACTTCAACGGGAGTTTATGACATTTTTGCCTAAAGCTTTATGAGGTCCAAGCCAAGAAAGAAATGGGATTTTCAGCCAAGAATCTCACTGTCACTTTTTCCTGAGCCAGCAGCATGCAAAGAAGACACTACTTCAGTCTACAATATAACCAAGTGGGTAAGTGCCAGAAAACCAAACACATTCTTGTTCTAGTTAAGATATTCATATAAAATTTTTAAACAGGTTTTTAAATTCCAGAATCCTGTTCCATTAAGGCAGAGAAGAGCAAGGGAGAGACATTTACTACAGAAGGTACCCATGGCAGGACTCTTATAAATTTCCTGCAAGTAAATAGCCCCCAGCAGAATATTTTCTAGCACTTGCATGCTAAGAAGCAGTGAAAAAGGAATTAAGATGTATACAAATTGAAGTAAATGTTTTGGCAGTGGCTTTAAGATTGCAACAATGTGGAAAAGCATGAATTCATTTTATTTCTCTTGGTTGGTTTGCCCCTAGAATTACAGCAGATAAAATTCTCATGTGAAATGCTATATGTGAAGAGAGGCACAGTGAGCATAAGAAGGCTAGGAGCCTCAGAAGGCCTGCAGTTGTGGCTCTCCATTTTATGAGAAGCAGAAAAAAAGAATTTGTGCTTTAATAAAAACACCCGTACTTTCCCAGCCATTAAGATGGATATCATAAATTATTTTTGCACTGACATGTAGAGGGATCTAGTCTATCCATTCTCTTCAAGACACCATGGGGAGCAAAGAAGCAAAAACACAGACACAAAATATAAAATCCAAGACTACAGGAGTCATTCTGAATAGCAGGAGGGATTCTGAACAGCCATTATACATTTGGGGGAAAGACTAAACTTGCTGGAGTATAAGTGCAGTTGGTACACAGAACCCACAGATAAGAGATGCTTTCAGACACTCCTGCAAAGCTGCTTTCGCAATGTCTGGCAGCTAGCATTAAACACAGGATGACCTGGGGCATACACATCTAAAGTTAACAAACAAGGAACCAAAGCAGCTGTCAGAGGATGCTTTTATGTACTAGGGAGCCTCCAACACTGTTCAGATAAATTTTAGATTACATAATAGTGCCTGGGATGTTTATATAGAAAATATTTGCATACTCCTGATCCGATTATTCTATATTTCCTTCCAACCCATGCATAGGAAAATCAGTAAACCTCAAAGCAACTTAATTTCAGTTATTGAATTGCCTTTCTTCAGGTGAGGGAGGAAGAAAAAGAGAATTCAAAATCCACTGACCTTCCCATTTGTTCTTCCTGTTTATAACAAGATGCTTCAATGGGTTCTTACTGGAAACAAGCTGAATTCCCTACTACAAGTTTTTTAGGAAAACACTAAACATGATATTGGAATATGAATTCATAAGTAACGAGTATCTTGATGAATTTTTCCATTCTGTTAATGATTTAAATTATTTCTGCTGCTTAACTTTTAGAGACCCTAACAGGCTTCATCACCAGATATAGATTGGCAACCTTAATCAAAACAAACTCACTGACAGCACTGTTAGAGCTCATTAGCATCCTCACCAGATGCTTCTGTCTGTATATATGAGCATCTCCAATTTTTTCTTTCCAGTACATGACCCAGGATACTAGCACAGCTTTCAAATTAAAACAAGAAATCTCAGCACAGCTTCAAATCCTTGCTCTTCTGGGGATTAAATCTGTGCAAGGCTATGACAAAGCATTTTGTATATCTTGGACTTCTCAAAAACTTTTTTTTTATACAGATCACTGATTTTTTTTGCATTTCTCAGGAATTTATACAGATATGACTAACACATGTACTATTTGCTTTCACAGAAAAAGTGCAGAGAGCATTTGTCACTATAATTATCACACAGGACTTTATACACAGATGAAACCTGTGCTTCATCTGTCTCTGTGCAAAGCAATGCCCTAACATGAGAGCCATCAGAAATCATTACAGGAAAGAATTTAAAAACCTCATGCATGGATTAAGTTGCCACAGCCAAAGTAAAGATCATAACAACAAGTTACGACCCAGCTCCAGTTTTTAAGTGAATGAAAAATTGGAGGGTAGGGAGGCCAAATATGTGGGCTTCACAAAGAATGTGTCCTTGGATGTGCAAAGCAGAGCTGATCAGATCCCATGGTTAATTTATTGGAAATGAAGCTGTGACAACGATCTCAGCCCCAGCTCATCAGTCACATAGGTACAAAGCATCCAAATGGAAAACAGATTTTCCGATTCCCTGCACCTCCCTGGAGGCCTGTGCTGCTGTCTGAGGACTACAGCATTCTCCTTTCTTGGCTCATTTGCAAGATAAACATATTCTGGCCTCAAACGCTGCTCCTTTCCAACTGCTGGTGAAAACTCCAGTCAGTCTGAGAGATTAGAAGGATGATCTAGGGCACTACTCAATCCAAGAAAAATGCTCATGTGGGAACACAAAGCTGTTGTTGTGACCAGAGGTGGTTTTTTTTTTTTCCCACTGGATCCCATTCTGCAAGTCCAGATACAAATACTTTCTTTCTTTATTCTTTATCCACATTAACTTCCTTCCTTTTCTTTTCTTTTTTTTTTTTTTAAGGGAACCAGACACTTAGACTTAAACAGATTTTTACAGCGCTAGTTAAAGGCTGCTTTTCTGCACTTAGGACGATTTAAGATGTGACTGACAGAGCCCTCATACCTGGGAAATGCTGAGCTGGATCAGTGCATAGTTAAATCATTTTCAAACACCTGCAGGAAGTAGTATTCATGATCAGACAGATGGAACTCAAATCTTAACTACACAGTACATAAATTTATAGTTCCTTGTAGATACAAGGTTCCTTGGGGGAGTTTTTTGGGAGCCAGTAGATCACCCCCGACCCTTAAGGTAAGCTCCAGTTCAGCTGTTGCTTTCTGCCTGTCTGCGTCTGTCTCTGCTTTGATTCCTGTTCTAAAACTGATGCATAGTGCTTCCAAACTTTTCAAGGATTCACTGACTTTTAACCCCAAATCAACCGCATTTCAGCGCTTGGAACAACAGGTCTCCCATGCTGCTCATGCGTCCTTAGAAGGGTATGGTAGAAACCCCAAAATAAGTCACATAGCAAGCTTTAAAACACTCATGGAAGACTTAGGGAAACTGCTAGTGTTGATAAAATTATTAGTGCTACAGACAGATCTCATGTGTTCATTGTTATTGCCCTCTTCAAACTCAAGATAAGACATAATTTGACCACTGGGTTAGAAGCTACAGCAGGAAAAGGACTAATTGCTCTGCTAAAAAAACTTTCTAAGCAAGATAAATTAACAATGTGCATTAAAAAGCATGCACTTTAAAGGCTAAAGAAGAGATTAAATTCTTCCAGTGACACAGGGACAAGCTTTAAGTTGCTATGAAGGAACATAATTTCATTGACAACAGTGGCTAGAACAAACTTCATATCATTTATGTCTAGAGATGGCCAAACTCCCACAAATCTAGAAACCCTTGAACTCTGGGAAAACTTTGATCCAATCCAGACTTTATGGCTCTGATCCACTTCATCTGGGATGGACCCAAATCTGCTTAAAACATATTTCACAACAGTATTTTGTGCATTTTTTTCCAGTAGGTCATAAATACCACATGTAAAACCATGTACCCTCATTTACAACACCTACTAGCAGTGCCAGCTATTCCAATCTCCAACCCAGAATGTTAAACAAAAAACAAAAAAACCAAACTAAAACAAAACAAAAAGCCACAACTACAACAACAACAATAATGAAAGACTCAAGAGCAAGTTTTAGATCTTAGACTTTGTCACAAAGCAGTAATAAGAAAGCTAAGGTACTAAAATCTGCACACTCAGAATGTTTAGAAGAAATTCAAACTAGTGAGAAACGTTGTGTGACTTGTACAGTAGGAAAGAGCTTACAAAGCACAAACCAAGTCATATCAGTCTGCTCTTGCTATCCCCACAAAAAACAGACTCATTTGATTACAGTTTCTAAAGAAGCATATTATGCAAATCTAGGGTTTGGGGTGGGGGGGTCATAATGTAACACCTTCATTCACTGTAGTAGGAAAGGTGAGATCACAAACCACATCGGAAGGTTGTGGTTTTCAGATGACCTAGATGAAAGTGACAAAACAAAGTAAAATCTAAGCAGGGAAAAGGAGTCTGACAAGCTCTTTTGATTGCATTCACCACCAATAATTTAAAAACTGAGTTGTTAATAGCTTAAATCAAGTACAGCCAGACCCCAGATCACAGGATAATTCCAGAAGGAATGGGTCTCAGGAGGTCAGACTGGGTTGCTTAGGGTTTTATCCATTTGGGTCTTGTAAACCCTCAAAGTTGGAAACGGCACAGACTTCCTGGGCAACCTCAGCCCTTGCCTGACTTGTCTTTGGGGTGAAAAAATTTTCCCTCATACCTAATCTGGACCTCTCTGTTTTCTTAACAAAACCCTACACAGCACTGTGAATAGCCTGGATCTGTCTTCTGGATAATTTCTCCATAGCTACTGGATGGCTGCTGTTTCTTAGATGCTCCCAAAGATGTCCCTCTTCCAGGCTGAACAAGCTTGATCCAGCAGCCACTCCCCAAAATGTAAGTGATCCAGTCCCCTGACTTTCCTGGCAACCCTCTGCCAAGCTCATTCCAGTTAATCAATATCTTCCCTGTACTAAGGTGCCTGAATCAAAACTCCCTATTCCAGATGTTGACTAACAAGTGCTAAGGAGCAGATCATGATCACTTCCACAAATTTTCTGTCTATCCTATTATAAGTACAGCCCAGCATACTTTGAGGTTTTTTAGCTGCCAGAGCACACTGCTGCACCATGTCCTGCTTGCTTTCTACCAAAATCACAAGTCCTTTTCCACAGAGTTGCTTCCCAACTATGCAGTCTTCAGGCTCTATTATTGCCACCAACTCTTCCTTCCCATGTGCAGGGCTTCACATTTGCCATTGATTAATTTTCTAAGATTTCTGTTGGCTCATTCCTCCAGACTGTCTAGATCCCTCTGTAAGGCAGCCCTATCCTCCAGTGTTATTGACTGGTCCTCCCAGTTTGGTGTCCCCTGAAAATGTGAGTGCACATTCTTACTTCTCATTCTTCAATAAAAATGTTAAATAGGAAAGGACCCGGGACAGATCCCTGTGCCATTCCACTTGTCACAGGACACCAGTTACAGTAGGAATCATTAGCCTCTACCTTCTGAACCTGATCCTCCAACCATTTTTTTATCCATCTAGTTATCTGCCCATCCAGACTGTAGTACTCTAATTTTTATATAATAATATTGTGGGACATAGCATCAAAAGCCCCGTTAATGTCAAGGCAAATGACATCCTCAGCTCTCTCCTGCAACAAAAACAGTGAGAGTTCTGGTATTGAACTTCAGGGAGTTAGCTGTAACTCTTGGCTTGGGAAAGACACACAGCCAACTGTGTGCAAAATGGCTGGTGCACACACTCATAAAAGAAGTATTCTCCAAAACACATAGGAAAGTATAGGCTTGTATTACTGGGATGCCATAGTCCAAATCCTTAGCTGCAGTAACCATCCCAGTTCCATTAGGCTCAGTCTACACACAGTATTTCATCTCAGATAATGATCCTGGGATATTACACAACTGATATTTGTTGCCACAGTTCTACACGCAGGTTGCACAAACAGGACCAAGGAAGCATCAAGGAGGAATAGCAAGAGAAACTAGAGAGATGCAGAATTTCCTCAGTTCTCCTGGGAGATGCACAGATCCATTGTGTTCCTGTGAGGGTCTTTCTCTTACCTTTGCAAGGAAACTCCAGGCTGCATATTGCCCTGAGGTTGTGCTGCTTTTTAGCTTCACTGTGTGCAACATCAGAAAGAATCCCAACAGTCCACTGCAAAGAATGGGGAAAACTTGTTAATAAAATCTCTTAACTTCAACTAAACAACCTCTTACAGACATCTTGGTTTTCCTAATGAAGAACTGCAGTGGTAATCCTGTTTGGAGAATGAAAGCTGGTGGACAGGAAGCTTGCATTGTGTCCAGTACACCTAGAGTTTTATTCAGTCAGTGAATAGAATCTGAATAAAGTAAGTCTGACACTCTTATAGCTGGTGTCTAATGCACTTGCATAATCAGAAAAGTAGAGATTATTGAAAACATGAGGTGAAATATTAACTTCAGGCATTGAAATGGCTCTGAATAACAGCAATGCTAATTTCAGCAAGAACCACACATATTTGGCAACTAACTCACTTCAACCTCCACAGAGCCTTGAACTGAAAAAATAACCACTGGAAAGTTTCTGCCTGAAGCTTTTAAGCTGTTTAAACTTCATGAAGCCAAAATTCCAATTAGGAAGTCAAATACATCTCTACTGTATAACAAAGAGATGTCTCAGTAGTGCTGGGAACAGGATTCTCCAAAGTTTTCTGCTGACAATTAAGAGAATTTTGATCTCAAGTCTTATAGGACAGCAGTTCGCAGCACTCCTGTAGCCAAGACTACTCTTAAGGAAATTTTGTTCCACATGTCAACAGACTTTATAGAGTTCATGAGGTTTGGCTGCGGATTTTATTTCACTTGTGACATATGCAGAATCTACTGATTGTCAACCATTGGAACAGTGTATACCAGCAAGCAGGGAACAGAAAGGGACTTTAAAATATGTAGCGCACAAATTACTGTGAGGCATAAGAGATTACAAAGTGCTGTGGGAAGCTGCATGGGAAAGGAGATAGGACCAACACAGCACACAGGTGGTGAAGCAAAAAGTGCCTTGGTATTCTGTTTTAGGGGCATGCTGTTCTGGATAGAGGTGCCATGCAGTTGGTCCCCTCTCTACAGCAGCAGGAAGGGTGGAAAAGGGTGGCTCCTGAGGTCAGAAGTTCTGTGCTGGGCTCCAGTATACCAGTGTTGTTCCCTGTGCAACACAAGTGGCCAAGTTCCAGCTTAGCTGCATGTCCATACAGGCACCAAAGAGCAGGGTAAGATCACTTCCCAGGAGTAGAAGGCATTGGGAATTTCTGCATTGAGCCATAACACAAGATCCTTTGGGATGTGTGTGAAGTCTGAAGCAGATGCTGCTTTGATGAAAAAAGATAGGCCTAAACTCAGTAACTTGTTACAGAGGATTGAGTGCTGAGCAGTAGAGCATTCCACTCTGAGAAATTAATGAGTTCAATGAACCAACATTGCCCATACTTTTAAGAGTCCAGTAGCTTATTTCAGATCTTCTGCCCTGCTGTGAAGGGCTTTCAGTCATGAAGATTTGAAGATATTTAGTGCAGGTCAAGAGATAAAAAAGTGAAACAGCAAATTATAATACTTAAACTATTGATGCCCCAATTAACAGAAATTTATTTCATTAAATAAATTGAGCACTTTCCACCTTACTGCTGATGTTTCAGACATTTTTTCAGAGGCAGTTGATTTAGCTGCATGAATTGCCCTTACCTTACATTGCATAGGCTTTCCTCCAAATCCCACATATTTACAAAGACACTCGATTATAAAAGGTAGGAGAGCAACTGAGATGTTTGTTTCTTCATCTAACCATTCTTTTCCCCTTCCTGTAGTGTAGAGTGCTATCTACTACACATGTACTGAAGGTGGGCCAATGGAAACAGAAGTGGGAAGCTACCACAGAGGTAAATAAAGTGAATGAGAAGAATATGTGGGCTAGACTGATATCTATTAGAGTCTTGTTCCAGATTGCAAGGCAAGAAGTATTGTATTACCATCTGTATGGCAGTTGTCTTTTGTCAAGTGGGCAATTTTCCTTATCTCTTTCTCTCTGAGTGATCATAATCACTCCTCCCTAGGGAGGGTTAATCTGCTGATAAGAGGCTATTGAATGTCACTGCATGACTGATAAGAACTGTAACATCCCATTGTGAGATTCTCCGGCCAGAGGGAGGAGCCAAGCATTGCTACCCAAATATAATCTTGAGGTTCTGAAACACCAGCACAACTTCTCCACTGGATTCCCCAGAGGAACAGCAGCTGCCTCTTCTTCCACTGGATCTGCAGAGGAAGACTACCCCATTTTCTACAAGACCCCCTGCTCCAACAGAACCACACCTGGCACTTCAGGACTGCAGCCACATTTCCAATTGGACTGCTACCAACACCCTGACCAACAGGGTGTCAGGTTGAATTTGACTCTGTCAGTGTTGTTCTAGTGTATTGCATTGTTTATTTTATCCTTTTATTTTTCTTCCCTATTAAAGAACTGTTATTTCCTGCTCCCATATTTTTTGCCTGAGAGCCCCTTAATTTAAAATTTATAGCAATTCGGAGGGGTGGGGAGGGTTTGCATTCTCCATGTCAGGGGAGGCTCCTACCTTCCTTAGCAGACTCCTGTCTTTCCAAACCAAGACAAGCCTGCAGTTAGACCTCACCTTCAAGAAATAGAGATTTCACCTACCTACAGAACACCTAATTGCAAGCTACTTGTAGTGTGAATAGACCACATCTGGAAAAACATAACAAAAACCTATATACATTGGAAATTATTTAACAGTCATTCTCAATATACCCTTTCAACAGAAAATCCAGACACATGCCAGAAAATGCATTTCAAAAAATATTTTTGCCATTAGTTGGAATGAAAATATCTTTTCCCTCCTCTTAAAAAAACACTTTAATTTGGTAAAAGACTGGGGGGGGGGGGAAAGACAGGAATTTTTTTTTTAATTAAAATCTATGGGTAACATATTTATGTTGTCCTGTGAGAATTATGCCAATATGCAGTGAACTTTTGCTACTGAAAACAATGGAATGCTTGTTAAAGCTTTTCCTTTTTACCTAAGACAGCATTCTGCAAAATCACAAGATGCACAGGCAAATAAATCCATGCATACACATATACTGCTGAAGACTAATACTTAGTAATTGCTGCAAACAGGAAGTTTGGGTTAATCTGACTTCAGAAGCATTTGAGAGATGCTATGTATCAAAGTTTTGCTACATTGGGTAAACATTATTTTACTTGTGACTGAGAACTCTCCTGATCAGAATGCATTTACTCAAGGATACACATACTTTCAGCACATTTGAATCTCAGGCCATCAAATGCATCTCCATAGACATGCAAAGATTTATTCTTTGTAATTCTACTGGCTTATGACAGCAGAAACTAGTATAAGTAAGGCTACAAAGTTTTTAACTGAGAGTCTAGGCTGGAAGTCAATTGAACCTCTTATTTTGAAAACATTTACATGACCTTTTATACAGAGAGGTTACCTGGCACAACAGCTGCTATGAAACCTGTAGAAGTACAGGAATGGAAAATCCAAGGCACTGAAGAGATCACCTGAGGGACAAAGCAATACACTCAGTAGGTGGGAAAAAAATTACCCACTGTTACAAGCAATGCAACAGCAATTACATGAACATTAGTAGTTTAACATTCCTTTGAGCCTTTACAGCTGGCTGGCTTTTCATTTATGATGCTTTCCACATTTCTGGCGTGTTTAATGATTTCTCTCTGACCTTGCTTCTAGCCAGTTCTTGCCTTTGGTCGAAAAAGGGAAAAGGGATACCTAAGAGTATTTATTCTTTTCCAGTATTCAGAAGGTCCTGTTTAATCAAAAGTTGCCAGTGGACAGACATGTAACATATCCACTTCTTTTATTGTGCAGCATGTGATAGCTCCTACAGAAACAACAGGAAACACAGACATATGGTAGTTGCTTCCCCCTCTGGCATTTGAACTCCGTAACACAGAGCATGTTGAGAGGTTTAAAGAGTTCTCCTAGGTCTAAGTAGAGCTCTTGAGTACTTGCATTTCCAGGAACATGGGCTTGGGTGCTCTTGGTGGCAATTACAGGAGTTCTCTGGCCTTCAGGATCTACAGATTTGCATGAAGCTCCATCTTTCACTTTTTGAAACGCAGAACTGTTTCACTTTTACATGTATGTCTGTCCTGGTTAGGGTTTCCTATATACACAATCTGCACCACCAGGAAAAAGGGATGATTTATGTTTCTTTAAATGCTTCCTTCTTTGTTTTTCTGGCTGAACAAATGTAAGCAACAGGTGATCACCTTTACCCTCCTAATTATGAACACACCAGAAGGTAGGAATATTAGCCAGCATAAAATTTCTCAGTTTTTACCACCTGATTTGCTGCTACTTCAAATCCTGCTATGGGCCCAAACAATGGGGTCCTTTTTATGAAGGCAACAAAACAGAAACTCTGCATAGCACTGGGGACAATGCAGAGAAGGAAACTCAGTTCTATATGGACTGCGGGGACACTGCTCTGAAGAGGACATGTTGGCTTAGGGAATCCTTGTTCTTTTCCATGCACCCCCTCAAAAACTGTTCTTTGTTGTCAGTCCCATACTGCTTGTTTGCATGGGACAGCTAAGAATGGTACTGGGAAATATCATGCAAGTCATATACCCTTCTCTTCCTACATGATAACATATTATTGGTCATATTCAGGGCTAAAATCCTAAGGGCTTGGTCGCTCAAAACATGCACGGAAAGCCAAAGCAATAGGGAAACTTAAGAAAGGAAGAATTCAGTTCACTTTACCTGCTGGATGGGATGCAGAGGCCAACAGCACTACACTAAAAAAAAAAAAAATTAATTGGATACTACAGAATTTATGACATGGGCTGAAGACTATAAATTGACAGCTTTGTGTTTGTTTATCCATAGTGAAACTTATTCCAGTTAAGTACAATAACTGAGACACAAATACCAATTAAAAGAAAACACAAGTTGATTGGACAATTTCTGACCCGAAGCAGGATTATCACAAATATTTGATGATGCCCTCTGGTTCTGTCTTAAAAAGGCATGTCTCAAAAACCTACCAGCATAGAGATTCCACACCTTTCTGGGTAACTTTCCCAGGGCCATTCTACCCACCCAGCAAAGAAGTTTTTCCTGCTGTCCCATTTTTTAACCACCAAAGTTGCAATGTGTGGTTGTTGTTCCATATTATGCTGAATATTGCATGTAGACAAGTTTAAAAACACATGAAAATAAAACCAAGTACCAGCCTGAATTATTCACACTTTCCAGATACAAGTGAACACGAAAACCAGTTGTGACCAGTTCTTTATCGGAACTATTATCACTTAGGTTTTCTGAGGTCTTACAAAGACCTCACCCTTTTGAATTTGCAGTATAGGTTGTACAGAGCCTTTTTAGTGTTACTGATTCTTCTTGTAAATTTCTCTTCTTTTTTTTTTTTTTTTTTTGCACAATTTTCACTCCAAATTGCTTCTAAGGTTAGAGGGCTACAAAAACATTCTGGGGTGCTGTGAGATGGGATAAGCATGCATGTCTGTAGAGCTACAGCTTCTTCCAGTTACCAACAACATACATCCATGACAAACTCTAAGGACAAGTGAAGAGGAAAATAGTATCTCGACAGTTTGTTTCTTGGTAAGCATCAAGCACTGCACTTAGAGAGGTAAAAAGACATTCATTGATGTTATGAATGCTCAAGCATTCCAGGCCAACTCCCTTTTCCAGTGTTAACACATTTCCAAACCTGTTCACTCACAGCTGGTCTCAGGTCTCTACATGACCAAGCTTCCATGCTTGGTGACCTGCCTTTGGCAAGCTTTGGTGGACCCCAGCATCAGTCACAGAATCACCTGCAGCAAAAGGAACTGCAAAGAGCATGGAAATCCCATGGCCAAGGAAGCTCTGGGGGGAAGCTGTGAAATCAGCTGTGGAACACAATAGGCTGAAGGAGGAATGGGTTTATGAGGGACAGACAGGCAGGTATTTTAGACTTCAAACTTTATAATTCTTTGAAAGGCATCAGATGGTGCTGTTTGTTCACATTCTCAATATTTATATAGGTCTTTAAAATATGTTACTGCCACAAAGGTATTAAACAAGGCAAAGCAGATCAGTTACAATAGGTAATTTGCCCTATCCCTCCTCCCTACACATGGATGCTCTCCCTGTATAGGAATGCCAAGAGTCATTCACAATAAACAGGCCCAGTTCCTCGGTTTCCTGGTAAAGAGAGAAAAGGAAGCAAAGGTCTACTGCTTTTGACTGAATAACAGAGAAAATAGGAGACTGACTGGGAAAGTGAAACTGTATCAACAGTGATGAGAAATAGGGCTAAACCATGTTTCTCCACTTGTTTTTTGAATTATTACATTTTAAACAAAAACCCACTGAGACTGGGAAATAGTCAGAGAGAAACTTCCTTCTACAACCAAGAGGAACTGATAACCCTAACAGACATCCCAGGTTTTGGTCCAAACAAAACAACAGGAGAAAACAAAACCTTCATTGTGAAGTGCAGGGCAGGTTAAGGCAAATGGATTAGATGGCATTACAGCTGCTCTGTAGCCCTGCTCTGAATGAAGCATCTGTGAAAAAGACACGATGATGCTGTAAAACCAGATTAGGGATTCAGAGGTTTCTAGCAGGATAGCCTGGATGGATATGAGGCTGCAGCAAAAACAAATTCCATGTGCCAGATTTCTCTGCTCCTCTTTTTTTTCCCCCCTGTACTAAATACTGATGGCTGGGTGGTTTCCTTTCTGGAAAAAAGAGGTTTTGTCAGCAAGAAAAGCAATTTGTGCCTGCAAAGCTGCTCTCCCCTATTGCAGTAAATCTACTGCAGCATTTTTAATTCACAAAAGTGACAGATTAGCAGCTCTTCCAGAAGCCAGATGTAGTTTTGCTGCGTAGAGTAGAGCCTTTACCTCATAACTTTGCCATTTATTCACCATCTGAAATTTGAATTTGAGAATTTGAAATTCTCCTGTATCTGTTTTTGCCTCACCCATGTCTGCCAGGTCATCTAGGCATACCTTTGTGAACAAGTTTCAGACAGAGACAGGTATTGGGATGCACTGAAACTTTCTTGCGGGTTCTTAACAAGAAGTAAAATATCTCTACCTGCCTCAGCATAGGAGAAAGCCCAAGAGGAGCTACAACCTGCTTCTAGGACATTTATGTCTCCCTCAACATGCCAGGCAGGCATTACTACTCCTCCTCTCATGCTACCCCTCACCAGCTAAGGGGGAGAAATGTGGCTCCCCCTTTGATTAAAAATGGGGGAGCAGAAAGGAATAAAAGAAAATGTAAGATTATGAACCACTAGGAAGTAGAACACTAATGCAGAAGTCAGAGTACAGAGAAATACAATACTGCAGCTGAAGAAAGGGGGTGGGATCAAAAGGATTGGAGGATTAGAGGCAGGATCTTGGAAGAACATTGACTCTCTTCTCTTCCTCACTGCCCCAGATGCTTAAACACAAGGGAGGGAGATGAACTGGATGGGGCTGAGCACTGAGAAGCAACATTACCCCTCCCTTCTCTGCATAGCACAGCTCTGCTTTCCCTCCTACACTTGTTCCTGGCCTGGCTCCCTTTTCAAAAGCCATTGAATAATCATGTTGGAAGTGATGAAGTGAGAGGAACGCCAGACTTTCAACATCAGCAAATATTTCTTCAGATCTGTTTGATTCTGGAAAGTTCCCATTCATATACATTTACTTAGGGTGTTCTTTTCTTCCAAACAGTTCCAGATTTCAGAACAAGAAATAGTGCATGGTGTGTAAGGACAGCATATGCTAGGAGACTGCTCATTTCAGTTGCATTTCTGGAAGCATCCAACAGAGCCTTCTCTTTTATATATATATATATTTTTTTTTAATTTTTTTTTTTTTTACTCTAACATACTGGTATATTCTAACATCCAGTAATTTGTGGCAGATCTTTTAATCTGCTTCATGCAGGCAATCCCTACACTCAGTAGAGTACAACTGTGCTTCCATACTGAACTGAGAAATACTTTGAACATAATAACATGAACATTTTGAAGATAAAGAACACTTTGAACATAATCCTATGTATTTTTCCTATGTATTAAGAAAAATTTCTTCTCTAAAAGGCTTTGGAATCAAGCATTGGAATAGGTTGCCCAGGGTCTGAGTCACCATCCTTAGAGGTATTTAAGAGACATGTGGGGCTTAGGGACAAGGTTCAGTGGTGGGCTTGGTAGTGCTCAGTTAATGCACTCAATGACCTTAAGGTTCTTCTCCAGCCTAAAAGATTGGATGATTCTAAACACTGTCTGGCTGTGCCCATACAGGTACATGTCTGATCTGGGTTAGAAATAAGGAGCTTTAAAGACATGTTGGTAATAGTTTTAGGAGGAGAAAGTTGCACTGATACCACACTAGCAAGTTCTTTCATAAATCATAGAATCATACAATCATGCTTGTATAGACAAGACCTCCAGTACACATTAAACTGTCCTGTCCTGGAGGTGGAACTGTGATCCTGTCATGGCCAGAACAGTCCTGAGAAGAGGAAGCAGCATATCCCTTAACACCTAAATCACAAAATTTACTGCTGGGCACCCTCTGACAGAGATAATCAGTAATTCTGACCCAGAGTTGCCTGTGAAGAGTTAGTGCTCATCCAGAGAACATTCTTTTATTCAGTGATATTTAAAAGTAGTTTTGATTGTTTTCTACAGAAATCAAGCTTGTGCAGTAAAGCTGGGTGTACACAGCTCCACACAGCTCTCAAACATGCTGAACAGCTTCATCCAGATTTGAGAAGTGGCAGTGGTCTCCGAGATAACTACATGTGCAGGGGTCTCACACAGAGGCAAACCCTGCCCCTGCCTCCTGCAGCAGGATTCCAGCCCCAGACACTGGAGGAGACATGTCATGGAGGTTGCAGACGAGGAGAGAATTTCTGCCAAACTTTACACCCTTTCAAACATCATTAGCTATTTTGACAAGACAAAACTCAAAAAGAATTCAGATGTCACTTATCCCATTGTCCATGGTACTGCTTGTTTTCCCTTGGCAAGAGGAGATCCAAATGCTATGGATTGTGAACTTCTCTAACACACAGAAATGTATACCCATATAGACACATAGACATACAGATATACACAGACCCAAACCAAACAAATCAGCATCCAGTTTGCCACCTCCCTTAGGCCACCTGCTTTCCAGCAAGTTGCTTTGCACCATCATCTTGTGAGCTACGCTGACCTTTAAGCCTCTTCTTGGGGAAAAACTTCAGAAGCTTTGATAACAAATTTTTGCTCTTAAACAGATGCTGAAAATAGCCATCTTCCAATTTGCATAAATCCATTGTTGGATTGTTTGTTAGTTTCTTTTCTGTAAAAAGAATAGTTTTAAACACATATACTGCTGCACCTCACAGTTCCTTAGTGAGAAGTTTCTCCCTTCCAAAAGCTTCCAAATAAATTATCATACTTTTCATGTAATGTGGGACTCCTGCTCTCTGCTGGACACAAGTCCACAGACTTCAAAGGGCCAAGATCATAAACTAATAGAGAAACAGCTCAGTCCTGACTTTTCAATCAAAGCTGAAAAATTAAGACCTTTGGCCAAAATCTGAATTTAAAGGTTCAGGCCTAGATGCAATTTTCAACTAAAATGACAGCCGAGAGACAGTCAGGCAGCCTCCAAACAAAAATCAATTGATTTTACTGCTTGGTTCATGATTTCCCTTCAACACAGAGAGGTAGCTACATCTCATTCCAGACTTCATAGGTTATTTCTGCATGTGGCAGCATATTTGCAAATTCCATGACTAATTCTTCCAAAGTTCCAATAAACACACCTACCTTCTTTGTGTAAAATTGATTTGCTTTGCATTTCATAGTAGATGGAAAACAACAACTGACTTAAACAAGAGCCTACTTCAAGCAAACTGATATCCAGATATTGTCCATTAATGGGGCCCTGGTGAATCATAAAGGCAAAAGCAGAGGCCTGCATTACTTATTTACAGAAATAGGAGATTTGATTGAACTAAGACAGAGAGAGATACAATGTTATCATATTGACTATGCTCACGAGACAAATGGGAATTGAAGGAAAGCAACTGTTGTACATTGGTGTCCCTGATGTACTTTTATCAAGGATCTTTCATGTGACCAGACAAGAGCATATATCCATCTAATCAAATAGACTAGCACAACTTCACTTTTGTTATCTTATGCCCAACTTCTGCTCCCTCTTTCACTCCTTCTGACCACAGAAGGAATTTCTTTGAATTTATTATTCATACTTTGTATTCCCAAATGACCTTAGGTATGAACACAAGAAAAGAGGCCAACATATATTAGATGTGATTTTAGACAGAAGAAAATGCCTTACTTGAAGAAGATGCCTTACTTGAAATAAAGCCTCACAAAAACCTAACAGAAGCCATGTACACTGAATGTCCTGGTTCGTGGCTCTTTGAAGAAAGGAGTGGATTTAAGAAAGCAGGGGAATCTGGTCAGTGACTCAGACTCTTTCACTAGCTACAAAATAACAAGCCACTCTTCTATCTCCAAATCAGAAAAACAACTGAAAGTCAGAATTACTCAATCCCACTAATGGCACTGAACAATCAGTTACTGCTCGTTACTTTGCACACAGTACTTTTGTAATCACTACCTCCTCTTCTGGCAATTTTGTACAAGTTTTATTTTCTGAAGTGGGGTATTGCCAGGGAGTTACTCTGTAAATATTATTTCTGGAAGTAATAGATCACTTGTGCATGTGGTCATTTCAAAATTCATAATTAACACTTTGTTACCTCCTCAGGTGTATATTGGCATGTCCATCTACAACTGGAGCCAAAAAAATTCAGCTGCTAAGCCAGTCAGCTTAGCACTGTTCTTTCAGCAAATGTCCTGCTAAATAAATGCATTTAAGTAGTGGTAGCTATGAGTTTCTTCAACAAACCAAGGCTGAAAATGAAAACATATACTGCATAAAACAGCTCTGGTGTATCAGACTTATTCATTTTACCTGAATACATAGTTGATGTACTGTTGGTCCAGATCACTGGGAGAGAAGGCAAAGAAAAAAAGGTGGTTTTTTTAGCAATGCACTTCATTTGGTATAACAGATCAGTATATCAAACAGTAATATACAGTAATACTGTAATGTTACATTATGTTAATTTATATTATATATAATAAGGTTAATATTAGGTAATACATTATATTATAATTATATACATTATAAAGATAATATAGTAATAATTTTATCAACACAGTCAATTATCTACCAATTAACTAACATATTCATTTACACAGGATAACACACATTATTTCTGTTGTTATTGTGAGTAGGAGTTTCATTTAAAGTGACGATAAAGTGAGACTGATTAAAATTTAGATCCTTTAACCAGAGGTGGAAAATCATTTTGAAATAAATAAGCTTATCCATGCATGTATATGATACATCATATGCAGTGTCAACATACCCATCTCCATGCATAAAGAAAACTGCACATTACAGACACTGTGAACATGCAATACCACCTGATTCCAAGACTACTATTGTGTGGTTGCAGTTCTAACATGCACATGGGATTAGTGCAAGGTTCCAAGGTGTTTAAGGTACTGAGCCATTCCTATCCTGTGGTAAGCCACCAGCTGCCAAACACTTTTGAGACTGTGTCACAAAGGCAGATACTGGCAGATTCCAACCATGTAGCTTTCCACATGAACACAGACTAATATTTCGTCTTAACACCTATGCCAGTAATTAGGGGTTCTTTTTCCAGGGCTGAGTCATCACCCTTGGATAATACACTGTTAATAAAACTAATTCAATGTTCCAGTTAGCAGTATAACTATCATAACCACATGCTGTTGCTACCAACAATAAATAAGGCTCGTCTTGCAAGAGAAGTCATTAATGATTAACCAGGAGTGGCCCAACTCCTGCTGATCATGCAGAGCTCCCTATATCACAGTCATCTCTCTTTATGAAAGAATAGGAAAACACATTACCTTAAAGATCCAGGTTTCCACAACTTGTGAAATACTTTGTAAGCCCCTGTAATTGAAATGACATGTGTAATTGCCATATTGTGCGATCATTCTGACAACCAACAGCTTGTTTGGCCGTGGTACTGGCAGACATGGAACCCCTCTGAATTACAGTTTAGCAACACAATACAAAGGATTCCTAAACCATGAATAAAATGAACCTATTGCTTCAAATTGATGGTTTTCAAAGTGCTATCAACTCTGAGCACAGTCACGCTTCATGGTTCTGCTAGTCCTTCTGAGGACATCTTCTAGCTCACAGCAACAACAAAGGAGAGGTCGTGTGTTTATGCATGGTTTTGTGTGCAAATACATACAGAAAAGTGTCACAGAATGGGTTCTTCAGGCCACACAATTTTGGAGGTAAGTTCTATGATATGTGTGATATAGAGCTGTCGGGTCTGAGCCATCTTTCCTATTTAAAGTTCTCTCAGCTCTAGTGCCTCCAGACATTACATTCTTGACCCACCCATCTACCTCTTGTTAGCTTCCATTTCTGTCCTGGGTAAAGATTTGAGCACTCATGGAAGAAATGACACAGCTTCAGGCTCTGTTTTCTCATATCCTTTCTTTGGGGCAATTTTTTTGATTCACAGAGAAAACCAGAATATGAAAAGTCAAGCCAATAGAACACTATGAAATAGATATCCTCAATCCTGCCTCCATTGCACAAGTTGAAGGGTAGAACACTCCTCCTTTCTGTAATGCTCTCTCTTGATTTACTATGCAGTATATTAGTTCATCCCTTTGCCCTCTCTCGTAGCACCTTCATTCCAGTTGATAGGAAATCTAGTTACACAAATAACTCCCAACAGTGATATCAACAACTCTCAAAACCAAGAGAAATGGAAGGCAGCTATATTTTGAGGATAAACATTCTGTTGGCACTTCCTACACATTTCAAATACACAAATGAAGCATTCTGAAGACTCTCTAAGCAATTTTCCACCTCCATGACCAAGCATTGCTTTACAAATGAGACTCATTGGCTTTGAGAAAGCAAGAACATCACTCATCATAGCAAAAAAGTATTTGAAGTGGAAAATCCATAGCTTTTACATTTATATAACTGAGCAAATATTTACCATATGATTTTTCTCAAAAAGCCACCAAAACTATTTATTTGTATGTTAACAACATTTCAGATGGGGATCTCTAGACCTTCCTAGACAGTAATACATATAAACATATTACCTCTGCCCTGAAAATTTTACAGTATGAATAGAAGAAATAAAGAAGGAATCATCCCTAATCTGCAGACAAGACTTAACATATGAGTGAGTCACTCA
Source organism: Fringilla coelebs (assembly GCF_963513975.1). NCBI lineage: Eukaryota > Metazoa > Chordata > Aves > Passeriformes > Fringillidae > Fringilla > Fringilla coelebs. The sequence goes on along the minus strand of NC_140028.1, from coordinate 48,078,896 downwards.
CTCAGTATATAGAATAGATAAGAATCAAATACAAGTCCCCTATTATCCACCAAAACACTCCAAAAACCAAAAATTTCCTATTAAATATTACTGCTCTTGTATTCTTCATATTTTCTAGTCTGACTGTTTCTAGCTTTTTGGGGAACTACGATTTATCCAAATAAATGTTTGGTCTGAAAAAAAAGACAAAAGAAAACCTGATAGGTTATGCAACTTGTTGCTAATTTTTTTTAAAAATGCATATGATTGCCTAAAAAACTCCAACATTTCAACACCCTTCCTCTGGGACCACAGTCCATGATATTTTAGTATATTTTTGACAGTTTTTAAATAAAATCTGTGTGTGCAACAAAGCTCCAAGCACAATTATTGCTTGGGTTTTTTTTATGATTCTTCTCCCCTCAAAAAGAAATCTCTCTCAGTAGGAAGCCATCAAAAAACAACCAGAAAAACTTAGGGCTGATTAAAATTGTATGTGCATTTTCTCATCCACTGTTAACAGACTGCAATATGCAGTGTGTTCTGTTTTTGTTTTCAACATAAAAGCTATAAAAAGAATGCACTTTCTTATATTTACTGATCTCCATTCTTTCCAAGTGTTTCTGACATATAGAGTCTCAAATATCAGTAAGTACATAATAAAGCTGGTTTCTCCAACACATTTACTCTTCCTAATTCTTTTTCTAGAAGAAAATTACTTACCAACACAGACTAAGTGAATTAGAGCCCATAAATATCCGTTTGGATCAAACTGCAATAAAGAACATCTACATAAATAAAAGCAAGAACATGTAAACGTACATATTGAAATTTCCCTGCAGTTAGCTTTGCAAAGCAAGTACAGTGAGTGGGGGCTGTGCTACAAAGAAAGGGAAGATGACTAAAGAAGACTAGGAAGACTGAAATTCTTCCTGTCACACTCAGAAGCCTGGCATATGCCAATTATGCAGGCTCTCAGCTTGTCTCAGCAAGGATAATTCTATTTCAGATGTGTACACCAATTTCCAGACTCAGCTGACTTCAGATATTAACTGAGGTATCTAAAGCAAGGAAGCAGCTTTCCTAAGGCCCCAAAAGAGAATCTCCAATGATTAGATCTTTCCTGAATGGAGCACTCTCTGGAGGCACCTCCTTCCTTCTCAAGTAGCTACAGAAAGAGTGTACAGTGAATGCAAAACTAACTCAGGAAATTCCTGAAAGTACACACAACTAACTCAAACCTAAGTGATTTGCTGTAAGCACTTTTAAGAAGTAAAACTGTGGTTTCCCCAGCCACCACCTGAGCTGTATGTCCACACTGCTCAGAGGTTTTACTATGATGCAAACACAGCAAACCCAGCAAGACTACAACATAGCAACAGGAAAAATTTACAATCCCCTTGCAGGAATCCTACTCTAGCTTACCAGTAAAAAGCTGCATCCCTCCTATGCTAACAAGATGTCAAGCATCAAGGCCTAGCTCAAGCTGCTTTACAAAGCAGAACTCACCTGTGTGTCACACAAAGGAAGGCACACTGCTGCTGCCAGGAGGAACAGCACACTGTGGAGGAAAAAAAAAAAAAAAAAAGGCAAGACCAAAAGCTTTCAACCTGTATTTCTACTTCCTGCAAAGTAGAGGCAATTCCACTCAATTACTCAATTTTACACTGACACTTTGTTTAATTTTCTTATTCCGTGTTTAAAAAATAATTTCTGCCACCAAAATTTTTACATAAGGCATTCTTCATGACATGTACACAGCAAAGTTTTATGGGAAGAGAAGCAGCTCAAAACACCTCAGAAGTGATAATAAGCAAGTTTTTTTTGGTAGAAAATATTTTTCTTCACTAGCCATCTGGCTTCTCTAGGCTTTTTCAAAAAGCCAAAATCAGCGAATTTCTGGTTGTATGGCTACCAGAAAATTCTTTCATTGAGACTAACTGCCTGTTACAGCAATCCCAGCAGATGTGACTGCATTACAAGTGACACTGTTACTCCAGAGCACAGAGTAAGGTGGAATTGACTGGTATATACTGGAAATGTCTTAAGGACAGCACAAGTCCTCTCCTAGTCCACCAACTTAAGCTAAATAAATTCTTAACCTGTGGCTGAGTCAGTATTTCTTTAAGCTACAGGGAACACACTGTGGAATTTTTGTGGACTGTCACTATTAATATTAACATACACTTGGTTTTGCAGCTTATTTTCCTATTCTCTAAGGGCACGGGAAAAGACAGAATAAAGATTATTTTTTAAATGGTATCCTTGACAACAATCCAGTGGTGAAGACAAGGCCACATAGTCAGATAATGGAAACAACAGGAAGAAATTAGGAAGATAAAGCCTCTAAGTACACTAAATAATAACCCAACATTATCCATTCTAAAGTACAGCTAAAAGATTACAGGATGTGGAAGACAGCAAATATCCATTCTTCAAGGGGATGTTGGGGTGTAGAACTGAAATTTTAACATAACTGGTTGACTTCTGTTTGTCCCTTTCCATCTCTTTTTTGAAGCCTAAACAACCAGGGCCACTAAGGGTTGGTAGTTGTGCAGCTTAATATCACAGAATCACAGAATCATCAAGGTTGGAAGAGACCTTCAAGATGATCTGTCCAACTGTCAAGCCAGTGCCACCACGATCACCCTAAACCATATCCCCAAGTGCCACATCTTGAACACTTCCAGAGATGGTGACTCCACCATCTCCCTGGGCAATTTATTCCAATGCCAAACCACTCTTGTAGTGATTTTTTTTTTCTAATATCTGATCTGAACCTCCCCTGGTGCAATTAAAGGCCACTTCCTCTTGTCTTTTCACTTGAGACATGGCAGAAGAGACTGACCCCACCTTGCTATGAATGATTCTAGCAGAAATGGATCTCATTTACCTTTCATTTCTAAGGCAGGGAATTTTTAGCTACTTGCTAACACATTAATTATCTTTCCCTTACTGTTTACAATTACCCACTGGAAGTTCAAATCTTCCAAGCCTTTCCAAAAGCATTGTTATGGGCTGTTTTATCATTCATTTCATTTTTGTAAGGAGAAAAAACATATTGAACTATTCAAGCAATCACTAAAAAAAAATCAAAATATTTAATTACTCCTATGTTGCAACTTGGGCTCACTGCCCACAGGAATGTGCTTTACATTCTTCATTGTTTTGGTGTGCCATTATCTGAAGCAAATACAGAAGCTGGAGCCAAAACAAGTCTGAATCTGAATCTGAGTAGTTTTAAAAGCTTACCTACAGACTTTCAGATGAGAGGTCTGCTGTAAAAAAGAAAGTATGATTAAAACATTAAAATTTAATTCTAAAAATGGTAAAACAGTGTTTTCTCCTTCCGAAAACTGGAAAGAGATGACAGCTGACCTTACTGCATCATACACATTAAAACTGCAATGAACAGTATTCAAAATTTGAGCACTGCTTAGCAAATTTAATTTGATAAAGAAGAATCAGGATTATGGATCAGCCTATTTTACCTTGATTTATATTTTCAGATTACTTACTAGCAAGTAAACTTAAAACCAGACATGAACTTTATACCCACTCCTCAAACTGGAATTGTACCAAAACTGTGTAATATGTGCACTCAAATATTGAGTTTTTCTAATTAGGTACTACCTCATACAAACCAATCTTGAGTTAAACTCATTAAATTTTCCCAATATTTTGACATGAAATTATTCCTGAAGAGCTTTCTGTTAGGCCTCTATTTGCATTATCCCTATCTGTAGTGCTTTTGTTTTTAAAGAGAGGAGTCATAAGCTTGTGACATAGAAAGAAAATATGAAACACTTTGCCAGAGACACTAATCAGAGGACAATGACACAGGGACATGCCATGGTACACACTGCTATGTCCCTCAGCCATAACCTTAGTGATCTCTTCTGTTTGTTAGATGAAGTAAACACCCATTTATCTGTCTTCTATACAGAAAACAGTTATAATGAATGGAAGATGCCTTTCACAGCAAGCCAGAGGCCACTGTAGAAACAACTTTGTGATGAATGATTTCCCAGTGTTAGCTCACACAACAACTCTGTAGTCAGCAAGAAAAACATTTCAAAAAAAGCCTAAAAAAAAGGCTCTGAATGCAGTTTGTAAGAAAAAGAAAAAAAACCCCAGTTCTTGCAAAAGGGTACAAGAGTAATTTTATTCTCCCGACTTTCATAGGGGCAAAATCTCAAACATTCAAAACAAATTCAAAAATGCACCATTCCTCCTGCATTTTTTATGGAGATGTGACCTATCTGTAATTATACAATACACAAGATCTATTTTACTGATTAGATCTAAGGGTATAGTCCTCATTCCTCTCAGCTCAAACAATGAGATTTTTATGTGGGGCATGAGAGAGAGGGAATATTAATTTTCAAAAGCAAAAGATAAGCAGGGCCAAGCCAGTCTTAAAAATGCAGATGAGACTGGTGATATAGATTTGCAGTATTTCATCAAATAAAGAGAAAGGAAACATCATCATAGATACTTGTCAACAGCAAAAAGCTCTCTCAGATCTCATTAATGAATTGCTATTACAGAGAGTCCAGAAAAGTACATGGCACTAATTCCTGTATTAAGAAAAATTAGGTATCTTGTTCTGGGGCAGTTCTATCACAGACTAATAGATCAATTACCTCTTTCTGCACAAACTTCTGGAACCCACAGGTTATGACTTCTGCTGCGTTGTGCACAGTGAGAAACACCGGGATTGGCTGCCATGGGGAGAGAACAAAAATGTTCAAATCAACCCAGAGCAGTCACACACATAGGAAGGGGCACTCCTCCTAGAAACAGCTGTCCCACATGTCTGTGGTTTGGGGTTTTGTTTTTGAAGCTGTAAACACATGCCACATCACCTAAAAGAGACTTAACCCATTCCAATCACTAGCACAAGGGCACAGGCATCTTTAAATGCACACCCTTCTGTAGACCTGCTTGCTGTGTCTCCCACTGCTGAGTGCTCAGTAACTTTGTTTGTACCCAGCTGCCCCAGTGAGATTTCCACCAGGTTTTGGCCTCTAATTTTCCCTCTCTGGTCCAGGATCTTCAGCCTCCACAGCAAACAGTTCTCATTTGTTGTCCCATCTCTGTCTGCTGGTACTAAGAATACAGTGTGACTCCTAGCAACAGATTTGTGGGCAAGACAATTTTAGGTGATTGCTTTCAGTTACTGCTAGGAAGAGATGCCCAAAACTAGGATAGAAATGCAACAGTTCATACACAATGATGTTGAAATTATACCCACTGAGGTATCTGGACACCATCCCAACATGAAATCATTAAGAAACAAACCCCAATGATAACAATAATGAATCAAACACCCATTGCCCCAGGCAAACCCAACCAGAATTAGTGGTTCATAATACTTCCTCCAAATCAGATCCATGGTCTCTCAGACAGCTGAAACAGAAGCAATTCTCTACTCTGATTAAGATAATCTAAAGACTAAGCCATTTTAGGAAGCAGTATTTCCCCACTCATATATGGTATTTAAATCACAGTAGCAGGAGAATGGATTAATTTATCAGTAATGTCCAAACTTTCAAGTACCAGGTGATATAAGCAGCAATTATCTCTCAAATATGACTTTGCATATTTTCTGTGATTTTCTTTTCTTTACATGTTAGAGAAAAGAAGCCAGATAAACATTGCTGATTAAACATTTTAAGTCATAATGACAACTGGGTTGGGTCCATAGTCACAACAGTTGCCCCAAAATAAGAATGGAAATCACACAAACACAACTGGCATGAAGTTGTTGGACCCAGCTTCACTGGTACTGAAAACCAATTCTCAACCCTGTTGCTGGATAACTGAGAACAGAAACCCAGAAGTATAAAAGTACTCTGAGCCTGACACAGTGATAGGAAATACCCATATACAAGAAATACCCATAAACAAGGAAAGTTGACAGCAGAATTTACATTCTTCCCTTTGTGAAAGCCAATTTGTTGGGCTTTTCTTTCCTCCCTTCTGCTTTTGGCTCTTCCAAATGTGTTTTGAAGCCAACAATGGCTCCAGCTTGCCTAGCCCACTTAACCTTCTCCATATGTGTATTGACTCTGATGCAAGTATTTCTTAAATTTGTGAGTGGGCTTAATGCTTACAAAAAGAAAGGTTTACTGGTTAGGCAGGCAGGGTGAATACAATCTGAACAAATCCCCTCTCATGGCTCTGCATACTTTTTTAAATCATCACAGTCCAGAGCTAAGCAGTCCTCCTCCAGCTGTAGCCCTGAATCCTTGGTCTGGGGAGATTGCCAGCACCTCTAGGAAGAGGCACAAACAGATTAAAGTTGTAGCTTTGCCAGTATACAGGAGTGTTTGAAAGTGGGTCCCCTTGGATTTGATAATAAAAGTACACATAATTTCTGCTTTAGAAATAAACCCACTTAATTAAAATATGCTGTTGAGATGAGCCAATTCAGCTATGAGTTTGGGAGAGTCTACTTTCATTTTCAGTGTGTCATAAAATTGTTGTAGACAAAGTTATTGTAAGTAAAGCTTCTACATAGGATTGAATTTACCCCCACTACAATAATAATTATGGCCTAAGACTGCTTTTCATTTTGTCTTGCCTTGTAAAATGGCCACAGAATTAGATCTCTAAATCCCCATTCATGTACAACAAAAGCCATTAAGAAATGTGAGATGCTCCTTAAGAAAGGTTTGGGATACAAATAAAAACCCTTCACAGCCCTTCTGCCACTCCAGTGCGCTTCACTCATGAATGACCAGAGCAGGAACAGGAGGTAAATACAGTAACTTGCAGGATGACCAGGAAGTAAGAAGAAATAACAGAGAGAATGTGATTCTTAACTTCTCCACCACCCAGGTGAGCAAGGACAAAAGAGGCTGCTGCCAAGGCTTCATTGGTGCTTCCAGACAGGGCTTTCCTTATGGGACTTTGCTTACCTTACACTAAAGAAGGCAAGTGGAACTTCCTTTGACAAGGAAGCAAGAGGAAGCAAATGCAATCACACTGAGAGAGAACAGATCTGGGAGCATGGGGCTTCTGAGCACATGCCTTCCCAAGATTATTTGTGTCCAAGATAAGGACCCCAACCTTGCTTACAAGGACAGAGACCTCCTGTTCTTTTCTGCTCTATCTCTCCACTGGGATTTTCAAGGGATCGCTACCATCAGAATCTGGTAAACAAAGTCCCTTTTGATCCTGCTTAGGGCTGAGGAGGTGACAGGGGCAAGCTGGCTCTGGAGCCACATTAAGATGCATTGACAAAATGCAGAAGGGAACTAGTGCAGGATCTGAGCTGGCAGACTGCACAACAGCAGCAAAATATTGTTATTTTTAAAAAATAAATGCCACCAATTTATTTTACTTTTTTTAGGGAAGACTATATAATTCAAGCATAAAGCATTCAAGTTTCATGAAAGGAGATTTGACATTCTGTAAACATTTGGTAAATTACTGTGATGCAAATGAATCCTAAAATTGAGTAATCTAGCCCTTCCCATAATCTCTTTCCAACTTTCTATTTATTTTTTCAAATCCTGCAAAAAATCAAAACCTTCTCATTGAAATAGTCTTCATCAGTTTCCTGGAAGGATTTCCCACAGATCCCACAAACCCATTCCATCAGTAGTTACAGCTACTGATTTCTTCAGCTTCTTCCCTACCTGTACAATTGTGACCACTGGGGATCTGTTCAGTAAAACACTGAGTGCTCTGTAGAGATGCTGAGTCCTTCAGACTGTCACAGAGATGCTTTTTGATGCTTAGCAGGATGGACCACTGCATTAGCTCCACTAACAACGGATCTATTATTTAAAGTCCTCCTCCCTCCTTCTCCCTCAACCCAGGAACAGCATTAAACACCATGTATGAAGGGAATGGTCTTTGTTTACAAAGTAGTGGTAATAAAGAGCTGACTTCTACTGGTTTGTTTCTTACCAATCTAGACAGTGCCCTGGAGCCAGCATAAATAATGCCCACAAAAAGTACTGATGCAGGAAGCCATGACAGGATTTCAGACCTGTGAAAGCAATTAAAATCCTATTATTTTGCCACATTCTGTTTACAGAGAGCAACAGTTGCTTGCAAGGAATGTAATAATGTGTATATATGTACATTAATTTCAAACATGTGCATGTTAAAGTCAGTAACAGATTGCTCAGTATTCCTCCCATTTCCTAAGGAGTCCAAATTAGAAATTATTCATTTTGTCTAATCCAAGAGAGGAACTAACTGCAGATATATTTTCTTTGTTTTACTCTTTCCCTGGCTCCTCTCCCTCCAAAATCTATTGGTTTTTTGTTTGTTTCCTCCCTTAGAAATTACTGCCATTGGTATTAAAGGAAAGACATTTCAACTAATTTCCTTGATGTTCTGTGAAAGGAACGAAACCTGACAAAGGAAGGCATAAAATGGCTCACTTGCACAGACAGCACACATTTTCACTATCTACAAATACACTGGGCCACCCACACATTTATTTCTCAGCCAGATTTACAATGAGATTCTTCCTAAAGATCAGATTGTCTCTGTGGAAGCCTATCTCTTGAGATTTCCTAATCATATTCCTTTGACTAAGCCAAACTCCTAGAGGCAGTTTGACAACTAATGGAGGAATGAAGTCATCAGATTGATCTGATTCATTTTTTTAGCGATGGTTACTGCAGTAGGGTCAGGTTTCAGTTCTGAGAAGGGGCTTCAGAACTTGCATTTCTCCTATTTTTGATCTTGTTACTTAAGGGAAAAAAGGGATCAGGTAGGTGGTAAATTTCAGAGAGAATAATGTAAGATTTTTGGCAAGGGAAGAAAGGACTAGCCGTGAGGTAAAGGCCTGAATCAAGGGCTTCCCAGGACTGAAGACATGACTGCCCCAGATAAAACATGCACAAAGATTCATGTAATCACAGACAAGGGAAAAACCATAAATACTACATTTCCTCTGTTATTATACATATAATTTTCCAAGACAACAAAAACCCTGGGTCACAAAAATAATGTTTAGATCCTTTAACTGGCATAAATATTTGCCCTGGGTTTTCTTGACTAGTCTCCATAAATTTTTATAAAAACACTGTTCTTTTTGAGGTTATTGAGTTCAACTGGAGTCTCATCAAGTCCAAGATCTAATACTGTCATACCTCATTACCAATGAATTCACATCAGACACCAACAAAAATACCCCTGCACTATTGGAACAGCAACAAATTGAAGAAAAGGGGAGGGAAGAAAAGAAAGTCGCTCTGGGAAGATAAAAGGAACACATGATAAAAAACAAATTTTCATTTAGAACATAAAAATATCACTCTTTCATGTTCCCCACCACTAAATTGTAAGAATCCCAAATATGTCTTCATCTCCAATGCAGTTCTGCGAAGTGTAATGGAAAAGGACTTCAGATGCTTTTTCCATGATGTAAGGGTAGAATTTTATGCTGCCAAGTGGGAATTTCAGGACTGAAAAAGAATGCACGGATGTTTGATGTAACGTGTCAGCATCAACAATCTGTCTTGTATGTAAACCAATTAGCAGCTTCTCCTGCTGGCAATACACTGATGTACATGCAAAGTAGGAAGAGAACTGATGAGTTTGTGGTTGTTGTAGGGCTAAATCCAAATCCCATGATAGGCAATGGGTAGGTTCCCCCAAACAACACAGAAAGGCTCTGAACTGCTGCTTAGATATGGGTGAAATGCAGCACTATAAAAAATGCCAATCAGAACACATCTGACTTATGTGCCTACAAGGATTAGGCAGAAGCTGGGCAGAGGACTGGAAGCATTATGCAGATGTGCATGTTCCTCTGTACTCCACAGAGTTTTGTTTTGGATAAAAGCTTTGCAGACAGTCAACATTTGCTGTTTAGAAGCAGTGAGGGAAAGTTCCTTACAGCATGTCCTGGGGGGAGGAAGAGGCAAAGCAGGTTATCCATAAAACCTGAGTGAGATTACTCTAAATAATAATTTTTTATTTGGTCTTTATAGTGAGGTTAGTATTCTGGACAACCTTTAGACAAAGGACAATGATCTCTACGTAATAACTTAATTCTGCTGAGACACTTTGGGATAACCTGAACTGGCTTGGAAAGTATATGAGATCAGTCCATGTGACAGAAAAATCGAGACTTTGTGGACATAAACAAACAAATAGATGGCAGTTTATTATTTGAAGCATTTGAGACTGAAGACTGACTATGATACTCCTAAGTATCATAGACAAAATCCTCCCCCCTAACCAAAAGATAGATTCAGAGACAGGTATTTTGTCAGGGGAAGATGGAAATGTCCACATCCCAGTAGTAGCATTAAAATCACCTTTGCATGTTATGCTTGTTTGTTTGTTTGTTTGCTCGTGAGGGTTTTTTTGTTGGTAGTGCTTTGGAGGTTTAGAGGGTTTCCATGCTTGGGTTTTCAGGCTGCTTTTTGTTTTGGCTTTGATTTTTTTTTTTTTTTTTTTAAATGCAGGAGACGTTACAAATCCACCTCTGTAAAGCAATAAAGCATGTGCCTAATCTTTGTGAAGAAAGGCAGGTTTAAACTTATGCTTAAATAGCTGGATGGATTATAGCCAAAGCATGTAAATTAATTCTTGTTCCATTCAGTCTTTTCTAGAACAGGTATTCTGTATTAACCAAGCTAACGAAGAGGTTTCTCAAGAGGGATTTCAACCCCTTTCCCTACAGTGTGCTGACACCTAGTGGCCTCAAGTCTGCAGGGTCAAAACATGAACTAATTTTTCATCCAAGCCTTTCTTAGATAAAAACAAGCTCTTCAACATCAGTGAGTCGTTTTTGTCCTCTATTACCTTTAATGTCTTCCCAGGTTCTGAAAAGAAGAAAGTATCTTTTCCAAGCTGGGATAAAAAAAAATTCAACTTCTTCAATTTAATGATTTGAAGCAGAAGTAATCATTAGTGTAGAAAAGCTGAACGATAAAAGGACATTACTGGTGGCTGTATTCTTCTAAACTGTTTTGTGATGACAAAATCTGCATAAACAGTATGAATTTGATAATATATATATGTATCAGTAACTGCCAGTAAAGCAAGGTTTGAACCCTAATCCTGTCTCTGCCAAAGTCACTGACAGCTTTCATGATATCCTCAGTTTATTGCAGCTATAAAATAGGAAACTGAATTGTTTTCATTTATGACCTCACTTATATTTCCATAGTGATGTAATCACTTGTATGGACATGAAAACAGAACACAGCCTGGTTTTTCTGACATAATCACATGATTTCATTCCAAGTGAGGAGATACAATTTTTCAAGCCAACTGTTTGAATCTCAAACAGTTCATCAGCTGTCACTTGCTAATACAGATCACTGAGAAAAAGTTACATTAGAAGGGGTGTCTGGCAGTCAATTTGTCCAAACTCTTCCAGCTTCAGAGTCAAGTTACATTACTCAGGTCATTGCCCAGGAAGGCTTTTACTATCTCCTGAGATGAAGATCCAATGATTGCTGTGGCAAACATCTTCTAAACGATACCATTTTGAGCAATAAAAAAGATGCTGCATTCCACTGCAGAATGCATCCACCTGAGCAGAGTACAGCATGACTCTTCTGAATTGTGCTGTCACACTCAGTTCAAGCAGATGATCTTTAGTCTACAAAGCACCATTTAATTTGGAGTTTTATTGTTAACATCAGTTAGGAAAAGGCCAATGATCCCCATTTATGTGACACAGCTCTCAGAAAAAGGCAGATCACATTTGTAGACTTCACAGACCTGAGGGTTCTGCGGAAGATTGTGTCAATGCTCTTAACTAATATTACCAAGGTTTCTCTTACAATACTAAGAAACAATCCTGGGAAGAGATTGTTTCTTAGGGACAGATGTTTGGATAAGACATCCTTATTGTTTTCACTATGGGCTTTTTGGTTGTCTTACCAAGGTTAAATTAAATCCACTTTATAAAAGTAGTCAGTTTAAGTGTGTGTCATTGAACACCCATTTCACTAAAATGTGAGTTCTCTTCTACATCTGTAAAGCAGAACACCCACTCCCCCACATACATCAAACTCTATTTTTGCCAGTTAATAACATCCATGGCAAACTTAACTAGGTTGTAATCCAGCTACAGAAAATAAGTGTTTGGCAGATACCAAAAAACCTACAGTACCTTGAACACAAGTTTATCTCCACCCAGCCCAGCTTCCAGGAGATGTGAAGCAGAAGTCCACCCACCAATGTTTGCCACCTGAAACAGAATGACACTAGGAAATAATATGTGAGGCCTTGGGAATATGTGCAGATAACTTAGAATAAGTAGCAAGTAATGCACACCGATTTCTTTTACACTTTAAAATAAGTTATCAGCTTTCTTCTTCCTTAAGCTACTGGTTTTCAGAGAGGTCTTCCATGTTTCTTGGGTGAAAATCCTTGAATATCTACCACTGTTCAGAGATATTGCATTATAGTGTTAAATGACATTAACATCCATAACATATATAGAAGTGGGCTTATTTATGACTCCCATTCATTGCAATGAGTTTAAGCAATATTTAAAATCTTTCTCACACATACACAAATAAACAAATATTCACTCTATGCAGTTCTAGTTCATAGTGGTAAATATTCAATGCTACTATCACAGCTCACTTCACCTTTTTTTGAATGAAGAGCACATGAGAGCTTAAAAGCCAGGTTTCCCTGACATTTGCTGCAGGTTTGACTATGCTCTATTCAAGCCAGTGGTGAAATCCCATCAGCTTTATTGTGAAAATTTCCTCTAGTCTCAGGTTTTAAGGACAGAAGTTTGTGACAGTTTCAGATGCTTAGGACTATGCAGTATAGTCTGAGATTATACAGGGAACAAAACCAAGGACAATGAACAGTAACAGCATGAACTGAGAATTACATTCTTTTCCTCTTTGCTCATCTGTCACAGGTCTAAATGAAAGTACATCTGAGCCACTAAAAAAATTCCAAGGAAAGGTCACTTTTAAAAGCCAGAACTTAGGGAAAGATATTAAGATGCTAATATTAAGATATTAAATGCATTTCCAAACAATAGAAAAAGGTAATAACTGTGTTAACAGATGCTATAAGGCAGTTGCTTGCCATTGAAATACACCTTTCTGTTGATTTGCATCTATTTTACACAAATTACTCAAAACCCTCTCCCCATATGATAAAATCCTTGTGTAAGAGACAGTCTCTGTGTGTGTGCCAAAACTGAAGAAAGCATTCACTGAGCTGAATAGATTCAAAGTAAGTGGAGATTCCCAAGGCAATTATTCCTAGAACTGATTGTAGTCCTGAGACTGCAAGTCAGGCAAAAATATAAGCCATGTTAAGCAGCAGAAGAGAAAGTAAAGATACCCAGTGTCTGCAGATTTTTAACACAATCTCAAAAATGGGGGAAGTCTTGGCTCTAAGAGGCCAGATTTTCACCAAATGTCTCATCAACAGCATTGATGGTATATATGGACATTTGTCAAAACATTAAAATTCTAATTACAGTCATTAAGATATGATAGTGACTCCTGATGCAGACTTACAACCAAGGCTAAGCATGAAAAGAAGGAACAGGGTATTTGTGAATGCCTAAAGATGGTTTTGAGGTTGGTTTTCTCTAGCACAGCAAAAGAATACACCACAAATGCATATTTTCCACATTTTCCTCTCTTCCAAAGAAGAGAGATTGTACTGTAATTGCTACTTTTCTATGCTGAAGCTTAGGATTTTAAGGAAAATGAGAAATTATGGACTCTACATACCTCAATTACATCATCTCCATGATATTTAAAAATTAACCAAGAAACATTAATGAATGCTTTATTAAGGCTTCATGAAGCATGTTCTCTAGACAGCAAAAGCCAGTAAGAACAAGAAATATTAAAGTTAGCTTCAGCATAGAACAGCAAAATGTTAAAGTCATTTTTCAAACCACAATTCTTAAAACCATACTTACCCTTGAAAAAGGGTAGGGTAGGTAAATTGCAGGACAGACAGGACATACTGGAAAACAAATAACAAATTAATGGACATCAAACACTCACAGTTCATAATATTAACAAACAATCACAAGTAACAAAACAAACACAAAAAGTTCTCATTTTGCTTTATTTTGGTAGAAAAGATTAAAAATATTTAGTAATTTCACTTGTGGTGTATTTCCTGTATTTCCTCCCCCTTCCATCATCAGAAGCACTGTGATCTCTGAAATGCTTTATAGGCCTCAGTCTCGATGAACAGCATCTGGGCTAAGTTCCACTTGAGCTCATCAGAAGCACTGTTGGCTCTCAGGAACTTAATGCTGTCCTTCTTTTTAACAAACAGCCTTGGAGATTAATTTTTCTTGCCTGTATAAGAACCCAAGTAGAACAATATTTTTATTATTGAACTTTCAAAGAATGTTACCAACCTGCATTGAGGCCAGGAAGGAAAATCACTTTGTCTAAACCCAACTCTCTTGCGACCCTATAAACAGCAGTCCTGAGTGTGACCCTTTAAGCTCTCCTGGATCACAGCAGGATGCAACCAGCATCCTCCCTCTGAGTGGGACACCTCTCAGAGCCAGCTAGTTTGCTACACTTGGAAGATCTCTGAAGGATGATGATGGATCCTGGGCTGATACCATCCACTCCTCAAGACTCAACCTTTTGCCTGTGAAGAAGATGCAAGGACATCCAAAGAGAGTCCTTCGCTGAATTTGAAGGGAATTTTTCCTGGGTATACCTTGTACATGTTCCTTTAGGTCTGAGTGTGTGTGAATGTGGATATGCTGCAGCAAATTCATTATGAATATTGCTCTCTTTGATTCTTAAGTACATTAGGTTTGTAAGATAGTGAATCACTATCATGCCTATATTAAATTCTATATGAATACTTTGTTAAATTGTTGAAATTAAGCTTTTGATTAAGAGTTGCTATGTTTAAGTCCTGTTATAACCTTTAGACTAAACCATTGATCAAATCTGGAGTTACATTTGGCAAGTGGGTCCACTATGCATACTGTGATTCACTGTGTCTTATTCCCTTTCCTGTTCTTACTTCCATGCAGATAATTTTTGGTTTATTGATTTACAGATTGATTGATTTTAGTTTGATTTTTCTTTCTCAGCTTTAAGCATCTAATAATGATGTCATAGATGTAATGATGTAGTATTGATGACAATAGAATAAACCTCACCAACAAACTTTATTGTGATTTCACTTTAATATTAAATCTGCTTTTGCCCATCTCTTTACTGGTGATTCTCTGAGTCACCTAAACCACTCATTCATGACACTTCCCATGCCAGAACTGCTGGATGCTACCTCAGTCACTGTGGAAAGTAACAGACACTAAAGTACATGAGGCATGGAGTGGACACTGAAAAATGGAGAAGGGTGTCATCTGAATTGCACTTTTACTTTCTAAACACAGTCCATACATCACACTGAATGGAAAAGGATTAACAGGAACAAAAAGCCATAAGCACCAGTCAATTAAAATCATATCATATCAAACAGGCAATCTTTGGCAGAATCAAGAGCAATAATCTAAACATAATAGTATCCTTATGGCTAATGTATCTCGCTGACTTAACATTCTGCCTACACATTGTGTAAAATATTAAGCAGCCCATAAAGCCCATCAGAGATGTAATACAAGGGGGTAAAAAGCAAAATCTGTGTCATTGCTCTTGCCTGCTTTGTCTGGGCCTCCACATATGGATGCTAGTGTTGCTTCACACTAAATATGTATATATGCAAATGTGAGGCACAAATACATGCCTTCCAGGCTTAACATCTTCTCATGATGAAGTATATAAATACCACTTCTGCAAAGGAGAAGAATGATTGAAGTTTCCTCAGAGGAAATGAAAGGTACCTGCTGTTCCTTCCAGGAGCCAGCAGAAGCTGTCAAGGGCAAAAGGAGAAGCTGAAAGTTTTCAGCAGAGAAAAAACTGTGCTGAGCACCTTGCAAGGTCCAGTTTGCATCTGCACACGACCTTCAACAACTGAAAGGTCTATATTCTGGTTATTTTTAACTTTATTACACTAAAACCTACATGCAGGTGTGAAAAAGGATGTCATTGTCCCAATTGACCTCCTCTCAAGCACAGTTAAGCCAAATAAATACCCTTCCCAATCCATGATGCAACTTGGCAGCTCTTTTAGCCCCTTTCTATTTAACTAATCACTGCTCCCAGCAGTCTGTCAAATCAAGTGCATTATCTCTTCCTACAGCTTTGCTTCATGTCTGGACTTCAGTCTAATTCTGGGCATCCTTGATGGCAAAAGTATCTTGGAACAGAAACCACTGGCCAATGCCCTGAAAAGATTTCACCTCTGAAATGCTGCTTTTCTCTAATCCTCCCTCAGAATATTCATACCCTGATTGTTTCACCAATATTTTTTTCTTTCAGAAATCTGCACCAGAAATACAGACACGCTGTCTGACAAAGAGTGTAGCACAGAGCAGTTACTCTAACTCCTCCTCCCAGAGTGAAAAAAATACTTTCAAACTATGCTTAAATTATACAATTTTATTCACAATGTGGCTATCTTCAGCTTACTTCTTACACTTAGACACTTCAGCACCACTAATATAAAATTGTTACACAGTGGAAAACAAAATACTTGCCCTTTATTTGTCTGTTAATTAAGTAGTCAAAGGAACAAAGTTGCCATGGAAGTTAATATTTGTTTCACTTCTAAAACAATACTTTGAATATTTCACATTTTTCCCTTGGATAGTGGATATCATTGTTCCATTTAAACAGATCTTCTTTTGGGAATGGGTGCAGCTGCTAGACACCCGATAATGAAATATATACAGCATCAACGATACTTTCAGCGCAGCATAACTTCTGGCTCTATAACACTTCATTCATTGGAATGATGTGATGTCAACCTCCTTGCTCTCCTAAACAAGACAATAATGCAATTCATTTGTCGTGGAAGCGTAAAGCTGTCACACACTGAGCAAAATGAAACCGGCACCCTATGCGCAGTTTCGGGAGCACACTGGGATGAGCGGCGGGCTGGAGTGCCACGGACTTTTTCACTCGTGGGGTAGTCCCGTCCGGGAAGGGCTGGTCCTCCGGCTCTCCCTGAGCGGGGCAGGGAAAGCGGAGGGCACCGTCTCTCCTCTTTCTCCTCCTGCCGCTCCTGCATCCTGCACTTCCCTGGCCCCCCGCAGCCGCGGACCGGCGGCCAGCGCCCCCGCACCTCCCTGCGCCCCGCCCGGCCCGTCCGGGACCGGGGCGGCCCCTCGCCCGCGCTCACCTTGTTGGTGAAGCTGGAGGCCAGGTAGAAGAGGCAGAAGGCGAGGCCGCCCGCCGGCCTCTTCAAATACATCGGTCAGCGCGGGTGCGGAGCGGCGGGCGGCGGCCATCGGCCGGGCCGGGGACACGTCGCCTCAGCGGGCGCCGCCTCTGCGGGGCCGCTGCTGCCGCCCGGCGGCCGTGCCGGGCCCGGGGCGGCCGTGCCGGGCCCAGGGCGGCCGCAGCGCCGCAGCCCGGGCACAGCCGCGGCCCAGGCGGCACCGCCGAACCGTGACCGGCCGGGGAGGGAGGACATTGTCCCCTCTCCTCTGCCCTTGTGAGACCCCACCTGGAGTGCTGCGCCCGACGCCGAGGCACTCGGCACGGGAAAGACCTGTTGAAGCGAATCCGGAGGAGAGAGGCAAAGATCGTCAGAGGGCTGGAGCACCGCTCCTACGGAGACAGGCTGAGAGAGTGCGGGATGTTCAGGCCGGAGAAGGGAACGCTCTGGAGGGACCTTACACCAGCCTCTTAGTACCGAAAGGGCACCTGCAAGAGACCTGCAAAGGGACTTTTTACATGGGCATGTAGTGGTAGGGGGAATAGCTTTAAACTGAAAGAGGGTGGATTTAGACTAGATGTTAGGAAGATGCTTTTTACGGTGAGGGTGGTGAGACGCTGGAACAGGTGGTGAATACACCATCCCTAGAGGTGGTCAAAACCTGGCTGGCCGGGGCTCAGAGCAACCTGATCTAGTTGAAGACGTTTAGCAGGATGCCCTGCCCTGGAATGTGGTCAAGCGACTTGGACAATGCCTTATTTACAAGGCATTGTCCAAGTGGTGGACTGAGAGAGGGCATCAAGCTGGTTTTGGTGTTGAATTATGACAACACCAGTCTGATCCATCAACCCCCAAATTAGCATCCTGACAGTGAAGCAAAGATTTGGCAGACAAGCTGCTAAGCTGACCTGGAGATATATGACTGGCAGTCATCACTGTACACTATAAAAGTCCAGTCCATTTCCATATGGTTAGGTTCTTCCAATATATCCCTTCTTGGAGTATATATGAAGATTCCTCCTTTGAGTAAGGACACCCCTCAAAGTTAGTCCTTAAGGCTGAGTGAAAGAGATTTTGCCCATGGTCATTGGCATGGGTGAATAACATCAATCTCTGCTTTAATAACTATTTCTTTCTGCTAGTTTTAATAGAATTGCTTTAATATAGTTGTTTTGATAGAGGGCACTGTACCATCCTATCCTTATCTTCTATAGTGTGTAGTAAATAATTCTGATTAAGACCTCTTTGTTTAATAATTTATCATAATGTATCATTCATTTTTAGAGAAATAGACCTGGTTTGCCATCATTTATCCTACAAGACAAAGTTGTACAAAAGTTCAATCACACCTCTCTAATTTCTTAAACCACCGACAGAATGAGGCTAAGATTGGATTCAGCTGCACCTTGGCTCCTCTCTGAGCAGGAATTTATAAAGCAAGAGAGTCCTCTCTGCACCTCATGGCTCAATGTGAGGGCTTCCCTAATAAATTTTGTCTGAAACTCACACTCATGACAAGAAGGGGGCTGGACTAGATGGCTAACTTTACAGGCCCCTTCCAACCAACTATTCTATGATTCAATGACTCACTGGTGATGTGTGAACTATAAATATCCCAGGCAGGTGGAAAGAAACGCCCTGTCAGGTCATGGTTACTGGGTGATCTTTTATTATGGTCTAGGTAAGCCTTGTTTTTCCCAGTCCTGGTATTAGCGAGGCCCTATCTTTGCAGTTCTTACCTTGACTTTGTTCAGGTAACACAAAGTACAGGGCCTTCTCTGTACATGTACACCCTCTTTTTAGAGAACAGAGCAAAGCAGCATAAATAAGGAACTTTATTTATGAGCATGGCTTAAACTAGGGAGGGAGGGAGGCACTAAGTGGTCAAATCCACTAAATGAGCCTGTCTAACCTGCTACGTTTAGCCTCAAAAGACAAGGTCAACAGAGTGCAACAGCTGAACAGCTGACCTGCACCAAGATAAATTCAAGTATTTTGGTGCATCAGACGTGATCCTATCTGGTTCGTAAGGTGGTGGTCCAACACAGACATCAATTTCCAGTGCTGAAATGTTTGGTCCGTCCAGGCTCACAGAGATCACTGATGAGCCACTGTAATGGATGTGCTAGAGATGGCAGGGTGAGTGATACAGCATTTCCACTTTGCAGAGCACCTGTTTATGTACAAATGTCAGATGTGTATTAGGCAAACAAAGGCACACTTTGCATTGTGCCACAAATTCAGCTTGTAAAGCTTTAAAAAAGAGTAAGTAAAGTTTATGGATATCCACAAAGACTAATGTAAGCATGTAGTAAGAGTACCTTTGACTTTTTATTACAGTGGGGTATCACTTTCATGCAAAATATTACAGTGATATCTCTGAGCTTTTTGCAGTATTTCTTAGCACAAGTGGGAGACTTGGGCAAAGATAATATATTTTCTTACAGCCAAATACAGAAGCAGGTTTGAATTCTTGTATACCACTTAGAGTGTGGGATTAAGAATGAAGATGTAAATTTCTGCTAATGTTGTTTATCAGGACTGACTTGTATTACATACAAAGTAATCACTATGCAGCTTTGGAATTATTTTGATAATATGAAGGGACGTTTCTGCTCTAAAGATTTTAAACTATTTTTATTGGGAGGTATGAATGTGTCGCAAATTATTTTGTTTACACATCATTTCACAGAATATTTCTTTTTAAAACAATTCAGTTCAAAGCTTGATCCATTCATATGAGAGGTCATAGGATCAAGGCCTAATCAGGAAATATTCAAGAGACTAAAACAGAAGACTTATTTTTGAAAATTAAAAACTTAATAACAAGACATAGGAATATATAGTTACTGTTCATGTCTTTCTGAATCAAAACCTACCAAAATCCATTTTCTTAATCAGTGCTTGTACAGCTGTGCAAGAATAATGATTTTCTCCCAGGGCACCAGGACATTGCTTTGATATTCTGCTCACATATAAAGCTGTTAATTTTAGCCTAATTAGATAGAGGGGAGCATGACAGTAATCTTCACACCCCAAAAGGCAGTTGCAAAGGAAAAGAAATAATCTCTTTTCACCAGGGCTAAGTGCAGAAAGGGTAAGAAACATGCTGGCACTGCATCACTAGACAAAGCCACTCTTACCAGCATTTGGCAGTGCTGTGGTAACCAATGAACCTGATGATCTTAAAGGTCTTTTACAACCTAAATAATTCTATGATCCTAAAATGCCTTTGTGGCACAAGCCTGTGTTATGCCTGCAGATTGTGTGTTACAGCCTGGGTCCCCACCCTCTTCCAAATGGTTCATCTTTTAGCTGGGAACTTTCTGGGGTAATGAACTCTGGAACACAGTGTCTTAGGAGATTGTAACGTGTTACGTCATTGCAGGTTGCTAAGGACAAATAAGAGGAACTTTGGCCAACAAAGCTGATTCTTACATGGCTGAGAATTGATATGAATGGCCTCTACTGGGCCTGCCTGGCAGTACAGGCTTTGCTAGATGTAAAACAGGGAACTTACTCTGAGCAGGTTGGGGGATGCCACAGAACCCATTACAACTTCTGCCCTTGCAGCCACCCAGCTTTCCTAGGCTGGTTTTCAGATTATCAGCAGTGACTGTGACAGCGCATTTGTCTGACTGCAGACAGATACCTTCAACAGATGGTGATGGGCCAGCCAGAGGAGATTTCTAGGTATTGCTTCCTTCCTTTAAGGAAACTTGTCCAAGTAGACCTAATGTGTCATAGCAAAACACTATCCCATTGCTGCTGTCCTGGAAATAGGGCATTTTAGTCACAATACTATTTTCCAGATAAATATTACATATAAAATCGAGATGTAAAAGGCAGCAAGTCACATACAAAGTATTCCAATTCATATCTACAGTGACTTACAGGATTGGGATAAAATTAATTTGTTTGCTTATGGATTGGTTAATTTGTTGTATTTTTTTCCTGTATCTTCCTGTAATAAAAACAAATGCCAACTATTTCATTTCACAGAATCAATTACGTTGGAAAAGAACTCTGAGACTGAGTCCAATCTATGACCAAACATCAAGTGGACCAGGGCACTGAGTGCCACATCCAATCTTTCCTTAAACACCTCCAGGAATGGTGACTCCACCACCTCCCTGGGCAGTCTATTCCAGTGTCTAATCACCCTTTCTGTGAATAAACTCTTCCTAATGTCCAATCTAAATCTCCCCTGGCGCAGCTTGAGGCTGTGTTCTCTGGTCCTGTTGCTCGTTGCCTGGGAGAAGAGGCCGACCCCCAGCTGGCTACGCCCTCCTTTAGCTGGAGGGTGTGCAACCCTCCTTTAGTTGCAGAGAGAGGTAAGGTCCCTCCTGAGCCTCCTTTTCTCCAAGCTAAACACCCCCAGCCCCCTCAGCCGCTCTCCATCAGACTTGTGCTCCAGACGCTTCACCCGCTCCCTTGCCCTTCTCTGGACTCCATTTCATCCATTTGTTTTGCGGCTGGCCTCCTGTTTGATTTGCTGGGTTTTTTTGTCCTCCCACCGTTCCCTTGGTTACTTCCCGAGATAAAAAACAAACGTCTGCTGTTTAATTTCTCCCCTTCGCGTTACCACCAGCCCGGCGCTGTCCCTCAGTCCGGGGGCAGGGGCGGCCGGGCGGAGGTTCCGCCCGCAGGCTCCGCACGCCGCCGGTGAGGCCGCGGCCGCCCCGGTGACATCACCGGAAAGGCGCGTCACCCCCGGCCAATGGGCCGCCTGACGGCGGCGGAGAACCGCGGAGGACCCGGAAGGTTTCGCAGTCGGAGCGTTGCTGCCCCGCGGAGAGACCCCGCTCCTGCCGCCGCCCGCCCCTGCGTGCCCGATGGACTCGGTGGGAGTCGCTGCCGCCGCGCCCGACGCCGGGCCGGGCCCCGCCTGGCAGAGCAAGGTGAGCGCTGTGCCGGCACCGCGGGGCCGCGCCCGACGCTGTCCCGGCTCCGGGCAGCTGGAGGAGGAGCAGGAGAAGCGCCGAGGCCGTGGAGAGGGCGCTGCGAGGGGGTGCCAGCACCACCAGGGTGGCTGTCACTCGGCAGAGCGACCCGAGCGCGGTTTGCTGCTACCGGCAATTATCTCCTTGGTGGTGAGAGCTGTTGTGACAGCTTGATAACTGAGCTGCTTCCCTCCGAGGGTGTTGGAGATGAGTGAGCTCGGTTACCCCGGCGGTAGGCAGCGAGTCCCGGCTTGCTTGGTTTGTCGTTCCCGAGCCCCCGGCTCCCCGAGCGAGGTGTTGTGTCCCTGTGCGGTTTTGAGATGGCATGTTTTACCGTGGCTGACCTTCCCGGGCTCTAGGAGCCGGGCAGGAAGCCGTGCGTAAGCCGCTGCTGTTGGCTTATTCCAAGAGAAGTTTTACATAGGTTGTGTGTCTGCTTGTATGCAACCCTCCTGGGGGAGCTTTACCCCTGTCTCCAGAGGTTACCGACACAGACAAACTGACTTTTTTCCCTTTATTAGTAAGTGACTATCAACAGTTTTTCAACCCCCGTCCTCTCTATTGAGTTTATGAAACTTCTCTTTGAGTAGTTCCCCAAGTATCTGTAGAAGAGTGCTTACAAGATTACATGAGCTTATTTTGGAGCCAGCAATAGCTAATTATCCTGATTGTTGTGTTGCCACTGCACGAGTCTTGCTGACTTGAATAAAATGTTTATTTACAGTGTCCATGGGGAGCCCCTAGCACAACATCAATATCATGTTCTCTTGCTGATGTAATGAGTGAACAGCTGGCAAAAGAATTGCAGCTGGAAGAAGAAAATGCTGCTTTTCCTGAAGTGGTTGCGTAAGTCTAAGTCCTGGATTAGTGCTTTCCATAGTTGTGATGCCATCTTCTCTCTCTTGTGCATTTTCTTACAATGTGCTCAGTGCATAGCAATACAGTAAATGATTTGCCTGTTCCCTAACTCTGCTTCCTCTGATCTTCTTCAGTGAAGATGGCTTCCCGAGCTAAAAGTCTTCCCTAAATTCTCTTCTCGGTTGCTTTTCCTTCCTTATTGATGCTTTCTTGTCATTTTCTGGGACTGTTAACACAGTCTGTAAGCTATATTTAGAGAAATGTCAGAAATGGGGTTTTCCTATCCTTTTAGGAACTCTTGTCAACAGTGTACAATGTTATTTTGAGAACTATCAGGTATATCAGCTGTATCCTCCCACTACCTGAAAGCCCTAAAGAAAGGCCAAGAGCTTACTAGTTCCAAAATTGTACCAATTTTGGCTATCTTTTCCTGTGGAGCAGAACAAAGCAACACTATTTGGGATATTTTAAGCATATAAATAGGTGCATACATAAACATGCATACACCCATATGCCTTCTTTTTTTTTTTTTCCTGAAGGACATCTTAAAAATAGAGCTTAGTGCTTCTTGCTGAATGGTAAACAAGCAAAAATTTAACTAAAATTTGCATCATAAATGAGTAGCAAAGAGAAATGAAGTCATGAGCTATTAATATTTAGTGTTGGCTTGGAGAAGAGGCAGACAGCTGAGATCCATTCCTTTCTGTCAGCTCTGCATGAAGTCTGTTGTATAGAGTGGGAAAGTGGTATAAAGCAGTGTTTCTGCTTAGATTGCCGTGTTTAATTTTTAAAAAATTCTTATTTTCGTCTTATGTAGTGCTGCTGAAGGACCATTTATTACAGGAGAAAATATTGACACTTCTAGTGATCTAATGCTAGCTCAGATGCTGCAGATGGAATTTGACAGGGAATATGATGCACAGCTTCGGCGTGAAGAGAAGAAGATCAATGGAGATAGCAAAGGTACCTTCATCAGAAGGAATATTTTTGCTGTGGAGCTATTCTTGGCACTTAGCTTAAATTGGCAGAGCTGTGAGGAAGTAGCAAATCCCTGATAATCACAGACATGCTTGTTTGTTTTGTTTCTCAAGTCTCTATATCCTTTGAAAATTATCGGAAGGTGCATCCCTATGACAGTGACAGCTCAGAGGATGAGGTTGATTGGCAGGATACCCGTCATGATCCATACAGAGCAGGTATGTGACAGCTTTAAACAATACAATTTCTTCAACCAATAAACCTGAGAGTATGGCAGAGTTAAATTAGGTCTTGTTTCAATGTGAGGAGGGACACCAGCTACATTTTAAATCAGGTCACCTTAATGGGAGGTGTCAGCAGGAGGTTGGGTGGGTAACTTCAGGCTTCTGTCTGCCAGTATATTGGCTTCAGTGGCTGAATCTGACAAAATAACCAGTGTACATGGGAAGTATTGTGGGATGTGCTCATGTGTCATCTAGTTTGGATGATATTGAATACTCCTGTCATAGCATGCCAGAAATGTGTCTGACACCCCAGAGAGGACAGAAGTAAGTTGTAACATAGCCAAAGAAGCTTAGGATAGGATAAGGCTGTATTAAGATCATACAATTGAAGTAATTTATTCTGTTTTATAAATAAAATTATATTACTTTTGGGGATATTGTGGGCATTGGTTATGTTTGTTTAGATGTAAAGTTTGGTTTCTTTTTCTCACTGCTGGCAGATAAACCTACTACTACACCAAGAAGGGGTTTCATAGGAAAAGGAAAAGACATTACTACAAAACATGATGAAGTGGTATGTGGAAGAAAAAACACTGCTCGCATGGAAAATGTAAGTGAAAACTTAGGGAAACTTATTTTGTGTGTAAAACTGGAATGCTGCAGTTCAGCCAAAGAACTAATGCTTGTCCACCAGTGCTGCTGGGTAGGGTGCTGAGTTTTATTTTTTCCCTGTTGGATGAAAGCAATGCAGTCTTTGCTTTATTGGTTATTCACATTGGCAGTTTGAGTTTTGTGGGTTTTCTATTTAAAAGTAGTTTGTTATTGAGCAATTCAAGAATTTGCACAGAACTGTTTTGGGAAAACAAAACTATCAGCAAGTCTGGCACACAAGCAAATAAAACACGAAAGTTATTTTTGAAAAGGATAGATGTTGTGTCATCTTTCTTCTAATTAATTTTGTCTGATAAGGCAAGTAACTCTTTTTCAGTCAATTGTTTGACTTACAGCTTTTCAGTCTGTTTATCTTTAGTACATACCTTTCATTGTTTTTAAGGTAACTGGTGCAACTTCTGTAAATAAGGAAATGCTGCAAGTGCTATTTTTACAGGATGTTAGGTAATTTCATATCAATTTGGGCAGAACTTTGAGTTCTGAGTTTAAAGCAGTGTTTGTGCAATGTTGTCATTATGTTAAAAAAAAGTGGGTTTCACATAGGTCCAAATCTATCATAAGGTTTTCTAAATCAGAATGAGAAATTTGTTTGTGCCAACTTTTGGCATCTGCTAGTAACGATGCTTAAATTCCTCTTATTTCTGCTCATAGTTTGCACCTGAATTCCAAGTTGGGGATGGAATTGGGATGGACTTAAAGCTGTCAAATCAAGTCTTCAATGCCTTAAAACAGCATGCATACTCTGAGGAACGTCGAAGTGCAAGGCTCCATGAGAAGAAGGAGCACTCCACTGCTGTATGTTTTTAATAAAGTCTCTCTATCTACTCCTTATCTAAACTCTGCTGGGTAACTTCTTGCAACATTCCATTTTTAGTAAAACAGCTAAGCAACCTTATGTTAACGTTGCTGAAGGAAATTTTATCAGCTAGCTCTTTCTAGAAAAAGGCTCTTTGTTTGAGCTGCATTACTGTGAGAACCATGTTGAAGTAAGAGCAAGCAGCTACTGTTTTTTTCTTTTTGTCTTTCTAAACTTGTCTCTTAATCAGCTATGTTGAATAAACTGCCTGGAAGTTATTTATAGAAATATCCAGAGGACTAATCCTCTGCACTTGAACCATATGGCCCTAAATACCTGTCTTCATAACAAGTTTCAGGAGGATGAGGTGACCAACTGACCTAATAATTTAGGAATTTACTTGGTAGAATGTATGGGTGAGTTTGAAGTAGGGCCTCTGGTAATTCCTGATGTGGACTTCTTCAAATTTGTGTATTTTGCTTTGCTTTATTGTTACTTATATCAAAAAAATATAATACTTGGGATATTATGATTCATGATTTGTAAAGGCTTCTTGAAAACACTGTAGAAAGTGCTGTTGAGCCACAGTCTATATGTGCAATTAGTAAAATATTCTATGTGCTGCACAGCTGATGGGAAACTAAGAGTATTAAATCATTAAATCAGTCCTGAAGTAGATTTGCTTTGCTTCAGATGTTTATTTTGGTTTGGCTTTTTTTTTGTCCCTTCTGTCAGTTGAGAGAAATTTTATTAATATATCATTCTTTCTGCTTAGTTGAGTTCTTGTGGTATATAAATATTCTAAACTCATGGTAAAGCAAAGAATTGCTTTATTTAATTGAGTGTTCATGTCTTGCCTATTAATCTTATTGATGTCTTGCAGGAGAAAGCAGTGGATCCTAAAACACGTTTACTTCTGTACAAGATGGTCAATTCTGGGATGCTGGAGACCATCACAGGCTGCATCAGCACGGGAAAAGAATCTGTTGTTTTTCATGCCTATGGAGGAAAGTGAGTATATTGTTTGTTAGTGATGATAGCTTTAAGTACAAGAGATGATTTAAAAAGCAGAAAACACAAAAATATTTAAACATTTGCACCTTTTTTATTTCTGAGACTTAAAGGCTGTATTTGTGTATATGCAGGTAATAATAAAATCTGAAAACCAAATGATACCAACCATAAAGTAAAACAATCCCCACTTTCCTCCTTGGAGGCTGTTAATGAATGGGGACAAATCCACCATAACTTTCTGTGGAAAAAATATGTACTCTTTTTATAAAAAAGAAATCTTGAGGTTTTTAGAGACTCTTTCCACCAACCTGCCCCAGACCACAGAGCTTTTGTGAGGATCTTGGGCTACCTGAAGGTTGCCTTTCCATAGAGATTGCTCTATTGCCAGCTCTATATTTGCAGCTCAGTGGAGGTGCTGTTTGGTACTTTCAAGTTATCTTGAGAATAGTGTTGGGATGCTGCTCACTTCTTGAATCCTTCCTGCCATACTGGAAGGATTAGAGTGCATTATGGCAGCTGCCTTGTGTTTAACTGACTTTAAACCAGTGATGTTTGAGAAAGAACTAATAAAACTCAAATACAGATAATGTATTTAGAGATGTCAAGGGAGAAATTGGGAATTTTGGAATTGGGAAAGTTGGAATTGGGGAGAAAAGATGTGTCTTAACAAATGGGGAGAGGTAATCTATTTGATAAGCAACTTATAATCAAAATGCCAAACTCCAAACATTCAGATGTAAGTTTAATCATGGAATTGTTATAAACTGAAGTTGGCTTCTAAATGTGATAGAAAATTAGATCCTCTCTTATATTAAAAATTGCTCTATGTTGCAATGTATAAAAACCCAAACCCATGCATTTGCTTGCAAATATATGAATAGTTAACTTTGTTATTTGTCTTTTCCCATGAGCAGTGCAACTGAAGATAAAGTTATTCCTCCAGAATGTGCCATCAAAGTGTTTAAAACAACTCTTAATGAATTCAAGAACCGTGACAAATACATTAAGGATGACTACAGGTTTAAAGACCGCTTCAGTAAATTGAATCCACGAAAAATTATTCGTATGTGGGCTGAGAAAGAAATGCATAACTTAACAAGGTAAAGACAGAAAAAGAAAGCATAGTTACCAAATGCCTGTCAGTTTCCTGTTCTCTGTTTAAGGCAGATGCTCTGTGTCTGGGTATTTGACTTTTTGGCCAAAATAATATACAACCTGGCACAGATTGAATAAGCCCCTGGTTTTTTTACAGTTTAATAAGCTGTGTCAGCATCTTGAGTGATTTTGCAGCAGAATTTACAGGCTCATGAAATTAACAGGTTCTAGTTGTAAAAGTGATTAGTATTTAGTGAGCATTTTTAGATTAACTTATAACTTCAGAATCTGAATTTTCCTGTGTAAAATACTGTCCAGTCTATATCATTATTCCGTTTTTAATCCTTTCAAAGACTTTGTTTACTCTGGATCAGGTTTTTCACACAGCTGTCAGATTGCAAATGAGATAGCGGGAACTAGAACTTTGGGGGCTTTGAAGCTTTTGTTCTGTTTTTCTTAATCAGCATCTATTTTCTGATCCACAGAATGCAAAATGCAGGAATTCCTTGTCCTCAAGTGGTTATCCTTAAGAAACACGTCTTGGTTATGTCTTTCATTGGCCAGGATCAAGTCCCAGCTCCTAAACTAAAGGATGTAACACTTAGTAGTGAAGATATGAAAAAGGCCTACTATCAGATTCTTAATGTAAGATGATGCCGATTTCTCCTCCAGTTCTGGGTTGTATTTTCTTTTAAGGGAATAACTGTAAGGACAAATGAGCACCTATTTACTTTTCAGGATGCTTACATAATTGTCAAGATACGAAGTCCAAAGTCTTATTTTGCTGCTGTTTAATGTGTGACTTAGAATCAGTAAGAAAGTATGCACTGAAAAAAATACAATTAAATTTAATCTTAATCTGAGTGGAAAACATACTGGAATTTGATGACAAACAGATGATTAGCAGCAGAGGAATTGTGAGCAAGTAGTCCTCCTTTTACAGAAGCAGTATGTGGTTTAGAAAATTCTCTGAAGTCTTTCGGGGCTTACCAAACACTTTAATTTACAATGCTTAAGCACTCTCCAGTAGATTGCCCGCCCCCTTTTTAGCAAACCTAGAAATTGGAGAATTAATTAGAATATTGCATGGTGGATGCTTTAATTTCCTATTATCTGCTTGGTTCCTGCTAACTGTCCACTCACTATTACATTATAGATATTAAAAAACCCCAGCCAGGCAACCAGCCCCACAGCTTGGTAACCAGAGTGGTCTAGGTCTCAAATGAATGAGACCAGTGATCAACACAGCTGTGTCTTAAGTGAATTTGTGTACTGCTTAGGACTCAGTCTCTACAGCTGGGAGACTTCCTTCCCATGTGATAGGAGTGGAAATGACATGTATTTAGAGAATATGCTTATCTGTCTGCTGCACTTGGACTGCTTGGCAGAGCTGACTTGAGTTTACCAGAGTAGCTCTTCTGACTTTGCCAAAGCTAAGCTCAGTGATAAAAGCTTAGTTTGCTGGCAGTTTGGCAAAACTGCAACTTGCTGGATAGAAGTGTATTGAAGACTCGGGTAAAAATTATGTAAATTATGTGGGTGATTAGGGAAGGGTTGGGGTTGTTTTGGTGTTTTTTTTTTTAAGTCATGCTAGCAGTATTTATTTGGGGTATAGCATACTTCCTTCATTAATTTTGTTCCTTGCAGATGATGCAGCAGTTGTATAGGGAGTGCAACCTGGTCCATGCAGATCTGAGTGAATACAACATGCTTTGGCATGATGGGAAGGTGAGTTTGTTCTTAATTTGTGGGGGGAAAGCTTTATTTACTGTGAAATACTAATACAAAGTGAATTGCTATTTCTCTGTGACTACAGGTCTGGCTCATTGATGTCAGTCAATCTGTGGAGCCAACCCATCCTCATGGACTTGAGTTTTTGTTCCGAGACTGTAGGAATGTTTCACAGGTAGGACCTCCTTGTCTGACAATCTTCTGTTATGCTGCACGTTTTCTAAGATACAAGATATCTTAGATATATAGAAGATTACTCTTGCACATTTTCCATGCTGATAGTGTCCTCTGAAAGTAAAAAAAAACTGGAAAAGTAAAATTATACCACTAGAACTTAAAACTTCTTTTGGTTACGTTTATCTGTGGGTCAGCAAAAACAAAAATGTAATTTTGGGTAAATGTAGTAACTGGGGAAAGTCAAAGGAATATTTTGTTCTGTGTAGTAAAGTGTTTAATATGTGCTCTTTATATTGACTAGTTCTTCCAGAAAGGAGGCGTGGCAGAAGCACTTAATGAGCGTGAACTCTTCAATGCTGTCTCAGGTTTAAATATTACAGCTGACAATGAAGTAGACTTCCAAGCAGAGGTATAGCTTTCTCTGTCTAACAATTTAAATTTGGTTAGCTATGGTAGCTATTATATTACCTTAACTTTCCAGATTTAGTTTGTGTGAGTGCTGTGAGTAAAATTTCAGCAGTCATTCTGCATCTCTTTTTAAAACCTTGAGTATTTCAGCTTAGTACAAACATTTCCAGAAACTCAGATTGACACACCTCTCCACCCCCTTTCCTGATCTGCCTGCTCCTAAGCAGAAAAGACTTCATGTTGAATATAGTTCCCTCATTTCAGCATTAAGGCAAATCTAGTGATCTGTTTTAGTTTAAATAAAGTTGTCTTGCCTTACATACATTAAAGGTTGTACAACAAAAGGAAAATTGGGTTGAAAATAATAATTATTCTACTGCTAATTTTCATGGTTTAGATTGTAATTTATTTGAATTTAAAGTTTAGGCTAGCATTTTTAATTTTGAAGCTTAAAATCATGCTAATGTAAATATGGACTTAGGAATGTTTGGTCACTATTGGCTTTTAGTTTTCAACCTTTGGTTGTAACTCCTCAAGGCCTGCGTCCTGATATCAGATTTTAAACAGACTAGCTGTCAAACATTCCATATTTTCTACTTAAAGTAAGGGCAATGTGGCAATTCTACTCTCCCTAATTACTAATGACATTGCAGGTTTGTGCTAGTCCAGCATGGAGTAGGTGGGAGCTGGTAATTAGGTGACTCCTGGGGCAGGTGGTCAAAGTAAGAAAGAGATAAAGGGAACACAGTGCCACAGTTCCACAATCTCTGTGTCACTGGAGAAAGGCACACTTCTGTGCTTTGAGGAATACAGCTGAAGTCTTAAGAAATCATCCAGTCCTTCCTGGTGCATTTTAGTTACATAGCTTCAAACTTTAAAGGAGTGCTGCTCATTTTAGTAACTTGTTGAGAACAGATGTTTCAAGGTGTACCTGGCTGTATTTGAGCTGTTACACGTGACTGAATCTTTGAAATAGCAACATTTTACATACCTGCTCTGGCCTCAAAAGCTACTTTTTAATGCTATTTAGAAGCCTTCTGCTGCTGGCATGGTTTTATGATTTCAGCATGGTTTTATTTTTGGCTCTCTAGATTGAAGCTTTGGAGAAGATGAACGAAGATCACGTGCAGAATCATGGAAAGAAACTGTCAACGTTTTCTAGTGATGGAGACCCACCTATATATGATGAATAGCACTGAGTTTGTAGCTGGTGACGAAACAAAACACAAATTTACCGCTTCTAACTACGTTGGTGCAGTGGGAAATGCCAACTACCAATGTCAAGAGAATGGTTGGCTGGGAATACCAAAATGGAAAACACAGCAAGCATATGGTGATGCCTCAGTGGTTTGCTTTTTTTTTTTAACTTGTCCCACACATCAGGCTGGCACTGTGAGAATGGACTGTCACTACCACTTTGAACAGACTGACAACTTCACCAATTGCCCAGTTACATTAGACTAATGTAGCTCAGATGGTCATATTTTGCATGATTTAGAGCTTACATATCTTTTAGTCTAAAAAAAAATTTTCAAAATCATCTATATTGTCCGAAGTATCTAGTGGGAAAGCACACTAGAAGAGTCCCTCTCTTTTTTTTCCTAATGCAACTTGGAAAACTAATGAAACATTGTTTATGGACATCCATCCATCTCCACCAAGGGCAAAATGAAAAGGCAAACTATGCACTGCAATCATATGAAAATATTAATTTAGCAAAGTAATATATTTATAAATGCAGAAGTCTGGTCTTTTTAATTTGAAGTACAGGGAATGTGGCTCTAATTATCTCTGTAAATACTGTTGGGTATTATATGGGAAGCATATTTGAAATCCAACC
Source organism: Fringilla coelebs (assembly GCF_963513975.1). NCBI lineage: Eukaryota > Metazoa > Chordata > Aves > Passeriformes > Fringillidae > Fringilla > Fringilla coelebs. The sequence goes on along the minus strand of NC_140028.1, from coordinate 48,046,937 downwards.
AGCAGAGGACTTCCTTGGTGACATGCCAGGAAATCCTGAGTCAATGATGTATGATAAAGAGTCAGTTCAAGTAGCTTCACTCTTAATACACAAATGGTTCCAAGAGCTTGACTTAAGGCAAAAAACAAAACTATAATAATCCTGTCTCTACCTAGAATATCAGTTTGGAGCATCAAATGTTCTTACCCCAAAAATAATCACAGACAAATCTGAGTATTCTTTTTGCACCTGTAAGCAAAAAAAACTTTGTTTAGAAATAATGATGACTGATACTGGTTTCCACAGTCTATTTATTCTTAATGTCAGTCTTTTTTTTTTTTTCTTTTGAGCATCTTCTAAAAATCTACTGATGTTTCTCCAAAAAACACATTTAAAGATGAACTGATGTGGTGGGATAGTTTGGAATTAAGGAATTCTAATCAACTTCTTTTTAACTGATTTCTGGTTTCTAGTTTCTGATGCTGCTCTTTATCAAGCAGAATATAGTGATGCTACATGTGACCTCACAGTGTGCTGTGAAAGCGACTTTTTAATCTCTTTTTGTTGGAAAACTGGTGGTGAAGTAAAAATTTGAGATCATGTGGTGGTATTCTTGCATGGTTCTTTGCATCACAGAGGCCTTCATTGATCTTTGGTGCTTCACTAGAGCATTCTTAGGGTAGGACTACAGGAATTCCTTACAACAATATAAAAATGACTCTTTGGGTGGGTACTAAATGAACAATAAATGACCTTGGTTTTGCCAGTTTCATCCCAACACTTCCTTTTTCTAATTCAGACAAGTATCTTGCATTTACCCCTTACTTTTGAAATAAAGTAGCTTGTATCTTTTGGATACTTAAGTCTGTTCTGAATTTCTCAGTGAAAGTTTCCCAAAATAATGGTATCAGGGAAAGGACAGACTAGGTACTGCAAGGGAAGTGCTAACCTCTTTATGAAGACTACAAGCTGCTGTTGTCAAAGCTATCCAGATCTCCTTCAGAGGAGAAGGCTTTTTTTCAAAAAAAATGATAGTGCTATTCTTGGCTTATAACTAGTTTTAATATTCTTAACATTTGTTAGGGGGGAAGATAGAACAGTTGCTAATGCCTTAAAATGTTCTTGTATAAGGAAGTTTTTAATTGCTACAGCTATTTGCATGAAGAGAGAGGAAGAAGGCAGAAATAACAGGAAGAGAGGGGAGGGTGATTTTTGAGGTATTATTTGAAACAGGCCCCTGCTTGTATCTCTATGCTTGGGCCAAAGCCTCCATTGTTACTGTCATTTTTAATTCCTTGCTAAAATCTGTCTAGCACAGGTTTAAGAAAACCAAACATGCCCCAAATAAATGAAGCAATTTTTCTTGAGTCTAATTTACTGGGCCCAAATATATGATATACTATATATTATACACTATATAATATATCTTATATATGAATATATTTTTACTTCCAGCAGTAAAATTGGCTCAGGAATTTGCTTTGAGATTTTAAGACACCTGGGCATGTTTCCAAGTAGTTGAAAACAAGAATTTGCTAAAAGAAGCATTTTCCTGGACTCCTTTGAAATAAAATGTTCCAGGACTATTATTGGGCAAATAGAACCTTAGTTTTGAAATTGGCCTTTAAGGTTTATTACTATCAGATGAGTTGTGTGTGTTATTTACTCATCTGCTGATTTCCCCTCAAAGATACTTCAGTTTCTATTGCAGTTGTAGGAAGTCCATGCTGGTTTTTAGAGAAGTAGGAAAGGGTAAATGTCAGTAGAATTTCTTAAATTTTCACCCTGGATTAACTAAACTTCTGTCTAAAAAGCAATAAATTTTGTTACTTTGCAAAAAATTATAAACTTTAAGGTACTTAAAATGTTTGGATATACTTGTCATCTCCAGTTAACAGAATTGTTTGATGATGCAGGAGGGTTCTGCAGAACAAATAGCTTGTTGTAATTCTTAGTTGTGACTTTAGTATTTTTATGTGAAATCTCTTCAGTATCTGATGTGAAATTATGCAGGTGGACTAACTGGGTCACAAGTCATCCAGCAGTTGTTTCATGATACTGTGTTAGTATCTGGTACTTAAATTTCTGTTTCTCCCATACTAAGCTGTGCTACCATTTTAATCTGAAATTTTAAAAATTGTTATGATCTTAGTCTTTTTTTCCCCCCAGTTTTTAACTTTTCCTTTCTAAACCAATAAGCAAATACATAATTGATATTCTCACACAATTTCTAGATCATAATGTAGGGCTTACAGCTAAGGCATTAGCCAGTGCATCAACAAAAAAAACCCCATCGCTGTTTTGTTGTCCTAACTAAAATATATTCTCAGCATAAATGCGGAAGACCAAGCCAGACCTTGACTTCAATAATATTTTTATTGATTTTTATTTATGAATATTTGCAACACTAAAAAGCAGTTTTCCACCAAGGAGGAGGATCAATAGTGACAGTGATGCTACAGTAACTGTAGACAAATAAAGGCAGAGCTCAGAAGCAGTTGCTTCCTTTTTTTTCTCCACATAAAAGTTTTGGGTTTGTTGGTTTAGGTTTATTGGTTTGTTTAGGATGTTTCAGCTTTGTTTGTTTTAAAATCATTATAAAAGACTGGGCCAAAAGCTCCAGTCTGCACTGCAGTCTCCGCACTTGGTTAAGAAAGACAGTGGTTTTGCTTGCCTGACGTTTTAAAGTCCACTAGCTTTGCTTTTAAAAGCAGAATAAATCCTCCCAGCTAGAGCAGTGCCCCGATAAGTGACACGGGTTGGGGTCAGAGCTTACCCCGGCACCTTAATTCCCTTTTTTCCCTCCTCAATATTTGCAATGTGGTCCCGCACTGTAACGCTATGCGCATTCCACGTCTTTCTTTTCTACCACCTTGCCAGCATCCACGCCTTTCCTGAAGCAGCTTTTGCAGCTTCCCGGGTTTCTGTTTCCGCTTGTTAGGCTCACCGATACCTCTCGTACACCGGCGTTCAGCAGCGCCGGCCGCGTCCCTGCTCCCCATTCCCGATCCCTGCTCCCGCTCTCTCCGGCGGCGCCTTTAAGGCGGGAGCGTCCCGCGTCACGCGCGAGGGGAGTGTAAACAGGAAGCGGCCGCCGCGAGCGGGGGGTGGGCAATGGCCGCCGCCATGGGCCGCGAGCCGCCGGGGCCGGCCGAGGACGAGGCGCCGGGAGCGGCGGCAGCGGGAGCAGCAGCGGCAGGAAGAGATGGAGGAGGAGGAGAAGAGGGCGAGGGGCGAGCGCGGGGCGGCGCGGAGGCCGGCGGCTGCTACCTGGCGCTGTGCGCGCGGCCCGTGCACTTCGAGAAGGCGAACCCCGTGAACTGCGTGTTCTTCGACGAGGCCAACAAGCAGGTGGGGGCGGCGGGGCCCTGCCGCGGGCTGCGGCTCCGGGCCTGGGGCTCAGCCCGGCCCGCTGCTGCTCGCCGCCTTGGCTTTGGTTCCCTCCCCGGCTTTGGTTTCCTCCCGTCCCTCGGGCGCCAGGCATGAGCCCTGTTGTTCCCCTTCGGGACCTGTCATCGTGCTACAGGCGGTAGAATTAGAATTAATTTTTTTTCCTTTACCGATTTATTAGGTTGGATTTCACCTGCCTTACTCTCGCTACCGTAAGGTCTTTCTGGAATTCATCGCAGTCAGCACTTTTCCTTTCTGCTCCAAGTGTCCCCACCTGACTTGCAAACTTTGTCACTTTGCTCTTAGCTTAATTTCCCTGCATTTTTCACACCCATTTCAATATATTCATAAAAAATGAATAATTACGGCTTTCCTTGTGGCACAGACCCAAGTGGCTGTTTCTTGGCTTTAGTGCTTTTAAGCAGTCTCTCCTTAATATCCATATGGGCTCCTGAGAGTTCAGCTCACTACAGCTAGAAGATCCACAGGCTGTCCTGAGGCTTACAGAGATGTGGATACATTCCACTGTAATTTTTCTAACTGTTCTTTGACCTCAGCATCATGGAGTCAGGACCTTCAAGTTTTCTTCCCCATGCGTTGCCCCATGTGTGGACATGATCAGTGGCATGTTTGGAGAGGGAGCAATATTTCTTGGGTGTGTTTCTTGCTGTTGCACTCTGTTCAGAATGATTACAGAATCATTTAGGCTGGAAAAGGTCTCTGAGATCATCGAGTCCAACCTTTCACTGAACACCATCTTGTCAGCTAGACCAGGGCACTGAGTGTCACATCCAGTCTTTCCTTAAACTGCTCCAGGCGTGGTAACACCACCACCTCCCCGGGCAGAGTATTCCCATGTCTAATCACCCTTTCAAGGAAGAAATTCTTCCTAATGTCCAACCTAACCCTTCCCCAGTACAGCTTAAGGTGATGTCTTCTGGTTGTGTCGCTGGCTTCCAGGAGAAGAGGCTGGTCCCCACCTGGCTGCAGCCTTTTTTGGGGAGTTGTAGGGAGCAATAAGGTCACCCCTGAGCCTCCTTGTCCCCAGGCTAAATGAACCCAACTCCCACAGCCGCTTAGAGGACTTGTGCTCCAGACCCTTCCCCAGTTCTGCTGCCCTTCTCTGAACACACTCCATCACCTCAGTGTCCTTCCTGAATTGAGGGGCCGGGAACTGGAGGAGTGGCCTCACCATTGCAGAGCACAGGGGGACAATCACTGCCCTGGTCCTGCTGGCCACACTGTCGATGATACAGGCAGGATGCCATTGGTTTCTTGGCCACCTGGGCACATGCTGGCTCCTGTTCAGCTGCCATCCAGCATCTCCAGGTCCTTTTCCACTGGGCCACTTTCCAGATATTTCTTCTTATAAACCATTATCTTTGAGGGCCACTTGAAATACCGTATCAGGAGGCACTGTATCATAGTGTGGATGTGATATAACTACATAGAAACTGGTTATTGAGAGCTCACTTAAAAGATTAATATTTTCCAGTGTAAATTTATTTCTCTGTGTTTTCTTGTTATCTAAAATAGTTTGAATCCCAGTGTGTCTCTGAATCATTTGTAACCAGCATTTCAATGACAGTTTCCCATGTGAGAGATGTGTCCATGCAATCTTCTCATCTTGCAGAGATTAAGACAGTGTTGCTTTCTTTTTCTATCTCCATAATACTAAAAATAGTTAAACTAAGTATTTATCATTCTAGTATGGCTGCGGACTTGCTTGCAATTTATAATATCGATATGTGTATTTCCTGCCTGAGCATAGCAGACTGGCAGTGTGGCTGATACTACAGAAAAATGTCCCTGTCACTCTGAGCCCTGCTCTGTGTGCCTAGTGGTGCTGCACATACAACAACCACCAATAAGGCATTTGCCTGACTTTCTTTTTCCAAGCTAGGTATAGTGTGTAACAGCATAACTTTTTTTTTCTTTTTTTTTTTTTTGTTATCTTATTCCAGCTCAATATGTGTCATAGCTCCAGCAGGTTTTGTACACTTACATGTGATGCTGGGCTAAAGGAATTCTCAGTTGTAGGGCATATTGGCTGAAGCTCTTTAGGTAAAATATATTGAAAATCTCTATGAAAATCTATTACTATTAAACTATTCTATTTAATAACATGTTCTGACAGGATCAGGCTTCTTGGTCATTGAGGTACATCTATTCCCAGTCTCCAAGCTGAGGTCCTTTTTGTTTTAAACAATGCCCTGATGTCTTAGATACTTTTACTAGTACGACTTAGAAAAATATAAAAGGAACAAAATCAAGATAAAGGTTTATAAAGATTTGTACTGATTTAACTTGCCCAGTAGTTCAGAATATTCCTGCAAGACTCTTGGAGTACCATGCAGTCTGATAACTCTAAGTAAATTTGGAATTTCAGATTGTCTCAGTGTGAACTGTTAGATCTGCAGAAGAACAAAAATTGTGTCTAGTAAAAAAAACAAAGGTGTGGCTTCTAGAATAGGAAGCAGGTGAAGATTATGACTTTGAAAGAGTTAAATATATATGTTTAAAACTTTTTTTGTAGGTTTTTGCTGTTCGATCTGGTGGAGCTACAGGAGTTGTTGTTAAAGGTTTGGAGGATAGAAATCCTATTTCCTTCAGGTAAGGCACCTTTATCTTGGGATAGAATGGTGCAGTCTTCAAATTATGTGGTGGTTGATCCTGATCCAGTGTAATTCAGGCATAAAACTGACAAGTGATAGTGATCATATTTTGACTTGTTTTTAGATATCATCTTGCAAGAGGGTATGCTTTTCCCTCCCTATGATCTCTGGGGGGAAAAAGTAATTAGGGTGTGACTTCTTTTTTTTAAACAACAGTCTTTTATTATAACGTGCTATACATATGAGAGAGTGATTCCTACAGCAGCAATGACATAAGGATACAGTTTAGCAAGTGATGTCTGTGATTCAAGCACAATGTCCAAACCTCGATGTCGGTTTCTCATGTTCTGTTCCTTGTTTCATCTGAATGGGCTTCTTCTATGTCTTCCATTTCTTGTGAAAACATTTTTGGAGAATTTGACAACAGTAAACTATTTTGTATATGTCTCTGTTAAAAGTGATGGCTCTTTGTACTCTGCTGTGCATAAGTAAGGAAGTATTCCTTTATTCCATATCAATCCAAATACAGATGAAGCAATTTGTAATCAAAATGTGTTTACTGTGATCTCTTGGATATTGCACAGGGCCTGTCCTGAAAGTTGCTGGGTTTATTTTACTTGTTTATTTGATTACACTTGTCAATCCTGAAGGAGCTGAAAATATTTAGTAAACTTTATGCTGTTCCAACTATTTTCACACTTGACTGTCTCTCTCTTTGGTCTGACTTAATAGCATATGCTGGAGGCACTATATATACCTTATTCATGCCAATTGTGCTGATGCTTGTTCGGTAAGAATACTTTTAAAATATATTTTAATGGTGTGAAAACAGCCTCACTCTTTTTAAAATCAGAAGTTCTTCCACAGGCTGTGTCCTAATGAGAAAGGAAGGAAGCTTGTGATGACTAGCAGTAGTTCTGGAAGTAACTGAGCAGATTGTAGGATGCTGGTGTCCAGAACTGAGGTTGCAGGTTTGGATAGTCCCACAAGTCTTGCAGTTCCACATCACAGGCCAACAGAGCTGTGCATTTGCAGTGATTTCAGGTGCTAATTTGTGTGAGCTTAGCCATGATTCTGCAATGGATATGTTCAGGACTCCTGAAGAGCAAGCTGCTGTTTTCTGTCAGTCTGGGTTTTGAATATATTAGTCAGGCAAGAGTAATAATCTGTATTCAACAGCATTTGCATTGCACTTTTTTTTCTCCATCATTGTCTTTTTTAGGGTGTATTCTTTAAGAAACTATTTTAGATTGTATTTCCATAACTTCTGTTTCTTTCCATATAGAATGGAGGATAAAGGAGAAGTGAAGTGTATCAAATTTTCCTTGGGGAACAAGATTCTGGCTGTGCAGAGAACTTTGAAAAGTGTGGTAAGAAATGTACACCCTGCAGCTAGGGAATTGGAGCTGGAAATCCTCTACTTCCAGAGTAAAATTCTTTGAGACAAATATTCAAGAAGTTGAATCTGTTGGCTAACAACTTCTGTAGTGAAAATTCCTCCACCATTCTGAGAGGCTGGTCAGGCAGCATTGTTGTCTTGCTAGTATCATCATTTAAACAAGAATTGTAAGGGGGAACCAACTCTGGCAAGAGTGAGGTGGAACAGAACTTTTTCTTCTGTATATATTTTGCATCTAAGACAATTTGATAAACTAATATCTATTCTTTGTTATCTATGTATGTATCTTGTCTGTGCTTCATAATTGCTAATCCACTTAATGGGTATTTTTGCAGGATTTTTTGAATTTTATTCCAGATAGCCCTCAGCTAGAATATACACAGGAATGTAAGGTGAGTTAAATGGCCCAAGCTTATATGCTTAAGTGAAACTCTGATGTTAGGCTGGTGACTACAAGAGAACTAACTGAGGTACCTTTCAAAACACTAACATCAGGGAAATGAGAGATGTAAGCACTACTGTCTATTGAAATTGAGTGAACAAACATATATTAACAATACCAGATAAAACTTCCCTGTCTGGTGAATGTAATTGTTTCCTAGAGGGATCAGAAATGCTGTGGGGGCAACTAATGTCAAGGTTTGGTAAGGAGAAGAGACAAAGTGCTGATGATAGAGAAACAGTGGGCAGTGATTGTATTGGTGCCAGATATGTTAATGTGGATGTTCTTTCCTAATGTCACTAATCAGTAATAGTAAGCTATTATTAGTTTTCATATTATGTTTGCTATTAATAATCCTTCTAATTTTTGATGGTTATTTACCAGAAACAAGTACCATTGTCATTGCTTGATATTTTCCAACTTTTAACTAAAACGAATTACATTTTTGGGTAATAGAATGCTGAAGTAAATTTTTATACATCTGATTGACACAGATTCTTTTATCCCTGTAGTCTTTAAAGCTGAAACACTGTCTACTCCATTATTTAGGATTATGAGTTTAAGCAAATCATTCTAGCAAAACCTTAATGGTAATGAAACCTCCGAGCATAATAGGAGTAGATTCTGAGTGAAGTCATGGCAAATTTTTCCATTTAAATTTTTAGTTTCTCTCAACATCTCTTCTGGTTTTTCATGCCAGGAACTGGTTGAATTTGCAATAGAATTTGAAGCAGAGGAACTTAGTTTTATCTCAGGTGAAAATAAAATTTGATTATACAATAAACTTGTAAATCTTACATGCTGCCAAAGATCCAGGTCCTACAGTAATTGTGTTCATGTGCAGTTTGGGAATGCTTTATAGAAGCAACTGATGCATGCTGGGTGTCTGGTTGGCCAATAGTATTAACTCTAGAGACTGGATGCCTAAAATGCCTTTGGTCTTGTGTTCTTCATTTAGTAATATTAGCTTACCTGAATGGTTAATTTTTCCAAGTAAAAGAGTGTTTGTTTGCTTGTTTGTTAAAAGACAAAGAATGCCAATATTCTAGGATTCTGCTGGACAAGTTCTACAGAAATTGTTTTCATCACAGATCAAGGAATTGAATTCTACCAGGTAATACAAATAACTCCCATAGAACATGCTTAGAGATGTGAAAATGTGAATTTGTAACAGCATATTTGAATTCTTTTCTTGTCTCTGTAACTAAGAAAGTGTGCTGCTAAAAAAGACCAATTTCTGCTATTTTGTTTGCAGACTACAATTTAGGTTTTTTTTAAAAGAATAATACATTTTTAGGGCAGGGCAAATTTATCATTTACAGGTTTTAAGACCTTGTATAAAGGAGTACTCAACTAAGCCTTGGGAACTCTAGATTAAGAGATGCTCTTGGCTTGTTTGGAAATGAAAATTCAAATCTAATGTGAAATACCACTTCACGCAAAACAAATCAGCACTGGGGAAGATGTGTAACAGGTGGCAAAGAACTAAAAATTGACCAGCTAGTACCCTTCTGCAACTTGGAGCTTTCCCCTGTGTTGACCTCATTGAGTCCCTTTATGTAACATGTAGTTTCCTTTGCACGTCCTTTAAAGATGTCTGATGAATAAATAACTCTAACTTTCATGTTGATGGATATTCAAACACTTCCTAAAAGAAAAGGTGTAAACTTTTCAATAGTTTCAGTCCTGGAGCTGAGACACAATGTTTCTCACGGTTACTGTTACTAATAACTAGTACTAAAGAAAGTAACTGGGAAAGGAGCATTATTTCATGCTGATTAGGGGGGAAAATACATATTTAGCACCTGAAAGGATTATGAATATCAACCCTGCAGGTAAAAGGACTAAATCAAATAAGTGTCTTTTTAAAGAGAGGATATTTACGCCCTTGAAATGAGGAGAATTGATCTATATACTTCTTAAAATACAAAAGATTAAGGAGGCTGGGGAGTGAAGGCAGCAAGAATATTGTTAGAAGAACTTTTTAATAAAAAACTTCACTAGTTGTATCAAGCCAGGTGTTTTCTCCACTGTGCACAGAACTTATACCCAGATCTGGATGAGTGGGAAAACACAGCACCTTTAAGCTCATTAGTACTTGATGTGTATTCTTTCCTTAGCTACAGTTAAGTGGGGCCTCAGCTGTAATTGTCAGGTTTCTGATTTTTAATTCTAGCACGGTAAACGTCTTACACTTATTTGTTTCTTGCTTAACATTCCTTGCTCCTGTGCATTTATTACCATTCATGCTGTTGGAATCCTGGTGGTAATATAATGCTAATATTCTGTGTTTCCAGGTATTGCCAGAGAAACGAAGTTTAAAGCTTCTGAAGAATCAGAGTATTAATGTCAATTGGTACATGTATTGTCCAGAGAGCTCTGTTATCCTTCTTTCAACCACTGTCCTTGGCAATGTCCTGCAGCCATTCTATTTCAAGGTAAAGGGATATGTTCCAAATTTGCTATTTTCATTTTTTCCTAAACTGCTTCTTCATCCAAGTGTTCTATTGCTTGAATTTCTTCCAAAAAGTGCATGTGTTCATATCCTTGTATGACAATTAGCAAATCTATAACGTAGCTTCTATGTGATGGCTTAAAATTAGGTAATTCACTCTTTCTTACAAGCTCTTTGGAAAGATGTGTGTCCAGACAAGGCTGGACAGTTGACCTTGAGAAAGGAAAGAAAAAATTGGTGGTGACTAAATATTTTGCAGCTTAAATGTCTTTAAATTTTTTTTTCACTTAAATAGGTATTTATGATTTACTTTTAATATGAACATTTGCTCTCTGTAGTATGATAAAGAAAAAATAAGGGCCTTTCTCTTGTGATTATAATTATAACCTCCCACATATGACTGTCTGAAAAAGAGATTAAAAAGTTAGCACTTAAGAAACAACTGTTGTCCCAAGCTGGAGGGGGCTTGTCTACAGTAGTTATTTCTTTTGGTGTTCTTCGCTGTGGGCAACACTTATTGTTACTGGGAAAATATTTTTCTTTTTATCTTGGAAAAAGTGTGCTGTGAAAACCAGAATCTGTTTTCAGTTGATGCAGTCAGGTGATTTTAAAAATTAGGAAAAGACCTCCAGCATTTGTCTTGCTCCTATCAATGGATTAGGACGATTTCTGTGGCAGTTTAAGGGAAGAGATTAAAAAGCATTTTATTCACATGCGTTTCCTGGTTTGTGTTAATCTTGTGTAGCGTCTGTACTGCATCCTGAAATTATGTTCCCTTAGGTGGCTGGGAGGAACCTACCAGCCTTTCTCAGTTTTCTTTTTAACAACTTAGGTTATGGTTCCTCCTCCTTCACATTTTTTTCAAGTTGTAGGTTGAAGCTAAATAATTTTTATCTTGTGTTCAGAAGGTCATATTTAAAGATCTCCTGAGAAAGATCCTGTACTAAAGTAATGCTTGAAAATTGAGATCTAGCAAAGGAAATCATTCTGTAGTATTCACACTTCACTCTCAAGAATGAATCAGTAAGAATAGGAAGTTAACTTCAGTAGAAGCTTTGGAAACTGTGAAAACTTGCTTAAATATGAATTCCATAGAAAAGAGGAAGAGGAGAGCGGAAGCCTTGGGCAGGAGAAGGGATGTGCTCTAACTAGAAGGCAGGAACTAATGGAGACTGTGACTGGTAGGAGGTAGTGAGATTTTCTCCTTCCCAGGAAGTAGTTATTTAAGAATTGAAGCATATTCTTTTCTGGAAGAGGGAAAGTAAGTTAAGAGAATTGCTGTTTGAGATCTCCAGACCAATTGTATGTGGGATTTGCATACAAATTTGTCTTGACCGAATTGAAATAGAAATATTTTTGTAGCTGAAGTCATAAAATCAAGACGATAAAGCTTCTGAAGTTACAGAAGTGTGTGTTAAGAATCGCTTGGGGGTTTTTAAGGAAAGAGAGCATAAAACCCTTTCATTTGACTGTGACCGCCCTTCGCCTCGTGGGGGCGCTGGTGATACAGCGTTTGGGCAAGGGCGGCTCCTCCCATTCGATTCAGGTCGTGACAGTTCTTGTTTTGCCGTTTAACAGAGTGGGACCATGTCAAAACTATCAAAATTTGAAATTGAGTTGCCTGCAGCACCCAAGTCATCCAAGCTCAGCCTTTCTGAAAGAGATATTGCTATGGCTACAATGTACGTATGTCAGGTCCTTCTTGGGAAGGTGGGGCAGTTTGGGAATGCTGGAAGAAGGGAAACAATGGTTGCACTTGTTTCTTGTTTTAGCAGTGCCGTTGCTTTAAAGCACTTCGGTTACTGCCTTGAACAAAGCATCTAAACAGCTCTCTTGGGGCAGGGTGGGGAGGGGAAGCAAAGGGAGAAGTCTTACATGAAATAGTTCTGGATTACCACAGAAGTTCGGAGAATGTTTCATTTCTTAGTTGATATTTTGGTTGAAGAATTGTTCACAGATGCCAAACTTGATAAATCACAATGCATGGCCTATACTCATACAAGTACTGTTTAATCTTTCACTTTTAATTAAATGATTGCCTGACTTAGAGTCAAACATTTTATCCCAGAAGAAGGGATGAGATTACCTAAGAGACTGGTAGAGCTCTTAATTGAAAATAATGCTTTAATCCTGTTGTCGTGTTAGATACGGGCAGCTTTACGTTCTCTATTTGAGGCATCACTCAAGGACTTCCAACAGTACAGGAGCAGAAGTAGTGCTCTATCACTTACCCAGGTAAGAGCAGAATGAAGAACGTTAGTGGCAGTTCTTATCTGTGTCAGTGTTGTGGTTTAACCCCAACTGGCAGCTAAGTACCACCAGCTGCTCCCCCAAAACCCCTGGTGGGAGGGGCAGGAAAATCAGAAAAAGGTAAAACTTGTAGGTTGAATAAAACCAGTTTAATAAGTGAAATAAAGTCAAAAGTAATAGTAGTAGTAATGAAAAGTGCATGGAGGAGGGAATAAAACCCATGAAAAGCAAGTGACACAGCAACAATTACCACCCAGCCTGTCCCAAGCACTGATCTGTGCCTCCTGGCCAACTTCCCCCACTTTACACACTAGGATATGGAATATCCCCTTGGCCAGTTCAGGTCTGCTGTCCTGGCCCTGCTCCCTCCCAGCTTCTCGCACACCTGCTCGCTGGCAGCATGGGAAACCAGAAAGTCCTTGACTTAGAGTAAGCACTATTTAGCAACAACTAAAAACATCAGTGTCTTATCAGTGTTATTCTCATACTGAGTCCAAAATACAGCACTGTACCCGTTCCTAGGAAGAAAATAAACTGAGTCCCAGCAAAACTAGGACAAAAAGACATCTTATATAGGCTTGTTCACCAGTTCTCATTTCTCTTTGTTTCCATAGAGAGGGCTCCTGTAAGAAGACACATATTTTAAAGCTCAACAGAACTGGGAAGTTTGCACTGAATGTAGTGGATAACTTGGTGGTAGTACATCATCAGGATACTGAGGTCTGATTTATTTATATTGTGTTGTGCCATAATTGTGAGAAGTTAGGGGCAGGTTTTAATGATTTAGAAAAATAATTTCTGAATTAAATTATTTTGGGCTTAGCTTGGCCAAAACCCAGAGTATTTGCAGGAACAAAACCAGAACAATGTGAGAGATTCAAATTTATCCTTTTATCCTGATTGGCAAACATATAATCAGGGCTGCTGGTAATGCCTGCTCTTTTCTTACACTGCTTTTGCTTCTTGTCAGTTTCTTATGATGCTTTGCTGCTCTACTGTGTAGGCTTTTAAGGCATTATACAAAGAAGAGTTAAATTGGATAACAAATTACCAATCCTGGGAAACTTATCATATCACAAACATTTGAATGATAATGTTTCTGTGACATAAACATATGCTCCTTTAGTCTGAAGGCCTGGCTCTCTAAAAACTTGTGTGAACACAAATCTTCTTGTGCATCTGGCAGCACAGGTAAAACTTCTTGTCTGTATTCCCAGCAGCAAGGCTTGGTCAGTGGTTAAGCTAAAGTGCTTCTCTGCTCTTAACTTGGGAAAAGGCTTGGACTTCTTGTATTATCTTCTCTTGGACAACTTCAAGAACTGGGGCATGTTACCTCCTTAGGAGGATTAGTTGATGTTTCAGTTATATTTGGTGTTAATTCTACACATTACTATGTTGATGAGCGCTTCCTCCCCAGTGTTTTGGTCAGGCTATAAACATGACTACAGAAACCCAGAAAACATTACTCACTTTGCCTTTGGGAGACACCAGTAATTGAAGTTTCACTGGCACTGAAAGCAAAGCTACTTTCCCTGGTGGTCCATACTGGGTTCGAAGTGTTAGTGACTTGAGTTGAACAAGACTGAATGGTAGAAGTATGAGGATATCAGAGGAAGATAGACAGTTTTCCTCAGAGTTTCTAGCATCCTTAATTATGCAGTGTCAAAGTCATGTGTTGTGCAAGACAGACTGAGACTTTTTTCTAGAGTGTGTAGTGACAGTTCTAGGGGCAGTGGTTTTAGACCAAAGGGAGATGGATTTAGATGGGATGCAATGGATACAGTTTTTTACAGTGAGGGTGATGAGACCCTGGAACAGGATTCCCCATTGCTGAAAGGGTTCAGTGCCAGGTTGGATGGGGCCTTGAGCAGCCTGATCAGTGAAAAATGTCATCATTACATCCCCCAGTACATCACTTTCAACTCCAAGCATTCTATGATTCTAACAGGGAATACTAGATGGAAATGTGAAAAGCAGAGTGAATGCATGCAAATGGGTGGTGATTCCCATCCATCAGTACTAACTTCCTCTTTTTAATTGCAGACTTCAGTTATATTTGACATCAAGCTAAAAGGAGAATTTGATGGGTCCACAACCATCCATCAGTTTGTACTTCCACCTCGATCAATACAACCCTATCAAATACCTGTAGCAGGTAAAACCACTATATAATGAATAACCTAACACTTAGCAAGAGTACTTAAACGTAACAGCTCACATACAGAAGTGCTCCAGGTTACTAACACTTCAGTTATACATATTTGGGAGGGTGAGGAAGGAAGAAGGTGAGAAGCAATTGAGCAGAAGTTGGTGTTCCAAATGTGTGTGCCAACTACAGAAGAGTTGCTGTTTAAGGTGCACGTTTCCTATAGTACTTTGCTTTTACACTTGAAAAGTGTCAGGTGTGGGGAGTTTTCTGGCCATGGCTCTCAAGGCTTGTGGGTGCTCAAAAGCACTTCATGCTTTTCTGGCTTAAGTCAGGACTGTGTGACTTACAAAGTTGGAGGCTGAAAGACAATACAAGCTCAGAGTCAAATTTGAGACCAGTTTAGAAATAGTGCTACAAGCAGTGTTAGGACTCCAATGCTTAGATTCTTCTTGGATAACCTTTCTTTTCTCCAGTCCTAGAAGTGTGACAGGTAGTTACACCTCAAGCTGGGAATATAGAAATAGCTTGAGCGTAGTTTCACTAGCAGATGAGAAATCAGTGAGGTTGTCTTTGTAGAAGAGAAAGATGTTTCTATACAAAAAGATTGCACATTAAAAGCTCTAACATCTGGTAGAAGGTATGATAAATCTGCAGATGGAGACTTGTATTAAACAAAGGTTAGGATCAGAATGTACCAACCACTCTTCCTTTTAAAGAGTATACATTTAAATACAGCAAATGGAATCTGTGTATTTGAAATTACAGTACTAGAGCTGGAATATTTCTACATACATTATTTCACTTGGCTGAAAAACAAAACAATCATGTCTTGAAGGATTTGTTTGCCTTCTCAGTGTCAGATTTTCTTTGTAGATCTGGCTACACAGAGAAATGGATCTTTCTTTTTGACTGCATGCTAGAGTATTACACTCCATACTTACCTTTTTGGCATAAAACACTTGGTACAGGAGAGCTGCCAGAGTTACTACTGTTCTTCACCTGATGTTCTTTTTTCTGCAGGCCCAGCTTCTGTGACAAGTCAGGCTCCTGTTCCATGTAAACTCTGTATCCTTTAAATCCTCTCTTTAAAAAGTAAGAACCTCATTCTATGTATCAAGCAGGGAAGAAGGTAGCATTTGTTACTTTGGCTCCTTAACAGAGAAGTTTAGCTGATTATGCACGTGTACTTCAAGACAAAATATGCTTCATAATAGCCTCATAATGCTTTCAGAGAGTTATAAATACTGAAGTCTGGTATAATACCACATTTCCTGATTATTTGAGACGTGTATGAAATTATTGTTGTACAAAATATTGTACCTATTATTGAATAGGTACACTATAAAATTGAAGATATAATTCCAAGAGCATGGTTCAAAGCCTCAGAAATAGAAGTGACAGTAAATGAAAGTATGTTAATGGGATCTGCTTCTCTACAGTAATGTAAATCAGGAGAAACAGTTTAGCATCAATGCTAATATAGGTGTTAAAACCTTAACATTTAGATTCTTCTTCTTGGATTGTTTTTCAACCTGATATTATCATCAGTGCAAGTGAAGGTAAGTGGTGAGCTCTTGGACTCTACAATATTCAATATGAGGATGGCTAGTTTATACTTGCAGTGCACAAAGCAGCTTTTAAACTGAAGGGACTTACTAGGTACATCTGCTGAGTTGATTGCTCTTGGTAGTGTTAACTAGAGGATTATCTGTCTCTACCACAACTTCTCAAGGGTAATGCTGCTATAAAATATGGGCTTAGGCAAATAAACAATCTCAACGTGTTTTCATTTAAGGGTGGAAAAGTTTTAAGTCTAGGCTATCATGTACAAGACAATTCACTTTGTTTACTCCTTCAAATCAAGGTTACCTCTGGAGTCTTCAAGTGAAACTTGAACCTGTAGTTAACCTCTTGCTAGATAAAGGAAAACTAATGGATTTCCTTCTCCAAAGGAAAGAATGCAAAATGGTTATCCTGTCTGTATGCTCTCAAAGTAAGTTCAAGTGTGTTTTCTGTATCTTGAAATACTGCTTGTTCATAAATACTCACCTAAGTGAGCTTGGCTGTTCTTAAGAGATGAGATCACCTCTGAAGCTGCCTTGGTCCTTCGGATGTCATTTGCCTCAACTACCCTGAGTCTCTATTCTGAAGGAATGTAACAGCATGAAAAATTTAACTTTCCCCCCGCTTAAATTCAAATAGACCTGACATGATTGAAATTATTTCTTAAAAGTTAAAAAAATCAGATAGAGAACAGAGATCACCTTTTGTAAAAGGTAACTTTCATGTGCCTGGTTATTTCTCCTCATAGTTACTTCTTTTTATCTTTTCAGTGCTCAGTGAGCCAGAGAGAGGATCACTGTCTGTGATTGCAACTGTTTTTGACAAACTGAATTATGAATATAAGAAGTACTTGGAAGCTGAGCAAAGCTATACAATGGTAAACCATATTAGATATAGTGGCTTACAGAGACAGGACAATGCTCTTTGCTTTTCAGGTGGCATCAAGGTCAAGGCATGCTCCTTTCTACTTAGGAAATTTGTGCTTACCTCAAAAGGTCCCGACTGCCTCAGTCTCTCAAGTAAAAGTCTACTGTGGAAAATGCACTAAGACCCCCACTTGACACTTGTGTGGCAGGTGCTGCATAACTCATTTCTAGAGTGATGAGTTAACATACCCCAGTGCTTGAAAGCAGAGAGAAGGTAGAAGCTGAAAAAGCAACTCTGAATCAATACCTACTATCTTGGTTTCTAAAGCACTGATTTCACTGCATGCTGTATCATGGCATAACAGGCAGTCCTGATACATCTCAGTTACTTCCGTTGAAGTACCAAATTCAAGCACTAACTCAGGGTACAGTCACATACTCAAAACTCTTCTAAGCCTGAGGGCCTGTGTCAGTGTAGTTAGATTCATCTCCTGGCCTTGAGGTATATAAGAGCAGCTGTATTTATATAACTTTAAAAAGCAGTTTTAAATTTCATATGAAATCCCCACTGAACAAGATGCTGATATAACATGACCACAGATATGAATTTTCTTGTTAACACAACAAGTTTATAGTTGTGTTTTAAACAGAAGACAGTCTGTACAACTGAGACTGACTTAGAACTGTACTACACTATAATTTTCTTTTTAAAAGACCTTTTTTTCCTCCTAGGTGGTAGAAACAGGCCTGAGTAGAAGTAATCCACTCCTGAAACGTCCTGTCCGCACTCAAGCCGTTATTGACCAGTCTGACATGTACACACATGTTTTATCTGTTTTTACAGAGAAAAAGGTAAGTTAATTTTAAGGGCTAATGAAATAAATTTAAGGGCTAATTTGGCAGCAGTCTCAGATCAGCCAGCCTAAGCTGATGGCTTGAAATTGGCTGCAGGAAGCTTTGTCAGGATTAGGGTATTTTGATGCCTATTTTTATGGGGTTATTAACAGAGAAGCCATGCAAATTGCACCTAACACTTGCTTCTTTGTCCAGGAAGCACCTCACAAGTTCACTATAGCTGTCTTGATGGAATACATTCGCTCTCTCAACCAGTTCCAGATTGCAGTTCAGGTAAATCACTTATGTGCTAAGTACATTGCCCCACTCCATGAAATTACAAGCAGTTTTAGTCCAGTCTTGGTCACATGTGTAAGTTGTATACAATACTGACTTGTAGATTCTAAAAACACACATAGAGACCTGCCTTTGATTGTCTTCTTCCTACATTCACAGCACTACTTGTATGAGCTGGTCATCAAAACCCTTGTTCAACACAACTTGTTCTACATGCTCCATCAGTTTCTGCAGTACCATGTGCTCAGTGACTCAAAGCCCTTGGTACGTAAGACAAGTAGCTCCAATAAGCTAGTGAGGGAGGTGGGAAGCCTTCAGAATTTTAAGGTTATTTCTACTTTTGCCCTAGGCTTGTCTCTTACTGTCCCTGGAAAGCATTTACCCTCCTGCACATCAGCTCTCGCTGGACATGTTAAAAGTAAGCATTTCTGACTCTAATAATTCCATGTCACATGTGGGTTAGACTGGTCAAACAGCTTCCCTGACCAGGTTTGATTATTTGCATGCATTTTAAGCATTGTCTTACAGCTGTGATTGACTTCACAGAGACTTTCCACAGCAAATGATGAAATAGTGGAAGTTCTGTTGTCCAAACACCAAGTTTTGGCTGCCTTGAGATTCATCAGGGGTATTGGAGGACATGACAGCATTTCAGCTCGCAAATTCCTCGATGCAGCGAAACAAGCAGAGGATGAGATGCTTTTCTACACCATATTCCGATTCTTTGAACAAAGAAACCAGCGGTTACGAGGAAACCCCAGCTTCACACCAGGTAAAATAAGCAGTTTGACCAGGATACTCAGTTGTGCAATCCAGTTGAGCCTGTATTAGATGATAAAACTCTTGGCATAGTTTAGCCTATATTTTATACTCACCTTTAAGCACAGTTGCAAATTAACTTGTCTTACTCCTCTGTCTACTGCACCCAGGAGTAAAAAGGCTGAACTAAAACTTGCAGATGAACCTGTTTGACTTGCATTTGTTCTCACCGCTTAGCTTAGCAGAGCCATTATCTCCAATTAGTGCTTTCTTCTGAAGTCAGCAACCAGTTTGGGAAACCTTTGAGTTCAGTTGTCTATTTCCACTAATTACAAAAATTCAAGGCCTGTTTTATGCTACAGTTCTTTCTTTAAAGGCCAAGCCAAACTGCTTGCACCAGCAACATCTTTGTAACCACCAGACATTCTGTAGGTGCAGAATCCCACCCCACACTCTTGCATCTTGACAGTAAAGGGCTCTCATGGCTGTGAATCTGCTGATTAGATCCATGAACTAGATCAAAGATCTGCTTCACCTCAAGAATGCCAGTCACAGGACTGGAAATACCTCAGTATTCCAATGCTTTCTGTTTGTTCAACTCTGGTACTCAAATGGATTAAAGATAAGAATTAGTACCAATAAATGAAGGTAAGTGAAACTACGCAATCTTGGTTATTGGTTTGGGAGTTGTAAAGTGAACATGGAACTTTTATTTTATCTCCTGTAGGTGAGCACTGTGAAGAACATGTCACCTTCTTCAAACAAGTTTTTGGAGAACATGCTCTCATGAAACCCACAACATTCTGAAAGACTCTTCAACTGAAATGTATAAACTTAATTTATTGCATTTAAGTAGATTTTTGAACTACAAAATTGCTATTTTATAATAAAGTATATACAAGACATTTTGGCAAATAGTACTAAAAATATTACAACTTGTGATGGCTTCCCCCTAAAAATAGAGACAAAAATTGCATTGACCTGCATTTAAAATTAGTGTCAGTGGATTCGCAGTCCATTCTCATACACATCACCTCAATTTCATTGACAAAATGCTATTCAACTCTCACTACAGCTGGTTTAGGTTTCTGAAGGAAAAAGATGCAACCTCTTGAAAACAGAAGTGTTTTAGTAATCTTATTAACACATCTAGTTTTATAATACTGTTACTTGAGCCACACTTAGCATTTCCTGAGTTTAAAGCTATGTCCAAAGCTGCAGCTGGTATCTTCTAGTTGAATCTGTGCAGGAGTCAAGTCTCTGGTGGTTACAGTGTGATAGTCATAGAATATTGCTGCACTTCAGTTCTTAGGAGTTGGGCCTAAGCCCCAGTTCAGGCAGTCCACTGAACACTGTTAAAAACTAGAAGTAGAGGAGTCTCTCCCGTTCTGTACCTCTGGTCCTCTCTTGTGCAGCACGAGTTTTAGCTTTATTTACTGATGGGCCTGAGTGAGAGAACAGAGTTAGCCAAAGGCTCCACGTTTCAGCTGATCAGTCATCAGGAAGCATGCACAATCTTACTGTCTAGGGCCAGCTTAATGGTCAAAAACCTGCTTCAGCTCAGCTGTTAATAGGTGTCAGCCTCAACAAAGGCAGTGCTGGATGAATCCCCATCAGTCTAAAGCCCATTAAAGGTAGACTTAAACTGAGCCTTATTTAAGGACTATACTGTATTCATGCATTATCAAATTCAAGTGGGCAGTGCTTGGCCCATCCTCACTGAAAGGCAAGACTGTTTCTACAAATGCAGGAACAGTGACCCACAGGAGGTTTGCTGCTTCCACCCACCATCCTGTCCCCAGGTTGAAAGGTGCTAATCGTGCTGCTCTGTGGGACAGCAGGCACCTTCACAAAGCACAGCAAAGTGCAACAACTGC
Organism: Fringilla coelebs; assembly: GCF_963513975.1. NCBI lineage: Eukaryota > Metazoa > Chordata > Aves > Passeriformes > Fringillidae > Fringilla > Fringilla coelebs. The sequence goes on along the minus strand of NC_140028.1, from coordinate 48,026,062 downwards.
TTGCTTCAGTTCAGCAAGCCCACAACAGCGAGCCTGCAGTGCCACCAGTCAGCCTCTGCTTTCCAAAGGACAGGCCACTTGGATGAGAGGCACATTCAAGTGCTGCTTTTCATCTCTACAAGCCTTTCCATGTCATGGAAAGTCCACAGACAGCTATTTTTGTTTGAAGTGTGGTATAGAGCAGACTGTCACATCTTACCTATGTAACTAAGCAGAACTGGAAGAAATATCAGTCCATGTGTTGCTCCCAGCACAACCATAGCTAGATACATCCTGAAGTAGAATATCTTGAAGATTTGAGATTTGGAAAAAGCCAATACTACAATTCCTCCAAATTTGGTCAGTGTGATACCACTGAACACCTGGCAATAAAAAAGTGATAAGTAGGAATTTAGATAATCCTTTTCCTTCAATTATTTAGCATTTGGTAACATTTCTGCATAATCTAAGGCTCCTATATGCAGTATACTTCCTGCCCTGCCAGTCTGGAATCAAATCAAGATGCACTCAGGAGATGAGTTCATCTTTTTGGTCCCACAGGACAGGCTCAGTATTATTAAAAATCCACTCTGATCTATGCAGCCACCTAATTAATTTTTGCTTCAGGCAGATACAAGTGAAAACCATTACTTTAACTCACATTCCAGTTAAGTTCTGTACCTGGGTGTGGTACACACATCACAAGAACAGGCCATTCCCAATCCTATACAGGTCACTTAGTCTTAAGACAAGTGACGTGATAGTACTGCCTAAACACCAAGTCCTGCTTGTTCTCTACAAGCTCCAACTACATCCCAGATTCACAACCACCTTTCCTAGTCACCTCTGACTATCTGGAAGAGAAACACTTGAATTTTAATGGGACAATTTGAGGTTTATCCAAACTCCTAGTTCAGCTAAGGCATTTAGCTCTCTTCTACTATTAGGTAGTAGTAACATCAGATTAACCCCTATTACTAGTAGAAGCCTGTGTTGACCTTAAGAGCTTTAAGCATTCCAAAAAGAAAAAGCAAGGCCATCTTTATGACCTAAGACTGTCACCTTTAACATTTCTTAAAATAGTAAGGCTGTTATTTGGCTACTTGTTTTCCCCTCCGCACCCAGCAGATACTCACTGAGCTGCCCATGTGAGACAGAGCTTCTTCCGCACGCTCCACTCTGCTGCCCTTGGTACTGATGGTGAATGCTCTTGTCACATGACTGCAGAATTCCACAGCGATTCCACAGCTCTGGAGAGTGAAAGGAAACACGAAAGTTTCAGTTAGATGAGCACTTCGATGGCAAGGTCTCTACTCAGAATTCTGGATGACCTAGAAAGATTCCTAGCAGCTGTCATCAGTCCCCAGAGTTAAAGTACCATGGGAAGTTACAAACTTAGTGATGCTTCCCAGAGCTTGTAGCAGGTGTTTACCTCACAGGTAAAACACTGTGTGGTGTTTTACCACCAGTCATTACTAACAGACAATCAAACAGGAAGTGGAACATGAGATTCTTTCAGAGGTCAAGTTTCCTGAGGTTGAAGCAAGCTGGCTTTGATGCTGTGCATGTAGTGAACATTGAACATTAGAATCAGTTTACAACTATTAGCTGCAATAACATTGCTTTAGAATAACACTGAATATACATCCTCATTTGATACCATGACAATTCAGCTTATCAGTCATTTCCAACAGTAACTGAACACTTGGCTAATCTTAGCCTTATCTAGTAGAGAGACTTGCTTGAACATACATTTAATTGTAACATGGGCCAACAGTTTACACCAGCCCTCAGACCTGCCATAAACCTCTAGAGAAGATGGTAAGCCAGAGCAACCTGCTTGCTGGAGCTAGTTCTGGAGTGCTTTACCAAGGCTCTCTGCCCAGATGATTCCATCCACTTATGTGGGAACAATACTGGTGCTAGCACATCCCAGATTTCCTCTGTAGAACATAAATACAGCAGACAAACCCATGCGTCCTCCCCTTCAGCCACCCGTGTTCATGTGGAGTGGCACCTAGCCTAGACAGCAGCAATGCAGCTGTTGCTGCAAAACAAGGGTGACCTCCACCACGATGCAGTATAGCTTCATACCAGATGCAGTACAGTTCAACTGCTGTATCTTAATAGTACTAGGACTAGTTGTCAGAATAATCTTGTTTTCTCTTCTAGATGAGTTAAGATAGTTCCACTACTACTGTTCAAAGGCCTGTCAAAGTTTAGTAGCAGAATACTGCTCAGTATCACAAGTATGAAAGTAGCATACAGAACTGTTCAAAACTTGGAAACAGAAGCAAAGAGAGGTCTTGACTTACCATGACAAGATTTACTAATGAAACTGCATTCAAGCTGATGCCCCAGAGCCACATCACTCCAAACATGTTGACGATTATCATAGCAATAGTTATTGAAACCACAACAGCAGCCCATACTTCAAAACCAAGAAGCACAGTTGTCACCAGAAATATTGATCCCAAAGAGATGCAGAGGTTAAAGATAGCATCGTGCACAATTGTCAAGTATTGTTCATAGAAGACATAAAACACACTGCAGAAAAAAGAGAGGTTGTCATTAGCCATTTTCTCTTTTATATGCTGATATTAGATTAGCTTCTGTGCTAAGGATAAAGTAGTTCCCCCACCCCTTCATAGAAGTCACCAACAAAAACTGGCTTCATTGTATCAGTGGAATGTCATGTAACAGCCAGCAGCTGTAGGAGGTAACTCCTCACTAACACATCAAATAAAGATCATGGTCTCAAAATCAGTGTAATTCCCATATTTCAATATAAGCAGCTACAGTACATAGCAGAAGGCAGGTGCTCAGATCCATTGTGATATCTACAGGAGCTACTGCAGGTGGACCATAAGTGCAGGCAGGATTTTTTGATGCTGAGATCAGTATTTCAGATGCACAGATATCAACTCCAACTCAATTTCAGTGTGGTACCCCTATACTTGACAATTCTGTTGCATTTGCTTCACATTTAAATAACTTATCTGAAGTCAATACATTCACATCACAGCTTGCCATTACCCATGTCAACATATCTGCTTATGTTTGAACTATTAAACCCTACTATGAAAGCTAGAAAATGCCCCAAAATTGAGTCCTATCTACCTTTATATTGAAGGATTTAAATTAGTTACCAATGACAGAAGAAAGAGGCCAGTGCTATCTGGCCTCTTTATATCATCTTAGTTTTACTAAAAATCCCCAAGTCTCTGCATTACCTTCTGTTAGACAAAACTCAGGTTTTTAATATGTTATTAGCCAGCACCTTTTCTGTGTTGCTCAAGCATTTGTTACCAAGGTAAGATAGATCTAACCATACCTGTAAGGAAACACCCGGTAGTTCTTCTCTTTGATGCCCATGGTTTCAGTAATATTGTCTGCTATAATCCGAGCTTTCCTCATAGCATCAATAAAATCAGATGATGTTTTCAATACAGTATGGTAAGTCATAAAATAAGTGGCTCCAACCTCAGTTTTGTTGTTTATAAAGTTGACAGCAGAGTTATATGCAGCATGTCCTCTATAGAAACAGGTATCCAATGTCAGCACCATTCAAATTTATTAACTTTTAAAACAAATAATCTTATGGAATGGTTTGAGTTGGAAGGGAGTACAAGATCATCTATCTAGTTGCACCTCTGCCATGAGCAGGAACACCAACTGTGACTGTGACTGCTCACATCCCATCCCAACTCATCTTGAACACTTCCAGGGATGGGACACAGCTGCTCTGGGCAATCTGTTCCAGTGCCTCACCATCCTCAGAGTAAAAAATTTCTTCCTAACATCTATTCTAAACCTACTCTCTCATTTTAAAGCCATGCCTCCCTGTTTATCACTACACCCCCTTGTAAAAAGTCCCTCTCCAGCTCTCTTGTAGGTGCCCTTTAGAGGGCTAACAGCTGGTAGTTGTTTCTAGCAGTATCTAAAACTATAAAAGCTTCAGAGCATAATACATTTCAAGATTGCACAGGATATTCTAGAACAGACTGACCATAGATATTGTCTCTCTTTGTACAGGGGAAAGCTGCTGTTCCATTTAGTTGATAATGCATTTGGGTTTTTTCAGAAAATAGTACAGAACTGGTGAGATGTCAATGTTTGCATGGCTTTTAGGAGGACATTAGATATCAAACCTCCAGACAAAACCCAAAGCAAATATCTTTGACACATTGGTCTAAGAAGGGTCTATAGAATAAAGCTCTCACCCTTTGCCACATTTAGGATTGGGGTTGTCCGATAGGAACATTGGCAAAAAGGTCATGAAGTCTTCACCCTGTGGTCTCTGCTTGCCTTCTGGAGTCAGTGGTCGACAACGAGTGCAGGATGGATCGCTGACTGAAGATATACAGGAAAAAGGTCATCTACAGGGTCAAGTATTCTTTTTCCTAACACTAGTAACTTCTGACTTGCATTAGCACAGGATGCAATTCTATAAAAAGCATTTTTATTGAACTAACTGATCCATCCTGAAATTCCATATTGGATTTGTAGCCCTTCATTTGATTTACTGCTACTAAGACAAGGGCTGTCAGAGAACTCTTACTTGTGCATTTATCTCCATTAGATCCAATGAGAACTACACCCAGCTGAAGGACCTGAACAAAAGCAGAGCACAAAGTTTGTGTGCCAAGAAAGCCAACAGAAGGATCAGAATTATTATAGCAAGTTACATTGGCTGTCTAGGTAGGCTGTTTTAAGTCTGCAGCATTCCAGCAGAATATTGAAGCTCACTCAAATAGCAGTTCAAATAAATTAAGAGGACAACTCAAGAGGTTCCTACTTACAGTAAGAAAAGGTATTCACTTGACTCATACCATGAGAAAATGTTTTGGCTGTGAAACTTATAAACCAAGCTAATTCACCAGCAACAAGATGGATGCCAATACCTGAAGCATTGCAAAACTGGCCAGTGGTATTGTAGACTCTGCAACAGGACGACTGTGGCTTCACCCAATCAAAGTAGTCATCAATCCAGGATGATGGGGCATAGCCTATCCTTGTACTAATAAAAATAACACAACATATCCATCATCAGTAATTTTATGTTTAATTCCAAAACATATAATTGATCTCTCCAGTGCCAATTTACGCCATGTCAACTCATTCTTGTCAAATCTACTCAGCTCTTCGTATAGTCCCATGCTCCAGTACCCCATCCAAGAGCCATAATGTTCAGGTAGCTCATAACATGGCAGCTAGAAAACAGCAGGAGCTTTTTTACTGCACCCTGTTCTGCTGCCAAGCTCAGCTTTCCATTTTCCTGCCCACTCTGTTCCCCATTCTATTCCACACCCTGTCATCCCAATTTTCAAGCAAAGCTCCTCCTTCAGTTTGGCTGAAATGAACTACAGTGGAATGAATTGGGAAAAGACTTCCTTGAGTTGATAGCTGCAGATAAAATTCCTGCTTAGGCTCCCCAGGCTAGCCTAGTTTATACACCAGGTTTAGAAGCTGAGCATGCAACCATTTTCAAACATCATAACCCCAAGGGGGGGATCAAGCCCCCTTTCCAAACCCAAGTACATCAATGTATCCCCCATCAGTGCAGACAGGTTTTATCCTCATCCTAGAAGACTGTCACAGCTGCTGCCAACCCCCTTCCCTCCCAAACCCACAATATAAAGCAAATAAAATAGAATGTATGTTTACAACCAGCAGCTGAGCCTGAACTAAATCAGGCGGACACCCTGCTCAGCTACATCTCTTCCATGCAACTATGCAGAGACAAGCATGAAAGACTTACTAGCTACCAATTTCTGCAGCATTGAAGACTTGCTGGACAAGTGAATCATTATTACATCCTGTTCCACCACACACCATGTTCTGCCCTTCCAAAGAGGTGTAGTTGTGTCCTTCTTCTAGGACAAAGTAGACAGGGGGACCCACATGCAGGTACTTGCTGATGTGGCTGAAGTAATCTATTACATAGGAGTCCTTCAAGGGAAAGTTTTGAGTTACTATTATGGAATGTTGAGATAGCACAACAAAGGTTTCAATTCAGCCACAAACTGCTGAACAGTGACACGATCATAAGACTTACATCTGGCATTGAGAGAGACTGATCCAGCCCAATCTCTACATTGTGCATAACTGCTGCACTGAATGACAGGATACCCACAAACACTGCTATCTGCAAAAAAAGCAAATCCATTAAGTGAGAACTGTACAGAAACAACAGGCAATAGGAGTCATTTGTTAAGCTAATAGGAACCATGCAAAGAGGCTCTAGTTTGAATATGCTACCCAGGCTTAATACAACAATGGTAGTACAATACAGCTACTCTGGGGTCTCTTTGGAACTGTAAGGAAATTTATACTTAGAAATCATCAGTGAAAGTTACAAACACCTTCTGTAAATAAGCATGGTAACTTTAAACTGAATCACAGATTCATCAAAAACGCTCTGGATTAATGCAGTGTAGAAGCCAATATACTCTGGTATTTTTACATAGGTTAAAGTATGATTGACTGCAATGCAACCCTTAAATCTGGGCTTTAGACAATCCACAATCAAGCCTCTATTTACTGAAATACTTTTGCAATTACAAAAACTTATTTCTATTCTTATGCTGAGAACAAAAATACCAGAAGCTTCATTTGTTTCACTGTATTGAAGATTTTTCTTCCCTATTTAGGCCTTCAGGCTCACTGCTCTTTTGCTCAAGTTTAGATGACTGCTTACTTGAAATAGGTTATACATACTACTATTGGTCTCATCCAATCCTTAAGCAGATATGGAGAAAACAGATTTTTGAAGAACAGAAATAACATGTTCTCAGAACGCTGGACTCCACTCATTTCTTCACTGCTTTTGATGCAACACAGAATATCCAGTCTATTACTCTGAAAAGGGATTAAATGCCAGAGTTAGAGCAGTTCTGCAGATGTCGTCATCCCCGTGACACTGCAGTTACAGGTGCACTTATCCTCACCTCTTGACGCTTAATATCCAAGCCCAGGAGACTCACGAAGCAAGTGACTTGAAGAATAAAGTCTATGAGCACAGCCATTCCAGCAAACAGCGAGAACGTGCGAACCGCTGGCATCGTAGACAATGTCCCTGGAGGAAGTGACCCAGTTTGTTAGGAGAGCTCCCTTCTCCTAGAAATGCACGAGCACTTTCTAGAAAACATCCAGTTTAAGTGGTAGCCTTATAGCAGGACAAAGAGCCTTTCTTTCCAGAGCAAATGAAACAGCCCATACAAGCCTGGCTACAGCTGCTGTCTTTGACCTATTTAACAGCACTGAGGCTGTGCAAAGGAGTGACTAGTTCTAAGGCATTTCTCAATTCCAAATTTAGGTGCAGACTGTGTAACAGGGCAGTTAGGGGAGTGCTGTCAGGCAACATCTTGCTTCAATATTAAGCCACTCCAATGCAAGTTGATCCAATGACAAATTACTCTGCAGGCAAACAAAGCCATTATGAAAGAAGACCAAATTATACTTGTAGGGCAACAAAAGATTTACCTCTAAAACATTATAAAGTAAGCCTCAGACATAAATCTGTCATAGGGGTATTTTTCCAACCAAAGGGCATTTTGGCAATAAATATAGGAGCTCATACACTCTGGTATTTGATTTATTCCTAAGGTCAAATTTAGACTTGTCAGTCACTGCAATTCAGTAAAAACCTTCAGTCTTTCAGGCTGAAAAGCTTGAAAGATTCAGAATTGGATCTTTTTAACTATGCCAGACTCTTAAAGTACTCCAGTGCCTATTCTCAGCAGAAGTCTAACTTGATATTAACAATGAATAACTAAGCTAAAGAGCCTCTACAAATTCTTATTTTGCCCTTATATTTTAGCATTGCATTTATTCCTGCAACATGCAGTTATGATAAGGCCCTTATCTTCAAATATTAAAGGAGTCTTACCAAGAAAGAATGCCACAGTCTCTGAAAAGGATGAGAGAAACATACTGGGTGCCACATCTCCTAAGACTCTGCCAATCTGCTTGTCCAGAGTTTCACCCTGAAGGCGTTCATCTCTCTGTTTTAAGGCAACAATTTACTATTATTAGGAACCATGCAATTTATAAAGCTATTTCATATGGCTTTAAATAAACCTGAACCTTTTAAAATATCCTAAGCTATCTTTAGTTGTTTCCACTGCATTAACAAGAGTTAGATAAAAAACAGCTGAGACTCTAAAACAAGAGCAGCCTGAACATTACTTATTGTCTTACTTCAAATTTAAAATATAGTAGTAAGTTCAGTACTTCAGATAAAACTACACATGTATCAGAGGCAGTACCAGTTTCAGTGGGTTATTGAACCTGTCAAATTAAAAAGCTTGTTACCCACTAAGATTTAGTGTCAGAAGTTCCTAGTCTTAAGCATATAGTTTAGTTCATGACTACTGCTTACAATATGCTAAAATTACAAGTGATCAAAATACCAGTTGAGTTCTACAACTATTTTGATATCAAGCAGCAATACGAAAAATGCAGAGACATAAATTAGGGGTTTTTTGTGAAGGTAGAATGTGCACAGATTCCTGGCTCTCTTCCATTCTCACAAGATATCTTGTGAGAGTCCAGAGCTGCTCACATTGAGCTGAGCACTGGAACACATAACACTCCCTGCTCCAGGTTTAGAGCCTTCATAAATGACAGGCATTTTTAGAAGAGTCTGTATGCAAGAATAAATACCTGAAGTGTCTGAACCATAATGAAAATGTTGTCCACTCCAATAGCCAGCACCAAGAAAGGAATTACTTCTATCACAATCAGTGTCAGTGGGATTCCAAAGTAGCTGAAAATGCCTATAGAACATGCTACTGAGCTCAGTACAATCAGGATGCCTGCAATGCCCAGTGAGATCTTCGAATCCACCTAAAAAAAGTTGTACTGAACGTCAGCCAAACAAGCATCATCCCACAGAACAGATTACTGCAAAGGCAAAAGCCATATTCTAACTTTTAGTCTAGGTAGCAGAAAACATTTCAGGGTTTTTTTGAAGATTCAGATATTAAAAAAAAATTATCAACCTTGAAGCTGCAAGTCTTAAAGCTGATGTTAATTGAACATCAAGTGAAAAAACTTACCTGAGACTATGAAATACACATGAATTGTCTAGCAGAAAAACAATGTTCCCCCTAACTCCTGCCCATGAAAGACTCAATGCTGTAATAAAAACCTGAACATCAGCATTCTGCAAAAATAGTTAAGTCACTTATAGCTATCAGAAAGCTCTAGCTTCAGTCTTTATAGCAGTGAAAACTATACACATACCAGCAGTCTTCTACAGCTCTGGATATGTCCCAAAGCTATGGAGATGTAGAGGAACATCACAATGTAGCTTATCAGCACAACACTAATATCACTATTGCTTTCGCGGTTGATCTCATCTTCAATACTCCGTTCAGCAGAAAATGATATTGTTAAGTTTGAATTATTGTAGTTCTTCAGAAAGTTAATAAATCTAAAAAACAAAACCAAGAGGTCGATCACACTTTGAAAGGATAAAACATCTTCCACTGGAAATACTTCAAAGTCAGTTGATGGAAAATTTACATCATCTGTGTGGTACAGGAGTACCTTGTGGCCAGACAGTAGTTTGAGGGGACCTTTCTCAGTTTTAAGAGAGGTGCTGGCCACACATACCTGGAACTGTACTCTAAGAACTAGAAATACACTACATTGAAATACTTTTCATGTTCTTTCTAGCGTTTGAGGACCAATAGCTACTTTGCATGAGCGATTTCAAACTCTAAGCACAATTTTCCTCAAAGCTAGACCTAGAAGTACACACATGAAAGATGACTGCAGCTTGTTTACACTACTGGGACAATTTATTAGCCCTTGTTTCAGTTCCCCAACTTGGGAGGTGCTTGTGACACAGGCAGATGCTTGTCATACTTTTATTTTGTCACAAACTTTTTATTAGAGTAGTTTTTATCTGAACTGACAGCCAGAGCAGCTGGCCTGTGTATGCTAGCTCTTCAAGGTGGTAGAGGGGCCGAAAGCCTTAGATGCTCATCTGGATGACATTTTTAAAAATTAAAGGTAAAGAACTACAGCATCAGGCTCGACCTTTCCACCCATGGTTAATAATCCAGTAAATTAAAGAGTCTACCCGTGTAATTCTAGCCACAATAAAATAAATCCTTTCTAAAGTTACTTATTGGCAAGTACTACTGGGCTAGATGGTCACTAAGAAGACAAGAACCTATGCCTCAAAGCAAATTAAGTGTGCCAGACAAGTAAAGTCATGACCAGCACAGTCTGGTTTTAACCATTTTGCGTCCTCTCAAAATGTCCCGGTAGCTATACTGAAAAACTGTCAGTACAGTGCAGGTGGGTTTTTTTAATCAACATTTAAAGCTGCTTTAAATCATGCATGCATTTCAGAACTACTTACTCTTTTTCCCATGCCAAGGCTTTCATCAGCTTTTTTGAGTCATTGTAGTAGTTGTTGACAGGAAAAGTAATAACAAGAGCTGTAGCATTATTATAGTTATCATCTATAGAAGAAATAAAATATTTGGCATTAAAAAAATGGAACTTATATTCTAGTATAGCAGATACAAATAAATTGAAAATTACCATTGCCCAAAGCAATCCCATCCCTACAACTCCACTGAACACCAGTGAGTTCTCAAACATACTACTGAAATAAGAACCAAAGCTGATAAGCACTACAGATTGCATTCCAGAGTAATTATTCATTGTTTAACATGTTCATGACACCACAATGTTACATTGTTGCACAGTTAGACAAAAAGCTACTTCATAACCACTGTTTATGACTTTCCATCTAATGAGAAATGTGGCTTCCTAAACACTGTACCTCTTGCATACTCAGATTTTACTCAAAGCAAATACAAATCCCCTAGAGTTTAATAAATAAGCACTTGCCTTTAAACACTATTTTAGTTATATTAAACACAAGTTTAATTAAATAAATTGCTTGAACAAAATCCTGACTTAAGAGCAATTATGAAAGAATTTATTTGTGAACACTTAAATCTATTCTTAACCGCTTTATCAGATCAGTGACAAAACATTCTAGCTCAAAGCAAAATACCCACATGTCCCAGCATATCAACCTGAGCTGCTTCATGTCTTTATCTTTTACCAGGCCCAAAGCAGACCAAACATTTCTCCTGTTGACAAGTATGCTCCAATTACAGATTGCTTGCATTTTGCAATTGAAGAGTAGTCTGCCTCTAATCCCATCACTGGTCTACTGAAAATTTACTTAAAATACCCTTACTTACTGAAAGTTTAACAAAACTCCAGTTTCTCTAGACTGCATTTAAATGTCTCTGTTAAACAAGAACGCACCTTTAGCACCAAGAACAGCACACAAGTATATGCTCTAAGACTTACACTGCAATCCTGTTTTGTCACTCACCATCATATCCTCCCAACACCAGCCATGGAAATACAGGTCCACCAAATGTTCCTAAGCAGGGATCGTGAAGCAAGCTTGTGTCATTCAGTGATGCTGGAGCCCTACAGAGATCAGCAGCAATAACTGTTAGCTTCTGCTTGACAGCTGAGGCACAAAACAGTAAAAAGCACAAAACACTAAAAAGCTGTTGCGTTACAACTGAAAATCAAGACAAACAAGACAAGATTGCTAGTGGTACACTGCCCTTGTGCTTCATTTGCTTTGAATTTGAATACAGTTCAAAAGGTGTCTGCCTTATAGCCATTAAGACAAGGAGTACCTTCTAACCAACTGAACTACAAACTAAAGAGAAGGCTTAGAAACTGATTTTCTGTTCAGAACTCTTCAGAAGCATTGAAAACATGTTTAAGGTAAACCAGAGCCAGCATCCACACAAACGAACCTGAACTGGCAACTTGATTAAAAAACATGCAATTGTACTGCTTACCGAACACAGTATAAGAAGTGAGTGTGGTAATCAGCATAGACAAAGAACTCATCCCCAACAGTGTGATCCAGAACAGAATGGCTGTTCTGAAAGTAGTTGAGTACGCTCAGGATAGTGCAGTTGTTGTTGTAGGGAGCAAGAGGAGCCACGCAAATGTCCTTCAGCGTTACAGTCTCATTGTCATAAGAAGCAGTTATATTGACAATAGCATCTTGCAAATCCAGTACCTTTAAACAAAACAAACCATAGTTTAAGAGCAGCATAAGAAAGCACTTCCCTTGCAAGACAGGACTTAAGTGCACACTATATTCTTGCAAGTCTCCAGAGACAGAGGCACATATCATTAGAAGCACGTTACAAAAACATTATTTCTGTGTTCATACTATGAACAGAGACTTAGCTTGCAAGTGTCTCTCCAACAGAAAGGTTTTCAGCAAAAAGCTTTCATAGTAAGGCTCTGATTTTTAATAAGACTATCTAGTGACTGTTTTGATGGATACAAAACATTGCAGGTGGAAACCAACTTCATGTGGTTATACCTGCTAAGTATGCTTAGGTCTTTGCTCTTGCTAAGTCCTAATTACCTGATGAAGAATATCTTTAGTAAGCGGAGGCCCAAAAGGTACATCTTCTCCTGATGGGTAAGGTGAGTAGGTGTCTGGGTGGCTCTTTGGTGCTTGAATAATAACTTGTTCAGTACGGAAGAAAGGTCCAAAGTGCGTATCAAAGTATTCCTTCTCCTTGCGGGCTTGGCTGCTTGGGGCTGACCAAAGATCTACAGGATTTGTAGTTGCTTTAATATATACAAAGCCTGAGCAGCACATTGCAATGAAGACCACAGAGAAGAGGATAACAGGACGTGGATTTCTGACACAGAAAGCCCCCCATGATGTAAATGTCATCCTCAGGCCATTCTCAAACCTTTCACCAAGCCTTTCACCACAGGTAATGTTTCCTGCAAGAGCAAGAAAAACAGTAAATATTTGAGAAGTCAGTAAAGTAGCATTTTCTTGGAGTCCACTCAGAAAGATGAAATTTTATTATTTGTAGGAAGCACTAGAATCTATGACTCCACTGACAGACAGATCCTGGGACCAATCCTTAACTGAGGCCAAGGGCCAGAAAACAGCTCATACACCTATGTTGCCCCTTGTAAGGTAAGGTTGTGTTTCACAGCAGCAGGTGTAGCAAATAAAGCTGAAATATATAGGAGCAATAAAACAAGGTACCTCAGCTGGTACACAAGTAACAGTACAGTTCTTTCCTAGCATGCCTTAAATGGATATATGGATGAGTCAAAACACGATCAAACTGATTTTAGCATCATGTTGTCCTCCCTATACTCCTACAACAAAGCTCTCCAGAACTTCCTTGGAGCTTAGCTAGATCCATGAGGGGGGTACCCAGGGCTTTCAGCATCCAGTGAAATAGGAGAAGCACTACTCTAAAAGAAGAGAGATGCTGGTCAAAAGGCTGAAGGCCCTCTCAGAATGGACTTTTTTTAGCCTAACAAAGCTAAAACTCCAGAGACCAACCATAGGAAACGGATGCATTTAGGTTTGTAATAAAGCTATTACTGTTATCCAAGACATACCATTGTCACGGTGGGAATTCACAGAAAAGGCTACATTGCTGTCAATTGGGGTGTACTCCGAGACAAAGTGCCGCCTCCTGCAAGGCAAGAAGCTGTGTTACCCTGCTTATCCAAAAAGGCATTTGTACTGTTTGTACAAGTCTCCAGCTTTGTGATCTTCTGGAACACCATGTCAGCTATCTTAAGAAACTTTTTCAGCTTACATCAAGCCCAGATTCTTTATGCACATTTAGAAGATCACTACCATTAACAACACAAAGAATTTCTTTAAATTGATCCTGAGACCTCCTATTTGCAGGGGATTTTTACATTAGGAATATGAACCAGGCATCTCAAACACACCACTTCATGATGCCCACTAAGGTAAGGCTGCTGAACATATCAAATTGTCATACCCACTATCCTTTTCCAAGCAGACTTAATTCTTACAATTTCCATTTTCTGGTTACAACTGAACAACCATAGAATCAGAGTGGTTTAGGTTGGAAGCAAATCTTAAAGACCATCTAATTCCAACTCCCCTGCCATGAACAGGGACACCTTCGCTAGATCAGTTTACTTAGAGCCCCACCGAGTCTGGTCTTGAACACCTCCAGAAACGGTGAGTGCACAACCGCTTCCACTGATTCAATACCCTTATAGAACAGAATTTGTTTTTAAGATCTAATCTACATCTACTCTCCCTCAGCTTAAGACCATTGCCCCTTGTCCTGTCACTCCTTGCCCTTGTAAGAAGTCCCTCTCCAACTCTCTTGTAGTCCTCCCTTTAGTAACTGGAAGGTGCTGTAAGGAATCCCTAGAGCCTTTTCTTGTCCAGGCTGAACAGCCCTAACTCTCTCAGCCTATCTTCACAGGAGAGGTGCTCCAACCATGTGATCATGGGTGATATGCTATAATTACTGAAAGCTTAGCTTTCATTTAGTTTTTTTCAAAATAGGAGACTAGGAAAAAGTATTCATTACTTAACTTGCAATAGAGCAGTGACTGTTTTGCTATGAATGTCTGTTTTCCCAGACTTCTGCATACTTAGTTATGAAAGTTGAAGAATACTGTATGTGATTCTGTAGCTAAGAATGCTATGATATATGCATCAACTAAACCAACTTCTGCAATCACTTTTTACCAGGTTGTTTAAGCTGTTAGAACATTTTTTGTAAGTATATGTGGTATCTGCTACAGAACATGACTTTTGGCTGGCTGAAGTAGTCAAGACATAAGCATCTGACCAAAGCAAAGAAGTTCTCAGAGATAAACAAGTAACTTGCAGAGCTTGTTTTGAATGTTTTACCTGTAACACCAGACTCCAAAAACAAGTGCAAAAAATATGAGTAGAAAGCCCATGTATGAGATCCACATGATGACATACACAGCATCCAAACCAAACAATAGCCAAGGAGGAGGCAATGGAGGGGGCTGAGGTTTTGGACCACAGACAATTGAACAGTCCTGACAGCTGCATGGTCCTGTTGAATCATCCATGGACTCATTGCAGCCTTTGGTAGCATTATTCATAGGGTTCATTCCATGGACAGGAACATCTATGACAAATCATAAATTGTAGAGCCAGTTTACCACAAGGAAAAATTCAGGCCTTCCCAATTACGTGAGTTAACCCTTTATATGAAAGCCCACTGCCCCTGTGTAGAGCAGCTTTTCTTGGTCTTACAGATGAAGAATCCACTGCCTTTTCCACAGCAGATACCAACTGTATTCAGTTGTCTAATAATTAAATGACGGGTTATGCCTATAACACTTTGATCTGTAAGCACATACTTCTATAACCCCAGCAATGATTTGTCATCCCTCTTATCTATTCAGATTGCGAAATGTGTAACAATAATTTCTGGTTAATGAAATCCTCAAGGATGAGAGTACTGCCCATTTCCCAAGGAATACAAGTAGCCAGTTACCTAGGCTCAGTCTACCACAGAGTTTTAGAGATTTCTACAGGAAGAAGCTGTATAGAAAAAACCCCAAAGCAGAAATTAAAAAAAAGTAAGTTAATCTACATTGCTTTGAAAGCCTCTGACTGCAGACTTGCATTGCTGGGCAGCTGTTTAAAAATCAATGCTCTAGCCATAGCACCCAGCCTTTGACAGGAGTTTCAAAGGCAAGGACTATTCCGTTTCTTACCTGAAAAGATTGGAATTATGCTGAAAGGAGTTTGTCCATTGTCTTTACTAAACATGTACTCAATCCAGTTGGTTGCATTGCAGTCTTTAACATCCTTCCCACACAGCAACCCCAGCGCTTTAACATTGCTCGATGGAGCCTCCACATCTTTGCAGGCATTGTACATTGCTGGGAAGAGTCATTAAACCAATGTTATAATTTGAGTAAGCATTCCAAGTATTTCCAATATTACAGACTCCCCAAGTTCCAGGAACATACATACAGTTTTCAAGTAGAAACATCTTAGGATAGTGAACTAATGCTTTCAGTTGTATTTGTAGTATTCAAGGTTGCAATGCTTTGCTACAGCTACCTTGCTCTGAGAAAGCCACTCAAACCTGCGTTATGCTAGAACCTACTTTTCTGCTTAACAGAAAACATTACCTAATATTATTTTCAGGGAAAGCTATGAAAAGCATTTAAGGTGCTTTCAACTTGTAGGCCGTATATGACTTTTAAGTGTCTCAATTTTATTCAAGTTTACTGCAAAAAGCATAACAAGACTGAATTAATGCTTTTAGCTTGCTACAAAATCAAAATACAACCCAAATGTATTGTTCTGTAAAAAAATCTGATTTTGATAAAGGACTAGACAGTCCATTTCAAGACTGAGTACCTCTTAGAGAATGACTGTGTACAAATTTTATTACCATGCTTGCCAGACTCTTTTAGTATCAGGTAGACTTTGGACATTCAATACTTGGCAAAAAACTTAATTTTTCTGAAGTTAAAGTCATCAGGGTTATTTGCTATTAACTGTTTGTATTGATGCTCATCCTCAACTGAACCTTTAAAACATTGTTATTTAACAGTGTCAGTGTAATGAATGTCCCCTGCCCAGGCAGAATTAAAGTGTTCCATAAGTTTTAAGGGGGACCAACTGTTACCTATGTGATGACTCAAACTTCAAAAAGACAAGAGAGATGTTTCCCCCTCCAAATTCTTTCAGAAAAAGCACTGGTTACCTGGACAAAAACCAAGGTAAATTAACAAACTGTTTACTTACCATTTGCAAATCGATCTCCAATGAAGTACTGCAGCTCTGTAATGCTACTTTTGTTCTCTTTTGAAACAGGATCATAGTAAGGTATGGTACTTGTAACATTCAAAAAGTCAGACTGATTTGGACTACAAGTCAGTTCACAGAAGAGGTTTATCAAGTTGTAAAAACATGATGGACATCTGGAAGGAAAGCCAATTGGTAGGAAAGCCAATGAACAGCAATCAGATTAAGAGGTAAAGGTGCTATATAGGTCAAGTCAGATACGCCTTACAAATATAAACATTCTGCTCAGAGCAACAGAACAAAATATTTAAATTCTGTAAGATTTTAATCAGCAATATGACAATTGTTGTTGATGCTACAGATGAACAATTTTAAGCACCATAAATCACTAATAAAATTGCTTGCCTCAAATAGCAGATTGAAACAATTTTACTAGAATTTGAAGAAAAACTTTAACTGTTGCTAGTAAAAAGACTTAGACTTCTTAATGTGTTAGTTAGAACAAGACCAAATGCTACATTGTCACCCTCTTCTGAAAGTTTCATTAGATAAAGTAGCTTGAGACACTAAAGGAATGTTTATTCTTACCAGCTAAACCAAACCAGACTGCAAGTAGTTGTTTCATGACATTGCAGCCTGCTGCTATGGATAAGAAAGTCACTCCAGCAGCTTGCTCCAATAATCCTTTAAAAGAAATTACCACTTTTTCTCTTTTTCTACAGTCTACTTGAAGACAAGTGCTTTGATATTCTGTTATAAAATTAGTTGCTTTGCCATTCATTACCATACCTGGAGAGAAACTGCAGAGGCAGCTGCAAGTTATTTTTCAAAGTCTGAAGCTGATGAACATCGCAGCAAGTGCTAACATTGCCGAAGAATAAACCCGGACAGAGTTCCTTAAGAAAAAAAAAAACAAAAAACAAACAACATTGAGATCAAGAGGAAAGGAAGAAAAAGCATGTTTAAGACTTCAAAACTCATTTTAATCATGGGTTTTGCAGCAGCATATTTCAGAACACAGTAGCTGTTGCTGTGGGAGACGCATAGGAGAAAAACAGTCCAGCAAACAAAATTTTTGTTTAGAGACTGGAGAGAAGAATCACTTTTTTCACTTCTTTTATTCAAGGCAGCACTTCCTTTTGAAAAGCTCCTTCAGATGATCTTTAGTCACCAGGGTCTAAATATAGAATGATAATGGCATTTGAGAGCCTATTGGTAAGAAGACAACACATGTTTATCCAAGTTGAAAGTATTCCCACAGCTTATCCTCTAGTACTCCTTCTGGATAGTATCGGATTTTAAAGTCTCAGAAGACAAGCCACTAACCATGGAACCACTGATTACCTGGAAGAGACCTGCTTCATGTTCAGTTTGTAGAAGAGACAAATGCATTTAACACAAGTACAACTGATACTAACATACAAGAACTGTACATTATGTCTTCAGAAACAATACACAACAGCAGTTAGCTCACCTACATATTTAATGAAGTCACTCCTGTCACCAGTCTAACCATTGTTTAACTCTGTAGTTATTTCACTCTTTAAAGCTTTGAACTATCAGATGCTGGAAGGCAAATTTGGCAATATGCTGTGTGGTGCATGAACAGACAGACTCCTCATACCTCTGAAAAGAAACTGAAGTAAATTACCTTAACCCAGTTGGACCTGAGAAATCAGAGACAATCTGTCTACTTTCTCATCAGGTTAGGATGAGAGGTCATAGCACAGGTCCAGAAGAACCCAATACAGAATTCTACTGTTGGAGAATTTTTTTTTTAGCAGCAAACCTACAAGAGAAACTCACCTGCATTAAGTCATAGCCATCTTCTGGTAGTGCAATTGGTGGCCCATCATAAGCACAGTTGTACCTCTTGTCTCCAGAAGCAACTCCACATTCTCCATACCAGACACACATTTGTGGAAGCACCTATCAACAAGACAAGTGATTAACTGCAAGGAATAGTTGCCAAATATCTCAGCTATTGTAGAATTTATGTGCTACTACTCCAAAAGCCACTTGCAATCCAGATCTGATAACTTCCTGCTAATTAAAACATCAGTGTGTACTACATGAAGCACCTATTAACAAAAGCGGGTGGTTTTGACATGGCACATCACCACTGATCTTCAGCTCAGCTCCCCACCTTCCCTTGACATTACAGAAATAGGAGGTGCACAACCTATAGTTAAGATCAAGTATAAGAGTTACTTAAGAAGAACCTAAACAATACCTGAAAAACATCTTCAAGTACAAGATGATTTAGAAAATAATTTGTTCGTGCAAGACAACACAATTGTTGGGTTAAACTGCCACATTAGAGCACGAGTCAGTGCACATGGAGAGAAACTCATTGCCTATGTGCAATTTCACTTCCTCCTGCCACCTCCTGATCCATCCTGAAAGTTCATTACAGTGACAGATTGAGGAAACAGGAGCACAGAGAGGCTTCTGAAACAGAACTTCATAGCTCTGCATCTGCCATACATATATTGTCACAATCTCAAAGGATGCCCTCCATCACCACTTTCAAGCCTAAGCGTGGAACATTTAAATGGGATTACAGTGCTAAGAAAAAACCCCTCATTTTAAAGATGTTTTAATTTAAGGGACTACAGAAAATTCAGAAATTTGTTCTTTATTATGTGCATAAAAGAAATTGAAAAAGGCAGTGGCACCTTGAAAGCCTTTTATTTTTGTTCAGTGGTACTGACAATGAAATATCTGAGATACTAAGACAAAATATTTATTCTGAAAATTAAAACATTTAATGCAATAACAAGCTATTTACAACAAAAGCTTTAATACAGCTCCAAAGTTTTCCTACCACCTGGGCTACAAAGCAGACTGCACAAACATTTACTACACTTCTGCCAGCTCTGATCAGGAGTTTGCTTAGTAGAGATTGAGATATAACTGACCTATTTTGATCTCCTAAACAACCTTGACTTAGCATTTTAGAGACACCATATGTTGTTGCTGCAAGGACAGACTGCTGTGCTTTGTGCTTGACCATGAATAGTATTGTTTACCGACCAGAGAGGCCCCTGAAAGGCTGTCCTGACAATACCCAAGAGCTACCCAGAAACACAGTGCCTCCATAACATCCATTTTTGTGCTGAACAACACTGACAGTTCTTCAAAAAGTACATCAGTAGTTGTTTTTTTATCAGGGACAATAACCATCATTAATTCACCCAACCCAAGACTTGCTTTCTCTTTCCCCTAACCAGGGCCAAGTCAAAGTTAGTCACTGCAAGCCAGGTCTAAAAGTCAGTTTAAGTGCCACTCATCTAGATCACCATTTTATTTGTCTATTCTGGGACATCTTCTAGTGAAACCCACAACCAGCTGTTAAGTATTACAATGTTCTATGATACAAGCTGGATAACACCCTTCAAGATTGCAGTTACAAACACAATGTTTAACACCAGTATAAGCCAAAAGGTCAAAATTCCATAACTTGTAGACTATTTCTCAAAACCCCATTGTAAATTTGTTCATGCATCAAGTTAATCTAAGAAGTTAATACTACTATGATTCAAATTTAGAAGTCATCATCTTCAACTCTGCTTCCTCACACCTATATGCCCCAGTTTTAACAGCAAACAATTTACTAGCAGTGAAAATGGTTCTGCTGTTTGTACCAGCATCAGAAGTGAATTGTTTCTTCAAGAAGAAACACAGATTCACTACTATTCTTGCAAAAGGGCAAGGAATTTGGAGCTGGTTTGCAATACCCGTGAGAAAAGGATTAGTTATTTCTTCAGTATCAGGCTGGCTTCAGTATTTAGTCTAGAATGATTTGTAAGCATCCTTTCTAAAAAACACTTCCTGTGCTTCTTTACATCTTGGTATCTAACACTTTTTATTTTTTAAAGCACACAAATTCATCAACCTACTCTTTAGAGAAAGACTTTGTTTCTTCCAAAGTGGAATGTGTGGGAAACCTGGTAATGCACTTAACAACTACAAAAACTTATCAGGGCACGTCTTGCATAGAAAAGCTTGAGTAAATTTCAGCTACCATGTCAGTCTGACTGATAGTTCAATTGTTTTAAAAACATTATCTGTGTTTCAAGGCAGCAATTCCTTGGTTATAGCTACATGGATACAAAACATAATACAATCTGTCTTATGTTTATTAATTTACCTACAAGGCTTTCTGTCATCATTTTCAGGACAGAACATAAAACAACTTACTTGCACATGACACTTGGTAATGTACCAAAAGGTACATTAAACAGCTAAACACAAAAGAAAAATAAAGAAAGACAAAGTTCAGCCTAGTATTAGTTTATATTTGAATTTGGATAAAGAATTTCAAATCACATTCCTGAAGTTCCACAGCAATAAAACATACAATGGAAAAAACAATGTTTGCCACTCAAACTTTCAGCCTGTTTAAGAAAAGCTGAACAGATCAGCTGCTTTAAACTATTAGAAGAGCACTTGGGCGTAGAACTGCAAGTCTGAATACTCTGTTTCAGTATTAACACAAAGAATGCAGTTTCAGAAACAGCTCAAGATTTTACATTTATGCCATTACCTAGCAGGATTTCACTAATAAAAGCATAAGCTTGTCCCCTGAACCAGTAAGCTTTGGGGATGCTTGATTTACAGTGGTCGAACCAAGTCAATAAGCCTAAAAACCACCAAATCATCATGCATCAATAGCCTAAATTGAACAACACAGCTCTTGAACATTAAGAAGTTATTAGCCTGCTTACCATTGAGTCAGCCCCAAAATACAGGGACTACTGGTCTCCTATGGCTGAGGCAGCATTCTGGGACACAAATAACTATGTAACTACTCCACTACCAGATAAGATAGAGCTGACAGTTCTTCCCTCTGAAAACCCTCTAGTAAAAGCTGGATTAAGCTACAGAGTAAGACAAGCACTTTGCTCTTTCCATTCTTTCAGAAGAATGCTCCTATGAGGGTAGGGTGAGATCTAAGTGTTGTTGTAAATAAGTCATAGTTGACAAAGCTGCTGCTTGCAGAGTCAGACTTTTAGGTCAGATAATTGTTCACCTGGGTATTAAGTTTCTTAAGTGGATGAAAGCCTAGCTCCAAAAGTAACAGAGAAATGCTATGTTAAACCCAACTGCCTTCTAAACACGGCAAAATTTTTAAAATACTCCATAAGTAACACAGGGCTAGTTCATGGTTTTGGTTTTTTTTTTCTGTATGTTTTCCTTTTAAGATCACATGACTAAGTACTTCATATATTAAAATGGGACTTTCCTAAGTATTTCATAAAGCAACATAACCTCAGATAAAGGCTGTTCCTTCCTGCCTCTAGCATATCTTAGAAACCACTTGTCAGTACACTAACACCAACCCTCAGTACATCCTCACAGTTCAGAAAACTGTATTCCTACTTCTGGCAGGCTTAGCCTGTTTGAAGAGAAATTTCACCTCAGGCCAAGGCTCTGGGAGAACTTATAAAGAACTTATAAAGAACTTGCACATCAGCAATTATGGGCATTCTACAAAAGTTAAAGAGTTTTCTGGTTCCCAAGCATTACCATTCATTTGTAACAGAACTAGTGTTCCAACAGATCATAAACACATTTAATTCAGCCCATGTTTCTTCAACGGCAGGTTGAAACAAACCGATAAATTTTGATGCTTCCAGCAGCAACCACCACCAATGAATACATAGTTGTTAAGGAGACAAAGAACAATGATGATGCTGTACAGAGAAACAGCAACTGTTTGTGGTGTTACAAATGCCAGATGACAAGTGAACACTGTTTGATTCTTCAAACAAGGATTACTAATGTATGGAAAAGGCAAGAGCATTAGATACAGCTGTTTCCCTTTCCTTCATCTAGGATGATGCATCTGGGATCTTGTAGGGCAAAAAGATCAATCCAGGAAAAAGCACACTCTTCCCCTGCATCCCTTAATATCTACTATTGACAGCTAGGTTGAGAGTTCTAAGGAAACACTACACCACCCCTAATAAATGGGTGGTGTCTGGGTGAAGACTGGTTTATGGAAACAGGTGACCAGGTCAAAGTCAGAGATCTGCCCCAGAAGTTGTGTATTACCTCACAACCCTTCCTGTCGGGGAAAGAGGTGCATGGACTAAAGGAAACTTTACAGGTTTAGATGTTATTCTTTGTCTATTTCAGTAACTTGTTCAGAGACATGCCTTATCTGCCAAGCTCCTCCTGTTCCTTTGCTCACCAGTCTGTTTCCTTTGAGATGGAAAAATCATTACTGCTGGTCAGGCAAAGCAAGCTCTGGAGTTATCCAAGAGCATTTCAGATACCACAGTAAAGTCAGTCAAGTAGGAAGAGAAAGCTGCAATAACAGTAATAATTCAGTATCTATGGGGACAAGCTGATGTTAGCTGCAAGGATGCATGCATGATCAGGAAGTGTAGGGACCCCAGCTAGCACCTGTCTGCAGCTGCAAAACAGCACGTGTCCCCAGCTGCACCAAAACAGCTCTGATGTCCCGCAGGTTAATAACAATAATACTGCACAACACCTAGATTGTTTTGGCTACTGCCCAGCTAGGTACTACTCAGTTCTACCAGTCACTCCCTTCAGTCATCTCTCCCTTTCTGAGGCAGTTCCCCACCTTCCATCCAGAAAGGCTGAACAAGTCACTCCTGATTTTCCAGGAAGCAATTTAAATGAAGTGGTTACTGTCTTGTTCTGGAGCTACATTGCCATCCCTGAAAAGGAAACTGCTCCAAACAGATATTTCAGAACTTCATGTCCAAGGCCAGGTAACACCACAGTGCAGCCACTTGGCATGAGCAGCACTTGTCATTAACACTTTCCCATGGGATTT
This sequence comes from Fringilla coelebs, assembly GCF_963513975.1. Classification (NCBI taxonomy): domain Eukaryota; kingdom Metazoa; phylum Chordata; class Aves; order Passeriformes; family Fringillidae; genus Fringilla; species Fringilla coelebs. The sequence goes on along the minus strand of NC_140028.1, from coordinate 48,002,636 downwards.
CAGAAAATCAAATACAGCTTGGGATCCCAGCTGCTGATAGGAAACCTGTATCCAACCTTGATTAGCCAGTGATTTAACAGCTTGTGTTTTAGTACAATTATACAAAGATCAATTGCAGTAGTGGCCATTAAGCACACAAATACCATCTAGCGCATTAGGACATTCATAAGAAAATAAAATAGTAATGGATAGCTGGCAGAAATCTTGTACCATGCACTGTTCAGAGTGAAAGATACATTGTGAACACTTCAAGTTCATTGTGAACCCATATGTAGTGGAAAGATTGTGAGCTGAAGTGCCACTCCAGCCCACCGACTGCTTTGAAACAGAAAGAAACATGACATAGGATTACAACTTTGGATTACAAACATCACAACTGAAAGCACAAAACCATTACACCAGCACTATCTGTGGGGACTTGAGGGAGAGAACAGTTTATCTTTATAATGTTTCTCTTCAGCAAGCATCTAACACTAAATAGGCTCAATCTAACTGAAGGACCAGCTTCTCTTGGAAAGATATCAAGGGTCCTCTTTGTGAAGTGTCAGGCTGTAAATAAGAGTTAATGGTAAAAATTCCAAATAAAACCAGATTCTGCCATCTTACAGTACACAACTGAAACTTGCATGGTTAGAGTAATTTTGTAATGTTTACTTTGAGGGACCACAAAGCCTCTACAAGAAGTCCCCTAAATATCTGGGGAACTTGTTTCAAGCTCCTGTAGGTCAGTAGCCTCCTGAAAAGGAAAGCATTCTGTCATTTCTTTACCAGCCTAGGACACACCCCACTGCTCCAAGATATCTCCCTCCAAAAAAACATTACATAAAGGTGCATTGGTTAGCTGTGAAGTATCATTACTCACTCACCTGAAGATCACGAGTCACTACTAACAATCACCTTCTCCAGTGCTAATAGAAGAAAGAATATCTCATTTTATGTTCAAGCTCTTAAAAAGGTTTTTCGAAGAGGATATGAGAACAGCACATACACAAGATGACAAGCTCCGATGTTTAAAAAGAGCTAATCATAAAACTTGACCTAGAAAGTATGTTTTCAACGTAGGTAGAGAGGGAAAGAGCCAACCACTAAGGCTTACAAGACACTCCTTGTTTCTCCGGAGGAATGTGGAGTATCCCGCTCCTATCTTGCGCTACAGCATAACAAAACATGACTGAGAGGAGTGAATGTTTTACCATACTTTTTCCTAAAGCTCCCAAGAAGTCCAACCTACTCGAGTCCGCGATTTTAAGGAAATACGTAGTCTTACTACTGGCATATGAATAAACAGCAGCTCTCACTCCGCACAGATCATTACTTCCAAGAAGCCGTCACCTAGCGTAAGTTACACCCCAAGCACAGCGAACCAGACACCGACGACATCTGCAAGCCTCTGCCGAGCATGTGACTGCGTGGCCACTCACATGCACTGGGCATTGCATAACCAGGGCACGCCACGGGAGCGCGGCATCCCGGGGGCTGCCGCTGCCGGCTGCGACCGCAGCCGACGGGGACTGGGCAGAGGCTGAAGTTCGCGGGTCCATCCCGGCGGGCCCGCCGTGCCACCGGCTGACTGCCCCGTCCCGACAGGGAGCAGGGGCACGGGAGAAAGGGGATGAGCCCCACTGGGGACGAGGAGGGGACACCCCGGTACCTAGCTTCAGCTTCGCGCCGCCCCGAGCCCAGGGGCCTAACCCGGGATACCGCCGCCTTTATCCAGCCCCGCCGTCTAGGACACCCCCGGTCGTGGGATGCGCAGGGGACGCCGCGGCTCCCTCCGCCCCAGGCAACACCCGCGGGATCCCGCTACCCACCCGCCGCTCCCTCTCCTCCCCACCACGCCGGGAGGCCCGGCATTCCCCACGGACTCACCCGCACGGGCGACAGAAGCAGGAGGAGGAAGAGGAACCCGAGGCCGCCTCGCCCGGGGCTGCCTTGAGGGGTCCCCATGGCGGCGCGGGCTGGAGCGGATGACCGGCAGGCGCTGTGGGCAGCAGCACGGAGCAGCAGCGGATGGAAACAGGAGGAGGGCGGCGAGGCAGCCGCGCCAGCGCAGTCTGGAAGGGCCGCTCTCGCCTACCTGGGCGGAGCCGCCAGCCCCTTCGAGGAGAGGCCGATGGCCGCCCCAGCGCCGCCGCCAACCGCGACCGCCGGCCCACCCCCGGCACCGCCCCCCAGCGAACAGCCGAAACAGGAGCACGCTCCTCGATACCGCCTCCCCCGCCTCACGGCTTGCCCAGAAACACCGCCCCCGGCACCGCCTCCCCGCTCACGGCCTGCCCAGAAACACGGGCCGCCTACACCGCCTGCCCCGTCACCGCCCGCCCAGAAAAACCGCCCCGGCACCGCCTTTCCAGCGCGGCCTGTCCCGGCGGCGGCGGGCGGGGCGCCCATCGCGCCACGGCCGCTCAGCGCCGCCAAGGTGCGGGGAGGCGATGTTCTGTAGGGCCCCCGTGGGAAGCTCGTCCCGGTGCGGGAATGGAGCCGTACTCCTCCGGGATGGGCCATCCCGCCCAAGCTGCACCGGCAGCCAGGCAGCGACATCGTCCCGGCGCGGGAGTCTTAATGGCGTAGTTTGTAAATGTCAAGAGTCACTTTAAAAACCTTTGAATTTGGGAAAAGCGCCTTAATTTGGCTTCAAAGCCACTGATTGGGGATTTCTAAGGACTCGTCTGGCAGCCCCGCCTGCCGTGGGGGTGCAGTCAGATGCAGCGATCGGGGACCTGGGCTGCCCGGCCAAGGGCCGCTGTCCCGGGGCTGTGCCCGCTGCTCGCTCCGCTCCCGGGTGGAGCTGACCGCTGTCGCAATCAGCAGTTCTGGGAGTGCTGGCTGCGCTCTGCCAGAGCTATCTGAGTGTCTGGGCTCTGTTACCTTGGGCTCTGCTTGTTTGGACTCTGTTTGGGATCATTTCGGGGCCTGGCTGGGAGGAGGCACAATAAAAGCAGGGCGTGAGGCATTCCCGTCCACGCAGTCTCTAATTTCCCCACCTCTTTATTGCCTTCCTCGACAGGTAACTCGCATTGCCGTGCTGGAATAAAACATGTAGTTTAGCTGACATTGCCATCTGCTGACGGAAACGCAGACTAGTCTGGGTGTCAGAGCCAGACTGACTCGGGCTGGCGTGTTGGTGGCAGCCTCCCTGGGGTCACGTAATCCGCTGAGGTTAAAGCAGGTGGCTCAGGGAATTGTCCGGCTATTAATAGCTTCAGAATGGAGATTTCGCAGCTTCTTTGGACAAACTCTTTCACTGAGAGACCACACTTGGAGCAAAATGTTTTTCCTGTGTCTAAAGAGACTTTCTCAGGTTCTATCTGGAGGCTGCTTCCTCTTATGCTGTCGTGGTGCCTGACTGAGTGCGACTCCTCCTTCTCCACATCCTCCCGTTTGGTAGCTGCGGTGATTAGTAAAATGTTCCTACAGCCAGTACAGCCAGCTTTCTGCTTCGGGCTGAGCAAATGCAGCTCACAGCTCCAGCAGCCCCAGCTGTTGGGGTGGCAGTAAAATAGATTTTGCTACAATATATCAGTATCTTTTTTTTGTTTGTTTGTTTCCTTTTTTTTTCTTCTTTTTAAAATTTTTTTTTGGGGGGGGGGGGCAGAGTTGTTTGGTTTTTTGGGTTTTTTTCTTGTTTGTTCTGGGGAGCCTAAACCTGGACACAGCACTTCAGCTGTGGTTTGACATGTCCCAAAGAGAGAAAGAAACCTAACCCTTGACCTACTGACCACTTTCTTGCTGATGATGCAGCTTGCTGACTCATGTTCAGCATTTTGCCCAACCACCCTGTTCTTTTCTTCCAAACTGTTTTCCATCTAGCCACTGCCTAGCTTGTACTTTTCTGTGGGATTACTCCACCCTAAATGCAAGTCTTGGCATTTGGTGAGTGCCAAACAAAGCTAGAGTAGTTAAAGTTATATTGTGTTTTAATTTTCATGTCGTAAATAATACATTTATTCACGACTATGCAGTGTGTTTCTAGAAGCAGGAGCACTAGTTCCAGACACTCCACTTCAGCAGAGAATTCAGTGGGCATAGCTTGCATAGCTGCAAGGTAAAAAAGTGCAAGAACTTGTTTCAGTGCTTGTGAGAAAAATGCAAAGGATAGCAAAACTGACTGAAAAGAAATGGTATTTTTTTTCTGTATAAATAACAGTGAATAAGTGATTTAAGAATGAGAGCTGAGAGAGAACCAATGTACAGTGTTGTGGAACAAGCAAGAGGAAAGCTACGGCAAGGACAACTTTCACCATAAAATAATTCACATCACTGTTGTCCACCACCTGCAGCACAAAGAGAGAGAAGGGGTAGTATTTTAATATTTATCTAACTCTCTTGCAAATATCTCTAGATGGCTGATAAATTCACACTTACTCCAGTGCAATCCCTCAGAGTGCTGCCTTTTTGTACTCAAAAGCTGAAGTGGTGTAGGTATGAAGACCAATTAACAAGCACTGAAATCCTGTGCCATGGCTGATGCTGAAACTCAAGTATCTGGTTTTATGTGGCCTTGATACCCTGGCAGCCAGGTGAACAGAACAGCATGTGCCTTCAGTCCTGCTGCAGCCATTGGTCTTGGTCACAGCTCTGTGCCCGATTTGGGGGATGGGGATGCAGAGCTATACCTGGCAGCTTACGAGCATTTAAGCACAATTGCATGACTGTTATCAATGACAAAGCTGGTACCATGACTGTGTCACCTTAAGGTTATCTCATTCTTTGTGGGCAGGGAAAAAGTAGCCTGGAAGAGTTAACCCAGGTCAACATGCTGACACCAGCTCATTGCCTTGTCTGTGATACACACAGCCCAAAAGGGAACATTCTCATTCCTGCCTGCTCCTTCAGAAGGACATTTACCAAGTTATGTTTTATAAGGTTCCCTTTTAAACTCAGGGTTATGCATAACTGTTACGGACTTGAACGGTTTATGGGAAACATTTACTCTGGTTCTCAGCAGCGTATACAAAATGAAATTTTCCTGCCTGGAAGAAGAACCTGCTACTAATTCATTGAAAAAGTCCTTTAATTGTCCATTAGGGTCAAATCAGCCCTTTCCCTCACCGGAAAACCTGAATGGTGTAAAGTTACCTGCCAGAAAACTCATGTGAAATAACTTTGTTGAGTTCTGTGTCTTTGATGGAAAGCCAGGACTGCTGCCTGCAGAGGTGTGGGGTTTACTGTGTACCCATCCCTTTATTAAATGAAGAAATGAAACCTGTGTTACCACTTCCAGTAGAAACTGAACACCTAGTGGTAATGACTTTGCAATTTCTATATAGCAATCTGTCTGTCGAGTTACTTGTGCCCACCAGTGGAAACACAGTATGTGACTGTTTTGCAGCAAAATCAATTAAAATGTCTATTGCTGTTTATTCTCCATAATTTATAATGAGCCTTTATTATTTCTATTGCAATAACACCCAGAGGCACTTTCAAGGGCTGGGAGCTATGGTAAGCAACACCCTTCACAAGCACATGGGAAAGTGGCATGTTCTCTTTGGGGATGTCTTGCAATCTGTGTGCAGACAAGCTGCAACAGGTGAGTGAGAAGTTTCACCCAGTTTCTCATATGTCTGGTTTTCGTAGACTCAGACAAAACCACTGTAACTTGTTCTAAGGCTGTTTCTCCAGCTAAACCAGAATAATGCTAATACCAAACAAACCTGGTGTTTCCTATTTGGTGTTATAAACTATTTGTATTCTTTTGATAAGCTCTCATTTGTCTGCCTTCCCCAGCTGTGGAGGCCTGCTCGGCTTTTAATTATACACAACTCAATGTACCTGTCATTTTGGTCAGATGCTCTTGGCTTCAGATTAACCATGTGGCATCAAATCAGAGTGAGGGGGCTGAGAGCAATGTGTCTGATGTTGCCAGTACTCACTTAAATATGTAAGTAGTGTGTCAGGTGATGCTTAATCAAGTCTGTTTATCATCTTTTTATCTGCCTTAGTGTATTTTGCTCCACTAACTTGTGCCAGTGTGTCCTTATTTAGCCTTCAACAGTTCTTAAATCACATCCTTTCTGCATTTATCATTGAAGTAATTGAAACTTGTTAAATTTTATTACATTTAGGTAAAATTATTTATTGCATTCTAGCAAAGCCTGGGACTTGAATTGAATCAACTCAATGTTTGTTCCAGCTTTGCTACAAACTTGCTGGATGAAGTGGGCAGGTCCCAATCTAGCCAATATGATTTCCTCTTTCTATAAAGAGGTGCCAATTGCATGGTAATATGTGGCCCAAGAGCTCCAAAACCAGGTGTCAGCCACTGAGCTGTTGAAGGAAAACACCATAGATGTGCAGCTTATTACTGCAGTGGAATCTGCAGACACTCTGCACTCATTGCTGTGAGCAAATATGTGCAGTGTGTCCTCATGCCAGACACTATGCATAAGCACTGAAATGCTGACAAATTCGAAGTCTGACCTATGAACAGCTGTGAATGGTTTACATGACCATCAGTTTACTGAGCCTTTATAGCACCATGCTGCCACGTGGTGACAATTTGCTGTCCAAGTGTAAAATATGGGCAGAACTGTCACAGAGGAGTGCATAAGGGCACTACCAAAATCTGATTTGTCAGGAAGAGCAGGAGATGGGTTTCTGAACTACAATTCACCTGAGGAACAGACTGATTTTGATTCAAAGATGTTTTGTCAATTTTATATCAGTTTGTCCCAGTGAGTAGGGTCTGATGCAGTAGCATGGCCAAGGCACCACCTGCAGAAAATGTTCTTGGAGTCTTCAGAAAGCAGAATAGTTCTTCTGCCTCTCATGCAATATATTCCAGGCAAGCAGATCACGAGGTCATGATAACACTTTTCCAAGGGGATTATGAGAGGCTATATCCATATGCTGGATGCACGCATACATGTTTATACAACACAAGAACATATCTGTGCAATCCGTATAAAACTGCAGAGTGTTTCAGCTCTGCACTGTAGCTTATTGTCATGCTCCATCTGTGCATCCAAGCCATTTGCCATTGCAAAAACTTGTGTCCCGTGTTCCTTCCTCACTTAGCTATGTTCCCCAACAGCACATCCCAGATCACTCTGCTGATCATTGTTCCTGGCAAGGTACAGCACTACGCAGCTCTGGTGCCAGTTCTGAACCAACTGACTTGACATTAAAAGCAGAACATTAAAGCATTAGTCCAGTTGAAATGCCTTCTCAACATTGTGAGAGCAAAATGGATTATCTAGAGACAACTTAGGTATGTGTCTCAGATTTCATCTTGCCACAGTTGCTAGGCATATGGTCCTGTTATTGATCCCCTGAGAGTTAGTATCTCTCTAAGTCACAGAGGAGGTGAAGCAAAAAGTGTATTGATTAATATATTTCAAGATCAAAGGGACTATTATGATCACATAATGTTAGTTCCTGTATGTCATATAATTTCACCCAGTAATTCCTGCATCAAACACAAAATGTTTCAGCTGATACACATCTTTCAGAATGAAAAGTAATTGTTGGGGTTTTTTTTTAAACTCAAATGATGAAGGAACCATCTCAACAATTTCTTTCTGAAATAATCATCCTCAGACTGAAAATCCACAGCTTGAAGTTTGAATTTGTCTAGTTTCAGCCTCTTGCTACTGTTTTGATATGCTTTCATGTGCAAAATTAAGGAGATTTTCACTCCCAGAAATCATCCTTTGTAGTGATTTAGGCCATGAACAAGTCACAGTACTTTCCCTTTATATTCTCTGAATAGAGTGAGATGCTTTATTGAGTTATGGCCATAGGAATTTTTGATGATGAGCGACTCAAAATGTAGCTCACCACAATAGAAAAATTGTATGAATAAGGCAAAAAGTCTGGGATGTCAAACACTGTGAAAATATGTCAAAATATGGGCTTCAGTGTAGACCTTTTCCTTTTTATAATGCACAAAATCCACTGCACACTATAATAAACGTATCAACAGGGTGTTGAGTTTTTTTAGCTGAAATACGTCAGATCAGTGTAAGGGCCAGTTTTACATCTAGGAATAAAACAGAACCACCAAGACATGTTTGACTAATTAAAAGTACTGTCTTATTCCTTTGGTTCCTAATGTTACCTTTTATAATCTTCCCTTCAGAGAAATTGGACCTAATGGATGTTAATGTAAAGGGAATTTTGTCAGTGATATTTAGATGTTTGAAATAAACCTTGTTATGTTATGCTAAATTAATAAATTAAGTTTTCCCAAGCCAAACCATTTTTTTCTCCTACTTTTTTTTTTTTGTGAATGCTATCTTATCTGTAAAGACCTTGAAAACAATAACAGTCTAGTCAATCGAGTGGAATAGAAAAAAGTGGTCTTTGTGTAAATAAAAAACTAATTCTGATATTGTAAAAAGAGTAGAAAAAAGAAAGCAAAGAAATCTTGAAGTATGCAGAACAAGATTATCTGAGTAGTATATTTTTGTTGAAATGATATGAAAAAGCATGTTTTAGTAAAGCAACATTCCCATTGCAGAATAATAGTCTCACATGGAGCTACATAAATTTATATGTACTTTATCAAATGCATAAAAGATCAGGTCAAAAAAAGGGCAGAACAGTATGAAACTCTCATGACATTCCCAGGGGCCAAAAGCAGAGCTGCTGTGAGAAGGCACAACTCCATTTAGTCCCAGATGTGCAGTACAATATCTTGTTGCTGGGAAAAAGAGCCTTGTGTATTACTTTTGGTTAGGCCCATAGCAAACATTACCATTCTAACACCAATGACTCTAGACAAGGGCTGTATTTTATGTCTCTTCAGTGTTCGTATCAAATGGAGTACAAATGGGCTGGGGGTTGTGCTACCTCATTTTCTGTACTACAATTCCGAAATTTCTGAGACACCAGATTTGGTTAACTTGTGGATTTTCCAATAGTCACTAAGACTGGCTGGAAAAGGAAGTGTGAATTATTCTTGCAATTAACTCTGACTCTGAGGCAGATAATCATAATTGTAAAGAGCATTAAATATAACCTGCAGCTATTTGATCTCATGCTCTAATTCTCTCAGCTCTTCTAAGCTAAACAAAGGTGGGTGAATCAATAGTGAGATGGTTTCATTCCAGGAGAAGAAGAGGATGTGCAAGTCAAGTGGAACAATATTGCCTTTTGTATCATTACTGAATAGCTGTCCCTGCACACTGCATTGCTGTGATGATCTAAATGAAGAGCTCCATGTATTTTGGAACCTCTGAGGCTCCCCCACTACTATGTCTATGCTGGGATGTCAGTTCTCTGTAGACCTTGCAGGTTTTTCCTTGTGCTCATCCCCATCACACAATGGCTTGATGCGGTGGCAAGCAGCAGGCCTGTGTAAGGCCTTGCATACTGAGTCTGGGTTCAACATAGCCACGGGAAAGCTAACAGCTCTTCATGAAAACAGAAGTAACAGCAAAAAAGAATTCTACAGATCAGGACTATTTCCTTACACCTATTGCAACAATCCCAACTGTCTCAGTAAAAGAAAAAAACAAAACCCCACAAAAAACCCTTTCTTGAATATAGACACCTTCTCCAAGACTGACCAATTACTACAGGGTAACAGCTTGTTAACAACCAATAGGAGATACACAGGAGAGGGTTTATGAAACTCTGTATAAAGAGATGTAAAAAATAAAGTTTTAGCTTTTTTGTCTCCTTGAAAGAGTGTGTCTCATTCCTCTGAGACAAGACCAACAGCGATAGCTTGATAGTAGTGAAATAGAAGAAAAATGCCTTATATTTTTCATTGACTCATTGGTGTGGCCTTTTACTTGGTTGCACATCCATTGTACTCACTTTCAGCTGATGGGAGGTCACCAGGCTAACAGCACCTGCATAAATGTAGAGGGGATAGCAGGCTGAGCCTCTGGCTCTGAATGTGCAGAGAAGCAAACCCGAAATCAGTGTGCTAGTGGAGCTTATTGGTTTTGGGTGTAAAATGGAGATTATATATAACACTTTAAAGGGAAAAGAAACCCCAAAACCCAACTCAGAAAAAAATTTGTTGTGCTATTCTGTCCCAGTTCTATTTCACATCTTTATATTATATCTATCTTCATCCTGTCATCTATGAAATTAGTTTCGTGCCCCATAATTTCTAAATCTAAATTTGCTCTTTTCTGTTGACATGAACTGATGAAGAGCTAGTGTGTTTCACTGGTCTGTGAATGAAATAATTTACTTCCTTGCTTACCTCAGCAATACATTTTGGAACTTACAAAGATAAATAAAGTCTGTAGAGCACTTGGAAAACCTTACACAAAAGGCACCACAACTATGCAAATAACAGCTGCCAGTATTAGTGAATCACTTCAGCCACCAAGGGAAAACGGGCTTCCGTTTTAATACAACAAACAAACCACAGCAGTATTTACTGAACACTTTAAAGAGAACAACAGCTACATAAATACTAATAATCATTAAGGTTTCTTTGTGAAAACATTAATTGCATGGTGATAAACAGTATTGCAACTTTAGAGCCCATATACAGGCAGATTAAGCACCTTTGGGTTACAGGGAGCCCAAAACTGAAACCATTCCTCTCTCCAAAGGCTCCAAGATGAAACAAATGCTCCCAGAAAGAAGGTTTCCATGCCAGAAGTCTCATTTTGGTTGATTAGTGTCTTTGCTGAAGCTAGATTCAACTTCAGCCTGAATCAGGCAGAGAAAGGCTTCAGTGCCAGCTCTCCATGACAGCTCCTCCCAGACAGCCTGTGTGTTGTATCAGCCAGCACTAACAAGAGCAAGAAGAGACCAGCAAATCTCTCCCTTTAACCTGTGCTAGCCTCACATTTCAAATGTTGTTCATAAATAAGAAAAGCCCATTATAGCATAGGATCACTCAAAAAAACCCAAAACCAAAAAACACACAAAACAAACCCAACCAAAAAGAAGAAAAAAAAAAACCAAACCAAAACAAAAAAACCCAAAACAAAACCAAAACAAAACAAAACAAGCAAACAAACGAAAAACAAACAAAAAAAATCAACAAAAAACCCCCAAACCTGGTAGCTGCATCCTCTCAGAAGGTCAGCAGATGCTCTGTATGGGACACAGGGACCCAGGTGTTCTTCACATGTTTCAAGAGATCTCCAGCTGGAGTGATCATTCACAGAGGCAGCTGGACACAGGACTTGGAAAGTCCTACTCTAAGTGGTGAGGAGCAGACATGCATCCTCCCATGGACAGGAATAGTTGAAGAAGCTCTTTGCTGAGTAACTGCTCCCTTTGGGATGAGACCACTCGCCCAAGAAAATACACCTGGCAGAAAGGAAGGGCCACCCATAGATACCGGATACCTGCATTTGTTGTCTCAGCTTCCTCAGTTCAGCTGTTGCAGGACCGCTGTTGGCTTGCCTTGTTCTCTCTCCTATGCTCTGCTATCAGGAAAAAATAGGAGACCTTCACCAAAAATGGATGCTTCCACATTTTTTAGGAGGACTGTGTGATTACTACAGCCTGTCTGATATCAAGAATATTTATTGCATAGCTACTGAGGACCACCTAATTATTCACCTCCTTTAGAAATATGAAAGGGCTTTTCACCTTGAGAGTGTAGTTGTTGCCAGTTGTTGATCTGTAGAAAATTTAGGGTGAGAGTTCAGTATTGAGGCCAGGCTGCCCAGAGTTCTCTAAAATAGCATGTGAAGCATGTTCATCTTCAGCCCACTGGAGGCTCCAAATAAACCTGTCCTCTCCAGTGTTGTTTGTTAAAGAAGTTAGAGTGCAGTCCCTTGTAATGCTGTGCAATTTAAGATCCCAATAAGGCTCTTGAGATTTCTGCATGCTCAGTATTTTTTAGTCTCTTGCAGAACTTAACCCTGGATACAGTCATCCTTTAAGAATCTTGCATAATTCTTTGGTTCTGTACCAGTTCATCTGCAAGTTTCTGTTAGGCACAACATTATTTTAATTTGAAAATACAGCAGCATAAATTACTTAAACAAATAAATTGTTCTTATTACATTGTTGGAAAACTTAAAGCTTTCCTATTTAATGCAGAATAGAAATTGAATAGGAATTCCAGCATGCAAGAAAAGGTACACCTGGTTCTGTTCTCTTCACCAGAACACTGACTTCTTACCTAACTTACTCACAAGAAGAATAACTTTATAATTTGGTAATTCATATGGCTAATTTGCAATACATAAACTACATTCGTGTTAGCTCACTTATAGATTTCCTTTTAACTCACCAAAGCAAAAATGCAGCAGTTCAGCTGAAACATAGGCAGACATTTCTTAAGCAAGAATTATTTTGTGTCCTTACAATCTTGTCTTCAACTTTTAAAGCAATTCAATAATTTGCCAAGGTTTGAAAATGGGTGAAGTGCCTGGATTTACGTACTGAACTAACCTTTTACCTCAACTCACTGCAAATTAATCTCTAATGTTTTTGTGGCTAACAGGACATGGTATATACTGTTTATACTGCAGAAATGACTGGGTTTTAATGGGGTGTCCTAGAGCAACATGGTTAAAACATAGCTCCTCACAAGCCACCTGCAATTTGCACTGCCTTCCCCACACAGGCACTAGTAGCATGTCTAAGTGTCTTAACCGCAATAAAGGCCAAAACTGCTGTTCAGACTTCATTTTCCGTATCTGCAATAATTAGTGGGTCTGTTCAGGTATGGCTACGTGTAACCCCCTCACCAGCTGTTGAAACCCCTGTGCACTTCTCCCTTAGCTCCTGCCACAGACCTGGGGAATGAGTACTTTGCATAGTAGCTGTGGGTACCAAACGGTAGTGTCACATACTGGGTGCAGAACATATAAATACCACTTGTGTAGCATCTGTGTGGTTTGTTGTGCCTGACGGCTGAGTCACTGAGTTTCTGATGTACTTGCTCCTGTGGAAAAATGCCCTTTTGGGCCTTGTTGGTTTGCTCAGCAACCAGTCCTCCTCTACCCACAAAAAGTCGCACAAGATTGGGGAAGGATCCCCATAAGCTGCGTAGGCATTTTGAAATAAGCTGTTTCACTGTGTTTTGTGGCTGGACAGATTGGCAGATCAAGATGCTGCAATTGAGAGGACTTCCCCTTGCTTTTTGTTTGGTTGGTAGCTTTTGGCATCATTTGTAATACTCTTGATCATTTTTACGGAGCTTCATGTAGTAGCAAAAATGTTACCTCAGCCCTGGGCTGGCAGGAGAACTTTTGCTGTTGTGATGGCTCAGGCAGCATCTCACCTCTAGTCTCACATGGCACTTGGAGGTAGGGAGGAATGGTCACTGTCAGCAAAGGGAGGGCAGGGGTGTCATGGGGCTGCTCTGTAGCCAACTGAATCCAAACAGCTGCAAGGTCTGGGTATCCTTCTGGCACAAGGGCCGAGTGCTCCCTATGCACGCTGTCACAGGTGTGTGCCATGACGGCGTGGGGATGCGTGTCTGAAGCAGCAGCGGTGCTTGCCTGTGCCGGGAGGAGTGGGGAGCAAACGTGGGTGCTGGGATCAGTGGGGTCCCAGAGGACAGGCAGGGCTGTGGTGCAGAGGCAGCTCCTGGGCCACCCCCTGCTCTCGTCACGGTTCCGCATTCAGCGATGCCAGGTAGAGACCCCAGCCTGTGGTAACCCTGTGGTGTTCAGGGAGCGTCTACTGGACAGGCTAATCAGTTCTCAAACTGTTCCAACCTAGGATTACTGTCATGCTGCTTGAGGTCAGGGCACATCTCTGTCAAACTGCATCTGCTGTAGGGCTGCATTAGCTTTTCCTTTGCTTTTCCTTAGCACGGAGGAGTCGGAGGATGCGTTCATTTTTTGTTAGTTCTGCTGGCAATTCATTTGCCTGGAACAAAAAACCCCTTGAGGTTAGCAGAAATGAAAGAGTATTTCCCAAACATAGTTGAAAGCATTACACTCTAGAGAAGTTCATACTGGTCATTATAATGACGTAGGTTTTTTCTAGTGTTGTCTCCAGCACTGCTGAAAATATCTTAGGAAACTATCTTACACTGTTCAAGTCTCATTTAAGTCTTCAAAACAATCCCAGAATGGAATTTGAGTGACAGCTTATTTTGTGCTGACTGTCCAGGCTAAATGCCCTTGGGTTCCTTATGCTTCTGCCACAGCAGTAAAGGAGAGAATAGCTGCTGATTTTTCAAGGGAGATGAGGCAAGTCCTTATGTACTAATGTCCATAAAACTCCAAGGGATGACTTAAAATAGTGTTATGATGTAAGGCTGGTAATAGAACATGAGTTTGTTATTGGTTTTTTTATTTATTGAATACAATTTTGGTAACACAAAGTATTTATGATGAAGCTGCTTCTGAAAATCAGTAATTCTGTACTCTGTCATGCCAAATGGCATGCTGTTTACAAAAATTAAAAAAAAAGGAAAACAGTAGGAGAGGCTTCAGCCACACACTTTCTTCTACTGCACACCCCTGCTGCTGTAGATCACTATCAGTAGCAGAAAAACCTTGTGCATTTTCAGGTTATATTATAAACCCAAAATGTCTATTAACAGAGACTACTGTGTGAGTGGCATTAACTGTACTGCCATCAAGTGGAATGATGAAGAAATTAAAAGCTGGAGATTTTATATTAAATGACCAAAATATTTACAATATATGTCTCCTGGATTACATGTTTTACAAACTTTCACTCACCCAGAAGTCAATGCCAGATCATTCATTTACATCTTAACAAACCCATATGAAACCCTAGCAGCAAATAGTTCAGAAACATGTCAGAAGAAGACATATTCACAGAATTATCAAACATGTAATTTTTAAACACTTCACAGAATAAAACTGTGAAAAGTTTACTTAGATAACAGCAATAGAAAAATTGCTGTTATCAAAAGAATGCAAAACTAATTAAAAAAAACCTAACAGATCTACGTAAGATATGGGAAAGGTGCATGTAATTTGGGAGTTTTTATTCTTTTTTTTTTTTGTATTGGCAATGCCCTGAATTCCACACAGAAACATGGGCTGCCCCCACCTCGATGGCACACATGGCTCTACTGCTGAGCGCTCCTCCCGTGCCTGGGAGGATGGCGAGCCAGGACCTACCTTGTTCCTCAGGCACGGATCCGCTCCTGCCTCAAGGAGCAGCGCCACTGTCCTCACGTTGCCACTCAGGACGGCTGCATGGAGAGCAGAGGTCCCATTCTAGCAAATGCCAGCGGAGATGTTGGTCCCATGCATGGGAAGAAAAGCAAAAGGCAGTGAAACACAAATGCTTGCAAAGAACAGACCTACGAGTGAGAAAGAAGTAACATGGGAGAGATTAGGCCATCAAAGGCATAGGGTCTGCTTGAGGGTGCTGGCAGCCCCTAGTGGGGTGTGAAGGATGTGATTTTAAATGCTTTAATAAGAATGAGAGTCAAGATCACATTACCACAGCAGTATTTCCTTTTAATAATCAGCCTTGGCAATAGATCAGAGGTGACATGAACGCAGCACTTGTTTCTGCCTGGCAAAATCAGTCATTAATAAGTGAAACAGAAGCACGAGCAGTAATGGAAGCCATCTGTGCATTCTATCTTCTCTCTCTGATGATTAATGGCCTCAGTGTCAGGCAGCTGATAGGTGGGGGGTTTTATGGCTGGCCTTTTGTTTGTTTGTGGTTGCAAACTGACAGTTCAAATATGTGTGGAAGCTATTTCATACTCAAAATTAATAACTAAGTTGATGCCACCTACATTTTCAAGTACATTAAGTTTGCCAATCATTTGCATGCACAGAGGCTATCAAAGTATGTGATTTATGGACACATAAAATTAGGTCAGCCATTAAAAAGCAGCTTCCAAATAGCTGTTATTTTTCAAGTTACTTTATGAATTCAGAGGAAAACAAAATCAAGTAGAGAATCTGCTCACAACAGATCTTTTAGACTATTTTGCCTACTAAATGCAATGGAAGGCTGGGTATAATGTTAAAAGTGTGCAGTCAAGAGTAATCTACTTACAGGAGAAATAAAATCAAGTGACAAAAAGCAGAATTTCCTCTGTGACACAATGTGCTTCCTCATTCCAAGAATTAAATTCACAGTTTTGTTTAAAAAGATTTGTGAGTGGCATTAAGGCTAAAAAAGACAATTTCTTTTTTTTCTTGACTTCTTTTGGCTCAAACTCCTATCATCTTCCACTAGAGTAGTCATAAATGACAGATTTTTCATCAGACCCTTTGTCTTCCTATGTTCTGCATAAAAAAATCTCTGTGTTTCACTACTAACCTTCAGCAGGCCAAGTGTGGGAGAGAATTTCAGCAACTCTTCTATCACATTGTTGTAGCCTTTAATGGCAGCCTTCAGTAAAGCAGTGGTACCATCCTTTAAAAAAAGAGGAATATCAAAAATGCCTTGCCTGCATTCCCTTTGCAGGGGAAGCTGGAGGGGAAGAAAAAGCTGGAGGGAAATGCCAGCTCTCCCCACACATCTGAAAGGAGAGTCTCCTCTGCTCATCACCTTTGAGGGAGCACCTCCACAGCATGCACTGCTGGTTTTAGGGTACCTGGAGGACTGTTTCTCTGGTGAAAACTTCAGGATAAAATGAACCAGTGACACCATATACCATCTTTGTCTCTCAGCTATGTGGACATTTCCATTCCCTTATTCCAGAAGATCCCTCCAGGAAGCTGTCCCAGACACAACAGGGGAAAGGAAAGCTGTGGTGGGACTTTGCAACCTGACAAACAGGACAGACTCTGGAGGCACCGAGCCTCCATCCAGGCAGACTTACAGCCCCCAAGTGAGGCACTAAGCTGCAGACAGAGCGCAGGAGGAAGTGCTACTCACATCGCGCGCGGCGTCTCGCTCGGCTCCCCGGAGCAGCATCACTCGCACCACCTCACTGTGACCCATCTGCGAGGCAATCCACAGGGGAGCTGTCCCGTCCTGCAAACAAAATATGACTGCGGATGGCTTCACTTCAGTGCCCTCTGATATTTTACTGCCCAAGCCTACTGGAATTGATGTACATCAATACCTCAATCAAATCCTACAGGGAGACAAATGCAAAGCTGTGTCCAAACCTGTGTGGTAGGTTGGTGTATTAAGTTAGGACTGCTTCAGTTTGTGGAGTAGAGCCCCCTTTATTGCCTTCTCTTGCATAGTTTGCCAGAAATGTGCATTGCTCTGTGAAATTAAAGCCCAGTAAGGCACCAGCCATGCCTAAAATACACAGGGAAGTTTGAAACACGGGGGCTAAAGGTATCCTGTGTACTTTGAACTCAAGGTGATTAGATGAGACAGGGGATACAGACAAACTTCAGCATGCACAGGCAGATTCTGCAGCCGGGTGCCTGCACACAGGGAGTGAAAGTTGTTTACAGAAGCTAGGGAGCAATGCAAGGTGATCACCAATTTCAGTACTGAATTACATTATCCACCCTCAGGGAACTGGGTAAAAACATCCTGCCTTACAGTGAAGGTAAGTATTTCAGAAATTTTATCTTCAAAACTCCACTACAAAACAAGGCAATTATCAAGGAATCCAGCATGAAAAAAATCTGCTTTGGAAAAGTCCTGTGCAATCATTATTTGAGCACAAAGCCTCAGAAAATGCACATTCAGAGTAAGCTAAACTTTGCTATGGATTTCCCTCCCAAAGGCAAAAGGGAGTTGAAGCACCATGAGTATTTCTCACTGCAAATAGAATTTCGTTTTTTGTGTCCCTTCCTCTTTTTGATTCTAAATGGTCTGATTCTCCAGACTCCAGCAGTTTTGTAGTACCAAACTAATTTTCACGGGCCTTTATAAAAGGCTTTGCCTGTATGGACTTTAATGCAGAAGTGAGGCCTCACAAAGCAGGGTGCCTGCTTCTGCCTTTAGGGCTTGCCAGCTCCCCTCACCACCCTCTGCAGCCTGTGGGCTTGGCTTGAAAGAGGAAGACAAACTAAACTGAGACTTCAAAAACAGCCTTAATGAGAAGTTTCAGGAGAAATCAACTTTTTACATTAAATAAGGTATTGCCACCTTGATCAAAGAAATAGTCTCTCTTCCCAGTGCCACCTGAAGATTCCTATGACTTGCTCATGCAACCCAGAAAACCACTATTGAATCAGTTCTCTTCTTTCCATGAACTCTGAATTAATCCTTTGAAGGAAAGAGAAAAGTTATTTCTTCCTTTGATATAATAATCTGGGCTTTGCTTTTTCTGATTCTGAGAAGGAACAAATTCACATCCTGAGATCTTCAGTATTCTCAAATGGTGAGAAAGGTAATCTTTGCCCACCCTTGTATAATTTCTCTATAAATTAACTCACTGAAATTAGTGACTGAACTCATTCTGGTATATATCCTGTTAATGCAAGTGTTCTTTGTGATTCAAAAGTAACAAAAGCCGCCTTGTATAGAGAGTATGTGATGTTAGTTTGATGGCAAAACCTGTCCCTCTCCAATTTATTTATTTTAGTGTTTTCCCTACCAGTAAGCTGACACTTCATATTTTTCTAATCTCCCCCCACCAGAGGGCTCTAGAAAATAGCAAAAGGTGCATTGAAAAAGATTGTAAAACTTGGAAAATATCTGAAAGCAGCCTACACAATTTAATCTGTGTGAAGAACCAATGCTGTGCAAATCCACGCTTGTATTTAAACAAGCAATGAAACCACAAGCTCAGCATGGGAAATAGAGCAGCTTTTGTTTACTCACAGGGAAATTTGTAGGAACAACCCCTATTTTCAGGCACGAAAAGGAGCAAAAGGAGGTGCAAATGTTGAGTAATATCACTGCTCCTGTTAATTGTCCTTAATAGTATTGCTGTCAGACATTATCCTCAGCACCTCAGCTATAGGATAGAGACAAAAGTACATTATCAGGAAGAGTGGCTGTATTGAAGGAGTTAGCCTGAAGAGAAGAAAGATAGTGAAGATAATGATGGGCTCACATTGACTACGGTCAGTTTCTTTCTCCTAAGCAAACAGCATCTGGCACTCAGGTTTATGCAAATATCTGTATTTATATGGAGTAGATGAGCTTTCTGCCCATTGTCATGTTGGTGAATGATGCAAAGCAGATACTACATTTTACTAAGAGGTCACCTGAGAATTCATGTGTAAATAGATACAAGGGCTTGGAGATGAGTCAGGAAGAAAGTGAGAGTAGGAAAAGATGCAGTTCAAAAGCTGCTCTCCTTTCCTTGTCCCTCTGCTCAGCCAGCAGACTGCAGATCACTGCATTCCTAGAATAATTTTAAATATCCCATAGGTTTGTAATGTGTTCTTTTTTCCACATTTAGTTACAAGCTATACGGACAACACTCTGTTATATCCAACAGCCAGAAGTTCCAAATATAATCTGACTGAAAATATTAATGCTCTTTCTCTTACCCATTAACTAATGACTTCATCTTGCAGCTTTGAATCTCAACTTTTGTTTATGGCTTGACATTTTAGAAAAGGCCAGACCCCTCAAATTTCCAGTAGGTATTCCCAGGGGCAGACAACCCCTACTCTCAGGTTACTCAGTGTCATGTCCTCCACTGCTCTGCCTATTAGTCTACTTGCACTAATACAACTAATTTGCCAATACCAAATTTCTTGCTTGCTGAAGTGCAACCCTATATGGATTTATAGGCTTACATGTATGTGTAATTGCAGATCAAGTGCTAAGAAAAAAGTCATTAATTTTCAGGTTATTTTGAATCTGCTTAGCCAGCCAGAATAAAGCCTGTTGGGACACAGACTGCCAAAACAGCATTGGCAAAGAATCTTACAGCTTTGTTTTGTAAGTTGAAGAAGCATAGAAACATCTCCTGTAGCAGGCTTCAGACATTGCTCCCAGCTCTGTCTAGACAAAAAGATGACAAAAGAATTCCTGCCCAGCTCCTCAATTTTGGCAAGGGCAGAAGGCAATTACAACCTAAGAGAAAGGACACTGCCAGGGAAGAAACTTTCCAGGAAGCTTCACTATTTGGTCTTGTGAGAGCTGAAGGGCTTGCATGTAGACAGCCAGGACCATCCAAAATGCTCTGTGGTGTCAGAAATACCCCCATGGGGCAGGAGGTGGGACACCTGACTGAGGGGGCACTGGTACCCACCACAGCAGCAGGAGGAGACATTGAAGGCAGACACATGAGCAGGTACGTGGGTTAAACCACCAAATTCCCTAGGTAGAGAGGAAAACTTGGAAACCACGAGGAAGGAGAAGATGAACTCACACCTGGCACTCTGCAGCCCTGTATTTGAGGCAATGTTGCCTGGAAAAGTTTTTTACCACAGAGAGCAATGTAGCTTGTAAATGAGAATTGTCTGGCATCAAAACTGCCCCTTCTAGAGCTACATTCCTCATGACCAACACACCCCCTTCTAACAAAGTACAAATCCATTTGTTAGTAAGAAACAGACTGAAGTCCATCCAACCATTACTTGACTAATTAAACAGTAAAAATGTTCCATTTGTTGAGGAAATGTTTCAGATTACAGTGGGCCCAAATACAAATGCCACGCACTTATCCAGGCATAATCTTAGCAGGGATCGGAGGTACCCTCAAGCAAAGAAGGTCTGTCCTGCTGGAGATGAAACACAGGAGCCAGGAGGAACATTCACACAAGGACAAGTCTTTGCCTTAACTAAGATTTAAAATTGCCTCGTGAAACATTGTGTTGCAGAAATTGGATTAGAGAGCTAAAAAAATAACGTCAGAAAGAATTAGCTGCATTATAATTACAGATAGCAGAAAGCAGTTTTAATGGCAACAGCGTTCAGCCAGATCTAAAGCTCTCCAACCTTATTTTGACTTACTCAAAAGGCATTAAGGCATGCCTTGGTCTCTCCTTCTACATTGAAACTTTAGACATAATTAACAGCTTTTAACATTTCTTAAGCTTTTTCTAGGGCGACAGTGTGGAGGCAACCTAGGAGCAGCTAATGCATCAATCTGGGGGTAGCTGCCAGCACAGCTCTGGTGCTCAGGGGTGCTCTGGTGCTCAGAGGGATAGGGGCAGCAGGAAAACTGTTTCAGTTAAGGCACTTAAAGTACTAATCCTCTTTCCACAGCTAGGAGTGTACACAGACCTACACATGCAGCAGAAGCATATAGATCAGTGTCTGTTGCCAGGCTATGATTTGTCAGGCTTTTGGTGCACATGAAAGGAAATACTGAAAATACCTGGCAGAGCTTGTCTCATGCCACGTTGTCCACTGTTATTAAGAGTTTTCACACTCATTTGCTCTTGCCTGCTGCTTTTTCACTTGCTGCAGTCAGTGATCACAGCCACCTGGCTGACATGCATGACTAATTACAAGGACAAGACCTTATCCCATCAATTTCAAATGTGCACTGAAGACCCAGGACAGCTACCTTGCCTGCAGGGTTTCAGCAGAACACAGGCAAGGGTCTCTTAAAGCAGGTAAAGATTCCTGAGAGGCTCCATCTCTGACCAGACATTTCTATGTGCTGGGTGTAAATACTATCTGTTTAACTCCACCTCTGGCTGTTCAGGCACTGATTTTAGAGTCAAGAAACAGCTAAACAATTAAGAAACCCTTTTATTTGGAGATCAAGAGAGCTTTCATGCATGTCTCTGTATGCCACCTATGCTTACCTATCCCACAGTTAGTTTAAAACCTAGAAAGCCCCTTGCACCCTTGCCTAACTCCAGCATCCAGTGATGCACAGTGGACCCAGCCCCTGACCCCCTAGCAGGGATCTCTGAACCAGCCACAAATCTAGCTCACACTTCCCATTTAATGATCAAACAGCAGCCCTACTGCTTGCAGAGGAGCTAATTTCATGCTTACAGCTGCCACTGCTGGTCTGTGTTAGCAACATCATGCCCACTAGAGTGACTAGCTGGAAATGGGGAGAAGAGTTTTCCATATGTATCAAGAACTTCCAGAGATAAAAGCAACACTCATGTTTGAATTTCAGAGTGCACAGGAATGATGCAAAGTAAAACTAACAAATAAACAAAAGTTAAACTAAAAATAAAAACAATTCTCAAAGATAAACTTTGACACCGAAACCATGTCTGAAGGTCTGGAGATTTCAAATTTAGTGCTGCCTCCTCCTAGAGCGCCCAGATTTTCAAAAGCTTTTCAAACAATTTTCAAAAGAACTCAGGGATGTTGTAGGCAGTGTAGACCTTCAAAGGTAATGTCCAACACAAACAGATTGGGGGCTGCAAGAGGTAGTGCAAGGCCCTTACATCAACATTCCATACTGGAGGGTTGATGGAGGGTTTTATTTTGATTTAGTTTGGTGCCTGAACCAAACATGCATGTGGTCCTAACCTGTTTAAAGGAGTGGTTTGATCTGCTCTAGAATCATAGCATCATTTAGGCTAGAAAAGATCTGAGTCCAAACATTAATCCAGCAGGGCCAAGTCCACCACCAAACCATGTGCCCAAGTACCACATCTACACTGTCTTTTAAAAACCTCCAGGGATGGTCGCTCATCGGGTGTAACGTGTAGATGTAGAGCCAGTTCCAATTCTTTCAGAAATGACTGAGGTATTGACTTCAAAATCATGTTACCAATCTGAACTAAAACACAGAATGTTGACACAGCCACAAACCACCTTCCAATGAAACACCTCCACAGAAACCCAATGCCTGGAGAAAATTCCAGTGTTAATTTTCATAACTATAAGACTAGAACTATAAAATTCTGCCCTGAAGTGTTGATCATACCTGTCGTGGCTGGTTGACCTTTGCTCCTGAAGAAAGCAGCAATCGGATCACATCCAGATATCCTCCTTGTGCCGCCAGGAAAATTGCAGAAGCTCCATCCTAAGAACAAACACATCAGTCTTACACTGCATTGAAGTGATGCCATTTTTCCACACAAAACCAAATCAAATTGAATTAAGTTCTCAGTCTTTAGTCATTATGCTTTGTAACAGCAGATATACAGCCACGCTCAAGAAATAACTACCAAAATGCAAAGTCTAGTTCATAATAAACTGTGACAACATTTTCATTCAGTATGAACAAATACTGGCTCCCATCATATTTCAAATCCAGCATTAAATCCTGTGTCTGGAATACAAAGAGTCTAGTTCTTTGAGGCATTGAGCTACATAACTAGAAATTAGCTCCTGTACAGTAATATAGGTTCATTTAGCTTTTATATGTTCATGCAGAAGTGTTCTGCTACATGGATACATGGTGGAGAGATGTCAGGTACTTTGTAAGACTGCACTGAGGCTGAAGGAGTAAGGCCTGTGCCATACTACTGTGCCACCCCAGAAACCACCATGCTTCTGCTCTGGCACATCTTGTAGAAGAATCTTCACCTGTAATCTAGGTGATGGTTCTTCTACAAGAATATAGTGATCTGAAAGTATTTCATAGCCATATAAGAAACCAGAATTTTCCTGCAAAAAGCTTGTGAAAGAATAAATTGTGAACATATACAGGGTTTTATTTTTCTTTGACATGTCTTTCATGTGCAGATGTTCTCAGAAGTTTACTTCAGAGAAACCCCTTCCATAGGAAAAAAAATTATAAGTCATATTTCATTACGTGTTTTTGATGGAACATTTTCAAACAGCATTATAATCTATCTAACCAACTATAAGTAGAAATCTGTATTCAGGGTGGGACAGGTGTTTACCCATCCTACATCCCCAGCACTAAGCACAGGATGTGCTAGGACAAGTTTTCCCAGGAGGCGAGAATCTTTTCATTGAAATAGAGACAGGAATTAACCCCTTTCCTGCATCTCAGATGTGCAAGTACACCTCTCATGCCAACTCAGGCAGGTGCTTATCACAAAATACAGAGCATTTTAGTGAAAGCCTGCTGTTGACCTTGTTGGCATATCACTATGTTTGGACTAAATGCTGTTGTCTGCAGAGAAATTGTGCACAGCTACTCCCCTAGCTGAAAAACTCAGCACAGACTTGGTGAAGCATGAGCTGAATATAGTGCCCCAGGGACTGAATTCAGGATGTTTGACATTGATTTCAAGACAAATGTCCTGGTAAACAAAAGAGGTGTCTGCTGGTACTATTAATGCCTGTCCCTGGGCCCTCTGGTGGGCTGTTTTCTCTGGTTGCTGCATGAGTAGATGAAAAAACCTGGCAGTACCAGAGCCAGAGAACACTCTCCTCCAGAGACAGAGAACACTTGAATTTAGAAAGTAAACAAGGTTGTGTAATATTAAAACACTCTAAATTAAATACTCTAAATATTAAAACTCTTTATTGTAGGATCAATCAAAATGGAGATCCTTGCATTCACTGATATCTATTTGATTTGAATGGATGCTGTAATGAGAATGCTGTTTTGAGGCTATAAAGAATTTTTGCAAGAAATACTATTCAGTTAGAGTATTCTTCTGTCTCTTGCTCTCCTGATCCCTCACATCAGTCAATTTAAGATTAAAACATTGATCTTGATGGTTCTGGGAGGAGTATCCAAATGTATGCTCAAAATCCCTCCCATTTGGCTGCCAGTGAAACTGCCATCCAGGTACGATTTGACAAATGCAGTATGGCCCATAAAAAGAGCTAGACAACACTTTTTTCAAGCGATCGTATTCTTATTTTATTACACAACTCTTTCTGAGTGGCTTTGCCCAACGTCTGTGAGCAATAAAAGTACATTTTAAAATCCAATTGCAAATACTGCTCATTTCCAGAAGAGACAACAAGGAAGTAATTTTACTGCCTTGACCTCTGGGTAAGAGTCTGCAGGTGTGGCAGCATAGCTATTTTTAAACTGAGTGGCAGCCCCTGGGATTACCCTGCAGAGGGATGAATCACTACCCTCAGATCAGAAAGACAATTTGCACAACAGCAAGGGTGGAACAACCTTATTTATAAATGAGGGGTGAGGCAACACTGAGGTGGGATCCCCCTATGACCACTTCTGCAGTCACCAGATCTCAGCTCCCCTGCAAGCCAGTAGGGACTGCAACAGATCCAAAGCGAAAGGAAACAGCTGAAAAGACTCATATATCTCAGAGAAACAACTTCCTCTTTGTCAGTCTTGAGTGCCCTGGGGTAGGAAAGAGTGGGGTGGGAAGCAGAGGCAAAATCTGCTACTTGTTTCTGTTGAATGCTGAAAAACTCAACTTATCTGTGTCTCTGTTGGAGTAAATTAAATCCAGAGCTTCATTGGTTCAATCCAACTTTCAGAAAAGTCAACTAAATAACATCAGTTCAGCCATTTTAACCTTACTTTGCCCAAAACACTGGCAAACTGGAAATTCATAAATACCAAATAATTTTAATTGATATTTAAAAAAAATGCTTTGAAGTAATTTAAAGATTTTAATTTTTGTTACTCTTTCTGGCAGAAAACTACTGTACTTCAGAGGCTCTAGAGCTATTCACTCTCCTGCATATCATGGTAGAACATGACATGCTCTTTCATCCAAGGCTAATGGGTAGCACAAGTCTGTTCCACATTTGGTACATATCCTCCATACAGATCATGAACCCAAAGGCAGCCAAAGAATCTTTTCTGATTTTGTGCTACTTCTCTCAGCATCATGAAAAGCAGACAGTTAACAGAATCCACATCTTAGAGGAACAGAGTACTATAAAACTGCAGCGTTTGGCAAATGCCTGTCTGTGCTGGAGCCAGGGTGTCTGCTGTTGTCCAAGCAACAGCACATTTGTTCCACCACCACCATTGTCAATATTGTGTGTGTCAAATAACTCACATAGAGTTGATCGTGAATGTTGGCGCCGTGCTTCAGCAGAGTTTCCACTACTTTTGCATGCCCATACTGACAGGCAGCCAGCAGAGCTGTGCCTCCATCCTGTGAAAACAAAAAAGAATGGGTACAGTCAGGTGAGAGGTCAGGTGCTGGGCTGAACTTCACCATAAAAAAAAAAAAAAGAGACAAACTTTAAGACTTTACAGAATTTGGCTCACAGCAGTTCTGTGATGAGTAGCTACTGAATCTTTCATAACTTTAATGCCAAGTGTTGACGTGTAAATCTTTCAACTTGGCTCAGTCACGATATAAATTTTTCTCCTGAGTTTTTTTAGGAAGGGAAAGGAACAAAGAAAATTCTGTTTTTCATTCCTCATCTTCTGCCTTTCTATTAGAAGCTTTGTTCCTTTAACAGCTTCAAGCTCCTCCATGTCTCTTCCTTTTACAGCCAAATTCCTCATGCCTGCCAAACTCTTCCACTGATGGAAGGACAGCACACCTTTCCACTGCTCCAGAGTCTACTGATCTTCTGCTCCTCTTTGGCCAGAACCTTGTGCCTGTTTTGTCCTGCCTCTCATCGATGGCTTGTTGGCCTGAAGCTGAGCAGAGAGGAAGCATTTTAAAGTGTGCTAGCTGACTGTGGAAGTGTGAGTCTGGCCAAAGGCATGACCACCAGTGAAAGCACTGTTACCGCTGCTTGAGAAGTGATTCCTGCAGGTGGGATCAATCCCAGGCAGTTTGAGTTGCTGCATATCACCACTAAAGGGAGACCTAGGCACATGCATCAATCCCTGCTGGTAGAAACACTCCCTTGGGAGCCAGCTAGGAGGGAAACACCTCAGTGTCACTGGTGATTGACTCCAAAACAGCTCAAACAACTGAGACAGCAAATGTGGGTCTTGCCATCTTAAATGTGCTGTGCCCCACTCAGAAATTACCAGTATTTCAGACACTGTTATGCACAGCAAGTTCTTGTTGTCTGCCTGGGATGGCACCAAGCCATCAGGCAAAGATGATGCACACCCCAAAAGGTCCCCACCACAGGTCTTCTCTCTCCTCCCCAGCCTTCTCCCAGTCTCAAACCTCTCCTCCACAAAATAAACTATCTAAAGTATTTCATGTAAATGGTTTCTAGAGCTGCTATTAATGTGGACGTAAGACTGTGCTTTGGCCTAGACTTTTTCTCTGAAGCAACTCCAAAGTTGTCTGAAATTTTCCACACAGACAGATTTCCACAAAAGAAGTTGCAGCTTGAGTGACCAAATGGGTCTTTTATAACGAGAAGCGCCAATCAAATTTATTAATCAATGGTGCAATTTCATGGCTGTAATAGCCTGGTGAAAATTCAAGCTCTGACATGACTGAACTAACCCACAGGCACTATTTATAACTACCCCCAAAACCTCATATTCACCCTTCCTGCCACAACATTGAAAAGAAAAGAAGGCTTGGGTGTCAGCAAAGCCAGAGATGTGAGGCTGTTGTGTGACAGTCCATGAATTGCCTATTAATTCTGGATTATTTGACTAAATAAAGTGTGTAATCAGGCCAGTGGAGTTAAGTTTCTCTTATGAGATATTAGACTTTCCTGCCAAATTCAACTACTGTAACTTAATGGGAACTGCTGGAACAAAACACAAAAGCAATCATAACTGTTCTTGGATTAAAAAACACCTTATACACATTTAAAATACAATGGAAAAGCTAATAGCTTCACGTAACCTATTTCCTCTCCCCAGCCAAGTGAAGGCCACTTTGTTCAAGGGGTGATTTACTGGATCAAAGGGCTATAAACAAAACAAAACAAAAAAACACAGAGAAATTTTTAAAGACTTTTTCCGTGAATGATGTTGAGAGACAAAGGTTAGTGAATTAAGAAGAGAAACTGTGCTATCCACACTGAAGGTCCTCTGTGGAGAGGCAGGGAAGGAAGGTTTTAGGAAGCTTAAAAATATTAAAGTTCCATGTATGGAGGGTAAATAGACATGCTCAGTTGGTTGCATATGGGAAAAGTTTGTTTACTGCTTTATGGTCTGGCTTTTGTTTTCTAAAATTCTTGTGTTCTCCACAAACTTCTGTTGTTTTTAGAAGATTGATTGGTTATTATCATAATTTCTGTAGGGAACCAAGGGACAGGTCCCAAGCAAAAGGCAGGCCTGCAAAGCTAACCCCAGCTGGCACAGCAGAGCTGAAGCCCAACACTTGGAATCCCAGTGTGTGATCCCACCTCGGGAGATGTGACAGCTTGGGGTTAAGAATGGCAACACTCTCTCAAGACATGTTTAACTAATTCAAAAAGGGGTTCCTGGCCAAGTGTTTGGTTCAACCCTGTGAACAGTTTTAGACAGATAATTTTTTTTTTTTGGAAAGAGTAACACAATTCCAAAATACGCCATTTGGATCTTTCGGACTACAGCGATCAAGTTTTCCTAGATCAGTCTGGTCAGAGTCCAGGGGTTAGAAGAGGATCACTGGATGATCCCCAGTTTCACCGGTCCACTCTGAATCAAATATTTACTGTGGCAGAGAGAAATGCGTAACAATTCCTGGGCTCAAAGATCTGGTCCCTGATCAGGAGGATAACTGACCTCTAAGACCTGCTCTGCTGTCTGTCTGATATATGAAGCTGAACACATTCAACAGAAGGGATTGGGATTCCTCTGCATGCTCTGAGTTGGGGGTACCACTGTGAAAAATCAGATTTATATCTTTCTGTAAGAAAGAGGGGCTGGGGACAGGAAACTTTTCCACTGACCATGTGATAAGACAGCGCTTAATTAAATCAAGGAATTGTCAAACAGTGCAATGGTTTATTACTCAGTCCTCCTCTTGCCTCTGTTGAGCTTCCATCTGGTTTTCTCTTAGACTTAACTCCAGCAAGCTCTAGCTGAAGACCCCAACGCTTTACAGACCATAGGGAAAGCAGATAAGTTGTGGGGAATAAAAAAAGAAATTACTGATGGAGTTTTAACGTCCCTTTCAGACATGTGATTACCTCTTTCCTTTTTGGCTTCAGCTGAGATTAAGTAAAAAGCTGAAGCAGCGTCTTTGGTACTGGCAAGGCTCTTGGAAACTCTGAGCAGGGCAGCAAGTGGGAGCTGGCCATGTGAGCAAGCACTGAGGGGCTCCTGGGGCTATCACCCCTTCTGCAGTGGGCAGGAGGCCACTGTGCAGCCTCTTAGAGATGGCACATTGCCTTGGGTTCTCTTCTTGCTCATATCCTGTTTTCCTAACACAATGAAGCTTCTATTAATCCTGCAAATATTTCCAGCTCAGATAGGAGTTGGACTTTTCTCAGCTACCTCTGCAATTCTTCCCCTGAAACCATTTTTCTGCCCTGCCCAGGGTCTGTCCTCCTCGCTGCCAGTACATAACAGCAGCTGCCAATCTGCAGTGAAAATACTTGGAACAGCAGCACTGGGTAACACCATGCTAAGTGGTGTAGACTTCCCTGTCTATTTGCTGACCCTTTTCCTGTGTCATCATCACTTGAAATGGCTTAGAATTATACCTTTTTTTACCATCTCTGAAAAATGGAACAGAGGAGAACTGATCTTCTGCCATCACTGTCTGCTGACAAACAGCCTCTGACATACGGTTCAACCTGCAGTGCTGCTTGGAAAATGTGCCACCATGCTTTTTAAGAACTCATGTCTGTCTGGGACAATGCAGAACAATATTAATGACTAATATTATATGTAATAATTATATAATTATTAACCTTCAATAGTACTATTAATTCTCCTTGGAACATCAGCATTTATTGCTAATTACTTTATTACACCATTTTAGAATAGTTTTACTTTGCCTGCTATAGCAAATATCAATTCTAATGATACAAGGCTAAACAAGGATAGCGTGCCTGTGTTAAGATAGTTGTCCAGAATTCTCATATATGAGTAACAGATGTAGTAATCACAATTTACAGAAAAGTACATGAAAAAGATGTTGGGCTTTGCATTTCCTTAAGTTAAGTCTCTGTTTTCTCAGATACATTCAATTTGTGTGCTTATTCCAAATCTGTGTAGTAATTTATGATAGAAATATATATATATATATATATATATATATATATATATATATATATATATATATATATTCTTTGCAAATTGATTAATTTTGCATTGCCCTTTAAAAACAGGATAAGCCACATCTTTTCCAGTGCTGCTCCCAGATGAGTGTCTTAGTGAGAAAATGACTTGTCCCTAACCTGAAAAGGTGTATTTTATCAACGATATTGTTTCTGGGGCATGGGAGGGATAAAGGAGCCTGTCACCTTGGTCACCTGTTAACAGAATGATGGAACTATTCCAAGCTATGAAAACCACATTATTAAATCAGAAGAATGAACTGATACAGTGGAAGATGTAGACTGTCCATGCACTACACCTGACTGGTGCCTCCTGCTCAGGCACACGCTGGGTGATGCTGTTGGAAAATCATCTCACATGCACATCACATGCCAGTTTCCCATGTTACACCCTTTGGGAGCTGGTGTTATCTTTCAACCAGCTTGTCTGAGTGTAACAGAAGCTGTGGCCTGGAGAGGAAGAGTAACCAGCAGCTCAAAAGATACCTGGGACTGGCATGTGCACCAAGTCAGGTCTGGGTTCAGAAGCAGGGTCAGGCAGGAAAAGAGGGTCTGGAATGAAATTTTAAAGGTGAGCAACAGTAGACCCCAAACTTGCATTTGTCCAAAGATGGAAGCCATTTGGAGCGGATGAACACAGGAATATCCTTTTATAATTTACATCTTTGCTCTCTTTTATCTGTCCTAGTGTTTCACATCAATATATTTTGCATGCTTTATAAAAGATTGTCATGAAGGATCAAACAATTTCAAGTCTGTTGTTCACTTCTTGGATCAAATCTTGGCCTTTTCACAAACTCCTAGTTCACAGGCTGTGGAAAAATTGAGTGAAGATGTAACTGTCTGTCTAGACAGAATAAGCTACTGAACCTCTGATTTGCCAGCTGAATGCAAGGGAAGATGACCCCTCTGAATCTTGCTAACCCCCAGCCATACCCTGAAATAAAAATCAGAGAAGTAACATTTATTTGAATGTGCAACCTTACCCAAGAAATTTGTCCCACATGAGATTTTCCAGCAGAGTAAGATACAGCTGTTGTAT
Organism: Fringilla coelebs; assembly: GCF_963513975.1. Classification (NCBI taxonomy): domain Eukaryota; kingdom Metazoa; phylum Chordata; class Aves; order Passeriformes; family Fringillidae; genus Fringilla; species Fringilla coelebs. Next base: position 47,971,975 of record NC_140028.1, on the reverse strand, counting down.
TTAACACTGCAACCTCCTGCATTGCCAACTTTCACAGCTGCACTCTGTGTTGTGTTAAGCAGCCACAATTTCATTCAGGCTTTTATTACTGATTGCTGCAGCAGTCAGAGAGTTGCTCACCACAAGCACAGCTCCCTGGGGAATCAGAATCCTGCTCTATGGGCATGTGGAACTCTGGCCACAAACAACAGGATTTTTAGCCCCTAGAGCATAAGGAGCTGAGTTTCTGATGTTCCATCAATTCCCTTATATTTAGAGCCTGTATTTCCAGGGACTCCAGAAAGCAAGTATGGATTGAGAGAATCATTCAAATCACAGACTAAAATATCTTGAGAAATTGATTACTGTGGGGTAAAGAACTACTGCTCCTTCAAAGACATCACTAGGGACCCCAGGATAAGTGACTGGCAAGTGTCCTCCTCCCCAGAAAATGGAAACACTTCAAAATGTAGCCAGCTTGTTGTTTTCCCCCCTGTTTGCTGACAGCAGAGGTGCTAATACCGGCCTGGGCAAAAAAAACTGGGTTGATGTACTGCTGTCAGTGATGAACTGCTGATCCTGCTGCTGTTGACCCCACGAGGAGTGAGGAACCCAGGCCCTGCCACCTGTGCTTTTGGCTATTCTAAGAAGATTTTGGAAAAGGACCTGCCTGAACAAAGAAATAAAAACTCTGAGGCGCATTTCATCTTCTTGTCTCAGATAGGAAAGTAGGAATTTAGGGAGGACTGAAGGCATTATATTCTTATGTATCCCATGGTGGCATGCAGAGACATCCCAGCGTTGATGAAATGTGAGTTCTATGCAACCAGAGAACACAAACACCTAAGTCAGGATCCTACCTGGTATGTGCAAAAAGACCCTTTGTTCTTGTGTTGGAGGATGGCTTATGAAGAACTATCAAGGGACCTTGATGAACTTATGCCATTCAGTCTAGGTAGGAAAAGTTAGTCCAAAGTTTATATTTCACAATGTTTTGCATTACTCAAAAATGTTCACATGAGGAAATTTCATCATCTTAACACTTCCCTGTCATGTTTATGTGAATACAAAAACCCAGCCTTGACTGTCAGAATGTATCAGCATGCAAAAATAGACACGTCATCTTACTTTATTCCTAAATTCAGTGGAGGCTCCAAATGAAAAGAGAAACTTCACTACATCGTTGTGGCCTTGCTGTGCAGCAAAGAACAGAGAAGTTGCACCTGACTGTAAAGGAAAAAATGGATTAAAATAGTAACGAACACATAACACACTTGACTGAAGTATAGACATTTCAAATTAAAAAGTATTGAGCTCAATCAGTTGAATATCAGGTGAAAAAACATGATGAATTTGAAGACTCCAGAGGACACCAGGTATCTTAACTCAGTCTTCTTCCCATTGCACTGAAAAATCTGTCCAGCACCACACAACTGGGAGGAAGGGGAGGGAAGGGAAGGGAAGGGAAGGGAAGGGAAGGGAAGGGAAGGGAAGGGAAGGGAAGGGAAGGGAAGGGAAGGGAAGGGAAGGGAAGGGAAGGGAAGGGAAGGGAAGGGAAGGGAAGGGAAGGGAAGGGAAGGGAAGGGAAGGGAAGGGAAGGGAAGGGAAGGGAAGGGAAGGGAAGGGAAGGGAAGGGAAGGGAAGGGAAGGGAAGGGAAGGGAAGGGAAGGGAAGGGAAGGGAAGGGAAGGGAAGGGAAGGGAAGGGAAGGGAAGGGAAGGGAAGGGAAGGGAAGGGAAGGGAAGGGAAGGGAAGGGAAGGGGCTTTCCTGACTTTGGGCTCTCTCACCCCCTATCGAAAGTACAGGAAATGGAAGCAGGATGGGAAATTCACTCCGGTGCCCAAAGCTTTTACAATAGTACATTGGCCCATTTAGATCCTTTCAGAGCCCGCTCTCCTAGGCACATTTATGGGACTCTCACTTCCCTGAGCTTCACAACTTCAGAGAACAAGAGCATTGGTTGGAGTAACTGCATTTAGTTGCAGAACAGTGCCATTGGTCTTTAGTGCTTAAACTTCATCTGTTTTGCTCCCTTTCTGCCACAGAGTGATTTTGGAGGCTTTCAGTGTTTTTCTTTTTTGTTCATTTGTTGAATCAGTATTTCCTGAGTGATAATCAAGAGCAGCCCCATAAAACTGTCCTTAACTTTTTCTTTTGTTGCTTTTTTCCAAGCAATGTTTACCTAAGGGAAGGGACGTATTTAAGTACGTTTTGTTAGAACAGGACCCCACTGAAAGACACTGACAATCATGGTTAGAGCAAGTTTAGGCCAGTAAGTGCAAAGACACCTACATCATCAAACAGGGCATTCACTGACTCAGTAACTTGGAGATGTCAGCATGAGATTAATGCTCTGGTTCCAGGTAACCAAGAAAAGTAAGAAACCTTGGCTTGTACTGTGAGTAATGAGCACACTGCTATCCTGCACGACCTTCCACCATCCTATGTAATTTCATGCCCTCCTTACACTCCTCTTCTCTTAAAACCAGTGGTTGTCCCAGAGCAATTCTGCTCTTTGAGCAGTCAACACGCAGACCAGAGCAACTGCAATCCTTACAACTGTCTGCATGGAGTATGAGTGAAAGGCAATTTCCCAAAAAAATCAGTTGCTGATGTCCCTTCCATGCTGATGTCATGGTGCAAGACATGCCTTGAATGCCAAGCAGAGATGCAGGAAGGGTACAGATGATAAAGCTGTGTGACTGCTAGAGATGAGTTGGCTCAAACTAAAAGGCAGAAACTCCAAAATATACAGGGTCAAAAATAATCCCTGTGCTAGCAATCCAGTCTGTTTTAATGACCAGGCTGCAAATCAAAAGGTAAAGGTCTTCTTATAATTTATCCCATCTGGAGATCTGTAAACTGTTCTGCCAAAAAGTAAAACTGCAACTACATAAATGGCATAACCCTGGGGGGTTACATCCCAGATGTAACTGACCCTCACCGACCAGATGTGCTGAAAATGTTTCATGAGTTATTATAAATGTACCTCTGGCATCTGATCTTCTATTGTAAACTCCAGGTATCTGATTCCCTGAAGTCCTCAGAACAGAGCCTGTTATACATATTATAAATACACTATACAGCAAGTGACAAAGAAACAATTGGCAACAAGCAGCAGACAACACTCTTATTATTTGTAACAAACCAACAGTCACTTAATCAAGCCCTGTTTGAATCCTACCTCTCTCTGCAGATTGATATCTGCTCCTTGCAACACCAACTCCCGCACACAATCTATGTGGCCATAGTAAGATGCTACCATCAGAGCTGTTGTGCCAAGCTGGGAGTAAGGAAAAACAAGTCAGTACCTTCAACAGACACCTACAGTAATGAATCAGGCTGTCTGGATGAGACAGCATCTCTGCCAAAAAGCTGGAGGGAGCTTATGATACCTTATTGTCCCAAAATAAGTGCAACAAGTATAAAAAGAATGGGCTTAGTTTCTAAACAGCTTTTTTCCCCCTCTTTTTAAGCAGAGAATCTCAAAGGTCTCTGCATCATTTCCAGAAGAATAACCTCAGACACAGGAGCTGAGTGACTCAGCTGAGTCACTTAGAATTCTGAGTCATAGTCAGGAGAAGGGGCTGGGTGATTTGAACAGTAATTCCCTATCCAAATAATGAGAGCAAACTCACTCAGTGACTCTTCACATTATAAGAGAGAACTTTCTGTACAGAAATCCGTGTTCAACTCCCTCAGTACACTATAAGGTCACTTCCAGTGAATGAATTAAGATTTATATGTATGCAGTATATGAACAATATGCAGAAACCACATGCACAAGGATGAAACACATCCTTCAAAACCATTCACACACAACAGCTCAATTTAAAGAAGGAATGGGTGACATTACAGAAAAGAAACATGCGGTCTTTATTGTAAAAAAAATAATTTAGTCTAGAAAATGGGTATGTCTGATATAATTATTATTGCAGTGCAGTGTGGAAGTCCTTGCCCAAAGTTAGCTTGTTTTTGAGAAAAAATGAACAGTAGTGACTTTATGTTTTTATACTGATGTCTGTCCTGTTTACTACAAGCCTGTATTTAAACAACCTTCCTTCCCTTGTCAGAAGGACAGTCATAGCAGCAGCTCCAGAAGTGCTGTAGGACAAATACTTGCCTACAGTGCAAAAATGAAATGAAAATGAAAAGACACATTAAAGATCAATGGGCTTAGAAAATCTCTTACACTTTGAAGGTATTAAAGTAAGAGAAGCTGTGGCAAATTCATGTTTTGGGCTGGAAGTGGCATCAATCCTTACCAACGCCAGCATCACTCTGTGTCAGTCAGTCCCAATGTCAAAGAAAAGAACCCTGGGACTTCTCAACCTCCTTTTCCCCTTGCTCTTTGACTCAGCTTAGCACAATCAAGTATCTCACCATGTGTTGTAGGCTTATTATCTGCTCATTATCTGTGTTATCAACCCATTTCTGATCTCAAAACAAATTTCAACCCATGTCGATTACAGTAAGGAAATTCCCATGAAATCTGTCATGTCTCTGGGCTTCTCTTGCTTGGCAATCTTGTGCCTTCAAGTTGGTGCCCAGTCCAGAGATTGGGTGGAGGAGGAGAATTCAGGAGGCCAGCAATTGTTCTAATTATGAGAAGGTCTTTTAGCTGACAGAATAATTGCTACCTGGGCTCAATTCAGCCAACTCTTCTCTGTGATCTATTACTACAATGACATTTCTTTGCAAAGAGAAGCCTGAGGTGCTAGGATGTGTGTTTTTAATGTCAGCACCACAAATAACTGTGTAAGACAATTTTTGAGTGCTGGCAAATTCTTAACCCCTTGCCACTGATGTAAATCATCGCATTATTTTATCTTACATTTCAAGCTTGATTACTGACAGGAGAAGGTTTTAAATCATCCTGAAGTACCATAAGACATTCATATGTTTCATGTTAGATCCCTACTGCACCCTCTGCACGGTGGGCTATGGAAAGTGATGCAAAATGAGTGCTGTGGCTGTAGGTGCATTGTGTGCATACGCTGTCTTTGCAGTCCACATCTACTCGCCCACTGTTCAGCAGCAGCTGGAGGAGAGCCAGGTTTCCTTTTCTTGCAGCCCAAAATGCAGCATTGGCAAGTGGTGTTTCTTTCTAGTGGAAAAAAGGAAAAGGGAAAAAAAAAAAAGAAAACAGAAATAAATCACTTTGGAAAATACACTGGGCAAGCATACACATCCCATACATTCTGCATTCAAGCCAGGAAAGTTTCAGCTTAGTGTGCTGTTCTTTCAAACTCAGAGCATGGAAAGGAAGTTAATTTAATTTCTTTTTGCAATTAAAGAGACCAGTCTTCCTGTGCTTCCTCGTGTTATTTCAAGTCTTCCTTGTGTCCATGGCAGCCTATGTGTCTTAGATTGCTCTGTAATGAGAAATGATGGTGCTAGGCCAGATCCACAGGGAAACATCACAGAAAACAACATGCTCAGTGATGTCTGTATTGTCTGCTTCTGTGGTGGGTACTGGTTCAGCAGTTAAGCTGAAGCATCCTGCTGACATGTCCTGCTGCAGGACATCCTCTTGGGTTTCAGATTTGCTTTCTGTCATCTCCTCCTTTTTTTCACACAAAGTTCCAATACAGGAAATGTGTTGCTCATGCATCTCCCAGACTGCTTGTTCTACCTCCTGCCTAGAATTAACACCCTGGGACTGTGGGCATGTGCAATATCTCCTGGGTAGGAGTGAATGATGACTGCTCCAGCACAGGAAAAGGACAGAAAGAAAAGACATGGACTTTGCTCCTACCCTCTTTCCAATCAAAGCAGACAGCTGCCAATATTCTGCCTTGACAGTAAGCACTGTCAAGGGTGAAGTGTGGGGGGAAACACTGTGATGGCAATGACACATATCCTAGAGCAGGCTTGTGCTGTTATATTTTAATAAGGGCCCAAACCACCTACAGATATTTTAATAAGGGCCCAAACATCACTTCACCAATAGTCACACCAAAGCAGAGTCAAAAATACCCAGGGGCATTGCTTTGTAGCAAACCCTGCCTTCAGGATAACCCAAAGAGAGTGCACAGTGGATATTAAAGTCAGTCATTCCGCTTCAGAAATGACATAGGCACTTCTTGTCTAAATGTCAATGTGCACATGTAATATGGCAGGGAATCAGGATTCAATAGCTTTATGCTTTATATTTAAAATGCACAAATAGAGCACAGTTTAAATTGCTTCGTTCACTGACATGAAGACAATAAACTTTGCAGAAACCAGCAGACACAAGAATCATGAATCTGAATCTATCTCAGGTCTCTCACACTTTCCATGGGTTGCATTTTTAATATCAATAGGTTGGAAAATTGGCATCTGTTTCAGATGAGAGACATTGCAACCACTCAATAAATTTTAAGTCACTTCCTATAAATTGATAGTGGTATTTCTTGTACCAGCACATGCAGGGGCAGGATTCTGAAAATTTTAGCAAACAAAATAAGCTAAATTCTGATCCTTTCACAGCTGTTGTATTTCCCTGGACTATCTGTAGATAATGTAGATTAAAACAGAGATAGCAGGTTATACCCTCCTTGCTAGCAACACTGTAGCGTCTTCCTATCTTAACCCTTAGAACCACTTAAATTTTATGTAAAAGGAAACAATTGACCTAAGCACACAGAGGCTCATGCTGCACTTTTCTGCTCTGGTTTATTAGATAGATATTATTTATAGAGCTGGCAGTTAGGAATATTGTCTGATTTGCTTTGTTATTATGATGTTCACTGGAAAGCTATTGCAAAAAAATTATGTTTAGACCTTACAGAAGGGACAATCAAATTCCTTATCTTCTATTGTCCCAAACTACCCCTTAAAGTTTTAGAAAGTTTAGAGGTATGGCAATACATCCATAAAGGGAAAGATTTAGTTAATCCACCCCAGTTTTAACTACAAGAGCACAGTGGCAGACTGAATTTTATTATGGCTCATCATACACCATCACTTTCAGCGGTCAGGTAGGCAGGAACTGGAATCCATATCCAGGAACTCCTTACCTGTTTTCATCAGTCATGTGAGAAGAGAACTAAATGTCCAGTGTGACCCTGGATGGGAAGTAGAAGTTCAAAGTCTTTGGCCTTATGAGTCATAAATTCCTACCCCTTTTTTCTCTCCTGTACATCCTACAGTAGCTCTCCAGCAGAGTTGTCCTTATACTTTGGATCAGACTCAAGGAGTGGAACAATTCTTCAGTGCACCAAGGACACAAAACTAAGTTTTTTCTCATTTGAACTGACTCCAATTAAGCACTTTTACTTCACCTTGTGCCACTGTGTTGCTTGGGATCCCTTGTATAAAAGTAGAGTATACAGCACACTCAGACCATCAACCATCCAGTGACTGGATTAAAAAAAATCAGATGCAAATCTGAGCTATTGTACGTGCTAAGATGAATGAAAGTGCAAAACCATTCAGATGATCTGGGCACTTTACAAGTACAGCCTCATTGTGTACTGTGTGGCAGTTTATATCTCTGTATCTGTATCTCTGTGATCTTCATTTTCATCAGCAATACTGACATCACTAGGAGGCAAAATGTAAGACAGCACTTTGGGGTAAATAATCCAATTAATTCAATTATTTTTTAGCAATAAATGGGTTTATAGCTGCAGGATGTGACTGCTGTTGTTCAGTTATGAACTCCGTCATGTCTCATCAGATACTTCCTAGCAAGAGGTAATGTTGAATTTCAAAAGATTAATTGGACAAAATTTTTATGTACTTCTTATCATAAAGCTAGTCTGCTCCCAAAGCATCCTCAAAGTAAACAACTGATCCTCAGCACTGACAGCCTGGGAGCAGAATGTAATAAACATTTGAAAATGATTAGCTAATAGCTTTCATGAAAATTGCTTGTTTCATTATGTCACTTGTACCAGCATCAGCAACTTTCAGGATAAAAGTTCCTTCACTTCTTCAAGTTCTCTAAAGTATTATTCTAAAATCTGGCTGTGCTAATAATTTTGATTGTTTGTCTGCTTTTATGAGAGCCCAAAGATGGAAAGCTGGCATTATATTCATGCTGTATTGACATTAGAAAAAGCACCTTTTCAAAAATGGCCTAGAGGAAAATATATATTATAAATCTGACAAAACCATTTCTCTGCAGGCATACAGAAAAAAAAATGAATTGTGCTAAGGTATCTGTGTCATTTCAGGAATATTGAGAGGGAAAGTAAGATTTAAATGCTGTGGCCACCAGCTCCTGCTCCCTGCCCTACCTTTGATTTGCTGTTTGCAGAGAAAGAGCAGGTGACAGTGGGGTGACCACTGAGGAGGAAGAGTGCAGTTCTTAAACAGGGATCTTGAAAGAAAAGGGGCTATAGACAAAGAGAAAGAATAGAAAGGAAAAAGAGAACACTAGTCTGACCACAGGTTTGTTCCTTGTGCTGGCAAAATGCAAGAAATTTCCCTTTTCTTTCTTAGTTTCCAAACCAGTCCATGTTGTTTAGTCTGGCCAAATGTGGTAGAAGAGAGGATATTTGTGTGAGAAAGAAAGATAAATGCTATGCCATGGGTAAGTAGGATAATAAGATGGAAAATGTGAACAGCCAGTGGCAAACAGTAAGAATTCAAGTTAAGTTCATGATCTGAGAGAACGAGAAAATGCCAAACAAAATGTCACAGGAAAGGGAGAGAAAACAGAGGGAGGGAGGTATGGTCTGCAGTTCTTCAGAGGAAAGGGAAAGCAGTGAGCTACTTTGAACAGGAAAACTTGAGGGAATACAGTGTGAGAAACTGTGAGGGCACAGAAAAGAAGCTGATAGGGATAGAACAGAAACTGAGACCTGAAGAACAAGTTAAATAAACAAGGATAAGAAAGGATAAGAAAGGATAAGAGAAAGGATAAGAAAGGATAAGAAAGAAAAAGAAGCTGGCATCACCAGGAACATGGGGCTGTTAGGGTCGATACTTGTGAGTAATGAAGGTGGGCAAAAACTCACATAGACAGAATAAAGGGTCAGAAAAACTAAGAAAAAAAAGAAAGGAGGCGTGAGACCAATTCAGGACTAAAAAAGGGGATGACCACAGAGACTGCAGTCCAGAAAACCAAGTGTATCCTGGGCTACATCAAAAGAATCCAGACCAGCAGGTTGAGGAAAGTGATTCTGTCCCTCAATTCTGCTCTGGTAAGACCACACCTGGAGTACTACGTTCAGCTCTGGGGCCTCCAACATAAGGATATGGACCTGATGGAGCAAATCCAGAAGAGGACCATGAAGATGATCATGAGAGAGTGCCTCTCTTATGAAGACAGGCCAAAGGAATTGAGATTGTTCAGGCTGGAGCAGAGAAGGTTCTGAGGAAACCTTAGAGCAGCCTTCCAGTGGCTAAACGGCACCAGCAAGAGAGATGCAGAGGGACTTCTTACAAGGGCATGTGATAGGATAAGGACAAATGTCTTTAAATTGAAAGGGGGTAGGTTTAGAGTGGATATTTGAAAAAGATTCTTTACTGTGAAGGTGGTGAGCCCTGGAACATGTTGCCCACAGAAGCTGTGGATGCCCCACCTCTGGAAGTGTCCATGGCTAGGCTGGATGGGGCTTTGAGCAATGTGGTCTGGTGGAAGGTGTCCCTGCTTATGGCAGGGGGCTGGAACATGATAATCTTTAAGGTCCCTTCCTACCCAAGGCGTTCTATGATTTCACCACCGAGTGTAAGACTGAGCTGCCCCTGGAGCAAAGGTTCTCTGCTGCCTCCACAGGAGAGCTTTAACTGCAGGTGGAAACCACCTGCTGTGCCACCATTGAATTGACACGGTGACATCGAAGCACCAGCATTCCAGGGGGGAGACACCCTGTCAGGAGAGAGGCAAGTACAGGGAATAATCCACCAAATCAAAAAATGCAACACAAGTAATATGCTGTGTTGGCACTGAGCTGCTGATCAATAAGAGAAGGGCAAGCACAGCATCCAGAAAGTGCATAACAGAGGAGATCATCCATCATAAATATTATCTGTTAACATCATTAGTAAATTGCTGCTTGCTTCCCTCTTTGCCAAATAATCTTATTAATTCTGTCCTTAAATTAAAAAAAAACTTCTTTAAGGCAATCTTTTGAAATGACTGCTCTTGTGTGTGTTTGGATGGAAGAAGTACAAAAAGTGGCAGGAATCACATCTGGCAAAGGGAACGAACCAATCTGGCTTCAGTGGCCACCACAGCCTGAAAGGAAGAGCACGGATAAAGACTGCCTCCTAACTATTACACAACCAGCACCAGCAGAGATGGTCGCAAAAGTGAGGAGGAGGCTCCTGACTGCACCAAAACCCAGAGCACGGAGCCCGGCCACCCCAGAGCCAGCGTAAAGCTCCACGGAGGCTCGCAGTTTATGTAACGCAAGGCACGCACCCTTTTGGGGCTGTCAGCTGTGAAAAGCGCCCGCTCCATCAGCGGCCACCGCAGCACTCCCGGGGCACCCCAAAGCCCGGGAAGGACGCTACTGCTTCCTTTCCTTCCGCCCTACACCCCTCATTTTTCCTAAAAATTTAAAACAAATCAACCCCCAAATCCACGGACACGACAGAGCACTCCACGGGCTGCCGGCATGACAAGCGCAAAGCGGGAACCCAAACGCGCATCCCCCCGCCCCTCTCCCCTTGAGGCGCCCGGCTCACCTTGAACGACATCCTGCACATCGCAGCGCTCCGCCTCCGCCCCGCTCCGCTCCGCGCCCGCCCGCGCAGCTCGGTCCGCACCGCTCCGCGCCCGGGGCCGCGCGGGGCCGGGGCGGGGCGCGGGGCCGGCGCCTCCCTTCGCAGCACCTTGCGCGCACGGGGTGCTGGCTACTATTGCTCTTTAAAGGTTCTCTTTGGGGCGGGAAGGGAGTATTTGGTTGTTTACTATTGTTGTTATTATTATTATTATTATTATTATTATCATCATCATCATCATCATCATCATCATCATCATCATCGTTCTTCTTCTTCTTATTATTATTACCTAGCAGAATTATATTAGATTATATTAGATTATAATAGAATTAATTATATTCGAACGCATACTAATTATATCAGCATACAATTTTATATAATTACAGAAAATTATATGTTATTGCTATTTTTGTTGCATAATTATTATTGTTCTATCATTGTTGTTGTTATTAGTTATAGTAGTAATATTAGTATTATTTAAAGTGCTTCAGCAGCATCCTGAGAAGCCAGCACCCAGGGTGGTGGACCCACAGCACTCAGCCTCTGGTTTAGACCTATGGATCAGGCCTCTGTAGCTCAGGAATAGCTACTGGAATGGTCCAAACCCCAAGCACCCTCACCCCAGCCCTATCCCCATCACAGTGCTAATGCCACCTGCATAGCACCATTTTTGTATTTCACAGCCTCTTCCCTTCATATCTAAGCAAAACCTGTTAAGAGGTACTGTTGTGAGTACAGCCACAGTGCTGCCACCCAAACCTGTGTGGGGTGGGGGGGGGTGAGGGTTCCTTCACCTTGCCTGCATCCAGCTATCACCAACGCTATCTCCCACAGCTGATGTGCTCTCATTAGGAAGCCAGTAAGTTCTTAAGGGCTTAATTGTATGCCTTTAAAAATGAACAGTCATAAAGCCAATTCATGTCCTGTTTTGCCTGGCTGCCACAGATTTCATTCAAAGTCTTCGTGATATAAAGTAGGCAAAGCAGGGCATGCTCTGGTGAGAGATTCCTGAATTTCTTTGCTATTGTTGGTTTAAACTGAGCCCTTAGGGATTTTCCTCTTTTGATGTGCACACATAAATCCCATTCACGAGAAAATTATGCGTGTGCATTGAGAGAAAACACTTGTGCTGAGATCCAAAGAGCTTATTCTACAAATCTGCAAGTGAAGGGGTTTCTGCAGATCTTTTCCTGAGGCAATGTTCATCTGTGCATCTGTGCATCCAGTAAAACAAACGGGAGGCATGCAGATGAAAGCTGCTAATAGCACCAGCTCATCTCAGAATGCATGGCCTGGTGTGAACCTTAATTACTGAGATCATACGATCCTGGATGATCACTCAGATTTCTTCTTAAACTTAAAAATACCGAATAAATTCAGCAGATTGCAGAGTTGAGAGTCATCCTTGCTCTGATCCAGTTGCACAGTGATGATTGTCCACTGAAAGAGGAAAATACTACCGAACTGTACACACTCCCTACCTCACCCTTGGAAAATCCCAGTGTGCATTCAACCTGTTGTGAATAACATGCCAAGCTTTTCACTTTCATCAGACGAATACTAAAATTCATGACCAAAAAACAACAAAGAATTCTTTCAATGAACAACAAAAAAGGAGATGAAAGCAATATAAGTTTTTTGGGTCTGTATTTAACTTGGGTGTTGGGAGAAAAAACTTAAAGTGCTTTTCTTAAATATCCCCACAAAATCTGAAATTGCACCTATTTTCAGTTGCACGTGGTCTCCTGTGAATTTTCTGTTCTCATATTTAGGTATAATAATTTGTCAGAACAGTTGAATACAGAAATACATACATAAATTATGCTCCTTTTTAGTGATCCTTTGAAAATTTATCCCAGAAAGCATATAGAAACAATGGTTTTTTATGTAGATGTCTGCCTATTGTTACACTTGTTTATGGGCATAGAGGACACGCACCTCATATATATATACAAACCCAAGAATTTGTAATTATTATAACTGAATCTTAAGAGTATAATATAAGAATCATTACTAGAGCAGATGTAATTGTAGCAGAAAAAGAAAGATGTCTAAACAGAGAAAAAAATCAGTACTAATAACATTACAGATAAAACTCGTATACACGTTCTAGTTTTTACTCTTTTTCTGGATGTTATTCTCACCTTTCACCTGCTCTGCTAGGTCCCAGAGTTGGTGGTTTCATTCTGGTGATGGTGGTTTGTGATGTTACAGTGAGCTGTAGCATCTGGAATTGGTCATTTCAGTGACTATGGTTTTCATGTTAATGGCTTCTTCTTCTTCTTCCCCCTAGGATTTGCCTAATTCAGTTTTATACATTTGCTAACATGCAAACCTCTGACTCTTTTTTCACTGGTCTGCAGCTCCATATTACAACCAAACTAATTCTCATTTCAATTAGAAAAGCTGCTGTTAGAGATAAGCCATGTAAAACAAAATTGAGGGAGGTCAAGAAAAGTTTAAAAAGAGCAAACCTGGCAAGACTCAGTTCCTGAGGCCCTGCAAACTCCATGCCTGTTACTATCATGGGAATACTGTGTTTTAGGGTGACACATCTCTATTCTTTAGTCTTGGCACAATATTTAAGATTGCAAGATACTCAGACTGGTTGGGATTTGTTAGCTGCTTGGCAGAATTCATCTGCAGGGCAGCAGGCTGCATTCCTCTCACCTAGTATTTCATCACAGTGATTATTTCAAATGTCCTGAGTCATGTTGTTTTGTTCAAATCTGAAGGCTACCTAAGATGAATTGCAGGAACAAATTAAATTATTGCATTTAAAAGCTGATCCAACCATTCTGTGTAAGTCACAGAAAAACCTTATCTGAGCCAAAGCAGTTCAAGCACATCTATATATGGATGATTAAGGGAAATAGCACAAATTTTGGGTTAAAAAAACATTCCCTCAGAGATTATAATCTAAACCTCAACAATTTTTTATGCAAAGGTGGCATTAATTTCTATCTGCTTTAAAAAACAGCAATAAATAAACAAATACTCATTTAGAAATGTGAATAGACAGCAATATAAGTTTGCCTGCTGTGTATGGAAATGGATAAATACATTTCAGCAGACAAGATGGTAAATGTGTGTTTTGCAACTTCAGTGAACTGTGACATGGGATTCTGCCCTCATCTCAAAAACCTGTTGTTAAATTCGCCTGCCATCTTCCAGACCCCAGAGCTCTTTACTGCAGGGTGTGCCACACAACTGCATCTGTGTAACTCAGAAGATATTGCATTGACAAATATATATCTGCAATAGCTTTTGTCATTTCCCATATGGCTGTATGTCAATAATGTCAATGCTTTTGCTTTCAATATCACCTGTATAAAAATCATTAATGAAGGTCGATGACATTTATTCTCTGATTGTAACTTACTTTTTTTTCTGAAGCTTTGCAAATGGTGGAGATCTTAGTATAATGTTTTTGATTACAGCTGTATCTGCATTGTCTTCTCTTCTTGGACATTTGCTTCCATTAACATTTAGTTATTTAAATATTTTTAAAATGTAAATAGGTTTCTATTTTTTTCTAGAAATAAATTACTTTATCTAAACTATGAAAAAGGAAAGCAATTTAAAATGTAAAGTGGAGCAATCTTCAGCAGTTTCAGTTACAAATTTTGAAGCCTGATTTTACCCAAACAACAGTAATAAGCCGGGTGACCGTGAATAACAAATTCTATTTCTATTTTGCTAAAGGTATAGATGCTCTTTACTAGTATGGTTCTCTCTGCATGATTTCAAAATCCTGGTTCACTGCCTCTTACATGACTGTGTATTTTTCTGCCTATGACCTCCTGAGTGGGCCTGGGCAAGCCCTTTGTGCCAAAATATTCAAAAATAACTTTGCAGTTTGTCTTCCTTACGGACTTTTGCCTTGTAACTCAAAATGATGACACCAATACAAATACTGCTTTTGAAACCATCAGCCTAAGGTTTTTGCACATCAGTTTTTGTCAGCTACATCAATATCAGCACACAGTAAGAGAGCAGCTCTAAAACTTTTGTCTCTTTCCCAGTCTTTGGACTCTTTATGTTGCTGAAATCATTCTTGATCTTGACTAGATCCTGCACTGTGCTGTGGAGTGAACTGAGCTGGCAAGCTCAGATACAACCAGCAGCTCTGCTGTGCCAGCATGGAAATCTGCATAGACCAGCAAATCCAACTGCTTGGCTGGCTAAATAAATTCATGCTGACCTCTCTGGGACAGCTATTTTAGTGCTCTAGTCTGGATGAGGAGTACATAGCTGAAGTGAATCTCCTGATTGTCTCCCCTTATGGCGCTCTTTTCTTATTGACAAGGGATCCTGTACCATGCTGGATCCAGTTTGAACTAACCTCAAAGAATTCCTCCAGGAGCAGACTCAGGGGACTGCAGCTACCAACTGGGATTGAAAGAGAGCTAATCTGAATTAAAACCAACTCACCAGGAAATGGGTACATTGACTTTAGGTCCTTGGCGCCGGTTGCTCTACAGATTCACTCCTGTCAGGCTGCAGTACTTGCAAATGTAGACAGCCTGTGTTGTGCTACTACTACCACAGCTAGCTTAGACATCTCTAAACTGCAGTGCAAACTTTAGTACACAAAAAGTACCTTATAATAAGATGTCTGGCACAGCCATGTTGGCCCCTCGCTCCTGCTTAAAAAGTATCCAAAGACTTGTGCTGTGGCTCCTTCCCTTTGCCCTTTGTGTGCTCTCTCATCCAGTGAGAATCTGGGAAGTCTCATTATTTGCCCAGGACTTGCAGATGCTCTGCAGCACCTATAAATGGGCTGCAGACCATCAGGAACTCCTAGGCCTGTCCCCTGCAGTCTGCTGTGGGGTTCATGTATGTGTGCTTCATCAACCCATGTCAAGGACATGGTGAACCTGACCTTTTTCAGGGTGCACAATGCAAAGTCATGGTACATAACATACACAATAAATGTGATACTTTCTAAGCATGCTGTATCTACTTGTGTCATCAGCTTGTACATGTCCAATAAGAGTGATACACCCTGGAGTGCCTGGGCTTGCCCATTCCCTGCCTGGGAGTATTAATCATTCCTAATCCAGCAGTCTACACCACCTAGGAACATTCATTCCTAAAGGAATCCTTGTCTGCTTCTTGGTTTGATGCCCTTTGGCTCCTTCAGAGCACTCAGAGTTGAGTAACTGGGCTTGCTTCTTTCGATGAGAGTGGCACTGCTCATCTCATGTTGAAACACTTGAGCAGCCATGGAGAAAACCTCCTGGCATGTCTCGGATTGATCATTGCTTATGTGGGTAGCCAAAGTTTGCATGCAAAATGCTAGGACATTATGAGGTGGATATTAATTTGAGTCCATTGTATTATTGCTATTCAAACTGTCTTTTGATTAAAGAGAGGAATAGTGACAGATCTGAGAGGCATTTCTAAATTAATTCAGCAAACTGGTATTTTACTTCCAGCCTTGCCTTGTGTGCACAAGGAGTTTTAAATCAGGAAAGCACCAGAACAGATCCATAAATGTGTCACTATGAAAGTGCACAGAAATACACACAGCCTTGCATCTTAGGTGGTATCTAATCCCTAAATTTTTATCTTTATGAACAAAAAAATTACTGCTTATTTCAAGCCAAAAATCTTTTTTGTTTGGCACCTCATAGACAAAGATTTCAATAACATAGCTTTGGAGAGATCTGCTACTTGAGACACTGAAATCAGTAAATCCTACCACACAGTGACAACTCCAAGGATTAATTCATAGGACTGCATTAGGTTAATTCATGCTGTCATGCCTTTCCAGTACATTTTCATCCTGTGTTATGAGCCTGACTTCAGGATTTGGGAAGAACTTTTGTGTGATTCTTTAAGGAATATGACTCAGTTTTATTGATTTCTTTGTTGTAGGCCCTACTTTAATTTGAAGATGGAACATTGCAAAATTTAAGGAAAACTAAGCTAATAGAATGATTTCAATTTTGTAATTATCAGGAACATTACAGTCTTCAAGTTGTATATTGCACTTTTCATTTTTTTTAAATTTACATTCTTTATTTTCAAGAAAATGCATTTAAATCATCAGTAATAACTTTGATGAAACAGTCTATAAACAAAAAGATTTCCCACCTGGTTTACCATTTCCATTAATCTTTCCCTTGCTAAACTGTAGAATTAATAGTACATGGCCTGTTCCTTATTTCCATAACATTAAAAAAATACAGGTCTATTTTACAAAAACTAGTTTATGAAGAAAGTACTTTGAGTTACTCTTTTTTTTGGGGATGTATTCCTGAAAATGATTAGGTATAATATTAGAAACAGCAAAAGTTACTTTGAAAATAAATCTTGCAGACTTATCAGGAAAACTGTACTAAGTATTTATGTGTCCCATAAAACTTTCAAAAAAGAATGGGGAATTTACAAAACTGGACCTGAAAATGGAAAAGTTTATCTATTAATAGAAATAGTTTACCCAACATGTTGGTAACTGTATTCATTCATCCTTCTTGGGAACTCTTACCTTGAATCTTTCTTTTTAGTACACAGCCATTTTGCTGAGGCCTTCTATGACATCCAACTTCCTATCAAATTTGCTGGTAAAAGCTGGTGTAAGGCCATGTAGCTGCTGGGGACCACAAGAGTGTCATTAACTTCCTTCACATCAACCTTTGAACTGATGCCTGGGCTAACGACCAGGGAATCAGAGAGAAGTTAGCATTGCATTTGAATAAGCAGCAGAGAACAAATTCCACAAATTACCACTTGAGTTTTCAATGAGTTTGCTCTTTTCCTCCCTCTTTTCCATTTGTTCACAGAAAATTGATGGCTTCTGTCACAGATATGAAAGGACAGGTCAAGGAAATCAATGAAAGGACAACAACTACCATGTAAGACCAATTTCTGTCCAGTATAAGCCCCAGCATGCCATTTTCACTTAAGTACAAATGCCTTCCAACCTTCAAAGAGCTTAACTTAAGCTTCTCTATGTTAGTATCTGTATGTCATACTCTTTTTTTTTTTTTTATATTTCTCCTTCCAGTCTTGGAATTTTGTTCTCTTCAAGTTATATTGCTTTAAGACAGTGTTTACAGGTTGTGACTGTATGTTATCTTCATCGGTCATTTCCTTTTGCTTTCCCTGCTTGCCCTCTGTATATGCTGATTTTATGACTCAGTCTGAAGTGAATTGTTTACCTAATTTCCATCTGCTTAACCAGAGAGAAGCCTGTGAGCCTGTGTTCAAGTTTACAATCTTTCTAACCCTATGCCTGGCACTTAAATGCTAATGGATAGTGGGGCAGATAAATGAAACTGTCTGTCTGAGTCCATGAAGAATCTAAACTTGACTGCTAGTGAAGTTCTCTAAACAGAAAGACGTATTCAAATCAAATAATATCATATGCATTTTCCCCAGCCATTGTTTGTATATTATTGCATATAACTTTACTGCAAGAAGTGTTGTGGACCTGAAAATATACGTGTCACATGAGTGTGAGAACAATGCATGATATATCCCATATGCTAGTGCAGGTAGGAAAAATAGCAATTATCCACGGCTTGCTATTTTTTTTCCCCACAGAATATAACGAACTTCTTGTAAGTGGAAGATTTCTGTATATTTAGTAAGATAGAATAACCCCAGTGCAATAAATCAGGACAAATTCTAGTTATCCTCCTAAGCCTAAGTAAACAGATTTGTTGAAGGGGGGCACACCTCACTAGCACTGCACAGAAACCACAGAACTGCTCTGTATTTGGCATGGAAGTGTAAGATTCTCACTGTCTCATTCACATGACCAGCTGAATGGTGTGTGTTTGGCTATTTCTTCTCTATCCCAAAAGCTTTGTCTGAGGAAAACAGAAGCTGTTGTGGAACACAAATTTCAGAGTCCAGAGTTTGAGATGCCACCCTGGGACCTTAGAGCTCACCCCCTCCAGTAAAACTGATCTGGTAAATTAATTTCATCCTCACTTGGAGAGAGTGGAGGTCCTCAAAGGAAGGGAGTGAGACCTTGGAATGAGGGTATGGATGACATGGCACAAGCAAGTTCAATAGGAGTCAACTCTATGCATGTCAGAGAGAAACTACTTGCCTTGCCAGGTCAAAAAAATTGAGTTGTTGGCTACAGCTCAGTCAGTTTGATTTCTCTGCCTTATGTTCTGCTGGTCAGAAAATCAGTCTGCTAATTGAAAAGAAAGGATTTGGCTAAAGAACATATGCATACAACTGTATGATAAAACACTCAAAGGACAAAATAATACCACAGTAGGGCTACCAAGCACTATCACATCTCCTAATGAAGCTCCTGATAATTAACAGCACTGAAACTAATTATTACTAAGCAAAAAAACCCCAAAAAACAACCAAATGAAACCAACCAAAAAAAGTGATTTAGAAGAGCTGCAACTCTTTTAATTTTAAATTCTTTTCTATGAAGAATTTTTGTTGTGTATCATGTCTGTGTTACAGAAATCTGTAGTTGCACTCAAAAAGCATAGCAAAAGTATTGTCCACTTAATTTTTGGCACTTTCACTAGTTTTAAATTTACTATATTTTTTTGAGTTACAACAATTAAAATAAATAAATAAATAAATAAATGTTCTTAAACTACATCTGCTCGCATTTTCAGTTACATTTTTTGCCTGATCCTCAGCTGGAATAAACTGATATAGCACTGGAGTCTCCTCAGTTTATACCACCGAAAGTCTGGCTTCCTATCACATTTAAACATAAGGTTCTATTTAAAAATTAAGAGCTTGATGAGACTATGGTCAGGCTAGAGCTGAGATTGAAATAAACCTGAGGCAGTGTGTAAAAGCAACACTACCTAAACCTTTCTGGAAACAGATCCCAGAAAAAAACACTGCCTTATTATTAGAGATCAGATCAAAGCCAATTCTGGCAGAGAAAAATATGAAATTCAAATGCCAATCTAATTTAACCAATGGCTAAAAAAGCCTTTTAGGAAAAGCAGTCTACAAAGAAGTGGTTTCCATGAGTAGCTGCTTGGCGTACTGTGGCAGAGAGTCTGTGGAGTGCTGTTTTCCCTTATTATGATGGCCAAAGTAGCAATAATAGTACCAATGTCAGCAAATAGAAAAACAGGATGTGAAAATAACAAGAGCTGACATTTTACTTTTCCCGGGATGTTTGACAGACAAGTCATCGGGTACTGACCAAAGGGAGCATGTGCTTCACAAAAAATCAGCCATTTTATGAACCAGACTTGTTTTCTTCTTTTTGAACTTTTAAGTCCATGAGCAACTCTATAAAAAAGTACAGGAAGCCAAGAATAAGGAGGAAATCCATTAAGCAACAAAACAATAAAGTGGATGGATTTTAATGTTGTCCATTAGAAAGTTTATTCAAGTTACAAAAAAAAAGATACATCAGCCTCTGTAGTTAACATGAGTTATGGTCAAGTGTAGTTTGCTTAGGGAGTCAGCTATACCTTTAGCTACATAGCCTGGAGTGTTCCTCTGGACTTATTCATTGGAACTGGATGACAAAGAAGTTGTGTCTCACTTCCAGGGTTGCCCTAGCCCCAGGATATTCACTGAGTAAACATAAAAAGATCAAAACTGGGATGGACTGTCATGAGTTCTATGCACTGGCTAGGGATGAGAGGTCATGTTTTTGCCTTGAAAGTGTAATTTCCCTTCTCAGGAAAATGCAATTTGCCTTCCCATTAACGGGGAAAGTGTTGTAAAGTAGCAAACATTCACCTTCCCTCCTTTTTTGGCTTAGCACTTCTCTGCAGTGAAAGAGCATGAAATGCAAATCTGCCACAAAGCCATTTTAAAGTTTCTTGGCCCACAATCCCATCAAGCCATGACTGCCTACTAGTAAGTCGTTTGTAGCCAGGACATTTCAAGAAAAACAAGAGATAGGAAAGAAAGACAAAAAGTAAGAAAAAATATAAGAGCTATGATGAGAATGCTCTTCAGATGGTGCATTTTAACTTGAGGGCCCTTAGAAACTAAGAGTATTTACAGAGGTTTTCTATTATAAGACTATGTCAAGTTAACCTAGGAAGCAGAATGTACAGTAAAATCTTAGTACATGAGATTGCTGTCTGGCAGAAGGAAAGACAGACCTTGTATTAGACTGTAGAACAATGCTAAGTAAATGGTAGCAACTAAACTACCATGCAACAAGCAAATTTGCATGGTACAGCAACATTATGCAGCCATCTAATTATGAAAAAGTTCAGAAAGCATCAGCTGAAATACCTGAATCATTTGAGATGATAGGACAGACAGTAAGAGAGGCTCCAATTGGATGGATAATAAGATCTAGCAGGCACAGTACAAGGACATTCAGAAAAAGATGGTCAATTAAGGAGGATGGCACAATCCTAGTGTGTAAATCCAGAAAGAAACAGGTGAAAGAAACAAGAAAAAACGAACTCAAACCAAAGGACAGAACAAAAGTACAGTTCTGAATGACTGAGTTTGGGATTACACTCAGTAATGCAGTAATCTAAACTGTTTCTGCTGATAGAGCTGCATTTTAGACCTCAGTCCTAGCCTATGTATGCCTCTCTTCCAGTTCCAAAGAGGATAATTTATCTTTTTCAAAGCGACATGCTAGGGTCCTCAAATACTAAAAGAATTTCTGGGAGATGAAAAAACTACCGTTGTCAGAAAATCAGAGACCTAAATGATCTTAAACAGAATGCATCTTATTTAATGATGTTCAGTGAGGACACTTGTCTTGCCAGAACACTGCACCATTTTCCTATTAAACCAGAGTGCTGCAAGTAACCTTATTTTACTCTAGGTTTACTGTGAAAAGCTGTTATTAAAACTAATGAAAGTTTACATATAGACACAAACTGAGTATTAGTCATGCATAAGCATTTATGACAGGATGTGATAAATGCCTTATTTCCGTGATAAAAGTAGGGATCATTATCTGAGCTTGAAAGCTTCTGGTTGGGTATTTACACTCTAGGCTACAGACATGCTTACCTGGTGAACATTTAGTCTGTGGGAGAGTCTTCCTGCAAAGTATTGAGTCTCTCCTCATGATTATTAAGACTGGTTAAACATAAATGCCGGATAGGAAACATTAATGGGGTAACAAGATGCACAATTTAATCTATAATGATCACTGAGCAGAGATCAGGCCTATCTAATCTGAGAGACTTTCTGGCTACCTGGTAGGATATTGATTCATTATTATCACAAAAACAAAGAGCAAATTCCCATAACAGCACGTGTGGCAACATGGGATGGTAAAATAGGAGCTAAATATTACCACTAATTGCTCAGTGAGCAATAAAAAATATTACTCACTGGGACTATCTATTGATGGTTTCATTTTCACTGGAGGTTTATAACATAACATACATGAAACAGCAGCACAAGATGAGATATGCTGTACTGCACATATCAGTAAGAGAGTGAAACAGAAGTCACATCAGCAAGACTAATTTTCAACAAACATTCTTGACTTGAAATTTTAAATGAACATTAGTTAAAATAGAAAGAATGAGCTATATTCATAGTATCGTAAATGCCTAATAACGTAATATAATCTGCTTATGTTATAACAGTACAGACCCAGTAACATTTTCAGTTGCCTACATTAATTCAATAAAGTGCTCAACATCAGTCAACTAACAAAGTTTACTCCTTGCAGACAGGAAGAAATAAGGAAAGCAAACCTTAAAAAGGCTGAAGGAAAATGGAGGAAAGGCTTTACTGGGAAGAAAAAAATGGCAGATAGCTGGAGAAGAATGTTTTTTGCAGAGGGGCACTGTCTCATAAATGCTGATTGCAGAGAGCTGCCAGCTAATAAATTCTTACTTGTGTTTCTAGAACGTGTAATTACAAAAAAAAAAAGATGACATTAATCATTAATTATTGATAGTGACCTTTTCAGAGGATGAAGTTCTACATTAGATAAGGTGACCCAAAACTCAGTGAAGCCACAGAAAAACTTCAGTGTTCCAACTGCTAGTGACAGGCCACGTTGTTATCATCACCTCCATATACACACCCGCACTAGTGCTCTGTCTGCTTCCTCATGCAAATATTATCTCTGGCTTTGCATAGCTTCAGGGCTCTCTGCAAAAAATTTTTGGATAATTCTGCCTGAACTTTTTACAGGAATCAAGTTATCGAATACCTGTGCTGGGAATGCCCCTATAAACATTTTTTTCCAACCACTTTGAGACAAAGGCAAAAATTGCCATTTCATTTTTCATAATACCTGCCCACATATTTAGAGAGATCTCTAGAGATTTTTCAAGAAAATCTAAAATCTCTAGAAATCTCTCTAAATCTAAAATCTCTAGAAACAGAAATCAATATCTCTATTGATTTCTATTTCTAGAAAATACACTGAATTTAAAAAAAACCCAAACCCTTGTTTGGTGTAAGTGATTTACAAAAGGACAGAAACATCACAAAGGCCAACAAAATGTTTTTAAATCTAGGTATACATTAAGGAAAATGCACACAATTTTATCAGGGAAAGATCAGGAAAATTTGTCCCTCTCTTTTTCTATCTGATAGACTAATTTTGTAAATGTTTACAAAATTTCCTGGTTTTAATTTTTAGAAAACTAGATCCAAGAACATGTAATTATTTTACTAAACTATTAGGTTCTTTCTTGTGTAAGTTGTGTTTTCACATGCAATGCTTACCAGTAAATTAAAACTCTTTGTTTGAGAACGGACATCTGGGTGAGCAACCCACCAAACAGCTCACAAGAATGTTCTCTTCAAAGTGAGGCTGCAAAGGATCTCCTGAAGCAAGGTTCCTTACCTGAACTACCCAAAAAAGTGGGCAGGCCTTTCTAAGAGCTTGCTTGTTCTGGACTTCCATCAGATACTTCCAGATCTCCATTTGTAAAAAGTGATATACTCCAGGATATACTTGGAATGTAACTGTTTTTCAACAAATAGTTTGAAATGCCCAGTGGCTGTCCTTTCTGATAGCATGGCATTTTGATTAATGGAACATTTGTTTGTATTCAAACCTCTCATATTTCTTATGAAATGCAATCTATTTGATGAAGTGAAATGATGTACATATGCAATAAGATGTCACAGTTAGAAAACGGGAATATTTTTAAGGTGCTCTAGAAGAGAAAAGCATTTTTGAAATCCAATATATTGACAGCATGCTACATTTATGAAAGTCAACTTTTATTATGGAGGACACAAAAATTGTGTCCCAGAGATATGTCTCTATGGTGTGCTAAAGGCATGGCCAAACAAACAAGGGTGGTGAGATTTTCTTGTAGGCAAAATCAATAGCTTGGGGCTGGTGTTTCCTGAAACAGTACACCAGGGATCTCTCTTGCCACTGCTCAGTGGCATGTAGCAAAGCTTTCAGAAAGTTATGAAATGCTTTGCAACTCACATGAATCACTCTTAAACTATTGTAAGCACTTGGATCTACCCATATCTTTTGTCTGAATCCCTCAAATTGTTTTAAGAGGAATGAACACTGGATGTGCGAGCATGTGTAGGACTGGAAATGTGAATAGGTATGAAACTTAGGATAGCAATGCCATTAATCAGTGCAAATCCTGATGCAGATGACATGGTTCTTAGGCCTCCTTCTCCCTCCCCAGCCTTCCCCCTCACCCCCCCAGCTCCTGTGTTATCCAAAGTCTGTGCCAAAGAACTTCAAAAAGACAGGAGACTCATTGTCTGCCCTGGATGAGCAGGAACACCCATTTCACAAGGAGCTGCGAGCACTGACTGTGCCTTGCAGGAGGGTGGCCCAGCCTGCAGGGTTTCCAGCAGCCTCAGAGCACTGAAAACGCCAAGAGGAGCTGCGATTTCTGCAACAGTCACACAGGGTCTTCCTGAGGACCTGCAGAGAGCAGTAGGGTGTACCTTGTGTGGAGATGCATCTCCTTGTGTGGGGATGTCCCTGCTCGTGGAGGAAGCTTGGACAGCTTAACTTTACTCCCTCATGTATGTGACATGGCAGGTCAGGGGTTATTAACGAATCCGAATGGCTTGGGTTGGAAGGAACCTTAATGATCATCTAGTTTTCCAAGCCCCCCTGCCCTGGGCAGGGTCACCTCCCACTAGAAGGACGCTCAGAGCCCCATCCCGCCTGGCCTTGAACCCTACCAGGAACGGGGCATCACCGACGTAACGTGTTGTGGGCAGATTATGAGGGTGGCATGCTCTGAGACTTCTTCACGGTCTGTCACGAATACTGACCCGCGCACTCACCGCGGAAGAGGAGAATCAGAGAGCTCCAGCTCAGCCGGGGGCGGCACCTCGGGGCACGTCCGCGGAGCTCGGCTACCGGGCACACACCTGGGGCAACCCCGCCAGCCCCGAGACCCTTCCCCCGTCCCGTCCCGTCCCGCCCCGTCCAGCGCACCGCACGCCCCGGGGGACGGGGCTGCGCCTCGTCCCGCCCTAGCCCGCACCGCGCAGCGCAGCGCAGGCAGGACGCGAGAGAGGTGCAGGCAGCCCCCAGCTTGCTCCTGCTCCTGCTCCTTCTCAGTGGCCGTTCCTTCTCCTGCCCCGCTCCGGCCCGCGCACCGCCGCGGCAGTGCCCCCCGGGGCGGCGAGGGCAGGGCCCGGCGAGGGCAGGATGGCCGCGCCGCCGGGCCCCGCGCTGCTCTGGGCGCTGCTGCCGCCGCTGCTCGCCCTCGGCGCCGCGCAGCCGGGCTCCGGCGGGGCTCAGCCGGACCTCAGCCTCCACCCGCCCTACTTCAACCTGGCGGCGGCCGCCCGCATCTGGGCCACGGCCACCTGCGGGGAGGCGGCGGGCGGCGGCGGACGGCCGCAGCTCTTTTGCAAGCTGGTGGGGGGCCCGGCCGCCGCCCCGCTGGGACGCGCCATCCAGGTAACCGGGCGGCGGGACCCCTTCCCCGCCAGCACTTCCCCGTCCCCGCGGTGTGTGTGGGGGTGTGTGGCTTTTTGGGGGGGGGTCTGATGTGACTCTGCTGTGCGCGGTCTCGTTTCCTCCTGGCTGAGCGTGTGCCACGGGCATAGGAAGGGGAGCGTGGACCAGCGGGAGCCCAGGCAGGGAAGCGCCGGGCAGGATAGATGGAAGCGGACAGCGCACCTGCCCTCAGGTGTCCCGAGGAGGAGGCACCCATCCGCACACCGCCCCCGCCGCCGGGAGCGGCAGCCGCCCCTCGGCCGCGGTGCCACGGGGCTGCGGCTGCTGCCGGGCGTGCGGGAGCTGCTCGGGCTCCTGGTGTGCCTCGGGGCGCTGTTTGGTGGCCGCAGCGCCCGGCCCGTGGTCTGCGGTGAGCAGCGAGATCACCGCGGGTAAACCAGCGAGCCTGGGGGAGTGCATGGGACGGGGCTGCGCTGGCAGCTGCTGACTGGACAGCGGGCATCTCTCTGCAGGCGGTGGGAAAAGAGTCCTGGCTTTAGTGAAGTATTTTGTGGTGTTTTGGAAGCGCTAAGTGTGAGGCTTATCGTTTGTGCCTTGCATTGCTTGTGGGAGGAAGCCAGAGACTTCTTGGGACTCTAACAGGGAGTATAAGCGCAGAGGGCAGCAAGGATCGTGCTGTTCTTTCCTAGCATAGTTCAAGATTACTGCACACGTTTTGTGCCAGTCACAAGAAAGATAATAATAAACTGCAAAACTTCTGAAAAAGGATTAATGGAAATATATCTTTCCTTTGGGAGGAACATGTATTTCCACATGTATTAGAGGATAAGGAAGGAGTAACAAATACACAAAACTGTTGTACTGTGATAGAGGCTTGATATCTGTTTGATCAGAGCTTTGTTAAAAGAAGGGACTTTCCTGAAGCCTCAGACCTTTCAAAGTTATTTTAATTGTATTCTCTCTTGGTGGGAGGAGAACCACAAGAAACTGCATTTTGAAAGGGATTTTGAAAGCTTAAAGGTCCACTGTCTGACTTCAGGCAATACAGAAAGCATACAAGTAAATTTTTAGCATCTTGGAGGAAGAGCTAGTGTTTCAAAGTCTTACGTTTTATAGTTTTATAGTGAAATAATCCTTAAGATATGGTTTTAGAACAGGTTGCAATGGATAACAGAGTAATTCCTCTCATTTTAAATGAGAATAGCCCTCCTAAGAGGGGGAGAGGATGAAGAAGGTGCAGCATGTGTACTGCCATGTGCCAGAAGGGAGTGTGCACCATCATGCACGCAGTTCATTGGGCAGCCACAGACAGCACTGTGCTTTGCTCTGGACTTCCCTCTGTCATAACTCCCTGCCTCACAATGAAATCTTCTTATATCTCTCTCTCTCTTTATATTTCCTTATATCTCTGTAGTGCTTTCAGCCATAAAAAAAGCTCAAAGTACTTTGGAGATGGCTGAGTAGTATACAGTTCTAGTAGAAGGGAAACTGGGACACAGGTATTACATGCTTAAACTGAGGTTACAAAAAAAGGTTGTGATGATCAGGAAACTAACTGGTTTGCTGTTTCTAACACACCTCTAAAGTTTAGGCTCCCATCCTTCCATACTGAATGCAACACCCATGTTTAAAGTTGCCTGAAACAATTGTGCCACCAGGTAAATTGTAAACCCAGCAATCTCTCAGCAACTCGCTACAGCCCACTGCTGCAATGAAATCTCAAACCGACATGCCTTGAAATATCAGAAATCACAGGGCAATAAAAATCAGCCAAAGCAAACATCAGATAAACTTGTCAAGCAAGCGGAACGAAGCCTGCCTGTTGCCTCTGATGGTTTTTGTAGTTGTTTCCTTTATATACTGACACTCAACTGGAAATGAGAGTTTGCTGTGTAAAGGAAGAAGGAGGCTAGAAAGGGGGAGTTCTTCTTCTTAAATGTTTGACTTGCAGGTCCTAGGTTAGAGGGCTGTTATGGTTCATGCCCAATTAAAGTTCCCAGAAGGACTACTGATAGCTCAGCCCTGGCAGAAGAAAGCGTGTTGTGCCTCTCAGCATTTGTGTAAGGACAGATACTTGCAGCATCTCTTTCCACTTTTAACAAAGCCCCATTGAGATACATTACATGAATGCTTCTGTGGTTTACCAATAGTTGTTGTGGTTCAAGAAGTGCTGGAAAGTCTTTCAAAGGCCAGGGAAATCCAGACATGGAAAATGCACAATGTGTGTATTCTCAAGCCATTTCACCTATCAAGTTCAAAGACACTGTAAATAAGAGAATTCTTCTTTCATGTAAAATTGGAGAGAATTGCATTAAACTTTAACAGAACATGAGCTTACATAGAAGGATTTAAAAGCAGCAATTTAAAATCAAGTGGTGTTTCTTGAGAGTTGTGAGGGAAGGTCATGTGGCTTTTACAAAGTGATAGGTGTAATAGCCACTGTGTTGTGCTGGTTCAAGTTGAAGTGATACCACACACTTGAGTCACTCTTTTGGACTCTCTACAATGCTGGATTGCAGGAGTTGCTCTATGAATAGGGAAATTGGAAAAGAGGTGCAGAATGTGATCCTCATTCTGGCAAAGGGAGCAGACAGCTCTGTTGCCAGTGCTATCTGAAAATAAAGCAAAGAGGAAGGGCAGCCCCAGCATCATTTCCATTGCTCTGCCATTGGTTTTTCTCATTCAGCTTATCATTTAGTGATGGACCTTTTAACAAAGCCTGTAATATCCAGCAAATCCAGAAAGAGCATTTGGATGTTGTTTAAAGGTGGTCAGTAGGGTGGCTGGTCCCTTAGTGGGCAGCTCAACCAAGGCTCTTAAGGCAGTGCTGGACATACACTGTGGAAAGAGGTGGGTTTCCCTTATGTAGCACACTGGCATGTAGGAAACGACTTAATGAGAACAGTGTTGAGTGAAGAAATGCACAACAGTATAAAATATTTCAGCAGCTGTTAGATAAGTGGCATGCCTGGTTTTGCCTGCCAGTCTGTCCACAGTGGTGTGCAGGCGTGAGTTAAAGTCTAACTGCATACCTGTCCTGCCCTGCCAGTGGCACAGAGCTGCTGGGTATGAAAAAGTGAACAAATCCTTCATTGTTGTCACTTTCTATAACTTACAAGCAAGACATTTTCATCCCCATGTTTCTCTGGTCCACACTAGCATATTTCAGCAAACTCTTTCATGCAGTTCCAGGTCTCTCCTTTGCTCAGGAGAAGCAGGGGAAAGGAGGGTAACAAGGTCACCAGCAAACGCACACCTGCCTGTCTTATGAACTGCAGCCAAAATCAAACCAAGTTTCAAGGCGCAGTCTACTAGAATGGAGACGTGTCCTGTAACAACCAGGCTGAGCACGATGTGCCTGAGATACTGCCAGTGAGAAGGAAGGAAGGCTGCTCTGTCCAATAATTTTTTTTTGTTTCATTTTTGTTTTGCTGCCTAGTTGGCAAGGTTGCTGGAATGTAGTTTAAATAACTGAAACTCCAGCTGTTGCAATGAAATTCTTTGAATTATGTGCCCAAAAAGAGAAAGATGGTATCTTGAGTTCAGATCAAGTGATCTGGTATACTGAAATCACATAAATGCCTGTAAATTAAACTCTTGTGTTTAATACTTCCCATTGTTTTCTTCTCATTCAACCTTTCTTTGAGGTTGTTTCCAGATCAGAGCTGAAACTGCTGTAACAGCAACTGTTTCCTGTGTACTTCCAGCCTGATCATTGTGAATGTAATTTAGATCTAAAGACTAGGTTTCAAGCTCATTATAAAGCTATTTAGGGAAGTTTGCCCTCTTGTAACATATATGTCAGAACTCAGGTATGCATTTGTCAGGGAAGATGCTCTGATGTGGTAGTAACTGCAGTTGCCAGTGCATAGATTGATTTCTCAGGGTATGGATTTTTGCAGATAGTGACATGATGTTCTTTGTCATCGCTGCAGAAACTGGCAGCGTTGCCTGTAGCTAACGTGGGCTGATGTGTATCTGCTGCAGCAAACCACCTGAATCAGACAGAGTCCTGGCCTATTGTAGTTTGTATTAAAGTCAGCCAAACCATCTTCTGTAAGCTGGTTAGAGCTGGAGGAGCTGGAGGAGAATCGTGTTATAACATGACCCCAGCTGTAGTTAACCAACTCGTGTGTGTATTTAGTTTCTTTGAATTGTCAAGAGTTAACCCCCAGCCAGATTGGCATCGCTGTGCTAAATCAGAACAGCTAATGGTAGCCATGTCTTCTGGAAACTGCATCATGTTCTGGGCTTTCTGGAAGAGCAGGATGAGGATGGAACTACTGCTAGATGCAGATGCTGAAATCACTGCTATTGATGCAGAAAAAGTCAATTCAGTGAACATCTATTTCAGTTTCACACATCAGTTTTCTATTCAGTGAACATACTTAAAAGGCACTGGATGATCTATTTGTATCACATGAGATTGATGAAGTATTTTCCAATCTGTTAGTAGATGTTAAAAACATTCTGCTAAACATCTTTAACTCACCAAGCTTGGAAGACTGCACCCACCAAAAGTGTTAGAGCTCTTCTGTTACTTCTCTGTAAAAAGTGGGCAAGTATGATTGCTCCAGTTACTTTACACTGGTTAGTCTGACAGCAGTGACAAACAAAACAATGGCACTTATATAGGAGTCTGTTAATTCTTAGGCGGTAGGAATGTGCTTCGTGCCCAGCAGTGCAGATTGTGGAAACAACAAAAGATTTGTCACATGCTTTTGATGATAGCATATGCTTAGTTGACAAGGTAACATTTGCCCCATTCCCTTTATTTTAAACAGTCCCAACACAGAGTCAGCAACTCACAGACTGATGGATTAAGCAACTGTCCAACGGAAGTAGCCATGGGGGGTGTACTTCCATTCAATGAAAATGTTATTTTTCTACAAAGATCTGTAGCTGGCACAGTTTAGCATTTTCACTGATTATCTCCACCTAGTGTTGGAATAAGAAGTGAATGGGACGCTAAAAAGGTCCCTTAATAACTAATTTCAGCAGTTCAGCACTAATCTTAGTAGACTGTAAAATGCGTTTTCTTGGAGATAAAAATATCTTGTGGGGCAAGCCAAGACATGAAATCAAAAGACAATTAATTTTCCTGAAGTTGATTCATCATTATTGTACAAAGAGCTTAAGAGACTCTCAAAGGGCATCTCTGGATTGTGGCTTTAGTTGTGGACTGGAAATTGGGTAGTAACTTCTTGAAACGAAGGTACAATGGCATTCTTTAAAGGGAACAGTCTGTTACATTTTCCACCAGTACATATTGCCTAGAAAACTTGGATTCAGAATGTATTTTAATGGCATGAAAAAAATGAAAACAGTGATATAAAATTCTAATACCAAACTTAGAGCCAAGTAACAGAACTTTTTTTGTTATGGTTTTATTTATACCAGGCAATGTGCATATGTGTTCATGGTGTTTTAGAAGAATTAAGGATAATTTGTTTGTTGTTCCTAATCCAGTTCTAAGAATCTTTATTTCATTAATTTTCTGCAGATTTCCTGCAGACACCACTGTAGAAGTAATATAGGTAATGTCATTGAAACGTCAATAAGTTAATAAAGATTTACTGTAGTTCCCTTACTGAGATTTCTGAAGCTTTAGTTTGTAACATAAAAGTTAATGTGTTTCAGTGTGCAATTTAACTACCAGGGGAATAATTTTTACATTAAAAATTATGGTATATAAAGGAGCAAAATTTACCCACGTTTTTAGTCAACATCCTAGTTCAGAATTTCCACTAACAACCACGTGTTATCAATGTGTAAGATTGTTATCTGAGACCATGTTTTTGATTGATTGTGTTTCAGGGCCAGTTTTGTGATTACTGCAATGCTGCTGATCCCAGCAAAGCTCACCCCATAACCAATGCCATTGATGGCACTGAAAGCTGGTGGCAAAGTCCTCCTCTTTCCGTGGGCTTGAAGTACAACGAAGTCAATGTCACCTTAGATCTGGGGCAGGTGAGTGCCTGAGCTATGGGGTGAGCTGTGATCATTTCTTGCATTTGTGCATATGCTTTGCAGTTGGGAGAGATGTTTGAGTTGGTGATTTTTACTTCCTGACATCGCTTCCAGCTTTTTTGTCTGGTTTATGTTCTGTATTATTTTACCAAATTTTCTGTATACTGTATAAAGTGATTGTTTTCCTTTAAGTATTTTGATGGTGGAGGTTCTTACCACTGGGATCATACAGATGTAGTGATGGTGTACTGTCTTTCACAGACGCTGTAACTCATGTATTTGAAGTGGCATGGGAGGACCTCTCAGTTGAAACTCAAACTACCTTCCGTTTAATATTCCCCTTTTCCCTGTGCTTAGAGAGAGAGAGGCTTCATGATCTCTGTGCATGCATGCATTTTGAGAATAATGTTTGGAATCTGCTTTTGCCTCAGGGGTCCTTCTGGTTTCTCTGTCATCCAGCAAGATCTTCAAGATAGACAGAAGAATACTGATAAGGTGGTCTAAAAGGGAAGGGACAGCAAAACCAGTGTAATATGAATTAGTAATGAGACAGTAACAAGAACACCCATATTTCCCCTGCAAGTGATAGGCAAGTAGCTAAGAGTGAAGCCTCTGTATCTGTTTTTTAAGCCACAGGAATGGATTCTCAGCTGCCATAATTGGGTGCTGATCCAGTGAAGTTAGTTACACTGTGCAAGTTCACACAATATGAAAACACATGTTTATAAATATATGTGTGGGCCTGCAAAATATATGTATCCACATGCATATGTATTTTGGACTGTAGTAGTTGTTTATTGACTGATTATATAGGACAGGATTTTTTGAGCAGACTTTCAGTTTAGTTAACAGCGAGGTGGGGGATAACTAAGAAAGTATTTCTCTGTGAGACCTAACTGCCATTTTGCTGGGGATTCAGGTATAACTTATTTTACATCTTGTCTTACATGGTGTTCTAATACTCTTGTTCCTCCCATGGGTGGAATGGTTCTCATTCTGAGGATATCCTCAGTCAGTGTTTCTGTATCCAGTAGAGCTGCAATGCAGAAAGGCCATACTAAGCTTATTTTCCTGCTGTGCATTTTTTACCTTCCTTGGAGGACTCTGAGAAACTTCTTTCCTTGAGAGGAGGGATATGAGCTAAGTGTCTTCTTTTCATGGAACTCCTTGGACACCAGCTAAGATTTGTGCTAAGATTTCTGTGGTTGTTAAAGTATTTCTTAGAGTGAGGTTGCGTGTTTCTCATTACTCTGGTACTACTTGGAAAGATGACTCTGAATCCCCTTTCTTGAAAATGAAGGTAATCAAAGGCAAAGGTGAAAATTACTCCATGTCCTGTGATCAGGAATGAATCACTTTAGCTGCCGGATAGATGCGGTTTGGTAAGAGTCATGAGATTTTTTTTTTCTCCCCACTTCACAGACTTTCATCATTTAACTGCTTTTATCCTGAGGTTAAACTTTTACCTTAGGATTTGTTTAAACTTGAGATTCACTTTTGACATTTTGCTTAGTATTTTCACTCCCAAATTTATACAGTAGCACACAGTACTACTAATAATGAAGAACATTAAGTACTGTCACAGAGTCACAGAGTAAGTCTACTCAAGTGAACAGGTAAGCACTGAGACCCCAATTCACCTTATCTTATTTCCTGGTCCTAAAAATTAAGAGCTTGGTGTGTCTTGATGATGCAGACTTTCTTAGTAATGGACAGAGACAATTTTTCAGAGTGCAATTCCCCCTCAACTGAGCTGAGATGAAAGTTTTGGGTTTTAAGGAAAAATAAATCTTAGATGTGTATCTAAATACAGAACCACATACTGTAATATTGAAAAGATAACAGGAATGCATTTTTCCTCACTAATTATCTGTCCTTTTTGTTTGTTTTTTGTTTTGTTTGGTTTTGTTTCTTTTTAATACAAGTTACTTTTTTCTGCAAACAAAAAATGGAAAAGTTTTTTGGTGCACAGAACATGACAAACATGTACAAATGCGTGCAGGGAAGCAATGACTGAGTGTAAGCTGGTCATCAAGTATCCACAATTAGAGGAAGCAGGACATGGTGTGAAGTAAAAAGCTTTTATTTTCTGCATTCCTGCCATTGTATCTTTATGATTGAGAGCAGAGTCCCAACGGAGCCTCCTACCATGATCTCACGACAATATTAAATTGGAGGGCTGCACCATGATGGAAGTTTTAGTGCTCACTACAGTGAAGTTGGAACAGAACACCCACCTGGTGCTGCTTCTGTTTCTCAAGGGCTTGGGTGATTTTGAAAGTCAAAATGCCCTCAGGCTGTTAAATCTGTTTGCAAGAAGAATGCTCATTTTGCTGTACTTCATAATATGAGAAAAAGCAAAAACGTGAAAGCAAAACCCCTGCTTTACTTCCCTTTCTGACTTTCTGTACTATAGTTACATTTCTAATCAATCACAGTCCTTCCGAATAACAATTATAATGTTGATCCCTGAGGCACTCTATCCATTCTGTTAACATACCTGCTTACACTGTGGCTATTCCTGACTTGTTTGAAATATTTGGATCAAATGAAATCTCAGTTATTCCTCTAATTGGTTATGTTTTTCCCAATGTAGTTTTTAACTGCTTTTAAACTTCTGAATCCAGTATGTCTGACTGAATTTCATTGCCCTTCCCCTGACTCTTTGGGTTGCCCAATTTCAACAGGTGTGTCCTCATCTTTGGCTTGCTTAGTGCTCAGCAGATATTACAGTAACACTGCCCCAGGTATTTTCCTGAATTCTCTCTTCAGAAGAAATGAAAGTTCAGGATAGCATGATAGTGTATGATGAAAAAGCAATGTCCAACTACAAAAATGAGTTCAAAGAAGTATAGCCCATATATTTTATTGTTGCTTTTAGTCACAAATATTTTTTTTATTTTAGCTGTCCATTTTGGCAATAATATAGTGCTGAAAGATTCATGCTCAGTGAAGTCTTGAGCACAAATATGTTGAATAGATTTTATGTAGCGATACTATTAGTCACACAGTGGAATGCAATGTCCAAATTAGTACTTTTATTAGGGATGGAGGGCAACTCAACCATAAAGTTAAGCTAAGTGGTGTGGCCTGTGGAGGACTTTATGCTTTAATGTTTTCTACCAGTTAAAGCATATAAACATTTTGTAAGTAGCATCACAGTTTGTCAAATCTTCTGAGTTGCTTTTATGTGGTAGAGGGCTAACTTTTATATTTGGTAGCAATCCTTTGATTTACAAACAATATTTGTTGCTTGGAATATTATTCAGCTTTGGCTAAATTGTTGGGAACTGAAACAAATTGTTCTTAACTTAAAAAAGACTGACATGGTAACTTAAAATGTTTCTGAAGTTACAGTTAATTTAAGTGTCATTCTGTAAAATACGGTGCCTGTGCTCACTTCTTCACCACTCTCAAGGTGGTGGGAGATTTATCACAAACTGCATTGAATTGTGCTCCCAAAAATAGTCATTGCACTCATTGTGCTTGCTTTTGAATACTTTGTATTGTTGCTGACCCTGAAATCAGACCCAGCTCTAGGCTGAAGTTGCATAACCGCTATAATAACACTGGAAAGTCCTACAGATTAGGGCATGAGAACCAATGCACAAGGCTTCTGCAATGCTACAGAGCTGTGCCTCAATGACACAAAGCCCTTCCTCTGGAACCCCTTCACAGCTCTGAATCCACAGCAGCACCTAGCCCACCTCTGCTGTCTTGGTTCACAGTGGGGAGAAAAGGGACTTTTAAGCCTGGGGAAGGTGCAATACTATCCCTACAGTACCCAAAAATGGGGATGCTAGCAGCACAAAAGTGTTCCTTTGTATTACAGAACTCTGGTTCTGAGTATTTCACTTTGTGCAGGAAGCTGATTTGGGATCGTGCTGGAAAGAGTATGCTTTGAAGTTAGTTGTGATTTTTGGCTCATACTACAGGAAGGTGCATCTAGTTGTGAACTCTAGAGTAACACAACTTCATCTGATGAAGTAACATCTGTCTGATAGAATCTTCTAAAAGTTGGATCACGTAATACGTTTCATTTATTCCTAGGTCATACTACAAGCAACTCATTCAGAGTTGAGCTACCAGCCTGAATAAGGCAAATACCTTAAAATACATTCTTTCTTGCTCATTTGTTTTCCTATAAGTTGTAGTCAAGGTGTTGTGGTTTTTTTAAAGCTTTAATTAAAGACCTTTTCAATGGCTCAGCATTTTTTTCTTGTGTTTGCATTAGTTGCACGTTGTTGGTTTTAGAATGCATTTTTTATAATAATTTGATACTATTCTGAAAATGTACTGGAGAAAACCTCACAAGTCTTGTTTTCCTTTCCTTTCTGACTCTGTCTTCCTTTGGCTCTTCTTCAGCATCCCTTTAGGAAGGTCGTGGTTCCCACTCACTGATCTCACTTCCCTCCCTTCATGTCTGTACTTCTACTTCCCCCTTCTTCCTTTCCATGCTCATTCCTACATGTAACTTTAATTTTGTGATATGTTGTTCTAAATACCTCAGTTTTAACCCAGTGTAGTAAAAGCAGAACCTCTGCTGGTTGTCTCTAATCCTTTGCATTTCCTTGGATTTCCTCCCGGTGTTGACAGTCCTACTGTGTTCCTTATACTTTGGACTGCAGCCCTCGTAAGGAGACATTTTTCTTCTGGACAACTGGGGGCTGAATAGTACAAATCTTTTCCCATATCAATAGCTTCAGTGTTCTGTGAAGATGTAGGCCATATGTAAGAAATAATTATGAAGCATTGAGTTGGTCTTTGTCCAAATCCTAATGGAAAAATGGCTGCATAAAAAATTTCAGGAAAACAACCGAGACTCATTGATGTAGCAGCCTGCAGCCTTGGCAAAAAGACCAAAGGCTGGTTGAATGTGGAGAAAGGACTACCATTTTGTCTCTGGATGCAGTTGTTCCTTCTAGAGTACTGCCCATGCTAAATAGGGACAGCTTCTCCCTTCTGGTCCTTCCATCATCTGGGTCAGAGCAAAGATCTCCAGATGTATCTGTGAGACCCTTTCAGAGGCACTGACTTACCTAACTAAAGACATTTTTCAGCATCAGTGCCTGGTTAAAGGGAAGTGTGGCGTGAATGCAGCGTGGCCAGGGATAACTGAACAACATTGGAAATCCTGTGCTTATTCCTGGCTTCTTCACCTCAGACTAGGAAGCTGGAACAGAAGGAATGACTTCAGCATGCTGTGCAGTGGGAACCTCTGCAGGCACTGTTACTGTTTGTGTAGTGTAGTCATTGCTGTGTACAAGTGCACTCAGTTAAGCTGGATGGAGCACACTCAGGAGGTCTGATGCCTCTCAGGTACTACCCACACACGATTTTCTCTGCACCTCTGCCACAGGTATTTTTCCACATACCCAGAAGAGTAGCTGGCAACTCCAGAAATGCTGGCCCACCTCTCTCTCCAGTTGGCATTTTTTTGTATTGTTTATGTTACAAAATACATGGTTGGGAATTGATGAATACTGACTGTCAGGAGTGCTTTATACAGTACCTGGATCTGCCAGGGTGCCACAAGTCCTACTGAGATGTTTGAATGAAAGGACTGCTTCCCTCTTGCAGCATCAAGAAATCAAAGCCTTTAATTTTAGCCAGAGTTTGCAGGATTTTTATTTCATTTGAACAGATTGATGCTTTTGTGGCTTGGGCTCTGAGAGGAAACAATGCTCAAGACCTTTTGGCTTCATTACACCAGGAAACCAGTGGGCATGCACAAGCCAGGCCTATGCAGTCAGTGGCACTAAGGTGTGTTCTGGAGCAGATGCTGAGCACAGTTCACACTCCTTGAATCCCTCTCCTACACCAGCCTCCCTTTGAAAAGTTTAATTTTTGTACTGAGTCATATTGGATTTCTGTCTCTTCTGAGCAATCTGCAACACCAACCACATTCTTCAAGATAATGAAAGAAACCTACAATGACAACCATACCGTGTTGAGGGACGTTTTGGTGGTGCAGCTGTATCTGCCAATAACAGTCTGAGGAAATTTCACCCTGTTGGAAATAGATTCAAATTAAATGAAGAAAGATTGCTGTGGTATCTTTTTGAATACATCTAAAGATCTACACAATGCCTCAGATAGATGGTCTACCTGGATTTAGTTGGATTCTTGCTACTGCCACATTCCAGGACTTTTTATTCTTCATGAGCCAAAAAGGAAGAACAATCTTTTCCTACAGAAGCAACACACACAACATCATGATTGTTTGGAACATAGTGTGGTTTTTTTCTTTTGTGCTAGTTTATGTCCGGCACTCATCTAACAAGTCATTTCAGTGTTTTAGTATTCTGGTTTGAGTTTATGGTGTCAGGAATGGAGGAAAATATGCTATATCTTTATATATTCATGTCTAACTTTTATCCATTTTTAATGCTTTCTAGGATTAAAAAAAAATCTTGGAAATTTCTCTTTGTAAGTAGTTGTTTAAACTTTTAAGGAGAAAATAGAGAAAACATTTTGAACTAATATTATTGAGAATTTTAGCATTCTCTTGAAAATGCAGTGGGTAATAGGAAGTTTTCTTTCTGTTGGTTTAAAGTAAGTACTGTGCATGCTGTTAGAGATCATGAATATTGTATCAATAATGGTACAATGGTAGCTCTCAAACAATTTAAATGAACTCTTTTAATATCATCCTAAGGTCACCTGAAAGAGTTTTTATAGAAATCTCTCTCTTTATAATGTAATATTGTTAATGCATGATCCTGAATTTTAATTTTCATTCTCAGATAAGGAGGGCATTTTTTTCATTCTACTTGATGATTTTAAAAAACTTTTTTGGGTTTTTGTGATTCTTTAAGGCCATCGGCTGCTAGAACATTTTAAATCTGAACAAACCTGAGTGAACAAAAAAAAGCCACATCAATGTGGAATTGCTTAAATGCCAACTGTTGATAATCCATCAGGTCTGACCTATGGTTCTGGAATACAGCAGGATATGATGTTTGACTCTTACAGTAGTACATCCTCTTTTAAGCATGCATTTCCAGAGTGCACTGTTTCCATTACTGGAAATCAAATGCCGTTTCCATTTTAAATTCAGTTCTTTATTCATATAAGAAAATGGTCAGAATTTTGTTTAAGTCATATTTCGGGGATTTTTTGTGAAAAATTTTTGCTGTTATATAATTATACCAAAATGCTGACCTACATTCCTTTTGAGAGATTGTTGTTTTTCATGAAACAAATTTGGCTTAAAAGCAACCAAATAAACATTTTTTTTCAAAAATTAAGGCATTTTCTTTTTTTTTCCTCAGAACTAAATGGCTGAAGGAAAACATTGCTTTGAGTTTAGTCTGCCTTTTTTTCAGGGTAGGTCTTAGGTCAGGATCAGGATTTAAAGTATTGAAATGCCAGCTTAGAATATGTTATTAAAATTGGCTTTGATGGTTGCTTTTCTAAGTTTTATGTTAAAAAGGTTACTCTTTTATCTTCAGATGGGATTTATTTGCTAAGCCAAGGTTTATTTTTCTTCTGTTATTCTCTCATCAGATCTGGAGAGAGACCATTCATCAACTTGGTCAGTATTTAATCTTAGTGGAAGTTTAGATGTTCAAGTCTACATCCTTCTACATCCTTGATCCAGGCCAAAACCAAGTCATAGGCACTCATGTGAAGTCAGAAACAGGACAGACAATAGGCGTGGTGACTATGTTTTGGTGATATGTTGTCATTAACTGACACCAATTTAATTTTTATCAGACCTGTCCCTTTTCCCTTTCTGAATGTGCCTGTACAGACCTGAGCAGTGTTTCAAACTCAGAGATGGAAGGAGAGCATCATGCAAATACAAGGTTTTCACATACAACAGAACTGTGAAGTTGCCATACTTCTTTTTTTCCTTCCATTTGTTATTTTCATGGAAATATGCAAGGAGTGGTGCTGGGTGGCAGTTCTTTAAGCATTGGCTGACTTGCAGACTTCCTGATGTAATGCGCATTTTGAAGAGTAGGTATAATAAGGTCACTGTTGTAAACGCTCCACAATGTGACTACAAGCAGTGGAGCCCTGGAAAGGCAGGACATTGTCTATATGCTTCCTTTATTTCCTCTTGAGCTTCTTAAACCACTTGTCTTGGTTAAATCTGTATCAGTCAGTGTTAACGGAGTGATAACAGAGTGTTATCAGCACTTGCTAACGTGCTTGTCAAGATGGGACTCCCAAGGATCTTAAGACATAGGGGAAGAAAGACAATGTATTAATGTTGCCTGCCAGTGCAAACCTGGTTTTAACAGGCAAATGCCCCTTGAGAAATTCAGCTGACCAAAAGTGAGAATATGAAGCACTTTTTTTTTTTAGGAGTTTCAGGACTATTATGCTTTCCTAGAATAATACTAATCTTTGCACTGAGTAGCCGTACCAGATGACATGTAATGTCTGTATGGCTGATATCTCTACTCTGAAACTTGACAGTGAAGTAGCAGAAGTTACTCAGACAAAGACTATCAAACTCAGTAAGAGCATATCTTGCCACTGTCCCCAAAGTATTCACCTATTTCTGACAATGGCTAAATTCAGGCTTTCCATCAGCATTTTGAGGGCATTACTCCACCCGTGCAGTCATAGGTCTGGGTTTTGTCATGGCTATGTCAACAGAATGGCTGCCACTTACTCTGCTCAGTGTTGTCTAGTAAGTAATTTTTCCTATGGAGATAATGTCTGTTTGCTAATTTAATGTCTCCGGAGGTAAAGCTGGTGCTTTTCAGGCTGTGTTAAATAGCAGGTTAAATTTCAGCACTAACAGAAAAGTTGGGTTTTTTCCTCCTGGTTCTCTCTGCACTGATATAAGTCAGCCTCATTCAGCAAAGCAAAAGTTTCTGAAATAGGTTGCAAGGTGCAATACCTGCTGCAGTGATGCCTTGGTGTGTGTGTAGAACAGGGGCTTGCCCTGGAAAGTAGTTGTACATACTACGTAAATGAACGCACAACAAAAAATTTTTTTTCTTCTGAGATGTGAGTTATTATCATGAGAACATGCTCCATGAAGTGCCTGAATTCCTTCCATTTCTTCTTGAGGTTTTACTTTCTACTGTGAATACAGTATACAGGTGTTCAGAAGCTGATGTCTGAAATAGATGTGTGAGCATGGAGGCTGCATGTAGCTATGGAATTGTCATGTACAGAGCTGGTTAGGGACAAGTATTTCCAGGTATCTGTTTCACTGCATTATTCACCATTTGCATCTGCCTCTTGGTGGTCCCAGTTGGTGTGACAGCTATTGAATTGTTCCTGGCTGACAGCTGAATGGGCCAGGCATGCCAAAAGATGCTGTTCCTAGTTCATGGTTGAGGGCTTGTATGCACTTGTGGTTTGGAGTCTAATAAACTTTGCAAAGTATTAGCTTCAGGGTTATGACATTTATGAGGTATGAGCAAAGATAAACTGCTTGGGTGTATTTGATGTGGGGGCTCTGGCAGCAGTTACTTGACAAACTGCTGACTGCAGTCTCCCCCATCAAAGTGAGAATCTCCTGCCAGCAGATGATTCTCAGTTGAGGTTGTTGAGGGGGAAATTCCAGTGCAGCTTCACTTTAATATTGAGTGTACCTCAATATTGGTTCACTTTTATTGACAGCTCCATCCATGTAATGGTTTAATTTTTAAATGGCCGTTAGAATCAATCTGTGTTTAGCTTTTTGTGTAAAGGTAATTTTTATTGATGTCCTGATTTTTAGACAGACTGGGGGCTACCCCAAGATGCTTACAGTAAGACTTCCTGTCTTCTAAGACCCATTTCTTCTCTAGTGTTTGGGGGCCCTCTGTGTGATACACAATGAGCACCTAAAGAAGCCAGATGAAACTCTTGGCCTTGGGAATCTTGAGCTGATGGAGCTCTTTGAGCTATTTCAGACCCTGAATGAGCTACCAGCTACAAAAATCTCTCCTGTGCTATTTGATCCCCACAAACTCTGGGGTGGCTTGCTTCCATTACTTGGAAGGTCTGTCAAGTAGCAAATTCATCTGGAAATAATCTCAAAATGAGAGAGTGGGTGGCTGGGATTATTATCAACTACGGGAGTCCCAGTGTAAAGGGTATTTGCATTTTCTCTTCCATGATTTTGATTTGCCTTAGCTGCAAGCGCAATTATGTGATTGGAATGCATCACAAATATACCAGGGTGCTGCAAAAGCAGCTTAGTTGAGTGATAAAACTTTTCCAGTTTGAGTACTGTACCCTTAACACACCCGAGCAATCAGTTAGCTGCACAAGAGACCTGTTCTGCAATGTGGGAGATGGCATTTAACACAGTCCTCTTGCAGATGTCTTAATCTTCTTGAGCACATTCCCAGGTGAAGCAGCCAGCTGAGAATCTGGCCTCTGATTTTAGTGGGAATGAAACTGCAGAGAATAAGCTTCTCCCTGTGCACTAAAGAAAAAGTGTTTATTTGCATTAGTTTTATTATTGCTGTGCTTTGATGGAGTTCAAAAAAAGCTCCTGACAAGATCTATGTATATTCTGTTACCAGCTCTTCCATGTTGCCTATATCCTTATCAAGTTTGCAAATTCTCCTCGTCCAGATCTCTGGGTCTTGGAAAGATCAGTGGACTTTGGAAAAACTTACACTCCCTGGCAATATTTTGCTTGTAAGTATCAATCCTTGAGTCACTGGTCTTTTAGGGACGGGTTTCTTTAATAATTTCCTCAGTAGCAGCAAAATCAACCCATACCTCTGCTGAAGATTTCACCTGCAGAGAAGACAGTGAATATTAAATATGTTTATCTTTTCTTATTTAGCCACAAAAAAATAGTGGTAGGAATGTATGGGTATGGTATTTTGAAAGTGTAACTCAGCACATTAATATTTTTCACTTTTTTAGAAATTTCTGATTTGTTTTGTTTCTCTTGTTTTTTTTGAATCTCAGAACTTCGGTGTCCTTCATCCCTTGGGACCCTGGAGTTTCTTGCAAAAAATCCAAGTGAAATACAAATGCAAAATCTTGGAGTAGCTACATAGCTTTTTTTTTCTGGTGATGGTATGAGAAATACTGTGCCATGTCTTGTCAGGCACCACTGAATTGCTTAGGAAGAGAGATTATTGTTTTGAGGAATGTCTGTTGCTCTGTGCTGAGTGACACAATCACTGTTATTACTCTGTTATTGGGAGAATTTACCTGAAAGCACTGGGGATACCTTTCTGCTAATTTAAATTAGAACAATAGGGCCTATTTTATATAAAATTAATTTTGTTCTTACTTGATTAGACTCGAGAGCAGATTGCTTGGAGCGCTTTGGAAAGGAAGCAAATCTTCCCGTGAGGAGGGACAGCGATGTCCTGTGCACCACTGAGTACTCTCGCATTCTGCCTCTTGAAAATGGAGAGGTAGGTGCTTTCAGGAAAGCATGGGTGATGCTGGAAGCAAGCATCACTGGTTTCAGAAGTTTGTTGGAAGTAATGTTTTAGCTATGACTGCTTGAATCTCCATCAGTAAGTCTATAACCTAAACCTCAGTGAAATTTTGGGAGTGTGACCTGACTCCTAATTTTCACCATTCCCTATGGGGGCAGGGGCTGCTCAGGGAAACCTGTGTTGATATTTATCATAATTTGTGTACCTCACTATAGCCATGTGCATTTGAAGGTGTTGACTGCATTTTCTGAGTTCTTCCAATGTGCATGGCAAAACTTGGTACACCAGAATTGCTCACGTGAGTAAAGGCTGTAGAAACAGAACTATTTACCATTCAAGAAATAGTAGCTGTTAAACATTTTTAAAAAATGTTTATATATATATATATATGTGAAAGCTACATGTTTATAATATAATAAAAGTATTTGGAAAATATTGCTTTGATTTTAGCCATTGTTCCTTGCTAGGCAGAGCTATGACTTGTATTCATGTATTACTTGAATGAATGTTAAACTCCTGGATGTGCTGATGGCTCCTCCTGGCATTCTGCTCTTATGCCTGATGTTGTTAGAATCCAGATCTGAACTCCACAAGAGTTATTCAGAGTTTTGAGCAGATGGATCTAGGGTTTCATATTAAAATAGGATTTATTTGTTGAAATATCTGTAAAATTTTCGTAATCAGATACTGTAAAGAATAATTTCCACAGAAGAACACTGCTGGTGCCAGTCCCTATTACATGCTCTATGATTTTTATTGAAGGAATTGTGCTGCAATTGGAACAATCATCATACCCTTGTTATGTGCTTCAGAATATAGGAGCCCTTTGAAAATAGAAATCTGTTATCTGGATGGTTATAAAAAATTCAAGTCTTTTACTGAGCTCTGTACATACAAGCCAGGTTTTTCATTCAGTAGAGATTCATGATTGCTAAGCTGCTGGCGGCTGTTTCTTTAAAGAATAAAAAAAGTATAAAGTATTGGATCCCT
This sequence comes from Fringilla coelebs, assembly GCF_963513975.1. Taxonomy (NCBI): domain Eukaryota; kingdom Metazoa; phylum Chordata; class Aves; order Passeriformes; family Fringillidae; genus Fringilla; species Fringilla coelebs. The sequence goes on along the minus strand of NC_140028.1, from coordinate 47,928,199 downwards.
TGTTTTGGAAGTGAGAGAAATCTGCTTTCATGTGAGGGGATTTTCTAAAGCAACACTGTGTACTTTCTTCCAGAAGACCATTAATATGCTCGCAGGCACTGGACCTGCTAACAATAATATTTTCCAGGAATGTTTATGCCTTGACCCAAAAATAAATGTGCTTTGGGAAAGAGCCAAAATCTGATGTTTTTAATCAGGGTAAACTTCCATTGACACTGTCAACTGTTCAAGCAACTACTTGCAACTATTCCTATTGTTTTTTTCCTATTAAAAATGTACTTTTTGCATGCTATACCTGCTGTTTTCAAAACACATAGAGGTACTTATCTTTTTTTCTGATTTGTTATATGGATAATAAGAATACAGTAGGCTCCAATGCTAACAACACTAATTTTCCCAATATCCTGACTTCAGTATGAAATGCCTAATTGTTACTGCAAATATGTTCAGAAAGAATAATAAGTTATTGGATTCTTTTATTGATTCTGCTTTATGCTGCTCTTGGCACTTGATGTATTTTAATGAGAGTGTGCTTACTTCTTTGTTAGATTGTAGTATCTTTGGTAAATGGCCGCCCAGGAGCAAAGAACTTCACTTATTCCCCTGGTCTTCAAGAATTCACAAAGGCAACAAACATCCGCCTCCGTTTTCTCAGAACTAATACTCTGCTTGGACACTTGATATCCAAAGCTCAGCGGGACCCCACTGTAACTCGCAGAGTAAGTACTGTTGTCACTGAGGTGTAAATACCCAACAATCATACCCAGCATGCTAGGGACCAAAAAATGGTCCAAATGTTTTAAGTTTGCAACATCCTGACAATGAAATTTGCATTGACCCACCTTGAAATCCCCATATTTTTCTCCAGGTTGTTTGAGACAAGAAGGTAACTGGGCCAGCATGGATTTATGGAGGGGCAGTAATGATTAGTGATTTTGTAACAGACGATTTTCATTCCCTGCTTTGCAATATGGAAGGAAGCTGGGTACATCATGGGAGCTATGAAGAGCCAAAGCAAAATTATTCTAAACTATCTTATGCAGAACTGAGGAGCAAAATCTCTTCAACTTTATTTGGCACTACATTCTGATATTTATTCACAAAAGGTTTTCAGAAAACAGTACTTGAGTTTACGAAGGAGCAGAAATCAAAGGCCGTACTTGAAAGTTGCTCTCTTTCCACAAATCATTTGAGATGCCTAGGTGTTTTCAGTGCATTTTGGGCTATCCAAGAGATTGAAGGCCAGAGTTCCACTCCCATTCAGTGGGTAAATATAAGGAAATACAGGGAACGCCACACAGAAATTCATATACTCACAGAGATTTCAGACTTCATATTGTATTGCTATTTTTAACCTTTTCATTTAAAATGAAGATTCGGTAACAATTGGAGGAAACCCTGGGGTGAGGCACCACACAAATGTCTGCACTGAAAAACATAAAGCTATTCCAGTTATTTGACAGCACTCCCATTAAGTGTCCTTGCTGCCTTAAGTAGGTTTTAAGACATTGCTCACAGGCAGAGGTAAATGCAGAATGCAGTTTACTTGGCAAGCAGCACAGCTTTAGTGTGAGGAACTTCTGGAGTTATCCTGGCCATGGGTTGTAGGATAGATGAATGAAATCTCAAGTGTTTTATTAAATTCCTAAAGGAGAGTAAAAATTTTTGATGTAGAGACCTTCTAAATCCAGCGAACATGGTGTTGATGGTTCTGACACAAATCAAGCAAGGAAAGATCTATACATACTTCTTGTGCTTGTTCCACAGTATTACTACAGTATAAAGGACATCAGTATTGGTGGTCGATGTGTTTGCCACGGCCATGCTGAAGTCTGTAATCCGAAGAGTGCTGAAAACCAATACCAGTGAGTAAATGGAGCCTGACATTTATCTGAGAAAAACAATACATGAGTGCTTTCAAATGACCTTTTACTATTAAAGAATTACGTCGTTTTACAGGGATTTTTTTCTTTAAATTTAAAAAAAAAAATAGAACCTGCTAATGATTGGCAAGAAAACATGTCAAGAGTGACTGTATGTGAAAGATAATAGTAGAAAATATTTAGGTTTTTTTTAGGTTAGGTTTTTCATTTTAATTGAAATACAAGTTCCGCAGATTGAATAATTGCTTAGAAACCCAAAGTTCTTTGAGTTGAACATCGCCTTATGATGATGATGTCATCAGACATGAGTTGATAGCACCGTCTTGCATCAGGAATTAGAAGTCCAACTCAGGAACAAAATTGTGGGGGATAGAATGTAAGAGAATAGAGATAGTGCTGAAGGCAATCGCACCCCTGAGGAGTTGTAGCTATACTGATTACCAAGGGTTAGGAACAGGCCTGCCCTTAATAGGCCACAGCTGTGTCCGATTAGGATGAATGCTAAAAAGGAGTGGGTTAGGTAGTTGAGAAGGGAGCTGGAGTTTGTTGGCTGTGCTGTGAGGAGGTGCCAATGAGAAATCACCAAGAAAGTATGAAAGTTTTACAATAAGATAACACACAATCAGTCAACTTCATGGAGATATTGAGCACTATAACTGAGCTCATGCAGCATCCAATGGCTTTAGATCATTACTGTAAAAACATAAAATCAAACTGAAGGAAGTATTCCCTTTCCCTGTCAAGTTTGTGACCTCTATGTTGATTTCACAAGGAGTTAGATCAGGCTTCTTGGCTTTCCCTCATGCAGGGAAATAACTATGAATAAGTGCCTGTCTCAAATATATTTTAAAAACCTGCTCTAAACCAGCTGTTGTTCTTATCCATGATGCTATTAAAACAAACTTTTATCAGGAGGATGCAATATTTTCAGTTATGTTTTAATGAGGAATAAGTGGGGGAGATGGTTGCCTCCATGTGTCTGTGCTACAGAAAAATATGTAAGGTGAGAAATCTATCCAAATAGGATGATTATACTGGAAAGTTCTATTGCCCTTGTGTTATTAGACTTCATACATAAGAGAAGAACGTTGTGAAAGGCCTCCTGAGTCCCAAGGCCTTTGTTCCTCCTGGTATTCAGTTACTATGCAGGATGGTAAGACCTAGCTCATGATTAGACCCTGCCCGTTAAGTAGGCTATTCAGCTAAATAAATCAATAGTGTGCACTGTCTTAAAAAATACAAGATCAAGTTATAATCTTGGTTTTCGAAAAACACTGATAATATTACTGTAAACAAAGCATAATGGAAAAATTATGAAAGCATGCATTTAAAGGCGGTAAAAATTTTGATTACTGTAGGCCAACAAGCTTTAACCTTAGAGTGAAGTTAAAACAAGATGCATTCTAAACTATTGTATATCAGCTTGATTTAATAATCTACAATAGTTTCATAATCTAGTCTGTGGAAACCAATTATATACATTTTCTATAAGTAATGTGTTCTAATAAACTCATAATCACATGATTAAAGTAATCAATATTGAAGAATTGTAGGAAAGTTCCAAAACATTCTGGTCTTACTGATTGACTTATCTACATGTGAGGTTTATGTCCTGTCTTTTTCATACTATATGTGAGTCTTGGACTGCAGTAAAATGAAGAAAAAAACAATTATTTTTTATTTAAAAACTTAAGAGAAATTTTAAGCCCAGCTTCATTAAGAGGCTTTTATTTCTGTAGGTTTCAGTGTGAATGTCAGCATAACACTTGTGGGGAAACCTGTAATCACTGCTGCCCTGGGTATAATCAGAAACAGTGGCAACCTGCAACAGCTGGGAGCACAAACATATGTGAACGTGAGTAGCCAAAAAGATGGTGGGTTAAAAGAGATACTGACAAGAGGGTGGGAATTAGCTGTAGCACACATGTTCATGGAACATAACCAAAGTGCTTTAACACTTTTTTTTTTCCCTGGATAGAGAAAATGCTCTCCATACAAGAATAAAGAATCAAAAATGCAGTGAATATTATGTTCTTCTTTCTTATTAAACAGTGGAAGTAATAATTTGTGTGAGACTATGACATGAGAAGAGTAGAAGACTTTTGTAGAGCATTGAGTCAACATTTCTCCCCAGTCATAACTGTATGCTGACAGACTGGGGTCTCCAAGCAGAGCAGAGACAGTAGGCACCTTGTACAGCTCCAAAATGTTCCTTTCCATCACTTGGCCTCTTGGTGCTTGGATTGCAGAGACGTTTCTTGAGGCTGCCGCTGCTTGTGGGTGCTTGAGCTGCCTTCCCTCCTAGGCTGAGAGCTGCCCCTCACTGGCTGTGTGCCAGTGGCACAAAGGTGTTTGTGGTGGGGAATCCTGGCGATTCCACACTTGTGCCTCTTCCCTTCCTTGTGTTTGGGCGTTTGGAGGACATTAGCCCTACAGACTGAGTAGTCAAGCTGGAGAAGCCCGTTCATTTGCCTTTCTCCCTCTTTCCCTGTGTTTCATTCTTAAAGAAAGTAGCAGCACGGACCCTCTTTTGGTGATGGGTTTCTACTGTCACACGTGGGTGTTTTGCATCCCCCGGGTAGAAAGCAGGTGGGATGGTGCAGAGCATTGCAATCTCTGTGCACAGCCATTTCCTTTGTGTCTGGCCTGATCTATTTTTCTCATCTGCCTTTCCTGAGAGTAGCATAGCCAGTGGGTACAAGCTCTTTAACAGGAGAACCTTATTCGAAAGCCAGAGATGTACCTATATAATTACTTAGAGGAATAAAGAGATGACTTATTTAATTAAAACTGCAGTACTAAGACTTAGGAGGGGGAAAGGAGGTTTTGTGTGATTAAAATGTTTGATAGGAGGTAGGCATGTTGGGACACAGTTTTTGAACAATATTTGAAACCTCATTCAAGTCCCCCTCTTTAAAAGGAAAACTTTTTTGCCAGAAAAGAGACAGACAAAGAGCATAAATAACATCATGGTTTTTGAAGAATGGTGTATAGCAGATCATCTACAAGATTCTGAGCCAAAACCACTTCATTTTTAACTATCTCTGAAAAAAATCCTTTCTAGTATAGATTGCTCCTAGCAGTTTGAGGTGATTTGTTGAGAGCATTTGCCAGGTGCAGGCCTCTTTAGCTGGCAGCCAGTAGTGAAGGAATTAAAACAACTTTATTCAGCTTTCCAGAAGTTCCTTGAGAGAAACTGATTAAAAGAAGTTGGTGAAGCTTGTAGGGATCAGCCCAACATTTTGCTGTGAGCTTCCCGGTATGTATGGATCAGCAAATGGCCCAAAGTGCTGGAAAGGTGCTTGATGAGGTAGAAGGGATTTCTATTCCCCTATAAGTGAAAGTGCTGTTGCTGCAATCAGAGCAAATTTCCCATTGCTGTTAGAAGACGTAGCTGAGCTGTAGTTCACGGGTGGTTTGTCCCTAGAGGCAGGGGAGGTTTTATTTACATTGTAATTATACATACGTATATATAATATTCTCCTTTCTTCCTTTTCTGACTTAATATCTTGAGCCAGCATCTCATTTGTGTAATGTTTTATTTTCTTGAAGAATTTTATGAGTAAGAAAACCCAGAGATCTTCATAGGCTGTTACATCCTGGCTAGGGAACCCAGTCTTGAACCCTATCCAGTTCTTGTCAGCAGACCATAGGGGAGCCTGATGGCAGGGTACCTCCTCAGCTTTGTGGTTGGTAATTTCTAGGAAAAGCCTTCCTTATCCACAGCTCTTCAGATAAAAAGGCATAGGGAGAATGCAAAAAATGATCCAGTTTCTCTTGTCTCTGTGATTATGTAGCAAGACAGAGAAAATCCATTGTCCCTGAGTTATGCTCCCAGTGGTGCCAGGCACTTGGAGTAGAGTTTGGAAGGATTTCCTCCCATATGCTTCCCTTATCCTGAAGAAGGGGCAGAGCCCTTAGCTTCTGTAACCCATTGTCTTCCAGGGTATTTTGTCCCCTGGTCCAGATGAAGGGAGGGTTTCCCTAAACATAAAGCAATACCTTTATCAAGTCATAACTTCAGGAATTTCCTGGGAAAGTAACTTCCTGTAATTAAAAGATCAGCTAGCATCCAGATGCTTAGGGAAGCCTGTTTTTGCTACCTGCATTCTTTCAAAAATATTCCTATTTGCCTCTCCAGCCAAGAAGGAAGATCAAATCAGAACAAAAAGAGAACATTGAATAAATTTATGGCCCTTTGGTTTATTCTATTGGTTTGTTGTTATGGTTGGTTTCTACACAGAATTATAGCCAAGTTTGCTGGTATATCTGTAGCTACAGCTGAATATGAGAGTTCTTTGGTGTAGGTATTTTTATTTGAATGTATCTTATCTATAATTGTTAATTTTAAATAAAGGTTTAGTGCACATAGCATCAGTCCAGATGTATTTTTGAGACATGGCAAAATAAACTTTTGGGTATGTTTTTGATAATTAAAAAAAGCCTGCTGTGGCCATTCTTCTGGAGCTTTCTAGTTGTGCATTTATGCACAACTATATAGTTTTGAGATGGTACAATTGTTGCCTTCTCTAGTAAGACTAGCTGCATGTTTTCTTCATGTCCACATTATTGTACTATGTTTCTGGTATGAAAATCCAGTTGTTTATAGGTAAGTACATGCATTGGAATATACTCCAGCATGCCTGAGTGTATGTACACACAAAAAAAAACCTAACCTACTTTTACCTGCTGGAGGTAAATGCTGGAGATTGCTGAATTCCAGCATTATAAAGAAAGCTGACTTGGAACATTACTTTTTCAGCCTGCAATTGCCATGGACATGCTACTGATTGTTACTATGATGCTGACGTTGATCGGCATCGAGCAAGCTTAAACATCTATGGGCATTATGAAGGTGGAGGAGTCTGTATTAACTGCCAGGTAAAAAGGTCATTTTGATTCAATTTGAGAATATGTTCACACCAGTAGTTTTGGGTCTGTCCAGTCCAGATGGGCCCATTTGTCTGATGGTGCTACTACTTGTACTCCAAGTGTGGAAAAAAGGCGCGTGAAAATAATCTATCTTGTTCAACATTGCTTGGTAATGTGTAAAAGAGACATAAAAAAATGTATTTATGCTCAGTCCTGTGTGATCAAAATAAAACCACACAATCAAAGCAAACAATTTGATCAGCTATAAAAATTCCCTTTCCTTTTATTACAAACTCTGCCATTTCCCTCCTTAACAGAAGGAAGTAAAATTAACCAAATAAAATGCCAGCTCAAGCCAGCTAGTTCCTTACTGCAGCAAAACACAGAGGACTCTCTCTCATCAGCAGAAATAAAGGAGGATCTAGACTATACCAAGATGGAAAGTTATAGATATTGGGAAAGCACAGAATCATAGACGAGCCCTCTGGAATCCTTTTGGACTAGTGCTCCACTCAAACCAAGGCAAAATTATATCCAGTTGCACTGAGAAACATGCAATTGAATTCTGCAAATTTCTGAGGATGCACTTTACACACACTCTGGGTAATCTTTAACAGCACTTAATCACACTCCTGTTCAGCAGGAATTTTGCCAGTTGCAGCTTATGATAGTTGGCTTTTGGGCTTGTGCTGTGCTTATGTGGGAAGAGTTGGTTCTGTCTTTTGTGTAGAGGAGAGATGCCTTAGGTAGAGGAAAATGGCCTTCAGGCACCTTCTCCCTCCACACCAACCAAATTCATTCCATCAGTTTTCCCTGAAAACTGAAGGGATGAGCTCCACAACTATCTTAAGAGGCTCCACTGGATTGAATCAAAAGTTGTAAATTTGGGATCAGAGACTGTGTCTGTCATAAATGGATGGCACATTCTTGGAAAGAACAAGAATTTCTTTCATTCTGACTTTGTTCTACTCTGGCAATGACTATGAGGAAAGATCAAATAAGACTCTGATAAAGATCTAATCTTGGCTTTATCTCTGAGGGACTGAACTACTTGATCTCCTGAGGTCCCTTACAACCTGAGTCATTCATTGTTCAGTGATCTCGTGGTTAAATAAATCCAGACTTACTTGGAAGTCTGTCTTCCTTTTGTTGTCAAGTCATCTGATGTATGACAAGCAGCTGACCAGAATTTTGCATCGCAGGAAAATTATTATCACTTCTATGTTCCTGTGAAATCTATGCATCATGATTTATATATTACCATGTTGGCATTTTAAAATATAGCTGTATTCAAGCAACAAAAAAGGCAAATATCCAGTATAGGTTATATTTTCCATATTCTTCCCACAATATAATCAGATATTGTCCAAAAGGCAGTCAGAAGAGAGTAGCGTTATTTTTACTAACATGAGTAGAAGAAATGTTCTTTGTCTTCCCATTGACATTTCTGTGCAGAACTTTGTTCTTACAGTCTAGTAAGATTTACCATGTTGGTCCTTTCTATCGGCTCTTTGTTCGTGAAAGAATATTTCTTTTAATACTACTTCAAATATAGAAAATAGCAAAATTAGTCTAAATCTACAAATCCTAGTTATATGACTGATATGAATTGTTTGTAATTAATTTTGTGGAAGTTAAGTTGGATTAAATGAGTTTAAATTCATTTTTTTTCCTTCTTTTTTTTTCCCTTTTGTTTTCATTGACAAAAGGCATGAATTTTAGTTTACTTTTTCTGTTTGTGTCAGGGGAAAGCAAAGTTTTAGGAATGGATGCCTGAATGAAGAAGTGATATAAATGAAGTGTTGCACAAAAAGATAGAATCAGTTTTTTTAGAGTATGATGACAGAGGAGCTCTGGAAACCACACAATCCTACTCAGAGTAGGTCTAATTAGATCAGATTGCTCAGGAACTTGTTCTTCCAAGCTTTGAACACTTCTAAAGATTGGATTGCAACAGCTACTCATGGCAGCCTGTTTCAGTGTTTGACTGCCTGCATAACCTATTTTGTCCCTAACATCTAATTGAAATTTCCCATGTTCCAATCTGTGCCTGTTGCCTCTCATCCTTTTTCTGTGCACCTCTGACGGGAGTCTGGGTCCATCCCTCTGTATTCTCTGATCCAGTAGTAGTAGGTAGCAATAAATTCACCCTTCTCTTCTTAATGCTGGAGAAACCCAACCATCTTCTTGAATGGCATGTGCTTCAGTCTCTCACCATCTGCGTGGGTCTGCCCACAGCACCTGTTGTCATATCATAGAGGTCCATGAGGTTGATTTGGGAATATTTTGCGCTGAGTAAACTATGCTGGGTATGTCCCATCACCTTCCTGTCCTTTGTGTGTTCTAAATTTGTTCACTGAATCTCCTTTGTCACTGAGCAATAGGCCCCAACCCCCATTAGCTTTTCTTTTGCTGCTCCTCTACTCTTGGAATCTTTCTTTTTGTGCTTCACCTTCCTTGCTAGTTTTAACTCTGCTAAGTTTTGGCTTTCTGAACTCCACTATTGCATATTTGGGCAATGTCTTTGTATTGCCACCAAGTAGCCTGCCCTGCTTCCACTTTCCATGCACTTTCTTTTTGAGTTTGAGATCAGTCAGAAGCTCTGTTTATCTGTGCTGGCCTTCTGCCATGCTTGCATGTTGGAAAAAGCTGTTCTAGTTCTAAGGAGGCTGTCCATGAGAGTTAACTCTCTTGGTCCCCTGTCCCATCCAGGATACTTTCACACAGGATCTTGTCAAGCAGCTCTCTGAGCAAGGACAAATCTACTTTTCAGAAGCCCAGAACTGTAATTCTGCTGTTTGTCTTGTTTGCTTGTCTTTCTTTCATACATTCAAAATAACTTCTGGATTACTTGCACCCTCCTGCATTGTCCTTCTGGCATCTTCCTGAAGCTCTGTCTGGGCTGGGGCCACTGATGTGCCACTGGAGTGAGCAGAGCTGAAGAACATGCTGAGTCCTGAGTCCCTGCTCATGAACAGCTCACCAGTCCAGCCAGAAAATGCTTTGCCCCTGCTTAGCCCTGAATTGCAACACCCCCTAAGGAGGAACTAAACTGGGAGTGGGAGCTGGGGGAAATGTTTTGGTTGCTCCAAGGCAGAGCTTCCTGCTCTGTTCCCTGGCTCTCATGTCTGTGAGCTCATCAGGGTGCCTCATGACCATGATTTACTCAACTTGTACTTGCCATCATTGCTCTAGTTCAAATTACTTAGGGTTTTTTTCTTTTTCTGGTGTGCCTAAACCACATATTTATAGAGACAGACACTTTTCTAGTGGAAAATCTATTTTGTGCTGGCTGGACTGTTTAGTTTTTTGTTTCTTTTGCTATTGCTGATCTTAGACACAAGATACTCAGAAAATTAATATGTAGTATAAGAAAAAATTAATGTTGCAATTTCTTGAACAATATATTCATGGTGATAAGAAAGTAACCTAAAATGACATATTTTGTGATAAAACGAGATGTTTTTCCAGAGGTTTTTTTAATGAGACAAGGGGTTTATATAGTGTTTTAAAGAAAAAGTTCAGCTGCTTTATGTGAGAATACCATGATTCAGAACCTGTAGAGAACAGGTGGTTAAAGAACACCACATAATTGACTCTTTATTGCAGTTCTATTCAGTTTTTTCCACTTCTTAGTTGTATATAGAAACAGTGTAAAGGATGTTATTGTTTCTTAATTCTTCTAAGTTCCTCTCTTTATCTTGTACTATCCTTTTGTTTTATTTTGCACAGCATAACACAGCTGGGATTAACTGTGAGAAGTGTGCAAAAGGTTACTATCGTCCTTATGGTGTTCCTGTGAGAGCTCCCGACGGTTGCATACGTGAGTCCTTCTCTATGGAGTATCTTCTCCTGGTGGCTTGAGGGGTTGGGGCTGTAATCAATGCATAGGATGTGTCTTTGTAGAGGAAGAAATTAAAGAGTGGGCAAAAGATGTTGGAGAAGAGCTACAAATTAATTCCTGTGTTGCTTTAAACCTTCTAAATTATATTCTTCTCATGTGTCAGATGAGCATATTGAGAACAGCAGAAAGAAAATAGGCCATAAAAGGGTATGGAAGAGATAGGATCATGGAAGAATGGGATGCTGCTACACACCCCACAGTGAAGAGGACCTCAGCACTCCTGGGAAGCCATTCCCATCTCCTGTTCTCATGATCTTGTTTCTCTTAGCTCTCTGATGTACATGTGAGCTATCCTTTGACCCTTGGTGACTTGAAAATTTTATTCTATAGCTCAAAAGGTCACAAGGATCACTACTCTGATCTCATGCGGTGCTGAGCCTGTCGACTAATAAGTGATGCAATAGGGTAATTACTAATTGCATGCTTGAAAAAGACCTGAGTATAGGTAAGAGGAAGGTGTTGGATTACAAAGAGGCTGAAGGACACATGTGACAGGCAGGAGGAAATCACCATTTAGTTGTGTTTGGGGATTGAAGGGAGTGGGAAGTCAGCAGAGCTGTGGTCATGGTGCTGCATGTAGTGTGTAAATCAAAGGGAATAGTGTGGTGCTTAGCCTAGACTATGGAGAGAGATGAGTGGTTGCCACAGAAAAATTGCTGTGGAGGAACAACATGCAGCTTTTGGAATTAAAACCTCCTAAACACTTTAGGAAATAGCAAAGGTTTTGCTTTTAAGGGATGTATTGATGATACATAATACTTGGGAAATGTTCACTCTTTAAATAATGAGTCATTCCCATCTGTAGGTTTGTTGTTACAATGCCATTTTGCACTGCTGTGAAAGACAAATTGATTATTTTCTAAAGAGTGCCTAATTGCTGGTACTTTTACTTAGCCTGCAGTTGTAACTTGGAGCATGCAGATGGCTGCGAGGAAGGGTCTGGCCGCTGCTTCTGTAAGCAGAATTTCCAGGGAGACCACTGTGAACGCTGTGCTGATGGGTTCTATGGTTATCCATTTTGTGTCTGTAAGTATACAAGTAAAATTGCCTCTTATTCTGTATTTTAAATCTGCATTAAAGAATTAATGGTTTTCATTGCTCTTGACTTGGTTAACAAACATCTGGTATTTCAGCTTTGCATGTTTATGTGTTCTGATAAATCAGTTGTTACAATACTGAAGAGAGTTGGGTTATTTAACAAAATGGTAGTGACTTGAAAAACAGAGATTGTGCTGCGTTCTCACAATTCTGAAATCATTTGAGACATCAGGTTTACAGCCTGATGAGTGAGCTGTGAACTCAGTGAGTTGTGAACTCCAGTCCTAAAACCCTGGACAAATTGTTTAAACGTGTCAGAATTTTTAGGGATAAAGACCACCTGCACAGAGAAGTAGAACATGACTGTAATGACTGAGAGGGAGAAAATGGGTATGTGTTCTCCTTGACACCTCCTAGGATTTGGAACATGGATCTCTGATAAAGTGCTTTTCCCATAAAAAATTACATATAAAATAACTGAGCAAAAAATGTAGCATCAGGATTGCTGCATAAAGGCTTCTGACTCCATGAAAGGATTGCAGAAAAGGATTACATCAGAGGGATGTTTTGTGCCTTCAGGAAAGACGTGTTTCTGACAGCTGATAAAAGACATGTGTTGATCTAGGATAAGATCTGAAGTCTGACTGGAAGAGAGGTACCACAATAGAAACACAAGAAGAGGGAAAATAATACAAAACAAAGGGAAAAAACCCTGTGAAAATTGAATATTGTTTGAATTCAATGGCTATGATAGAATACTGTCTGTACACTGCTTTCTATATTATCACATCTCATATATCTTGATTGAAATCTGACATTTTTAAATTAGTTCAGCTCAGGTAGACATTGATCTGAGTCCCACTGATGTGTGTAGCTGATTGATTTGGATCCCATCTCAATGCAAGAAAATTTAAAGAAAGACAATCTGGAGGACTCTAAAATAAGAGCTCCTAAGATGTACCTGTCATAAATTATGGCAGTTCATGTAGCCGGTGGTAATGCCACATAGAAGGAGATAGACCTTCAGTTGGAAGCAGGAAATTTGAAATAAATATGAACATCCTTAAGTAATTCTTACAATGCTGTCTTGTATAAGAAAGCTTTCTGCACAAAAGGATAAGGAGCAGGAAGACAACCTTGTGGCATTTCCAAATGGTGACTGGCCTTTCATACTGCTTTTTTGAGAAGGGAACCTTGTATCTGAATTGGCCATCAAAAGTGCAATGTCTCTTACCTCTTTCCTAAGAAAACTAAGCTGAAGTTGGTTACTAGAGTCATATGAGTGTCATGCTCTCTGTATTGATGGTAGGTAACTTCATTGTTTGTCATGATTTTTAATGAATTTATTGTGTTTGTTTCCAATGATCCTTGCTGTTTCTTTTGTTTTAAAGATACTCCAGTATATCCTTCTACTTCTTCAGTTCCAAGTGATGCTGTGGCTGGTGACATAATAGGCAAGTCCTGGTGGTTTTTCCCCATTTCGCTGTTTTTCCCCATGTTGCTATTTTCTGTTTCAGTGGTGCCTGCTCTTTTGTAGAATAATAGAATCATTAAGTTGATTTTTTAGGTAGTAATTTTGCCTCTGTTGGTATTTATCTTTCAAAAGGACCTTTGTTCTTGCCAAAAGTTTATCATACTGTCATGTTTATACCAAACAGTTAGGTGTGCTAGCTCCAGAAGGAGTTATGGATCAAAATAACTTCAGCGAGCCTCTGGCAAACATCTGCAGGAGGAGCTGACCATCTTGTTTGGTGCACTTAAGAACAGATCCATCAAGAGTTTTTGACATGTACAACTTTCTGACATGACAACCACTGCTTTGTGGTGTAAATCTTTCTTGAGGCTAGCTGGCCTCTGCCCCTGGACTGTCCTCTATCACCTGGTAAATGGTATGTTGCCCTTGTCAGTGAAGGACCTGGATTTCTAAGAAAGCTTCATATTTTTTGTTTAGCCCACTGTAAAGCTGCCTGAAATCCATACAATGATTTCCCTTGGTGGGCTTAATTCTTTTATCCTATGTTATTGTTCTGTGCTACAGAGACATCATCACAGCTAGCATTTAATCACTTGCATGCATATAATGCACTTCACCTTGGTACAGCATCCAAAATAACTTCCCTGGCAGCCCTCTGGGTATTCTCTGTTGCATATCCCCTTTTCTCACAAATTTTTTAAAGGAAGAAGAAAAGAAATCCAAAGGAAAGTGAATAAATATAACTGGAGAACATAGTTCTCAAGGTCTTTACTATTTCAATGAGCAGCATCTGAATTTGAAGACATAAGAAAGGCAGCTGCTTCTAAGTGAAAGTTTTAGTAGAAGTTGTAAATTTTTGCGGTCAGACTGAGCACAATCACAGATTGTGGTTTTTTGAATGAGATTTTGCATGTAAGACTCAGACAAATAGGGTATTTTTGTTCAAGAGTAATATTTACTAAGTACTGATCTATTTTTCTCTGCAAAATTAGAAGGAATTCTGGGATTATATGTACTCACTTTGGTTTTTTTCTTTTCCTTTCCTGTTTTAACTAGAAGGAGGCTGCAGACCTGGGTATTTTGGCCCCCAGTGTCTCTGTAAGTGGTGTAGTTTCTTTGACACTTGGAGCCTGTGCTCCAGGATAAATGCCAACCTTTAGCTTCCAAGGGAAATAAGAACTTTAAGATCATAATACTGCAAATGTTTTCTCTACAAATGTGCTCTTCAGCATGCCAGTGCCATGGTGCAGGAGTGCTGGGCAGTGACTGCGATAGAAGTACCGGGCAGTGCAGATGTCGAACTGGATTTGGGGGTCTTTCCTGTGATACCTGTGCAGCTGGCTATTTTCAGTACCCCTTCTGCCAGGGTAAGCCAAACATTCCCTTTTGGCAAGCGTATCCAAAACACCAATTTTTATACTGAAGGATGAAGTTATTTTGCCATGGAGATGTATTCATAACAGGCTCTCCCAAAACCCACAAAAGTCAAAGAAGAATAATGTGATGAGGGGAGATTTTGATCTAAAAATTCCCCTGTTTCCTTGGTTGCTGTCTGCTGTTTGATGCAGCTGCCAGACTCTCATTTGTGTTTGGATTTAGTAACATTGATTAAACTTGGAATAAATTTGGAAATATTTCTTTTACTTATCCTTGGAGGTTTTTTTAAAAAAATGTGCTTAATATGAGTTTGCAACCTCACTTTGATGCACTAAGCTACCCTATCTAATCAATACTATAAAACTGAATGGTTTAGAACTTTAATAGCTGTCTCTGTACTGTCCTTTTAGGCTATTTATTGACCACTCCCACCCAAAAGTGTAAATCTAAACCATGAATTGTTTTGCTTCAGTCCCAGAAGTGATGGAACTACTCTCAGTAGTTGGCAAACAACTTGGAATTGATAAATCAGACTCTCAGTGGGGCCAGTCCAAGTGTAGTGCTTTGACACTGATATTTGAACTTTGAGCCAGTTTCCTTGCTCTTTCATTAATGTTTTCCTTGTTCCTGAATTGTTACAGATGTGAGCAATCAATAAATGCTGTTATGAATCCATATAAATCTGATGGGAAAATTGTCACACTGTTGACCATCAGGAAGCAGGGAGTTGCTTTTACTGCTATTTTTTTTAAATGTATTTTTATTTCAAGAAAAATAAAAGAAGAGAGCCTGTACAGAGGCTGCCTCTGAAATATCTTTTCTCATTGGCAGTGTGTGAATGTAACTTGATGGGTACCCAGCCTGAAGTCTGCGATTTTCTTGGGAGGTGTCTTTGCCGCTCAGGGGTGGCTGGACTTCAGTGTGACAGCTGCCAGCCTGGCCACCACTCGTTCCCTGCCTGTCAAGGTAAGGCTGCTGATTGCATGTACAGCATCAAACAGGGCTCTGAAAAGGCAGACAGAGTGCTTTCCAGGACAGCAGCCAGAGCAGTGTTCACAGCAGCAAATGGGCAACTTCCTCTTGTGCTCTACAGTGAAATCCTCATACATTTTAATTCTCCAATTTCAGGCCTTTTTTTTCCCTTTGTAGTCAGACTGTTTGATGTACCCTCAGTCAACACAGCTGTCTTAATAATAACCAAAGCATTTGAGAGCTGTTCTTACATGGAGGCTCACAGCAACACGGCACACTTGACTGCCGAGGAACCAGCGTAGCAGAACTGTGAAGCACTGGTCTGCTTTTGCAGGGAGTCTTTGGGACCTGGTTTGGTACCAAAGTTTGTTCTGTAAATCTGAAAATCTGAAGCTCTTATTTTGCCCTTCATGGCGGTTTCTCACCCGTTTTGGGTTTCTAACCCAGCCTGTGTCCATGTAGGCATGAAATATGAAAGATCTCTATGGAGTTTCCCACCAAGGACTAGCCGCCTTTTTTACAAGCCAAGGAAGTGAATGGAGTATAGCTTTTGAGTATCATAATGGTTTTGTGTGCATAGGAGGACTCCCATCAACTCCTACTTGGCCCTAGGCTTTGTCTGCCTTTGAAGTGAATGAGAGAGGAGGCCCTTAATCCTTAGTGATTTTTCCATTAAGAAAGAATATAGAATGTTGCAGAGTTCTGGTATGTGCTTTCCTTTGCTGATTAACAAGATTTGTGTATAAAATTATGATTTGCTTTCTTCTCTCTTGTTATTTTTGGCTGTTGACTACGTCAGTCTTCTTCCTTTGGGCTTGTACAGTTGTTTATCTCCTATAAAGGGACAGCAGAATTCTTTATGCCTTCATGCCCTGGTTTCAGCTGGGGTAGAGTTAATTTTATTCCTAGTACTGTGTACAGTGCTATGTTTTACCTTTTTTCCCCAATTCTTCTCCCTATCCCATGGGTGGGATGTAAGTGGCTGTGTGTACCTATTTGCCAGCTGGAGTTAAACTGTGGCACTTTGCAAAGATGGGCTGAGTTGTGTTACCAAACACAATGGGTGGAATATAGAAACACCACATCACATGATTGTGGGTTTTATGGTCTGGAGTAGATGAACATTTTTAATGAAAAACATAAAATCAGGATTCTGCATTCGTACACACTGTTCAGTGGTTTTAAAATAACCTTTATTTTTTCCTAGAGCAAAATCAAGTAGCAATCTTACAGCAAATCAAACCCATATTGAATATGTTTGATCTTTGAACACCAAAAGCTGAAAAGAGACATAAAAGCTTAACAGAGCATGCAAAAACAAATTGTAAAAGACAGATAAAAATAGCTGAAAACACAGTCAGTGGGATTACTCAGAACTGCTGCAGTTCACAGTTTGTTCAGTTAAAATGAGCTGCCATGGGTTTAAACATAAATTAACACAGCATGCTGCAAGCTGTGGGGGAAAGTGAGCAGCCCAGCCTGCTATTCCTGTAAGGAATTGTTATCTTCAAAAGAGAGACAGATCTATATTTCTTGGGCTGCTGTGACTAGAACTAATCTCTCTGGTCGTGACTTGTTGAACTCAATAGAAGCTTTATTCAAATAGTGATATCAAAACAAAGCCTTTAAACAAAACACTAATACTTAAAATTAGGAGAGAATGCTATATGATAGTGAAATGATGAGGAATTCTAGTGTAGGTATTGTTCTTGGAAGCTTCAGTGTTTGTATTCTCTTACACTAACTTCCTAGCAATCCCTGTGTCTTTCCAAGCATCTTTAAAGTAAACACAGCAAAGTCAGATGTCTTTGACTGCAGCAAAAAGAGGAACCAAAAGGGGGAACCAGAAACATGAACATGTAGCAGAAGACAATGTTTGCTTTGTATTTCTGCCAGTCAGCCGTTTCTGGCAGTCATGACATCCAAGTGGTTAACTGCAGCACTTCATCTTGTACCTGGGACAGCTGGGATGCCCCAGTGGAGTCCCATTCCTGTACCTGTGAAGTGTGACCCTGTGGAACATTCCAGCATCATCTCAAGAAAGTAGCAGGTCTTGTCTTTAGCTGTGAGCCCAAATAGTGGTAACTCCATGAGAAGTTCACTGTTACAGTTGACAACATACTTTGAATTCATTTTTTAAAGATTTTTAAAAAGTATTTCTCTCATGTGACATTCTTCCCAAATGTAAGATGGATTTATGTCCCTTACATGTGTTTTACAAGGCATCAAACCAAATCTCTCAGCTGTGAGTTATAGAGCTGCAAGAACCAAGATTATCAGTGGGTGAGAACATAATTGCAGAATAACTCTTTTGGGATATTTATTTTTGCTGGTAAAATTATGGTTTGCCTGGGTTTCTGAACATAAATGATTGATTTGCATTCAAAGGTAAGTTTTTTGGCAAATTCTAAATTTAGACATGTGTCTGTTCTTTTTTTTCCTCTGTACAGCATGCAGTTGTGATGGTATTGGCTCATTGGGTAATACCTGTGGCCCTGGAGGGCAGTGTCCGTGCCGTAGTAACTATGCTGGGCTGAGATGTGACCAGTGTGCTCCAGGATATTACAGCTATCCCAACTGCTTGCGTGAGTAAAAGCCTTCCTTACTTTTACCAGGGTTTTCCTTCCTATTTCTGCAACATGGAAGAAAAGAAATCTTCTCAAATATATTTCCATTTAAAAGATTTCCATGTTGATGGCACAGGAACTTTAAGAAAATATGTCAGTTCCATAGGTTACTGCTCTATTTTTCCAAGTGACTGCTTTGCATACAAACCCAAATACCATAAATCAGGCTAAATGCCCATTTAAAAAATCATTATTAAAGGCTTCTGCTGTCTTGGAGTTCAAAGTATTTGAGTCTCTCCAAGGTAACAGTATTAAAAAGCCCTTTCAAGCTCGCACCGGCTACATTGAGCTTCTGCACTACTACATTCCACAGCCTCTGTTTTCAAAAGATCTTTCAATGTGTTTGTTTTATAAAGGTGTCAACAGCGAGTGTGACCCTGCAGGTAGCATTGGTTCTCACTTTGTAAGTATTCTGCCACTGCAGCTAACACTGCGTGTTAATCATTCATGTGTCTTTGCTGAGCACATCCAGCTCATTGCTCAAGCCCTGAAGCCTGCTCTTAGGCTCTAAAAGAATTGCAGGAGCTTGTTTGAAGAGTAGGAGTAGAAATAGGCTTTGTGTTTTGTTCTTTGATCATACCAGTGCAAAACCTTGTCAAGGATGGGGGGTTTTTATCTTTGATATATAGAATATGCAATCTGTTTATGTCCTTTTGGTATACTCTTAACACTAACATATGCATGAAGATATAAGCCTGTGCATGTCTCAAAGACCTTCTGGGTCTGGGTTGCAACAGGCCTTTCAGCATCAAATTATTCTTGAAAAATCATTACATATTTGTTGCCAGTCCACTATTATTGTTATTAATACAATGTTGGTTATTATTGGTGTCTTAATAGTGTCTTGAGATGGTGTCCTCCACCAATAAAGGAAAGATTAAATATGAAAATGAATTAGTATTTTTAAAGAAATATGGGGGTTTATTGTTTGTACAAACCAGTTAACACTTTGGAGCAGTTCTAATAAGGCTATAAAAGAACTGGAAAGTACGTCCTTTGGGACCCTTAGAATAAATTAGATACGTAAAAAATATGCAGGGTGGAACAATCCTGTGCTGATAGTATGAGACAGAAAAATCTAACATGTCTGAATCGTCCTGAGGTCCATGTATCTGTAAAAGTCAGTAAGCTGCATGAGCTCTTAACAGTATTAGGTTTTTCTTATAGTAAAGATCAGTAAGTTTTTATGAAGCAGGTGAACCCATATTATCTCCTTTCTGTTGTTAGGGTTATTGTCAATGTCTCCAGCATGTTGAAGGTCCTACCTGCAGTAAATGCAAACCCTTGTACTGGAACCTGGCCAAAGAAAATCCCGAGGGATGTACAGGTATGGCTTCATGGCATGTTTCTTTGGCTTATGAAATGTAGTCATCTTTATTCTGTGACACTGTCTGTGGTGCTCTTTGTGACTTTCACAACTCTTGTTTACAGCATGTTTCTCATGCAGCTTAATTGTAACACCAAACTACCCGTGATATGAGCAGTTACTTTCAGAAACCAAGCCATAATTTCATGGTGTTTGTCTAGTGCTGAACCAGGGTGTGCTCTGAAGTTCCAGCGATGTTCACTTCATATAGCCCTACGGCAGATCTACTGGGGTGAGACAGGATTTTCACCTGTAACCCTGAAATTTGGCTCATTGTTTTGAGAAAAAAAGTGCTTTTTCACTTTATGTTATTTCCTAGCTTGGTGTGTAAGCCTTCTTGTGGCCTCAGGGTGTGACAGATCTGTTATGGTTTATATCTGTATAATAACCTGTGATTGTCAATGTTTTCCAACAGGGAGTGTGTGTTTTTAAGGCAGATAATAATAATTCATGAAGATTAAAAAGGGTAAAGATAAAAAAAATCTTTAAAGTACTCTCCAACTGTTTCCTTTGGAACAGATTCCTCCACAACAGCCACTTAGGATGAGTAGCTCTAGACCTGATAATAGTATTATTACATTTTTTACTTTAGATCTCTAAATTCTTAACAACTCCTCAAATATTAAGTACTGCACTTCCCATGTAATTCTCTACTTTCAGTCACAGAGTTGATACTGGATTTGTCCAAACTTCTGGCTCAGTACAGTTCTTCCCTGCAGTATTTTCTCCATTCTATTTCGTATGGAGAGTTGTTTTGGTGCCAGAGTAGCATGGCAGAATAGAAGATGCCAGTCAGACTGCAAGACACTGTTTTGTATCAATTTTCTGAATGTTTCTAAGAAAGAAAACAATTGTAAATTCAAACTCAGTACTGTTGTCAAATACAAGTTAAATCACTTTAAAACATACCAGTAAACCACACATACTTAGAAGTCCTCATTCTTTCTCCTTCTCTTTTTATTCTCACCTCATACCAGTCTGCTGTTCTGAACTTTCCAGAATAAAATCAACCTTGTCGCACATGGGTTCAAAGTTGCAGATTCTGGGTGGTGGGGTTTTTCCATGTAAAGTATCATGAAAAGATGAAATGCAGGTGTCTTTTTTTTTCATTGGTGCAGAATGTCAGTGTGATGTGAGTGGAACACTAAGTGGAGTTGCAGAATGTCAGCAGGTAAAGAGAAATTAAAAGAAACTTATTAATTAAATTGATTATTGTTAAGATAAATTATTGTAACTATTTGCTAGGGTAGAAATCTTAGCACTGTTTATTGCTTTTGAACATAAAATACCTAG
The DNA here is from genome assembly GCF_963513975.1 of Fringilla coelebs. Taxonomy (NCBI): domain Eukaryota; kingdom Metazoa; phylum Chordata; class Aves; order Passeriformes; family Fringillidae; genus Fringilla; species Fringilla coelebs. Next base: position 47,907,393 of record NC_140028.1, on the reverse strand, counting down.
TTTTATACATCAAAGGATAAATTTTTTTTCTTCTTGAATTTATGTATTTTCTAGTTTGTTTCTGAAGATGATAAATGACAGAGATAATGTCCAGATAATGGGGTGGGTTTTTTTTGTGTTTGGTTTGGGTTTGTTTTGTTTTGTTTTGTTTTTTGAGATTAGATATTTTTTCCTCTTTAGAATTAGAGAGAATTCAAAGTATTGAGAGATTGAAGTTCTGGAAAGGTACTGAAAAATTTTTAATGAAATTTATTTTCTTCACAGGAAAATGGGCAATGCTACTGCAAATCTAATGTTTGTGGAGGTTCTTGTGACACTTGTGAAGCTGGTTATTATGCTCTTGAGAAAAAGAATTATTTTGGCTGCCAAGGTAAAATGAATAAAGAACATCTATAGTGGAACATTTGCACTTAGCACAGAACAGAAGTCTTTAGAATTCCCTAGGCCCTACTTTTAGAATGAGGATGTTTGAATTACTCATGTGCACAGCATTTTGCACTGGTGCTGGTGCTGTAGCCTTGCTTGTGACTCCTCTTTTGCCTTTCAGCAGGAAAAGGGACAAGGGAGGTGTTACCACTCTGCTTCCCAGTCATTTTGTGCATGTCTTAGAAAACAGGGTGCTTTTAGACTAGGACATAAATCTTGTTTAGGAGCACTCAGCTTTTCAATCCAGCTTGTAAGTTTTAGCCTTGACATACTTGCTCCTTAGTACAGCATATTATACCTCATTACTGGAGATGTCCTTTAGTTTGTGCCACAAGTCCTGTCTCCTGTAGAAAGTCATTCAGTGTTGTTCTCTAGTGTCAGTTGAAAATATGTATATTATACGAACACATACATTGCAATTTTTTCAGATTAAATATTGGGGTACCAGGCTTTGAAAAATTAACATGGAATTTTTGCAAGTTAGGTTTTAGATTTTGTTGTTAGTGGATTTTTAAAACATAATTATTCTTTGTGATATTGCTGCAGAAATTCTGACTTGTTGGGAAAACATTTGAGTAGCAGTTCTGCAAAACTGCAGCCCTGCATTTAGCAATGTGGCAGGGTATATTATTTGAGGGTTTTTTTAAAAGTGCCTTTTTTCACATTCTAAGGAGAAATTAAAAAGGAAACAGGCACAAACATGGGAAGCTCAGAATGATTGCAGCTTATACACGTGTATTAAGTTGTGTTCAAAAGAGTCTAAAGGGCTCTGGGAGGAGGAAGCGGGTCATTAATGGTGTTTAATCAGGTGAAGCCATGGTGTGTTTGCTGATAACTTTCACCACTCTTTTTCTGGTTGGCTGTTGGTGTGCCAGGCTGCAGGTGTGATGTTGGAGGATCCCTCAGCCCAGCCTGCTCCCAGCCCTGGGGCAGCTGCCGGTGCAGGGCGCACGTCGTGGGCACCACCTGTCGGGAGTGAGTCCAGCTGGGCTCCTGGCACAGCTTCAGCACAGTCCCTTGTTATGCTTTCATGTGACATTCTGGGTTTGTTGATGATTAACTTGGTAAATTGCACTGGTTATTGATACTAATTTTCCTGGGAAGTTTTCTTCCTATATTTTGGTAAGATTTTCTGACTTGTTTCCTTAAATTACCAATATCAGTTTTGCAATATGTATCTATATATCTATATATCAAGAGTTATATAGGAAAATGCATGAAAGCTGTAAAAGCTTCTGGAAAGAAAATTCTCTCTTACCAGCTGTCTTGAATCTATGAGCTGGTGTCAGAATTCCTCAGTCACTGGTAGATCACCTCCCTTCCACTGCTTTTTGCCCTTAGATGTAGATCATAAACGACTGGTAATACTTTGCTGATTTGTTGTGGGTTTTTTTCCTTCTTGAAAGGCCTGAAAAAAACTATTTTTTTCCTGATCTGCACCACATGAAGTTTGAGATTGAAGACGGTACTACTGTCCAAGGAGAGAAAATTCGGATTGGCTATGATCCTCAGGAATTTCCTGGCTTCAGTTGGAGAGGATATGCACAGATGTCCTCTATACAAGTAAGCTGGTATTTCACTCAAGACTTCGGCATGAAAATGAAAACAAAAGTGCATGGCACATATGTCTTTATAATACTGCTGTGTGTGTGGAAGGTCATGGAAAAAGGACAGAAAAAAGGACAGGATCTGACTAATCCAAACCCTTTGGCACTATGTTGCTGTTGGGATTAGCGAGTGTGGGTGTTTTTGTCAGGTCATTTGCATGTTGCATGTGCAAGTATGCCTTCTTCAGAAATGTTCGTTGAGGTTGGTTTTTCTGTGAGACAGCTGTAAAGAGGGACCTTATGGCTTTAAAGTCTATAATACTAAGTGCAGAAATTATTGTCAAGCCAAGAACAGTGGGAACAGCAGAAGGTTAATGCTTGGCTAAATAGTTTGAATTGCACAGGTCCATGACAGTCTGAGTTCCATAAGATTACCTGGAGCAGGTAAATTCCAGGTGCTGTCACTGAAGTAATCTTACACTTGAACTTACCTTGGGTAGAGAAGAGAGGTGCCATCTTTTATTATTAATCATACCTTCACATTACAGCAAACAGGAAAATGTGGGTTCAGTAAAAGAAGCTGTGAGCAGGGGCATATTGGCAACAATTATTTTGGTTTCATGACAGTCTATGAGAAACAGCTGAGGGAATAAGTAAATCACAGGTAGAAAGTCACCACAATTTCTCTGAGAAGGGTCCTTCTGACTTTGGACTGAACTGCTGATCAAATGAAGCAGAATTTTAAAACAGCAGATTTGAGTAATAAATGGGATTTGTTCACTCACCTTGAAAGTAGGGCTTTGGTATAGTCGTGTCCAGGCTCCATTTGTCCAGGAACTAATGAATTACTATAGCATGGGACAGAAGCACATAACCATTGCAAAATCAATTATTTCCTTTATGTTCTTCATTTTTCAGTCTTTCTTTTTGTTGTTTTGGTCTTTTTTTTTTTAATCCCAGATAATTTTTGAGTTTTCAGTATTATTCCACATTCATAAGTGAAGGCAACTCTTCAGTATCTGTGATTTCTTAACACCTGCTTTTTAATTCAGCTGCTTTTTGCATTTCTGTTCCATGGGCATTTTGTACAGGCTTTTTGTTCTGTTCTCAGATGTGGGAAACAGAAAAAACATTTGCATTTGAGGAAGCAGAGTGGATCACAGTGGTGGGGAGGTCACTGTGCCACAAGTAGCTTGGAAAGGGACAGTGGGTGGATTGTGATGGGTGAACTGGATAGTGAGGGGAGATTTAGGATTTAGGATGGAAACCAAACCCATGAGATTGTACTAATCCTTTTTTTTTGCCCAATCCACCACTGACCCTTAATATGTCTCTTAGTTTTTCTGAAAACTAAACAGTGGGGCTGTGTGAATGCGAGAATTTTGTGGGTCTGGACGTGTCAGTTCAGCCCCCTGGACAAGGACAGCATTCCTGGTATTGCAGCTCTAAACAACTGCAGGATCTGGTAGAGGATCAGCAGTTTCAGTGACAGTCTGAGGTGTCTGCCTGCTGTGGGATCTCAGACTAGGATCACTGATTGTGGCCTGTTCCTTAGAAAGGCAGGAATATCAACAGCCATATGCCTTCTTTATGGCACGAGTGGGGAGAATAACAGTAAAATACTGTTGCTGTGTCACACTAACACACATGTTAGTTGAGCTATTCCGTGTCCTTCTGGATCAGCTAGTATTCAACAAGAGTTTTATTTCACAGGAGATTTTGTTCTATGCTCTTTTGTAAGCTGCCCATGCCTTTTTGTCTTTGCCAAGTGGTTTTTCTTTCTCCGGGTGATAGTAACAAGTAATGTACTTTCCATTCCTCCTTTTTCCCTTTCTTTTTTATTTTTCCCAGCCAGAGGTGGTTATGCCTATCACTGTGGCTTCCCCTAAGCTCTTCCACCTAGTCCTCCACTATGTCAGCCTGGGCTCAAAAAGCTCTAAAGGGAAGATCTCAGTTGCTGAGGGAAAACATATTGGCACTAATTATACTTGTAAGTGAATTAATTTTCTCACTAGGCTTCCCTGTCTTCCTCTGTCATACATCAGCATTGCCATTCCAGTATATTCTTTTCTGCATGTGCCTTTTTCTTGTAGGACTTTAGTCTGGTGCTTGCATGGCTTCTGACTGTTCCTCAATTCAGCACTTTATGGCTGCTTTTGTTTATTAACTTCCATTTTTCAGAATGAAGTGAGGATAACTTTGAATGTGGAAAAAGCAAACCTCTACTTATTTCGCATTATCCTGAGGTACATTAACCCTGGAGGGGAAACATTATCTGGTCGTATATCTGCTTGTCAATCTCAGCCTGGAGCAGGTAGGTGTAACTCAGCAGTGCAACAGCTCAGGTGAATGTTAGATCAGAGAAGGCTTTCCAAGGTGCACCTAGTCTTAATGTCTTTAATGTTGCTTAAAAGGCATCACTTTTAACAGTGTCAGTGCTTCTGGGCTTCTCCCTGTACATTTTTGCTGTGTAATTGATGTGGCTGTGTTTGCATGAAGCTCCTGCCTGCAGTAGTAATCAGCATTTGTTTCTTCAAATGTTTGCTACACTTAGTACTTTCAGTCCTGTACTTGGAAGCTCTGAACTGTGGGTTTTATGAAGCTTTTAAAGAAGGGATAACAATACTTTGCTTGTGTTACTTGCCTTTAATATTCAAGTTTTAAATGTGGCTTTTGCTTCATTCAATGAGTAGGGTTTGTTTAAAATGATGAACCCAGTCTACCAAGTTAGTTCTGATTACAGACCTCAGAAACATGTTATACCTTTCAAACCCTGATAAAATATAAGTACTCCATACCCTTTGAATGGTAGGGGCATACCAGGCCTATGTTGAGAATTATGTCTTACTATTCCTGCCTTATTGAGAGGAGTGAAGTTATAGATAGTTTTAGAAATTCAAGACAAAACTGAAGACTTCACAGACACCATTCAGCAGAGTGGCAGAAATTTGTGATGATCACTGGCTTCTAATGGCTGGGAGACAGGGAACCACGTTTTGTCTGTGTCCAGGGTCTTCAAAGAGGAAACCTTTAATATTCATAATAATATTCAAATATTCTATTTGACAAAGCATGCCACAGTTATATTTCTGTAGTGCATAGAGTCACAGAATTTTCTGGGTAGAAGGGGGCTTAAAAATCATCCAGTTCCAGCCCCCTACCATGGGCAGGGACACCTTCCACTAGACCAGGTTGCTCAGAGCTCCTTTCAGTGGCTTGAACAGTGCCAGGGATGGGGCATCCACAAGTGGCCCATCAGCTCTGCCTAGAAGTTATCTGTCTGTAAGTAAACATTTTAGATAGTGCTGAGTGCCTCCAACACCTGAAGTATTTGACTTTAAGTCAAACGAGAACATGAAATGTGTCAGTTGTATATGTTGGGAGTCAGTGCAGAGAGAGGTTGAATGGAAAATTATGGAGGGAGAAACTGAAAAAGTGATCATTTCAGATACTGCAAAATTGGCCGTTGCAGGGCCAGAACTCTGCTTTTCTCTGCCAATTTGCTCAAGAGTGATAAGACTGAAAACAACAACCACTGCATAGCTCTGTGTCTGGTTGAGTGCATTGCTAATGCTGTTGACTGAAAATCATTGATCAACTCCTGTCAAACAAAGTTTCATAGACCAAATTATCAGTCCAGCCCACTAAGCAAGTAGAGACATTTTACACAGTCACTTAGGTATTTTACTTGATTTTTTTTTTTTTTCTGGCAGGGGCTGCTCAGAGCAAAGAGTTTGTCTTCCCACCGAGCAAGGAGCCAGCTTTTATCACAATCCCAGGAAAAAGCTCCACAGAGCCTTTCTCACTGGCTCCAGGCACGTGGACTGTCAGTATAATGGCAGAGGAAGTCCTCTTGGTAAGAAAACAATTGAGGAAAACAAGTGCTTGAAGGTTGTCATGAAGTTACTGCTCTGGAGTTGTGTGCTGGGAAGAACCCTACAAGGAAGTGAAATTCAGCACTAGTGAAAGGAATACAATACAATTATGAAAATTTACACTTCTGCCTCTTATTTCTTCTGACTTTCTTCTGCTCTAATTTTTCTTCTCCTTACAGATTTTAAGTCTGTCTGGAATCTGTACCTTCAAATGATAAGGTATTATTACCATACAGCACAAAGCATAAATGCTCACAAAAATTAGTAATTTTTACATATCAGATGTTGTGTCTAGAGCTTAGCTCAGCTAAGGCCTTAGTTTCTTGACAAAAAATCTTCCTAAGAGTATTGTAAGATGGGCTTTATTATGAGCAGGTCAATTTCTGACTGCTTTTCTCCTCCTGTCTTTTCTCTCCTTTCATTCACTGAAAAATTGAAAAATTTTCTAGCAGCCATTCTAAGAAATTGCTAGAGAAAGAGAAATTGTTTGAGATGATCATTTATGAAAAACCTTAAATATGTATGATCACAAAAACAGCATACTGAAATTCTTACATATTTTGTACAGGGATAAAAAGTAGTGTCTCTAGTCATTAAGCCTGGGGCTGTGTTAAATTTATGGAATACCACATGAAATGTTGGTAAAGAACTTGCAAACATATTTCTTGCTGAAAGTGACAGTATTATTGTGCTGGGTTTTTTCACTAATACCTTTGAAAAGGTATGTATTAATAATCTTAGTCCATGCTCTCACATTAACATTAAGTTGTTATACTTCAGCTCTAATATATTAAGTAAGCAAGGCAGAACAAAAACTCAGCCAGAGTTGAGATGTGTGCTTGTGGATTGCACTAATGGATGAAAACTGCAGGCATCTGGCAGTGTGTTACTGAGCTGCAGGGAAGCTCCCTTCAGTGCACTGTCTTGTACAACACATGATGGGAGAGTGGCTTCAGAGTTTCCCTGACCACGGGGCAGCTGCCTTCCTGCCATCTTTGTGAAATTACAGGGTCAAGGAGACGCATTCTGATGTTACTGGCCCAAGTAGTAACAGAAAAAGCCCCACCCACTTCTTGCAGATACCCTCTGCACAAATTGTTTGTGTGATTGGTTTCATTCATTGTTACATTGTGAAAGCTGGAGATGTTCTTTTTGTCATTGTTTGAATGCTTTAGCATTTGTTGTATTCTTTGTTCTTAGGACTATCTGGTGCTGTTACCTCGTGATTACTACGAGGCATCCCTGTTGCAGATCCCAGTTACGGAGCCTTGCACACATCCCAGGCCTGCTTCAGCAGAACAGTCAGTAGATGTGCTACAGCCTAAACCAGTGCCTTTATTTTCTTATCATCCTGCTGCTCTTGAAAACAATAATAATCCTGTGTTTTGTTTGGTTTTTTTTTTTTTGTGTAAGCTGCTTGCTGTATCAGCATTTGGCCCTGGGCAGATTTTCCTGTGTCCTTGGTTCAGAGGCAGTGCATTTCAGACACGGGGGAGAATCCAGAAGAATACCTGTGCGACAGCCAGCTCCCAATCAGCCAGTGATGGCCCACATCAGTGGAAGAGAGGTCAGATTCCTGCCTGCTAATTGCAGTCCCATCTGTGCTGTTGACTATAAACCTACCAGACCAAAATGCTTGCAGATTTACAGCTCGGGATTTTCAGATCTTAACACATCCCTAAAACTGACTCCGCACTAAGCTCTGCATTTTACACGAAACTATGTAAAAGTATCAGCGTAGGCAGATTTATAACTGGAGCGGACATTCTACTCTGGCAAAAGCATTTCATTAAATAAAAATCCTTCTCCTTTAGGCATACTGGCTTGTTCAGAAGAAATGACATAATGATTTGTCAGCAGAAATGGCATACATACATCACTCTAAATTAATCTTTATTTTCTAAATAACTACGCTTAGGTAAAATGTTTGCTTTACTGAAAAACCAGCAGAAGCAATTATGCTACTGCTGTAGGCCCTTTGAAAAAGCAAAGCATGTATTGTGAAATGAGAAGTAAAAGTGTGTTTGGCAAAAAGTAAGGTATTTTACTAAGTATGTGATAGTGATGTAAAATGGTTATGGCCTCTATTACTGTGCTTGGATAGTTCTTTTAAAATTATCAAGTACAGCAAGTATACTCATATGCCACAGGCTCTGGTGCTTCATCGCTGATGCATGTGCAGAATTTACTGGTATGAATAATTGCAGTGAAGTCAAGAGGGCTGTTGACAGAATTATTTACATGTTTAAGTGTTTGTAGCCTAAGGAAATACTGAGAAAAATTTGAAAATAATTATGTAGTCAACTAAAGCAAAACCTTTGTAACCACAGCACTTAACTACTTAGAAGTATTTTGCATCAAATATTGTGTTAACCACTTTGTGCAAGAAACCTAAAAGAAAAACTTGATGCTTCAAAGTGTTATTGTTTGCTGGAGAAGACGCTTTCACTATTCAGGGAGTAGGGAATCAAAATACATCATTGCTATAGTAGGAATTTTGTGTTCCTGGAAATATTTTTTCAGTGGAGAAGTAAATTCATTTTTTGTATGCTGTTAAGGATAGCTTAGAGATGATGGTGACAATTTTTTAGCATCATGACATTTCTGCTGGGGAGAAAATAAATAATAATATAGCAATTTCCCAGGGTTATTTACAGCTTTCCTAGAACTGTTATAATGGCAGCTGTTTCTTGAACTTGTTTGACTCTTGTTAGAGGACAAAGTGATATTTATAAGCATTGTTTGCATTCTGCTGGGTCTCTTCTGTTGAGACACTGCAGGACTGGCTCTTGTCTAATGCTGACTAGTCAAAAGAGCAGGAAATGGGAGCATCCTGCAAGAAAAGGGAGTGAAAGATTTAACTCCTTTTTTGTTTTTCAATTATTTTGACCCAGGTCAATTTAGAGATGACCATAAATGTTCCTCAAGTGGGTCGCTATGTTCTGGTTTTTGAGTATGCCAATGAAGAGGATCAGATAAACACTGCAGAAGTAACAGTGCATAGCTCTGGACCTGTCACTGAAGGCAGAGTAAGAATTTACAGTTGTAAATACAGGTAAGAATTTCTGAAGTAATCACTAAATGACTCAATAAGCATATGAAATGTAATTATACTTTTTTATATATTTCAATTCATTTTACTATGTAGATTGTTCAAATTCTAGGGTGATTTAAAAGCAAGTGCAGGATTCTGTGGATTTTGTAGAGGTTTTTAATTTGCTTTGTGCAGTCAGCTCATTAAATATTGCTACTGATTCAATGAATTGTTTTCCTATTCAAAGGGTTACTTTTTTATATGCATTTTTAAATCCTTATAAACTACTAATCCCCAAGTCCAGTGGAAGAGCATTGCTGTTGGCTGCAGATGCTTGCACTGATTTTCTTCAGTTAAAATTGTGTCCAAGGGCTTTGGCTATGAAAAATGTAGCAGCCAGTTTTACAAGAGTATTCCCACCATTTCTAACAAGATTTGCTGAAGCAGAAGTACAAAGGTCCCTGAAATTCTGCCTGTAGTCATCCGCTGGCTGTTAGGCTGTAGGCAAGGTCTTCAGCCAAATGCTTCTTTATCCTTGTTGACTTACAAGGTTACTGCAGATGTTTCTGCACAAGAGATTTTGCCTGTCCTGGGTGAGATTGCCTGTCCTGAGTGAGATTTAACATTTGAGCACCTCAGCTTATTTTGAGCCCTTGGGAGAGCTTGCCCAGGGCCAGGGTACTACAGACACGCAGCCTTTACTCCCATGAGCCGACTGCTTGGCAGAATGGAGGCTTAGGGATATTCAGGATGAAATTGCTCAGTAAGAAAAATCATTTTCATCAGCATGTTTGTGATACAGAGCACAGCCATGTGGAGCAGTGACCTTGTCAGGTTATTGCTGGGGAAAGCTCTTATTTTAGCCTGTTACATAACACTTTGAGCCCCAAACTTCTTGCTATAAATTTTCCATTTTATTGGGGTTTTAGTGGTTTTTTTCCCCGCATTTTATGGGCTGATTTTGAACATACTTGTTTGTTTATATGATACTCTGGAAATGTGTTCATGGAAATACAAAGAAAGCCCTTGCTGCTTTAATGTTGCAATGCAGCAAATCCCTTCTGCAGACATTCTGCATGAACTGAGTGGTCATATTGTGAGTGAGGTGCTGTGTCATCTTTCCCAAACAGGAAGATGGAAGGCTCTTCTGATAAAAAATAAATCAAGCAATGACATAGTGAGGTACACGTAGATAACAGTAACTTGTAGAATTTGTAATATATTGTGCCAGCCCTTCTTACAGCTGAGTGGGCTTGAATATTCCAAATAAAACATGGTAAGAGAATAAAACATCACAGGCTTTGAGCAAATCATGAGTAAGGGACCTATATTTCTCTAGTTTTACATGTCCCCAGCCCTGAGCTGGTCTTTTTTTGATATATGCTTTAAACAAGAGTGAAACTTCCACATTCTCTGGTTTGTAGAGGAGACAAACCTGTTTTTTCACTTGCATTGAGGAGTATCTCAGCATACAGAATAGCTTCCTAAGATGGGGCCTTGCCCAGCTGCCACTGTGTGTGCAAGAGCTGCTGATTCACATCCTCAGTGGCACATGGCAGTGGTGGAAAGGAGCAGCTGGTGTGTGCTGACACCCCAAGGAGCATGGTCCAGGCAGGAGAATACTAGTTACACACATATTACACAGTGTGAAAATGTCTGCTGGTAGCATCTATGAGTAGCTGTCTGTCCACATCCTACTAAGCCAATAGCACAAATGGGAGTCTGAGCTGAGATCTGGAGGCTTCAGCTCTAACCCACCCGGGATAAGCAGTGTTTTGTACATGGTGGATCCTGTGTCTCACCGGCGAGGACAGTGCATGTTCCGCAGCGGCCACATGCATGTTTCCTGTGGTCCAGCAGAAGGGCGAGGTGCTGTGGCTGGCCACCAGCCAGGCAGTGAAGCTAGGTGACAGCCTAAAGAACGTGGCAATGCCAGCAGGCTCATCCTTAATCCTGCTTTCTGTCTCAGTTTCCTTTGTCGCAGTGTTGTAGTTGATGACAGGAACCGTGTCGCAGCCTATGACCTTCTAGCAGACACAAAGATACGTCTGAAGGCGTCGTCAAGTAATTTTCTTCTGGTAAGTTCACATTTCCTTTTCCCTTTGGTCATACTTTTTCCGTGATGGGGTAAACAAAGATATTTGTCCCCCTATGTTGACATTCAGTAAGGTAACATATGAAATTACGTATTTTAGATGGTTGACTAGACATGCTTTATATGCACCCCAGAATGCTGAGGCACACCTGTCGGTTTCAAAGACAAACAGAACTTTGCCTTTATTGGCAAGGTTTTTCCAGCTTTCTTGTGCTTTATTTCAGTTCTCCTTTCTCTTCTACAAGTTAACTTAAGAGGAAACATATTCTGGTAGCTTTTATACATAATCTTTTACTGTCTTTTTTTAGCTTTCGTTTTTCCTACATCCTCAAAACCCATGTAGGAGTTTCCCATGTCTCTTACAAAATTTAGGTAATAAATGCATTTATTTCAGGTAGTAAATTAATTTATTAATCATATAGCTTTAAGGTATTTTAAATAAAAAGCCTTCACTGACCTCTTTTGGCCGCACCAGGGATATATTTTTCTGGAGACTAAATTTTTTTACATGTTGTTTCTGCTTTCTATTTCAGAAACACAAGGTTTGTTAAAATCTTGAGCTCCAACCCAGCTAGTAACAACTAGCAGAACTAACAGCTGATACATGCTTTCTTCACTTCATGAGTCAGTGTAAACTAATACCTTTTACATTTTCTGTTAGCTTCCTGCAGCAACTGCTGTGCTAACAAGATCTGAGCTTCACAATCTTTAATTGTTAAGTCTGCACATGATGGGAAAGGGGAAAAGAAGTGCTTTTGGTATGTAGACACTGATCATGAAGTCAATAACAGCATTTTGGGGTTAAAGACACCCACGTTTTCCCTTCATGTGGAGCAGAGAGGCAAATGGGAGCCACCTCCGATGCCTTCCCTTATGTCTTTGCCACCGTGGGTACATCAGGACTACCACAGATTCATTTGTTCATGTCTACTTTTAGTTAAAATAAAAAATCCCATATGAGGTTTTGCTTCTTTTGAAATGAGTTCTGAATCCTGGGTGAGAGATGCCGGTGTCACTGAAACTCACTCCCATGGACTTTGCACGAGCAAGTGTTTGTGCCTTTATTTGAGAAAGTCTGGGAGTTCCCCCAGGGTCCAAAAGTCTCAAAGAACTTTTCCCTCCTACTTCTCTACATTCCTTGCCTTGCTTCTCAGCCTTTGAGCTGGTCTTCTGTCTTTCCCTTTACCACACATACGTGCTTACCTTTTTGTTATGTCTCTCCTGAACAGCTAATATTCCCTTGACAAGGACAGAAAAATGCTATTTAACCCTGAGGCCTTGAGTTGCAGGGAGGTAAAGGGATCTTGTGGGAGGTCTGTGACAGAACATGGCTTTGGGCTCATATCTCCCTATGCTAAAATTAGGCTTCATCCTTCCTGTTCAGGCCTGGCCCTGTTATTTATGATATTAATTGTTAATTGAGCCTTGTGCTTGTTTTCCAGCACAAGGTTTGCATTATATCTGCTGAAGAATTTTCTCCAGAATATGTGGAACCTAAAGTACAGTGCATAGCTGCTTACAGGAGTAACAGTGATGGAAGGTAACTTGCTTGATTTTATCCTTCCTATTATCTGAGGACAGCCTTGAAAGGTAGAATAAATGGTGTTTTAATTTTTTTGAGTGAAGCTTTACTCAGTGACTCACAGGTGATTTGTAGGCCACTTCTGTAAAGTAGTCTTTGTAAAGAAGCTGAAATGTTAGTGTCAATCTAGACAGTCTTTGTACAGAATTTTGTTGATAGCAGCCTTTTCCTGGCCCATCTGAACTTCCCAGTGCTGATGTGTGAGAAAACACGTATCTTTCACATGCCATCCAGTAGGACAGGAGGACAGGTGTCCAAGCTGGAAAATCATTCCTACTTTAGTGGCCTGAAATGCTTACTGTTCCATCTGAAGTTTTCTTCTGCATTTTACTGCTTCAGCTGTCCCAAAATAGCTTTAATTTGTCCCTAGGTGTGGGATGTGACTGCCCTTTCAGGCACAATTTGGCAGCCTCAAATTACTCAACACATAAACCCCTGCTTCCCAAACAAGCCATTCCCTTTTCCCTGTCATAGTGGGCCCCTAGGGTAGGTGTACCCTCATCATTCACCTCACACAGTAATGCCAGCTGATCCTTCTTCTCCATCCTACTTCATAGGACCAGTAATTAGGGGACTCATGTACTGCTTGGCTGATCCAGGCTGACAGCTCTTCTCTTGCTGTGAAGATCTGAACCTTGCCTTCCCCAGTGGTTTGGGTTCTGCAGAGCATCTCCTCTGTCCTGTCGAAGCTTTTCCCCTCCCCATCTTTTGTTCTTTGGGACAGAGAGGAACTGTCACTGCAGCTTCCAAATTAGGGACCTCCACATTTCAGTGCCTGCTGCACTCCCCAGGATGTGCCTCGTGATTCCTACTCCTAAAGCTTTCTTCCTACTGATCTAGCAGTGGGAAGGGTCTCAAAATAAAAGTAAATGTTATTTGCTGGACTTAAGAGGCAAAAAGAGTTGGTGATTTGGTCTGATAGTTTTCCAAATGGTAGCTTGTAATATAATGGTTGAATTGAAACAGAAGGCAGAAAAATCTGGGTTGTAAATTGGATAAAAACATGTGACTTTGCTTGGTTTCCAAACATGCATAGCATTGAATCACAGCTTTAATTCTCCTGCTCCTTACCACTGAGAGAAGATTTCTAAGACTGAAAATACTTGTCCTTCCACCAAATTTATTTTGTAAATACAGGCATTTATATTTTGAGTAAAACAGGGAAAGAAGATGAGTGAAAAACATGATTCAAAATAATATGAATGTAGAAACTTATGTATTTGACTTTGGTTTTGTGTTGGGTAGTTTTTTAAACTCTTGTTAAATTTCTATTGTTTACTGTAGGTTTTTCTTTTGTTTTTATTGTTATCTGCCAGCATTTTTGCTTTCCTGAAAGTGTTTTAAGTTCATCAACTTGAAAGATGCAGATGCTTGGCTCAGTTTAACATTTTGTAAGTGGATGTTGCACATGATTTCCCACACAGGCCTGGCAAATACATCTCAGTTCTGAAACATACTTGCCATTCCAGTTCTGGGTCTGTCTTGATTCAAGATTAATCATTGTCTGTTGAGTACTTGCTAGAAGTGAATAAATACAACCAGGAAACCCCCCAAAATATTTTATCCTGCAGTCCTGGAAAATTCTTCTCTCAATCCCAGAATTAAATATGCCTAGGAAGAAATAGTTAAATGCAGCAGTGAATTAATAAGGATGCTTTCAAGGAGTAGTGTTATTTATTTTGGCTCCAGTCCTACAAATATTTGAGTATATACTTAACTTCTAAATACTTAAGTAGTCCCATTGACTTCAGTGGGAAAACTTGCATGTTTAAAGGATACACCTATATAAATATTTGTAGAACTTAGAATTCAATATTAGTAAAGATTCTGGTGAATGTAACTAACTTGATTAACTAAAATGTATTTAATTTTTAGTGCTCCTGATTCCCTTAAGTTTCCTCTTCCTTAGCAAATTCTTTCCACTGAAACTTAAAGTTATGGAAATTTTGTGTGAATAAAATCAGTTAATACATTAAAAGTGTACTCACTTTCCCCTTCTTATGGAAGTTAAATCCATACCTCTTGTTTTCATTTACTTTCTGATCATTCACAAAGAATCCAAATAGGTACAGGAGTTATTATTGCATTATCAATTACAATACAATCTAATACACTGACTTTTAAAAGTCAGCCTTTCCTGTTATGATTAAAACTTTTTTCTGGCCCCAAGGATAATTACTGTGGTTCTGTGTTTAGTGCAGCATGCATTCCCTCAGTTTTTGAGACTCCACCAGGAGCTTTGGTTTTGGATGCATTCAAAGATGGGAAGATTTCTGAAGTACGGGAGAATATACTCCATGATCCATGGAGTGCCACTTTACCTGCTGGTTCAGTTCATGGAGTCACCTTGACACCATTACAGGTACCTCATATTTTGAAAACTTTGTTTTGCAAGTCACAAGGTATATTCTTAGTAAGGTTAAATAGATGAAATTCTGTAAGATAATCAAAACTGGATGATGTGATAGGATGAAAATGTTGCAAGCTAAGCCACTAAGCAAACTAAGAGGCAATATAAAGAATGGGGGGGGGGGAAGCCCCAAACACCAGCTTCTTTCTGAACTACACAACAGTCTTAGAGACTGCAGAAGAATGTTAGATGTGCTTGGCAGGCAAACAGAGCATGCAGTTGTAATGCCATTTTCCTTGAAGAAATTGAACTTGCTGAGAGATGCTAAGCCCCCTCTCTTTCGCTGCAGGTACGGGGCACTGAGCACAGCTGATAAGCCAAAGAATGTTTCACAAAACAAATCTATTCTGTGATTCTGTGATTTAATACCGGAGCTGTTTTTGTTTCTCCAGAACCAGATCACCTTGAGTGGCAGAGTGCCCCACTTAGGCAGATACGTATTTGTGGTACATTTTTATCAGCCGGCGCACCCAGTGTTCTCTGTGCAAGTCCATGTGAATGCAGGACATGTGTGGTCAGGTAGGCATCTGAATTTGACCTAATCCCTTTCCTTCCTTAGCATTTTGGGATATGGAGCTGTGTTGGGTTCATCCTGGATGGACACCAGGTGCCCAAAGTTTCAAACACTTTGCTTCCACCTTTCCCTTTTTCCTGGGCTCAGCTTTACTCCCAAATTTCTCTAGCTCCTCCCATTGAATGGCACATGGGTACAGAGAACAGCTCCTCACAGGTTGCCTCTGTTCCTTCCTTCTCAGTGAGGGACTGCTCATACTTTTCCCATGCATTAGTGTAGGATCCCTCACATGGGAGACAATCCTCCACCAGCTTCTCCAATGTGAGTCATTCTCTTGGGCTGCAATTCTTCACTAACTTCTCCAGTGTGGATGCCTTCCATGGGGTCACAAGGCCTGCTAGGAGACTGCTCCAGTGTGGAATTCCCAAAGGTCCCCAGACCCTATTTGGGCATCTGCCTGCTCTTGAGGGGGTCTCCTCCACAGGCTGCAGGTGGATCTCTGGTCCACCACCTGGAGCTCTCCTTCTTCATTGGCCTTGGTGACTGCAGAGCTGTTTCTCTTGCATATTCTCACTCCTCTCTGGCTGTACCTGCTGTTGAGCTGGGGTTTTCCCCCTTTCTTAAATATGTTATTTCAGAGGCACTACCATGGTCAGATACAGCCTTGGCCAGTGTTGGGTCAGGTCTGTCTTGGAGCTCACTGGGATTGGCTCGGTGGGACATGGAAGAATCTTCTTACAGATTTTCATAGAACCCACCCCAGTAGGCCTCTGCAATCAAAACCATCTCACATAAACCAAATATATTTTTTCTTCTAGGTACTTTTAATGCTTCTTTCTGCCCTCATACTTCTGGCTGTCGGGTTCAGGTGGTTGCAGCAAACCAAATTGAGCTTGACATTTCTGAAGCCATGGTCTCTGTTACAATGATAATACCGGATGGAAGAACGCTGGTTCTGGTATGTGTATTACGTAAATGTACTTGAAAATGTTATTCTCAGTTTCACCATTCATTTAGAGATAGATGCAAATATAAAATCCAAATAGAATAATTTTTTTAATGTTGTGTTTCAGATTTTTAGGATCTCTTGCACTGCTTTTATTTTAAATTTTTAAGATATTCTGCACTGTTTTTGTTGTACACTGCTTGTAGCATAACAACTTTGAGGGCAGTATGCAAAGTTTATTTTCTTATTTTTGGTTAAAATCTTAAAGGTTTTGAAAAAATCCAGGATGTATAATGAAGCAACATTTAAATATGTAAATGCCTTAGCTTGTATCTTTTTGTTTTTCTCTGAATTGTACAAATTAGTTTTCTTATTGTTTTAAGGAAAATATCTTAGTTGTTCCAGCAGACACCTACAGTTACACAATTCTTCACAAAAAGACAGTGGACAAGTCATTTGATTTTATCAGCCAATGTGGAGGAAACAGTTTTTATATTGAGTAAGCATCACTTTCTAAAAAACTGAACATTGACAACAAACTGGGAATAATATTACTTTTACTCTGCGTTAAAGAGCTGTCTTAAATCCCTATAATTGTGCTATATTAAAATGCTTTTCATGGCTTATGCTAGCCCATTGAATTTCCATGAGTCATTTTTCCATGACTTTCTATTGCAAATGCAGTGTAAAGGTAGAGCTTTATTGCTCACAGTACAAAAGAGGAAAATCTATGTCATCTTCCTGTCTTTGGTATTTCCATCTTTGGTATTTGGTCTTTTGCTTAGCATGCCTGAACTGATACAACTAATCCACACTTGCTGTGATTAAACCTTTTACCTGCGTGTTCAAAGCTATTCACCCTGACTTAATTAAAGTATATCCTTGCATGTGTGCTGATGCCATCCTTATGTCAAACTGCTTGAAAGACAGAGCCCTAATTTACTGAACCACTGCAAAGCACTCTCATAGCAATCCTGAGTGCCAGCACTTACATGATTTATATTTCAATTTAAACAGCCCAGAACGATCATCTGCCTTCTGTAAGGACTCTGTGAGGTCATTGGTGGCTTTCTACAACAACGGAGCCCTGCCATGTGACTGCCACAGTGCAGGTGCCACCAGCCCTACGTGCAGCCCCCTGGGAGGGCAGTGTGCTTGCAGACCCAACGTCGTTGGTCGCCAGTGCAGCCGATGCCAAACCGGCTACTATGGATTCCCATTTTGCAAGTGTAAGTATGTGCTTGCACTCCTTCAGCTCCTGACCTGGCTACCTGCTTAATCCTCTGAATTTGCTGCAGGTGTACTGCAGCCTGACTTTTCTTTGTAGAGCCTGATCCTGCGAGAGGCTGGTCAGGCTGTTTTTGGTTCGCCATAGCATTAGCTTCCAGTTTAAGGCAGAAGAAATCCCGTTCCCCTAAAGCACACCTAGCTTGTGAAGTGACCCTTTGCATGTGCTGTCTGGTCAGGTGTAGTAGGCTTACAGCTGAACTGGTTAAAATCCATATTGCCACTATTCCTGTGAAATGGATGTTTTCTGTGCTGACTGCTAAATCATTTCCAAGTTGTTAATGTTTAATCCCATTTTATACCTTCAAACTTTTCCAGAGACACAGCATTCCTATTTCCTCATATTCTGATGTTAAGGACATCAGCAGATCTATAGATTACACCAACAGTCCTCAGCTGCTTTCATAGATACTATACTAGATGTTTATAAACATTGCTTTATAAAAGCGGTGCCCTTGACACCAAAACTAATCCTTAACAGTTTTGGCAATTGATAAACAGTGTCTGTGGTGAAGTTAAGCAACCAGTCCGTGGAAAAGAGCCAAGCACTAAACCTGCTCTTTGAAACAATTGTTACAGTCACATAGTTAGTTTCTATGACCCTGAACTTTAAACTAGTCAGAGAAAAGAGTCATATTTTCTATACATAAAGTTTGTGTGTATTTGTAGCACATTCAGTAAGAGTTGATTGTTGTAAGATGAGATGTGATTGATTTGTAGAACAATTTCTTTGATCTAGTATGCAACTGTGAGGAGCGTCTTTGTGATGACATAACTGGTAAATGCATTTGCCCTCCACGAACTGTGAAGCCAAAATGTGAAATGTGTGAGAAATACTACTTCAGCTATCATCCCCTTGCTGGCTGCAAGAGCTGCAACTGCTCAGAAAAAGGAATTGTTGATGTGGCAAGCCCAGAATGTGATAAAACCAGTGGGCAGTGCAAGTAAGTTTGGGTTGTGTGTATTATAAACAATGGTTTGCTTCAATGCTCTTTTCAGGTGTTTGCAGAGAGTATGAGAAATTTAAGTTTTTCACTCTTCAGTGAGAGCAAAATGGATTCTATCCACTGAGAACAGTTGTAAACTAACCCAAGATTTCTGGGTGATTGAGGTCCCTGTAATTATTCATATGTTCACAATTCCCCATTTTTCTGCTACCAGATGCATGTCTTGAGTAATGCCCAGGCACATTTTCCAGCTATAAATCTTCCCCCAGCTCTGCTTAGCTATATTCAACATCCGTGTTTTACACCTTGGTGTACAGAGAGAGTAGTTCTGCACTGCAAGCACTGAATAGCTGCAGAAGTCTAATTCTATTGTGAGCATTTTTATCCTTCAAAGTCAAATCCATTCCTACTCAGTTCTGTGGCCATTTTAAAACGTCACGCGATTCAAAATCTGAGAACAATACTGACCTGCTGCTTTTTCTCTGTGGAAGTCATAAAGTTGTGTCACAGCCATGCAATCCCTTTGAATATCCACCTACCTGTGCTTTTATTTTCCCTTCCCTGCTCCATTCCTACCTCCCTTATTGACTCTCTCCTCTGTGTTTGTTGATAAAGATGCAAGCCAGGAATAAAAGGCCGTCGGTGTGATCAGTGTGCTCCTGGAACTTATGGTTTCCCTAACTGTGTGCCATGTAGCTGTAACAGAGATGGAACAGAGCCAGATGTTTGCGATCCCCAGACAGGAATTTGTCTTTGCAAGGTCAGATAAATCAAATTGTTTCTGCATTCACAAGCATCATTTGCATGCCAGTGACTATTTCATATATAATGGGGTGAATAAAGTGGGTTTATCAGTAAATTTTTGGTAAAAATTAAATGCAGCTGTATGAATCCATCACGGTTTGCAGTATGTGCACAGATTATCGTGGTAACATTAAATACCATTTTTTAATGGCTTCAATATCAGTCAGTTCTACAGGTGATCTTCATTTTTGCAGGATGTTAAGAGAGCTGCAGAGTAGATGCCCATTGAATCACTAAAGCAGTCTGTACCCTGCACAGACCCACTTTATCCATCTGCATCTTGCCTTTTGGATGTTACCCAAGTCCCATGCTTTTTTTAGCCATATTATGTCAGTTGACATTTTACCACATCATTATAGCTAGGAAATCTTCTTTTGTTCTGATCTGCATAATTAAATGTGATAAATGTGAACTTTCACAAGTGACCTTTTATATTGTGGGTTTGCAAAAGCCAGCAGGAGGGTTTTGGCAAGCAAGTTACCAGCTGTCTCTGACTAATATTTATTACTCAGTGGTTCACATTTCATATTATAAACTGGAAA
This sequence comes from Fringilla coelebs, assembly GCF_963513975.1. NCBI lineage: Eukaryota > Metazoa > Chordata > Aves > Passeriformes > Fringillidae > Fringilla > Fringilla coelebs. The sequence continues at coordinate 47,887,384 of NC_140028.1, read as the reverse complement.
GAAAGCTTATGAGATAGCCTCCAAGACAGTTTTATTTGCATTTGTAATATAGCCTATCCAGACAACCATGTATTTTCATTCATTTGTTTCTATACATTTAAATATACATTCTTTCAGAAGATTTGTTTCATGTGCAGGAAATGTGGGGACCTCAGCAAAGCAAAAAGAAAAGCACTGAATTTTCTTTGCACTCTGCCCTAACAGGAGAATGTTGAAGGTGCAGCATGTGACACTTGCAGACCAGGATCCTTTTATCTGAACCCTTCTAACCCCAGGGGATGCACACCTTGCTTTTGTTTTGGGGCAACCAGCAGCTGTCGCAGCACGGATCGTCGTAGAACCAAGGTGTACCAAAGATCTTTTTTCTTTTCTATCATGAGCTTACACTTGTTCCATTAAGGAAATTCCAGATTTCTTCTAAAGTTGAAAATATATTTTATTAGCTTTGTTTGTAATATATTTTTTGAAAGATGAGAAATATTCTCCAAACAATTCTCCAGGTGAAGATTTCGTAGAGCTTTATTAAGATTAGGAGTAGTCTGAAAGTACTGTTCAGCAGAAATGGCCCTTCTCACCTGTTTGTTTACAAGTCACTACTTGGACTGAAGTTGAGCTGGCCTTTATCTTCCTTGCTTTATCTTCAAACTCTATGTCATCATTGAAATCAATGATCTCCTTCAAGATGCTTTGATGTACATATCATTTTACATGTCTATATCATAGATGGATTAAGAGTTGTATTGACAGATTCCACAGAGATTGTGAAAATTGTCTTTCTTCCCTTCCTGTAAAAGAGACATGACATCAAGTGTGAGAAACAAAGATTTTAGTAGCATAAATGAACAGTAAAATGGCTGAAGGCTGAAAAAAAAAAGGCAAGAGCTGCTTAAAAAAAGGCAAGAGAAAGGAAAAGAGAGGAGAGCTAGAGTGGTGGATAAGGAGTTTAGTTAAGGTTTAGACATAGACTAGATGCAATCCAGATTGTGCTCTTTACTGTTTACAAGCAAAAGGTGAAAATGTGGCCTAAGTGAAATCAGTAAAAAACTTCCTCTAGTCATTACTTGTCCTCTCAAAAACTATTTATGAAAACATCTCTATTTTTTTGGTTTTTTGCTCTGGCCAGTCAAGGGCAATCCACCAGAACCCAGACCTGTTCTGGTACATCATACACATTATGCTCTCTTTCCTCCAGCATATGATGAAAAAAAGAGGCACAGTCTTTCATGAAACAGCAGCCATAAACATAAAATGTGCATTAAAGAGACAGAATATTAGGCTACATTGCCTGCCTCTCTAAAATGTCATGCCATGTCCCCTCCCTTAGTTAATCTGTTCCAAACTCTGTAATTGATGTTAGTTCCCTGGATTTTATTTTGGAATGGCCATTAAAAAGCATCTCTAAATTACATCCTCAGGCTTGTGTGCGCAATTCCTAGTCACCCCCAGAAGGCTATGTCTTCCTTTGGCTGAAAATAGAATTTAGTTTTCAGGTGACAAACCAAATGCCTGCATCCCAAGTAGTTTTGTCACATCTTTATATTTTCACTCTCTTTTGAGTTCCATGGAAAATCCATTGTTCAAAGACTTCAGGCTGGCTCTGAAGGAGTTGGATCTCATGATAAGGATTACAAAGGCTAAACAATTTCTTCTCATTACTTGGTGATGGTAAAGTTTTAACAAAGGATGAGGCAAACTTTTGTTTCCTTTGTTTTTCATTAGTTTGTGGATATGAGGAACTGGCGCTTGGAGGCAGTAGATGAACATATGGGCATTCCAGTCACTTACAATCCAGTCAGTAACAGTGTGGTGGCTGATGTTCAAGAATTGCCAGCTTCTGTGCATAATTTGTACTGGAAAGCACCACCATCCTACCTGGGAGACAAGGTAAATGGCACCTAACTCTTCTGGTTTAGTAACATGTAATCATTTCTTTACCAGTGTCATTGATAAAGAGTCTCACTATTTTTCTTAGATAAGTTTCTCTCTCTTCACTTGTCTCTCTTACCTCCAGGAATCACAGGATTTTACTTCTGAGTATGCTTTTGAAATTAGCAGATAACACAGAACTAATCATACTGCTTGGTACCAGACAGGTCTTAATGTGAACAGCATGATGAAGAGCTCAATGGCTCAAGCAGCTGGTACTTTCAGCTGCTTTTCTGAAGCCCAGAACATGTAGAACTTGCCAATGTGGCTGCTCTGCAACCTAGAACACGTAGGGCTTGTCAATTCTTTAGATTCTCTAGAGTATGTCCTGGGCAGATTTCCAAAAGAATAAAAGCTGATTATGTCCTCAGTGGCACACAAAAGCCCCCAGCCTTTTGCTTTGGATATGCTTCTTGGGAAGAGTATCAACTGGTTTTCTACCCTTTATGTTCCTTGGGCTGGTGGCTGCTCTGTCAGCCCATGCATGGGAGCAGCCTTCTGCTCATGGTTAGTGCCATCAGCTTCTCAGCCTGAGGATCACACCCACCAGGGGACTTTGCTAATGGTGACTTGCAGGTCCAGAGCCCCCCTCTTTGGAGCTCTGACAGTGCCAATACTTACCAGCCCATTGCTGGTAAGTATTGGCACTGTCAGAGCTTTCAGATGCAATCCTACTGACACACAAGAGAAAACAAATGGTGTAGACACCAAGACATGAAAGATGGTACAATTTTTGAAGTTTCTCCTAGTCCTTATTTTAGAGACTAGAGCATTATTTTTCCTCCTGCTCTCCTATGCCCAGAGCTGTATATATATATCTCAGGTGAACAGCACATTTAGTTTGAGTGCTTTTTCTTGACGTTATAAAGGTTCTCATTTCATTGCCCACAAATTATTTTTGAAAGAAATTTCATATTAAAGCACATGTTATCACCTGCAGTGTTAAACCAAAAGTACTTTTGTTATTTCATAACAAGGTATACAGCAGGCAATAACCCTTTTTAAACACAGCTATTAAGATCAGTGCTGACTTATGTTGCATGTCACAGTACCTGCCTAGGTCCTAGGCCTGCCAACTCATGCTGTTATTTACAGTGACAGCACTGCAAATAAAATTGTTCTAATTTGGGTTCTGCTTTTGCTGTACACTGTGTATGAGTGTATATTTTAGCACAGGCAGTACTGCAGTAATGAAAGTCCCACCAAAATGCTGTCTGGCTGTGAGTTTACAAGTTCATAAATTTACCAATTATTAATGTTATTGTGTTTTGAAAATGTCAGGGTTTGGTCTGTTTACAGTGATAGCATCTCTTTTGGAAAATATGAACAAGATCACTTCAGCTATTTTTCTTTATGATGAGGGTATAAATAGTGTTTTCCATTATCTGAAACCTTTAAACTGGTTCCACTGGAACATTTATATTTAGCAGAGTATATTTTCTTTTCTCTCTCTGTCTTTTGTTTACAAAGTTAAAAGGGAATCAAATATAAAATGTGTAGCAGTACGGAAACTAAGTGTAATTGAGAAATTCAGATCACGTTGTCCCCATTTTCTTTCATGTTTTAACATTCTATGTAACAGACCATTTTTTACATTAGAAAATAAATACTACAGAATGCAGAAGTTCCTTTGTAACATCAATATTGTTCTATAAAAAAGAATTGAAAAAGTAATTTAACAGCCTCTCAAATGGTGCAGTTCTGAAACATGTTAAGTAGGAAATCAACTCTAATTTGAATTTTCTTTTTTTTTTTTTTAAGAATTCATTTATACAGAGTGATTTGATTGTGTTGGCAAACTACAGCCAATGTTCCAAATGATGCTTTTGAAAATGCAGTTGGGTGAGGAGAATAGCATTAATTATGGACCTGTGATCCATGGAACAAATTTAGTGTTGAGATGTCAGTATTTTGTTTGTAATACATCACTGATATGCAGAGGGGTAGATGGAAGCCTGGTGCTTCCCTGTAGAAGAGCAGAACCTGACAAAGCAATTCTTCCATGGGAAAACCAAGGATGAGATGTAAGGGCAAATGAGAAAGGTGCAAACCAAAATAGGACATGCATGGCAAAATGCCTGATTTCACATGGTACCCACAAACCTTCCTTTGAGGCTCTTGGAACAAAAACTATCTAGGCTGTGCCTGGAGCTTCCTTTGCTCCCAGGGTGTTTTGTACTGAGTCCCTCACACAGCACCCAGGGACATGCTGTGTTTGTTGGGTGATTCAGCCACACTTGTCCCTGTTCTGGGCAGCAGCCCCTTGTTCAGTTGGGTTTGAGGCCACCTGTGGTCACCTGTAGGTGGTTTCAGCTCAGCCTAGAGGCACAGTCTGGTTACAACAGAGCTGATACCAGTAGAAATCCCGTCCTGAAGGTAGTGCAAAGATTGCATTCATGTTTGCAGTAAGTTTAGAAAATGCTGTCTTTAAACATGCTTAGTCTGCCTTCTTTTTATCCATGGCTGTCCATGAGATTGACCACCACTTTCACTGTCAATCTCATGCCTGTTCTTGATGCACCACATCTGTTCTGTACAGTCGGGGAAGAATAATATTCATGTAACCATGGGATTTCTCCATGACACAGGTGGTGTGAACCCAACTAAGAAAAAAACCCCAATGATGCAAGTAACCTTTCAGAAAACAGTATCTGCTCATATGTCAGATACTCACAATAAACAAAATAGAAAGTAACTTCTTCCAAACAGCAATATTTTCATATATTTTCTAAAGAACAAAGAGTAAATGTGTTATTTATAGTGCTGGGAGATGAGATAAACTGGAATAAAAATTTACATTAATATCAAGCAGTAGTGCAGTAAAATATATCTGGTCTCATGCATTTTGTTACAGCTTTCTTCATATGGTGGCTTCCTAAGTTACCAAGTGAAATCTTTTGGCTTACCTAGTGAGGGCATGGTTCTTCTGGATAAGAAACCTGATATACGACTAACAGTAAGCTTTAAAATACTATTTTTTTTCTTATAAGCAATGCAAATTCCACAACTTTTATCTTACTTAACAGCTATGGCAAGTTTTGCTCTTATAGTGTACTTAACCATTAAAACATTAACTTAACTATTAAAACCATTAACTATTTCTATAAAAGTGATTTTACTTCATTTTGCTCAAAACCATCCACACATCTGTCTCTGTTGCCAAAGTAACATATTATTAAGCATAACTGATTTGCAGAGCAAGTAAAAAGATAGATAAACCAGGATTTTCTTTGTAGAATATGCCTGTGGAAAAAAAAAATATCAATTGCACACTTGTCAATAAGTATGGCCACATCTTTGCAAAAGATGTCCTGGATTTCGTGTGTAATTAATCTCATTTTCTGTGAGATTTTTTTTTTTCAGCATAAAACTAAGCATAATTATATGACTTCATGGGACAGAAATAAAAATGCAATTTAGGTTGACAGTTTTTTAATTTAACCACTTAAGAGCCAAAATTGAAATCTTTAACTGTTTGTTGAGATTCTCAAGGGGGTGTTTAGCTTCCTCACACCATCAGAAATATCATTTGAATGCTCTAGGATTCTTTTTGGGAAATGTACCTCATAAACTGCTACCATAATACCCATAGTTGCTGGTGCACAAGGATGCAAAGAAGAGTGTTTCAAAATGCAAAACCATTTTTATTCTAAGGTAATAACTAGTTCCTCTGAAAGTTGATCAGCATTAATTTGATTCTTTTGGTGTTTCACTCAAAAAACAGGGTTGTTAATAGGCAAAAGCAGTGAAAACTCTGCTGGCAGTGTTCACAGTGTTCACACAGTGTTCACTATACCACTTTCCTGAGAAAATGATGTACAGTTTTCCTAGTATTACTCAGTTTTGATCCCCCAAACAACAGGATTAATGTGCTTCACCAGATTTTACTGCATCTGAACACTCTCCCATAACAAGTAGTGAAACAGCAATGTTATATCCTCATTCTCACATAGGGGCAACAAATGGAAGTTGTTTATATGGATCCCAGCAGCCCACTGCCTGATCGTCAATATTATGGCCGAGTGCAGCTGGTTGAGGTAAGAAATGAACAAAGGAATGGCCTTTTCTTTTCCTTCCAGAGCCACAGAAAAATACACCCATGCAGAATAGGTGCAGAAATACCAAATATCTGGTAATGGTGAGGAATATAAACTTAAACACTGTAGACCTTAAATATAAAGAATATTTTTTTATCTCTCTTTACTGCCACAATGAACCTGGGTTCTGGTTCACGACACCTAATTTTAGCACCTCTGGGCTGGGCCTCTTGTCCAATGTGGCCTTTAGCATTCCCTCCAGGGCCAATGGAGTAATGCTGAATCAGTCCTCAATAGGTGGTGATTCATTGCAGCCACAGACTTTACTTAATAGGGATGGAATGAATTGTTATCTGTTTTCCTAGGTGTCTAGGTAGTAGTTAAGAGTGGGGTGTCCAACATTCAGGTAGGTGAATCCAGCAGGGATTATTTCTACCTTAAACCTGTGCTCAGAAGGTTGAACTGGGTAATTTATTTCATATGCAGTCAAAGAATATGTTTCTTCAAGACAAATTCCATTTTCAACAACGCTGTGTTTATTAACAGCAAGAAAGCCCTGAAAGATTGGGTTTCTAGGACCTCACTTACTCTCAAAAATAAAAGCATTTTCCTTCACATTTTTATGGTTTGATAGGTGATATCTCAAAGAAATTTGGATGACTGAAGAAGAACCTACAGGCATCTTCACTTTTTTATACCTCAAAGCCATACTTACCTTGCACAGTCAAAGCTACAGCCCTTTTTTCATGCTCATTATTCTTTTTTCCACCCACCCTGTGTCTGCTCTCCTGGACTCTATTACCCCACACCAGCTGGCACTAGACAAGTCTGCTCCATAGGTATTTTCTCCCTTTTTCTGTTCTCTGGTCTTCTCTGTCCTCTGCTCTTCTTTGAAGCTGCTCTTTCAAGCAGCTGCGGCGCTGTGCTCATTTTGTACCCCTCGATGTGCAGGGCAGCTTCAGGCACGCCAGCAGCAGCCAGCCGGTGTCCCGAGAAGAGCTGCTGACCATCCTGTCCAGGCTGGATGGCTTGCACATCCGGGCGCTGTACTTCACGGAGAGCCAGCGCCTGGCGCTCGGGGAGGTCGGGCTGGAGGAAGCCAGCAGCGAGGGCAGCGGCAGCATCGCGCACAGCGTGGAGACGTGCGCCTGCCCGCCCGGCTACGCCGGTGACTCGTGCCAGGTAGGAGACACCCGCCTCCAAACTGTGCCATTGCCTCGTGTCTTTGCCTACAGCTATACCTGCTGGGTTGGTTAGAGGAGCAGGATGGTGGTTAAAGTCATTAAAGTAATGTGCTTCCTGTAAGCCTGTGCACTTTCAATGGCTCAAGTGCTTTCGCTGTCTAAGAAGCACTGTGGGGTTATTCTACTTGTGATTGCTTTTATGGAGCTGCAAACATAATTTTGCATGTGTAAGGCACTATGATGAGGGATTCTTCTATGATGCCCTCTGAGAGGCTGAATAATCTCTTACTTTACTGGAGAGAAGGTCAGAATTGACTGAATTGAAGTCTGTGAGACCATACACAGTGGAGAAATTTCCTGATGTTTCTTATTTTAGCAGGGTCTAAGGGAAGTAGCCTGAATCCAGATAATTCAGGATATTATTTGTGTAGAAAAACATGCAAAATCTGAAATTAATGTATTTGCAAGAATATTTGGAGATACGTTTATGAAAGATAGTGTAGGCTTTGCAAAATAATGCTATCAACTGAAGACTGGCACTACAGCTGTATATCCTGTCCCTGATGCAGTTCCTGTAGCTGTAATTCTTTTACTTGTCGCCTTGCTTAGCTTAGAGCTTGGCTGTTGCCATGTGTGAGCACCGAATGCAGCAGAATAAAGCACCAGAGAGATAAGCAGCGCACAAAGTGCACAAAATATGAGGAATTACTCTCAGAAAATGGTTGAGTATTACCATAAAGTAGCAATTGCTGTACTAACCTTGCAAAAGCTTTTTGAATTGAAAATGAATGAATAATATCTAGGCTGGAGCAGCTGCAGAGAGACTGAACAAAACCATGTATGGCTGGCTTATATTTTGTGTGTGCATCCGCTGCTCAGGACAGCTAATTCATCGTCTACAGAGTAACCATTTTGGAAATACTTTTGATCTTTTTCACACTTCCATTGCTCAGTGGCACACACAAATTGATGAGCATTGACTGAGAATTCTACTGCCATCCCATTGTTTTCAACATACTGCCTTGGTTAAACTAAACTAAGGGGGTATTTTTATGTAACCTGGTGAAAATACAGAGCCAAAGGAAGTGATCAAGACATTCACTGGGAAGTTCGTAAGCCCTGTATATTTATGCAGCATTACTCAGGCAGTGATTTACTGCTCTAATCACCAGGCTCTGTCTGGCTGCCTTAGGTGGGGAGGAGGTGATGCCTGCCACACCCTGACTTAGGTATATATTGAGCTACAGGAACTGCAGAGTTACTTGTTAACCTCAGGAACCGTGCTGTGTGCTGAGCGACTTGACTCACGGATAAAGTTTAAAGGTGGGGCCCGTCCCAGCCCAGAACCTCATTCATCTGAGTCAGAAGCTGGAGAAGAAGGGGGTGTAATAAGGGAAAGAACAGTGAGCACCGAAGGGAGAGCAGCAAATGGTCACAGGGGAGCCAAAGTAAAACGATGGCCCAAGCAGAGAGGCCAAGAAATGCAGGATGGCTAGTTGTCACCTTAGTGTCCCTTGGGCATTGCCTAGCACAAGATACACAGCAGAGGCTCTCCTATCCCCACCTTCAGGAGAGGAGTCAGTGGCAACAAGTTCAAATGGATTTTTATCCAAGAGAGGTAATTTGCTCATTTTTTCTTTCTCGCTTCCTTCCTTCTTTCACTTTGTTTTTAAAGGAACTGATTTGGTAACAATTTCTATATTACTTAAGATAAAAGTAATGAGATTAACTTTTTGTCTCAAAGTACTTTACAAGAGGTTTGTTTTAAATTGCTGTTTACTTGAAAACAATGATCCTAAAAAGCACTTGAAAGTGCCTGGAGCTTAATCTTCATGTGGAATCAGTTTATCATTTGTGTGGAATCACAAATGCTGCTTCAAAAACAATGTGCCCACATACTCCAAATGTGTCATTTTAAAGACAGCATAAATAGAAAAACAAAAGTCTGTACAGATTTTTTTCCAAATGCAATTAGATGTATTTTTAAAATGTCTCATTTATTTTTCTCTCCAAAAAGAGATTTTAAGTAAATAAAATTTATATGCATTAGAACATGTATTTTACTTAGTCATGCTGTTTAATGTATTTCAGGCCCTGGTTTCTTCTGAAGCTGTGTATATTGGCTCCCTGTTGTTCAGGGAAAATATTCACCCTTTAATAAATGTGTCTGAAAAACTTCAACTATTCTAAATTTAGTCCTTGCTCACACTGAAGTCAGTATTCAAAGCTATTGATGGTATTAGTATTCTGCATGCTTCTTTTTTTTTTTTCCACAATTATCCTACATGTAGAAAAGGCAAAGATGGCAGTAGTGATTGCTGTTTCAACAGCAGCAATTCAGTATTCCTTTTGGGATCTGGTTTGTGAGAGATGAGTATTTTTTTTCCCTGTGGTAGTTCTATCATTGGAAAATTCTCTGGTTAGTCCTGCTTCTTCATGAATACTTATGCCTCCAACCACTGGAATATGATTTGTGACACAATCCCACAGACCCTTTGCTCTTCATATTGGTTCCATCAGTCTTGGTGGTGCACTTACTCTGAGGAAAGATTTATGGCTTTAGAGTTCAACTGTCACTTGTTCTCTGCGTGTTGCTGGGGCCAGCCCCTGCCTGTGAGGCAGAGGCAAGGCAGAGGTGCAGCTCACAAGAACATTGCTGGAGGCAGGAACCTGGGAGGTGCTGGCTTCGTGGGGAGCATGGCTTTCTCCCTGCTTCCATAAGCCTTTGATCCTCCTTGCACCACATCAGCTTAGTTCCTGGGGAAAAGAGCTGCAGAATAGGAAGAACAGACTGATGTCCAGTAATTTTTAGTGTGATTGGTGTGCCCAGAATATTCCAGGAGAAGATGGGTGTGAATTTTTGATGTGTATGCAGAAGGACTTCATGCCCATGAGAAATTCCTTGTGATTTTCCTGCTTGTGCCAACCAAGAGCCTGGTTTTAATGTATTAGTTACTACCTCCCTGCTGTAGGTAAACAAACTTGATGTCTCTTCTTTCATTCAGAATGTCCCTCTGGTTCAGCTCCCTGTTTAAATCCAACTGTGATCTGACAGGCTATGCTCCTGCTCCTGTGCCCTCAATAGCTGGAACATTCTTGTCATGCTTCCCCAGTCTCCAGGGCAAGCCTGTACTTAGAAACTAGACCACTGTATGTTTTGTTACATCACCTAGCTATGTCTAGGTGCGGCTTTAGCTCTTGGTAGACTAAACTGTGGAAGTCACGATGAATGTATGTAAAAGGTATCCAAAATTGTTTCCAAGGAATACACTGTAGTGAAATTATTATCAAGATATAGCCACTAATTAGTATGTGAAATTTCCAGGTGCTCTTCTTTAGATTCACTCTACAGTGTTCTCATACTCAAATATTTTTCTGTGGTTTAGAAATCATATTCTATGCCTTTGTACGTAGCCACAGGAAATGTGTTTTTCTCAGAGGTTAGAGTCAAAATTATTAAATCATCACTGCCAAAGCATCTAAAGCACAGGGTTTAGATGAAGATGAAACTTTATCTCCATTAATTGCTATTTACTGCATTAAAAAATTTAAGCACTATTATGAGCTTAGGAGAGCTTGAAAGGAAATTCATGCCTTCACTACTCCTTGGAAATGGAAAACATTTTCAAAATACACTTCCTATAACATTTAAAACTTTCTACCAATGCTCACTGATTTTTTTTTCTTTCTTCTTGATGTTCAGGAGTGTGGCATTGGATTTTACCGTGAGAATAAAGGAATATTTGCTGGACGCTGTGTGCCCTGCAACTGCAATGGAAATTCAAATAGATGTCAAGATGGTACTGGAAAATGTATTGTAAGTAATTAGTAACACTCAGTAAGTTAATGGGAAGAAAAGGAGAAAAAAACATTTCTCTTACTGCAGTGTGGACCGTACAGTATTGTTAAATTCCAAGAAACTAAGAATAATCCTTGTGTGTCTCATTCTCTTAATTTTATATTGTTAATGAGCATAAGATGTGTACACTAAATGTACATGTAGTGTAAATGTGATTGATTGGAATAATTTGTGTCCTTGTCTTCATTTCTTTCTTTCACCTGTAATTTTTGTTAGCTCCTGGTTACAAAAAGTCACCAAACTTGTACATAAGGAAACATTTGTAGTTATTTGTAATAAACCTAGGTCTTATCTTGGCATATGCAGTCCTGAGCTTTATACAGATGTACTAGGATATGTTTGTATAATGATGACAAACAGCACATTCATGTATAGCATAGGGCTTTGCAGAACCTTGTTTAATCAGCTTCAGTGCATCTCCACTAATCATAGCCTATAGCTAGATGGGTTAAAAAATATTGAATTAAATAAGATGAAATGAAAGTAATGGAAGTTGGATTAATTAGATCTCAGCTGTGGCAGAAGGTGTGGTGGGGTAGATTTTGCTCCCTGGCACTCTGTATTAAACCCAAAGCAGCCCCATGGAAGTGGATCAGCCCTCAGCAATGGAAGTGTGACACTTGACTGACTGTGCTTCTCCAGTGTATATCCATGATGCTTCTGCGAATAGTTTGTCCTGAAAAATTCCCCTTTAAAAAGCTTTTACTAATTTTTCATTTACTGTGCAAACAAGAATCTTGCCAACATCTTTCATGGTCTGTCTTTTCTGTTACTTCTCCCTCCTTCGCAGTGCATCCATTCTGCCTGCGGTGCATTCCTGTGCGTTATGTCATTCTCCCCGACTTTGTTTCAACCAACCGTGTTGCTTTAATGGAAACTATAAACCAATTCAGCATGTTCTGGGAGATGACTTACAGGCTGCTGCTTTGGAGGGGCAGGGCAGGCCGTGACAGGAAAGTGCTGCAGCACAGCAAGAAAGATCAAGAAGTTTCACTTCAGATTAGAATTATGAAGGCAAATTTTACTTTCACCTCATGAGTATGTGATTTAGGTTTTTCTTTATCCCATCCTTTTCACAGCTGGATTAACTTTCAGATAGGTACAGCTAAATCAGCCCTTATTCCCGGGCAGGTAAAGTCATCCAGAATAATGTGGTGAAAAATGAAAGCCCTGAGGGCCTTTATTTCCATCATGAACATCTGCCTAACCAAGAGCAAGTTTGTCTCTCTGTAGAGGAGCCATGGGACAAAAACCTCACATGGTGCAAAGAAGACAAGGAGGCTTCCCACTGTGGAGCCATCAAGTTCCACATCCAAAGTGCAAAGCTTGTTCACTTGGCTTCCTGCTCCTCACCTGAGTCCCAGTCCTACATTTTTCGGTGTCCCTCCAGTGACAGCCTCCAGAAGTGGCTTGGTGAGGGAGGCTAAGCCCAGGCTGGCTCCTTCCCCTGTGCAGCTGCACAGCCCTCCCTGGCTCGGGCAGTCGCTGTCCCACTGCTGCATGCTGCTGGAAGGAGAGGAGTGCACTGCCGTGCTGCTGGAAAAGGGGAACAATGGAGGGCAGGGGGAGGTGGAGAAGAATGAGGACCTTGGATCTCATGTGAAGGGAAAAAGCATTTCTCTGCCATTAATCAGGCTTTGTGTCCTCGTGGTCCCTGCCCTTCCTCCTGGAAGGCACATTCCCTGAGCAGCAGCATGGTGCTGAGACTTGCTGATCCCAAGGCATGTTGCTTCATGTCCCGGAGCCCCACATGTGCGATGTAAGCTCGGTGGCTCTGCTGTGGCCCTGACACTCTGCTCTGACTGCCTGGTACCATACGGGTGCAGCTGGAAGTTCTCCTTTAGGGTTTGCAATACTTGATGGTTTGGAGATGCTGTGACTCCAGGGGTATCTCTGACCCTGTAAAACTTGAAGGAAGACCCACGGGGGAGTTGCTGTTCTGGCTTCATTGCACTGTGCCTAGGGAGCTCCAGCCTTTATATGCCATGTAGCTGGAGGAGCAGCATGGCACATTTAGGGTGGGTTTATATGTGAAATAGCCGAAATTTTCTTTGCAATTACAAAATTGCCTCAGTTTCTATAGACAGAGTGAGCAAAACAAAAAGCCAGGGGATAACCTTGTGGGAGGAGGTTGCTCTAAGATGAAACCAGCACAGATGTTTTAAATACATCTCTTTTAGTCATTCTGCAGTTGAATTTATTATTCAGGATTATAAAAATTGACAGTAATTTTTCAGAACCAGGTTCTGAATTTTCCACTATGCTTTTGCAGGAATATATGCCCCAGCTTTTATAGAGGCCACATTTAAAATGGTTTCTTTTGCAAATGTAGTGCCTTTGTGATATTTGATATTTAACTTCATGTCAAATTGCTCATATGGGAACTGGAACTTTTCCTGTTCTTTCCCAGAACCAGAACCTTCTATCAATGAGCCACAGATATAGTTCTTTACCCAAAATGAAAACAAATTAGGGGTTACCACCTGAGGGAAGAGCTTGTGGTTGAGGGAATCTGGTGTGAAGAAATGGGAAGGAGAATGGAGTTTTAGAGGAGATGGGAGAGACAGAGCTGTTTCTCGTTTGTAGGGAAAAATGCCCCTCTTCTGCCAGTCGTGGTAGTAGAGTCTTCAAACATAGCCCTGAGCCATCGAGGTCCCTGAAATGGAAGCACAGTTTGCTCAGTGACTGTTTCCAGCTGATTTCACATTTTCTTTTTTCCATCTTTTGCTCTATTAGTAAGCCTTCAGCTCTGTGGGACATTTGATCAGTCTGTTGCACAGAAGACAAACAGTTGTAGAACTTAGGAGTGTGAATGCCTCTTGACTGTTAGTCATTTGAGATTTTTCTTATGTCTGCTTATGTATTTTTATGCTGCTTATGTATTTGAACAACTTCTATTTTAAATTAGCAACACTTTAGGTAATGGAAAGGCAACTTCCTTATTCTGTACCCATAAAATATAAACATATGACAATTAGACAGCACTAGAATTAAGAATGTTTCTAAACTAAGATACAATTCCCAACAATTTTATCACGGGAAAAGGGGTCAGCTGCATCAGTTTCAATAGTATTCTTAGCTTTTGCTTTCTATTATTTATTCCAGTTGCTACAGAAAAATACAAGTAACACATACACTGGAGAAACTAGAAATTCAATTCTGGTCTGAATCTACTATGTGAAACAATTTTTGTATTTATTTAATGAGATTTTTAAAGGAATGTACTTGGGCTCAATTGATTGCATGCTTTTAGATGGTATCTGCCTTCTATGCAGTGTTAAGATGCAAAATTTGAAGTTTTATATAAATGTAGTGACTTTTAATTGTAATATGAAGACAGAGGAAGAGGATTAATTGAATGGTCCTTTACTAACTATGAATCTAGCTGAGTTTCTTTAAAAAGGTCTTTAATTCAACTTATTTATTTGTTGCTTTTCCACAAGAGGAGGGAAATTGGTTTTTGTACAGTTAGAAAATGGACTGAAACTGTTCTATCCTGGCTGTGAAGGTAGTTTGGCAATAAATGCTTGCCTATATGGAAGAAAAAGAACATATTCTCCAAGTAAATAGGCTGTAGTTTTTTAAATAATAGTAAGGCCATATTGAGTGTTAAAGCACTGCTAAATGTCTTGCTCGTTTCCTTTCCAAGGACTGTCAGTACAATACTGCTGGGGAGAAATGTGAGCACTGTAAAGATGGTTATTTTGGAGATGCCACTCAGGGTTCCTGCCGTGAATGCCCTTGCCCATATACAAACAGGTACAGTAAAAGTTTGTAAGAAGAGTCAAGCAGGGGAGGGAAGAAAAAAAAGGGAAAAAAAAATGAGGGAAAGAGAAAAAAAAATCCCAAAGCCCAAACTCTGCTACCATAGGAAAATAATGATCTACTCTGTTCTCATGGTCTGTCTCATAGCATTGCCTTTTTTAATAAGCTGAGTATTCCAATTATAATTCAGATCCTGAACTTCAGGGGCACACTGCTCATAGCCTTGGGGAGACCCAGACAGTAGAAGTGGGCTTTTTTTCCAAAACCAGCAGTATTTCCTTCTCCTTATAGTGAGAAATATACAATGAGGTCTTTTCCCTTACTGGGCATATCCAGAATCCTTCTTTTTTACTGGAATGCAAGATGTTTAGCACCATTACTCTGGCTAGGAGATAAGAGAAAACAATGAAACAAGCCTTTTATAGTAATTCAGAAGAATTATTAAGATGCAGAAATAATATAAAAACATTTAATGTCTTAAGCACATATCTGGAGCTCTAAAAGAGTATGATTGCTTTTCCTATCAAGGTTCTGTTTGAAGTGCAAACACACCGAGATGAAAAGTGAAAAAATGAAACTTACTTGTATCAAATAAGGTTGCCAGGCATTTAAAACTGAGCAGTTAATTGCATTTTAAATGCATGGTATGTTTTGCCAGATTGTCATCATTGGTCACTTCTAAACCATGGTAAATAAAATCAATTTAAAAAAAAACCAAACAAACCCTAAGCTATGAATTGCTAAAGGCACCACATGGTATTTGCCAGGTGCATTAGCACACACCATGTAACCTTAAGTAGGAGATTTACACCATCAGACAATAGACAGGTTTATCATTTATCAGAGAACTCTCTGATAGATCTGGTTTTGACAGCCTCTTCTGCAGGTGCTTGCCTGAGGCTGACTGAACATGTTTTTAGTCATCGTTTACTTTCAGAGTTCTGAAGTATCTAGGGAGACCATAAACCTGTGCAGTTTCATAACTGCAGATTAGAGTGGTGAATATCATTCTTGACATAGGAAATGCACCCCACCTGGCATTACTGGAGTTGACAATTTTCCATCCAGTCAAATTCCAGTAATTCTTAGTGCAGACCTCTCTCTTTGATACACAGACTTGCTTTATCCAGTAGATTAAAAAATGAAAATAGCAAATATGGCCCTGCTTTACTGCCTGCCTTCTCCTTCACAAACGCTGAACTTTGAATCTAGACAAATCTGCTTGAAAGAACAGAGAAAAAAGTTCATTGTGTTAACCAGATCCTTGGGATTCCAAAAATTGTGCACAACTCCACTTTACCTTGGTTAAAAAAACCCTAAATAACACTAGCCACATAAAAATATCCTTTAATGTTCTCATTCCATTGAAAAGAAAAGATAAAAGATGTATAACATGAGGAAAGGTCTGTCTAGCATAGGCTATTGGTTCTTGCCTACTAAGATAAAATAGCTACCCAGATTTGTTTTATGACATCACTATTAAGGTTTATTTTAGGAATTCCTTTAGGTAGTGAACCATTATACTCAGTCCACAGGGCCAGGAAATTATCCTTTTTTGAGTCTAAGGAAACGATTTGCGCAAAAAATATGAAACATCAAAGAATTAGTCACAATAAATTGTCTAGAGGCAATTAAATTAGCTGAGAAGTAATTTGGTGGTGTAAAAACTTTTTAATCTGAAAGTCATTAAACTGAACCTCTAGAGTGTAAAACCTATTTGATCATGTGCTCACAATAATATTTTTGCTTCTTCTCAAAGATTTGCAGTTGGCTGTGTGGCAAATGGTGAAGAAATCCAGTGTCTCTGCAAAGAAGGCTACACCGGAGCCCGTTGTGAACGGTGAGTGACCTGTTTCTCAAAACCAAGAGTTTTGAGAGACACAATAAAAGGAGGGATGTCTGTATTGGGACAGACACATGTGGACATATGGACATGCACCTGTGCATAATATGTATGTCCATAAGGAATAGCTATTTATATGAACAGCTGCTGAAGAGTGGTGCTGTGGTGTAATTCCAGCCACAAACCCAGTGCTCCCTGGGGAAATAGATGTAAGCAATTCTCCACACACTGACATTTTTACCGAAAAGAGGGGTCTGCCTCTTTGCCAAAGTGCCCTATGCTTTGCCTCATCCTGCACTCTGGTAATAATGACTCCCTCTTATTTCACCCCTTTTCAAGCTAAAAACATTTTTCCCTTTCCTCCAGTGTATACGATGGTGCCTCAACGGTCTTATCTAACAGCAACCATTTAGCACCATTCCCTTTATCCCTAATCATTCTGGTGTGCTCCTCAGTTGGCAATTACACACACCAGGCTGAAGCCATGTCTTTTGCTGGAACCTTGCAGCAGTCTGGCAAAGCAGAGAGGAACAGCATGGCAGTTTCAGGCGGGCAGAGGAACCGATTTCACTGAGTTTCAAATCCAGAGAGAACTGAAGTGTAATGGAGTGCTGTTGTCTGGTTTGGAAATTTGAGGCTAGTAAGTCATGATGTCACATCTGAAGACAGGACCTGCAGTAGGACCTGGTGTTGTCCTCCTAAACTGGCCTTTCACCCTGTTTAATCTGCGGGTTGTAGGTATTTTCTGTTCCAGGTGTAGCTGTACCTCAGCCGCTCATCATGGCTCTTTGATGCTGCATTGTCACCCTTATAGGTCTTGCAACAGTGACTTCTAGGAATGGTAGCTATCCAGTGTGAACAATATATTTTACCTTTAAAATACTTAGAGATCAGTCACACAGACTGCTTTGCTGGCAGGAGGCGAGGGGGTATCACACAGCAGAAGGGTGATGATGTCATTCAGTGCTGTTGCTATTTGAAATCTCAGCTGTGCTTGCAGTATGATCCCCCTCAGTATGTGTTTTCTGGTGAGATCACAGGCCAGAATGGTATAGTTTTCTTGGTTAAGCCTTGTCAAATTCTTGTCAGAATAAGTGAATTATTCCTGCAAGAGCACTGTGGGAGTTCTTTTATTTTTAGAAAAAAATTCTGCAGCATTCACAAAGATATTTTTAGCATAGTGCAGAGGATACTGTAAACCAAAAATATATCATTTCTGTCTGAGTCAAGACATGAAATCAAAAGTTCTTGAAAGTTTCTTCAGGCGAATAACTGGGCTTTTATCTCAAGGGGAAGTATATTCCACAAAATTAGCTTCAACTGTATAATAAAAATTACTCGTATCTCCTCATCTAGCTGTGCTCCCGGATATTTTGGAAATCCACAAAAATATGAAGGCTTCTGTCAGAAATGTAACTGTAATAATAATGGACAGCTGGCTAGCTGTGACCACCTGACTGGAGGTACGTGAGGGCCTGTGAATGGAGCGTTGATCTGAATGGAAGGGGGAGCTTTTTTTTCTCTTTGGGAAGCTAAAAAGGAAGGTACTTGGATAAGCTGAACTGAAGGAAAGATTTAGACTTAAAAAACATGTAGATAATTTTTTTACAAAATGTAAGATTTCCTAAAACACAACATGATGGTAATAGAAGGGCTGTCCCTGAGTTATCATGTTTACCCTTCTAAACATTTTTTGTCCTGTATTTCCCTTCATAAATATTGCCAACTTTTTGTTTTTATTTCATGGCAGTGTTTTTAAATATATCATGGTTCCTTTGTTGACAGGGTTAAATCATATCCTGCCAGTCTGTCTTCTGGATTTAGGAAACTGAGCATCCTCAAAATGTCTTTTTAAAATGTATTTGGCACAGTTTAGTGAAATCTTCGGAGTCTGCTTCAAGCACTGCCGTCTTAGGTATCCAAGCTGTCTGCATTTGCAATGGAAGTTAGAACCTGACTCAGGAGGCTCTTTTATAAATCCTGCTACACTGCTCTTCTAGCTGAAACATTAATGATTTCCCAGAATCAGTCACACATGTACTTCACTACTAGTAAGCTCTTACATAATGCCATGGGCATATGTTTGCTTTATCTACTAGAATTCTGAAGTAAAGGGCCTGATCTTACATTCTTCAGAGTGCCTTTACCTTGATTCACCTTAGTCCCTTGGGATACTCCTTTATATTCAGAAACACAGAGGCCACTGCTCTTGAAATGTCTTTGATTCTCCCATATTTTCATTCATCAGTAACATTTCACTTTTTCTTCCATGTGGACAGATATTATTCCTCATATATTAGTGAAGTTTCCAAGTAAAAACTCCAAATATTTCTATACTCTTCATTTCTCTGCACTGCTGTTCATCCTGCAGTCTAGTAACTGCAAGGAACCCATTGTCTTTCCTTGTCCACAGAAACCAGAAAAACAGCAGGTGATGTGAACTGCTGTTGGCAGCTGGTGCAATTTTTCAATAGCTTGCTCTCATTTCATATTTAATCATTGAAGTAATACATCTCTATTGTACCTTGTATGGAACATATCCAAGCAGTGTTTGATGTTTTATCATTCCTTTCTCTTTTAAAGCAACAGTTTGCCAGGACAAACTAATTCGTAGGGCAATACTCAGCAAGCCAGTTTGTTTTCCTCCAACTGCACCTCCTGAACAGCATTAGTCCCTTTCTCTGCATTAGGAATAAGCCCCTCTGTGGTCATTGGCACAGCATGTTCTAGCATGTTCCTTTTGCGTGATATTCGGTGCTTGGCTAGCACTTCATCATTTCTTGGCTGATGTTGTTGGTGCACAAGCTGTAATAATAGTTTTATTTAGTTGGTACTTCACAGTGACAGCTGAAATGTGCCTGCTGTTAGCTGAACTACACAAAGCAGAACTGCATGGATGCTTGAATTTTGGACGAATTTTCTTCATTCTCTTAAAAATATATTCTTTATGATTTGTCTCCTTTTGGCAGCAGTGATCACTACCAACCTCATTTAACTTCCCAGTGACTTAATGTGCAAGTGCCAAAGGAAATGGCACAGCTAGGCTAGGCAGTTTGTTCCAGGCTGTTTCATGCTGCTGGTAAAGTTCAGGTCCAATTTTATCACTGTATCCTCTCACAAGCTGCAAGCTGTTGATGACTCTTGACAGTGGCAGCCTATACTGAGTGCATCCTTTCCCCTTAGAGTAAATGACATAGAATCATTAAGGTTGGAAAAGACTTTCAAGATCATCAGGTTCAATCTTTGACCAAGATGCACAGTCCTTTTCATTTTCAATGGGAGATGACAGCTTGGCAGTGGGACCAAGCCTGTAAAAGGAACTTGGGCATCAAGATGGGGAGATTGCTGTCCTATATGATGGCATTTTTAGGAGTCAGTTCCTCTCCTGCATCCTAGAAGTTAGTATCCTAGGATGTTACTCCACATGCACCTGGAGACTGTTAAGCTTCTTATAAAAGGGTTTGTAAAAACCAAACAAAAGAGTGCATTGGACAGGAAATCACCTGTGCTGGCTTGTTGGAAAGTCTGAGGGCAATGTTTGTTATATACGACCTGCATCTGTGGTCCAAGCTGCTTGCTTTGTCTTGCGTACAGTGCCTCCATCTATGCACACACACTTTGGATTTCTCTCAAGCTTGATTAATACCTTAATCTTGCAAGCTGTGGCAGGCATGAAAGAAGGCCATAAATATTTCTCAGTTCCTTATGGGCAAGACATTCTTTGGGGAATCAGAACCTGTGGTGTGAACCTGGAGACTGAAGTAGGTAAAGGGGTTTGATCCTATGTCCTGGGTAAAGTGCTTTAACAATATAATCTTGTCTCTAATCTTGGTGGTGTTATTCTAGGCGAATTCTGGCAATACATTTGAGAGGGTCTCCTGCTCCTATCCAAGTAGCATATATTGTGACAGTAGGTTTCCTTTGAGGGATGGAAAAAGTGTTGCTTTCATCATTAGTGGGAGTTGAATGTTCTGGCATGCTCAAGCCTTCTGAGCATTTCAGCTCATTCACAGTGGGTATGGATTTGTGAAAGGGTAGCATCATGTTATAATGGCTGCCAAATATGAAAAGTGAGGGGAAAAAAATGCAGTAGTATTTCCATAAGAAGACTGGTTACTAATGACTAATCTTGTGATTTCAGAATGTTTCAATAATGAACCAAAAGATGTGGATCCCAATGAAGATTGTGACTGTAAGTGATAAAGTAGAATTGCACTTAGATTACTTTCAGCTGGCTCTGAATACATACTGCTGACTTTTTTAAGTGTGACATAGTTTAAAAAGGACTGAGATATCCTGTAATGAATGTTTTAAAAGCAAACATTCAACCAGGTACTTGAAAAAATTATTAAAGAGATACTCATCTAGTCAGTTCTAAATGGAACCTCCTCCTTACTTCTGACTTTTAAGTCACTTTCCTTAATGCTGCAGGCTTTGTTGTTGCCTTTGTTCTGACTACACCAGGTGACAAGCCTCAAAGCTTTTCCACCATTACGAATGTGTTCAGTGAAATGTTCTCTGTGTTAAATATCAAGGATATGTATTGATTTCCACTGCTCCCTCCAGCCTGCGACAGCTGTGTGATTACACTGCTGAAGGATTTGAGCACAATAGGTGACGAGCTTCAGCTCATCAAGTCTCAGCTGCAAAATGTCCATGCAAGTACCCACACTCTGGAGCAGATGAGAGACCTGGAAACGCGCATCAAGGATTTAAAGGTAGGCACACAGAAACACAGAAAAGTGGGTTTCAGATTAAGTGGATAGGCAATGAACCCAGGAGCCTTTGCCATAGTTTTGTCACTTGCGAGCAGACATGCATCAACCCTGGATTCCAAATACCAGATGCTGGCAGCACTGGGCTTCACCTTTTAGAAGGCAGCTGTGGTTTCCATGTCATTTTCTAAAACAGAATCAGTATCTCTGCTTTTCCTGAGGCCTGCTTCCCTTGGAAGTTATACCTCTGAGGTGTCCCTCTAGCTGTGTCTATTTCAAGCACTGCATTTCATGTCTCTGCATTACCGAAAACCCCCAACATTCCGCTTGCCATTACCAAAATTCATTCTAAAAAATGTTCTTCAGTTGGAATAGCAGTTGCTATACTCACAGATAAAACCCTCAGGTTTTGGGAAGGAATTGTTCAGTTTTCATATCAGTAATTCTGCTTTTATTTACCTTGGGTAAAGATTTAATCCAGTGAAATTTTTGCTTTTTGTCTGCTGGGCAGCGGGTGATTTATTGGATTTTTTTTCCTTTCTTTTCAGGTCTTATTGAACAATTACCGTTCAGTTGTTCATAATCAAGGTTCAAAGGTAGATGAGTTGGAGACAGAATTCATGAAACTAAATCGTGATGTGAATGCTCTCCAGGAAAAGGTGACTTACCAAATCAATTTAAAAGTACATGTCTCCTGACTATGTATTAGCATGCTGTATCCAGATACTTTAAATCTAATAGTTTTTTTCTTTGCTAGGCTGAAATGAACTACAAAGAAGCTGAGAGATTATTTAACAATTTTGGCCAAACTCATCAGAAAGGAAAGGATTTGGTTTCACAAATACAAGTAGTGGTCAACAATATACGAGGTAAAAAATAATTTCTAACTCATGTTTTGTTTTATAGCATCTTTTTGGCTTATTTACAATGTTCTTAATTACAGTTAAGAGGTTTTCTTAGAAAACAAGTTTGTAAATCAGAATTTAGTCCCAGCTGTAGTATTCATTTTCCTATTAGAAATCTAATACATAATGTTTGTTTAGGACCCTACCTTCCCTATGAAGGGAAAAGGGACAGAGAAGCTTCACTACAGAGACATTTCAAGCAACAAATTTGACTATCCTGACTCAAGTCTAACTTTGTTCTGGGTTGTTATCATGGGCTCTTTAAAGTTAGAATCTTAAAATTATTGCTGTGAACTTGGTCATTTGGGACAAATTTCAAGGTCAGTGCCATCTTGCTCTCTCTGGTTGCATGTCATGGGATACTTTTAATCTTAATAGAATTAATGGAAAATGGATCAGTTTCATTAAGGAAAAGATAAGACATGCCTGCTCCTGTATTCATTAACGAAGCAGATCCATCTCAGAGAAGACGTTGGCCCCGTCATTTGGGAATTTTGAATAGGCTTAATCACATCCTGGTTTTAACTTTGAAAGTGCCTTTTTTTCAGTGCTCTTGGAGCAGGTAGCTGGCACAAACGCAGAAGGGAACAACCTGCCCCTGGGAGATGCCTCTGAAGAGCTGGCGGAAGCCCAGCGCATGATGGCCGAGATGCGGAGCCGCAACTTCGGCCAGCTTCAGGCTGAGGCAGAGCAGGAGCGGACGGAAGCTCAGCAGTGTAAGTGCTTGTTCTCTCAGCTTCTGACTTTCTGGAAAGATCAGTCTTAAATCTGAAGAATTATTGATTGGGTTGGAGTAGAGGGAGCAGCCTTTTGCAGTGTGTCCCTGAGATTTGAAGCTGTTGTTAGTCAACAGGAAAGTGGTTGTTCTGGAGGGGATTTAAAGGCATTTTTAGTGTGTTATGGAAGAAAATGGGTTGAGCTGGGGAAGAAACCCAGTAGATCCTTCTTTTGTAACTAGATCAATCTCAGTAAAATAAAGATGTAGCCATTCCTAACACACCTATGCAATACTTCTGTGTATAAAATAACTCTATGTACCACTGCCTAAGAGATAGGCAGTGGTACATAGAGTTATTTTAGAGGAATTGCATGTTTAATTTAACAGCAGATTTTCAGAAGCTACTAGAGTAGTCCAAGGGCCAGGTCATACAAGGACAAGGAAATTCAGGAGTTCTAGTTGCACTAGTTGTCGTGTTCTCTGCAAGTGTTTGACTGGGACATTCAGAAACTTGATTCCAGACAGTGGAGACATCAAGAAAAGTTGCAGGCTTATCTGCAAACCAGGGGCATGGCGGAGGAATGTGAAATGTGAATGTCACCCATATGAGTGACAGTTAATTTCCACCAACCTTGAACATTGATACCTACCTCTGAGTGGCTCTTCTGTATCCTATTTTGTCAGCAGTGAAATGGGCATGCTAAAGAGCATGATTAATTTGACATCTTTTGTGTTCCTATATTCTTTGAAATTAAATGTGCTTGTATCTCTTCATTGATTACAGAGGAGGCTTTGATAACTAGTGCAGTTGTGGGCGTCTACATTGTAGATTAAATTGTTGATGAAATTATGTTACTTCTGTATAAAAAAAAATTAGTGTTTTCAGATCAGCATCATCCTTACTTAATTAAGAGAACATTTATCTGTGTTCTGTGCAGCAGCAAACTAGTGAGCAGATTTGATCCAGCGAGATGCTGAGTAGTGTCTTTGCTGTAGTAGCACTGAAATTAGCATTGCAGAAGATGCTCAGTTCACACAAGTACAGCTTTATAATCCTGAATGCCAAGGCATTTTTAACGAAGTTTGTTCTGGATCTCTTCTCTGAACAAAACTTTTCTTTTGGTTCTGGTCCTGATACTGCAGTACTAGCACGTATTAAGAATGAGCTACAGAAGTACCACCAAGAGAATCGTGGGCTTATTAAAGTTGTGAGGGATGCACTGAATGAATATGAATCCAAAATCACTGACCTTCGTGAAGCTCTGAATGATGCAACAGCTCAAATCAAGCAGGCTGAAGGCTTAAACAGAGACAACACAGTTCTGTTAGAAGACATTAAGGTAATGTTGGGCATCAGGAGAAAAAAAAAATTAAACCTCAGAAGATAAGAAGTGGTTTTCGTTGCCACTTTTGACCTCACAAAGTCAAGCAGCACTAATTCTTTTTAGACTTTCTTCAGGGTCTCTTTCCATCTTCTGATAGGTGTGTGGACAGGTGTAAATGTGTGTAGTGCTGCTTATGGTCTCTTTGTGTGACCAGAACTTGTGACCAAGACATAGCTCTGATGAGAGCAGGGAAGGACAGTCTCTTCCCAGCACTTCTTTCCAGCTGCTGCTAGTGCTTTTGTTTTCTTTTCTAGACCAAATTCCTGATGCTGATGTACTTTTCATAGTAATTTCTTCAAAGTATTTAGCCTTAACAGCCATGAAAGGTGGGAGCAAAAATGGGTGCAATACTGTTAAATTATTTGGGATTAGTGTTCCATGTAACAGCTTCTGAGATCTCATCAGGACGAGGAACAGCTGTTATTACTGAGCAGTATTTGAATTTTAGAGCTGGTAAAATAGTACAAGGAATAAGTGTATGCTTATAGGACACATTCTCTTAATTGTGGGCTTGTTGAAATGGATCACTGGTTTAGCACACTCATTTAATGAAAAAAAGTGACTGTACCCTTGCTAAATCCTACTGCCAGCTAGATTAGGTTTGGGTTTGTTGTTTTGTTGTTTTGTTGGTTTTTTTTGTTTTGTTTTGTTTTTTTTTAATTCTGGTTTCAAGATGCAGCTTTTCCTGCCCGTTTTCTTAACTCAATCACATGTTGTTCAACTTCTATTTTTCCTCAGAAACGGATTGAGGAGACAAATGTGCAACAGAATGGTGTCCTGGATATTCTGAGCTCAGCCCGGTCTTCCCTGACACAAGCTAAGAGTGTACTTGGATTATTGCAAGAGAGCAAAGAGGTAAAATTTAAGAGAAGGTAAAAACCCCCAATATCTTCTTGGAGATGAGGCTTATCTGAGCCCATCGAGAAAGAAAAGATCCCACAGCCCACCCTGGATGCGTAAAGATTCTGCCTGCCTGCCCAGGTTTCTGTGAGAGAAGCTTGTTGAGGGCTGTGATGTGTCTGAGGAAGACACTGAGCTGCAGGTATCAGAATTTGGGAGAACATCTGTGAGAAGTACCATAAGCAATTGTGCTATTCCTGTCTTTCTTTCTGGTTAATTGCTTTTTTTTGTCAGAGGGGCAAGATACTAGGCTAGAAGGGTCTTTGCTCTGACTCAGCTTTTATGTAATGGGTCTAACCTGCAGAATAAGTTGGGAATGTTTTTCCCTTTGGTCTCCTTAGGTGCAAGGTATGTGTAACACTGAAGTGTAGATGGACAAAATAAAACATGTACAACTACAAATAAAATTATATCTTTTTAAAACCATAGGAATATGAAAGCCTGGCTGCTCAGCTGGATGGAGCAAGGAAGGACATGAATGAAAAAGTGGCAAATCTCTCATCAGCAAGCAAAGAACCACTGGTGGTGAGGGCCGAGGAACATGCCAAATTTTTGCAAGATTTGGCAAAACAACTGGAAGAGTATGTTGCCATTCCTGTAAATGAGTAATTTTTGTACAAAAAAAAAGGGGTTGTAATGGTCTTTAATTTCACTTGCTTTTTATAACTATTTGCAAAGCTAGAGAGAAATTAAGTTGATCTCTTTTTGCTTCTTCATGATGTACAGAAGTTTTCTTTTTCTCCAAAAACCACATCTTCCTGTATTTTTCCTGGTGGTTTTCCCCCTAGAAGTGTGAACTCACGTAATACTGTTTTATATTACTGTACTGACACTTCATTAACATCTTACTAGCAAGAGATAATCCTCATGTACAGAGTGGGAAGATGTTTAGCATATTTTTTGTCAAGTTATTTCAGGTACTCAGGGATGCTTATATGGAATCAAAGAATTGAGGCAAATAATTTGAATAAATGGCTGTCTTGGAAGTCTTCAGACATGCCTGCTCAGCACTTTGGAGGAAAATACCTCCGTTGGTTTTCTCATCCTTCAAGGAATCTTCTAGAAAGGCAAAAATATTA
Source organism: Fringilla coelebs (assembly GCF_963513975.1). Lineage (NCBI taxonomy): Eukaryota > Metazoa > Chordata > Aves > Passeriformes > Fringillidae > Fringilla > Fringilla coelebs. The sequence goes on along the minus strand of NC_140028.1, from coordinate 47,861,068 downwards.
TAAACTTTATAGGAATCAAGTGTTTCTCTCTCCATTATTTGTACTTTGCTCTGTAATTATGAGAGGGGTTTTGGAGGCCTTCTGTGATACATCAGAACAAAATGGAAAAAAAAGGGAAATCCTGATTTACTTTACCCTGTACAAATTGTTTGCATTTTGTCATTGCACCAACTACAAAGTGTCAGAAAGTTAAATCCCAAAATACCTAACATAGCTGGAAAATTCTTGGGTGAAAAACCACATTTTCATTACTTTTTTTGTTAGTTTTCAGTGTGATTTTTTTCAATTAAGAAGGCACTGTTCTCACAAATACAAGGCAGCTAGTACGAGACAGTTGTACAGTTCACAGGGAGTGGGTAGAAGAGATTTTGTTGTTTCTGATTCCAGAGCTGCTGTGCTGGTTCTTGGGGAAAACACAAAAGGGCTTGTAGTTGCTTGATGATCTGACATCTACAGTTCTCTGAATTCCTCTTAACTGAATTGTATTTGGAAGGCTGGGATTGAGGTGCTTTATTATTGACCATATGCTTTGGTGAATTCTCTCCATCTTAATCATTTGAAGGCTGCTTTGGAGTCTCACAGCCGTGCCTTTTCATGTGCCTGAACTCATCCTGTCTTCTGAAGAGTCTTTCCATGTTGGTCTATCTCCAGATTTGATATTTTTTATAGAATGAAGTCACAGACCTAATTGAAAATAATTTTCTGTATTGGTGTTACTTAGAAAATCCTGAGTTCAGATGTGTTTGGATCCATCTCACAGCCTTGGAAGAAGGCTGCATTTTTCACCCTGTTTCCACAGAATAAAGAACAGTGCCAGGAAGGATGAGTTGGTAGGCTGTGCTGTGGAAGCTTCCACTGCCTATGACAATATTATAGGTGCCATCAAGGCAGCAGAGGAGGCAGCCAACCAAGCTGGGAAAGCAGCTGACTCAGCTTTATCAGTAAGTGGCCAAATCATGGTAAACTTGTTACAACTGGAGTTTTATTTTCTTTAACTATCACAAAAGTGCCAAAATCAAACAGCTGTGTGTCTTGGTGTGCTTTATTTTTCTGTGATCTTTTGTATGAGTTGCTGTTCTGCATGTTGATTAATTAGTCTTGGCTCAGCACTAATCAGGCCAATTACTGCCTTTCTGGTGGGACTGCCCATATGAGTGCTGACCATTGCTTTCAGTGCAAAATAAAGGGATCTTACAAAGCAAGCCTGGTAATCACTGTGTGTGATTTCAGGTATTCTCTTTTACTCTGCACTACTAATACCCACAAGCTCTTCAGCAGAGATATAACATCCAACAGCTGTATGCCAGTAATTTCCTCCTAATGCCCTAAAATCCATCTGAAGATTGCTAAAGACCAAGGTTGTAGTATGCTTGAATTAACCTGGGTAATTGTTGCTAAAGGTTATGTTCTTCAGATTAGATCTAAGTAGAATTGGGGGTTCTTTAAATTGGATTGGGCTCTGTCTTTTGCTCTTTAAATTTTAATGTAATTATCAAGTGATCTTACAGTACCATGCTTCTATTGTCAGACTGTGAAGAGAGAAGACCTATCAGGAAAAGCTGCAAGGTTAAAAACTGAGAGCAACGCACTCATGGATCAAGCACAGGAGACTAAAAGGACATTGCAAGGTACTAAGAAAGAAAGTGGTACTAGAAATGTTGGCCCAGCATGAGAAACTTTCCTTGAGCCATAAATTTTCACATCCAGCAAAGTCCTTCAGCACTTGTTCAATGAAAAAATGTGAGTTCCATTACAGTGAGACTTTTTGTCATGGTTATTTCCCATGGCAAAAAGGCAAGAAAGTAGATTTGTGGCTTCTGCTATGCTATACACCTTTGCAGTCCTCCTGTCCAGCAAATTCTTTGCCTTGTGCTTGTTTTGCAGTGGACTCAATGCTCAGTGGCAGCATGAGGTGTGTAAGAGTGTAGACGAGAGCTGCAACACCAGCTGTTCAACAGAAAATTGATATTTTCCTTTGAAATTCTGATGGGGCTTTTACTGTTTTGCAGCTATTGGTCCCAACCTTGAAGACCTAAAGCAGAGACTTGATGTCGCTGATGGAAAGACGAATTCACTGAAAATTGATCTTGTCACTGCTCAAAACAATCTCAATGGGATAAACAGAGGTTTGTTACTTAGGGATCACTTCTGGCCTGTCGCTTTCATCTGTTACAGTAAGAATCTGCATGTTCATTTCTGTGTGTTTCAGGTGACATCGACAGCATCATCACCAGTGCAAGGAACATGGCAGAAGATGCCAACTCTGTCACCAATAGTGTGTTGGGTGAACTGGTCCCAATTGAAGCAGAAGTGGAAAGAATTAAGAGTAACTATGGAAGCACACAGAGTGCCAGCTTCAATAAAGCACTGATGGAGGCAAACAATTCAGGTAATGCAGGTGCTGTGTGGGACCTGCCAAAGCACTGTAAGGGTGAACATCGCAAGTTTTGCAGCAGAAGCTTTAATCACTCAAGAGTTAGGCCTGTACCCTAAGCTAGTATTCTGAACTTCTTTTATGGCCAGTAGAAAGGGACAGGCACAGCAGAAGGTGATTCAAGCCATTCTGTGGTGTGTGTTAAAAGCTAGTGCCATGACTGGTCTCTAAAGGTTTGGAGGCCAGTGACTAAGGGGGCCCTCAGGGGTCAATACTGGGTCTGATCTCGTTCAACATCTTTATTAGTGATCTGGATGATGAGGCAGAGTGTGCCTCAGCACGTTTGCTCGTGACACTAAACTGAAAGGAGTGGCTGATACACCAGAGGGTCGTGCTGCCTTTCAGACAAACTTCAAGAGGCTGTGGAAATAAACTGCCAGGAGCCTCTTGAAGTCCAACAAGGAGAAGTCCTGGACCAGAGGAGAAATAAACCCATGTACCAGTATAAGCTGAGCAGGTGGCCAAGCTGGAAAAAAGCTTTGTAGAAAAGGACCTCAGGGTCTTGGGCCTGCAATGTGCCCCTGGGGTAAAAGGTTTAAACACAGGAGATTCCGTCTGAACATGACAAAACATTTCTTTTACTGTGAGGGTGACTGAGTACTGGCACAGGTTGCCCAGAGAGGTTGTGTAGTCTCATCCTCAGGAATATTCAGAAGCCTGCCTAGACACAATTCTGGGCTACTGGACCTAGGTGGCCCTGCTTGAACACAGGGGTTGGACACTGTGAGCTCCAGAGGTCCCTTCCAACCTCAGCTGCTCTGTTATTATGTGATTTTCTACTGCATTACCTAGAGAAGGGCCCTGGGGCCCTGGACTATTACCTTAGGCTACATGTCTGTTAACTGAAATTAAGTGAAAAGGATTGCACAGAGCTAGTGCTGAATACAAAATAAGGGACAATCACATTCTCAAACAACTTATTTTTACATCTTTTCAGCAGCTTTATCTGATAAAGTCAAGTAAGAGGAAAACATTTTCAATCATATAAATATAAGAGCTAGTCCTGCATGGTAATGCAGGGTTGTAAGTCATCCCTGCAGTTACAAAATTGGTTTATAAGTCATAGTTAGAAAAAACAAAAGGTCTGGATTTCATTTTATTTGCCTTCTGAATCACTGGATTGGAGATGAAAAATTGTTTCTTATTATAACAAAAGGTAAAATTCTCATCATATTTTCTTTTTTCTTAAATAAATCTGGCCAGATACCGTAAGACACTACAAAACTGTGCTGATTAGCAACCTTGACACAAGAATGTAATTCATGCCCTACTCAGTCAGGCCAGCAGTCTGCCTACCCCATTATTCACTCTATGACAGTGGCAGTAGGAGATGCTACGAGCCTGATTCCTATCTGCTCTCCTTTATTCTCATTTTCCCCTAACATCCACAGCCACTGGGTAATAATGTCAGAGACCACATTGCTGTTCTATTTAATACTTTTTTCTGGGCCTTTACCTAAAACATTTTTGGAAGTGCTGATTCTGACTGCTTCTGCAAATTCCTTTGGCCAGAAATTTCAGGAGTATAATAACCTCTGTATAAACTGCTACTTTTAGTGAGAGCTTCCTAATATTGTAGGACCAGTCAAAACTGTTTTGTCATTACCCTGTCCACTGCTTTTTCTGATAATTGTGTAGTGATACCATTTTGTGCATCTTGCTTTCCTCCTCCTTTTTAATATCAATGATTTGCTCTCTTTTATTGCAGTAAAAAATTTGACAAACCAACTTCCAGATCTGTTCAGCAAGATCAAGAGTATCAACCAACAGCTGATGCCAATCAGCAACATCTCTGAGAACATAAATCGCATAAGAGAGCTGATTCAGCAGGCAAGAGATGCTGCAAACAAGGTCTGTCCTGAGCATTGCAATCATGCTGGACCTCAGTGGTTTGGATACACAATAACTTTCGTTCCTCTTTCTAAATAATTTTATTTCAATATTTGTGAAAGACCAGACATAAGTTTAATTCAACAGTACTACCCAGCAACTGAAGTAACTGTGGTGATGGGAAGCATAATAATTCATACATAAAAATGACAGGATTCAGTAGCATCCTGCTACATCTTTCTCCCATTAGTTTTTTTCCCCAGGGCATCCCCATAATACTTGTACAGCAGCCTCTTGTCTTCCAAGGTACATTGTGGTGGCTTTGGCAGCAGGGACAGAGTTGGCTCTGCTGCTTGGAGACAGGGCTCTCCACCCATGCATGGTCAATTGAAAGCTGATGCTGCCAAAGAAGTTGTGCAGCCCTGTTACTCCAGCTGCTCCAAAATGTTAGAAGTTGGCTACTGGCACCTTATTAGAATGCCCTTTCATATTTAAGGAACTGCTGTAGTTGCTGAAGTGATAGTGTGGTCTCAGGTGCTAAGAACCATCCCTGAGATCATCACAAATAACCTAAAGTGAATAAGAGGAATCAGTGATCATGGTGTATTTAGCTGGAATAGGATGTGTCTTTATGATATCAGAAGTGGATTGCAATTCCCAACAGACAGTCAAGTCCAGCTAAGTGAAGCATCAGGGTGTGTTTGTAGACATCTGAATAATTCATAGACTTGCTCTTCAGAGCTGCAGGGCACATCCTTCCCTGTCCGTGTATTGAAGGTAACAGTTACTTGACAGAGGCACAGTAAGGATTGATTAATTGTTGTCTGCAACAAAAAAGTGCTGTGTTAAGTATTGATGTTACAGACTACTGCATTATCCACTCAGTTTTCTAATTATTTTGTTTGGTAGGAACAGAGTCCAAATCTGTGATAATTAATGGCTGAAACATGACTAGGATGTGTAATGGGTTACTTTGCAATTAAACTCACCAGTGAAACAGGAGTGGTAGCAGTAGCTAAAAATTGTAACATCCTCAACTTTGGTTTTCTTAACAGGTTGCTATACCAATGAGGTTCAATGGCAGCTCTGGGGTAGAGGTTCGACCTCCGAGCAATCTTGAAGATCTGAAGGGCTATACTTCACTTTCCTTGTTTATCCAAAGACCTCAGCACAGATCAGACACCCAGCAGAGGGCAAATAGATTTGTTCTGTACCTGGGTAATAAAAATGTAGGTATATTTTGATGTTTAATCTGATTTTAAGACCAAATATAATGTTTTGAGAAAAGGATGGGAAGTGCTTTGTTCTGACTGAAGTTTGTAGCTACTGTTGGCCTATTTCTTTAAAATTGTATTTAATTTGTGGTAGAAGTGTTTTGTTCATTCCTTCCCTGGGAAAGTAACTTAACAAGTGGCTGAGCTTTGTGCTTTGATGCTTTGCTCTTTTGCTCCTTTGGAAATTACTTCTCCATCATGGATACCATCACACATTCTTATCAGACATGTCAGTTTCTGCAGCAGTCAGCACAAACTCAGCCCAACTCCTGCCTCAGAACTTTGACTCTCTTCACAATATAACTCACTCTGAGTTTCTCTGTTGGTTAAAAAAAATTGTGATCACTCCATTTTTAAAATTCAGCCCCTCAGCTCTTAATTTTCTTGTCTTCTGAATATGCAGAATAATGCAGACCTGCTTGTGCATTCAGGTTTGCTCAATCACCATCAAACATTTAAAACATTTCCTGCATGTGGTTTCTATTGTTATTTGACAGGAGCTGTATCTGTAGTAAGCCTTGTGCTTACACAGAAAGCTGTTTAGAGGTATTTGTTCTACACTGGATTCCATCTTTTTATCCTCTGAATAACTAGCCAGGACATCTGTTGAAAGCATTTTAATGGTTACTGCTGAAATACAGGATCTTGAAGAAATGAAATGTGATTTTTGGGGGGAAAATGACTGCTCCCAGTCACCTCAGTAGGAATTGTCCTTCACTGGGTGTTGTTCTGAACATCTGTTTTTATGTCACAGATGTTGAGTCTAATTCTTAGTAAAGGTGTCATGTTTTCATAGCTTTAGCTGGAAGATGTTATGAGGGAGAAAAATATTTTTGCAAAAATAAAAAGTTATAAATTAACTGACTTTTCAGTTAATTTATAACTATAGTCATTGAATTTGTGCAACGTATAGGATTACAATTTTTTCTTCCCAGAACTGATAAACTTAATTCTCATCATTAGGTGGGTGGATTTCTTATGACTCATGCACAGCATGATGATGTCTCTGAGGAAATGCTGCTGTATTTTACCTTAATTATAATTAATAATTTATTAATTATTATTTACTTACTATTTTTAGGCTTCGAAGGACTACATTGGTATGGCTGTGAAAGATGGTTACCTGACTTGTGTCTATAACCTGGGAGGTGGTGATGGAGAAGTGAGAGTGCAGTCATTGGTGACTCAAAGCAGCACTGAGGAAGCTGTCATGGATCAAGTCACATTTGAAAGGTATAAGACCCACAGTGTACAATAATCTTCTTGAAAACCTGCTAATAGCATCAGTGTGATGTGATATTCTGCCTGTTTTGGTTTTAGGATTTACCAGTATGCAAAGCTGAAGTACATCAAAGCAGCAACATCAGTTTCTCCTCATGATGAAAGCCCTAGGAGTGCAAGCAGTGGAGACAGTGACATGCTCCTCAATCTTGATCCCAGCAGTGTTGTCTTTTATGTTGGAGGATACCCACCAGATTTTAGGGTACAGAGTTTCTTAGTGTTTTAAAGAGATTTTGTGTTAATCATCCCATTGTTCTTGCAAGTAAAGATGAGACCTAGCAGTCATTCAAAAGCACATGTAAAAGTTTATCTGTTAGTAGGAACAGATGAAATGCAAGAAGATGCTACTTCCTACAGAATCTGCCTGGCTTGTACCATGCTAGATCTTAAAGAAGGGAGCATAATGATATTTCACTTACCAAGGAAAGCATGACACCTGTCCAGCCCTGCTAAGTACTGTTCCCAATCCATGTGACTCTACTTTAAATTGTGCTGCAGTACACCTAGAGTCATATCAGATAATCTGAGTATTGTATGCAAGCATGTAGTATCTTTTTTTACATATTTAGAATGTCTTATTCTGTGTCTTAATAATATTTGCAGTAAGTTTTAGCAGTTAGACAGCAATGTAAAATTTTGTTAGCTAATGTTGATGAAATGGTTTTAATGGCACTGTTTTGCAGCCTCCAGATAATCTTAACTACCCTCGTTATGAAGGCTGCATTGAGTTAAACAGCCTAAATGAGCGTATTGTCAGCCTTTACAACTTCAAGAGGACTTTTAATCTCAACACCACTGAAGTGCAGCCCTGCAGAAGGTATGATACGAACACAGAAGTGTTTCACAGTTCTGTGATTTTATCATTATGAATTATTGTCTTTCACATCCAGACGAATAACCACTGTAGGTAATTTGGTGATTTTTTTCTAACTCTTGGCCATTATTACATTTCTTAGAAAAAATCCTCAGTAATGACGTGATTCACGTCTATGGCAATCTCAATCCATTTAAATTTAAGTGTTATAAAATCCAGACCCAATTTGTAGACTAAGGTGTTCATCTACTTTTTAAAGTAAATATTACATTAAGTTCAAAAAATACAGTCATTAATGATTTCCTCTCTAAAGATCATATTTGTGCATCTGATAGAAGCCTACAGCCAGTGGAAGGTTTTCTCTCTGCTTGGGTTAGATCAGAATTTGGCCCTATACCAAATGCTTTTACTTAAGCTTTTTTAAAATTATAATGGCAGTAAGTCCAAGTGGTAGAAGTTTGTGCTGACATAGATTCACACATTGAATTGTTACAGGTATAAAGAGGAGACTGACCAAAGCTATTTTGAGGGCACTGGTTATGCCAGTGTCACAGCGGGAGAAAGAAGTGGTGAACGAGTTCGGTACGAGCAGACAATTGAGACGACTGCAGATGAAGGCATCGTGTTCTTTGCAGCAAATGGGGTAATGTGTGGAATGCTTCTGTCTGTTCTGTAGTGCAAGAACATCTTAAAAATCTTGCTTAATAAAGAACATGTTAGATACAGTAATAACTGTAAGGAAATTACTGTAAGAGTTAATAAGAGTCTTAAAAATGTTATTTTCATCTGTGTGGAAAATCAGTAGATATTGCTTTATGTTTAATGTCATATGGTTTAGTCTTAGGTAGTTGTGACTGTGAGTTGGACTTATGGGTCCCTTCCAGCTTGAGCTATTCAATGATTCTACCATGGTTGCTGAATACTCACTTTGTCAAGGCTGAGTAAAAAATCATTCCAAGAAGCTCCTCCATTAGGCCATGCAGAGAATTCAGAACTGGGGGCAGGAAGGGAAGAATGTAATTGGGATCAAACCAGTATTGGAATATTGAAATCCTTCAAAATTGGAAGTGCACTCTTCCCAAATCTAGATATGTGCGGAAACAGAGTAAGAAGGAATATAGAAGTGGCATGATGACTTATACCTGTAAAGATGCTCAAAACCACAATGCTGCTACTTATCTAATAATCTTGTAGGCATATTTGCAATCACCAGGACATATTCTGTAATTTATAATTTTTCAATGCTGTAAAAGGTCAGTAGACATTTGAAATGTGAAATGACCTGCATCCTTTAGAGATTTGGAGCTGATAGCAGGTCTGTTTATAATAGTTTAAAATAATTATGATTGATTAGTGTAAGTTTTAGGCTTTGTGTTATCCTTTCCCCAAAAAGCTTTCTAGAAGTAACTAGATAGCTTTGTTAAAATTATTCATATGACAGTGAAATATATATCTGAAATCATAGCAGTTTAATTGTGTTGGTGTGTTTGTATTTTTTTATTGCAGGATCAGTTCATCAGTGTGCTCATTAGAAATGGTCATACAGTTTTTAGATACAAACTTCACTCTGAAACTCCAGAAGAAGTAGAAGCCAAAAAAACTGTAAATGATGGAACATATCAACAAGTATGTAATTTTAAAAAATCAAGGGATCATTATTTGTAAAAATACACATTAACTGAAACTGTCCTGTTGTAAAGTTTAGTTGTGGAGTTTTCCTTTTGTGTGAGGAAATCAAGTCACTGGAGACTAGTTTGGAGATGTGAAAATGAATCTTTCTCTTGTCCTGCTTTAATGTGAATAGTTAAGTTTTAACGGTGAAACCACCAAAGGAAAAAAATTTTTAGAGCAATGTTTTACATAAAGATATTTGTGTACAATGAAATTATTTGCATTAGTTTCATACTTAGATTAGTGTTTTCACCACCTAAGGGTTTATTTCTTCAGGGTGGGCTGATCTTTTTAGAGATTACTGTTTTTGCAGTCTTTTTTGTTGTTTGTTGCCTTAGGTGCCGTCCAGCTCTTTTGTAGCACTGCCAAAGTGAAATCATAAAGACATTGTTAAAAACCATTGATTTCCTTGTTGATTAGTTATCCCTTTTCCCCGTAATATATTTCCAACTTAATAGTGTAAACTGCAGGGTTAGCTGCAAGCAATCTGTATGCTTTACTGGGTTAAGTTACCTTCAGCCAGCTGACTGACTTAGTTTTTATATCAGGCAGCAGCTTCTGAATCTTCAGCTACAAAGACAAGACAGTATCTGAATCTTAGGGGTAGTGTGTTCTTAGGGCAATCTTTCAGATGAAAATAAAACCTCACCTTGTATTTGGAGAGTTAACATTTTTCTTGCTTTGACTAAATGCCCAAAGCTTGCAAAGTACCTTTGAAGTACTGCAGTTATCCTTGATTTAAGTCACTAGTAAACAAGAGGAGGGAAAAAAAACATCACTGCTCTGTGGGGGTACTTTTAATCAGGTAAATGATTTTTGTTTCTGCCAAGTGAAGTGGTTCTCATTTTTCATGTATTTCAGATTAATTTGGTGCTTGACCGAAGAAACAAAGTTGTGTACGTCAGTCCTGGCATTAGAGCCAACATACAAGTCTTCAATTTCACTGAGTACTACCTAGGTGGAGTTCCATCTTTTCTACGGGAACGGTGAGTAACTATAAAAAGACTGTAATATACAGGTTTTGTAGGGAAACTCCATCTAAACTCTTTCCTTACATAATTTCTTTCATGCTCTGTATCGACTATCTAATGTGATATAAAAAAACAAGTGTATAATACATGATCATGATCTGTGATTTTTGGCTAATGGTGAGATCTTTGTTGTAGCTCATCCTAAAGACTGGATTTGATTATCATGAGTATGTGTACACAAGAAAGATTGCTCTTGTTCTCTTTTTCTATTTCTTATATTGTCAGCATTTATAGGTTACTATAGCGGTGTGTGCTTTGAAATGCCAGGCTACTGAACTCTTTTTCCTTCCCCTCCCTGAAACCAGCTTTAATATATCCACACCTCCATTCCGGGGCTGCATGAAGAATGTGAAAAACCCAAGCACTGCATCTGTTGTTTTTGATAAGACTTTTGGTGTCAGCAAGAAATGTTCAGATGACTGGAAGGTAACAAATACATTTCCTCAAAAACTTCTGCTGGAGTTCACAGACTCTGGTTTGTCTGTAACTCCTGGACCATTATGTTTTGCTAAAGTCAAAAATTATATTTGGTTAACATGTGATGGCAGTTAAAGAACTGGGATTGGGTGTGAAGATGCAGAAATAAAAGAGACACCAGCCCTATTGTGAGACACCAGCTTGTTACAGCGCATAGTCCACCCTCTTATTTAATACTGTTTACAGTTAAGTATTCATATTTACCATGTAAGCTTGTTGGCTTCCAGTTGCTGTTATTGATTAGGCTGGAATACTTTATACTACTCTGTATCTTTCCTCCTGCCACGGTGTTTATGCTTCCTAATTAAATGACCCCTCAGCCTTTTTCCTTAAAAGATCTTAACAGACTACTTCCATCAAATTCTCACGTTCTAAGGCTCTACTCATCTGATTGTTTTGTAATTGTTTTCTGTGCATCCTTGAGTTTTGCCATATTTTTTTTTTAAATAGGACAACATGACATTTCAGTGCTGGCTTAACTAGTGCTACATGGAGAGATTAAAACTATCCTTCTGCTTCTACTTACTGCTGCTTACATGGTGCATGATCTCATTTGCCCTTTTTACTACAGTGTTGCACTGAAAGTTTGTGCTTATTTTCTTTTACTTGTGGCATCTAAACCTTTCACAGAGCGATTTCTTCACAGACTATCTTTGCAGAGGATCTAATCGTCATTCTCTGTAGCTGCAAAACTTCTCATGTATTAAAAAGTGTCCAGTGACTCACACAGTTTCAATTATGTAGCTCATCTGCACAGCTTCATAGTTATGAACTATTCCTCCAGCTACTCAGCTTTGTCTCCTCAAATGTGACAACTTTCAAAGCCACAATAGCTAGAGATGAGCAGCTCATTATTCTCAGCAAGCCTCCTCTCTCCTTTTAGTGTTTCTCAGACCATAGTTAATGTTGGTGAAGCCAATTCTGACAGTCTGTTCTGTACTGAAATAATGGTTTTTGAGGTTTGCCTTGTGCTCGGTTTTGACTGGAACTGAACACAATTATGTTGAGTGGGGCAGCTGTTGTCTCATACTGGCATTTCTTCTGATTAAAAGGAAAATCACTTAAATAATTTTCTCTCTTTCAGCTTGTCAGATCTGCAGCTTTCTCCAAGGATGGAACACTGAGCCTGAGTGCAGCAGATTTCCCATTTCCGAAGGATTTCCAAGTTGGCTTTGGCTTTCAGACAAGAGCTTCTACTGGAACACTCTTAAATTACAATCTACGGGTATGAAACACATTCAGATTAGCATATGTGATGGGTTTTATCTCTGAATCAGTCGTTTCAGTTTGTGTCATAAGTCTCATGTAAATTCCTGTATTTTAAAGTAAGAAATGCCTTTTTTGAGCATGCATCTTGCCTGAGAAATGCATTCTGTCAGTTTCTTCACATGGCCAACAAGTAGTTTGAGTAACTGAACTTTGAACTAGAGCCTTCTGCAGAGTAGCTCACGCACCTGACACCAACATCCCAGCAAGAAAACTGTTGCTTAATTGGCTGGAAATTTTCTCAAGGAAAAATGGCACTCTGCCCACACAGAAATGTTACCATGTCCAAATAGGCAGAGGAGAAGGATTGGTATTGGCTGTGATCCCTCAGAAAGCAGGGAAGTTTAAGTAAAACCCATTCTGGCTGGCTGAAGGACCTAGGAAGTGAGTGCACACCAGGTATTTGAGAAGTGGAGAACTGACTCCTCTGCTTTTTGTAAAAATAAACTAGTATTTAAAATAAATGTTTGCTATTCAGAGGGCAGAGGTATTTTGAAATGGAAGCTGTGCTCATCATGCAGAACTTGGTACACATCTGGTACTAGATGACTGAGAAATGCAGGTCTAGTGTAAGAAAATTTGTTGCCTACTGGCACCCACTGAGAGCTGTATTTATGGCAGTAGCAAGAACTAAAGGCTTATGCATTTATTTAGCTGATCATTTTGTGGGGTTCTTTTGTAGCCTGATGTTCTTTCCATCTTTCTGAGTCCTGGCTCTGTAACTGCAAAGATACGAGATAAGGAAATTAAACTGGAAAAGAAATATGAAGATGGGTCAATGCATTATGTGACAGTAATGAAAACAGGCAACAGGTGAGTCCATTTCTTCATCTAGATCTTATAAGTAGTGGTTGGAGAAAGGAAATTCAAATTTTGGGGGACTAATTCTTTGGATAAACAGCTTAAAATGGTCTCTTCTAGCAGAGGATACCTAAATAATGAAGGGAAAGGAAATTTTTGTTCTATGAATATGGACGCTGGTACCTGTGATGTTTCAGCTGTACCCTACTATTTTATAGGCTGTGTGAGTTTTGATTGCTTGTCTAGTTGGAGCTTTGGAGTCTTTGGAGCTCTTCCCCTTCCCATAACCTTCTTGTGTGTCCCCTGTAAAGGACCTGGGAAGAAGCAAATGCTGTGTCTGTTTATTCAATAATGATCTGTTATGCAGATATTAGATGTTAGAAGAGACAATTTACTGAAAAGCTGCTAAATCATACTGATTGCTGTGTAATGCATGAAATTACATAAGTGTTCGTTGAAGTGGAAAGTTTTGAATGGTTGGCTGTAACTTTGGGTTATTGTAACTTAATACTATCTGTTTCATTTTGACACAAAGACTTAAATCCTGTCCCATAGTTGACAATGAGAGTTTTTTCATGAATTTCAATTGCACCAGGATTTCACCGTAGGACTGAAGTATGAACTTCAACTCTTGCTCATTAACTAATGTGGAAAAGCAGAGCAATTTCAAAGCAGTCAATAAGCACATACTGAAAAAGTCCCAGAACTAAGCTAATGAAGCTCTAGCATAAGCACAATTTAACAAGGAAACAGATCTGTCAGATTGTTCTTTTATATATATATATATATATATATATATTTAATTTAGTTTCCTAATTATTTCTTATATATCATGCTTATTTTCATTCACTTTTTTCAGAGTACATCTGATGGTTGATGATGAGTCAAAAGCCATTGACTCTCCCAGGTCATCAAACTCACAGGAATCAAACAGACCTATAAAATTTGGTGGAGATAGTTTTGAAGGTTGCATCTCAAACATCTTTATTGAAAGGTATTTGGCCTAAAAAGAATTATGTTTCATGCATTTTGGCCTGTTCTCCTTCTTAAATCATATTAAAATTACATTTTGCTAAATTACTTTTCTTCTACATGTGTGAAGCCTTCACAAATGCATAACTTTGCTGTCCTCAAAAACGCTTTCATTCAGGCATATTATACATGGGATCCAGTTATAATTAAATCTGCTGTTCAGATGTAAAATAATTTTAGTCTGAATCATACCTGTTTAGCAGTTTGTTAGCCAAAGAATGAACTCTGCAGAGTGAATTGGATATGTCCCTACAAGGCATCCAAAAAGATTTGCTAAATTGTCTTGTTATAGCTCCCCCGGGAACCACGTGGTGAAAGGAGCAAAGCTACTGACAGAATCAAACCAGTTACACAAACAAGTGGGACCATATGTGTAGAAATCATCTGTCTTATTTAGGCTGTTTCTTCTTCTCACATGTTTGTCTGATTATTAGAGACACCTTACAGGCAAAATTTAGAAGAAAAAATATGCATAGATATGTTTCTAGAAGACAAGCATTCCATGAGCCATAAGTCATGTCCCAGTGGGACTTTGTGTTAGTTAAGTTTTGATGAGTATTTATACATGTGTAGAGTTTTCAAAAATAGAGTATTTTGATTCAATTGTCATACCACCACAGAATGGGAAGGGCTGGAAGGCAGCTTTAGAGATCCTCTAGTTTTAGCCCCCTGCAATGGGCAGGGACACCTTCCACCTGACCAGGCTGCTCAAATTATGTCTTCATTTAAAACACTACGAGACAATCAAGTGATGCCAAGATGATTTTTTTCCTTTTCTTTTATGTACCTTTTATGTATCCTCAGTATTCCTAGCATGCAGACTTGTAATTCCTTAATTCTGATAACTCAGCATAGCCATAGTAGTCTGTTAAGCCAGGAGACCAAACATCCTAAACACCTTGTAGTAGGAGGCTAGAAAGCCCTACTCTGTCTTGAGAAACCAAGGCCCCCTCTAGAACATATCCTCTAAACTAAGATTCTGCCCATCCAGGGGAGAATTCCTTGGATGGGGGAATATCACACTATTCATCCAAGCCTCCCATTGGGGCATCCTTGTTAGATATCCCAGTTTGTAAGGTCTGTGAATTGTATATGTGATTTTATCATATGTGTGCATTGTGGTGCATCCCACCTTGGCAAAGTGGTGAACCATAAGGATCCTTATTAAAATACTGAGGTAAAAACCCCTTACCTACACCTTAACCTTGTCTGGCTCTCAGTTTTTTTAAGACCAGGAAAAGGCATCAGAAGTAACCTATATATATTAAACTTTCCATGAAAAAACAAATTTGGAAAGTTTTTGTGCCAAAATAGATGAAGAATAAATACTGTAGCTGGTCTGATGGAGTGAATAGAGAATGACCAGCATTCAAGAAGTTCAGGTTCTACTCACAAATCTACCACTCTTCTCATAGAAAACCACAAGCAAGGAGCTTTGTAGCTTTTTTGTAGCTGTGAAGTTTTTTGTAATTTACTGATTAGAGATGCTTTATACAACTTATAAAATTATAGTATTGCTTAATACTATTCTTTATACACAGGGTAAATTTGCTTTGACAGTCTTCCTGATAATTTGGTTATAGTACTAGAGGTAAACGTGAAGTTGTGACAGGCTTTGTCCCTTTACAAAACTCAATAGAACATCTTATTTAAGGAGAGAGTGAAGCAGGACCTGATGATGTTATATTTTCTTGATTTGAAACTGTTTATGTATAATTACCAATCAAAGTTTTATAGTCTTTATAGATTCAGAAATGTTAATCAAGGCTGCTGTCATTTTTTCCTCTTTTTTCAAGAACCACATATGTTTGTGTTTTTTAAATAGGTTTTAGCAAAAATTACTTTGTTCAGAAAAGATGAGAACAGAAATCAGAGTTTTTCTATAGCCAAAAAGAAATGGGCAGAACCAGGGAAAATATGATTTACAGCATTGAATGTACATTTCTCATTGAAAAATAAAAATTGATACTTCACTATTGTGTCACTGGGAAATGTATTTTGTGCAGAACACATTTTTACAATATGTTTGTTGTTGGTTACACTAAAGGAAAGGAATGCTGAGTCACAGCACTTACTGCTTTCATCATTACAGGGTAGGTCAGCTCCCCGAAGTTCAAAATCTTGTCACTAATACTGGGAAGACTGGTGTGTCCCTTGGAGCTTGCCAGGAATATGAAAACCTTGAACCAATGCTACTGCAGGAATTTAAAAATCCTCTCAGGCTTAAGATGCTCAAGGTATGCTTATTGTTACTGTCATCTTTGGTCCATATTGATGCCCAGGGTTTCCATCATTTCTGGAACTGAGATTCAGATGTTCTTTCTTTTCTTCCATCTCACATCTGAAGCAAGTTCTCACCGTGTTGCAGTTTCATGCTAAACCCACACCTGTCTAGAATGACAACAGCTATTCTGTCTTTTAGGGAAGGCTGCTTACTGCCTTAGCTGGGAGCTCTTGAAAGTGTTGTTGATTGAAATGTTTCTATTTATGTGCACATATAATAAATGTTTCAATTCTGTCTTATGTGCACAGAATGAAAAATACCTTGATTATTTGAAAGCTGCTAACATGCAGAACCACGCTATACCAGCTCCATTACATGACAGCAGTGAAGCATATCTCCTTGGAAGCATCCCAAACAGTTTCATATCCTACATGTTTTCTCCATTGTTATCTACAGACAGGTAATAAAAATGTTCTCTGTTCTCCTTCTAGTGCTTGAATTGTTGAAGCTGCTTGACTCTTAGGGTGCTGATTTTCTTCTTGTTCATATGTTGGGCCATAACAAAAGATGGTCCTAAAAGTTCAGGCTTTTTTTTTCCTGTGCAAACATTTACCTAAACTGAATAGATTGAATGGGTTGTGGTGAACAATTACAGTGCCTATTAATGCCAGTTCCTAAGCCTGAATGTGTCAAGTTTCATTCACATTCAGAAATGCAGTGCATAATGCCATAATTCTTCCCAAATGCTGTTCTGCATTTCCCAAATGGAGTTTCACTGGAGAACAGAAAAGATACCACAACCAACAAAATAGACCTATACTGGAATATGCTTACTTTCCACTACAGGTTGCATTTCTCTGTAGATGTACGGACTCGATCATCAAGAGGATTAATAGTTTTCATGGAGGAAAGCTCTGAGGACTCTTATATGGCTCTCCACATTTCAAAAGGACGTTTTGTCTTTTCACTTGGCTCTGGAGAAAAACAAATCAAAGTCAGAACCAATATTAAATACAATGATGGGCAATGGCACACTGTAAGTAATATGGAAGCACAGCGATAGCATAACTAGCATTCAGCAGGCACAGCCTATTGCATTTTTAAGAGAATAGAAACTCAGTTTTTGTCATCAGAAATTAATTCCTATGCCTGCAAGTTCATGTAGTTGACAGGTCTCTGAGAGACCTTATTGAGACTGATGGTCCCAGGATGTTACTTTCAGTTTATATATTTCAACAACATGGTATTTAATTTAAAGACAAAGAAAATATGCAATGGCTTTTGTTGTCTTTTGGGTTTTTTATTCTGTTATCCTTGCCTCCTGGAAAGGTGGTCTTCAGCACAGATGGGAAGAACGCCCGCCTTGTCGTTGATGGTCTAAGGGCCCAGCACAGAAAATTGGCAACAAATTCTGCCATCGACATTAAGCCACCAGTCTACGTGGGAGGGCTGCCACCACTGAAGAGACAGGTAAATAATTGACAAATCCACCCACGCACACTCCCCATGCTGCACTAATTATATGGGAAAGTCTTTAATACGCAGGATTTCCATGCTGAAAAGCTTTGGGGAGGATTTCCAAGGACCACGCGTGCACCATCTGTGGCTGGTGTTTGCAGTGGCTCATTATGGATCTTTTTCCTCACTTGTTCACACAGCCTTCACCTGGACCCATACTTTCAATATGTTGCTGAGACACTGATGAAAACCATGTACTCTTTTCATTTTTATTCCTTAAACATAGAGAAGACCAAAGTCACATTTTTAATTCCAGAAATACCATCTTTCTGCAGAACATTTGCCTCAATAGACTAAGCAATAATTAGTAGAAAAGCAAAAGAATCATTCTCATTAAGGAATTGTGGATGTAGAACTGGATTTGAATCTGAAATACATGTGGTTTCTATTTAAAAAAGAGGACAGTTAATGATCCAGGGTATTTTATAAAGCCAGATTTAAATAAACAGACTTAGAAAGGGAAGGGCTGCTTCAGGGATTTCACAATTCCTCTTGCATTGTCTTTTTGACACATCATTGGGAAGTATGTTTTACTAGCAGGAGTCATGTTAATTCAAAATCAACTCTTACTGAGTTTCAAGCACTTTTTTAGAATTTTGGAATACCTTTTCACGGCATCAAAGATGGGTACTAGGTGCCTTTAGTGCCAGTTGGCTTTCTATAGTCCAACAGTCCAAAACAACCAATGTTTGATATTATTGATAAAAAAGAAGCCATAATGCTTCAGTATTCATGTTTTGAAATATGCTTTCAGAATATGCCAATGAAGAGTTTCAAGGGCTGCCTGAGGAATTTTAAGATGAATGGAAAAGCCATGAATGCACCTCAACAAAAACATGGCATACTTCCATGTCTGGATGTTCCCGTGGACACAGGGATTTACTTCTTTAATGAAGGAGGATATATCACCATTGGTAAGCTGTGTAGAGATTATGGTATATGGAATTGTGTGAAGCACATAGGTGTATGGGTTACTTGTTTTCTCATGGTTTTCCAATTATCTCCACCTATGATCATCCTTCTCCCCACTGTTTAATTCTCCACAGGTAATTTGCTGATGGGTTTGGATTTCAGGATTGTATTTACCGTTCGACCGAGGAGTTCCATAGGTGTACTCCTCCATGCTGGAAGCAAGCAAGACAACTACTTGACTGTTTACATGAAGGGAGGAAAGGTGGGTACAGACTGTGTCCATTCCAGCTGTATTGCCCTCATTCAGCAGGGGGAATTCTGACCTTCCCCTGTTGCTCCTGTTCTTTGTCACAGTAGCTTAACAAGTAACTTCTCTACAGGTGATTGCTGCTGGAAATAGTGATGCTGGAGAATTCCAGGCGTCAGTCACACCTAAGAAACCTCTGTCTGACGGACAGTGGCATACCATTGCAGGTACATTGTACATACCATTTCTTCTGAAGCTTTGAAGGGACGGTGGGCACAGAGCACTGCAGCTCCAAATTTTTATTAATCATTTCACTTGTTTAGTCTGAGAATACTCTTTAGAACAATGTGTCTTGTGTTAATTCAAGGCTTTATGTAAGATTTTTTTGGTAGGCTCTGTTAAGCCTCAGATGATCTAGGTTTCTCAGTCTGACTCTGAATTAAAATAAAATCTGGTTTTTTCTGTGCCTTAAATTTCAAGAAAGATCTATTTAAAAAGAGTGCCATATCTGACTGATTCTTTAATAGGGTTGTGAAAGAGTTCTTATTTACCTGCTTCTTTGCAGTCTCTCAGAAAGAGAACACAGTGCAGCTAGAGGTGGGCACACAGAGTAACTATACCACTGTACTTCAACCCTCTCGTCCTAGACGTGTGTATCAGCCACTCTACTTTGGCAAAATTCCAGGTAATATTATTGCTTCTTATTTTTTTCATGTTTTTTCCTTTCCAAAACATAGGTCCCATCCATTCATGTTCTCCTTTATCATTTCCCCTCTTTTGAAAGCCCTGCCGTAATTAATGTTCTTTAAAATAATTCTTATTAACTTGGTCTTTCCACCTTGGCTTTGTAGCAAATTTGGACACCCCATGGCTTCCAGCTGAAGACCCATTTTTTGGCTGTCTTCGAAATATTACCATCAATGACAAACACGTCTCCACCAGGAGGATTTCAGAGGTTCATGGTGCAGTGAATTTGCAAGGGTGCCCAGAGAAGTAACTCTGTTGTTACAGTTGTCGTGCACACACCGGGCTGCGTGGATTCCCCTTTGCTGACCAGCATCAGGCTGCTTCTTCCAAACAGCCGGTGAGCAAATGCATCCTCTGGATGTGGACTGTGCCAAAGCAAACGAAAAGTATTTGCTTTGACAAACTCCCTTTTAAATGTCATTGATTTCTGAGGTAATCCATTGTGCCTTTGGAGATATATGCAGAAAATGTAATTGCATATATCCTACTGGGTCAAATTATGCTCTCATCCACCACAGCAGAGACTTGAGCAACTCCAGTGTCTTAATTCTCCTTAATGTTGGCCATCTTGAGAGCAAATTTGATCCATTAATATAAAGAATTTTATAAAAATATAAATCTCTTTGGATTGTTGCTTATACAGAAATGTACATTGATGTTCAAAGTAATAATAATAATAATAATATAAATGGAGTTTGAAGCACTTTAAGGAGTGAAACTCTGGGGGTTTGTTACAAAGTTAGGAATTTTGGGACCAAATAAATGCAGTATGTTCCTAAAACCTTTCATTTTCTTGTTTGGTTGTTTTAACCTGGTGGGTTTTTAATGTACTTTTTGAAGCTGCTAAATCCTGCTTGCTTTGTGCAAATATTTCTGTAGGTTTAAGATGCTGATTTGCCTGAATAAGCAGGTATCCATCATCTCTCCATCTCTGTTCATCACAATTTGATTATCTAAAAATCTCAAAAAGAGGGTCATTTTTTTGCAATCTTCAGAGACAGACAGTCTCTTCTGGAGGCAATTTTTTGCTTAATGAAATGAAGAAAAGTTTTATCGAGAATAGCAGCTGCATTTGTAGCACAAATTACAGGACTAACCCAGAAAAAATGTTTTCTTCAACATTCAAATCTTTCTTTTGTACCTGATTGTGACCCACAGCGGAGGGCAGGGAACCCACTTTGCTCTACTCTTCTGAGAAGAGGGGTGGACTGTATAGACTTGACATGGCTTCTTTTTCCACTGTCATTCAAAATCAGTCTGTTCAGAAGGAAATGGTTTTTTTAATTCCCAATCTCTGATGCCAACCCATCAGGCTGGAGGTGATGGGTTGAGAAATAATCTCTTGTGATAGCAACAACTGAATTCTTTCTATTTATAAAAGCTCAAATACTGCTCAAATACTCAGTTGACCAAAACTGTGAAAATACTCAATTCATTTACTGGCTTAATTAACACTAAAAGTTTCCAGAAGGAGAAAGGAGGAACAATTAAATTTTATCATGCAATTCTCTAATAACCTTCCCTATCTCATGCTCATCAGACAGCTCTGTGAGGCAGATTTTCCCAAACCACAAAAAAAGCCTTTTCATTCTTCTCTTACCACCCTCAGTGAAACAAAGTCAAAAGCCATGGTAAAGATTTTTGCATCACAACCTGGAACTAGTCCTGGATTTCAATTCCCCTCCATTTGATTTGATTTTCTCAGAAGTAGTTTTAATGCTGACAAAAAGAAATGAAAAATGTATAAAGACTTGAGTAAATATAAGATATATCGATCAGTAAGTATTAATTCCAATACAATACTACTTTTGCACAACAAAAAAATAGAAAAGTCTCCTTGGTTTTTAAGGTTCTTTGTGGTTGTTTGGGGGTTTTTTTCCCCACAATTTTTTCAGTTGTGTTGCTTCCACAGAGTCAGACACTCAATCATTGTTGGGACAATGAAAAAAAGCCAACTAGAGTTTCAGGTTCTGTGCTTTCACATAGGTAAATCTACATCAGGCTGAGGAACACTTAATAAAAACCTTTTTCACAGAATATTTTGAGTTGGAAGGAACCATCAAGGATCATCAAGTCCAGTGGATGATCTTAACATAAGGAAAGAAGTTGTTCTATTTCAATCAATGAAGAATTTTTATAATTGAAGAAATCCATGTGGACAGTGTGTTATGGGGTTTTTTAATTGTTAGAAGTAGTAGTTCCAAGACTTTCATCATCAGTGTTGCCATTTGACAATAACTTGCATGAATTATTTGCCTCTTTTGGCTGTAGCATTTCAGGTGTGCCCCCAAAACTAGCAATTCCCATGTTAGAATAAAATAGTCACACAGGAGAGGCTTTCCCTATAACATTTTATTCTGTAGTTATTTTACTAATCAAATACAATGTTCAGTACACTGAGAGCACATGGCTAAAAAACACACACTCTTTAACAGCGTGTTAGAGTTCTTCTGAATCCCAAATCAATTACAGAAGGAGAGCAGATTTCCACTCTACACTAAACCACATTGGTATTGTTAGCATCAAATCCCTCTCTTGTCCATATAAGTATCAAGGGCAAAGGGTTCTCATCCAGTTAATTTGGATTAAATTTAATAGGATCTTGTTATCTGAGGTGGATGACACCAAGGTCTGTGAGTTTCCATTTGTAATAACTACAAACCAAGCTAGATTATTGGCAGCTGAAAGACAGAAAGCCTAACACTGAGAACTGAGAGCAAATAAAATTAAATAGATCACAGGGCACTGTAGAAGGAAATACAGTCATTGTAGGAAAAAAAGCGGGTATATGTATAAAAAACTAAAACATACTGCCTTTTCACTGCTTATAAATGACTGTAATTTAAGCTTCTAATAACAAAAGCTTCCAACTAAAACTTTTAGCATTCTTTCTGTACCTGAGCTGAGGTTTTGTGCTTTTGTTTCTGTGGAGCTTTCATTTAAAACAGAGCCATTGACCTTTCACACTGTCACCAGCAACATGAATTGTGCAAGCTAACTTTCTGTGGTTTTGTAACCACTTCTTTGAGTCACCTGTGAGCCAATTCATTTTAGCTTTCCATCCTCTTTGCCTCTTCATAAGTCCTCCATGGGTATTTTTCATATAAGGTTTTTTTTTTTTTAATTATTATTTGGGGTATTTTCTCCGTTCTCCTTCCTTTCTGCCCTTCATAAAATAGCCTTGAAAATGCAGTCAGTGAAAACACTATAAATGTGTTACGGTTTTGTAATGGACTCTTCCCATGCTTTTTGCCTATTACCACTCTCTTTGTGGTTTTCTCATTTAAAAAAACCAAAAACCTCCTGCATCTTTCTCTAATGATGTAAGGAAATTTAGGACACAACCTTCTGTAAATGTCTGCATTTTCTAAAAATACATTAAATGGACATCCCTGGTAAAAGGGATATGTTAAAGGAGATGGTGCTATAATACAGTATTATAGCTTCACTGGAGACATTAAGGCTGCAAGGCAGAAACATAAACATCCTTTGTGCAGCTGGCCCAGACATCTTAAAATTGCAAGAGGCTGGTCATTGCCTGAGCTGCAATGAAGCACCCTCTGAGTATAAAGAATTGCAAGCAAAATAACCAATGAGTTTTTCTGTTTCTGTCAGTTTAGGGGATGCTCTGTTGCAATAAAACCAAACTGTGACCTGTTGGTCATATTGTATTGTGTCTCCTGCTTTGCAGCTGATAGCATAAGATCTTTTTAAAACATACTGCTGTCATTACTTTACACCTCAGCCAGTCACTATGTTTCCTACAGGTTGTTCTTAAATGTGAAGCACATGTGAAATTTCCATGAGAAACAATTTTTTTGTTAAGGTAGCACTCACTCGTTGAGAAGGATGGAACACTGCTGCATTGTCACACACAATAAAAAGAAAGGTAGTTGGCATCATGGCCTTTTGTCTCTGTTCAGTTATATTTAAATTGAGAGCAACCACAGTTTATTGTGTGGGAGCCTGTGTCTAAGATTTCTGTCACAGAAGGACTATGCACTGGTAAGAGTGAATAATTACATTTATAGTTGTGTCAGTAATTTATAAAATAATATGTATCATGGCTTAGGAATGGTGATTCACAGTTCAGTGCAGCCACTGAGGCTCTCCCAAACCACACTGACACTTGCCCACTCCTCCTTTCCCCTGTCCCTTCCTGGTCCGGCAGAGGAAATTGAGAATTAGGACACAAAAGGTGAAGATCACAGGTTGAGAAAAGAACAATTTACTGGAAACAGCAATGAGATAAGAAAATGAGCACTAATAGCAACAATATGAATAATGGCAGTATTATTCAAATAATATAAAGAGAGGGTGATTCATGAGCAAAGATGCTCACCAGGGACCCCTAAGACAATGAACCATGGCAGACAATGCTGCCATGGTTTTTTTTAACCAGAAGCCCTGTCCTCTCCCACAGAAGCCAGAGTCCCTTACCCCTGCTCCTGGCAATGACCTGAAGTGGTATGGAATAACTTCCTGCCATGCCCCTTGACCCATGCTCTCTCAGCTACTGCAAAAACTTAACTCTGTCCTGGCCGGAACTAAGGCAATTTGGAAAAGAACTATTAGAATTTCAATGGAGAAAGAATTGTTAAGATTGTTTTTTGATGCCTGAAGACATAACAAAGAAAAACATTTTAAAGGATAGAGAAATAAATGATTTTGTATCCAGCCAGCTCTTGCTGACACTGTTTTAATTAACAAGGTTAATTATTAGTATGATGAGCCAAAATCTATCAGCATGAGATGTTACTTAATAGAGGAGTTGTATAGACAGGTAACAGCACCTACCATAAATCTTAATTCTAGATCCTGATTACTTTCTGATCAGAATTACTGTCCTAATAGTACAAACCTAGAGAACCAGTGATATGCCCAGGCATGACTCCTGCGGTGAGGTCAAGGGCTTCAGCTAATAAAATTTACCTGAGAACAAGGTGTCAGATCAGTAATAAAGGTCTAACTTTCCCTTTCCTGCACTCATTTAAATCAAAAGTAATGACATGTCCCCAGGGCCATTTACCTAAGCAGTAAAGAAGCTAAAAACACTCTGAGCAATTCTCCGGGGAAACACATGGGCATAATCCAAAGTTCAGGGGCTTAGTGGAAAGATTGAACCAGTTCACAGGACTTTGGTTCATAGACCTTATTAAAACATGCAGTAAATCTTACCTACTGGTTATAAAAAAAAAAAGTATTCTAAAATATTGCCAAGGTTTATAAAGAATTGTTACTGCAGATTAAATCTGTTTATTATGTAATAAAGGGCAGGACACAATCTCCATAAAACCTAAGATAATCCATATAATGCAAATATACATAAATGGAACTTTACACAAACACAAAGGGTATTTTCATCAGCAAGAAGAGTGGAAGCAAGGACACCAGGCAGATAAACTGTGCTTCCTGAGGAGTGTCAGTGGTGAAGGCAGTGCTGGGAGGTCTCAGAATGCTGCTGTGAGCCATTCAACCTGGATGCCAAAGACCCCACTGTGGCTCAGCTGTTTCCTATGCTGCTCAAAATCAAAAGTAACTGCAGTCATCACACTATACCTTTACCAGGCCAAAAGGAAAGACAACTCTTCCAGCAATTTCATTATTCCTGCATGCAGAAGGGTAGTACTAAATTTTGGACTGATTGTTGTATTTAGTCAGATTCTTGTAACTTGATATTGGCATGGTAAAGGAAGGTACTGTTCCCAAAGCAGAGCCACATAAGAGGACATTTGATCCCTGAATCTATGTATATTGCATTTATCATAAAAGATTAAAGGAATCAACATGACATGTATGCTCAGCACAAATTTAATTCGAAACAGATACCACAAAACCACTACTGGTCATTACTGTTATTTAATTAAAATGGAATGAAAAGGTTAAATCTTTCTAAGAGACACTGCATGCCATCAAACAGAATAAAGGCCAGGTGCCTGATCAGGATAAATTGACATTACTCTGTTGTTCCTGGATTTGGGCAGATAGGAGAAGACAATCTAGTTGTGTTTGTGTAGCTTTGTGTGTTTTAAATGTTGGGGACACAACTCAGAGACCTTATAAAAAGGACTTTGCTGCAAAGAGTTAAAACTAGGAATGTTACAGATCACTTTCTGTGAAAAAATATAAGAGTTTTTTTTTTTAACAGTGCAACAAAAATGCTTAAAAACGAGATACAAGCCTAGAGGATGGATAGAAAGATCTTATAGTTGAAGAAGAAAAGTAAAGCAAGCCTTGGTATTGTTCAGAGAGTACTAACCCCTGCCAAGGGAAGTGTCTACAGCAGAGAAGCTGTTAGAAACTGTTGTTAATTTGACTGGACAATTTTATTGTGGTTTAGTGTGGACAATTTATGTGGTTACAACAAGGAACACAGGCCCTGACCCCTTGAACCCCAGACTCAGTACTGCCCTCCTGGGCTGCTCCTGCGTGTCCCAGCCTCCTGGGCATTCAGGGTGTCCCAACCTCTTCTCAGCCGAGGGGAGGGCTGAGTGGCTGCCTGCACCCCTTCCCCAGTGCTGAGGGGAAAGGCTTTTCTCTGGCTTCCTCTCTTTCCTGACCAGATGTAAGTCTGTGAGCTTACAAATCTCTGTCGGGAATGGGGAGTTCAGAAAAATGGTCAGCCAGACCGAGTATATGCCAGGAAGGAAAACATCACGAAGCTGTCGCTCCTGGACCTTTTTCTTTTGCTCTCTGACCCTTTTTCTTTTGTTTGTTGTACTCAGTATAATGGAAGGGAACATCTGGACGCTAGTGACAGCAACCAAATTTGCATGCATATAGCAGATAATTAAGCACGTGTCTATCTGCAGCTGCAAACAGCAATTAGTCTTAAGATAGCGTTGCACACCCCTTCCTGCCTATTCTTCTGTTCCCCTCAGAGGGCCCTCTCACGTGCGCATCTCTGAGAGGCACTGAGTGCTGGCCTCCTTTTTATTTGTGAAGACAGTCGTGCAGCTGAGCTTAAACCCTTCAGTGTAACTTTGAATAGGATGAACTTCCTCTGATCTATCAATTTTCAGTAGAAACGGCTTTCTGCATAAGACACGATGCGGTGACCCAAATCAAAACATCCGTGCTTCCATCCCAGCATTGCTGAGACTATAAGCAGATTTCATTCCTAATTTCTCCTCTTAGATCTGAGGAAACTGAGCTCTAGAGAGTCACTTCTGACTGCTGATGTTTTGTGTGGCTGACTCTTGCCTCTCTGCAGTTGCCCAGGGCAAACCCTGCCTTCCCTGCTTCCTGCAGCTAGGAAGAAGTTTACATTTGCCCTATAGCCTCCACCCCAGGGCCATGAAGGCCATTTTATAACATCTTACCCTACCAAGTAAATACATTTATCCTATGCTTGTCTTTTCAGTTATAGAGTCCCCTGGCAATGAAACCATAGACAGCATTTTGTTGCCTAGAACAGGTGTCCTCATTTCTCCTGTGATAGAGTCAAATTTTCTAGACAGGTACAATAGAAGCTGCTCAGCGCTGCAACTACGAGACACAGTTTAGAGTAATTTACAAAGCAGAGGAATTTTCCTGTTTTTTGAAAACCAAATACTGCATTGCAAATTCCTAAATTTCAGGCTCTTGCATTATATCTTTTCATTTATCTGTATGCTAAATGGAGTGTAGTAATAGGGTGAGCTTCAGCTGGGGCAGGCTCAAGTTGGAGAAGAAAGGGCTGGAGTGTGATCAAAGAGACCCCTGTGCCTCAAGCAGGGATTAGATTCAATGGAATGGCTTCACAATCTGGACAACAGTGATTATTCCATGTGGCTCTTTGCATTTGCTCATTGTATGACCCAGCTGCCTGATCAAGGCTTTTGTTGAGGTAAGAATCTATGTCATTCTCTCTGCTGGGGAATTCCTGTGCATGTTTGAATTCTTGGGTATAATGTGCGATGTTTCAATTGGATTTACTTTGTTGTAAATAAAATGTTGGCATTCCCAGCTATAACAAATTCACACAAATCGCAGAAAGTGTTTGCATCAAGTAGTAATTTGAAAACAAAACTGCAGTTTCAGAAACTTATTAAGGTGTACAGATCTGTTGGAAAACAAAATTTTGCTTCTATATGGAGAACATGAATCTCCTGTGTTTCAGTGGGCAAACACCAATGAGGTTTTTTGTGAATGCCCTGTAACAGAATGAACAAAACAGCCCTGGTTGGCACCAACAAGCACTATAACACTGTCACATGCATCTGCATTTCATGCATAGCTGTGCTTACACAGGAGCACATTCCACCACTGAATCCAGACAAAAATGTTAAGGCTTTTACAATAAGAATAGGTGAACTCATTATTTTTAATTTGGCAACTCACAAAAAGTTACAAAATACGTGGAGCTATTTGATTTTAAGCAAATGGAATGGCTAGACAGACTTGGGTGCACACAAAATCAGCCAGTAGCACTGGTAGCACCCACTTGACTTGAGTAAGACCCACAGCATATACTTTAGTCCTCAGGAATACTCAGCCCACCTTATGACCCAACTATAAAAATATCATTGTGTGGTATTGTCAGCAGGCCACAGAGAAGAAAAGAACAAGCCACAGGAAATTATCTCCCGCTTCCAATTACAGGGAAAATTTGACATTATAAATGCTTTTGTCACTCATCCTTTTCAATACTGAGTCACCCAGACATAGCATGGTTAGCTTCTGGCATCTCCATATGACGAACTACTTTTTTCTGTGCTTTGTATGATTTGAAGCTTGAGAATCTAAGAAAACGTAGGTTGAACCCAAATGAAAGGCACATAAAGTAAAGAGATGTGAGATAGAAGGCGTATTTCTGTGTGCTTGTATACGTACAACCCCTCTAAAAATAGGCAAGTGCAAGAGTTATCAAAATGAAAGGAATGGAAAGGAAAACAGAGGAATGCTTGCTGGATGAATTGCAGTAGAAAATAGCATTTGAGAAAAAATGCTAATGAACTGAAAAATGGGCAAGTGTACTGAAAAAACAGAAGATTGTTTCTCCTTGTGCTGTGCCTGGTAAATGAGCTCTGAAGAAATGGCCTGCAGTAAAAGCACGGCTTTTCACACTGTATTATCCTGGTTATTGCCATGCATAACTCATAATGGCTAAAATTATGCAACTCAGTTTAAGGTACTTGCCTTGTACATAGCTCTCAGCCTCCCAAAACGTGTTGGTAGAGCAATTAACTGTGAGTCAGTATGGGATAAGTCACCCAATGTATGGTTTTAAAAGGCACTGTGCTTTCAGAAAGGCAGGAGTGCTTTCAGAATCCAAATACACTTTTAAAAAGAGAAGGGTTATTAAATTTGATATTAAGTTGTTACTTTAATAAAAATCTTGTTGCAAGTTAAGATTTGTAAGTTACTCCTGTGGTTACCATTACACACACTCAGAATCTTGACTTTGATGTCTCCCTTGATCTGCAATGCAGTGTTTTGCTTGCAGAGCTGCCACTTCCTGTAGTGGGAACTGATTCTGGTTGTCACTACTTTGAGGAATCTGTAATTGGCAAGAGTGTTTTCTCACATACCTTGATTAACAAGTGCCCAAATAGGAACATATTATAAATTAATTTGTAAAGAATATGTATACCAAATAAATGGCCCGAATTTCCAGAAGTAAGTGGAAGAATGGAAAACCTAATGGTAAGCAAAAAGAGAAATCACTTCTTATAGTAGCGAATAGGAACTCAACTGCATGTTGCTTATTTCATTAAGTTCCAGGAGGTAATACATACATTCCTGGGTTGCTGATTTCATTACAGAACTGTCAGCACAAAGTCTAGTTGGTCAAGCTCCCAGTCTCTTAAATTCTCTTTAAATGTTGGCTGCAGAAAATAATCTCATCAAATGATAAGAGTATACTTTTTATGTCTGCTTTACAGTTTTACACATCAAAATGTGAAGAATCTTCCATTCATATCAACTGGCATCCTGTTCACTTAAGTTAATGTTCATGAATATAGAACAACCCAAAATTAAGACAAAGACTAGAATGAAGATTATTAAAGCATGTGGCTTTATTTAGCTGTTGTCTCCAGATAATGCTGCAACCTCAGTGTATCTTAATAAACATACTGCCTGAGTACACCCTTAAAGGATGAACCCTTCACTTCAAGTTTATACAAATAGACACAATGGCTTTTCTTGCAAATTAAATTCTCTAAATTAAATGGTACAGCTAGTTATTTTCTTGAGTGAGCAGCAAAAGTTGTCAGACCAAAACACATTTCACAGATGAAAAGCTAGTATCCAGAAATAAAAACTTTGATATCTGAGGTAGCATCTGTCTCTCAATATGGTTTCTAGGTTTTTTTCCGACTTTTGATACATGCTGCAGATCATAGTGTTTCTTTTAAAAGCCAATTGCCACCTCTATGTGTGCAAGCCTCAGAGAAGAGTTTTGTAAAGAACAGAGCACTGTGCTCCAGAAGACATGATTAAACTCCCAAAACATAAGGAAGTGCAATAATTTGGGACAAAGGCATCAGTAGCTAAGTAGGTGTAAAAAGGGAAGGAGCTCACCATCTTTGTAGGTATGGTTTGTATGTACACTGCTGACAGAGTTGCTCCAATGAACGTGTCCTGCTTGGTCTATTTCAGTGTCAGAAAGTCAAAATGCGTTAGTGTGAGGAAGTTGTAGGTCACCTAATGCACAAAATTATTGGGCATTACAAGCCCATCTACAGATATGAGAACCAATGCATGGACAATTTAAGCAACTTGCTGAAAGGCACTGGTGGAGCAAATCCCTTCATATGTGACTGACATATGAGTGTCAGGAGACAGTGGTTTCTTAGACCATGAAGTAGTACTCCCATCGGAAAATGTACAGAAAATGCGAAAACAGGCCAAAAGGGACATCTGCACAAGAATTCATTGTTTGCAGTTTTTCCTAATGCCAGAGTGGGAGATTCACAACTCTGCTGTGGCTGCTTCATAACCTCCCGCTGAGTTCTCGTCTGCCTTCATGGGTTGTACCCAACCATCAGCCCACCAGGCCTTTTTTTCCTCATGCTTTCCTTTCTGTTTACCTCCACTACTGGGCATTGCAGTTGCAATGATCTTTCAAAGCAAGGAGTGTAAAGCTAGATCTTAGTCTCCTGTAAATGATTACCCAGACAGTCTGGCTACATAAACTTGTGTTTCATGTCAGGAAAAAAACCTGTCACCAGCGGGGTCTGGTGACATTTTTGTCACTAGAATTTTAAACAAGAGATTACCCACTGTAAGTCGAGGAACAAAAAGAGGGGCAAGAAATGTAGATTTCAAAACTGAAACACAAACATGATGCCTAACAGCCAAAATAAAGCCTCTGCAGCTCAATTCTGCTGAATGGCCTTTCTATTTCTGTAGCAAAGGACTACAGAAAGAAGAAAGTGAAAAGTGTTGAAATGCTACCTATAGAACGCGTATAATGCCAAAAGTCCCAAATGGAAGTAGAAGAGTACAAAATGGTGCTGACAAGTGCTCTTTAAATAGTCTCACTTCAAATCACATTATGCATCAAGCTGCTTGACACCTGTGAGAAAATATTTACTGCTAAAATAGTGAAAGAAAAATAAGCCTTAGTAACATATTATCTTTATTATATTCCAAACAATTCAAAATATGCTTTACAAGGTGTTTTGATACTGTGACAAGGACTGGGGAGAGCACTAACACAAAGGGTGTTTATTGAGGCTGATATGTTTGTCACAGGTTATCTATGGCCTTGCTGATTACTTGCTTCTCATCACAAGCTTGAAAGTACAAAGGCACATCCTCACTATCTGGGTAAATGATTTGCTGACTAATGCTACACATATAGTTAGATACATATGCATGTATATAGAGGAACATATAGAAAAAAATTCTTCACAAATTTAATTGGTCTGTAAAGTTGCTTCATGCAGAAATGAACAATGCAGGAAAACTGGAAGGTCCCTCCAAACTAGATCAGCAAAAATGATTAGAAGTTTAAAATGTATGACCTGCTTGTGAAAAGCCAAAACTGCTACTTGTTGTAAAAATTGAAAGACTAACAGGGCCTACATCAAGAGCCCATACTGTAGAAACAAGGGATAAACGATGTTTATATGCTCCAGTTTGGACAAGACATCCTACCTCACCTTCCATACACAAAACCATTAAGCTCACCTGTTTTAATTTGCCACTAACCCCCTGCTTCTATAAGAAAAGTGCATATAATTGTTTTCCTTGTACACTGGAGAAAGAACATGAGGGAAATAATCTACAGGCTCTCCATACTCAAAGTATTTCAAGGACATTCAGAAAAAGATTTTTCTTTTACCATTTAGATGAATTTGCTTTGACTCTCCAGAAAGGACTAGGTTAGAACTGGTGGATTTCTGGTGATCCCTTTGGCCTTTGAATTTCTTGCTGTGGGGCAATACAGAGCAGGTATTTTTATAAGGAAATGTAGATCTGAACTCTGTAGGAAGTCAATCCTCTGAAAGTAAAGCATTTAGAACTGGCTCTTAAAAATTCAAGTGGCATGATTATTTTGAGTGGAAATCTTTCCAATTAATTTTTATAAAACAGAACAGCATGTGTCTGCTGCCTGAACAGAGCAGCTGTTAGTACTTAATACTTGTGTATTCCTTTGTTTTCTCTGTAACTGTGTGCATATGTTTGGCCATTAGCACTTTCTGGGAAAAAAAACCCCAACACTAAAAAGCTGTTATTTAGCATTCTTTATATAGCAAAAATTATACACCTTTATATGCTTCAGTAAAAATAACTCTGTGTGACTGAACATCAGTTTATCCCAACATATGACTGATTATACATTGAGTCCAGAACAACAATGTGTAGATAAAAATAAACATTATCCAATACAAGCAAATATGAAAAAAAAAATTGCCCTTACTTGTAGGGAGATACAATATAAGAAATTAAATGTAGCATAGAAAGTAATCTTACCCCTAAGGAGTTGCAGCTTAGCCAATTATTGGAGATTAGGAACAGGCCTGACTCTAACAGGCCGCAGCTGTAGCCAATAAGAAGAGAAGTGTTATAAAAGAGTGGACAGGTTGGTCGAGGGGAGACTGGAGACAGTTGGTCACTGTGAGAAGAAGGAAGAGCTGGTGCTTAGAGGAGCTGCCTATGAGAAACATCAAGGAAGTACAACTCGAGCAATATGGGACCTTTGTGTTATAACAAAAACGCTTACTTGCTCTGTCTCATCTTTCGTTCTCCTTTTTGAACTTCCAAGAACTTTACCTGCTCTGACCCAGCCATCTCTGTCATTGCTCTGTGCAGAAGTGACGCAGCACAGTCTGTGTTACAGACTAAATGAGAGCACTCACAAATCAGTGCTCAAGAGACCAGGACTAAAAGATCAGTCACCTTCTATCCAATAGCTCACCATACACAAAAGGCTTCCTGAAAAAAAAAGGCAAAGAAAACAGAAAGCTTGTGAGAGGAAAGAGTAGTTGATTCCGAAGTAAGGTCCACTGCAAAGAAATAGTGGTTATTCTTATTGTTATTACAGTAACTCTTATTAATTAAAAGAAAGGGTATAAGGGCTAATTTTCAGTACCCTTGGAGTACTTTGGATGAAGAGACTCATTGAGCCTGTTCTGTTTCAGGGTATGTATGCATGTTCCTTATCTATTGACAGAACAGGCAAATTGTTTCATGTGTGTGTCCTCAGGCAGGGTTTAGCCCTCAAAAGGACAATGCATATTAATCGGGAACTGTCAAGAGCCAGCTCTGAAGATTAGCTTGGCTTTGTAGTATTGCTTACTTGCTGTGCTGTATGGAAAATGCATGATGATAACCGATGCAGAGCTCACCACTCATAAATATTTAAGTGACCAGACACAATAGACAGGCATCTTTATTGTTCAAGATCAGAGGTACAGTGTGAGGCACAAAGCACAAGAGTAAGTGACTTTAGCCACTTTAAAAGTGCATTTCCTTAGAAATGTACTTGTCAACTTAATTTTTTTTTCCTTCACATATTCAAAAAAGGATGATCCCCCCCCATTTATATATTCATTAGTCATTACTGCCAGTCACTGACACAGATAAGCTCCCTCTGATGGTTTGGAGAAGATGGCTGTACTCTATATTGCAACACCCCTTCACAGACTGCATCTGATATTGCACTAGAATAGCGAATCCTCAAAAAGGAGATCAAAATTACAGAAGCAGATTCTGCAGGTTTATGTCTGAGATTCAAAAAGTGTGGGGGGTGTCTTTATGATTTTAATAATTATTTCCAGCATGTTACATTCATATACAGTCACATTTTCTGGGAAAAAAAGTTAATTCCATCCTCAAGGATTTTTCTTTTCTCTACCGAAATGAGCAGTGGTTCAAACTTAAATGCTGATTGTCAAGTATTCTGATTCAACTGCTGAAATTTCATCGCCATCTTAAAAACTGCAAATTGTACCAGGCTTATTGAGGTATTCCAGGACAGAGGCAGAGTTTTGGAAGAATATAGGTAAAGGGAAACCCAGCAAAATCAGATTTAGGGCACTCTGAGACAGAAACAAGGGGTTAGGTTGCTGCATCCAGACACAGTGGAGAAGAGCCCTGAGATAAGTGGGACCTAAATTACAGACTAGGAAAATGATATTAAAGAAAATATGAATATAGGCTTGCCCTTGGTTTTAACTCTTTTCTCTCTGGTGCTTTAGATAAATCAATATGCTTTTCTCTAATAATTTTTTTCCTGCTACTTTAACTTCTGCTATTCTCTGTTGTTTATGAGTAGGGCTAAATTCCAGTTAGACTGTGGAGGAAAAACATCAATTTTTTTTTACTCAGGGACAGTGTGTGATGACTAACTGGACTTCTCCTTTGAATTGGTCAGAAGCTCAAAGACAGGGCAGAAATTTGGAAAGCTTGTCAAAGGGAAGAGCAGTGGAGTATTCAAAGGTACAGGCTATCTTGGACTACAATAGCAGTGTTGTGCAAAGGGGCTGTAACAACACCACCACAGTTCTGTATCCTGTATGGGTTGTGGATATTGTAACCACTTCCATTTAGCTAACAGCTTCTGGGAAGCTAGAGTAAAGGTCTTGGAAACTTCAGGCTAGTTAATTTATTGAAAGTACAATTCTTGCTCACCAGTAGTTTTACTGTCCTTGAATAATTACAAATCAGTTGCCTCAACCTTTTTTCATGAGAGGTAACAGGCCACAGCAGCACAGGTTATTCAACACTGACCTGCAGGGAGCTGTGAGGTGAGGGGAAAGCTAGCCACCGACTGACACCTCTGCTGAAACTGTTGGCTGATGACTGCCTATTTTGCTGATGATAGCATGCTACCAGGAATTAAAAAAAACAAGCAAACACAAAAAACCTCAAGAAAGATGCTTAGAGTGTTGTTAGACTGCGAAGTCAATGTAAGCTTTGATTGGCACCTACAAATCATCCACGTAGTCCTGTTCAATGTGGTTTTCTTGCTCCCTTGGCCATTTTTAGCAGGATGAATCAGCGGTACCACATCCTCCATGTGAATCAAACTAATTGTAACCCATCACAAGACTTCATCTGCTGTTACATGGCAGGGAGACCTACAGCTCTGCTGACTTCCAATTCACTTCTGCAGGAAAATGAGGTTGCAGCGCAGATCACAACAACATGGGCACTATAACACTGCTGCTGCTCAGCTGATGAAGTCAAACTGCATGTGTCTACTTCCTTCATTAAGGAAGGTGTGTTCAACGTGTTACTTGTCTACTTGAACAGCTAAAGGGTGGTTTCATTCTGACATTTTTTTCCTGTACACTTATAACTGTGTTTCTGTAGAGTTGATTCAGCTATTCACGTCTTGAGTTTGAAAATGAATAGCTAGCTACCGGGTACTTATAAAAGCATTGGTTACAGAAGAGAAATTATCAGTGCAAGCCCTCAGCAAGGTCTGAAGCAAGTGGGTACTGGAAAGAAGATCTCAGAAGAATTCTAGCTTCTTGTGCATGGGACCCAAACCTGCAGGAAGCACACAGCCCTGCTATGCTACTACTCAAACACAGGGGCAAGGAAATAGGAGTGTAGCATTGGAGAAATGGAGTAGATGTTGCATAAAGGACTTGGCTCTTTGCTGCTCCTCAGAAATAATACTTGGAGGTAGGAGTTAGCCTATGACAAGTTTTCAGGGAATCCACAAGAAGATTCATTGCTTCTTGATTGATTACATCTGATAAAGGGAGAGGATATACTGCTCCACCATGAACCCCTGCCCACAGAATCCTGCCTGGCAGATGATATTGCAGGAGTAATTGTTTTCATTTGGAATGCAGTGTCTTGAAACACCGCAACCTGTGAGAATAAGGAATAAGGGTGGTGCAACTGCAAACTGAAGTTTCCTTTTAGTGAGGCTGTTTGCATTTCTGGACTCCAAATTTCACAAATAACCTGCAAACACACTGGAGAACATGCCGTTCCCTAGTCATGTTGTGCTTACTTTCTAGAAGCCCTTTAGGATTTCTAGGCTGTGTAGATCATGCTGTTTTGGAGATGTGCATTGTAACTGAGCATGTGTCCTCTTTAAACGCCCCCTAAGTGTCCAGCCCTGCTCAGTAACAGAGGGGCTGGCAATCAGCCAAAGGCTTCTATTCACACCTGACAGATTGCAGAAGCCTCCTGGCATTAGGCAATCCACACCTTCCAAGAACTGTTATTTCAAGAAGTTATTGGTACAACGTATTTCCCGAGGGGGTGGTAGCAATTCTCACAAGGCAAGTATGGAAATATGACAATTTGATTCACAGGAAGACAGACGTTTTGCTTGACAGGGAAAAGGGGTTGCTAAAAGTAGTGTTTGGTCCCATTCTTTTGTATGCTACCAAGGGGAGGTGGGGGAAGTCTGAGTCCTAAATTCTTAAGCGCAGCTGTGGCACTCTTCTAGCCATCAGGAAGCAAGACCAGGCTGTTGGTATTAGCCTTCTATGCACCTAAATTTAAGCACAGCAAAGAAAGCCTCTTGCAAAGAAGGATGAAAACAATGTGGGTGTATTTTCAGTGTCCAGGTACTTGGCCATTTTGGGTTGGAATGGATACATTTACACAAGTGTACTTTCTCACCCATCCTGTGCTTGGAAGTGCCTGCCAGACTAGCTTGTATCTGGACCCAACTTGCAAATACTGATTTTTACTGTCAGCATGACAGGTAAGTTCACATTGCTAATCATGAAGATATGTGTCAAGACAGGGAGTAAATTCCTAGAAACACTTGTTTCCCAGACTTGAACTGGGGAGGTCACAAAGTCACCATTGTATGAAAGAGCAATTTTTACTCTCTGTTCTAGTGACTGCAGTCACTGAATAAAACCACTAATAAAAAAAAAAAAAAGAAAAATCAATTATCTGGAAATGGAAAGCTGCATTATCTGTCAGAGAAGGACTTTGGACTTCTCTTCTTCACACTCTAGGGCTGGCTGCAGCCCCAGTTGCTACAACCCATCCATTAAAAACCACAGTGGATTTTGCAAGAAGCCACAGGATTATGGAGGGAAGGAGGATGGGTGGCAGCCACCTTTGCCTGTGTGGTGCCTGACAGCAAAGCAAGGTGAGGTGTGAGGATGGGGAGGGAAGGGCGGCACATGGAGTCAGGGGCAGCTCCCCACATGGA
The DNA here is from genome assembly GCF_963513975.1 of Fringilla coelebs. Classification (NCBI taxonomy): domain Eukaryota; kingdom Metazoa; phylum Chordata; class Aves; order Passeriformes; family Fringillidae; genus Fringilla; species Fringilla coelebs. The sequence goes on along the minus strand of NC_140028.1, from coordinate 47,823,937 downwards.
CACCCCTAAGCCAGGCATCAGTGCGTGCTCTCTCCTGCTGGTGCTCACTCTGCCGTCCCCAGAGCTGGGGGTACAGCAGCTGCAGGCAGAATCAGCAGTGCCCTGGCAGCCAGGAGGGCCAGCCGTGTCCTGGGGGCATCGGGCACAGCATTGCCAGCCAGGCAAGGGAGGGGATTGTCCTGCTCTGCTCTGCACTGGGGCAGCCTCACCTCGAGTGCTGGGGGCAGTTTTGGGTGCCACAATGTAAGGAAGACATTAAGCTATTAGAGAGTGTTGGAAGGAGGGCAACGAAGATGGCGAAGGGTCTGAAGGAGAAGCCATATGAGGAGCAGCTGAAGTCGCTTTGCTTGTTCAGCCTGGAGGAGACTGAGGGGTGGCCTCATTGCAGTCTTCATCATGATTGTGAACAGAAGCAGAGGGGCAGATAAAGATCTCTTCTCTGTGGTGACCAGTGACAGGACTCGAGGGAATGAACCTGTGTCAGGGGCGGTTTAGGTTGGATATTATAATAAAAAATTCTTCACTGAAAGAGTAATTGGGCACTGGAATCCGCTGCCCAGGGAGGTGGTGGAGTCACCACCGTCCTTGGATTTGTTTGACAAAAGACTGGACACAGTGCTATAGCACAGTTGACAAGGAGGTGTTGGGTCATAGGTTGGACTTGATGATCTCAAAGGTCTTTTCCAATCTAGTTCACTCTGTGATTTTGTGAAAAGGTTCTTCACCCAGAGGGTGTTTGAGTATTGGACCAGGCTCTCCAGGGAAGCGGTCACAGCACCAAGGCTGCCAGAGTTCAAGAAGCCTTTGGTCAATCCCCTCAAGCGCATAGCGAGATTTCTGGGGTGTCCTTGCAAGGACAAGGACGGAGTTGAACTCGAAGACCCCCGTGGATATCTTCCAAACCAAGACAGTCCATGATTCCGCGAAATGCGGCTGAAGGCTCTGCGGGCACGGCCGTCAGCGTAGCCCGGCCACAGGAGGAGCCGCCCGGCAGCCGCGGCGCCCCCAGCCCCTCACCCGGCGCCGGTCCCGCGCCTGCGCGGCCTCGTGGCGGCGCCTGCGCGCTGGGGCGCGGGGCAGGCGCCGCCGCTTTCGGCGCGTTCGCGGGTGCGGAGCGGCTGCGGCACTGCCGAGTTCGCGCCTCCGCGAGCACCGGGAGCTCCGGGCTCGTCCCGCAGGCACGCCGAGGCGGCACCGGGCTGCCCGGGAAGGGGTGGGCGGGTAGGCACTTGGGTACGTAGGTAGTAGGTACGTAGGTAGTAAGGTAGGGAAGAGTCGGCTGGTCCCGCTGCCTCCTCATCGTCATGGCCGGCTCGGAGCAGCGGGAGGACGGGGAAGCGCCGTTGCCCATCGAGGATTCGGAGCTGGCGCTGGCCGGCATCAACATGCTGCTGAACAACGGCTTCCGCGAGTCCGACCAGCTCTTCAAGAAATACAGGTCAGTCCCTGCCGCCCCTCCGCCGCCCGCTCGCCGGGCCCCTTCCCGCGGCGCGGCCCCCTCCGCCCCCGCGGGCGGGCGGTGAGCGGGCGGCGGGGCCGTGGGCGCGCAGGGGGCCCTGGCGCAGGCAGCCTCGCCCTGCCCGGCCCCTCAGAGCGGGAAGGATCGGTGCTGCTGGTCACTGCCTCGGTCAGCGCTCTCATGGGGAAGGCACCCGCGTGTTTCACAGAATCACAGAATGGATCAGTTTGGAAGGGGCCGCAGTGGGTCATCTGGTCCAACCACCCAGCTCAAGCAGGATCATCCTAGAGCACATGGCACAAGATTGTCCCCACATCGTTGTTGAATGTCTCCAATGAGGGAGACTCGACAAGCTCTCTGAGCAGTCTGTTCCCATGCAGGGTCACCCACCCGCACAGTAAAGAAGCTCCTCTTCGTGTTCAGGTGGAACTTCTTGTGCACCAGTTTCTGCCCATTGCCTCATGTCCTGCTGCTTAGAACCCCCGAGGAGAGCTTGGTTCCATCCTCTTGACGCCCTCCCTTTGGATATTTATACACATTGACGAGGTCCTTTCTCAGTCATCTCTTCTCAAGGCTGAACAGGCACAATTCCCTCAGCCTTTCGTTGTAAGGGAGGTGTTCCAGTCCCCCAGTCATCCTTGTTGCCCTCTGCTGGACCTGCTTTAGGAGCTCCATAGCTCCTTTGTACTCAGGGAGCTAGAACAGGGCACTTCAGATGTGCCCTGAGTTCACCAGGGCTGAGTTGAGGGGTCGGATCACATCCCTCAGCGTCTGGCACTGCTCTCCCTAATGCATCCCAGGATTCTTGGCCATAAGGGCTCGGAGGTGATGTGTGCTGTGGTGGGGGGGGTGGAGAAGGGCCGAGCAGGGGTCCCTCGGTAGCGCTGTCTGCATTTGGCTGTCGTGTATGTGTAAACACACACGTGTGGCTGGAGATGTGTCCTGGGGGGTTTTCGCTCTGGTGCTCGTGTGTGGTCTGACGCGGTCTTCAGCGCACAAAATAGATGGCAACAAAAGGTCTCTGAGTGCTGCTGTGATTATCTTTGGGCTGTAAGATTATGTTCATAATCCCCACATACATCATGTCTAGGTTTCTGCGTTAAGTAGGCATCTGGTAGGAGCGGCATTAGTGCAGCTGTGTAAGTCAGGCTTGAAGTAAAGGTTGCCCCTACCTGTCCTTGCTTCTTTTCTTAGGACTAATGTCTTCCACTCGAGCTTGAGCTGCTGTAATTGCGCATACGTTTTAAATAATTAATATGCACTATCGTGCTGTTGTCTGTATGATTAAAAAAGACTTTGGTTGACTTAAAATAGAACTTCATAGTGCTTGATGTACTTATGTATTTAAATCTTGTTTACAGAAAGGATAGTTGGAAGTGGAGTGCAGGGATTGAGACATGTTAAGAACATTCTGCTTAATAACAACAACGTAATAACACTTTATTGTGTACCTGCAACAGGTTAATGTTAAACGTGTCATTTTTGTCTCTAGTATATACTGCTGTGTTACACAAAATACTGTTGTGTAGAACTAACGCAGTATTGCAGGTGACAAGCAGGGTCCAGTTCTGCATTCCTCACATGCATAAGCATGAAGTCCACCTCTTAACTCAGCACTGCCAAGACCACCACTAAACCCTGTCTGTAACTGCCGTGCCTATGTCACGTGAAGTTGCACCCTATGAGTTACTTCTTAAATATTTGTTTCTTTTGAAGCCCTCAGTTGTTCTGTGTATCTAAGGAACCTGTTGGTTTTGGTTGCATGCTTTTGTGTTGTGTAATTTTTTTAAGGCGCCAGTTAAGGAATACTCAGTGTGGTTTCCTCTCTGCCACTTTCACTTGTGCTCTGCCATTGCTTTCTCTCAGTAGTGTGAATCTGGAAGTAGTCTAGGAATTCTAAATACGTGATGCTTCTTACATTTTAAAGTAGTACTAGGGAGTAAAATTAAGATTCCTGTTCTCAAAATGCAGTTTAATCCTCCCTTGAAAGGGTGAATAATGATTTCTTCTGCAAATTTCTCTTGGTTATCTGGAAGATTTTATTACTAAAGATATCTTAAATGCAGGAACTTGCCAATCTTTTTTGCTAGGTGCAGGCTTTTCTTTGTTTGATTTTATCAAGAAATGCCTCTTGAGTTCAGTGTACTTTCTGATTATGGCTTTTAAATACCCCCTGCAAGGAGTAGATAGGAATCCCTTCATAAGATTGATAGTTCATGGTTCATAAATTGATAATTGCTCTCATGGGCTGGAGATTTTCAGAGTAATTTAAAAACTTTGTCCTTCATCCCAAAATTTGTAGCAGGATTCCTCTTGCTGTGAACTAATAAACCCTTATTGAATTGCAGAGAGGATGCAGCAAATTAAGCTCAGCTCCCTATAAACCTGAATTCTGGAGACATTTGCAGTGAGGCCCACTTGTTTTTCCCAAGAGTTTTTGGTTCTGTGCTTGTCTTGAATGTGTTCTTTTTGCAAGGACTTAAGCAGTGCTATATTATGTTTGCTTGCATACAGTCTTAATGAGTGTGTTTTTGTAGGTGTGTGCTTGGAATTATGCATAGGATGGGTTCATCCTAAATGGGGCTGGTAAGCCAAATGGGGAGGGTTTGGAAGGTCTCCATAATGTAATATCAATGTTTGTAGTTAATGATACAAGAGATCAAAGATGTCTGATGGCATGCAGCTTTTTAAACTTGATATGAGTGTGTGTTGTCTGTATTTCAGGTGACCTTTCTTGTAGAAAGTGTTAATTCTAAACTCGTGCCTATGCAGGTAGTTTAGTTCTGTTTCAGAAGCTTAACAGTTATTAATGAATTGTAGAAGTGAAGAATGGAGATACTCAGCAAAACTTCCGTTTCAGTAGCCACATCACTTAAACCACCTAAAACCATTTCTTAGAAACTGCTGGTTTTGATTCTGCTTTTTGTTACTTCAATTTTAAATTCATTTTCCACCTGAAAGATCTTGTGAAGAATTTAAATTAATACTTATGTCTTTATGGGACAATAGGCAACCTTGTCTCTAAAACAGGCAGTATGTATTCTTCTTTGCTCTTCTGCATTTTTGCATCTTTCAGAAAGTACTGAGTATTGAACTGAAGTATTCTTTTTCCTCTTGTAGCTTTGAAGATTTCTAAGCATATAAGAAAGAAACTGTCGAATGAAAGCTGACTGCTGAGCCCAAAATCAGTTATATTTGAAAGCTGTTCATAATGCAGTCCTTGAGGAAACCAGGTTTGAGATTGCAGCTGTGTTTCAGACATATATCCACACCAGTAAAGTCTTGCCTATTATGAGTGGTGGTACTTTGAAGTTATGTGCCACAGAATCATGATTTCTGTATTGGACATGGGAGAGTGGTGTCTTGTGTTCTGGTGGTTACAGCTCATATACATATCTATGGAGGATCTGAAGAAGATTAATTCACTTGTGTGCCAGATACAACATGTAGTTGGAACTTTGTTGACTATCACACTAAAGCACTTAATGATTTGTCAGGTATTGTTTGAAAGTATTGTTGTTTTAAATTATACTTGAGGGAAGATAGTAGGGTTTGAAAAATCATCTACATGTAGCATGTATATCTGCATATGCTTTTTCACAAGTTTATTCTTTTTAGAAGTCCAGATCCTCTACCTGCTGGTGATGATGACATTCTGATCATTAATCAAATGGAAGTGGTATTTTTGTAGATCTTTACTAGACAGCACCACTGTCCTTAGTGCTTGTAGTCATACTAGGTTCCCTCAGTGCTAACTCACATTTGAAACTGACAGATATCAATCTTTATATTCAGCTTGAACAGTGCTGACTGTGTCCTAGTTCTCATCAGTTTAAACTTTTGAGTGTCTATGGAAGCTGCTAGAGGTATGGAGGTCAACCAAGGACATAGACTGTGAAGATGGAGCCCTCAAGCATCAGGATGGTACTGGTTTGATGAACCACCCAGACACTAAAAGGAATGCTGAACTAAAATATTCTTTTTCCCCTTGTAGCTTTGTGGATTTCTAGACATATAAGAAGGAAAGAAACTGTCAAAAGAACTTTTTTTTTTTTTTGCTGATTCTTCACTTCTTAAGAGCATTTGCAATTCAAAAATGATTTTGAAACTTCCTCCAGCTAAGAGAAGACTGTGTTAAATATAGCCAGGAGTTTTTCACTGAATGTTGACTCACAACGTAAATTGTCAAATCATAGAGTATCCTGAGTTAGAAGAGGCTCATCAGGATCAATTTCTTGAACTCCTGCACAGGACAACTCCAAGAATCACCCTGTATGCCTGTGATCATTGTCCAAAACACTTCTTGAACTCTGTCAGGCTTGGTGCTGTGACCACTTCCCTGAGGAGCCTGTTCCAGTGCTCAGGCATCCTCTGGGTGAAAAACCTTTTCCTATACCTAACCTAAACCTCCCCTGGTGCAGCTTTGTGCCATTCCCTTGAGGTCTGTCACTGGTCTTGAGTGAGGAGAGATCAGTGTCTGCCCCTCCTCTTCCCCTCAAGAGGACTGCAGTGAGGTCTCCTCTCTGTCTCCTCCAGTCTGGAGAAGCCAAGTGACCTCAGCCACTCTTCATATTACTTCCCCTCAACACCCTTCTCCACCACCTTTGTGGCCCTCCTTTGGATGCTCTCTGATGGCCTTGTGTCTTTCTTATATTGTGGCACCTAAACCTAACAGAACATGAGTTCAGGCTGCCCCAGTGCGGAGCAGACAATTACATCCTTTGACTGGATGACAGCTCTGTGCCTGATGCACCCCGGGACACATGGTTGGCTCTCCTGGCTGCCAGGACATGAATCATAAGATCAGGGCTTTTATGTCACAAGAAATCCAACTATCTTCTGTCTCCTACCCAAGACATATTTGACTTTGCATGAATGATTTTAACATCTGAGAAGGCTTGGTAAAATTTCCAACTTCCATCTTAATGGACAGATAAATGGTACGAAATTACAAGTAAAATGTATACAGTAAGGTCATATCCACAGAAGAAATTGAAGATTATATAGAGAAATGTGATTATAAGGCAAAACGTGTAAAGGTTTAAAGAATGGGGCTAGTGTAGAAAGACATGACGCTCAGCCTGTTAGGGTAAAGCAGAACATGGAGAACTGGAAGCTGGTGCAAATGGGAAAAAGCTTACTATGGTTGCTTAAGAAACCTGAAATTAATTTAAAGGTAACATGCTACATCATGTGTAGTAACAGACACACAAACTTAGTAATGGACCAGAAGTCCATTATGAATAGGCATTTGAATCTCATATTACCAACTTAAAATGCTCTGTGGCCTGAAATACTTTTGACCCAAATGCAAGTTGAGGCAAGGTGACATTAAGCCAGCATTGATCAGTAGGTAGATTATGACCTATGTATGGGCTGTCTAACCACAGCTGAAATTCTTGCTTATATACCTGAGCAAAGGAACCTTAAGAGCAAAACTGAAGAGATTTAGTAGATGCTGCAGCAGCTTCTCTAAAGATAAGGCCAGCAGAGCGGGAGCTGACGTCACTTGGTTGGGCAAAGGATGATAGCATCTGGATTGGCAGCGTGAGAATAAATCGTGAGTGCCCTGCTAGCAACCCTGTGTGCTTTTGTTTGTTGCAGCCATGGGCAGAGGAGCAGCTGCTAGATGATGTATAGAAAATGGAGTTATTTGTAAGGGAAGTGATTTTTATTAGCAGTATTCTAAATGCGTACCCCAGTGAAGTGAGATTTCATTGCTCAGTGCCAGGCAGAGTAATACTAATAACGATGCACATAAAACCAGCATCAGTTTTCTGGCTATTTGGATAGATTAGAAATATTTTAAGCATTCTGCAGTTTAAATCTTCCAGGAGCTGGGTATGCAGAGATGATCACTTTTGTGGACTTCTTGACAGAGACAGGTGGTGTTGCCAGAGGAAGTGGTAGAAAGGGTAGAAGGAGGTTGAGAGATGTATTTGTCATATGGGGCAGTATCTGGTGGCTAGAAGTCCAAGGGAAGATGACAGAAAACTGAACTAAAATCTGGGTTTATAACTCAGAGGTTAGAAGTCAGGTTTGGAGATGGCAGAAGAGGTGTGATAGTAAGCAGATCTTACTAAATTAATTCTGTGAAAGATGCAAATGCTTTAAAGACTTTTTACTCATGTTAGAGCACCCACTCATTGATCTGCTTCTGGTAGAATATTTCAGGCTGTTGTGGTAGGATAGATACATTTTTGTTTTAATCCACTTCAGGATTTTTGAGGTGTTAAAGAAGTTACATGGTTTCAGTTAAGCTGCAGTAGTTGGTTGTGGAAAGTGATTTTGGTCAGGTTGGAAAAAAAAGGTTCTGCTTAAGTCCCCAATTCTGACAGATTTAGAGATGCAAGTGGAGAGTTAGTATAAATCTGCTGATATAACTAGCATGTCTCTCATCTTTGTAACTAGTTTTCAAATTAAACAAACAATTGAAAATTCTTTTCCTAATCTGCAGTGTTTTGATGTTGTGTGTCTAAAGTTCACAGCTTGAAGTTAGAGCAAAACAATTTCCCATTAATTTGCAGGAGTACAAAACAAATCGGATAAAACTGGATAGAGCAGGGCCACAGAATTATTTTTATATTCCTGAATTTCTCTTTTGGTTGTGTATTTCTAGTAAAAATAGAAATGTATGCTGAGGGTTCATTTAACAAAACAAATTCAGGCTGATTATGAAATGTAAACTAAACCTAGATCTGATATTTGCAGTTCTCAATGTGATATAATACAGTAATGCTTCCATGACACTTTTATTACCATGGGTATTTCATTTACCAGTATTGGATGAGAGGTGGCTCTGTCATGTTTGTAGTCTCACAAACAACTTCTAGAACACATTTTAAAATAATCTGTGATGGAATAATGACCAAAGGATTTGAATGTTGTTGCAGTAAATTCCTTACCTTTCTATTTACATATTTTATGCCTTGTTTTAAAATATTCAGTTCCTGCTTCTATATTTATCTGTGAACTTATATGAATTATGCCATTTTGCTTTATTCTTTCACTTTGTGGACAGAATTAATTAGTTTTGTTTCAACCTGAGCATCACTCTCAGCATGATTGCTGGAATTCTTGATGGACTGTGGTTAAAGTAGCGATGACTAGAAAAACAGTGTGAGGAAGCGTTGGCAAGTTAATTACATTACTCCAAATTTAAACCTGAGCTAGACTGTAGTAGCTTTAGAAGCTGATGTGAAGAAGTGAAATACTGTCTTGGAAATAGCTGTAGAAAAAAAAATAAAGAAAATACTGAGAAGTAATTGATATTCTTTTGTTTGTTTTTATGTGCTTCAGTTCTGTTGTATTTTTTAATTGTGAAACTGGGCTGTATTATCTCAGCATTATTAAACCAAAGCTTAAAACCCCTGAATGTTATCATCATGTGTGAAAATGGGGCATAGTGGACACCTTTCGTCTGAAAGTGAGTTAATAACTTAAATATATGCTATGAAATGAGGCAAATCCGTCAGGGTTTTTTGGGAGAAGCAATGTCATGTGTAATGCTAGTTTATAGGTCTGGAAGAAAGTTCTACTTCAGTGCTCTTTAGTTTTGACTTAAGTTTAGTTACATGTGCCAACTTTATTGATATGTAGTACTTTTACTGTGGTATCTTGCAGTAATGGTGTTAATAACATAGTTTCTTATAAAAAAGATACCTCCTGAGTCCTAGTTTCCCAGGTGAAGTGCAAACTGTGTTTTACAAAATATGTCTGGAGACTGATTTTTTTTTTTTCCCTTTCATCTTTGAGCTAATTAAAAGTCTTGAGATTTTTCTTTACTTAATGGAGGTAATTGCCTTCAAAGTCATGAGGACAACTTGGGTAATGCATTGTCCCAGTGTTAATTTGTATTTGGTTCCATAGGTCCTGTCAGCATTGATGCAGCCCTTGGTTTGCTGTTAGTACCTTCTCAAGTGCTGTCTCATTTTTTTGTATCTTAACAACTTTACAGTTGTCTGTCAAATAGGATGAAACTTCATGTCTGAAGCTGAAGGTCACTTACAAGGAGCTTGAGCCTTCTGTGGGATTGTTTTTCCCAGAAACCTACTGTCATCCTTCGTGACATCTCAACTTTTACTGGGACAGCACTGTGCCATTTGAAACTTTTCCTGGCTCTCAAGGAAAAGATGACCCTAAACTGTTGAAGAGTTCATCAGTCAACATAATACTCACAAAGACTGAGCACATAACATGGTTGTTATTTAAAATTGTGTTTTAAACACTGAAATTAGCTCGCTAAATGATCTTCCATAAAGCTGCAATTATAGTTTTTACCCAGTGACTATGTAGGAATGTGCTAGAAGTGTTCCTTATTTCCCTTGGTGATGACACAAACTCTGTGTGGGGGAGTCCTACAGTAAAGTTTTGATGTTTTGATTGCCAAACTCCATGGTCTCAACAGAACCATCTCCCAGACACAGGATAATATTATGCATCGTGTTTCCTTGCTTCAGGGTCCTTTTGTGCTACAGCCCATATGTGCTGTAATGGCAATGCTTTTTATAGATTGAGTGAGTGAAAGTTAAAAAGAACTGATCTGTGACATTTACCTCATGTGTTATAGCTACTGATAATTTCAGAATAATAAAGTGGCTCTTGATTTTTTTGTTGTTTCATCTTTGATCATGGGGGATGAATTGGGAGCAGAAGTAGCAGTGAGTGTCAAGAGTGCAAGTGTGGAAGCAGTTTTGAAGGGTCAGATGAAAAAGATAAGTATGTACTTGGGGGAAAAAACTCTGCTGTACTCAGACAAATATACATTGGAATACTTGGGCAAATTTTCATTGCTTCAGTATATTTTGTACTCTTTAAAGAACAGTTGGCTCTCAACTATAGTTAACTGTCTCAGTTTTTAACATTAATGTCTTTTAATTCCCCAGAACTGCTTGTGTTCTGTGTAAGTGGGTCTGAGGAAACGCAAAAATGAAACATTTGACACAAAAATGAAACATTTGCTTTATTTTTGAACTTCTTTGAAATGTAATGTAAATATAGCTTCATACTTACAGGCATGAAAAGGATCTTTGTGGTGTTGTGCTGATCTGTTCTGCAGTTTTAGATCAGTTGGGTGTTGACAATGCAGGTGTGACCTTGGAATGCGTGGTGAAGGTTGTGCTGGGAGTATGGGAGTATGGTGGTAGGACTGGCTGCTGGATGGTCCCACATACCTCATGAGCTGAGAAAGGGATTATGAGGGAGCCGTGTGCCCTCTGGAGCAGGAGTTCATGCTGGAAGTGCCAGCTGCAGCAAGTGCAGTTTGTGTGGCTGATTGCTGCTGCCCTGTGTAACACAGCTGCTGGGAGAAGGCAGTTCAGGTAGTGAGAAGCAGAGACATTTGCTGGCAGCTGTTCTTTGTTGCCTGCTATCAAAGGGGGGAGTACTCAACCTATTTTTCCTTTGGAAAAAATAATGGGGAAATGTGACAAGTTGTATTGATCTTGCATTTAGGTGTATATACAGAATTGAGCAGTGTGTATAAAAAGGGAAGGTTTTTCCTGTTACAACATGCTTTGTTTGTCCTCCCTGTTTTTCTTTCTCATTATTCTTGTTCGTGGTCTTGCTTTTAGATATTTATGCTAGATTAAAAGTGGGAAGAGGTGTGTGTGGGGGGAAATGTTGGTGACTGTTTCTTTTAAAAAAACAAAACACCTAACAGCCAAACTACTCTTGTTTTAACAATACACTTCTTTCTCCATGTTTTTCCAATATCTCTGCTATTCTAAAACTCTGCTTTAATATAATCCTTGTAGAATAAAGTTGAAAACAAATCGGCTGCTTTGCTGTAGCAATATATGTTTCTGTAGCCCAAATTATACTTCCTAAATCCTGGAAGTCTGTGTTTTTATATAACCTGGAAGCTCACCACTGAACAATGTGAATCACTGGTACCACTGAGGTCCTGACGTTTTAATTTTTTTTTTAAGGGCCCTCTGGGTGTCATTACTGTAGCCTCCTGAAACCTCTCTGATGTATTACCATGGTTTTGGTTGCCTGAATTTTTTGATCTAGCTGTGATTTCACCTGTGGGAATAGCCCGGTGAGCAGAATAGGTTGAAGCATCTTAAAGCTGATCCACACAGGGTAGAAAGATATGGATTCTGAGCTTAAAACAGCTACAAAACTGTAAGCCTTTTAAGAACCTTGTATTAAAATAACTTCATTATGTAGTAGATGCATTTTTTTAGTGGGCAGGTTAACTTAAATTCATAGAAACAGTTGGAAATGGGACTCACTTAATAGAGCCAGTTAACATTTGTCTTCTAGGACAAAATTGTTGTGGTGAATCAAGAGGAGAGTAGAATTGGCAGATTTTTAATTTTTAGTAGCTTTTTCTTTTGACCCGAACTGAATGTATTTTGATGGCAGTGGCTTCTCTTAAAATATGTAATTAAAATATGCTGCATTGTAATACCGAAAAGTTATTTTTGTAAGATGTATTCAATACAGTAAAATATATGAAGCTTTTGGTTTTCTGTTTCCATTATGTTTTGCAGATATCTTTGTAACTTGATACAAAACACCCACCAAGCATTTACAAGCATACAAGCTAAACCAAAGGAATTCAATGTGGATCTTTATTACAGGAAATCTGTACAAATATAGTAACTATTTTCTGTTTTCTTTACAGAAACCATAGCCCATTAATGAGTTTTGGAGCCAGTTTTGTCAGTTTTTTGGTGAGTAGATGAGAGCAGAGAATATACATCTCTTGGGGTTCATGGCCGTATGTGCATACATGTATTCATGATACTCTATTTTTTTTTTCTTTTTCTAAGACTATTATTTTTTTTCCAAATTTATAGATTAAACATTACTGGAGAATGAGGCATTATGCTATGTAAAGCTTGTGTACCCATGTGGTTTAAATAGAAAGTAAAGGTTCTGCTATTCAGCTTAAATGTATTAAATATTTATGTGTTCCATTAACAGAGCCATAATAAAAAGTTCTCTTAAGTGAGCAGTGGAGTTATTTATTTATTTGATTAAAATAAAACTCATGAATGCCTGTTTTTCTTGTAACTTTTGCTATTGAAGATTTCTCCATCTGTACTTCTGGGTGAAAGTTGTTAATTCAATCCATTCACATTGCTTTCATTTTGGATAGATGAGAACTGAGAATATTGATTTACTAAAAATTCACAGTGAACAAGTTAGGTTTGTTAAATGTTTTTTCTATATAATTTACTAGGAATTATAATGCCATATATAAAAACTGAGCAGGTGTATTAGAAAGTGTTTGGATCTTGGTTTTTACACTGTCTTTATTCTGACTTTGGTGGTTCATCTTTGATCTCACCAGAAATTATCTATGGTAATACTCTTTTGAAAGGCAGAATTTACTATAATATGCCAGAAATACATGATTTGTGAATGAAATAAATATGAATTCTCTCTACTATGCAATATGGAAAAATACACTTGTTAGGAAAGCTCCTGGGGCATATGCTTAATTTTAAGTCGGTGTAGAGGAGAAAGGAAAGAGAGAATCTCTCAGGCTTGCTTATCTGAATTGATGTGCTGAACCAGTGCAGCATCAGAGGATCTTGAAAGTATCTTGCTTAGCTGCTGTTCTAAATATAGCAGCAGCACTTGGTGTGCCTGTGTCATTCAGAGCTTTTGTTTAATAAGCACCAAGAAAAGAAGTTACTTGTCCTGAATTTTTTTTTCCAGTTTGTTCAGCAGTAGTTTGAGTCAGATGTGGTTTCTTTTTCTTTTCACCTATGGAGGGACTGTGGCTATTATTTTGAAGAATTTAATAGCTGCTTGTTGTTACTGATTTTGAGGGCCTGTTATTTATACAAGTGAATAAACACAGATACCTGCACAGATGCAGATCATGCCTTACATAACAAAAATTAAAAATGAATGTATAGGAATTTTTCTTCTGCTTAAAGTTATCTGACAGTGCATTCAGTTTGACTGTATATGAAGGTCCCTTAGTGTGTTCTGAGTTCATTGTCTTGAAATCTTGTTAAAGATCTCAATTTTCTAGTTTGGTGTTTCTGTATTACAAGTGTTTGCACTGATAGATGTGTATTACTATTCAGTTTAAAAAGTTTTATTGTCTGGTTTTTATGAAAATTTTTACTGTCCTACAGCTTTATAGAAATAAAAGTATTTGTCGGTTTTATCATTCAAATGTGCTTGGTTTTTAATAGAATGCCATGATGACGTTTGAAGAGGAGAAAATGCAACTGGCATGTGATGACTTAAAGGCTACAGAGAAACTTTGTGAAAGTGAAGAAGCTGGAGTTATAGAAACAATCAAGAATAAAATTAAAAAGAATGTAAGAACATAATTTATGTATTGAGTAAATTTTTCTGTAAACTTCCTTTCTGTCCTCTTTGTATCTTGAAAATATGATTTTTGGTATGTGAAGAGCCATTGAGATTAATAATAAATTTGGAAATTTAGTCAAATATTTTACTTTTATTTCCTAATTGTTCTAAAATACTTAGTCTCAGGTGAGTGAAGTGTCTTCTAAACTGTCAGTTTTTGTTGATGTTAGTAATTGTTTCCTGAACATGCAAATTTATGACCTACTAAAATTATTTCAGGAAGCTGGTAGTCTGTCTAATTCAGGCTTACTTTAATTCATCCATGCTCTAGTAAGGTTCAAAAGTTGTGATGTTGAAGCTGCGGATTGCTGTGAGCCAGGCATATTCCTAGGGAATTTTCCTTCCTTTTTTAGTTTTTTCATTCTAAATAATAAAGGAAGAATAAAGCATGGAGATTCAGAACAAATTAAAGTAGTTGTATAGAAGCATCCAGTGAACAGCCTGCCGAGTGTGACACAGCAGAAAAAGAAGCCATTTCTCTTCAGTGTTTTGTTTGCTAGGTGAAAAGTGTTGAACCTGTTGTACTTCACTCTCTGCTCTTAAAATGCACTGTATTTACCCTGCCACTTGTCATACACCTTTTTTTGTGCTCTTCCTGTCTAATATCTGTTAATCATGTCTTATGCATTTCGTAATAATTAAATAAAATTTAAATCTGATTTGACAATTTGTAGAACCTTGGGGAAGATAACAGGTGTATGTGTAAAATTTCTCTGTTAAGTAGGATTTTGCTTGATAATCTGTCTGAGAAATTTTAGTGTAGTTTTGAACTTCAAAATGCTGAGTTATTTTAGTAATAATACTACCATTTGCAGTTAATTTTGGATTTTTTAATTTCTCAGATTTAAACAAGTATTGTGTATTATCTTCATTAATATTTTATTCTGCTTTGTGTTTGTATATTCCAAACAGGTTGATGGACGAAAATCTACTCTATCCATGATAGATCGTCTGCAAAGACAAATAATTGTAGCAGACTGTCAAGTCTACTTGGCTGTGCTCTCGTTTGTAAAACAAGAGTTATCAGGTGTGCTGTGGCTTTCATGTTTAGATATATTTTAGCATGTCTTTTTTATAAAACTTGATCATAAAATAATCATATGACTTTCAGTAAAAATAATTGTTTTGTAAGCACAGTTCCATTTGAAATGTTCCAAGACTAGTACACTTCCAGAGGTATTCTGCCTTTGTGTAGGTAGTGGTGAAAAATGAGATGGATTGCTGCAAATTAGGGCTTTTTTTCTTTTTCCATACCAATAATTGCATTCAATTGATTCTCCTTAGACAATTTACTTGTTATCATAGAGGTGTTGGAGAAGTTGGGAGGGAGATGGGTAGCATCTGTGTGCTTTGTGGCCTGTAAGAAAAAAGAGGCTTTTAAATCCAGGCCACTGGGAAAATCCTGATGCTCCATATGTATTCTGTTCATGACAGTTCAGGGAGGTGACAAAGTGCCAATGAAAGCAATTTTAAATGAATGTGCTGAACATGGAACTGCTGAATCAGTTCTTACTCTGTGGTCACCAGAGTGCGTCCTTGCATGCCAAAGAGGGTAGTCCTGTTGTGTTGGATACAAACCCTTCCTTTCAACTGCAGAGCTGTTTCTGATGTTTTCTTACATTCCTGCATCTCTTGCACAATCTTAAAACATCCTTTTGTCTGTAAGTTTGTAGAAACCATGGCCAAGGTCATACAGTAAGTGGAAGCATATCTCAGGTTTCTACCAAATCAATGAAGACCAAGAAAAGGCAGACAGACCAAACTCTGCTGATCAGCTGCAAGGAAATGAGGAAATAACATTCAGATTATTTAAAATAACACCTAAATTTTTCAGTCAAAGATATAATGCATTCTGTGATGTGCAGACTTGTTTTATTCCAAGTTATGGCATCAAGAATATGTTTGGTTCCTGTCAGCAGAAATTCAGGAGATATTTCTGTCTACTTTATGTGTTGTGTTGCAGAAGAGTTTTCTTGCTATTTTTGATGCAGTTCTGGAGTTTTGTTAGTGGTGGTTATTTTTTCCCTCCCTCTTGAAGCTTTTTTCCCTTGTTTCAGTATGTATTCTGCAGCTGCATAACTGGGTTGGATGCTGTAACTGAAGGTGGTGTCTGTTCCCTTTCTCTCTTGTCTGCAGCTCAGAGAACTAAAGTGGGTAGTAGAGAATTGCAGAACATGCTATATATTTGGGTTATTCATTGAGCAAAAAATACACCTGAATTCTTAAGTTAAAATTCCAAGCAGCTGAATGCTACCTCAGTGACTGCTAGTTACTGACATTGCTGAGCTATTGGATCCATTATTTTGTGTTTTAAAGTATAGTATCTTTCTGTTTATGTATATACATTCTTTGTTTTTATCATATTTCTGCACAGAAATAGCAACCAGATTATTTAAATCAGTGTAATTTAATGAAAAAAACCCAGGAGACAAATATTTCTGATCGGTGGATGGGAGAAAAATTCCTTGTGTTTTTCTTCCTGGAACAGTTTGACAAGAAGCATATGATGCCACGCAAGTTGGTTTCTCACATGCTTAACACATTTTATATTTTCTTTTCCACCCTCGTGGATGTATTAGAAATAGTTTCATCATGAAGTTGTTGGCAGACCAAATGACATTAGCTTCTCCTGGCAATACTGAACTGCCGTCTCTTAGTGTTTACCACAGCTGTCATGGGTCTGACTACTTTCATGTTGGGAAATCAACTCAGTGATTTGTCTGGATTTAATTTTTATATCTAAAAAGTCAGAAATTCCTTGTTTTAATTTGTTAGATTATTTTATATTGCTATATCAATATCATATAAATTATGGTTATGCTGTGTTAGTGAACTGTTAATGACAGCACGCCGGTGGAACCAAAGTGTAAAACTGTACTTTTTTTTCTTCTGTACCACATCTTTTCCATTTCATGCTTGCATTGGGACACAGTGGTTAGCTCTGGGCAGAATCATTATCTGTAGGATAGGTAAAATGTGGGTTTTTCTTATTACCTGCGTGCTACACTGCTGTGCATATTTGTGTGAGCATTCATCTTGTGGTGAACCACATAAATTTTAAGGTACTCTGTGCAGCCAAAAAATGACGTAATTACTTAAAATGGGAGTCATGTTTGCCTTGTAATGCAACTGAATCAAGGTTGGGGGGTTCATTTTTTATTCTAATGCTTAAATCATCTCAAGAGAGAGGGTTCATTGTTTTTTTTAATACTTCCAAGTTCATGTTGACAGAACCCTTCTGTCATAACTGAGAATTCAAATTTTACAGTCTTTTTCAGTACAGTTTTTTTAAGACTGTCAAACTATCTTCATGCCCTCTTTGTATAACAAGAATCCAAAAAGAGGCAGTCTAGTCTGTGATGTTACTTTCTCTAGAAACGTTGGGATTTTTTTGTGATTTGGGAGGGGTTTTGTCAAAGGCATCAAAGGCTTTTATAGAGTTGTTTGGTATTAATAGCATCTTGCTTTTCTTTGACACACCCCACCTGTTATGGTCTAATTCTGGCATTAGTTATAACACTGATCTTTGCAAATCTGGCTATATTTGTTTAGAACACTGCTGCTTAAAACATGCTTTTCTTATATTTTTAGTTAGTCTTTGTCACTGCAGTGCCTCACTCTCAGGGCCCTGTCACAGCCAAAATGTTGGTGTCTGTTTTTACAGCTGATGTGTGCAAGGATATTCCCCATTTGTTTTATGCTTAACACTTATCATTATTAGAGGGTGTGCTTATAACAAAGGTGATTGCCATGTAAATAGGCAAATTGAACATCTTCCTCTTTTGATGTCATGTCTTTCTTTACCCTGCTGTTAAGATCACAGACTGAGAATGCTGTCATTCTTAAACAAGAATGCTCAAGACCATTTCTAGGGAATTTCTAGGGAAATTCAGGTACCCACATTGCTTTTGAAATTCAGGAAGTTAGTAAACTGAAAAATACTTTAAAACCATGTAGTTTTTTGGTGGGTTTTCTTTTCCTTAATTGTAGGGCACTGTGTTCATGCAAAGGGCAGGGAAGTGACAATATTGGAAATGTTACTGTCTAACCCAAAGGAAAAGGCTTTTCTTCGTATTTTCCCATCAACTGTGTTTTAACACAATTTGAGCTTAAGACAGGTGTAATCTTTTCTGAGTTGTGCTTCTCTCTGTTTGCTAGGCAGCCGGGTCATCTGCACCCTGTAGTGGAGCAAAATCCAGCACTAAGTTCTTTGATTGCTTTCTTTCTCTCTGACAGCTGTATTGCCTCATCGCTGAGTGGAGCTGCCTCTGCGTTGTGTGCTGCTGTGGCTGTACACACCGAACTTCGTAGTGCCCACTGTGCAAGGCCTCTCTGAGGGAGCAGTGGCTATTACAAAATCCTTTATACGCTAAGTTGTTGCAAATAGAGAGAGCATCTTGGGCTTGGAAAATAGCATTTACTACTTAGGATGTTCCGCTTCTGAAATATGTCCTTGAAGTATTTCTTTCTTCCTTGATTTTTTTTTTTTTTTAGCATATATAAAAGGTGGGTGGATACTCCGAAAAGCCTGGAAAATTTACAATAAGTGCTATACGGACATTAATACACTTCAGGAAATATATCAGAAGAAAACAACTCAGGAATCCTTGACTTCTGATGCTGCAAATGATAATCATATTGCTGCAGAAGGTGTAACGGAGGATTCGCTAAACAGACTGAAAGGTGCTGTTAGCTTTGGATATGGACTTTTTCATCTTTGCATATCCATGGTGCCCCCAAACCTGCTCAAAATCATCAACCTGCTGGGTTTTCCTGGAGACCGCCTACAGGGGCTTTCCTCACTGATGTATGCAAGTGAAAGTAAGGACATGAAGGCCCCTTTAGCTACGTGAGTAGCTATATTGAAATGCTTTGGTAGATAACTTAGTACTAAAAGTAAGTAACTGGGAAAAAGTCAAAACCAAAAAGTCATGTTGCTTTAAAGGAAACAACAGCAGGTAAAATAAACTGGTAGTTCGTTGTTTAACATACCATGGTTTAGTAAATTCATCACTCACTAATGTATGAGATCTCTGCTGTTAATTATTTACATGTATTTGGGGTTTGGGTCAGTATTTTGCTGTATTCTTCAGTACCTGCAGTTCTAATATCCCATAATTTAAATGCCAGCACAGCAAAGTAAATAAAAGCTCCCCCTGAAGGCTGTGTGAACTTACCTGAGTTATATTCTCTGCTGTGGAGAGCTACTACTTAGCATGAGTCACTGGTCTCATTTAGCCATTTTGTCTTACTACTAACACAAAACATTTTCAGTTGTTTTATTTTTTTTGTTTGTTTTAGCATCTCAGTAAAATGAAATGTTCATTATAGTATTTTAAAGGGAGTATTTTTTGTGTCCTCTTTTTTCCCAAGACTTCATACTATACTCAGGTCTTTTCAAGAGCTGAAGGATTGGCCAGACCTAATTTAAACTGCCCTCATAAATGGCTTTATTATTCCATTATCTAAAAATTAATGTTTTTATTACTGGACCTACTGCAGGTACCATCCGGTGTCAATTTTGAAACATGACAGTAGAGCTGAAGTCTCTTCTACTTCAGAAGAAGAATTGGGATTCTTTTTATTTCAAAAAGCTTAGGATTAAATATTCCTGTTGATCTTTCTCCTTTCTGGGGGAGAAAAATGATATATTTGAGGGATGTTTCCTCCTTCAGATAGTCTTGGAAATCTTTGTGCTCTGCCTTTGTTTCCAGGAGTGATGTAGGTCATGTAAATATCTACCCTTCTGAACACAGGATGTATTTCATTTTTGCATTACTTTTGGGAATGCTGCTGGTGTGTGCTCAGGGGTTTTTGTTGATTTTTGTCGGGGCTTTTTTTTTTGTTGTTTGGTTTTGGGGTTTTTGTTTGTTTTGGGGTTTTTTTTTGTTTGGCTTTTTTTGTTTACCTCTCTAGTAAAGAGTTAATTTTCAAAGTATTATTGTGGGTTTTTCTTTTCTAAACTCTACTGAGATCTAAAGTCTTTCATGCTATGAGCTCCCTTGTTTCTTTGCCTTTGTGTAGTAATGTGCTCTAAATTGTATGTTCAGGTGCAGTTTAGGAGTACATTGATGTATGGCAGTAGTATTGTGTTTAAAGTATAAAGCCAGATTGTATAATGCAAGATTCATATCTATCTTTGTGTTCCAGAATAATTTAAAAGTTTGTCTGTGTAGAATGTTATCCTTAAATTTCTGTTTACAAGCTGTAATCCTTTCTACTCTTACATTTCTTTTAGATTAGCTCTGTTGTGGTACCACACAGTTGTTCGTCCCTTTTTTGCCCTTGATGGCAGCGATAACAAGGCAGGATTGAAGGAGGCAAAAGAAATTCTTGCCAAAAAAGAATCTGCATATCCAAATTCTTCTCTGTTCATGTTCTTCAAGGGAAGGATACAGCGATTAGAGGTATTGCACATTTTCATCCTTTAGACTGATTTTTCTTCCTGATCGTTCCTTACATTTTTCTGATGTGAATGAACTGTGCAAGCTTCAGCAGGTTGTGACTAAAGATGCAGGTACATGGAAAGACAAGAAAGATTGGATTAAGTCCTTCCTAGTTTCAAGTTCACATGCAGGCCTTGCTCTTGCGCTGCATCTATCTGAATTAATGACATTTTGAAATTATTTTTCAGCTACTTGATACTTCCGCGACTCTCTGCTAAAAGGAAGTGCATTTGGCCACTCACATTTCTTGAGCTATTTCAGTTTTGCTTGTCAAGCTAAAATTGAGTATTATCTGCTGAGTCCATAGTATTTATCTTCCTCTCTGCTTTATGCATTTTTTGTATACAGCTAATTCTCTGCAGTAGTTTCCTTTAAATAACTACTTTGCTTTTCAGAGGCCACACCAGGATGTTTTCTGTTACTAAGGGTGAGCTTTGACCTGAGCAGAAATGTATTCACTGAAAATGTGTTTGTGAGTGCTATTGCAAAGCATTATTCAAACACTGCAGCAGCCTTGTGGATTTTGGCTGAGTTATTCTCTAAGAATCTGTTTGAAGTGCTACTCAACTCCTAGCTGCTGCTTTTATCAGGCCAGAATATTTTCTGAGCAATTACATGAGCCAGAAAACCTAACACAAAGGCAGAAGCCCAGAATGTTCAAACCCTTCATGTCAACACTATAATTACAAGAACTAATTGAGATGTTGATATTGGTAGTCGTTCTTTGCTAGATTTGCAGCTAAGTCTTTCAGATGTAGCTCAGTATTTTCAGAGAGGTAGTAAAAGAGCAGAGGAGCAGGCTTCAGTGCCCTTTGAGATTTGCAGGCATATTCCTGCATGGGATTTGAATGTTGTTTTTCTTTTTTTTTTGCTGTCTTTTTAAAAGCAGTGGTGCATTTTGGGAATTACATTGTCAAAGGCAAGTCGTTGCTCTTGGGAAAGTATTGCTGTTGCCTGAGTAGGAAAGACCTTGGTGGGTTTTGTTCATTTATATGCCTATTCCCTTCTTATGGTAAAAATCAATTTTTTTGGGAATAACTACACAATGAATGCAGGGTATACCTTGGTCTTTTAATGTAATGAGGAATAAAATTCAGATGGTTCTTCTGACTTTTAGGGCAAGTTATGGCAAAAGTCGAAACATAAGTTGTTAATAGATTGAGTGTATGTGTTAAGAAAGAGAATATATTTGGGATAAGTGTCAGTCAGTTTTGTGTAGTCAGTCCCTGTCTGCAGAACTGTAATATTTCAAAGGAGAGCTGTTTAAATGTAATCTTACTGCAACATTTAATGCACTTTATGATACTGCACTGCACTAATGCACTCTATAATACACTCCAGATACTGTATGGAGATAGTGAAGTTTAGCTCCAAGTGAATGGAGACAGTGTGGCCATGTTAACTAAGTTAGCTCAGGCAGGCAGAATGCTGTGCATTATGCTGTGTAGCCATGCCCTTAGTCAGCAAAAAGCTTTTTCGTTGCTGACAGGAATTAAAAGGTTCCTTTGCTATTCATGTGTGTGTTTTCATGAGAGCTTTTCCATTCAGCAGCCTTTCCCCTTCCCCCATCATTTCTTTAGTCCAAGTGGTGCTCAGTCACAGAGGTTTTGCGGAGTCTGAATGTTTCAATTGAAATTTCTTGGGCTCTTCTGGATTTTGGTAGGACTTTTCCAGCTTAATTTGCTTAAATGCTGTTGGCATAATAGTGAGGGAAGGAATGTGACTGGTGGCAATGGCATGGGGAGCTGCACTGGGTTTCTGCACAACACACTTGTGCTTACGTGTGTCCTGAATCTGGGCATTGGTCTTACAAGCATCCACGGCATATTAGTGTGTCCAGCAGGGCCAGTGACTGTGTCCCCTGTGAGGGGCACTGGTGAGGCCTCACCTCAAGTAGTGTCCAGTCCTGGGCCCCTCAGTTCAAGACAGACATTGAGGTTGTTGGTGTGTCCAAAGAAGGGCAACACAGCTGGTGAAGGGTCTGGAGCACGAGTCTTTGAGAAGCAGCTGAGGGAGCTGGGATTTAGTCTGGAGTAGGGAAGGCTCAGGAGTGACCTTATCACTCTCTTCAACTGCCTGAAAGGAGTGTGTAGCCAACTGGGGATTGATCCCTTCTCCCAGGCAGTGAGCAATAGGACAAGGGACATGGCCTCAAGCTGAGCTAGGGGAGGTTCAAGTTGGTGATCAGGAGTAATTTACTCACAGCAGGGGGTGTGCTTTTGCTAAGCTTTGGAACAAACTGTGCAGAGAGGTGGTGGGATCACTGTCCCTGAATGTATTCAAGAAATGACTGGATGTGGTTCTTAGTGCTGTGGTTTAATTGACAAGGTGGTGATTGGCCAAAGGTTGGGCTGATCTTGGAGGTCTCTTTAAACCTAAACAATTCTGTGTTTCTGAACCAGAAGTGCACAGAAACTCTGACATTACTGACGAATATGCTGAGTTGTAATTTCCTCATCATTTCTAAGGTGGGTGAGGAGAGCTCCTGCAAAAGCCTAGGAAGTTATTTGGCCTTCCTTGAAACTGTAAGTGCAGTTAGGTTTAAATTCTTTCCAGTGGACATGGGATATTATTCCAGGTGCCTTCCCATAATTATATTTTAACCTATAGGCACTTAAAAGTATACCTTGAGCTGAAGCTTATATACTTTATAATAGAGTCCTTCTTTTACATCTGTCATCATTAAACAGTTCTGTGACACAATATCACAATATTATAATACAGATGGATAGAAGGCGCCTTAGATGTTACTGAGAAGACCTTGTGTGTTCCATTTGTGGTTGTAGGGTTTGTATTAGGGCCTGCTAGCACTCAGTCCATAGATTTTTTTTTTCCTGTGATCGTGCATACATTTTTTGTAGCCTTCAGCTGATGGTATATTCAGCTTCCATTAGGAAGCCTTCATACTGTATGTATGTGTCTTTTCTTTTCTATGGAAAAAAACCAGTAAGAAGCACAGTTCAGCCCATGGACCCTTGGAGACAGGGAAACTCTTCAAAGGGCAGGAGCAGTAATTCAGGACTGGACAGTGAGGCACAAATCTGACAAAAGAGAAAATTGCCAAGGAGGGCAGTCAAGGAGAAAGCACTGTCTCTGCGAAACCTTCCTGTCTATAAAAGGCGAATGAACAGCACGGGACTGAATAATGCTTTGTACCTCAAAAACCATGAATGGATATTAGTCAGTAAAACCCTTAGCAGACTTCAGTTTTTGAAGACGTAGCCTTACAGGTGCAATAAATGTGAAGCAGATTATCTATCAGCTTTTTTTTTTCCAGATTCACATTTTCGAGAGAAAAGTCTGAAAGCATTTGGAGACTATTGAATTGGGCAAGTTAAGAGAAAGGAAAGGAAGATCCGGAAAGACTGAAATGAAAGTGCACCAGAAAGTTAAAGGTTGCGCTGCTAGGTTGATCAAATGTCTTTTTGCTTTCCAAAGAGTAGGTTAAGAGAATGTGTATTAAAAGTAGCAATTTTACTGACTTTGCATAATTCACTAAGGCTGCTTTTATGGATTTGTGATTATATGGTACATATTCCAGCCTCAAAATATGTATTGTATATAAACAGCAGGAAATCTCTGGCTGCAAACTGCAAAAAAACCTTCAGGTTCTGAGGCTTGACTCTTATTTTCCACTGGTGTAGGTGCATGTAAATAGTCTGAAGGAAAAAGTACCAAATACTCCAGCTGACAGGTAGAGCACCAGTGGTACTTTCAGGTGCTCTAAAGTTTGGTTGATGAGCAGGCTGCAGAAAATGTGCAGTGGTAACGTGCTTAAATGTAATGCCTACAAGCACCTCTTGCTTTTTAGTTACCTTTTGTAGATGTTATGGTATCAGCACCATAATTCTTATTTAGGGGTGAGAGGGGTATGGTACAGGAAAGCAGACTGAGGACAAGAGTAATAACAAGTATTGAGAAGTCTTAAATGAACTTTCTGGAAGAAAATCACAGTAGTGTCTAAAGTAAAAAAAAAAAAATTGCAGAGCACGTGTAATATCAAGGTTTATTTTCAGGAATTATGCTGACTTTTCTTGTTACTTGTTCCTATAAAATACAAATATCCTAGTTTTATTCTAGTTTGATTTTGTGACTTGTCTAAGGAAGAATAGGTTTTAGTGTGTTAAGGAATAGAAAATACAGGCTTTGAAACATCCATATAATGTCCTCTGGTGTAAATTTTTAGCTTTTAGAAGTTGATTTTTGGTTTTGCCTTATTTCTGAGCATGACTTCTTTAAAGCTTTATGAATTCAGAGTGGTGATTGAGAACAGAGAATTCAGAGGGAGGGAAAATGTTCTGAGATTCCAGAACGGCTCTGGGAAATGCTGTCTCAGGATGCCAAATTGTCTTGGTAAGCTCTGTAGATGCTTAGTTGTTGGGTTGGCTTTTAGTTTTATTCTGAAGTCTGGAATATAAGACTAGGCTTCTCACATTAGGTTTTTTAATCCTCTTTATGATCTTGTAGATCTGTATACTACATATTTTATGAGTTGGTCTTTTTTTTGTCTTTGTATTATGTCCAAAAGAGATGTCAGTGATGCCTATTGAAGGAATTAAAAGCCTGTAATTGAGATTTATATCTTTATAAATCTCAAGATCATCAATTTCAGGTGCAGCCAGGATTTTACACTTGCAGACTCCTAGGACTTTGTAATTATTTTTGTTTGTTCTTTTAAGCAGTAAACAGAAAGTAATTAATTTTAGAATTAACACCAAGAGTAGTAATTAATATTCCAGGATGTTGCTGCAATCCCTGGAGATGATTGAAACTTTAATTATTAATGTATGTCTCTGAAACATACTTAAATGAGCTTGATGCTGAAGGAGAACTTAGTCAGATGTCAAAACACGTGAGAGATCTGGAGAGTTAGAGAGGTGAGGTATAGAAGATTTGAATATTCAGCAAACTGGTGTCATTGCAAGGTGCTTGGTATTTCCTGTGCTGCCCCAGGCAGGTGTACAGCATTGCAGACAATGAGTTGATTGCCAGTAGTCGTGGAATAAGTGATTTCTATTTCAGAATGGTTAGGGGTTTAGAAGGCAGTGTATCTTTGAAGAGAACTAAATATTTAAATTTTTTTTTTCCTTTTTGTCATTTTCCTCAGAAATGCAGAAGACATGGATTTGCAGATCTTTTGAATTCCTAGCACAGAAATAAAGTTCTAAACTGATGTTATTTTATTTTATTTTTTCTGTAAGACTGGGCCCATGGCAGTTCTTTCTGGGAAGGTTTGTTGGGGTGATGCAGTGTCAGTGGAGTCTTGTGTAGTGGAGAGAATGCGCTGGTACAGGAGTGAACAAAGTGCATCTGGCTCAGGCTCCCTAACAATTCTGAGGGCAAATATAACTCGCCTGTCTTTCTGTGTTGTGTATTCTTCTGCCTTGCCAACAAGCATCTTATTTCAATCACTGATGTACCTTCCAAGTGTACAGTGTTTATATTGATGCAGCTGTGGCTCCCAGTGCAGGCAGTTGTGTTGTCTTGATGCAATGTGTATTATTTACCGTTAAATCATTCCTTAGCATCTAAACCAGTTTTCCCTGATGAGACAAAGGAGAAAACCTAACACAATCGTTTCAGAGCTCTCTGTGTGCCTGGTCATAAACTACAATGCTGTAGATTTTTGTAAGAATTTTTGAATTCAGTTATGTTGGCATAGATGGTGAGTTTGCATATTCAAGGGTTTCTTTTGCTCACATGCTGAGTCAGCAGAGAGGGGCTTAAAATTATTCTGTTGTATAAATTATAATAGATTTATGTGATAAATACAGGAACCGTATTAAAGCTGGTATAGGCTGTATTGGAATATATAGTATGTTTAATTAAATACTAATTTTTGTTCCCCCCATAACGATTGACAGGGAAAAGTCCCATCCCAGAGTGGGAAAACCAGGTAGTCAAAGGACCTATCATTCTAGTTCTTAGAAAAATGTCAGTTCTTTTTGCTGAGCTGTTGTTAGCTAATGATTTTATCAAAATGCTTTTTCTCTCATATGCTTTTTTATCTTCTTATGTGTCATGCAGCATTTATGAATTCTCTATTAACTGTTGCTTGAAGGGGTTTCTGAGGTATATGGGAAGAGGTGAAAAGTTCAAAATAAATGAAATCAAACACTAAAGGTATCCTCTTGTGCAGAAAGCTAAACCTCATTAGCAGATGTTAAAAACATGATTTTTCAAGGTGGAATGACTAGTAAAAGTAGAAGTGAGATAACTTAAAAACTTCACGCACAAACCAAATGAATTTTGGGCCTAATAGCACATAGGAGGAATATAGTCACTGATTTTTAAGGTTGAAGGTGGAGACATGATCTGACCTGAATGCTATTACACTATTAAACTCCTTTACTCTAGTTTTTATTAACTACCTGTTAAAAGAAATATGAATTTTTTCTTTATCAATATTAAATTATCCAACAAATTTTAAATCTCAGGTGTCTGAATTTTCTCTTTTTCTTTCACCTTTGTTAGTGTCAAATTAATAGTGCCTTGACCTCATTTCATACTGCTTTGGAACTTGCAACAGACCAAAGGGAGATTCAACACGTCTGCTTATATGAAATAGGTATGTTGGATGTGTTTACACCATAAATAGCTCACTTTCAAGTTTTGACTGGCAGCTTCAGTAAACAAACTGGAGACTTCTTACTAGCATTTTTAAAAAAGGTTTTAGATTACTGGCCTTTGTCTTATGTAAATTATGGTAATAATCTTCTTGTTTGGACAAGTAGAATTCAGCACTTTTTCATAATAAAATTATCTGCAAGTATAAGGTGATGCAAAATCAGAGAGTAGACGGTGGAATCAAGGGCAAACTGCTAGCCTACTGAGTATGATTTAAAATTAGAAATAAATTCATCTGACTTGTCTATGGGTTCATAATTTCTGTGCCAAAAACTAATCAATTTTGAGGCTTCAGAGTTCACAGTGTCTGTATTTCTTGTTCATTTCCTTCTGTCAATAGCACGATATGATATATGGTCTTAATTTGCATACAAGTCTTTATAGTGGAGAAGATAAGTTGCTTCAGCTTTAAATGGGAGCTTGTCACAGTAGAAAATAATAATAATGGAAAAAGTAGCTTTGTAAGTTTCAATATTCTACAAAATGTAGTATTTAAATTTTAAAAATGAGAGCTTTTGCTATATATTTTTGTTCCTGCTCTGAAATTTGGATTCATTATTTCCTTTGGAATCTTCTAATTCAAAATGTCCCAGTAAATTTAAACCAGACTTTAAATGTATGTCATTTGTTCTTGTTTTTAATTTTCCAGTTACTTTTATAGTTGTTAAACGTGCTCCAGCGCTTATAACAAAACACAACAGAACTGTGTGTTCCAATAATGTTGACACCAAGTTTGAATTACTGTACTTCCCCTGAAGTTAAATCAGTGTTGCTTTTAGGTTGGTGCAGCATGATAGAGATGAACTTCAAAGATGCTTTTGAATCCTTCGAAAGGCTTAAAAATGAGTCCAGGTGGTCCCAGTGCTACTATGCTTATTTAACAGCAGGTGAGTATATCCAGGGTGTTGGGTGAATGGTAAGTCAGTGATGTGGTAAGGTTTTGGCACTGTTTTCTCTTGGGAAACTTGCTGGTGCACGTAGTGCCTTCCACACTGCCTGCTGCAGATGCAGCTGTGTGCCAGGCTTGACTTGGACAATTGTGTTTGTTTCATAATGAGCACTTGCATGCTCAGACATGTACCTGCCTGTCTGTACACCCCTCTCCATGTAGATAGAATTATTACCACTTCACAGGCTTGGTGGTATTACTTCCTTTAATGGGTATAAAAAGTAATACCAACTTTTTAATGAGCACAAAGGGTACCTGGGGGAGTTGAGCTTACCATGCTGGTCAAATCTTCCGTTTAGATAACTTTCTGGAAATGAGTGTGTGGAACTTTCTGGAAGTTTTCTCTGTGACAGTATGATATCTCATCCTATTTTTTCCTGTTTCATATCCTGGTACTGTTAATGTATTTTTGTTTCTGTATTCTTGCAGTGTGTCAAGGAGCCACTGGTGATGTCAGTGGTGCTCAGAATGTGTTCAAGGAAGTTCAGAAGCTTTTCAAGAGAAAAAACAATCAGATTGAACAATTTTCAGTGAAAAAGGTTAGTTTTTGCATAGGCTGACTTGTTTTGGTACACTGATGACAGTTCAGTTTTTAGTATTTTCAGTTTCTAGTATTTTCAGTTTTCAGTATTTTCTTTAGCAGGATGCATTTCTTTTCTGCTGTCCTGCTTCTGTAGAATTTGTGGGGAAGGAATAGGGTGGAAAAATAATAGTGTCATTTGAAGGACCTGACAAAGGAAATGTGAATTAGCTATTCACTCTATAAGCAAAGTTAATAATTAAAGATAAAAATACATGATACTATAGTTGCTTTGGTAATTTTCCTTCTAGCTTTGCCTTCCTTACTCCTTTTCATCTTGTCTTGTTTGTGAAAGCCTTACTTGTTTTTGAGAACTAGGAGTTTTCTAGGAAATAGCTCTCAACTGGTGATCTTGCAGATGGTACTACTGTCTCAGCATCCAGTCAGTTTGTATTGGGACTGTGAAATACAGTGAAACCCAGTCAGGCTGCATACAAGGAGGTTTTAATTTTGATCAATATGTAAGCTCTTAAATTAGTTGTAAGATTTTGATTTTTAGTCATAAAATCTTTAGGCAAAGTTACCACTGACTTTATTTTCATAAAATTGTTGTGTGACTGTATAAAACAGTTAAAATGAGTGTTTGTAAATATCATGTTCCCTCTAAAGGAAAAAATTATGGATCTCCATTCCTTCTTTCTTGCACTTTGCAGGCAGATAGATTTAGGAAACAAATACCAACCAAAGAGCTCTGTGTCCTGGCATCCATTGAAGTGTTATACTTATGGAAAGCCCTTCCAAACTGTTCCCTCTCGAACTTACAGCATATGAGTCAAGGTATATATGGCTCTTTGATGAATTTATTTACATTTTAAAATGAGATGTAGGATTTTATTCTGTTGTGTAGCTAATTGCAGTAGCATCAACATTTTGACTTGTGTGCATGTGTCATAGCAAAATACAGGTGGGTAACAAAAGAATAGTGACCCATTATGATTCAGCCTAATGCTTCATTTTTACAAGTTTTTGGGAGAAGTTGTAACTGCCTGCTGCATATAGCTGTTTGGTAATCATTGTTTAAAATGAAACAATAGCATGATAGTTACTATTCCAAGTCACTGAGCAAAATGTAAAACATTTAAACCTAGCAACAAAATAGAAAAAAAAATTAAAACAACGTATTCATTCCTGCAGTTTTCTTCTGAGAGGAAATAGGTAGCTTGTGAGGTTATCTCTGACATGATAGGTGTTCTGTTTGTCCTGGGACCTTCTTAGTGGTGCGTGGTTGCCTCTTCCTTAGTCTCCAGCAGACTTTGGGTGTCTGCCATGTGAAGCTATTGTAGCAGTGTGTATCATGAAGTGTTCAGTGCTTCTTACTCCATCCAGCAATCACTCATTTGCATTCTGCAAACAGTTTCAAGCTGGTTGAAGAGAAGCTCAACGTGACCTGCATTGGCAGCCTATTGGCTGCATCCTGGGCTGCATCAGAAGGAGTGTGGCCAGCAGGTCCAGGAAGGGGATTCTGCCCCTCTGCTCTGCTCTGGTGAGATCCCACCTGGAGTGCTGTGTCCAGGTCTGTGGTGCTCAGCACCAGAAAGACATGGACTTGTTGGAGTGTGTCCAGAGCAGGGACACACAGATTTCATGTACACAATTTTCATGTACACATGTACACAATTTTCATGTTAGGCTAGAAAACTCCAGTCTTAAAGTCAGGAGTCAGGACTAGTTGTGGTGTTCGTTCCAGTTTTAATTTGAAATAACTTGTCCATTTAAATTGCGTGATGGCAGTGGGTTATAGTCAGATTCCTAGTTGTCTAGTCACAAAGGTAATGGTAGACTTTAAAATCAGATTTACTTACATCAAAATAAATTTGAGTATATTTTTTGGCTGTCATTTACCTTCAGAGTGGTCAGCTTAATAGGGTGTAAGGAGTTTGTATTTTCTCCTGCACACTCAGAGGCAGTGTAGGTCTCCCTTGTGTAAGCTTCCAGTCAGTGTTTCACATTTTAATGTGAAATAGCAGTATGGGTTCAAATTCAGAGATACATTACTTGTGAGTTTGACACTGACAAACATATCTGCATTAGCCATCCCTGGTTGAAGGTTTTCTGTGCAGTGAGTGTTATTTCTGCACCTTATGTGCAGAAATGCTTATTGTTATTTCAAAAACACGAATAATAGTTTTTTTCCCACATTTGTTTCCTCTTGTCATGAGCAATTGGATTGTAATTTGTTGGGGTGGATTTCTAGGCTTTTCCTCAGGGCTAGAACTTGACTTGGCGGAGTTAATTTGTATCCACTTGCATCTTTGTAAGTGAAATGCCAAATAGCTTGAGACTTGTAATCCACACAAGAACTGACAATGCAAATACTTCATGAAGCCACCTCATAGTTATCCATAGGTGGCTTCTTAGGGTTTTGGATTATTTGTGTTGTGAATGCAGAGCTGGTTAAGATCTGACAGGGTTTATGCTGTGAGCCAAAATGTTTAAGGAGCTCCACTGCTCCAGACACAGCAGTTATGAGATGAAAAGCCCTGTACTCTCTACTTCCTGGAGGTACTGGTGTGGGCAAGTGCAAGTGGCTTCTCATGGAACTTGCCTTGATTTAGCAGAGCTGGCACTAATGAGCTTGATCAAAATGGAGTCTGATTCGTTTAGAAAGGGTTCCATGCGTTGTGATTCAGTTTTTCCTGGAAACAGAGCGCTACTCAGCTGTGGCACAGTCTGTCCCCAGATTGTGGACCAGCTAAGGTCTGTCAAACTAACCTTATCCTCCCATCATCACTGAGAATTGTGATGCCAAAACACTCTAGACTGGGTTCTTAAGTCCAGGACAAATTTTTGTGCATCTGTTACTTGGCTTCAGTTCAGAAAAAGTCAGGTTTGTTTGAATTGCTTACCCTGTGCTCCTTCTAACTTGGACTGTGTATTTTTCTTTCAATATGTGGGACTAACCAGTGTCCTGTAGCACCAGAATGAGATGATTGTTTTTTAAGTTTACCTTTTAGTGGATATTTCAAAGACCAGTAGAGATCAGTCCTCCTCTTGTGAGAAGGACACACCAACTGCCTTTGACTTCAACCCATTCGTTCCTGTTAGGAACTGCTCTCCTGAGTGACGGATTTCTTGATGAGGCTCATACAGAATAGGTTGTATTTAAAAGAAAATAACTTACTTGTCTTTGTATTAATGTTACTAGCATCTGCTTTTTCTGGCAAAATTTAAATATCAGACGAAAAGACAATGTAAATCACAGTTCTTGTCTAAGAAAGTATTTCAATCCACCTTTTTTACTGGAATCTTTTCATTAAGCTTGTCATGATGTGGATGATTCATCGGCTGCTGGTTTGAGGAATTTGCTTCTTGGTGCCATACACAAATGTTTAGGAAATTCTGAAGATGCTGTTCAGGTAAGTAGTTAAATGATAATTTCCTCCATTATTCCTATTTTATAAGCTATTCTTTTAAAAACAGTGACTACTTTAGAGTAAGAGTGTTAAGCAAGTCATTAGTTTTTCAGCACCATTGATCATTCTGGTTTGTGAATTCTAACAGAGTTTCTTTTAAAATCTTCTGATTTAACACGTCTTCATTATATTCTGTGCTGTGAAAGTAATTAGCTTTGTTGAATGAACATGGCAGTAAAGTGGTTTGTAGTAAGAAGAGTTAAGGGGAAGCTGGGAAGAATAAGAGAAAAGCTTTTTGCTCTGCTAGATGTACTTTGTCCATCAAAAAAAATTATTTTTTTTAGAAGTATCTTGGAGATTGACCTTTTGAAGGCACAGGTTTGCTGCTTCTTCTCTGGACATGTTAGAGAAAGGAGTTTGATTATTAGCACATACCAAAGAATAATTTTGCGGGCACTCCAGGTTTTGATCTCTAGGTACAACTGTCCTTTTTCCTCCCCAAAATAGAATGTTATTCATATAAGCAGCAAGATGCTGGCTTTAAACCCTCCTTCCCCCTGCCCCATTTCTCTCTCACATACCTTCATTAATCTGAGTACTTCATCTTTGATGCCACAGTTTCTTGTTAGAGCTAATATTTTTTCAATATTAAGTTGGAAAGCTCTTCAATCAGTCACTATAATACTTGGTAAAAATTCAAACGAATAATTTCGTCTTGATACAGTAGTGTTGGTAAAAACAGCTTGGAATCTATACCATTGTAAATTTTAACTATATTCTCATTTTAGCTTTGGCTAATTTCTACCGATTAAAGTTGAACGGTGTTTCTGCATTGTTTGGAAGTAACAACCAGTCAGTTTTAATGTACAATTTTTGGTTTCTTTTTTTCCTTTCATTTTTACAGTACTTTCAGCGAGCTGCTAAAGATGAACTCTGCCGTCAAAGCAACTTGTATGTCCAGCCGTATGCTTGCTATGAACTTGGCTGTATCCTGTTGGACAATCCAGAGGTAATAGCATGACCTATTTTTAAACTTACCAAAATAGTGGAAGGAGTCAACATACCACTACGCAAAGAATGAAATAAAGTTTGTAGGTGACTGTTCATATGAAGTTTTAAAAATTTGTGTTATACTTGCCATAAAGAAACTTACAGCTTTGTGGGGAAAGGGGATTCAATCCAAGAAATGGGATGTGTTTTAGATCACAATGTCTTAGTTTTTCAATACTGAGAGTGTTCCTGCTGCTGGTGGCAACAAAGACCTCACCAGAATGCCCTGGGTAGGCAGGGATTCCTTGTCTGCAGGTGGTATTTAGTCTGGTAGATGCCTAGGTTCGTTTACCTATTTAATAACCTGTTGGATGCCATTCAAAGTTCACCTGTATTTATCTTCTCCAAATAGAATTTGATGCCTTCCTAAAATAGCAAGTGGTTTTTATTTAAATTCCAGTAAAGCTGTTTGTGTGGGCACTTTGACTTCCACCCTGAGTAGTGAGAGTTTTGTTCTTCAGGATGTGGAAGAATTTAATCCACCTGGCTTTCAGATTGTCCAAATGGCTTGGCTGACATTACATATAATTGTTCAGGTCTTTGCTCATACCCTTCATCAGAGAATCTTAAACCAGAGCAGCTTGTGCAGCACTCTTGGTGCCATTTCTCTCCTTAAATGCAAAACCCCAGTCCTTGGACTTAATGCCACCTTGTGTTGTTAATCAGATGGCAAGTTAGGGGGGAAGTGGTTACAGGATAGTCACTCAAACCCCCCCTTCACTGTATGTGGTGTATGAAGTAGCAGGCTGGTAGTATCTCATATTCTTAAGATTCTGTGTTCAGTTGTTTTTGGTGTTGTCACATTTAGTTAGAGTTGAGCCTTCCTGTTAAAGGGGGAAGGAGAGGAAAATCTTCCAATAAAGACAATTGTCATGACAAAGGACAGAACTAGAAAATGCTTTTAAAACTAATTTTCTGTTTGAAAACCATGCTGCCCTAAGACTTAGAGCTGGGCTTTGAAGCCTGGAAGGTCTGAGTCCCGTAACAGTTCCTGCTGCCTTTCTTTCCATGTTCATGTTTAAATTTGATCATGTCAAGTGTCTCTAAAAAAAACCCCAAAAAATGTGGGTAGTGAAGGCATGTTAAGATTTGAAGAACGTGAGAGCAGTCCTTCCTTCCTCCTGCTTTACACGCAGTGTGTGCACACAGTAACTGAATGTGCCCCATGTAGGGTGTTTGAGGGCTGAACAAGCCTCAGCTGGAGGAGCTGTGGTAGCGTTTAGCATATGAAGGATGTGGAGGAAACTCCCTCTCGTGGCACTCAGAAAATGAGGAGGTAATAAATGATGCTTTACTTCAGTAAAGTGGGATGGAGGTAGGAGAAAGCAAGAGCTTTCTAAAACTAGAGGTGAGTGTATCCTATTTATACAAAATTTCATTTAGAAGCTGGGGTGTTGTGCTAGAGCTCCAAAATGGTTAAGAAAGAGAGGGAATAGGATTTTGTAATTTCTGTAATTTCACCTTTTCTATAGAAGACTAGAAATACATAATAGTGCTTCTCTTGGGTACCTCATTATTATTTCCAGTTTTCTAATTTGAGAGATTTTTGTCTGCTCAGTACCTTTTTCAAAGGTAGAGATGCTACTTCAGTCTCACCGCTCATTTCCTTAAAGTATTTTCTGTAACATTTGTGATATGTTTCCAATGCAATGCTTGTCTTTTTGTAGACTGTGCCAAGAGGCAAAACCTTACTGCTCCAAGCCAAGGTAAAAAAACTAAGGCATTTTCTAGTTTATTGTCTAAAATGAAAGGGCATTTGGGAGGTTGTGTTTTCAGGGGTTTGGGGAAGGGGGACTGGGTGTTAAGTGGTGGTGTCCCTCACCTGTAATCTACAACTCCTGTCACATAGACGTGCATTAATGTGCGTGATACGCATTTATTTGTTCTCCATGGGTATGTGCTGCTAGGTGAGCCATCGCACAGAGCCCACATCACTTACAGCTCCTGCAAGTGTTAGAACCTTGATAAGTTTGTCAAGCAAGATTTGACTACAAAAATTTTAAAAATGACAATTCTCCATTCTTCGTCTGTTCCAACTGATTCATGCCTTGGGCCTGTTGGGATTTTCTGGAGCTTTTGGATTAGTAGAACCCCTCAGGTGCTCTTCAACTATATGGGTTTCAATCTGCCCTCTTTACCAGCTTGGAATTTCTGTAATAATTCCTTTGCTGTGGGTAATATGGGGATATTGCAACGTGCAGTCGCCAGTTCACCTCTTTTCTTTGGACTCTTTTGTAACATGATTTTTTAAGCATTAATAGCAAAATTATCTGCATATCCTGAAGTGAAGGAGGCTAATAGGTGTATGTTTGGGGGTTTTCTCCTTGGTTTTTTTTCCCCAGGAGGAATTTACTGGCTATGACTTTGAGAACAGATTGCACGTCCGCATACACGCAGCCTTAGCCTCTCTAAGGGAAGTGGTTCCACAGTGAGCGACAGGAAGGCTTGCTATCCTTTCCCACAGTTCCTGCACTTTAGGATGAAGCAGAAGAAAGAGCCGTTGGGAAGTCCAGCTTTTCTTC
Source organism: Fringilla coelebs (assembly GCF_963513975.1). Classification (NCBI taxonomy): domain Eukaryota; kingdom Metazoa; phylum Chordata; class Aves; order Passeriformes; family Fringillidae; genus Fringilla; species Fringilla coelebs. Next base: position 47,788,606 of record NC_140028.1, on the reverse strand, counting down.
TGAAAACCACTTGTGCCAGAGACACTTTCCTAGTATGGCTGAGTAAAAACATTACAATTTTAACTAAAGGTAAATCAACCAGGAAGAAGGTTAAGTGACCTTGTGTTTTTAACTCTTCATTTTTTATTTTGTTCAAACCAAGCTGAACACAATTACTTGTAACTGTGGGTGAGCCTAAATAAGCACATTATTTACTTCAACAACATTGGCAAGGTTGATTTTTACCTTTTAAAACAGGTCTACATCTAAAATTTGCCAGGAGGAACATTTTTGGTTTGATTAGAATAATGCAATATAAGTAATTGGTTTAAATGTTGAAGTTGGAAGTGGATGGAATACTCCTTTTTCTCCAGGTATTAGCCAGCACACAGGAGGAAGAGGAAAACTGTTCAGCCACAAAAAGCAGATATACTGAATTTCTGTGGCTTTTGCCAGTTACCTCATAATGGCTAATGGTGAATTTTAAACCTCTCACCCCCTTTTGTTCTTTAACCCTTTCCTCCCAACCCAGCTCATATTTGTGATATCAATGATGTCAATATTCAAGTTCTTTGCTTCTGGTACATTCCAGACAAATACGTTGACATGCAGCTACTGCTTGGGCAGTTCTTATTTCGGCTCTTACATTCTGAATGCCATATTAAGATTTTACATGATTTTCATTCAAGCTGCTGGATCCTTACAGCAGTGACCTTTAAAGGTATTTAAAAACCCCGCAACCAAAAAAAATGCCAAGCCACAAAACTGCTTTGGTAGTTACACCAATATTACAATATCTTCAGTCTCTGTATAGTATTTCAAGCCTGTGATGTCAAGTTATTGAAATACCTCAGAGAGCCTAAAACTTTTGTCATGACCATATAATTTTTAATACTTGGCCATCAGTGTGCTTATCTGTAGCTTTTTTTTTACTTTTGTCTGTAATGTGTAGTATTTCCTTATGTTTTGTATTCAGCTAATATTATATTCTAGGAAGGTAAATATTTTTTTAAAGAAGCTTATGAATGGAAATCTGACCATAAAGTTAGTTGAATTGTGTTACTTTGCAAAGCTAAGAAAACTGGATATCCTTGGAAATAGTTATCCAAAAGCCTTATCTTTACTTTGGTCAGGTTGCCTTAAACAGTTCCTTAGCTTAAGCTTTTTTTGTTTCTTCTTACCTTTTTGTAGAGCATGTTGCCAAAGTTCTAGACTTTGCCCACACCTAACCTTCATTGATTTGCTTTTGAGGTTACATCTAAAGCAAGACTGATGTGGAGGAGAGAAGTAATGTCCTGTTTGGTAGGCCAAATGAAATGGTTGAGACACTTTTATTTCTCTCTAGAAAGACACAGTTCTGCTATGAAAGGCATTCCTAGAGCAGTTTAACACTTCCGTTGCAGTTCCTGAAGGAGAGGAGGAACTCTTTATAAAGCAGTTTTATTTTTGTATAATCTAGGTGTGTTACAGGTAGTGCACTGGGATTTTTTTATTCCACTTTGACAGTAATACTGAGTCATAAATGGGTGTTCAACGTTATTTGGTCAATCCAAATAAATATTGACTAGAAAATGATATATTGTACATGTATATAGTGACTGCTTAGAGTTCAAATAATTATTTTAAAAATGGGCTTTAATGTACTTGAAATCTTATTTTGTCCTATCTGACTTCTAATGTTTTTCAGTCAGACAGTCTATTCTGGGTAAATAGCTGAGAATGGTGCAGCTACTGGCAAAATTCTTTTTAAATACACTCCTTAAGTATGATGTGAGACTTGGCTCTTCAGGACACAAAGCACCTGCATGCAATTTGTGTTGGGATATTTAGAGTCTGCGTACCTGGAGGTAGCTAGAAAATTGTAGTAAATTTACTAAAAGGCCTGTTCTCACCAGGCCAGGAGTGGGTATAGAAAGACATTATATGTTCATGTAACAGTTCAATAACTCTGTGCAAAGTGCAGCTTTCCTGTGGGCTTAGCAAATCATCACAACTGTATGTTTCTGTATTAATTTACCCTCCCCCCCCACCCTTGTAGGTGACCCTCCTACACTGTATATGGCAAAATTATTTTTTATGTTAGATTGTGCCTGTGATGAGAGAAAAGATCAATAGTCTTTTGTGTAAACTAGTAAGTTTTTATACTGTGGAACTCGGAGGCATGGTCTAATAGCAATAATGGAATATGCATCTTGCTAAGTAATATATTAAGGCCATCTTTACTGGGACAGGTATTTTTTGTTGATGTTGATGCAGTTTTTATCTCAGTACGAGTCATTTCAGATCAATAACTAGAATTTTTAGATGTCACCAGGTGGCATATTTATTGTGATGTACTGTAAATGTTGTTAATTTACAGAACTTGCACTTTTATATTTCTGATTAAAATTAAAAGAAATGTGGACATGAATTTTGTTCCTTTGCTTCTTGAGTTTGACTTCTAATTGGTGGCCTCCTGAACAAGATGATACCAAGTACTGGGAAAACTTCTGGGATGTTAAGTGACTCTGTAACAAAGTTTTCTAGTCAGCAATTGCCTCCAGCCTTTTTTTCTTCCAGTATAATTACAGTCTCCTAGATTAGCAAGTGAGTTACATCATGTTGAGCTCAACCATAGGGTGAATGAGCTTTAAGGTACATTTTTAAGACATCAAATTCACTTGTTTGTCACTGAAGAAAGCCACATACAATTGTATGTGTTGCGTTTCTACACCTTTGAGAAGTGTTTCTAATTTACTCTAAAGCAAGCTCTTTAATTTCTTCTCTGACTTTGAATGCTTGTTTCACACTCTAGTTATGCTTTATTCCTAAATAAAATTCCCCAAATGCTGTACTGAATTGCGTTTCAGTTTGCAACAATGGGATTGTCTTTCCAGCCACTGACTGTACTTGTGTTTAAGAACTGCTCTGTACCTGCTGAAGTCTGAGCAGGTGTTAGGCTGATGTAGGCCTGATCAGACCTTGCAGTGGGATGGAAGCAGAGTACAGCAGTTAGCTTCCCTTTCCAGAGATCATAATGAAACACCAACAGTGGCAGGAAACACTTTCATTAGAAGTTATGCAATCCCAAAGAAATATTGATAAAGCTAATATTAAGTAAATTTATGCTTATCTTTTTATTTTAAGGCAATTGGGAAGCCAGTGGCATCTGTCAGAAACTTTGCAGGCAGCCTAGAGCACAAAGAAAAAGTGAAATTTAGGAATAATAGACTTGTTCAAGTCACACAAGTGTGCCATTGTAAGGAGATGGTGAAAAGTGTTCCTGCTTACGTGGCCTCTTCCCCACCCATTTCCTACTACACAGAAGTTCAACTTGAGGCAGCCTTTCCAGAATTAAATGCTGAATGATTACTTTTTTGATGTGTGCTTGGACCCCACAGCTGGACTCACCACAGGTTATCAGGGTAGGTGCATATTAATTGCATATTTCTCCCCTGCCTCTGCTCAGAACCCCTTTGCACAATAGCCCAAGATCTCCACAATCCACTTAACCCCCTGTGTTTTAACCACCAGTGAGAGTCAGCCATGGGGAGTTCATGTGCAGTTGTCTTACTGTTAGCCCTAATTTTTCCATTGCTGGCTTTTCCAAAATGCTGCTTGTCTTTTGATGTGACCTATTCCATGATGGTGTTCCAGTCAAGAAATCTGTTAAGCTCAGCAAGACTGGCTGTTGGTCTGTGTTCTTCAGGCATTTTGGGCAAGCTATGCTTACCTAGGAGACATGCCCAGGTGGGAGAGGGGAAGAGATTAAAAGGAAAAAAATTACTTGTCTGACTTGAGGATTTGAGAAGGGAGAAAAAGATTGTTAGAATTTGCTAACAGAATAATTTTTGTAATAACAACCTCCCAGTCTTTCACTAAAAGCAGTATGTTTACTGTATTGAGAGAAGACAGTTGTACTCCTGGGACATAGACTTCTTCCCAGTTAATAAATGACCTGATCCCTTTTCTGGTAGAAAAATAAAGCTTATCTGGGACCTTGATTTGCTGAACTTCTGCCCAGGCTCTTAGATTTCAACATTGTCTGGAAGCTGTTACTTTTGCAAAGGGGTAAAAGGTGGTAGGACAAGGCAATGACCTCAGCTGGGCAGTCTGCTGATGGGCTGACAGGCCCTTCCCTATGGGGCCAAAGGGTGATGTGTGTTAGTAAAGTACCTGGTACATTGCTCTTGATGGCTTCCAAAACCAGCATTTCAGTCCCAGCACAGTGAATTAGTTTCCAGACATATCTTTTCCTATAGCTGCTCTTTAGTTTCAGACACACACAATTTTATGTTAGGTCCTGCAGCCTTTTCAAATATTTATGGAGGTTTATGCTTCAGTTCTGTCACCTCTGGTAATACATTTTTCTGTGGTTTATGACATCTGTACTTAAGCATCTTTGAAGCTTTTGCTGTGCAGAGCTTTGCAGACCTAGAGTTCTGAAAGTTTTCCAGAGAAGCAAATGTGCCAGTTCTTCTCTGCTCTGTATTCACTGAGGATGGTTTCGAAGTAATTATGGCTACCTTTGCACTCAGGTATGTGTAATGTCTTTATCACAGAATGTTGTTTCCATATGCTCTCAGTACAGAAATCTAGACTTTGGATTGCTCTCCCTACTCCAAAAATGATGCATTTCTATTTCTCATATATATATTCTTAAAATATTCTTTCTATAGGAAGTTCTTCTTCCTAGTTTCACAAGTCATAAAATACGAATATCTAACATTTTAAATATTATCTGTGGTGTCACTCTCCAGGACTCCAGGAAAAGATTATGTGGGAAGTTCTCTTGAGAAATTACTAAGGATTCAATAAGCATTTTGTGGTGAGTATACATTAGCATACTTTCCTGTGAATGAAGTGGAAAGTCATTCAAAATTAGCAGAGAGTTCTGCTGCAAGTATGTTACTTTTAAAAAGAAGCTGTTACAGATTTTCTAAATGCTTTAGCACCGAGATCTAAATCTTTAGTAGTGCTGGAGATCCCCTCCAGGGAACTCAGGTTCCCCTCAGGTTTGTGTAGAGATGCAGGGATTTAAGAATGGAAGAGCAGGTAGGTAGATGATGGTTTTCCAACTATAATGAAGGTCGATCTGCAGCAATGTTTGTGGTTAAAGTTTTTATCCCTCAGCAGACTCCTGATCATGCCTTGCCCCTGTGATCTTTCTGTCTTCACAATCCTCCAAAACACAGCGGTAACCTTGAAAAGAGAGCACTACACAGTGACTTGTTTTGTGCTTGTTGTATTGGAACAGAAAATGATCTTTTGTGTACCTACTAATAATGTGTGCCGGGAAGCAAATGTCACCTGCCCTGATCACCTGGGCAGGTGAAGTTTGTTTCAAGGTTTGCCCTTGCAATCATAAGATTCTGCAGTACAAACAAAGTCTTTATGAAGGAATAACCTGGTTCCTCTTGGGGTGTGGCTGAATAAGTTACAGTCTTCAGCTGTGTCCTCAGCCCCTCCCAGAGGCCACCAAGGAACATTGCTGCTCAGGTGCTGTATTTTGCAGTCCAAATCCCTTGGGTTTTGTATGTCACCTATGTTAAAAAGCCAGGCTGTAAGCAGAGAGGGGTCTGTGCACCCTCCCCTTCACCACCGAGGGGTGGGATGTGGCTGCAGCCTTTCTGCTTTCCACAAAGTGCAGCATTAGATTGTGTGATGGCATCACAGCCTGAGGGAAGAACGGCCCTCATCCTGTGCCAGGAAGAAATATGTGGCTTGGCTGCTAGTGAGGAAAACCGGTTTTGGCAAAGGCACTTGCTTAGAAGGGTTCTGCCTGTGCTGGGCATTAGGCAGGTCAGTGGCAGAAAGCAGGAGCAGGTTTCATGGTAGTGTGGGGAGGGGGAGAAGGCAGCAGCTCAGGGGAATGTGTGAATGCTGTGGGCAGATGCAAGATCTTGCACTTGGCCTTGGCTGAACTTCAGGAAGCTTGTTTGGGCCCAGTCCTCAAGCCTGTCCAGATCCCTTTGGATGGCATCTCTTCCCTCTGGTAAATCAACTGCACCACACTCAGCTTCGTTTCATGTGCAAAAGTGCTGAGGGCACACTTGATCATGCTGTCATTGAAGAGACAGTAACAAGTCTGCTACAGAGTTGTTACCAAGAGTTTTGGTCCCAGTACAGACCCTTGAGGGTCCACTTAGTGCTGGTTTGTTTCCACCCTTCTAGCCCCTTCCTTATCCATCAAACCCATGTATCTCCAAGTTAGCAGCCAGAACGTTGGGAGGGACTGTTAAAGACCTTTCAGAAGTCCAGGTAGATGACATCTGTAGCTCATCCCTTGTCCATTAATGCAGTCACTCCGTCACATCCAAGATTAGTCTGGTACTGTTTGCCCTTGGAGAAGCTGCAGCTCATGTTGGCTGTCCTTAACCACCTCTCCATCTTCCATATGTTTTGCTGTGTCTTCTGGGATGATCTGTACCATGATCTTACCAGGCACAGAGGTAAGGCTGACTGGTTGGTAGCTCCTACAGTCCTCATCACTTTTTTTAAAAACAGATGTGATACTCCATTTTCTGCAGTCACTGGGGACTTTGCCTGACTGCTGTGACTTTTCAAATATGATGAGCAAGTGGCTGCATAATTGAGAATTGTCACCTGAATGCCTGTGTCAAGGAAACATCCCTGTCCCACCATCCAGGAGGCACCTGGGCAGTGACACTCAGGGCACCTGGGCTGGCAGCAAGATTTCCTCTGGAGTCTCCCACCCACAGTGCCAGTATAGGATTTGGGACTCATGCACCAGTAGGGAGCTAACTGGATTGCACAGCTGCAAGGCAGCCATTCCTTTCTGTAGCATTCCCCAATAGTGACAGGTTATAAATGGGCCAGACTTGGCTTGGGCTGGCAGGGAGAATAATGTTTTTTCAGAGAGGATTTAGCTCTAATGCTTTGAATAATGTCTCATAATTTCTGATGTCATTCAGAAAGCAGCTCAGTGCTGAGCTGTGATGATGCATTGAAAGACTTGCCTTCTCCTCTGCTACTGTGCTGGTTTTACAGAGAATGGTCACCTTTCACCTCCACCATCACCTGCTCCTAATGATCCATTACAGATTGTACCTTTCTGCAGCGAAACCAAGGTTACCTCACCTGGTGAGGTTGTATTGTCTTGGGATGATGAACCAATTATGGATGCAGAGGTTCCATCTTTTATAGAGCAGTTTTCAGAGTAATTCCATTTGTAGACCAAATAAATTATCTGTTGAAGATGAAGCAGCCATTAAATGCAGGCCAGGCCTCAAGTACTACAACCTTAAGTCCATCTGATGATAATTTATTTGGCATCCTGAGAGCAGAATCTACAGCACAACTGGAATCAAACTGAGCAAGTTTGTCTTGTCAGGTAAGAAAGTTTGGGCATTCATGTCATCTTCCCATTCCCAGCTTCCAGCTCTACAGCTTAGTGGTAAATCAATGGAAGATCAGCTCTTGTCAGTGCAATGCAGGGTTAGAGGTGACTTCTAAGAAACTACTGAACCAACACTGTCTGCCTGGCCCCAATGCTTGTGTTATATTTCACTGCCATTTGGTCCATGAAATGTGGCTCTGGCCAGGACTCTCTACTCCTGAGGGCAAAGAGGCAGATAAGAGTGATGGCAAAGTGCCATTGATGCAAAATAATCTTGCTGAAAACCTGTATTTTCTGAAGCAGGTGTTAGGGACCCGAGATGTAATCCATGTGCCCTGTGGCTAAGGAGAGGTGACTAGTTGGAGCCCTAGTGTTGATTCTCCTTGACTGAAAGATCATTTATTCCAGAAGTGACCTAAGTTATTTCACTTAGAAAAAAAAATGGTGGGTTGCCTGTGGTGGCTGGACTTGGTGAGCTTCTACAGCCATCCTTCCACAAAGAGCAGGAGAGCTGGTGCCCATCTTCCTAGGTGAAGCCTTCACCGTGAAGCCTTCACCAGCATCTCTTCCCTGTGGTGGCATGTGCCCAGCTCAGTCCTTGCCCAGCTGGAGAAATCCTCCAGCCTGGAGCTGTCCTGCCCCTCCCCTCTACCTGGAACAGTAGAGCTTTTTGTAAAGGAAAGTTGAGCTCAGGTAGATTTCTAAATTAACAGTGGCTTTTTGTAAAAAAAACCCTAAACTTTTAGACAAGTTTGTCAAACTTCAGTTTCAGAAATACCAGACAAAATAGCCTCTGCTGTGACAACATTTTATTTTTTCATTTTTATTTTCTAGGTGCAGGCATTTGTCACCTACATAAAAAATGGTGTTTGCTGTCCCAGATCCGTTTGTATCATGCTTGCTTTCCCGAGGTTCAGGTGTGTTTGTTTAAGACATAAAGATTTACAATATGACTGGAACTAACTGCTTCTGATTCCCACAATTGTTTGTGTCTTTTTAGCCTCAGGGGCCCGGGACACCCACCACGCTCTAATATATGGATTGTCTGTTGTGTAACTTAGTTGAGACAAAGTAAAAATTACCATGAAGCCTTTGTCCTGCTGGAGGTGGGGGTCCTTATTCCTGGGCAAGGCTCAGCTTTTCCAGGGGAAAAGATTAACAACATGATCACCTGTCACAAATACCTTCTCCAAATTATGCGATGCCAAAAAATGAAGTCTGTGAGCTCTGATGTTCCAAACACACAGGACTGGAAACCAGTTTCTACCCATGCCATGTTTGGACAGCCAGTTGCTGGTGCAAGGAGGAGATCTACTACATTGCCTGATGAGAAATCAGCAAGCCCTGGTTCTAATTCTGCGGCTGAAAGTGCAGCTAAGCCATGCACAGCCGGTGTTTTCCCAGTGGCCATCCCTCTGGCTGATGTGATATCTGCCGAGACCAGGTGGCAGTAGCACACACTGAGTGCTCCTGCAGAAAGTTACAGTACTCCAAGGACAGGCTACCATTACATCAGACCCCATGCCCAGAGCAGGGTACTGAAAAGCAGTGCTGACTTCCCACCATAGGAACATGCCACTATTTGGATTTTGCTACTAGAAACTTAATTCATCCCTTTTCAAAATACAATACAGATGATTGGTTAAACTAGTTGTCCTATATAACGCTCACACTGCTTTCCTCTGCTTGGTATTGTTTGCAAGTCCTGCTCTGATTTTAGTCTGAAAGAACCATGTTTTTAACCTCATAATTATATATATCTTTTTGCCTGTAGCCTGAACTTTTAGTGTTGTGTAATATTCAGAGTGGGGCAAAACACCCTCCCCTTGGAGTGCGTTTAGGTAGCACCTAAGGAAGTTCTTCCACACTTACCTACTGAGTTCATGTTAATTTTTAAACAGGTAGAGAAGAGAGGCTATTTGCACTTCAGGAAGTGGTCTGGATGGATGGAGTTTACATTGCAATAAATCAAAGAATGTTCAGCAAATGTTCAAAAAAAGGCACCAGCAATTAGAACTGCATTCCCATGTTGAGCATCCCCACTGTTAGCTTTGTGTGAACTGTGCCCACTGCCACATCTGCTGGAGCTGTTCCAGTGAGGAGCCACCCAGCCTCTCGCTGTGCTGACATGGTGTAGTCATGGGGAGCAGGCAGGAACTAAATGTTTTACTTTCCTTGGCACTCAGTGTTCGGTGCTGTGTGACCTGCACTGGCCCAACAGCCAGGCTGCTTCTGCAGATCTCAGACTCACACCTGGAAGCTGCACAGCAGTCCAGACAGATTTCAAGAAGCTCTGGCCAGAGCGGAGGCTTCCTGCAGATAGAACAGGTACTAAAATCCTGCATCTACAGGTCACTGTGAGAGCTGGCCCCTCACAGGAAAGGCTGCCAAGGAAAAAGCTTTCCCTTATCTATGCAAATATGCCTCAGCATCAGGACCTGGGTAATGCGAGAAGTGCCTAGAATAAAAATAGAAAGCATCTCATTGCCTTATTAACAGTTTCAGTAGTCCACCCAAAGCTCAAGCTGCAGGAAGCTCTCAGTTCCCCAGCCCTCCCCACCCCCTAGAAAGAGACACTTCCTTGCTTAGAGAAGAGAGGTCCATGGAGCACATGGAGAGAAACATACAACCTGTCCTCACTGCAGCGGGTTTTGGATGAGGGTTGCTCAAAAGAGGTCAGCACTGTTGAACACCACTCACTTTAGACTAGATGCAAGAAGTTTTGAAGCCTTTATTTAGTAGCAATTAAATTATTCAATTAACACTAACCTCCAGACAGCAGTTAAAATACTGTACAAAGAGCAGCTTGCCCTCTAGAAGCTCTGTACACAGTTCAGTATAAACAGACTAAGATTGAATGCACCCCACTGAAAAGGGGTAAAGCAGCTGTGCACAGGAAGCCTCACTGAGGTGCTGTACTACCTTTGAAATGCACAAGACTTCCTTGCAGGGAGTTTGCACAGTACAGACACAGTCCTGTCCCCCTGCCATGTTCCACCAGGTCATTCCTGGACTGATTAGGTTCTTGCAGTGGTGCTGGGCACCGGAACTTCTAGTGCATGAAACAGATTCTTTTAAAACCTGTTACTAGTGTGCAGTTCAAATCAAATCTGTAGATATTTAAATGGCTCTTAATTCCTTAAATCATAAGGTTGGTAGCAAAACAGGAGAGCAAAATTCAAAACACACTGCACAAAACATTGAATAAATAACCTCTGAGTAATGTTACCAGCTTAAACAACTGCATTACTGTTCCAGAGATGGGAACACTTCTGGAAACTCCTGAACAGAGCTCAGGCTTCAAGGGAATTACTTTAGTAAAAGAAAAGTCACTTTATGAAAAATTACATCTTTGCAGAAGTGACACCCTTTTCTTCATTTAAGAATAGAATATTGCAATTACTTTGTGTGCTTTTTAAACATTCCCATGTCACAATAAATAAAACCAGTTTTACTTGTGCCAATGTTATCTACAAAATAAAGTATTCACAGAACAGCTGAAGGTGTTCTATTCCTCATACACCACAACCTAATATAGGTGTACTCAGGGCAGCTTGAAACCACAGCAACTTTGTCCATGCAGGACCCACCATCAGCCAGAAAAGTTATTCTCCTACCTTTAGGACTGCAGATCATGTACCACCAGATTTATTGCAGAGATGCTTAATATTCTGTTTGATAACTTGTCAGTAATTTCAGGAGATAAGTAGAACAAGGGAAAACATTAAAACAGATTAAGACTTATTTGTATCAGTCAGAGGCTCCTTACTGCATTTTAATAAATATCAGGCAAATTAAAGTAGTTTCTGTCCCAATAGTTGCCAGAGTAAAGCCAGTCCTGTGTACCAGTGTGGGGATTGGGGCCTTGGTGGAACCATCTGCAAGGAAACACACAGCATGTTAGTGAAGCTATTAAGACTCACTTGTACAAGTTTAGAACTACTTTGCTGCATCTTCAGCAGATGGTATAAAATTCACAGCACAAAATAATTGTTGCAGGAGTCCTCTTGGTTTTAAATTTGTGAGTTTAAAGTCATCTTCAGTGATTACATTTCCCTATTTGCAACACTGCTTAAACATCTCTGAGATGGAATTACTGACATCAGTGTTTTGCCATTTGAAGCTGCCAAGATTACTGCATAAAAAAAGGACAGATACAGCTTTATTTCAAAGCAGTTTTGAAAAACCATTCTGGCATGCACAAGCAGGAACAGTTTTTGCAAGACATGTAAACACCACAAGCACTGCAGTCCTGAAAACAAATATATCCCTGGATCTAAATTACCCCTTGGTTTTTTAAAGCCTTGTTTTGCAATGCAATTCATCATAGAATTGTAGAGTGACCTGGCTTGGAAAACACCTTAAAAACCATCACCTTCTTTGACCTTTCTTTCCACATATGTGTGGAAGCCCTTTGTGTTATTTTTTTTTTCCATGCTTTGCTAAGTTCCAGCTTTACCTTGGCCTTCCTTACCCCATCCCTATATAACTCATCTCTCTGTTCTTCACAGGTGACTTGTCCTTGTTTCCACTGCCTGCGCATTAGCTTCCTTCCCTTTGGTTTGACCAGCAGGTAACTCGGAACAAGTGTGCCAGCTACCCTCAGTGAGGATGAAGCATCACCCACAGGCTGCAGGAGATGTTCTGGGTCATTACAAGTTAACTCTGTTGTGTTACACTGTTGGCAGCAGGAGACTCAATGTGAATGCCCAGAAAGCTGATTCCATCTGCACGGAGCTACTTGCAAGCTTTTACTAAGCTTGTTGTTAATAGAAATACTCATGTTGAGCACCTGCTTTCTTTCCTTTCTTCTCTCCTCCTGCTTAATCTGGAGGCACTATATAGCACAGCGAATGCCACTTTCTGTTTGGCCCAGTTACTCAATCTTGTGCCTCAACAGCACACAGTACCAGACCTCAAGCATTTTAACTTCCTTCTGTGTTTTGCCAAGCCACATTTATGGCACCAGCCAGGCTTGGTAGAAGCTGTTTCTGTGGTAATGTGCTCCACAGCTTCCTTTCACCTCTCATTGACCACAGAAGCCAGTTGTTTCTGTGACTCACTGTAGTGACCACACTCACTTAAGTAAATGATCTGTATGCAAGGCAGCCTGTTTAACTCTGCTCTTCCCTTCTCTAGCACCCTAACGTTTCACAAAAGAAAAAGCACATTTGAACCAAATCTGACTTGATCTCTTTAAAAGGCAAAAACCCAAAGGCCACCAGTACTGCAGGGTTATGTTACAAAGCAGGGCAGCTAACAGGCAAGTCTTGCTTGGCTCAAAGGACTTGAGAGAGCTGTGCTGGAAGAAATGCCTTGTGCTGCCTTCCAAGGAGTAACTGACCAGGTGAACACTCCAGTGGTTCTCCTCCTGCCCTGGTTCGGTTAACTGAAGTCAACAGAAGTCATTCACCCCTAGTACTGTACACAGCTCACTCCAGCTTCTTCTCCCAAGGGAGGAGTCAGCTATTCCCAAATAAGAGCTGTCTGGATTGGCTTAGGTGTCCAGTTCATGGTGTGAGCAGCTCATTCCAGAGCTAAAGCCAAACATTTGCCGTGAGACAGGGCTATAAGCACAGTGACCTCACCTCTCAGATTAGGAAATTCTACCACCCCACTGCTCATAATTCTACCACCCCACTGCTCATTAGTGTGTCCTCAACACTTGTAGAGGTCAGGAGAGAATGCCCCTCCTCCAGTGTCCACCTACTTCAATAGGAAGGAGAAAGGCAGTGGGAAGAACTAAGCCTGAGAGACGTGTAAGACCTAAACCAGTCAGTGATGTGGGGAAGATGGGACAGGCTTCATCAAAATCAACAGACCACTGCTGTATTTCAGACTGAATTAAATATTGTTACTCAAGACTTAAGATTACTGGTCAGCATCTAAAATATTAAGTGTTCAACAATAATCACCTCTTGAGAAACACCAAGACTTCACTTGTGAAGTGGATTCAGAATAATAAAATTATATTTATTAAAAAAAAAAAATCACTGGGCACTTTGGATAATTGTCTTAGGAAGGAGGAATTCTACCAGACAAAACAAGAAACCTGTTTTTCTGTGGCAAGGAAATCGCAGCAGTTTAGATCTGAGCTCATAATGCACTGCAGAATAAGACCTACTGATGACCTGGGAATGGGTAGGACAGTTCTTCTTCACAGCATGCACTTTTTCCCCCATAGCACAACTCTCCTTAAACTTAACATTCATCCTTTATAGGCAGCCACACCTGGCATTCCTACTAAAGAGATCAGACACCAAGAATTTTCTGCCAAAGCTTTAGAAACATCCTGGAAAGCAAAGAGTTCTTAAACGATATCCCAGATTCGTGCTGAACAGGTTTACACAATCTGCACAACAGCAGTTGCAGAACCCTGTAAATGGTATCTGTGCTAATTATATAAAACAAAAACCACAGCTCCATGGGAATTCCCCAGTTTCCAGCCTCAGGTGCTTTGAGCTATATTTAAGGTACTTCAGGCACCTGGAAGAATACTATGTAGCTATCCCAGGTTTGAAAACACCTGGTGAGAGCTAGAAGCACTCTGAATTCAGGAAAGGAAGCGAAAGGTGCAAGGCTGTCCAGCACTTAGAACCTTTACAAAGATGTTATTCTCCATCAGTCTCTATGCAAACAAACCCAAACACTTCAGGAGAGCAGGCACAGGAAAAAGACAAAGGCAGACATGTCCAAACCTGGGATTTTGGGATGATGAGTGACTTCATTAAAAAAAAAAAAAAAAAAGAAAAATGTGATTTATTGTTAGAAACATTTTAAAGATATTTAATCTGAAGTGTTTGACTGTATTAATAATAGAGAGGAACCTTGCTTACTTAACATTTAGCACTACTGTTGTTTATTCTTAGAAGATAATGCCAACTCACTACTATGCTTCTAAATAGATTTGATTCATCAGGTCAGGTTTTCACAGTTTCTTCTTAGTTTGTGTATAAGAGCTCCAGCTGACTCCTCATAGTTTAAAGAAAACCCCCCAAAAATCCCCAAAACATACTGGCAGGTCCCTTGTATGCTAACAGGTCCCTTAGCTCCTCTTTTGTAGTTAGGGGCCCCCTCCATAAGAAGGCAGGGTCTTGGATAACTGGGTGATAAACTTTTAGAACACAGCACTGTCAGCACAGAGCCACGGGGCTGAGAAATCATGGGCAAGCTCACAAGGAGGGAGCATCTCCTCTTCTTTTTGGCCAGGCATGCAAATTTGAGGCAATTATAAACTAACCAGCAACAACAGTCCTTACCAGCAGCTGTCAGAGGTAACATCTTTGTCATGTCAGAACCAAGAAGTGCTCAGAGAAGACAACAGTTTGTGTTTGCACATGGGTATGCAAGCAGTGAGAGAAGGAACCAGAGCAAGCCTGGCGCTTCCCTCTGGAAGCGTTACATCCCGCTGGGACCGAGTCTGCAAACACAACGGCAGCACTGCAGACCTGATGCTGTCTGTCTGCTCTTCGTGCTGACACAACACTCACTGCATGTCACCAGTGGAGACTGTCACCTAACTTGAATGCTCAAAGCTTTGTGTAACTACACACACACAGGCAAGGGCACCAACCTCGTCTTCCAGTCTTCCTCTGACTTTGAACGATTTTTGCGGGCGGTCCTCTGTTTTTCTTCTAGCCTCTTCTTTTCTTCACTGGCCAGATCTTGAAGGAATAAAAATACACAAAAATACAGAAGATATTAAAGCATAATATATATAAGCAGGACATTACTTCATCTGACCCAGAAAATAAATAAGGGCAGTAGTAGAAAATGTCCATTTAAAAAGCCATCTATGGAACACTGAAGGTTAGTGATTTAGTCTAAGAGCAAAGCCAGGCCAGCTGTGGCACAGGATCAGCCAGTGGCATCCTAGTCTTTAAGACTGCTAAATATATATTTATCAATGGCCTGAGAACTCTGGAAATATGTCTACATGATAGCAAATGTGAGCTAAGGGAGGTGGCATACGTAGAATTTATTTCAGTAAGGAAACCAAAGATATAATCAATTTATTTCAGAAATCTGGCCATCTGCTTCTTGTTGAATTTTTGTTTAAGTTGCTACTAGTGTCTAGTTCCTCATCACCAGAGGTTTGGAATGCTTATTTCCAGATTGCAAAGAATTGTCTCTGCAGCATCCCTTCATTTTTTTTTGGTAATGTACTAATACAGCACCCCAAACAAGCAGAGCAGTTGCTTCTCTTTGCCAAGAAAGGATGATCAGAAGGTCTGAAGAGTAAGTCAGACTCAGAAACAGATTAACTGGAAGTCAATCTCACTTTCCTGAATCTTCTAAAAGCATTTCATACACAAGTTTTCCAAGAATGATTTTTTTAAACTATTTCTATCAGCCATTCCCTGTCAGCTACTAACCCACTGTGTATTACTAGCTGCAATACAAACTCCACGCTGCTAGTGTATCATGATGGAATATGGTCTGTTGCTAACAGCATAGTTATTTGCTCTTTAAATTTACACAGACAAATTACTGGGGGTGCTCTGAACCAAATAAATCCATCATCCTGGCCACAAAACAGTTGTACAGGCAGGAGCGAGTGGTTGTGGGAATTCATTGATCTGTTTTAAAAGCCACAACTGCACTGTGTTCCACCATGACACTGGTTTTTATTGCTAGATCTCAGACTACTTACCAGAAGTGTCATAGTTTTTGCCCTGTTATACAGCTGAAACCAAATCAGGGTTTCATGCCTTACCCCAATTAGTTAGCAAGCCAGAGAAAATAAGAGCCCCCATACTGTTAGTCTACAAAGCTCACCAACCAGCTTTAATATTAGTCTAAAAGCACACTCACTACTCCTATTCACTGGATGTCTCATCATGTATTTCTAATTCATTATTCTAGGACAGCAGAGTGTTCAACTCTCAGTGAAGTATAATTTTGCATCAAGTGTATTTTTTGGCATTGTAGTTTCACTTTAGTAGTTTTGACTGCATTTCTCAGAACTGGCACAACAAAACACTTCCTCTGCATCAGGCTGATAGAAACAGACAAACTGAAAAGTTCATGAGTATTTACTTAAGACTGTGCAGATAGATAGTGTTTATCAACACTGCTTTGGTCACCAGTCTAAACCACAGCAGCAGATATGGGTGACTATAAAGAAGATTACCTCCATCCCAACCATCCCCTGTATGGGTGGGTGACACCAGAAGCTCGACACAGCCTGCAGAAGGTTGTGTTAAAGAGTTACTGCCTGGCATCATGGAGGAATGCATGGGGAACTACTTCCTCTAGCTGTTCATCTAACTTTTTTTCCAGTCCCTCAGTTTTAAGAAAAAACAAAACCCCCTTTGCCCATAACTGAAGTTACCTATTTCTCCATTTTCCATAGCTCTGATATCTGGTCGTAGCCGGCAGTCAGTTTTGGGAATGACACTCTCCATTTCTTTGTCCAACTCATTCAAAGCCATAGCAAAGCTTGTAAAATTGTACATCTGAAATTCAGAGACAAAGACGAAAGGTGACTTTATGACACCTCTAGCTACTGCGTTAATACAAAAGGAAACTGCTGTCTAAAAACAAACATGCAAGTGCTTTTGTATTACTTAATCAGTCAATATAGGATTGCTCAAGATACCAGCAAAAGTGCACCGTCAGGCAGTGTAGGTGATCCTTGCTGTTTCTGCTTAAGGAGGCCAGCATCCAATTACTCAGTGCACTATTTCTCTCTTATCTTCTTTTTCCAGTCCTACTGGTATTTTCTCTAGCTCTGTAGAGAGATGTCCTCCTTAATTAATGCAGTGGGGGCATCATTTCTGTACCAATTCTTTGTCTTCTCAGTTGCACATAATACCCTTGTATTCTGCCTAGTGGTTCTCCAGCTTCACAGCCCTTCCCACACCAACTTGTGCCACGCAGGTCTGTCCTTGGAAAAGTCTGGCCTCTAATAAAGCCCTTCACTGTGATTTCTTAGAAGGCTGGTGCTTCAGTGGGGGAAGCAGGGTGGACAGAAGAGGTGGGGAAAGGCCCCATGCCACTATCTACATGAAGCATCCCATTTTCCAGAGGAATTCCACTAATCCTAGATTGATCCCTGTGGCCGTTATCCTTTTAACTGTTGTGGTGGGGAGGCTTGTTGCAATAAACAGGTAAACCCTGACAAAGACAACAAATGGATGTGTTTGTGTAAACCATACAGAGCAAGAGGACAGCACACACTTTCAATTAAGGAGAAACATAGCTGACCTGTGCAGAATTTGGAGGTCTTGGAGTTATCTTCCATAGCAAAACACTTCCAGGAATAACATACACACTCTCAGAGTCGGGCAATGGCATCTCATCTGATTCCTCGGTATTGCTCACCTAAAGGCAGCACACAAAGAAAAGAGCAGTTCTTTGAAATCATGAACCATTTACACCAAATCACTCCAACACTGGAACTTACAGAAAATTATTTCCTTGACTAAAGGTGAGCAATTTCAGCAAAGAAACTTTTCTTGTCAAGGATTGAGGCATTAACATAGCACACATACTCCCAATTCCCTCCCAGTTGAACACTACCAACAGTTTCTTGCATCAACATCTTTGTAGATGTAAGGTGGATGTTCAAGAGCTAAGAAATGTCAATTTTTCCACCTCAGAGATGTCCTGTTTCCTCAAGTACATGCATTTTCATGCCTGATACTTAACTTTCACTACTGCTTCATTAAAGGTGAAGAACGGAAACCACATTCCTCATCCTTCCACAACACAGAAACGCCAGCACATAATGCTGATGCTGCCCAGTTTGTGCACAACAAAAAGCCCTTTCTACTGCTCTGTGCCCAGCAGAAACTTCCTTTGCATTAACCACTGCACCACTGAAATGGCAAACTGCAATGTGAAATTAATATCCTAAATTAGCTACAGCTTCTGGAAAGGGTATGAAGGGTGACACATACAACCTTGAGGAAGCTGGAGCCACAGGACTTTTCCCAGAAAGTAAAAAGCTCCACAGAGGGTTACTAGGGCAGGAAAGTAACTGGTGATCACAGTGTGGGTATGACCTGGGCTAGATCTAAACCATTTCCCATTTTACACACAGCTTTAAAGCAGCTGGGCTCTGATGCTGCTGACATTAATTCCACCATGGAAGCGGATGCTGGAAGATCGAACTAAAGCCATGCTGGACAATGAGTAAGGCTCTCCCAAGAAAACCTGTGTCATAATCACAGCTAAAAACAGCACCATGTTTCAGATCACCGGAGATTAACCCAGATTAAGGCAACTAATGCTTTAAGTACTTTGGCTACAGGCCAGCAGCTTTAATCCTGCTGCTAATAAGCTTTGTTCTCCCATGGTTGCATCAGATAATACTGAAAACATCCAGTACCTAACATGCACTCAGCTGCTTTCTGAGATGATTCACGTGTTGCACTTCCAAGAAAATCAAAAGTAGTAGTAAGGATTCTGCTTCACTCAGAAGCCCTTCACCATGCTTTTAATAATGAACAGTCAGCAGAACAATGTGCAGACGAGGTTCAGCCCTTCAGCTCTTAGGAAGACAAACAGGGCTTTTAGTTCACTGAATCTGAACTGTGCTGGCAACCTGTCATTCTGTTCTTTAAATTATCCTCATCAGTCCTTCAGAAATTGAGAATTTGAAGCAGAACCCATCAGAAAATTATCCTTGTATCAAAACAAACACAATTCAATATCAGACTGTCAAACTCCAAGCCTTTTATAGAAAGGCTACAATACACAATGCAATTTCTGCCTTGTTGGATACAAGACTTTAAAATAGCATATGAATTACAGAGAAATTGGTAAAATGTGGATTTTCATGTGCTTTTGACACAATGATCCATATTTTATGCTCAATGCTACTCAAGTATTCAGTATATTGCTGTGAGGATAAGTCAACAGACCTGCCAAAGCAAGACCTCTATAAATGAGGTGTCTCTAAATGAGGCATGTGTGAGGGCAGTTGCTGTTGCCTACATTATTCTCTTCCACGTATTAGCATTGAAAATTTTGCACAAAATGCTTCATCTTGATTAAAAAAAGACTCCAGTTCATTCAGAGCAGAACCATCCTGGCCTAACTGTGGGTCTACTATAGCTCTTCTGATGTTAGTAAAATATCACCTTTGCATACATGAAGGCTTTGTCTAGTTCCCTGAAAAATTATTTTCCCCTAAGTTTTATTCCTATGAAAATGAAAGTGATTCAGGGGAAAATCTGGGGTAAGCTGCATAAGGACTCTCATCTGAGCAGGTTCCCTCAAGGAAGGCAGAAGCATTTCTTGATTGGTAGCAATGAGGCACTAAGTTGTAGAAGTAATATCCGGAAAACAACTACATAAATCTGGAAATTCTAGTGCGAAGTTTAAAAAGTCATATACCTTCATGCCTGAATGAATGCTTCACTACCATGAAGGTACATGGTAGTGTACCTACACACCACATCCAGACATTACACATGAGACTTGGCTCACCTAAATGTCCCAAAACCATAGAATATACCAGCTCCTCAGACACAAGGGGCAGTGGGAGTATATATTCAGCACACATTACCTGGTTCATACCTAGCCTAGTTCATACAAAGCCTTCAGTTTTCTACACAGAAAGAGTTCTGTTAATTAAGTAGGAAAAGCATTTTCCTAGAGTCAGAGCAACACTGCAGCTTGAGCTTTATGCAACAGGATGTTGCATTTCAAAGTGAAAAGCAATGATCATCTTGAACATTGTTGGAAAATGCAAACAGGCAGCTGAACTAAGACACAGGGTGTGTTTTTCTTTAATCCTCCTCCCTAGAGCTCTCCAGGTCAGACTCCCCGAGAAGCAGCAATCCCCAGTGCTTTACCACTCTCCTGAGGACAAGCACTGGAGCAAGCTCAGATACAGCAACAATCTGAACCTGCACAGGCACAAGTGCTGTCAGAAGTCTCCATCTCTTTTCTTCATAAGTTTCTTCAAAAGCTATCAATACCCAAATAAACAAAACTGGCTGCAGTCACCAAAGGGGAACAATCCCTGTTTAAACTACTGTCCAAGTGACTGCTCTTCACCAAGTTGTATGTTGTCACCATCACCATTCAGCCTAAACAAAAAGCATACTGCTAACCAGAAGTTTGGAAGAATTATGAGTGAGGGTTTTTTTTACAAGAGAAAAAAAAAACAATTGTGAGGAAAAATTTTAAATTTCCAGTATTTCTACAGTTGTGAAAATTTAATAGAAAGCAATAAAAAAAATCCTTGTAAAAGCTGGAAAATATGATCTTCTATCAAGTTAAGAAACTAATCTGTCCTGCTTCTGAGAATCAAAATCTTCCCACTAGAATATGTTATTTTACATGATCAGAAATGGCCCAACTAATGTTATTTCCTCCATGTAACTTTGGAAGAAGAAGCAGGTAATGAACTAGACAGTATTTTGATCACACCAAATTTTGGGAAGTTTGAATACAAATTCAAGAGAAAAAAAGCATTTTATCCCTTAATATTGGTACTCATCCAATCTGTTTTGTATCCTGCCAGGAAAGAAAGTGAAGGAAATGGTAATGCTCTTAAATGTTACTAAGATAGCTGTCTTATCATGCTTTTGAGACCCCAACTCTTTACATGATTAATACCTGTTTACTGCTTTTCTTCTCTTCTGTACTTTTCTTGTCGTTTTTCTTGTAAGCTTCGAATGTAGCTGGGTCAACACTGTACAAACACTCAGTCCACTTCCCATACAATGCACAGAGTTTCTTTTTGCTGTCAAAAAAAGCAGACTAAGTTTACAAAGGAGCTTAAAGAGATTTATTTCCCATTTCAGACAAAAATATGTGAAAAAAGAACTTTTGAGGGCAACTTTAAACTCCATTACTGGTACTGCAGAATTCATAACCCTGCTGTTGCAGGTTCTTGCCCTTGACAGACTCTGTTAAAGGCATTCAATTCTACAGCTCCCCTCAGAACCAAGAGCAGTCATTTGTTTCCCATTCAGAATTAAGCTGTTACCTTTTGTCCTGAATGTAGCCTTCAACTTTGTGCAGCTCCTTCCCAAAGAGGCCACAGGGCTTGAAGCTTAGTACACATTTCTCCCCAGTTCTAAAGGCAGAACAAGAGAGCACTAATTACTTCCAAATGCTTTTCCTTTTCAAACCTGCAGGAAGTGAAGCACTCACACTCTTAACTTACTTATGGTTAGTTATTTCCACGTTTCCATACTGCTCAATCCAAAGTTTCCCCACAATAATGTTATGCACACAGCATGTAGGGTTTGTCCATGTGTAGGCTTCATTGTGCCTAAGGGAAGGGAATAAAATTTAAAATACTGCATTTGTGTAACCTGATTTATTAACCTGATTTTACCAGCTCCTTGAAACAGTCACTTTGGTGCAATCACTGTTAGCATGGAAAGGTGTGAGGAAAGCCAACAGGACTCAGGCATGCTGGCTTAGCAGAACTGATGTCCAGGCACTCAGAGAACATCCAGACCTAGGTCCCCACTGGTGTTACTAGGAGCATGCAGCAAATATGGGGAAATGATGGTAGTTGTTTTCATCTTCCCATCCCCTCCTCCCCACAAAGTGATCTGCCCTCAGGCTTTGGGATGTGGGTACTGAACACCTCCATTCCTAAGCTTGAGACTCTAATGCACTCTAATCATCAAGGATGAGGCACTGTACCCCTTCAATTATTACTGATCCACTTACTCAAGAAGCTCCAAAGTCATCGTGCCCTTTGGTTCTGCTTCCACACTCTTGCCCCAGAATTTGAGTTTAGGATAAATTGATCCATGAAACACAAAATCATTATTTAAGCCTTCAGCATAGAAAGCACTGATTGGTGGATGATGGCTGACTTGCTCTGAGAGAAGTCTAAATCCAAGATCATCTCTGCAAAATAAAGATAACCAAACCATGTACCTACGTATCAAATGTAGTGAAGTTGCAGTTGTTTTTCCTGAGGTGAAAGAGATAGCTGGACCCATGCATACTTGCCATACTTGGTGCAAGACTTAATTAAAAGCCTGGGCTAAACTGAAAAGATAACTAAAACATAGAGCATCCTCATTTTAAATAACTAAGGACTTAATATAAAAAAGAAACAAGAACTACCAGATCTGACGAGTCAATATAGCTACTTTTGATACTGATCTCCTTCCTAAATCTTCACCTAAACACAGGCCAAAATATTAACCGAAAGAAAAATCTGCCTTAGGTACAGCTACACATTAATAGACTCATGCTGTTTATTAGGTACTCTGAACACTCCTGTACACTCTCCTTATGTACCATTCACATTTTTCATTCATAAGGTTGCAGGGAAAAAAATAATTTTTGTAGCTAAAACTTGCTTTTAAACCTGGCAAATTTAATTGAAAAGTTAAGTAGTTTCTCTTTGCTGAAACATGATTTGGTGAACATTAACACACAGGGCATTCACCTGCAGCAGCTGCTGGGAGAATGGCTGCAAGCTTATGAGCTGAAGTGCAGTCTGCAAGTCAGCTAACAAATCTAATGAAACATCTCTGCTATGGAATACCACCCTCCAGTGCAGCTCTGTTCATTACCTGATCAGTTCATAGGTCTCTCCAAGCAATGGGTTGAATGGCTTCCCAGTCCGTTCCCACTGCGAGGCTACAGCAGACACAGCAAATGCAGCGACACACTGCTCGGAAGAGTAAGATCACACAGTTAAGCAACAGTAGCCATGGTGTTACAGAATATCAAAATATTTTCCTAGACAGGTGTCCTGGTTTCTGCTGTGATGGAGCTGATTTTCTCCCTAGTAGCTGGTACAGTGCTGTTTTAGATTTAGAATGAGAATAATGCTGATAACTCACTGATGTTTTAGTTGTTGCTAAGCAATGTCTAGCAACAAAGTCAAGGACTTTTCAACTTATTATACCGCCCCACCAGGCAGGGGGAACAAGAAATTGTGAGGGGACACAGCGGAGAGCTGACACATTGACCAAGAGGATATTGATATTCCATGCCATATGACATCATGTTCAGTATATAAATAAGCTGGAGGGGAAAGAAACCTGGCCAGGGGCTGCTGCTGCTTGAAAACTGTCTGGGCATTGGTGAGTGGGCAGTGCATGACTGCACTGTGCATCACTTGTTTTGTATATTCAAATTATTATTTCTTCTCCTACCCCCTCACCCCCCTCCACCCCCTTCCCAGTTCTATCCCCCATCCCATGGAGGAGGTGGGGGGAATCAGGGTGAGCGAGGGGCTGTCTGGTACTGAAGCTGCCTGCTGGCTTAAACCGTGACAGTTGTGGTTCTGTACAAACTTCCACCACATGGGTCCCAGGCACCCGACTTCCTGTGCACCTCTGGATAGCTGCTTCTTGTCCAGGTCATCATAAATCACCTCCAGCAGGGATACTTCCCTCTGGTACTGATACCTTTCTCCAAGGTGCTCCACTTGTCTGGGTGATGTCTAACATTGCCCTTGAAGGAACAGCATTCCTTCACACCTGACACGAGTCACCTCCACAGTGACTTGTGTCACTTTTCCAATCCCTCTGTCACTGCCTCAGTTCCTAAAAAGGGATCCTACCTGATTGGCTTCCTTATCCTCCAGCTCCAGACTACTGGCTCTGTTATTACCCCAACACTGGAGCAGGCTGCTGATAATGTGTTCACCTGGACAACAGCCGAAATATTTTTGTGTATCTCACAGGAACAGGGATTGAGTGGGTACTGCCTCATGTATGAATTCTTCACCTTCCTCCTCTCCAGTCAGCAGCCACCTCTCCTCTTTCTGCTGTTCTCTCCTGACAGCCCTGCTTCAGGGTAGCCTGTCTTGTCTACATCTTTCTCCTGCTCCCTCTTGGAAGGAACTCCTTCACCCCTTACTAAATGAGCTGACTTTTGCTTCCAACACTTCCTCTAGTGTATAGGGGTGAGTCACACCAGCACAGGTTGGTTCTTAGGTTCAGCAGTGGTGCCAGACACAGGAGCTGGAGTAGCTCCAGTGCCTCTTGTTTTATTGTCAATCTGGAGGCCATCTCTTACCCTGGAGGGAACTGAACAGTGTCGAACAGAGCTCATCAGGCCTGGGCCAGGCCCCAGCACCTTGCAGTGATTTCTGTCACTCTAGAATTACCAGGGTGACAGCATACTTTTCCCAAACATTTTATCGATTTCTCAGGATTCTGCACTTGCTTAGGAGTGAAATTTCAAGATGTTGGAGATGCCCACTATCCTAGTGCTTACCCAGACTATTCCACACACCCTGCCACTCATACCTTTCCAGCCCTGGGGCAGATCTCTGGGTGGTAACCCCAAATAGTTGTTTTACCATAAAGAAGACCAGAAACACATTCATGAGATGCAGCAAAGGAACAAGTGGATTTGATATCCTGATGATATTCAAAATTGTCAAGAGTTAATTAGCCTGGAGGAGAAGGGAATGATAGAAGAAGGTATCTCCTACATGGATTAGCTCTCTGACAAGAAAAGGCAAAAGGTGTAACTATGAATGGTTTCCTATAGATGGCTCCCTAGGTGTGGAAATGCTGGCAATGCTGAGTACCAGCTCAGACACACCACCAGAATCATAAGATAGTGCTACAAAGTACAACAAAATGTTAACCTTAACCCAGCCCCTACAGGTGATAAACAGCACAGCAGGGAACATATACAGCAAGTTAGATGTTGCATAACCCAGCTCTGAAAACATTCACAGCAGCAAATAAATCAACATTGCAACCAGAGCCTACCAAACTAATACCATAAATGCTTATAACAAATTTGCTTTATTATCTGTGGTCAGATCCATCGTTATCTCAACCCTTCAAGCTCTGCTCCTTGTGGGATGCCGTGAAGACTGTGGTTTAACACGGCAGGATAAACATTTGCTTACTGAGCCTCTCCCCAACCCAAATGGGATGGGGGATAAACTGGGGGGATAAAAAAGGTGAAATCAGTGGGTTGAGGAAAAGGCAGCCTAATAGGGCAGAAAAGCAAGGGAAAAAAATAATGATAAAAGAATCACAATCATCACAAGCAATGCACAGCACAGGGGCTCACCACCCAGGGACTGATGTCCCATCAGATCCTGAGCAGCAGCCCCCAGACAGCTTTCCCTTAGTTTATGTACTGAGCTTGACACCATATGGTATGGAATATCCCCCTCTAGACAGTTGGGGACACCTGTCCCAGCTCTGCCCCCACCCCTTACTTCTTGTGTTCTTACTGGTGGGGTGGCACACAAGGAGCAGAAAGTCTTTAAATTACTGAAAACATAGCTTAGGAACAACTAAAACATCAGTGTGTTACCAGCATTATTCTCATTCTAAATCCAAAATAAAGCACCATACCAGCTTCTAGGAAGAAACTGAACTCTATCCCTGTGAAACCGAGGACAATAAACAAAACTAGTAAATGAATAAGAGAACTCAACATGCAGCAAGTTACAGGAGTTCCTCCTACAATGAGACCATGTACAAGGAAGAAAGACGCCACAACATTCAGCAAGAGCTGACAGGAACGAGCAAAGCCAACGCACCTGCATTCTCTCGGTGGTGCTGGAAAGCGAGCTGGCTTTGTGGATGAGGTACGTGTGCTCCATGTACTCCGTGAGGCGCTGCAGGAAGCTCAGGGGCTCGTTGAATATGACGGGCATTGTGATCTTCGACAGCTCCTGATGCACAAATGAAATTCGCCTTACAAGCTGAATGATTAGATACCCTGACCCGCAGTAACCCGAGTGCAATTGGCTTATTACAAAAGTAAGTGATGCTCTTAGTGCTAATGCAATGTGCTTGACCTGGCTCTGCTAATACTGAAAGGACAAAACCCTTATGAGCTCAATAAGCAGAGCTGTGCTGCCATTAAAGCTACTTTTAAAACAAAAAAGAAAACCAAACAGCAAACTTCCTATCAATGAAAGTATTAAGAAGGTGAGATGAAACAATGGAAAGAAGTATTAACTTTTAAAGACTAAGTTATTTATTATTCCATAAATAGATATAGACCATCTAATTACTTAAACATATGATCCTTTTTTTGAGGCAGGTGGGCAAGTGGGGGGAGGAGAATGAGAAAGGGCAGGGAAACGTGGTGGTACAAGAGTAAAAAGAGGGATTTTGTATTCTGAAGAAAAAAGGGAGTTTGTAACAGGAATAAGAATTTAAAGGAAGCCCTACAGTTTGGATGCTGTCTGTTCTCTCTCTCCATTTTTAAAAAGCATGCCCTCTGAATGCATAACACAGCAATGGTTTAGACTGCCTGCAGCAGCAAATTAAAAGGGTGTAAGTGTGACTGCTGGCCCAGGGTGAGGCAAACAGCACCGTCCTGAGCCATAAGAGCAGCACTTGGCACCAGGAGCCTTGGCAGATGCTTTGGTACAAGCCACTACAAGTTCTGCTGCCCCCCACAACTACAACTTCTCTGCAGCAATTGCTGCAAAGCACAATTAAGACCCTTTTTTCCTGCACATACCTTATGCAAGGCAGGCTTTCAATCTGTTCTTTGTATTTTGTAACACTTTTCCACTAAAGACACTGGGAGAAGCCTCAGACACTTCACATCAACTCGGGAGACTTGGAGCTGCTGATTCAGGCATCCCCCAGCATTTCCACACCTCATTGCTTCATGCTGCTCCTAACTACACCAAGGGGAGGAGGAGAAAACAACAGCAACTAAACCCACAAACTTTCCCTTTTGTAGACTACTGTTAGAGACTGACAGAGGTTTATCAGCAACAAATATTTCCAGCCTATAGTAGGATCTAATGGAGAGAAGAGCTCTTCTCAATTCACACCTAGCTGGAAGAAAATTAGGTGCCAATGAGCTAACTCTGATCTGGCCCCGGTCTGGTCAGTAACACCGTGGAAGGGGGAAGACTCAGACACTAAGGGGAAGGGACAAAAGCAAAATGAAAGTGGTTGTTTTTCTGGGGTTGTTTTGTTTTTTCCTCCAGTCAAAATAAACTAAAAGAACCCCACAAAGTACTTGAAGGGTTCAAGTCAAGAGAAGACACTTTTATTGAATGAATATTGCTCTGACCAGGTCCTACCTTCTTAAGTTAAGAAGGTAAAGCATAAAGCAAATTAAGCATAAATAAAGCAGTAAATAAATAAAGCATAACCAGCAAATTAAAAAAAACCAAACAATGTAAACAAACCAACACCATAAACAAATGAAAAAACACATACAAAGGACCTGTTCTCCCAAACAAGTTTTCATTTGGGCCTCAAATAAAACAATCACTCCCCATTTTTTATCATAGCTTTCTGATAACCTACCATGCCAATGCATTTTCTTAAGATACTCCAGATACTGAAGTCATTTCTGGAAAACATTGGAGATGGTAAGCTTGTTCTGTGGAAAGGAAGAGGGGGGAAAAAAGCAGAAGTAAGAAAAGTTTTCCAATACTAACCATGACTAAGAAATGCAAATGCTCATTTATGAAAGGAACAGTTTCCCAGTTTTTAAATTAAAACCCCAAGGGGAATGATAGTGCTACTTTGAAGAACTTAAACTGTTTTACCTGCATAGAAACACGAATTTCTCCAAAACCAGAACCATGAATTTTGCATAACACCAATGGAAGGGAACGTCTACAGCAGTCACCAGAACAGTTTTCACAATGGCCCCACTAAGATATTTAGTTGTGTCTTTGTGAGAAAATGGAAGTTAACTGAATAGGTACACAAGCACATTCATTATGTCTGAATAGATCTGAGGGTTGAAACAGTGTGGTTGTTTTGGAGTTTTTCTGCTAGTCACCTTCACACTGACAGGCCATATTATTTATGGCCTATATTAAAATCCTCAGGAACAAAAGAAAAAAGCAGCATCATTAAAGAAGAGCAAACAGAGCATCCTGTTCTACAGGGGGCTGACATATCCTGAAACAAGGACCAGCATTTAGGCTGTGAACACAGCCTGCAACAGCGAGCATTTCTCAGCCTCATGGAAAATCAAGCACTCAGTTTGTTCAGTTCTGTTATTGCTACTGAGCAGCTCAACTGTTAATCCAATTTACTTCTAGAAAGGTGTAAGTATTGGTCAAAGTCCTTTGTCCTTTGACAACACGAATCTATTTTTGGATCATGATGTTATTGCCAATGAGCAAAATTCACAATTTTTCTGTTCTTATCAATAGATAAAAATTACCTAGAGCTTACTCAAACTGCATGAACTATTAAAGTTTCAAAGTTTAGTTACCTCCAAATTATTGTGTTTCTATCCTAACCAAGGTTGTCTTGTTTCTGCTCAAGGTAGCTAAAGCAATCTTTTTCAGAGAGTGTGAACAAGCTGTACCTTCCTTCTCCACCCCACCTTTCTGATAAACAGAAACACTGCCTTGAGAAAAAAACACTCAGGCTAAATTGTTTGTTTCAGTAGCCGCACTTGCTGTGCTACCTCCCCTACTTATCTGCCACTGGAACACCTGGGCTGATGCTTCATTTTTCAGGAAGAACAAAACCAAGAAATGTTCCTTAAAATCAAACAAGCCCCATCCCATCAAAAACCCAGTCATGTCTGATCTCCTCATGGTAGCAAACTATAGTGTTAGCAAGTAGCTACAAGCCCAAATTGTTTTACTCAGCTCCCCTGCAGAGGGTGAGTGGGTAGGAGGATTTATTTTAATTGACCAACATACCACCACTCACTCCCCAGTCTGACTTTTCACTGAGACAAAAATGTTTTGTGAAAAAGATCATCCTGAATAATATTAAGTATAAAATACTTTTGTGGATGTTTTGATACATATGTCCAGGAGAGGACAGTGTCCACCAACTACTCAGTCTTATCTTCACTTGTAATGTTAACTTGGTTTTCCTGTGTATCCTTTAATGCAGGCAGTCAGCAGAGTAGGTATTTGTGTTTTAGTAAGCCCTTCTGCATGTTAAGCACATTAACCCTTAGTTTGCTGAAGCAGACAAAGAAATTGCTTTCCTTACATACTAAAACTTACATTTTCATTAAAGTTAACCTGCCCTTTTGTTCAGTTTGAAGGTTGGCATTCAGTTTCAGCCACTCATCCATATTTGTTGCCTCTATCAGTCAAACCTGCTGTGGGAGTCAGTTTTCTCCTCCCTCTAGAACACATACACACACTGAAAAAGCAAAGTGGTTTTAAGTCACCAAGGAAGATCCCAGGGACAAGTAAGGACACGTGGACAAATGACAGGCAGCCAAGACTTGAAGCCTACTAACCTTGACATACTCCCTGTGATTAAACAAATTATTTTTGAATACAAACATTTCTCTCCAGATGTCACTTTCAAAAACAACTCAGGAAGTTAATTTTAGCTTTAAGTGACAAAAACATCTGCTGGAATTTCTGTGCAGTAGAACAGATGAGATTTATTTAGCATCCTATACTTAAACAAAAAAACACTTGCCCAAAGCATTAGCTATTACACATCAACTGCTACAGGAATCTTGTGAGGAAGGAAACATATGGAGTGAAAAAGGCATGTTTAGCTTGCTTTTCATGCCAACCTGAACAAACAGTCTCCTGGCTCCCATGAAACTGAACACCAACATGTTTGCACTCTGAAAGGCCCTCACTGCAGGGACCAAAGGGAAAGCTGACAACAAAATTCAGCAATAAGAGGAAAACAGCAGTGAGAAGTGGATATAAAATGTTGGCACTTCATACAGAACATTTTTATGCACTGGAGTTTTTGGGGGTTTGCTTGGACTTTTCTGAGGGGTGGGGTTTTTTTTGCCTTTTTTAAAGTTTGGCTCAGATGAAAAAATTCCTCTCTTAAAAAGAAGCTATTTGAATGCTTCCTGATTATTTACTGTACTATTCTATATCTCAAATCCTCTCCCAAGAACTGTAACAAAAATTAAGTCTACTCTCAACTCTGTGAACAATCAGCAGGATGCAAACTACATTAAAAAACTAAACCAAACCAACAAACAAAAAAACCCCACCAAAACAAAAAACCAAAACAAAACCAAAAAACCCCCAAAACAACAACAGCAACAAAATAGAATAAGCATGCAGATTATACATGGCACTGGCTTCACCTATCTGCAGATGTACTTCCCAACACTTTTAATTCCTTGGAACCAACAGATTTGTTCCTACATTTCCAAACCCAAAGCATGTATGCTCCCCCTGCCAAGCAAAAACCAACCTCCACTTCTGTGTGGAAAACTCTTAACCACTCAAATGATACTTGAGGTGCAGATTAGAGCTCAGGTTGTCCAGATGAAGACAGAAAATCTTATTTAAACTGTGGGCTGAACAGCATTAGGTAATCTCATATGCCACCTAAAGGCACAGATCCTCTACTCATCTGAGGGTATCAAGATTTTAAGCAAAAGAAATTAATACAGTCTGTTTTCTAAGGGACTTGTTTCCATGCGGTTAACACAAGTGGAAGTTAAAAAAAGTAAAAGCTATAAGTAAACTCAAGGGTATAAGGATGGAATTAAGTGATGTCAAAACATTCTGAATCCCTCACTTTTCCTAGCATCAAGAGTTTACAGCTTTTGCTGTGAAAAGGACCCAGGTGGCAAAGCAGGCAGTGCCTGTTTGACCACATGCACACAGTTAGAACCAGCCCCTGACAAAACAGGCACAAATCGGAGCCAGCAGCTCCAGGCAGGTAACACAGTTCTGAAGTCACATGAAACAGATGCTGTAGCAGGCCAAACGTGGCTATTACCAACAGCCTCAGAAAAGAGGCCAAAAATACCACACATCTCACATCCCCTGAGAAGGTTCTCTTGGAGGTGAAGTTTAAATTGTCTGAGCTTCTGGGGAGAAAGAGTTTGCATCAATATATTTGGGGACAACTCCCAGTGTGACAACAAAGCAGCAGGTAAAAAAGCCTAACATTACAACTCAATCTATAATGTTGTTATAGTAATTTAATCCCATAAAAATCAGCCATATATTCTATAGCCATTTAGTCACATAAATAAGGCCACACATTCTTATCTAATGCAAAATAGATTCAAAAAAGGTTCCACTTTTCTTTAGCAGTAAATTATTAGCAAATTTATGCACCCATTTTACTCCAACATCCTAGGCTCTCTTTACTACAAGAAGACAGGCAGCTCAGAGAAACAACTGAGGCACATGTATTTCTTTATTACTTTTCATTACTCTTCATAAAATCAGGAGCTCTGAAATGCTCCCCCAGTCACCTGCTCCCTGCAGTTCGGACAGCACTGTGCAGCATCACACAAAGTTGGAAAGTACTTTTTTATAGCAAATGGAAGAGTAATTCCTGTTTGAACTCCTCAATACAATGCAAGTCAACATGCACCACCATTTTCATGTTCATTATGTACTGCATCCTCTCTCCTCACTGTTTCCAAGGCAGTGAAGGCAATTCAGATGTCCACGTTCACTGACTGCTTCCTCCCCTACTCCCGAACTTCCTGCTCTAATTAGGGAAGGCACTTAGCCAAGGCCATAAATACCACATTGCTAACAGCACAAGAGCAAAACAACATGCTTAGTCAGCTGCTTTATGTTATCTCCCCAAAACACTCATTACTCCACCCGAGCCCTCATTTGCTTCAGTCTTTGTCTAGTATGAGACGTGCACAGGTTGACCCTTGAAATATCAGGTCTGATGCTACCAATTCACTTCAACAGTTACTGCAATTTAACTACCAAGACACCAAGTAACTAAAGCCTATCTAGCTTCCTTCTTTAAAATTAAATATTATTTTCCTGGTTTTACAGAAATGTGGTGTCCCCATCATCATCCTGTACCTCCAAAACACTTCCAGAATAGTCTCTTTGAAACATGCTGAAGTCTGGCTTTATTTGTAGCACAAATGTTATATTGCCCTTTCACTGAAACTGGAGAATAGTGGTGTCTGTTACATCTCATTAACTCCAGACCTATTGTCCTCCTTTATCAGCAAGGAAACAAACAAAAATGGATCATTTGACAACACAAAATAAGCACATAAAACATGGATGAGACTTTTAGAATAAGACTCCCTTTGTTCACATTTGAGTTTCTGATGCCAGGCTAGCAATATTTTTCATTCATTCCTGATACCAACAGAAGGATCAAATAACTCGAAATTAAAGAGGCAATAGGAGGTACAGGTCATTAAAGATAAATGAAGGAATTAAAATCCACATAGATTTCAATAAGATCTAATAAAAAACAAGTGTGTCCATTTTTAAACAGCACATTATATTTTCTTTTTACTTATTTAGATTGGATCATCAAGATGCAAAGGAGCACACCTTGGAAAAACAGTCCTTATAAAATCATAGCACAATCAATTACTTGTCAATGATCCCTAGCAAAGTTTTAAAGTTTGTTAGCTTTTCAGAGATTCTTGTCATCTCTTACCATTAATGCATATTATAGAACTTTAAGAACGGACAACATCCTACCTGTGTTTTTTGATTCCGTTTGACAGCGAC
Organism: Fringilla coelebs; assembly: GCF_963513975.1. Classification (NCBI taxonomy): domain Eukaryota; kingdom Metazoa; phylum Chordata; class Aves; order Passeriformes; family Fringillidae; genus Fringilla; species Fringilla coelebs. The sequence continues at coordinate 47,755,967 of NC_140028.1, read as the reverse complement.
TCCCCACTGCCACACACCTTTTCTTCAGACATGCTTGAAGTTATTGTATCTTTTGAATCCATGCTGTCCTCTAATGAGTAGGCTGCTGTTGTTTCAAACCCACTTAATGATTTTTCAGATTCCGAATCTGCAAAAGAGCAGGTGCATGTTAATGAATCTACCGCCTGTGCTAGACTTCAGTCACTAACAGATCTCCCTGCCTTGTACAAAACTGAAACCTAAGTAGCCTACTGTGTCCTGATGACAGCATCCATTTGGTAAGTAACTAGTACTGCCAGAGACTGCTGCAGCTCAGCATCTAGATATAAAGAAATTGCACAATAAGCAAGACCACAGTACATTGAAAATCCTCTACCAAACTGAGCCAAAATCAGGCATGTTTATTAAATTGAAGCTCTAGACCTTGCCTAGGACAAGTGCCAGTCCAGTTGCCACACAGATGCCAGTACCCTACCAAACAAACAGGTACCTTGAGTAATGTCTCCTTCTTCAGTTAGGTGTAAGCTCTTAAGACTCTCAGTGCTGTTCACCAGCCGTCACTTCCCAACTCACTGAACAAGTATCAAAGAACAGAAGGATTTATCATATAGATAACACCAACGACGTAGGTCCCAGCAAAGTCTAAGTGATAAGCTCACCAATCAACAAGATAAATTTCGTCCTGTGGAAGGCAGGTTAATAGTACAATCCACATCACATCTCAAACTAAACCAAACATCAAACAAAATCTTCTTTCCAACCAGTGTTTTGGTCAGCTCTGGAGAACAGTCTTGCCCCAAATCAGAAGGTACAAATTTCCTGGCAAAGGCTGTATTTTTGTGTTAGGTTTTCTTTTAAACCTGACAAGATTGTCTAAGGATTATCCAATTAAAAGTTCCAGGAAGTGAGGGAACAACTCCAGATATGCGCTTCTATCTCATTTGAAAAATTCTTTAGCAGAAACCAGGTACCACACTGAATGGTAAACAGCTTAATGCAAGCCTCACTGTTCCTGAAAAATGTACACCCAATCTACAGTAAATGCTATTTCTGCAATGTACTGCTTCCAGCATATGCTGTTGCTCTTGGCTGCAAAACCCCAAAGAAATAATTGCAAAATGAGCCATTCTCTCACACACTCATTCTAATTCAAAACCAGTAATCAAAATCTGCTGAAGTAGCACAGAGTCCAAAAGAATATCTCACTCACAGCTGTCTACTGCCAGGTGCTTTCTTGTTTTGTCTTAAAAAAGCTAAGCAAGTAGCTTCTCCAAAATATGTAAATTGTATATTGCTTTGCTGAGGGTGTGTGTATATAGATACATACATACATATATATATAGATAGGAGGACTTTCTACCACATCCAGATTACATAAGGGTCAGGAACAGGACAGAATCCTGATAAATGGATGGGCTATGTCACAATGTCTCCATCTCTTCTAGAGAGAGATCTAGAAGCATAAAGGAGATTTTTCATTTTAAACATCCATGCCTATCCTCATCAAGATGGTACTGAAATTAAGCCAGTTGCTAGGGAATGAAAAGAACTGCCAGCTGGTGCTCAGGATATGTTAAAGAAGTGGACTGGCACTCCAGAGAATCTTCTCACAATTTTCCCCAAATTTGTCAGTCTAGTTTTGTGCCAAGTTACGACATAACATATCAAAGCATTAGTTCGGTGGGTACTATATTTAACAAGTAGGGTAAGGAAAACCATTTTTACTTGTGACAAGTTTGTTACATAAAATACAGATTTGTCCAGAGATCCTAAATGCAGGTAGCCAGGAAGACAGAGTCTTCCTGCACATCCAAATAGAGGAAGAGACACTCTAGGAGTATGACCCAACTGGGGCCTCGGCTTCCTGACCACACAACAAGTTATAAAGCTTCTTGAGGCATGTATTCCACCTCTCTTTTGAAAGAGCTGCCCAACTGTGCCAACAGTTATCATGACAAGAAAAGCATGAAGCCATCCCAGTAACATAAAAGAAAGTCTGGCTCCTGTAGGGTCCTTTCTTCTCTTGTACCATCCAGGACTGTCTTGCTTTCAGACAAGAGCCACAGCGTGCAAATTCCTTCAATCTGAGTCTCTGCAACAGACCCAAGACTCCAGAGCAGAAAGGCAAGAGCAGATAAGCTTCACCAGAACTGCCTCTCACTCTTGGATATGATTCTCAGTAGAACAAAGATTTTTAAATACCCCACACGTTCAGTTCTCCTCATGCTGGCCTAATAGTGCCAAGAGATGATTCTGCTGGACTGAGCTCTGCACCTGCAAACCTCTCCAGAGCTGTAGACACTGACCAGACAGCCTCCCCCAAGGCATGAGCCTTACCTAATGCAAGAATACCACGCTATACAAGAGGAAACAGTAGAAGAATGAAACACAACTGTTATAAGAAACTGCTCCTAGAGAAACCTCACCCATTTTTCTGAGAAACAGAGAAAGTACATCTACAACAGCTCCTGCCATCAAAGATCTCAGTCTCCAATCCCTTAACCTCAGCTGCCTCCTTTAACCCAATGAATTTAGCAATCCTTGAGAGATTGTTAGTGAACAAGCCTAGTACTGTACTGTGAGCACAGATCAACAGGCAACTCAAACTGAGCTTTTCCCTGTGCACTTGCAGCGAACTCTTTTCTGAATTAAGATTTGCATACTCCCCCGTCACTGCAAAAAAAGATTTATATTCACAAGTTTCTACAGAGCAGCTGTCAAACAGATGACTAGGAGAAAATGAAGGGTTTTTTTTGATTGAACTTAAGGGGTTGTGGGCTGAGGGGAGGAAGAAGGAATAAGAGTCCCTGTTCAGAAGCCAAAATTTTAAAGTGATCTCTGAGACAAGACCAGGCTGACTAGGAAGCTCTCCAGCTCACAAAACCTGAAAGAGTAACAGTACAAACACCAGCTACATTTTGCAGAAGTGGGAGAGCACAGGGAAATACAGAAGCAATGACAGAAAGTTAACTCAAGGGACCTCATTTCCCATTGCTACAACTGGTAAGTTTTCAGGTGCAGATAGGAAAGTCTGGCCAATGTTTGTGATTAATAAATAAACCTGTAGAACATAATGTTTAACCATTGGCACTGTTTGGTTTCAGTTCTGATCAGGTGATTCCCATCCCTTTGAAACGCCCGAGTTCATTCTTTTAACTCTATTCAAGGCAAGAAGTGACAGGCAGCAATGTTCTCACAGAGGCTGTGAAGTATTTTTGGTACACGTTCAAAAAAAGCCACTTGACAAACTACTCTAAACATGGAAGGAAGGGCAAGAGGTTTGTTTGCTTTTTGTATCATTTTTACTTTTAAGTGACCTGATTACTGTAGACAAACTAGGAAACAACAAGGGATGTAGTCTGCTACTTATTGTACCATTTAAGAGAGTTATTTATAAACACAGCACCCAGTAGTGCTACATACCAGAAGAAGCTGTACTATGACAGGTTAGCTTCAATGTACTTAAATATTCTTGTAGCTAAATAACTGCTTTTATTGCAAGATTGCATGTATGCAAAGCCATCAATAACCCTCTCAACACACACAAAAATCCTGTTTGCGGAAAAAAACCCACCCCTCAGATAAAACCTTTTTAAAATAGAAAAACAAAGGCAGATCTAAACTCTTCCCAAACTGGGTGCGCAATTTGCACATGAGAAGGGACTCTTATCTGAAAGGCAAAAAATCAAGCGCCTTTACCTTGGCCTGCTTAGCCATTTTTCAGTCTTGTGGATGATCTCTGCATTCCTATTCCATTTTCATATGCTTCTGGTCCGTATTAATCAAAGCCAATAACTTCTCCACCTCTCTAGGAGATGGCACTGGTCTTCTTGAATTTTGCTGCTTGATCAGTGCTTCTTCCCTTCCCCAGAGCCCTCCCGTTCTGCCCCACCCTGCTTTAAACATAGACGAGTTTGACACATGTTAAGCATTCAATCCTGAAAGTGAGAGCTGCAGCACTCTGTGTGGTATTGAGTTTAATTACACATTTCCACCACGCCCATGATGAGCGGATCAGCGCACCGGGAAGCGCTGTTAACTGACCTATGGCTATCAGAGTTCAGATTAATAACACCCTTAACTTTGCTCTTCTTAACACTGGATACCATGCTTTGGTAAGACAACTGGCATTTTCTCCAGGTTCTTCCTTAATTTATCTCTCTTTGCAGGGATTTAGGAATTACTGCAACGGTCAAAAATTACTGACAACAGCATATCACTTAAAGATACAAAGAAAGCAGACTTCAGAAAATAAACTCCAACTCCAGTAACATTGCAAACATTTTCCTCACTCCAGTTTTGGAAAAGGATGAGGATATTTCTGTAACTCTGGCCACAATTTCTACAAACAGAACTACACACCACAGACTTTACCAGTGAACAATTCAGTCTGTGCCAACACTAGCAGGTAGCATGGCTCAGGCTGGAGGAGATTTGCAAGAGGAACAGATGGTGCTGAGGACTTGACAATCAAATCAGATATGTTTCTAGTGCTGTTCTCTTTAGATCTGCTCTTACTCTGCTGCCACGGACTGAGTGTCCAATAGGAGCTGGACTGTATCTTCTGATTCAGCTTCATTCAGGAGCAATTGGAATTTTCTACAATATGAACCACAGCATGGCAAATGGGGACAAGTAGTTGCTGCACTCACTACATCCTTTTCTGATACACCTCTTCCTCAAAAACCTGCTTGAAAATTGCTCTGAATGGTCCCATTTGTGATACTTCAATTAAGAGTAAACAAAAAAATATTTTTAAAACATTAAATAAATAAATAAATAAAGCAGCAGTGGCATCTTTCAACCTGTCAAGTCAAAACTAACAATTCTTCAGCTCAAAGTGCAAGCCTACTTATGCAACACTCTCACTTCTAAACTCACTCCTACAGCAGCAATTTAAAAATTCATAGAACTGCAAGCAGAAAAAGATAGCATCCTGATGGAAAAAATACTCTAAGTAGCGGCATTTTCCCACTGACAGACATTATAACTTGTTATATCACCCTGTTAAAATACATTGAGCAAACACCAATCTCCTACACAACTTAGAAAGGTAATTCATGAATATGGCTATTTGTCCAAAATCAATATAATTTGACACTATCAGTTTGCAAATCAGGTTAAGCAAAAGCTTTGCAGACAGTTGTAGCAATTTAGATTTCCAGGAACAAAAAAAAAACAAAACAAACCTCTCCTCAAATCATACCAACAAAAAACTAATTCCTTTGATGCTTAAAGTGAAAGTGGTAACATGTATTCAGCAGTCAGGAAAATACATCACATTTCCCTTTTTCTAGCCACCTCCCCATCCCCGCCCCCTTCAGAGACAGAAAGGGCCTTAATCTCTGCAAAGCACTAAATGTGAACAACCTAGAGAAGAGAATCCAAGACCAGTCTGATTAAATTGATGGACAGCCAAGAAAGTAAGTCTGCCCCAGAAAATTATTTAAAATGCAATTAAGACTAAATTTGTCCAGTAACTTCTCCCAAGGGAGAAAGAAATCACGTTTGGGGTTTTTTAAGTATGTTTGTATGCATATGCACTCAGCAAGTCTCACAATTTTACAAATCCATTTGATACGATTCGTTTGTAGCTTACAAGGACAAAACTACCACTTCTGGACAACAGGAGAGACAGCTTTGGACACTTTCTTCAACAGTATTTAGAGATCAGGTCAGTTATGAGATGTGTCAACTAGCAGCTCTTTAAAGCTTAATATTCTCTCATATGCACATGGCAAGCCCAGCTGGAGAGACTACATTCCAACAGCATCAGATAAAGAACTATTCTCTGCTTTGTTGACAATGAAAAGAGCCTGAGGCCTTTCAGCAGAATTGTTCCTTTGGTTCCAGAGGAAGAACCTGTATTAGTGTTCCTCAGTCTCTTCTACTTGAAGGCTTGATAAATCTGCTGCTATGCCAAACAGCAAAGTCTCCTTCACAAAGCTGATTCACTGTGTTCCTGTGCATAGACTTCCTTTGCCTGTTTTTTCACGGCTTAAGTTTCTCACTACAGAACACCTACCAAGGAGTCTGGGAACACTGCTTTTCTCATCTGTCAGAAGCATCAGACAGTTCAGTTCACAGAAAAAGTAACCCCATCCTTGCTAGTGAAGTCTGCCATCACAACCCAATTGTCTGCTACAGTTAGATTATATTCACCCTCAAGCTTTTCCAGATCCTTCATAGTTGTAGACAGGTGCGTGCTGCCGGATCACCCAGTTAGAGTTACTGCTGAGCTGCATGCACTATGTACAGCCTCTCTATACAAATGCATGTTGCAATAATTTCAGACAGTTCAGAATCTTTCAAAACCACTATTGGCACGTTCTGCATATGAAATTATGAAAGATACTAAATTGAAGAAGAGATAAGGAAAGAAAAGATATTTAAGAAATGCATGCAGGACTTTGATTCATCCTTTTCTTTCACTTTTAACACTTCAGGTATATGAAGCTGAAATAGAATAAGTCTTTCTTAATATCATTATCCCTAAAAATGAGGGATTTTTATAGTTTGATTTTAACAATACAACAAAGGAAAAAGCACACACCACCACGGACAAAGCAAGTCAGAAGGCTACAAGATACAGTTACCTCTCCCAAAATAGGAGTCTTATGTTTTGCTATTTAAAAAAAGGGTGTAGACTCCCAAGCAATCAGACCTTTCATTTCTGTCCTGTGGTTTTCTAACCTTTGGTCATGCTAAGGTGAAGCAACACAATTCTGCAGGTGAACTCTGGCAAATTTTTACAGCCCTGCTCATAAAACACCCCAAGTTTATTCCTAAAATTAGGTTCATGTTAGAAAAGCAGAGATTTCACTTGAAGTTAGACTGCTTCCACCTTCTTCCCCCACCCCATCTGTCCCCAAGGCATTCACTACACACATGTTGTCTACACACTCACATTCTGGGCACCACCACTTACCTGAAACAGCATCATAGAACTGCTCTTCACTGAGGATGCTGAGAGGCGGAGATCCCTTAACCAGAGACTGCTCTAGTTCATGGTGCTCGGTAGCGAGTGTCTCTAATGCTTCTGACAAGATCTTGTTTTTCTCCTGCTCATGCTCCAGTTTCAAATTCCTCACCTATAAGTAGATACATGTATGAATAAAATCTCATCTCTCTGAAGAATGTGTAGCTGGAAGCTATTCAGAAAATAGACTCTAATGAATAAATAACTAGCAAACAGCTGGAACTGAAACCACGTGGATTAATGAGAATATTACAGTTCTTGTGTGATAACAATAAGGTTGTTAGTCAGCATTTTTAGTAGCTGAAAAATCTGACACGTAAGATCTGACAGCATCAATCACAATTCTGTAAGTGAATTCAAGCCAGATAACTATACCCTAAAACTGAGAGGAAATATTTACAGCTCTACTTGGATGACCTTAACTAGAGAGTCAGTGATCGGTTTCTACACGCACCAAGCTCCTTCTACTAGTCTGCTCCAATTTAGGCCAAGCAGCATCATCTAAATTGAATTACAGAGCAAATGTGAATGCCAGCTACAAATAACTACAACTGAACTATGAGCTGAAAACATTTAACCCTGAAGATTACAGAAGGAGGTTAAGAACGAGATTCCTCCTGTAACTGACTGAATGTTGATATAAACAGCCCTCCCTCTGAACTCCCGAACAGTTTACAGAGGAGCCAGAAGTTAACAAAAAGAGAAGCCCAACCACCAGAGAGTGGACCTTTTTTAAAACCCACACAGGCAATGGGCTCCAGGGCAGATGATGTTATCCATGGTTTGAGTTCAATACTTGTAATGGGAAAGCAATACGTCCTTCCTACTTCCTCTTTTTTTTTTTGCTGGTCTTTCCCTGCCTCCTCTATCTGCCAGCAGAGGGGAGAGGGCTGTGACTGAAGGCTCAGAAATGGTCCCTTCTCCCAGCCCAACAAGGTTCCAGTGTGCTACCTCTCCTTCAGTTCCTAAACCATCGAGTCTTTCCCTTTCTCCCTTCCAGTCCCTTTTAAAAAGCATCCCCAACCCCTGACCTGTCCTCTAGTTTACTCTCAAAGGTCAGTTTACAACACTAATTCCCCCTGCACTAAGAACATGCAAGGACATGACAATTAATCTCTTGGAACAGTTACAGGGACAACTTACACATATACCAACATTACCTTTTGGAATCTAATTTAAGAACTGTTCATATGTCCTCTCTGGTTACAGTTTACATTAAAGCTTTACTTTGGAGGCTTCAGCCCCCTCCGTTATAACCATTTCTCAAACAGTGGATTCAGAGCTGGGCACAAAAGGAGCTAGCAAAGAGACATTAAAAGAGATTTGCCACTTCCAAAAAAGAACTTCTATGCTGGTGGAAACATATCCTCTAGAGAAAGATTTATAGAAGAAATTTTCACCCCCTCAGTTGTGCCAAATACTAAATCAGCTGTTTTGGCTGCCAGGCTCTGAGTGTAAGGGGGGAATCCAATTAAATTATAATTAAAAGAGTATAAAATTGGGTTGCTAATTGGAAGCAGAAAAACCAGTAAGTCACTTACTGTCTAATAGTTTTACTCTGAACAAAATGAAAAAAGTCTGGACTAGTTACTGTCACTTTCATTTAAAGTTCACTCTGACAGTACCAATGAAGCCAATTACTGCAATGTTTCATACAAATCAGACATGCCACTGCAAAAGATCTGTTATTAGGCAGTTTCTGCTAAATACATTTGGTATACTGTCAAACAGTTATAGAACCACCAGCTTAGAGAAACAGCATCAGTATTTTGCTCTCCTGATACAGGGAGGATAGAAAACTGAAAATAAAATGGTACTTTTCATTCTTACTAAACAATAAAGTAAAATCAGTTATGAAAATGCTATTTGCAATTAATACTGTTTTTGCAGGATTGAATTAGATGCCATTATGCTGTAATACTTTGGTAAGTGATTTGAATGATTGAAATATTTATCTAAAACTTACAGCAAATTGAAAGAAAATTGAAACAATCTAAAAACCTGGACCCTTTCAGCATCCTTTAGTCACAGTTGTGTGACTAAAAAATCAACAACATACTAAGACCACACCTGCTCCAAAAAAGATTTTCTTGACCTTAAGGTTCCTCAGTCCTATCATAATGTACAGCTATTCAGAATTGCAGAAGGTGTACTACAAATAAATTCCCTTTTTGTAAAATCAGTTTCCAGCTTTACAGTAAGGTTCACTTTTCTGTGTGCTCCCAGACCTCTTCATTGCCAGACACTTACTAGTACAGCAATTATACACCAGCAGGCAACAAAAACCCAAAGCTTTTCATCTGTTCCATAAGCAACACAGTACTATCCAGAAGCTAAGGAATAAAGAAAACCCACTAAATTTTATTGCTTGCCGTTGTTGGGATGTTCATTCATAACTGAATAAACTGGATTTAAAGCAACCTTAATCAATATCTAGGGGCTTGAGATGGAAAGTTATAATACAGCATTTTTTTTCATCAGTATGGAGGTTATGAGATGGACACACACATTCAGACAGAGTCCAGAGATTGCCCTACCAATCTCTACAGCCTGGCACCTCTACATGAGTCATTCCTTGAGGGCCATTGTCAGGAAACACTGCAACAACACCACATCCTTAAGAACAAAAACAGTTTCACAGCACCAACAGGATAACGAAAAAGGATTTTAAAAATGGTTCTAGTACCCTTATTTTATTGATTTCGCCCGTAAAGAAGCAATGCTGGGAGAGATAAAGCTGGCACAACCCTGACGTACTCAACAATACAGGAGAAAGAACCTTGCTTAAAATAAGCAGTTTTTTTTTAAACACCAAGCAGCTTTAAGAGATACTTCCATTTTGTCAATAATAAAAGTCAAAGTGATGAAGTTCACCTCCTAAAACCTACTTGCAGTTAATTGAATGTAAAGGGTGGATGCTGTTTTGTTTTCTCAGAATCACACACACTCTCTTCCCAGTTTTACATGAAACACTGCAGGCAGATTGGTGATGCTTCCAGAGCATAAATTTATTGAACAGTGTAATTGACCAACTGAGTGATAGGTTTTCCCAAAATGTAAGCAGCAGATTGCCATTTTGCATAATTTTGCCATGCTCTATTTCTCATTCACAAGACATGGCCAATGAACAGGACTCTGAGGTGAATTAGTCCATCTACCTTGCTACTCCACCACCATTTTTGGAGATGGCATTTCAGCTTTATCCCTTTTGCAGAAGCTGTTTCTTTCCCATTATGTCTTTCTTTAGTGTCCCAAAACAAAAACATCTGCAAGATTACAGAGGAAACCTCCAGACTAGTTTTAAAATTTGTTATTGACACAAAAAGTGTAGGATTCATGCAATAAGCAGGAAGAAGACCATAAAACAACAAAGCTGAGAAGCATATCAGTCTATTAAACTGGATACAGAAAGACCAGTATTTTTCAGTATCATCTGATTTTGTAAAGTTTCATCAGCTGAACATGAAACCATTTTATGAACTGACAGAAATATTCATGTAATGCAGTAAATATCATACCAAAATGATGCAGATACCTGTGTACACACAGTTCTGGAAATCCAGTCTGAGCATGAGGAAGTATTGGAAGGATCCTTTAATTGACAGCCTGAGTAAGGCACAGCTTGTAATACAGCTGTGGTTTCTGTACCTTTCATGGTGGTGCCTGAGCTGAGACAGATGGCAAATCTTACTGGGTTCAGCTCCTCATCTTCCAACCATGGCATGGCTGCCACCTATTAGACCCCTGTCACTGGTGCCCACAATGCCCGTGCCACCAGCAGCATTATCAGCTTTCCTCTGAGCCTTACACAGTAAGTGGCACTGAGTGCTCAAGTGAACCCAGCATGAGGCCAGCTGACTTCCCAATGCCCAACTGACCAGGCCTCCTACCTTATCCTTGTCATGAGTGTTCTGAACAACAGCAAATAGTTATCAATAAAGCTGGGCTTGTGCTCACACCATCAGATCATGGCACTTTAGATCAGTCCTGCTTCCATCTCCAAAGAGAATGGTATTACAGTCAAACTTCACATTTCCTATTTCTGATGGAAGCTATCTAACCTTGTCTCACAGAAGCAAACAATCACTCCATCATCATCCTTACAGCTATAGACACAGCTATAACCTCAGACTGAAGTCTTGGTGGTTCTCTGTCAGTGTATCTAGGTCAGTGCAACAATCCACTTTTTAAAACATACTTCTCCAGCTGAAGATGTTTGATATCCACGGTCTGGTAACTAGTTTCACTTTTGGTTTAATTGAATAGAAATCTGCTTCCAACAGCTTCCTATAACATTCCTGTAAACACTACGGTAAAATTGGGTGCTGTGAACATCACACTGTAAGTTTAAATAGTAGAAGTGAGTTATTTTAGCAATCAGACCGTTCTTTCTTTTGTTAAAGGAAAGCATCAAACTATTTGCAGATACTCCCTATTGCCTTTCCATGTTATTTGAAATCCTGCTATGCACAAGAGCATGGTTTAAAAGTTAATTTCTTCATTGTGTACTACTGGCAGAAACTTCATATGTTTATTCCAAAATATTAAAAAGCTTATCTGTGTGTAACAAACACCAGTCCCACTCCGTTCTGTACCCTCAGTCTTCCTTAGGTAGGTGGGAGACCAGTAACAAGCACCAAACCACTCTTTTTTATTCCTTTTTTTCTTTTTTAAAGGGTAAAGTCTTGAACTATATCAGCACAGCCTGCAACCAAGGCCCCTCTGTCCATCCTGAAGGCATCTTAGTACAATACACAAAATACTTGCTTTGTTTGGTGCTGGATGCCTTTAATTTAAATTAATGCACAACAGTGGCACTTCTGTGGGGCAGGAAAGGATCACACCACTCTATGCTCAGCTAATAAATGATCATCTCAGCAACATGCTACTGCAGCTGCAAATAAACACTAAACCAAACATACAGCAAGGCATAAAACAAATACAGACACCTCAATAATATGCAGTGCTACATGCTTTCAACATTAGAACAGTAAATGAAAAGACGGCATACCTTAGATCCTACTTCTCCTGGACTGAGAGAGAAAAGACAGACTTCACAACACCGCAGTGTGATTTAGCTGAATTTTATTTTCAGGCACTCAACTTCAGTGCTAGGAGTGACTGCCCAAAACACACAGACTTCAGAGTTGTGCTGAAAGGAAGTACCTCCTCTTTCACAGAGAAACCATGAGGGGATGTGAAGGCAGACTGCTGGAATGTCAGAACACTGCGTACCAACCCTGCTCTGCAGTAAGCTGAGCACGGGAGAGCTGCCTGTGACACCGCCTCACCAATGGCTCTGATGCCTCAGAAGGGAGGGTTTGTTTTTCAAAATGAATGGCTTTGTACAACTGCCACAGAAATTCCAGCCCCCCAAAAATGTCATCTTTAATGAGATATTTGCCACAAAGCACAGAAATTAGGTGCAAGTTCTCAGTTGGCAGGGGCTAGATTAACACCTGGCTGGAAATTAACACATAACCAAGGAATTAGAAAAACACTGCTATAGTAGAACTGGAATTTTTATGTGAACATCTAGTGATGCTTTTGGTAATAAAGTAAAGCAAATCAAACCTGCCATTTGTTTCACACTTCATCTATTCATTTGAAGCTGATAGTTTCCAGGGTCAGCTACTCCAACAGGACATACTATACTAAAAGACAAAACTTACAGAACACTGCATTGTAACACATTGCACTACAGAAAACTCGTCACAGAAAGCACTGGGAATTCAAAACGAGAACTCTGTCCCTTCTGGGATTTTCATACCAAAAAAAAAAAAAAAACCTTACCAAAAATGTGAGGCAGAGTGGAAACCACAGCCTCAATGAAGAGTTTGATAGGTACACAGTTTGTGTATTCTAACAAGCTTGCACAGTTGTAATTTTGCTGTTAGTACAACACCGTCCCTATTGCTAGTGCCTTCTTGCATAAGCCAGTCCTTTGTGATGTTCAGTTTGAACTAGTGCTGAGTACATCTATTAATGTAGAATAAGAACTAAAAAGTTTTATAAAGAGCCAGGCCTGCCTCTGTGTCTTGAACAAAGGTAGAAATGTAAAGACTGAGTATTTTCCTCAAGGTGTACCTGTTTAGAAATGGAACAGTTCTATCTATTTTGCTAGCTAACTTCAAAGCATGCAATTGCAACACTAGTTCTACAGGACAGACTCCTAAGAAAAGTGCTGTTAAGACTTTCTGCTACCTGGAATAGTACCAAATTGCTGCTTAAGCTGCTACTGAAGTGAAAACTGAAACCAGTTGCTCTCAAGGAGAACTCACTCCAAAAGTTCTCAAAGTTTTAACCATAATTGAATTTCAATACAGGATGTTTCCCAGAAAGAAAACGGATTTTAGAAAAGGATTGATTTTTACCTCTTCTCATGGGACTTAACTCACTAAGCACACATCAGTAATGATATGAATATGTATAATCATGCTTTATTCTTAACCTTCCACCCCAAAAAGCAGAACAGTTCTAGTTTCAGAATGTTGCTTTGCAAGTATGCCTCAGGTATTTGAGGCACAAGATAAAGGAATGAGTGATTTAAGAATATTCCTATGGCACATCAAAAAACTGCAAGCATGACAGCACACATAAAAACAACAACAAAGCATTCCCAAACAGATACAATCAATTTCATGAAGACATCCCCAGATTCCTAAAGCATGTCAATATTTTACACAAACCTTTTGGAGTTCTGATCTGTTTACACACAAGCCCTTCTACAAAGAACCTCTTGCTGACTCACTACTCCCCAGCACCATCAAGCACAAGGGACTTGTGACAAATGTCTGCTATGTAAACATATGTTAACGTTTTGCATCCTGACTCTTCATCTGCTGGAGTAAACTAGCTCTTGTAAACTTCATCACAGCCTTGGCTCAGCCCAGGGAACAGAGGACTGATCTGAAATAGGTCATGATTTACTTCAGACATTACTTCTTGCTCAGGTTTTCCCCCTCTCTGTGCCATAAGCCTGTCAGTTACTCGGCTGCAGAGATCTATCACACCTAAACCCAGCACAGTTAGAAAGCGAAAGTGACTTGAACTACTGCTACTGCAACTACTGAAAAGCAAAACAAGATGTGATCACAATCTAGGAGGTAAGCTGAGCTCACTGGTGATAGGCAAATGGTTATTTACTGTATCACAAGACAGCATCAGTCTTCATCTCCAAAGTCCAGCCAGCTGACTCTACAGCATCAGAGTACCACATCTTACTGAGATAGTCATATTCAAAAGAGAAAATACACTTGGAGGGCAAACATAACAGCTGGCTTGCTTTCAGACCCATATATAGAAAACATCACCAATACAGTTTCTTTTTGTACAAAGGCTGAAAGACCCACATACACACAACCAAACCCCATACATACCGACTTTAAGTCCTGGTAATCTGTTCTCTTCCAGCCTAACCCGAAGTCTATAGAAGAAAGCAAAGACTTTGTAGAACAAGTCATACGACTGCCTCAGTCATTCCCCAGATGAACACAAGAGTTCATTGTTAGTCAACCATGAACATTCACATCAAAGTTCAAGAGGACGAGTTTAGCAGGGCTGATTTGGAACGCTTACGTTTCATTCTTCTGAGCACAGAGTTGCAGTATCTCCCTATATTTGATTTATTAATATAATTAAATTCTGCTAATGAAGCAAAGGATCAGGTATGATCATAAAACTTAGCAAAATACAGTAGAAGCACCAGTAGAAACAGCTATCTATCCACACAGAAGGAACTCTTACTTTGGCAGGGTCATGTCAACTCAGGCAGACATTTAGACTGTAAGAGAACTGATATTCAAGAGAAAAGCGGGAGATGCTGAAAGCACACAGCAGCCTTCTCCCAGCATACATGTCTAATATAAAAATTCATCATTCAAGACTGTTGGGAATAACAGTTTCTGCACTAGCCACATGCTAGGGACAAGGACTGTTTGCCTCCCACCTTTCCCTCCTAAGACACTAACACTTCCTCCTCAACATGGACCTTGCTGCCTTCCTTCCCCTCTCCTGTTTCCACATTTGGCTATGTCAAAGTCTGTTTATTCAGAGGCTGCTGAAGCATTGCAATTTTAACCAGTGGTGAATGTCACAGTTCCCAGCCAGGAACCTGTCTAAGAGCACATGAGCAAACTGCAAAGACTAATTGCTGATTGCAGATTAGAAGGCTGGTTTTGGCTTAAAATCTTGGATTTAAGCTTTTTTATCAGAGAAACTGCTTTCTTCAAAGTGTTTCTGCACAGTCAAGACCTAAGAAAGCTCTTTCTGGTTTGTTTCTCAAGTGACACTCAATGGCAAGTCCAAGTCTTCCTCTCAAATGTATTTGTTTTTCCCATTTTACTTTAACAATTTAACTGTAATCTGATAAATGTCATGAGGTCTACTTAGATTTGAGAGCTGCAGAAGTTGCCAGTCTCCAGAGCCCACTCTGTCCCCACTTGAGTTCCAGTACTATAATACTGATTAGTCAAATATCAGGACTTCAAAGAAAAAGCCTTCTGATTTTGTAATTTTCTGTGCAGTATTGTTTCTATTCTGAGTAATGCTGAAATTAAATATTGCTGCTATTCACTCTTGCCAATACTAATGCCAAAACAAGCTGGGAGTCAATGACATCTGCAGCGATGCACGCATTTGGGAAGCACGTTTTGAGTTGCAGACATACAAGATTACCAGAGAAAAACCACACCCCAAGGATATTTTGCTGCCCCAGTAAGTTTAAGTGAGTTTATGTTCTCAGAGGCATATGCCACAAGTAACTTTCCTCAAACTACAGGCCTTATTGAAGCTGATCTATCATCCTGATGCCAACAGAACCAGAACAGCATACTGCTGCATGCTTTCACATCTGGTAGAGACATTTTTTTGCCTTCTCCCTTTTAGGGACTGGACATCTTTGAAGTTTGCTAATCTCACAGAGAGACCAGATTTTAAGATGTAAGGGCTCTTAAGAATGCATACAGGAAACATTTCCTTTTTATTCTTAAGGACTGTTTTGAAAATAGATCTTAAGGCAGTTTTGATCTAACTACTTCCCTTAAGTATTCTTCTGTATACACCACTGACTACTTTGATCAACCTCTTTGTAATCTCTCCCCCACACTTCTTCCCAACTGGATTATGGCAAATGCATGTAATGTTTTCTCTTTTGAAACAAATGTCACGTTTTTGCCATGTTTTTGTTGGCTCTTACTGCCTTACTAGTGCTGCTGGACTCAGTTGTTGACTCAGAGTGAAAACAGCTTCCTATTAAAAAAAATTAACACTTCTGAAGCTGGCTGTCTGTTCTACAAGCTCTGCATTGGGAATCCTGTTAATTATTCATCATTCATGAAGTCTAACTGACAGTTTTTTTAAAAAGAAATTCCAAAACAAACATGCATGCTTGTACAGTTGTTCTGCATTTTTGAAAAACTCAGATGTCTCACTTGTTAGTTTTTATTTCATTTTGGACACTAACCAAATTGAAGTGAAAAATGTTACATAGGCCAGAAATCAACAGTGAGTCTTACAATGCAATGATGGAGTTCTTATCTCCAAATAAAATCCACCTTGGAAAGCATTCTTTGCTGTTTCTGCTATAGCCCAGAACACGTTCTTCCCACATTTCCAATATTAAAGAATCAGACTTCAAAGACCAACACAGATGCAAAAATCTCACTTCTACTTCAGATTTTAGAAAACTTGGAGCATTAGGAAGATTGTCCCTTCTTAGGGATGATTTTCCTCTGAGACACTGTTTTTGTCCTTGCTCCTAAGGAGGCAACCGCCAGCATATTTCAGCCAGG
This sequence comes from Fringilla coelebs, assembly GCF_963513975.1. Lineage (NCBI taxonomy): Eukaryota > Metazoa > Chordata > Aves > Passeriformes > Fringillidae > Fringilla > Fringilla coelebs. The sequence continues at coordinate 47,739,218 of NC_140028.1, read as the reverse complement.
CCCTGGGTAGGTTCATAAGACATTTGCTGAAATCAGAGTATGTCATGCAGACATTTGTCCAGCAGTTAGACCAGACAGATAAATATGTTCTGGAGTACAGAAATTCAGTGCAGAACTAGATAATCCCAATGTTCTCATTTAGTGGAACAGATCCTTTCTACTTATGAATGAACTCAAACACTTTTGCCCTTACATGATAGGGACTTTCTATTGTTGTTGTGCTTGAGTTTTAAAAATTTTTTTCCAAGAACATTGCAGCAAAGTTATTTACTGTTAAGTCTTCTATTTACTACTTTCCTAAATGCAATCCAGTAGCATCTACAGTTCAGAGGAAATAAGTGACCCCAGATTAAACTTCTAAGAAGCTCTTTTGCAAACATCTCCAACAAAACTCACTGGCTGCTAGAAGAGAACTTGTAGATCTGATGAAAGTTCTAAATTCTCCCCACCACAAGCTGAAACAGAATCTGACAGTCTAGAATGACATACCATTTTTTTAGATTCAAAGACAATAGTAGAAAAACACTGACCACATATTATCAGCTGATCTTGGACAAACAGGTCCTTGAAATTTTCTAACACTACTGTACTGGACTGCCCTTTAAGTATTTGTATGTCTAAGGATTGTTCAAACTAGAGAAGAGGGGGCTCAGGGCAAATTTCATCTATACAAATACCTGAAGGGAGGATGCGAAAACAACTGAAGTCTGGGTCTTCTCAGTACTGCTCAGTGGCAGGAGAGAAAGAAATGAGTACAAGCTGAAAGGCAGGAAATCCCCTCTGATTGTCAAAAAACCATTTTTTCACTGTTACCGCTGTGGTGGCGACAGAGCACTAACACAGGCTGCCCACAGAGGTTACAGAGCCTTTATTCTTGGAGATACTCAAAAGCCATCTGGACATGGTCCTGAGCAAGCAGGTCCAGGTGCCCTTGACTGAGCAGGGGGGCACCTCCAGAGATCCCTTCCATCCTCAACCATTTCCATTTTATTCTTCTGTGAAATTAGGGTTTAGCCCTTAGTCCAAAATGTCGCTTCAGAGGTGGAGGAGATTCAGGTCAGACAAAACTAGATTTCTGCTATCCATAGGCACAGATGCCTGCTGTCTAAGGTTTCCAGCTGTCTGAAACAGCCAGCTCATTTTAACCTCAATTTGATTTGTCTGACCTTGCAGCAAGGTGTTTCACTGGAAAAACACACAATCCAATTTGGATGCATACCACAGGACACATCCACAATTAATAATATTGGCATTTCCAGAAAGGTACAAACAAACATGGATTTGTACTGACAAACATGGATTACCACATTACCTAGAGGAGGTATACTACCATCTTGACAACTCAAGATTTGTCCTCACCACAATGATCAAAGCCTTGTTTATGGGTGTCCCATTAGTTTATGTCTGGCAGAGCAAAACCACCAAGTTCCTGCAGATGCTTTTCTGCTGCTGGAGCAGAGCACAAGGTCTAGAGGCTGATACTCTGACCACTTACACTGAATATTTCCAGACAAGAATAGAGTAGTTTTGTTCTCTTTACCCTTTCTCTCACCATAGTTTTTAACTCAAAAAAAAAAAAAAAAAAAAAGGGATGTGCAATAGTGCCACTATTATATTTCAAGACTAACAAGAAGCTGTATTCCTATTTAAAGGTCAAACATATTTGAACAAGATTTTGTTGTGGAAGCTGTGTAGCTCTGGCAACATAAAACTCCTCGAAGCATATGAAAAAGTTTGCAATCTACTTCTATGTTAAAAGGTACCCCTACATTATGAAGGTACACTGCAGATCCCCTTCAAATAGGCATGCTCTAAAGCCATTCTCAAAGTCTCCTAGCACACCTATGGATCCAAGAGTTATTGCATTGATGTCCATATTTTAACATTAATAATGTAGCCCTGACAAGCATGAGAGGAGGGAAAACATTCCTATTCAAAAACACTGAGTCCATTTACCTTACAAATGGCTTAACATGAAGCTATGCAAGCAAAGTAAGCACATCACAGGTGACACTCTCAAAGACAAAACATCAGATGAGGGCTGTGCTTAGAAAGCCAGGCATCTTCTTTATACAGGACTCATCAGGATGTTCACAACAAATGGATATACTCTGTTTGTAAGAGGAGCTCTACCTTACCATTTATTTGCAGTAACATTCAGTTCACTATAAATGGAGCATAATTTGTTTTGTGTGTGCTAATCAACCAACCTGCAGAGCATAGGCCTGTATTTCCCATTTGTACATAACACTGAAAGCATTTATTATTAAAGTGTATTATTGCTGCATTTCAAGGAGAGTGACATAAAGAACAACACAAGCAATCTAGATAAAGAGTTTACTAACATTCCTTTATGAACAGGCATGGCATGTATCTTCAAGGAAAACTTCAACACCAGTGATTTATTTTCAGGGTGTAAATGCTTTCTAAACACAGTCCATTTACCAATTCTAGTGATATTGTCAGTGACTCAGCAGGTAGCATTCTACTAAGGCATTTCATCAGTGGACAGCAGAGCAAGCAGAGATAACACTTCCGAATACTAATATTAAAACAAATAAAGCTTTTAAAGTCACTGGCTTTCTAGGGGGGTGGGGAGATGGAGACCAACCAGTACACATTTGGTCACAAGATAAAAAAAGCCAGACAAGAGATCAAATTCCACAATGGCTTACCTTGATTATAAAAATGGTATTAGCTCTAATAAGTCAGAATTTTAAAAAAGTGAAGAAAGCGGTTCTGGTTGAAATACCATTACTGTGACCTGGTGAAGTTTAGGTTAAAAACAAAAAACACAATGGACAACACACCCTTCCCATAAGCACTAATACTATCTAAATGGAAATCATCCTTTTTTTTTTTTCTTCATAGATGAAAGACCCCTGTATTTCATGGAACTAAAGTGACTAAAATAAGTCAACTAAAAAAATGAGAAAGAACATCAGAAAAGTAAGTTTAGACTCAATCAATCTCCTTTATTCAAGGAAAGACTATACATGGACAGCTTATTAGCCATAAGGGAAGAGATCTGGTATCACTGATGTTTAAGGAAACCAATAAAACTAAAATATACTAAAATCCCACACATGACAAATTTAAGATGATGGAACACCTGTTAAGTGACACAAAGCCTTAAGTTACTTATGCTGCCCAGAAACACTACCATTAAAACAGCTTGACACAAAACACATGCAAAATGAAGAGTTAAATGTTCTGTCTCCTCCAGAAAACATTAATATCCAGTGTTAATATCCAGTGTACTGGAAAGGCTACATGAAATTTATTTTTCATATGTGTAGAATTAATTTTTATTTAATTTAATTTTTAAAATTATTTAATTTTTTAAATTATTACTCTCATAAAATAGCTTTATGAGACTTACATAAAATAAGAGGCCTTATTTTCTTATATAATTTTCCATAAATCAAGTTTCAAGAAAGAGAGGTCAAGAAGAACAATACATCTTCAGAGAATTAGTAAATGCGTGTGACCACAGTTATCCAATTTGGTGTTCTGATGTTTTATGCAGCTGAGACACAAAGCCAGACCACTCAGCCAGACTGTAACTGCAGTCAATTAACTAACACACTTGCAAGAAAAATCCCAGCAAACAAAGTTAACAGGTATGGTGCTATGGATAGAGGTTTGGCCTCCTGATTTTTTGGGGCCTTCATTTTTTTCCTGAAATGTTACCAGTCCTTAGCTGACAATACACTGGTTGGCTGGGAGCAAACAAGTTTTAGAACTCTGCTGTTCAACCATTCTTCCAAAACACATCAGGTACAAATTAAACCAGAGCATGGAAAACAACCTGATCAGTTTTACATGCTATGATACATCACAATGACATCAGAAGAATGGAAGTGTGCACCCTTCTCACTCCAGTTTGTTTTCTAAGCATGAGGGGAAAACAAACAATATTCTCATAGCATTAAGTAGTGAAAACACCTAGAGAAAATATCCATCTTATACATTTCTTCTTCTGTTTGACTCCATTATCTTGGAGACAAGGGCATAATTTTGCCAATACATTCATAGAAAACAGAATTCCTAATTCATATTTGAGAAGCTTTCTCTATCAAGAACTATTCCATTAAACTTGATTGCTGCTTGGATTTTTCTCCCTGCAGCCTCAGCTAAGACTGTTTTCTCAGCATTAAAAATTAAGTACTCAAACAAGTGGTACACAAGACCTTAGAAGTAAACCTCAGAGCAGGAGCTGCAGAAGCACATTAAGAGGAGTGTCATTTCAAACCAGCATGTTTTTACACTGTGTTTCCCCAGAGGCCCATGAATGGATTCCAAGTTAGTTTACACAAGGCTGCTTAACAACAACCGCCAACAAAAAACACATCTATGGGCCAAGCATTAACCCACTGTGGAAAGTGCAAGAACAGCTTAGCAGTGGGCTTCCAGCTGGGCTACAAAGTGAATAGCAGGGAATGCCTTCAGACAAGCTGTCTGACCAGCTTCCATGCAGGCTCTTTGAGCTACAGGTCAGTAAGAGTTTCCGTGTCACTACAAGTCAGTGTGTCACTTTGTACACTTCAAAGTCAACCTCCTTCCTTGCAGGTGGTGATATGTTGTATCAGCAATCTTGAAGAAAACAAATAAATAAGAAAACAAAAAAAAAACCCCCAAAAAATCTCCAGAGTTGGGACCCTGCAGTACTAGAAAGACCAAAAGCACTTGCCTTTTACCCTATAAGTAACATCTGAGCATCCTTCTGTGAGCCAGAACCTTATCTGTCGCTCAGAAGCCTTACCAATACAACACTTGCCCAAGGATCTTACCAACTGCTTCAAAACCTGTCAAATGCTTCAAAAGAAGCACTCTGTCAACACACATAATACCCTTTCATAAAAGAACAGCAGTAATATTTACTTATCTTTCCTCTGAATGGAGACTCAGTATTTCTTATTTTAAAAAGCTTCTGTCTAAGGCTGCTGCTTAGCTTCACTTCCCACTCTGGTGACCTATTGAATCTTGGCTGTTCTAGGGAAATTTCAGAAAAAATAGTTATACTCTTTAACTCCCCTACCTCTGAGATACTTTGGACTTGCTAAACTCCTGCCTCTACCGGTAATCTACAGATCTGTAGTTAGCTTTATACCTGCATGTAGTTAGCTTTATACCTGCAAGGCTGCAGTACACTGGTAGAAAACAATGCTTTCAGAGGAAGAACGCTATGCCATCCACAAACATCTCACTATTGGGTTACTCCAACTTTAATATCTTCACTATAGAGCTTTAGCCCAGATGAAAGATGTGCATTTACAGAACCCAAAAATTAGTATAGCACAAATCATCAAGGCATGAGTAGAACTGTCAACATTCTGGGAGGAGAAAAAACCAAATTACTTTCCTGTCAGTAGCTTTGTTCTCTTATATGCCCTGCCGATACAGCATTCTCCAACATTTTGTATCCTATGCTCCTTGCATAAGGCAAAAAATACCATTCTTTACTAGGGAGTCCATTTGAGCACAGAGAACCTTCCAATGAACTTGTAACCTTCAAACAAGATTCAAGCTGCACTAGATATTTCTAGTACACTTCCACTCATTTGGAGGAGAAGGGAAGAAACAGGATCAAGTCAGTTACTGACCAAAAGACAATCAAGATTTTCTTGATGTAGGTACACCTCCATTCTCTCAACACCAAACAGCTCTTGCTGTGTTCAGTCCAATCATCAACTGTCTGAAAACTGTTCTCCTCCTTTCCACAAGAACACAAACCGAACAGCATTCCATTTGTTCAGGGCATTGCCTACAGGCCTTGACACGCTGAGGTTTTCCCTCGATCTCCGCTACTTTCAGCAAGAGCTGAACAGAATGGACAACATTAGCTCCTCTGTGCTCCAGTGATTGAAAGTAATAAAAATTTAAAAATAGGGCTGCTGCTTGTTTCAAAACACAAAGAGAAAAGATCAGAAAAACAAAGGCACTGGTTTTATCAGCTGAGGGAGTATGGACTCCATAGTTCTAGGTCTAGTTCAGAAACCAGCCAATACATGATCCCCTTACTAGACCTAACTCAGAAATCTTATCATTAACCTTTTTCTTAGCTTCTCTGATTTTATTTCAGTCCCTCACCCCTCTTCATCTCTCCTTCCCACACACACCAGAGGCTCCCAGGATCTTATAGAGGTTAATGTAGCTGATGATATTGCCAGATGGAAGAAGAGGACTGCTGATGGATGCCAGGACTTCTCTAGCAGATTTGCACAGGCTGCCTTTATCAGCATTTCTCCCTTGACTGCAGATTCTCATCACTGCTCTCCTCACCTGCACCCCCACAAAGAAACAGATAATAAAATTTCTCATTAAGGACTCATCTGGACATAGCCTACAGGCACCTTCTTCATTCACAATACAGTAAGGTAAGAAGGAGGTTTAAGTGATAACAGCTGTGCTCATACCTGTCTCCCAGAAGATAAATCAGAAATATATTAAAGACAACTATTTGTATGCCAAAGAGCATGCAAACATTCACTCACAAGAACACACACAGACACATCTAACATTCTAACATTATGTTTCCAAGTAATCTGAAATAAACTAAGGCAGTGCACTGAACTTCCAGAGACTGGTATTTACCAGTTGAACTGTGTGCACATTTTTTATTTACAGGATGTACATACAAGAGATAGCACATTACGCCATGGTAAAGATAACTAAGTCCAAGGACTATGACCTGCAGTATATTGACATTAAAAAGTTTTTGTGGAAGTGACAAGTTTAATTTGTTATGACAAATTCATTATAGCTGAAATATACAACTGATTTAATGCAAAAAGAGAAGAAACCTTTCCTGTATTCCTTATCTCATCAGCTAAGGCTTTTCACCAACTTGTAAACAGGTCCCCTTTTTAAGACAAAAACAAACTGGAAAGAATGACAACAACTGCAAAGGCTGAAGATCAAAGCCACAAACAGACTACAAATGAAACCAGCTTACAACTGCTACACGTTCTACACTCATGCAATACGAGCTCTTAATTTACTGTTACATATAACCGTTGATGGTAAAAGCGAAACTTAAGAGTCAAGATACTCATCTACACACTTTAACTTAAGCACTGGTTAGCGAAGAAGCAAGGCAAAAAAAGGAAAAGGGAAATTTCTTTAAATAAATAATTTTTTTTCTATCAATTTCACACAGCTTCAGTACAGGCAGTTCAAGTACTAGAGATGAATTTTAAACTCATTCAGAAAATCTAGCAGAGAGAATAGCGTGAAAAGAACCTTAAGTTCAACTCCTCCTACAACTACATAAAATAACTCAGGACACAAAAACTACTAGAATCAAACTGCTTTAGGAATGTAGGTTCTGATATTTGCTAGAAATAGTCCAAGGCAAATCCTGCTTTGAAACACTACTTACTAACCTTGTGCCAAAGTCACTGCAGAAAACGTTTCAAGTTGTGCAGGCTGGCTCCGACACCAACGCCCCAGTAAATACTCAGATTAAAGCAACCAAGTTACATTCCCTTTTGCCCTTACATGTTTTAACTATTTGGCAAAAAGTATCTGTGCTCACATCTGCTTGACACTGAAGGGTTCATCCCAATGTCAAGAACGAAGCAGAGCCACAGACAGCAGCCCCCAGCCCATCACGAACGCTACATACCGCGGGACGATTCCGGGCGACACCGTTCCGAGGGAAGCCGCCCCGGCTGCAGCAGCAGCGGCAGCACCTGCCGGGCCGGCACACGCCGCGGGCGGCCCCTTCACCTTGCACCACACGCCGCGGGCTTCGCGGCCGCCCCGGCGCGGCGCAGGGCGGGGCGGGGGAGTCGCGGCCGCCCCGCGCAGCCGGGGCGCGGCTCCGCTCAACGCCGCTCCCGCCGGGCTCCGCCGGGCGCGGGGCGGCGGCGCAGGGGGAGGAGGAGGAAACCAGCCCCAAACGGCGGGGCGGCCACGCCGGCTCCCAGCCCGGCTAAAAATGGCCTGACAGACCGAGCGCGCCCGCCCCTGCCGCGCCCCCGCCGGGCACGGCGCTGCCCGGCGCTCACCGCCGCGGCTCCCGGGGCGGCCCCGCGGACTGTGCGGGCTCCCGAGCCGTCCGGGGCCGCCCCGCACGGAGTCCCGCCGCAGTGGGTTATTTTTGGAAGCTCCCCCCGCCCCCCGCTCCCGGCTCTGCGGCGTCACAGCCGCTCCCGCCGTGCGGAGCGGGGAGGTCACGCCTTTCCCGGCGCGGTGGCGGCCGGCGCGGGGCCCCTGCGGCCGCTCGGAGCCCGCACCGGGCCGCGCTCCCCGCGGCCGCTCGGAGCGTCCCCGCCCCACCGCGCACGCCGAGCCCCGCACGGCGGCACCGGAGGGAAGGAGAAGCAGCGGGCAGACGGAGCGATCGGAGATTCATGCACCATTTCTAGCGCAAGTGGAAGACGGCTGAAGCTCGGTTTAGTGCTGCGTTAGCAGTTTCATCTGCAGACTGCGCGGTTATGCTACAATTGCCAAAGCACAGTGATAAGTAACACTAAATAAAGTTTCCTCCAGAGAACCAAAAGTGCGTTCACTGTGGCTATCCTTACTGAAGTGAGGAACCTCTCCTCATAAGTCAAGCAGTAGCTTCTGGTATGCTGACAATTTAAATTAGAGGGAAAAAGAATTCTCCTTAAAGAGGCACGATAGAAAAGCACCAGGCTTGAGAAAACGCTAATTCTAGAGATAACCGGATTCCATGGGACATGCACAATACGACTGCAAGGTTATATATATATTGCTTTTCAAATGCCAACAAAACTATGGTCTAGAAATCAACCCTGAACAGCAAAAAAAAAAAAAAGGGTCCTGACTTATGAAGGACAACAAAGCCAAATGCTGTGGGTTTAGGAACAGTAATGATCAATGAATGTAGCTTCTTGGAAAGCTGCAAGTCTTGGGAAGAGATTATGGCATTTTAAAAAGCCTGCACTATATTTCTGAACTCAGTAGTTTGAAGTTTAAAAATACCAAGACAAAAAATTCTCCAGGATCACATCTTCCTGTCATGACCAACTGATTTCACTAGCTATGGTGGAAAAACAAGTTCACACCTCAGCCTATCCCTCTGTGCCCAAATCTATGCTTCCAGATTAAAATAAGGCCTCCATTACACCTACAGAGACTATTCAAGTTCAAGTAAGGTGACATTACAATTTTGCCATATGTTTTGCCATACTCCACTCTGGAAAGCTATTTTAGTCTGGCTTGAAGCAAGATGCCAACACAATTAAGGAATACTAACTAACACCATACACCCACTGTTGTAACAATTTCCCCCTCATCCGCAAATGAAGCTGGCAACTTTAACATCAGACTTTCTTAAGGAAAAAAACTCAATGTAAAAAAAAAGCAATGCTTGTTCCACTCTGCTAGAACTTAAGTAAGTCTAAAAGACTCGTGACTGGAAACAAAGGACTTGGAAAGGAATGAAAAAACCCCAAACCTAGACAATGGAGCCAGTGTTTGTAGCTCACTGTTAAATAACTGGAAGACTAGCAGCACCAACAGAAACCTCATTCTGAAACACAGTTTACTGATGACAGTAGAATAAGAGCCTAACCCAGGGATTATAGTTACCACAGTAAAGGAAGACAAGTTTATTCCATGGTACTAGGTCACTGTCAAGAAGGAAGAAAAATACCAGCTCTCCTACTCTAGGAACTAGTGAATTTGACATATATTCCCAAATTGAAGTGTTTGCATTATGTTTAACACTATACAAGATATTTGTTACTGGGAAAGCTAGAAGTTCAACAAATAGCATTTGCACACCCACTAAGCACATGGTCTGAAAAATAAATTCAGAGGCAATATTGTTCAACACTTCAGTTAGCTAGTAAAAACTAAAAAAAATCCAAACCCTAATTTTCTCAATATTTTGACCTTCAAATCAGCAAGGCAACAGCTTTATTGAATTCAAGTATACAGTTTGAACACTGCAAGCAATAGCTTGCAACCAAAATGTTCTTTTCTGAAGACCCAAATACTAAGACATCTTTTGCAAAGGCATATGCCTAGTTTTTCTCTAGAAGAATAAATTTTTGTCCTATTAAGTATGCAAAAGGACAGCTTACCAGCAACATGGAGTGGTATGGGTTTGTGTATTCATTTTTGTAACAGATCAACAGGGAACTAGACAAATATGCTAAACTGTTCAACCCTTTATAGACCCAAGCAGCACAATACATACCCCTTCTTGCTTTGTGAACAGGTTAAGGCACTCAGCCAGAGCCTCACATGCTTCCTGGGATACTTCAGAGACCACATCAACTTTCTGCAGGAGGGGAGAAGATATTCCTGAAAACACAAAAATATTACTAATGTGTGAAGGACATTGTAAACTACAGGATTCTTTTAATTATTTTTTCCTCTAAGTAATACAGACATAACATTCACATGTTACAGGAAGGCTGGTGCATTGCAAGATCTGTGGGAGGGGTTTTTTTTGCATCTTTTCCCTCGTACTGGTATAAGAGGCACATGAATAGATCGAGTTTCTCTTTCAGCATGATTTAGAAAGCAGAGGCAGCAAGCCATGGCAGCAGGACAACTGGAAAAGGGACTAGCAACAATCTCCTTTCAACCACTTTCTAGAGTTTTAAAGCTTCAGGTGACAGAATTTAAATAAAAAGTATTCTGCACTGGTTTAATATAAATAGAAATGTAAAATATTTTTTGCCTTCTGTCATGTATTACATAGAAGAGGAAGAGCTTACCACAGTGCTCAGTGCAGCTGAAAATTTAGGTTTGAAAAAAAATAGATTGAATTGTAACTACAAGCACACTGAACAATTAAAGTGGAAGATCTTACTTTCATGGACTCATCTTATGTGTAAGTAGTACAGCTTGTCATGTCACATCCTTACTTCTATGACTATTTACAGAAGGGACTGCATGCCTAGAACCAGCAGGAAACCATGATAACCCAATCAGCTGGTAGAAATGATTGGAGTCAATCTGTGAAGTTTTCTGACGTGCAGCAACTCCTCGGAAATCAACTAAGTAATTTTCTCAGGAAGCATAGTTGTTGTAATTAAAATAATTGCAACATTTAGTGCCTGCAGACTCCAGGAACAGTTGACACCATTTAGTAACCTAGCTGCTTTGAGCTGATGTCACACCATTGAAGATTAAGAGGTCCATCAGTGACAGTACCTGAGTTTATTTTTCAACTTATACTGTATCTTGTCCTGCATAAGCAGTGTATTTCCAGCCACTAATTGTGGTCTCTGAAACCAGAGCTCACCACTGACTCAAACTGACTCTTCCAGCAGCTGCTAAGAACAGCTAGTGCCTCTAGAAGGAGGGCACACTGAGGGCAGGAAACATCTTTATTTGTAATATACAAGATGCATAAGTCTCAAAGATTCAGAATGGCATGCCAAGTCTCTGGACTCAGAATAGCATGTTGAAACGGTGAGAGTTTTAAATACCAGGTGCCAACATAGCCATTTTTATATCACTCAAATGATTTTAGGGAAAACTCCACACAGAAGGGTTTCTAACTCAGAAACTTGCATTCTTCTGGAGACAGAGGATTCAAACACTTTGAAAATACCACAACAATGGGAGAACTAGAGCAGTTGTCTCTGCTGCAACCTACAGAAGTTGCACATGATTCCAGAAACAGTTCACTGACCTAGCAAGTTACAAATATCCCTTGGAAGGAAAACAGGAACTTATTACTGCTATTGGCCAAGACTAAGTTTCTAGGAATGAGAGAATATCTGCTTTTGCTTTACTATGGGTATTGGTTTTTTAAGTTGAGTATTTCCTTTTAAAAATGTTTTTCTTCTTTACAAAAGAACCTCACTTGTTCTACAGAGTCAGAGAAACTGCCTCTATAGCTACCAAAGGGAATTTATCCACCTTATACTAATTTTCAAACTGGGGGTTTTTATGAAAAATTCTGTTTTACTGTAAGAGTAATTACAAAAGCTTCACAATAAGACACTCATACACATTATGAAATGTCCCTTTGCTTTGTGAAACAAAAATTTTTGTAAAAATTCAGTTTATGAAAAAGACAGGGTAACATCACAGAGTAACTTACCCCATTAGCACATAGAGAAAAAGCTGTATTTTTAGCCTTCTTTTGGAAAGGCACAGATGAAAGAACTTTTTGCTTCTCAAAACTGGTATTCTACTACAGACTAGGGATCTGTATAGAAAAACAACTTGTTCTCTAATCTGAGCTTCAAAATTTTAGCCACAATGTATAACTAGGACTCAGGTCCAAAGAACCAACAGTTATATGTTCTTAAAGAATTCCTTTGTGTGAACAACTTCTCTACATGAACAACTCCTCTACATGTTTAAGGCATTTAATAAAACAAATACAAATCTCTAGCATCTTGATGCCCGTGATATATTTTAGCAGTTATGCTGCAAAAATCTAAGTACACATTAAGAATTATAACTTGAAATGAAACCTGAGAAGTTCAAATCTGGCATAAAAGTCATAGCAAAATCGGTGGAATATGTCCCATCATATCATGCCTCCAGTTCTCTGTATAATTTTGTGATTTCACTGCTCTTTGTACATGTGAAGAGACACTTATGCACTACAACAAGCTACCAACCACAGATTTAAAAAGAAAAAACCTTGAAAGCAGACCCCTTTGTTATATTTTTATGATACTACTCAATAAGGACTATAGCTAGAGGCAGTTTCACTGCATTTACAGCTGCTAATAAAATTTCTTTCAATCAGCATACTTCTTAGTTGTTTCTCCAAATATGAAATCTTAATTGTTGGCAATTACTGTAATGCTACTTTAGTTGAATCTTTTTTCATAGATAAAATTGTCCTCCATTTTCAAGCTCCTGAAAATTTGATTTTGGGGAAATAAAAGCATCCTGTTAAAAAGAAAAAATTAGTTGCTCGGTAACAAACTACATTTTAAATTAATAAGCTTTACCTTTTGTAGCATCCAAAGATTTAACCATTGCAAGGAAGTCTGAAACTTCTTTACTGAGTCTTTGCTGGCACGCTTGTGCTTTCTGAAAAAAACAAGGATGGATAATTCACAAGTACCTTGTTCTAAGGAAAGTGCATGTTTATTTTCTTTACTATAGTGAAATTTTAAAGTTCAGACAGCATTACATCTTAACAAAGATTCCCAGCCCAGAGACTAATATATTAAAACTGAAACAAATTACTTAATCTACCTTCAAAGACACAAAAGCAAACAGAGTATTTATGAACATTTTATCACTGACTAGATTTAGTTTAATTTAATGTAGCAAATCAACCCTAGTCAAATTTGTTGTATGTGCCACTTTTGCTCTTCACCTCATTCTTTATTGAGCTGTTTAAAATTCTGGGAAGAGCAAGTGCTTGTTCTTTGAGAAACTTAAGGACAAAATAAGCACATTCATAGGTTAACTGATAAATGGCAAGTATAGTGACATGCAGAAACCAGCCCCAAGATCATATTTCAAGCTGGCATTCAAACCTGGAGACAGTTATCATAAAACCATAGAATGTCTTGGGTTGGAAAGGACCTTAAAGATCATCTAGTTCCAGCCCCTGGCCAACCATACCTTCCCCTAGCCCAGGTTGCTCAGAGCCCCATCCCACCTGGCCTTGAACACTTCCAGGGATGGGGCATCCACAGCCTCTCTGGGCATGCTGTTCCAGTGCCTCACCACCCTCTGAGTAAAGAATTTCTTCCCAATATCTAAACGAAATCTCTCCTTTTCCCACTTTTCCTATCACAACTACATCTAGTGTGTAATCACTACTACACAGTTGGCCTGTGTAAAAAGTCACTCCCTCTCTTTTGCATAAGGCACCATTAAGGCCACAGTGAGGTCTCCCTAAAGCCTTTACTTCTCCAGCTCTCTCAGCCTGTCTTCAAAGGAGAGGTGTTTGTTCATTCCCAGTGATCACCTTTGTGGCCTTCCTCTCGACCTGCTCTAACATGTTCACATCTTTTCTGTGCTGAGGACCCAGAGCTGGATGCAGCACTCCAGGTGGGGATCTCAAGAAGGCAAAAGAGGGGGGGCAGAATTGCCTCCCTTGCCCTGCTGGCAGCTCTGCTTTTGATGTGGCCCAGGATGCAGTTGGTCTTCTGGGTTTCAAGTGCACTGTTATCTATTAAATAATACCATCTTCTGTAGGTTGCTGGGGACTGCCAGTGCCAGTTATCCTCCCACCTCTGCTGTGCCATTAGCTACTTTTATGTTCTTGTCCTAAAAGGAATGGTACAAGCTGCTTGGAGTTTAGCCAAATGAAGATTTTTGCACTGCAGCATCAACTTTCCCTTAAAATAGAAGATTTTAGCAGTACATGTATAGCAAAAAGCAAGAATCACAGGCTGAATGCTAGTACTCAATTCCATTGCAGGTATGAGCAGTCACTGTACAACGTATCTGATGTGAACTGAGGTGATAAAAGATCGTTTCTAAAACACTTCATAGCCTGGTCTGTAGAGGCTGAACTCGAGGTGGGTTAGCTTTGGTGACACTGAGACTGAAGGATAACGAGTACACAAGGCTCCCTCTCCTGGCTGAAACTCTCAAACAGCTTTCTATCGTGTAGTACTGGCAAAAGTGAAATCACAGCCCTGTAGCTGTGATAAATATGTCATTTTAGCTGAGCAGGAATACATGACAGCAAGCAATGCAAACACAAGCAGCATTTATGCATCCATGGGAGGAATCATCACTTTTAGTCAAAGGTACATTGAAGTATTTTAACACAAAACAAGGCTAATCTGCAACTGCCCAGAGGCACGAGCCAAGTAAGTGTTCAGTACATACTTTTAGAGTGTCCTGTAGGTCTGTAACAGATACTGCATCATCTTCATCATCACTACTCAGCTGTTCCTGTGTGCAGTAGTGAGTGCTATATGCAGAGTGGTCCTCTATTGCTTCTAGCCAGCTCTGGAAAGGAAAAAACAGAGTTAACAAACATTTCAAAGGTCATCCCCAAAACAAAGGATCATGTAAGCAGAACAACAAAATTTTCTGTTGATATAAATAAGATAGTCCTTAGTAAAATGAGACATCTCAATAGGCAAGAAATAGATAGCTAGAAAATGTAACATGTATTGCAGATTAAATACTCTATGGGCAGAGTACCACAGACTTAACTTCTTATTAACCCTTAAGCACAAATAAAACCCTCTGCTCAGTCTATCCAAGGTCACATTAAAAAATCTTATAAATTAAAAGACTGTAGGGAATACATTTTGCATCTCTGGGGTTCTGTTCAGACATCAAGGTCCCTGTGACAAAGTCTGCCTTCTTATGCATGATAAACTCCATGCACAAAACCTCTAGCACTATCACAATTAAGAGGCAGATTCTTTTCCTGTAAATGGATCAAAGAATGGTGGAGGCTGGCAGGGACCTCTGAAGGTCATTGAGTCCCACCCCTCTGCTCAAGAAGGCCCACCTAGAGCTGGTGGGCCAGGACATCTAGATGGCTTTTGAAAATCTTCAAGGATGGAGATTGCACAACTGCTGTGGGCCCCCTGTGGCAGGGCATGGCCACCCTCACACTTTTTTCTTATGCTCAGAGAGAAATCCCAGTGCTTCAGTCTGTGCCCATTGCCTCTGGTCCTGTCACCAGGCACCACTGAAAAGAGCCTGGCTCTGTCCCTCTTGGCACCTCTCCTCAGGCATTTAAATACATAAACAAGGTTCCCCTGAGCCTCCCCTTCTCCAGACTGAGCATTCCCAGCTCTCTCAGTGTTTCCTAGTAAAAGTGATATTCTGATCCCTTCAATCACCTTCATGGCCCTTTGTTAGGTTCTCTAGTATGTTTGTATCTCTCTTGTTGTGAGAAGCCCAAAACTGGACACAGAACTCCAGTTGCCTCCACCCCAACTCTATCTCTAGTTAGTACACCTGCACAAGTACAACAGTGAATATACTACAAATAGCCCTAAAAAAATGTTTCTCTTGTTTCAGAGCCACCTTTTGAGAGAATACAGTTTATTAGGCCATCTGGGAGTATGGTTAAGAGTAGACTGCACCATTAAGCATTCTTTTGTTTGGGATAATGAACTATGAAAGTGCAAAAGAAGGAGGTTCCAATATAAATTTACCACATGGGGAAGTGAATGAAAAACAGGAAGTTAGATAACAGGGCATAATACAGGAACAGAGCTGGAAAACAAGGTAGCACTTATTTTAAAGAAGAGATAATCACAACGGGCTAATTTTTTGCTGTTTAATCTATAACCATGCTAAAAAGATATAATATCTGCACTTATGCTACCAAGTCCCGATGATCAAAATATAAAATACGCTGCTACCAATGCTTCCAATTAGTATGCAAATTATTAATTATAGAAGTTGCTGCATTTTAATGCCTTTGATAAAGAGTCATTATTACCTCTCTTGTTTGAGAAGGAAGGTTATTTTTAGGAATCTTGAAACGATGAACAGTGTCATCAAAACATCTGACAGAAAAGAAGCAACTGTCTGTTGATTTTATCTAGAACAAAGTGCAGAAAAAACAAAATTAGTATAATGAATCAGTCAGAAAAAAAATGAAATGTATGCAATGTATAAAATTATGCTTAACTCAGTAGTTTTTGCCTCAGTTTTGATCCAAGTAATTGCAATTTATAAAAACCTTGGTCAGAACAGTTTTCCAAAGTGTATCATTATGTTATTAATAGCAATATAGAGGTTCTTATGGTTAAATATTATATTTGTATTTACTTGCACCACTTGATTCAGACAAAACCTCAGCAACAGTTAAGATTGTCAATATTAAGGAATTTGTAGATACTGAAAAGCAAATCACTTTTCTATACGAGTGCATATATAAGTGCAGTTTAACAGAACTTATGGTGCCAAACTAAGATAGGGCAGTTATAGAAACATGGAAATTATCTTAAATGCATTTCTCTTAAAAACTTCATCTTGCTGGGCATTATAAATGGCCTTTGTTTTCTCTGTTCACCCATTCCAAAACGGATTCCCGCAAGCATAACGTAAATCAGGTAAGTTTTACAAACATCACCTTCAAAATTGATTAGTGTTTCAACTTAGAGATCAGCTTAAGTTATGCAATTGGTCACAAGCAGCCAGGGACAGCTAAGGAGGAACTGGAGCTTTGGCTATTCCAGATCACATGCTTCAAACCGACCCAGTCTGCTTTCAGGACACCTTGTGTGTCTAAATCTTCAATGCTTTAGAAAGCAGTGAGGGAGCTTTATGGCCACTTTACATAAAAGAATACTTTGCTGGACAGGAACAAGCGTTTCTTTCAACAGCACAAGCTTTCTCCCTATTTTATAACAAAGATCAGGTTACCAATCCAGCGGAAGTTTTCATTAACCAGGACTGGAATACAATGGAACATAAAAAAACAACTCAGTAGTTACAACACATTCCTACCGTGCAGACAGCTTGCGTTAGATGCTTGCACCCCTGACGATGATCATTATTCACTGCATCAGCTCTTTGAAAGAAGAAGAGATTTAGTGAAGACAAGAATTATTTAAACTGCTTTTCAGAAATTTAAACACAGAACTTACTGTCTGCGATACCAGGAAAGCACTCCATGTTCTAGAACTATCCAGTAGAGTTTCCAACCAAAAAATCGTGAGCTCTAAAAGGGGAAAAAAATGAAAGGCTACATAAGCTCAACAGAACACTTTTAGTACAGACAGCTCAGTGCACAGCTGCAGTGTGAGCTGCAGAACGGAGCTCTGGGTGGTAGGAGCCTGAGGCAAGAGACCATGAAATGGCAATGACCCTTTGCTTAGCCAAGGGCACAGGGACTTTATGGTGTCAGGAGCTGAGCACTCAGCAGGAAGAGTCAAGACTTTCACACACTTAGACTGCAAGGGCTGAAAAACCCAGGGGTTCCTTCATTTGGGTACCTCCTCAGAGGCACTAGCTCAAGCTGCTATTTTTGTTATTGCACAATTATTAAAGTAAGGATCCAGACATCTGAAACTCAGCTATGGGAAACCAAGGTCAAGCTGGTAAGGAAACCTTGTCTGACTGAGTGTGGTGAGTTCAGGGAGCCAAGCTGGGCACTTGTCAACTCCCTGGAGCCACCAACTGCAAAGGGGCTTTGGTCCCAGCAGTTAAAAGTCTCTGGTGGAAGAAGTGTGATGGACAGAGTGACTCCTGCGTGGTCAGGCAGAGAAGCTTGCTTAACACTTAAAACTAAGCTTAAAAACCCAGAACTTAAAAAACCCTTTAAGTTCTGCATATCCTGACAATCACAGCAAGCTGAGAGCTTTTTACAAGTGCAGCACTACTCTTGTTTTTGGAACCACCTAAAGATAAAAGTTGAGCCTGCTATTCAGTAAGAACTGAAATGTTAAAATGTTGCATTTTTTAATATTACAGGAATTGTTGGTCATCACACAATTCTATTTTATAAAATCAAATGAGAAACAAAACACATTGACATCTCTAGCTACAACATTTTATCTTTCTCAAGCTTTAGCACACAGTTCTTTTTAAAGAACAGTTCCTTATATTACAATTGTGATATAGGAAAATTTACACTGAAGAAAACTTTAAAGATTTCATTAAGCAATGTAATTAAACATTCATGTAGACCTTAGATTCATTTCAGCAACACAGTAAAATGAGCTTTAAACTCTTTAAATGCCATCTTCCCACTAAGTTTTAAAATTTTCAGAAGATGATGGCAAAATATTAGTCACAGTCAGATATTATCAAAGTAATCTGTTGAGGAAAGAAAAAGCATTTTGCCCACACAAAAGGAACAAAGCCTTATCACAGTGCAGCTTTGCCACAAAAATTACCAAGAAATAAAGATTTTAGTGACTGAGGTTAAGATCAGGGTACCATGAATCTGATAGCCACTCCACTCAGCCAGCCCATCTACACATATTAGACAAAATTGTTATTAAGTACTATTCAAAAATCCTTTCATTCATCAGTTATCACTGAAATACAGAAAAGGGACATACTTTGAAATCTTATAAGCTATTTTAGAAAGGGAAATAAGCCATACCTTCCATAGGAGACCTTCATAACGCCTCAGGGGTTTGTTGATAACCTGCACAGAAATTAAAGCTCATATAGGAATAGCTTCAACTAGACAGCCTTGGCATTTTAAATTGATACAAAAGTTCCTACCTTTCCAGTTTTACCTGCCAGTATCAGTTTCATTTCTGCACCTTGGGCTAGGTCAAGGGGTGTCTGATCTGTTTAGTAACAAAACAAGGCATGAGAATTTGATGAAAATAAACTTAGATGTACTTTAAAATAATTTGACACTCATTATCCATCAGTTTGGCTTTCAAGCATATACACTTATTTATAATTAGGGAACATCAACTCCTCAAGGGCAGAAGACTAAAAAAGGTATTGAACTTTAAGGCATTGCACTGCTCATCAGAGTTCTACTAACCATAGAGAGCCCTTTGCCCTTACTGATTTAAATTTGTTTTTCGCTTCCAGCCATATAAAGCAGTTTAGGACACCCACAAATACCAAGACAGAGGCATCTTTAAATAGAGGACAAGAACACAGTTTGCATAAAATCTGCATCAAGTTTTCTTCTTTTTGGTTTCATTAGAAATCTTCTTCTGAGGAGTCACTTTGTCTCAGGCATATTTTCAATCTTGCTTTTTTTTTGTTACCTGTGTTCAATGTTTAGCATCAAGAAAACAAAAGCCATGCACATTTTACTGTTACAACAGCAGTAAATTTTCCAGAAATGGGTCGGCTTGGAAAATAAAAGCACATACAATAAGTATTTTGCTACAATTCTCCAGCCTCCTGCAATTTAGTCACTGCTGGCCTTCCTTTATTATTAGTGACACAAAGCTCGTAAAGTTCTGTAAGAATTTCCCTGAACGCTGCGTAATAAGTAACAAAGCTTGCAGAAGATGTTGAATTTGTGTCTCCACCTACCATTTAGCATACTTTTAATTTGGTACTCACCATTTTTATTTTTTATTTTAGGATCTGCTCCATTTTTCAGAAGTTTCAATGCACAGTGCTTATGAGCACGGTATGCTGCACAGTGCAAGGGCGTGTTCCCCATCTGATCTGTACAGTTGATATCAGGTGGCTTGCGCTTGTTTAACTGGAAAAAAACAAAGTTCTGCTTACTTATCAGTTCCCCCCCCCCCCCCCCCCAAGATGCCATATTCTGTCTTTTGAAAATTAATTGTTCCTAACTAGGATGCTTCAGTGTAGACTTGGCAAAACAGAGGGCATTAAGCAAGTGTTATGAGAAGGGCAAGGAGTGCAACAATCAAGACATTCAGCTAGAGTAAGGAACTTCAGTCTTTTGCTTGCTATACCCCTTCCACCTCTGCTGCACAATATGGACACATTTTTCTGCTCAACTGCACAGTGCCAGGGAAAGCTGCACAGTACTGCAGTTCAGTCATTTATATGCTAGAATGGCCCTGCCCAGCTCTACTGTCAAAAATCTGCTGTTCTTCATAGAAGACTCCCAGGGACAGTGCAGAAGTTAGCACAGGCCAGTGCTAATCCAGAAAAAAGTTGTGCAGCCACCCTGTTTCAGAGAATAGGAACTTTGTACTGAAGGGTGGCAGACCTGCCAGTCTCAATGCCAGATATCCTAGGCCATTTAGAGCTTCTAGGATAGGCAATCTGTTACACAGTTTTGCTGAATTCTTAAGTCTATTAAGATAAAAGTAGCTATGTAACCAAGGAAAAAAAACCAACCCAAAACTGAGTTTTACTTGCACACAACATAAACATTTTGAGAAACTGACTGCTTCAAAGAGAAGGGTTGTGCTAACTACCCTAAAATACCACTACACTTCTACTCAAATATGTGGCTACTGGATGCATACATGGGAGTTGGACTGAATGATCTGCAGAGGTCCCTTCCAGTCCAAACCATTTCATGCACTACCAGCCACTTAAACTCATAAGCCAAATGGGAGTGCCTTACTAGAAAGGCTAAGTTACTGATAAGCAGCCTTAGGAGACCAGAGTCACAAGTGCATGACAACAACTTTTGAGAAACTGAGTTTAAGTACTCACATTAGGCATATGCTATCTTTAGATAAAATTACAAAATAATAACAGAATTCCCAGGGCCACAATTTAACATCAACAGCAACTACTTTATATGAACCTCAGAAGTAGTTCTGTAAGGGATAAACTACTTATCCCTTATACAAGCTGTTGTTTACAGATCAGTTGGTAAGGGAACAAAAGTCAAAAAGAGGGAGTTTGTGGAAGTATACCCTCATTAACACTGTAGTCAAATACTTGCATTCCTGAGGATTCCTAAGCTTTAGCTCTTTCCAACCAGCTGTTTTACATTTACTTCCTCTTCTGACTTCTTGCCTCCATACCATTTAAGCCACATGTCTGTGCTTTCAGCACCTTATGCCATGTTACAAGGGAATATTTGGAAGGAAGCTTCATGCTTCATGCTCATTCAGATAAAAATCTCTCAAGTCATTTCAGGAAATGTACAGTACATTTTTGAGAACTCACAGGAAAAACACACTGGCTTTGCTTCAAGTAGACTAAGGAGACTGGGTTAAGATTCAGCTGCTGAAGATCAAACTTCTAGTAAATAACATGTTCTGGTATTAGGTGTCACAGTAAAAGTAGATATAAGAAGCTAAAGTTCCATGAGCATCATAGTCTGCTAATAAAAAAAATTAAGTAGGACAGAGATGCCTGAACAATCAGTAGGTAAAGTATGGTGAATTTTGGAGCTAAAGGGCAGTTCTGAGAGAGCTACACAAATTCTGCACAGAGGTATTAACCTAAGGGTAGGAAAGTCAGAGGGTAGGAAACCATAAAGCTGTGAGTGTATTCCAAGGAACACCTGTTAAGGATTGACTTAAAACTGACTCCAGGTCAAAAACATGACAATACTATGAAAAGTTTTAGAAGTCAATATATAGCTGTCTTCACATATACAGAGCTCAAAGATAGCAAATACAAAAAATAAAAAATATTGAAAAGAAATAAATATTAAAATTATTAAAAATAAATAAAAGAAATATTAAAATATTTTTAATAAAGAAAATCACCTAGAAATTACAATGTTCACAGGAAGAATTACATGCTCATGCATAGTTACATGCCACACAAAAGAAAGCAGAGGTTTTTAATGACAGATTTCTACAAGGAGCCACTTTTTTCCCGATTTTATTTTCACATAAGTTTAAGGATTAGTCAGCAGACATGTAACAAGTATTAAAATTATCAGAATCAAGACTAGATCACTTATGGCAGTGTATTAATTACAATTAGTACAATTGTGCATGTATTAATGCATTTTTTTAAATGCATATTTTTCTACATCTTAGGTGCTGTGTAGGTGCTAGTTGTCTCTCAGTTTCAAAGAGGACAGTACAAAATCTCCAAATAAGAATTACAAGGATGACCAAAGATTTAACAAGAATTTCCATGCAAGGAGTTAGAAAGACAAGGGCACTTTGGGCTATAAGAAAAAAACTTAAGGGGGGGGAGTAAATTGCAAACAGGTGTTCACTTCTGGCTTCCAGGCAGAAAAATAAAGAACACCAAATATCTCAATATACAAATCTCACATATGTGAATTTTGATGCCTGAAAAGGCATTACTAAAGGTGCTAAGTAGGTAAAAACTGTTCCATACTGCATGTCTTACTACCAAGGACACTATTCAGGACTTTCCAAAGTGTGAGTTCAAGCATTGTGACTCTGCTTCAAAACCCAGCTAGATTTGGTCCTGAGCAATCTGCTGTAGTTCATTCTGCTCTGCAAACAGGAGTTGATCACATCCAGAGGCACCCTCCAGTCCTTCTGTGATCTGCTTCTGCCACAGCCTTGCCATGCCATCACACTGTTCATCTGGGATTGTGTGCACACACACAAATACACAGTTTTCAATTTCTGCTCAGCATGAAACTATGCTGTGCAGACAACTCTCCATTAAAAACTACAATAGATGCTAACAAGAGAGAGCTTACCTTTCAAGATTAAAGACAGGCCACACTGTGGTGAAAATCTAGACATCCATGACATTAAAGTATCCACAATAACATACTAAGCTTATCTCAGCAGAACATGAACCATTACGCTGCTGTTTACAACTAACTAGCTAATTCTTTCTAAAAGATTTAAAAACATGAAAGAAGTTGAAAACTGTTGGTTTTGCAACCTCCAGCAAAGAAGAAAATCCTTGAGGGTTCAGTACCTTACCAATATCACATGGGGCACAGCACTAATATTCCATAGTCAGAGTCCTTGAAATGCAAGGCACAATCATATTTTGTTATATTAGCATAACGGATTTAGTCACTTGACTTGAATTCTTACCAAGGCAGTCAGTTTCCCTGTTTCCCCTTCTCTTGCTGCTCCTAAGAGGAGTTCTTCCAGTTTCCTTTCTTGTGTCCTTTCCACTGCTAAAAAAAAAAAAAAAAAAAGTAAGGTCATTCTCAGTAAACTACATATGAAGTACAGCATTCAAAAAAAGTATAGCAAAACAAGCCTAGAGAAGCAAAAGTTTCCAGTATTATTTATTTTGGACAGGTATAAATAGAATATTTATTCAGAAAAGTCTGTGTCAGAGCAAAAATATATTCAAAGAAGATAAAATTTTATAAGATGTGCAAGTTTTTATACACATATACATATATATTATTATTATTATTATTATTTCAACACTTAAAACCAAGCCTACTCCCTGCAGAAGAGAAAATGGGAACTAAGAAACATCCTTATCTCAGATTTTCCCTATGCTCTTTTCAGCTTCTCTTCTACTCTTCTTATCATTCTTTCAAAATTTTATTCTTCTTTAACGATTCAGCAGATGAGCAGTGGAAATGAGTTTTTTGTGCATTTGCACGTAGAATCAGAAGAGAGTTCACTTCTTAAATGCAGTCTGTGGTAGTGGACACAGAGCTCCATCAGTATTTAAGAGTATTACATAGTAATACCAGGAAGCAACAGTTTTTGAACTCTCCAAAACTATAATCAGTGAACTAGATTTGTATTTGGACACCATCTGCCTCATCTCTGACACCTGTGAGGCCATGGAGGAAACAAGGGGAAGTGTTTTTATTTTTTTATGCTTTTTGACACAATGTCTAAGACTGCAATAGCAAGTCCTAAATCTGATCCATAACTGAGTCACCTTTGTGAACTGTTCAGAATTTTGCTCTCTAATGATTTGGTTGACACAAAGCCACTTACTGTTTTTGACTTGAGTTTTGTCTCTTCCAGTGAGCCAAGGCTTTGACTGCCCACATACCATTCAATCTGTAGCAAGGACTACCCCAGCAGGACTGAAATAGTAACCTGAATAATGCTATTTGTATTCATAATACTTAACTCTTGAGTCCCCAAAAAACCCCACTTGTCAGTACTGCACACAAGAACCAAAACTATGACTGTTTTCTTTCTAATAACCAAATTTAAAAAGAAAATTCAACTGAGCTTCTCTAACTTGCAGGGAAAAAAGCAGCTTTTAGAATGCACACATGTTAAAAAAAACCCCAAAACAAGCTTTGACCTCCTGAAGTTACCTTCCAACATATTCCTTATGTCTTTGTCATAGGTAACTTCTTTTGCAGTCTCTCCACTGCCGTTAACAATAGAAGGATCAGCGTTATGCTGCAAGAGTAACATCACCACCTCCTGAAAAACAATTTGAAAAGCACTGCTTATCTGTCTGTGTAACTGCAAGGCCACAATCAGGCTTTCCAGCTATTGACATCCTGTGAGATGAGCTTTGTAACAACGGCTTCTCACCACTGCTGGTTTCTGATGAAAACAGGAAGGGATGTTTTAGAGAGATTGAAGAGTGAGACTGACTGCAACATTTTCTCTCCCATCAGTCAGGCTGAAGAAATCAACAGGAGGTAAAGCTGAACAGACTGACCCTGAAAAGCTGGTGTACCTGGTGTGAATGCTGACTTGGACAGATAAAAATTGTACAACTGGCTCTTTTGACAAAACAGTAAGCAGTCACTCCCTCTGAAGGGCCAAGATGTTATCCATAGAGGCAATACTAGTTGTGGAATGATGGTGGCAATGGTGGAGGGGGGAAAAAAAATCAAACTAGAGTCACATTACACAGGCCTATAAAAAGCTCTTTAGTTCTAATTAACTATGAAGAAAAAGCACTTCCAGACACCAAATGGGCCTGTGTATCCTAATTTAAGAGATTTCTTTCCCCTCCAGAAGCTACTAAGATTAAAACAATGTGGTTTCTCTCTGTGGTTTTTTTTTTTTTTGGACAGTTATGCAAGCTAGGCAATGTGCCTAATCCTTCTGAACACGCTGTACCAAAACAGACAATAAGTCATTTTTAGACCCTGTAAAAACATCTTTTTGAAGTGATCTTATTGGTAGCACTTTCTTAATAATTCTACAAGTGAGGCTTAAAAAAGGCACCATACTTTACCTTACGCCCTGTGAAAGCTGCACGATGGAGTGGAGTGTCCCCCATGTCATTCAGCACATTCACATCTGCACCTGCCTAAACAGCAAGACCAACAGACATCTGAATATCCTTCCAACAAGAGCTACACGGCTATTTCCTCTGTCTGGGGGGAAGGGGAGATAGGACACTAATGTAGACCTCGTGGCAAATCAGATCAGAACTGTAATACAGTTATCCTGGAAACAAGGCTAAAGTATGTATCTAAGATTCATAGCCAACATTCTCTCAATTGCTTACAAAAGGAAAAGCCCCCTGCAGTTTTCCAGGCATATCTCACACTTTTAAGAAGAGAATATATGGAAAGTGAGTTTAAAACAAGGGGCGGGGACTTGGTTTTTGTAGGTCTTCATGTTAAATCTCCCTTCCTTTTGTCACACACTTTCTCCATCCCATGCCTTTTATCTGAAAGGAGGAGTGTTTGCCACGCTGCACAGGCACTCTTCCAAGAAACCAAGAAATCCTATCCTTCTTTCATTAAGTATTTCTTCTACACCACTCTACCTAAACTCTCAAAGGGTCAAAGGGAGGGCAGGGCATACGTAACTTCATCACCTATGTTTAGACCACGTTATTTAGCCAGGTCATTGCTGCCTGCCTCAAGTTTACTGATGAACCTGACTATAGTTCCAGAACTCTGTTTCTCATAATGCCTCCTTCACTTGCTCTTTGCACAAGTACATACACACTTATACATGCCTAGCTTTCAGAAGTGCACAGCCTCACTTATTTCTCTTTCAAGAGCCCTATCAAAAGAACTAAAAGTACAAAGTCCTTCTATACTCTATACTCTTCCAACTCTTGAAGCTGGATGCTTGATAAATGCATTAAGTGATAAAACTTTACCTTTTGCTTTAAGCAGCCCACTTGAATTGAAAATGGCTTTATTTACTGAGCAAATTTGTAGGCTAGAGAAGAATTTCTCAAAGAAATCTCAAATTTGTTTGCTCCATTAAAGTCTGGATTATGCTGGCAGCTTTTATTCTTAATGAAAATCAAGTTTAGATTAGTTTTGCACCTGAGCCTGTTTATCACATTCCTGCCATCCAGCAAAATCTTTCAAATACGAAAAAGGGCCTAGTATTGTTAAGGTTCGTTGAAGCTACCCTGAGAGCAAAAACAAACAAAAAAATCAGTCAGAAACCACACAGCCACTGCATTTGCAGCTGTTATGCAAATACAAACACATCAGTTTTGATAAGAGAATTCCATAATTCCAAAATTCATCACGCAATTCACTATTTCAAAGACGTTGGAAAGAAATAATGAGTCCAACTATATTAGCCTGTGCCTGAAAGAAACACATACAGGCTACTTTGCACAAAATTCTGGGCATACTTCTATACACAATATAGAATTAGATAATGCAGGATTTGTTGTATTGGACACACTTCAGACTTTTCTACAGCTTGGGAACTGAAACTGCCTAAACTTAAGCACTTTATGAACAACAGTAAACGAATCAAACTGCTGAAGTCATTGCATTACTAGTATCACATGCTGGCTTATATGCAGATACCCACTAAGCTTCAAAAAACATGAGCTTTCATGAGTGCATACCTATATATTGTATGTCATTAGTTCCTACATGCAGGTAGTTACACTCCAAGAGAAAATGAGTTAAGAACCAATAATTGTAAAAATTGCTCAGAGTAAGGGCTGTATGCTACTGTACAGACTTCCACTGTCACTATTTTGGGTCTTTCTAACCAGGCCTATTTAATGTCACACAATCAGTTATGTCTATGTTACATGTAGATAAACTGTAGGAGTGCTTCTGCCTCTCTGCAAAGCCTCTTTTCTTCTATCACAAAAACCTGAACAAACACTAACTGCTTCTAGCCTTACACCGAGAGGAAAACAGACACATACCTTCAGCAAATCCTCTACTACAACAGCATGTCCAAAGTAGCAAGCAAGGTGAAGAGGTGTCCAACCCATATTAGACTTACTTCTGCCTAAAAGACAAAACAGGTAAATTAAGTTTTGATCACACAGTACAAAAGAGTATCATGTGCTTGGAGGTAGTCATAGATGACCATTCTTCATGGAAGCAGAGGAACAAAGAGGCTGGAAGCATCAATACTACTCATACTATTTAAATTACTATAAAAATCAGGAGGCAGTTTGAGAAAGCTGGATTCAAATCTTAAAAACAAAAATCAAAACAAAACACCAAAAAAACCCTAACAAACCCAACAAAATCTACCCAAAAAACCTAAAAAAAAAAAAACAAAAAAAAACAAACCCCACAACCTTCTGAAAGGGAAAAGTTGTGTTACCTGACTGAGAATAAAACTTTTCTTTGCTTGTAACACCATTCAATACTTGCAAGTAGCTTCAGTTACTTTCATTCTTCATTCACTAAGAAAATGGCACATGCAAGCACATTTTTCTCTTGTTTCTAAAAAAACTCTGGTTTACACAATTTTATTTTCTTCATACAAATGAGAGGTAAGACAACCCATCTTTCAAACAAAATAAAATAGGTGGAATGACCTAATGTTGAGGTTTTGTTTTCAGTTTTTTTGTTGCCTTGTGCTTTACTCACTTCTAATAAAGACAGCCTCACTAAGTAATGTGCTTTGAAATCTTTATGCATGGTAGAACTCATGCCCTCACAGCTTTAAGTTGCAGAATGATAAAGCACAGACAGGAAGCAGGCACAGAAATGTATATGTAAAGGAAAATATGATTTATACTTTAAAGAGCATTTAAAACATGACCTGGACGACTGGCTGTATGAAATTCAACAATTCTCCTACAATAATTTCTTTAAAAGCAAGATATTAAAGCATTAAAGATTAACTAAAGTTAACAACTCACTTTACTTTCCAACTGCAACACTCCACTATATTAAGCAAAAGAAACCTGTACCTTGTTTTTAACTAAGCAATACACCCGCAGCATTACAGTGTCACCTAAAAGCTATCATTTTGTACTTGGAAGAAAAATGAAAATAAGGCAGTGGAAATTGTTTTGAAATCATTGCCACTGTTAAGTTTTCCCCTGTCACATAAGCTCAAGTACTGAGGCACGGAACACACACAACCTAAGTTTGTGTGTGTTTGCCCTGAGAAAACAAGCCACAAGCACAAGGAAAATAAACTGTTCATCTTGAAAGTTCATAATCTTTTCTGCTCTCATATTAAAAATTAACATTAGAACGTGGTTCAGAGCTGAAACATTTTCCCATTTCTTATAACTGTTTCCAGCTAACATTCCTGCCCTTTATTGACAATTTTTTTGTAATTTGATTCTCTTTCTTCTCAACTCTTGCTGTTTCCAATCCCAGATTTAGATCTTTCCCTTATTACAGTCTGGCCTACAACAGAGCTCCTACCCTACATTACTGATGGGCAAAAGTATCACAGAAGATAAATACTGTGTGAACCACTAACTCTGGGGCTAGTTATGCTAGATAACATACTAAATGAACATCTCTCATCCCTCAGTCCAGTAGGAAGTAATGTTCATTCAAAGAACACAAAAGAGATCTGAGTTGCACTGAATTCATACAATTAGGTCAAAACATTCATTAGTTAACAGCACTGACAAGACAGTGATGCTGCCAAGGAATTCAGTCATGAAAAAAAAAATAACCAGGAATCTGTCCAGATTTACAGTTCTTACTGAATAAAGTTCTGCATCCACTCTGAATGTCTGCATTTCTGATCTTGGCTGACCATTTATTCTCAAGCTTTTGAGGTGTTACTTCTCTTCAAAGTGACCACAAGTGTTTGTATTTTATTATTATTTTAAACCATGACAGCTTTAACCTAGGGAGAATGCAAGGGTAGGAAAGGAGAAATAACATAATTCCAACAAAAAAACATAATTCCTTTCCCTCTTACACACAGCTCTTTGGTTTAATGCCAGTTAATTCTAAGTCTCAAGTGCTACTGTTTATTTAGAGAATGGAGACAAGGTAGGCAGCCATTTTCCACTGTGGGCTACTAGGCCACTGTGTAGTCATTCAAATGTGTATTTGCCATAACACACTACTGACCATTAACCTTACCTTACGGAGTTTTTACATTGCAAATTCCTAGATACCCTATTTTTTTGTATTTAAGAAGAATGAGCCAACAAGATATGGCCTTAGAAAACACAGTTTTTTTGGATGAAACCTGAGTTTGGAACTGTAGTAATGTAGATTCCTTCTCTCCAAACCAGTGAACTGAGGAACCCAAAAAGAGAAGTTCGGATAATTTGGCTGAATTTTCCTCAAGCAAATCCTGCTTATCTGCAAGCACTGACTGGATAGAATACAGTCACAACTGAGCAAGTACAGGAAGCCTGAATTTATTTTCTCTTCCTTCACTTTGGTAGAAATTCTGATGTTTAGGATCACTGTTGTCAGACTTGACACTTATGAATATACAGCACACACAGCCTCAGATGTAGCTCCCCTCTGAAAAGACAAGGAGAAGATGTCAAAGATAGGCTTTTACATCCAGACACATCAACTTGTCAAACTTAGGGCTACCAAGGCACACCCTGCAGAAAGTTTACACCACCTGCAGTACAGCCTCCCACCTGCTCCAGAAGCACTTTACTCCAAGCCAAGTGGTACTGCTGTATCAGATGGAAATCCTGAAGGAACTGCTACAGCACTGAAGACATTTCCTATACCCTGACTTTCTAAGGACATCTATTATCCAAGATAATGACAGAAGCACAAGAGGCTGTCAGGAAGAGAAGGAAGATTAAGTGTTGCAAAAAGATAGTTACAGTCTACAGTGTATACTTTAGCTAATCATCAGGTTGTTATGCAATTACTATCCCGTGGTAGCCAACAGATCAGAACGCGTAGCAAGACACAGTGGTTTAGCTAGTGAGGAGGCAGAATGCCAGGGCCAGTTATACAGCAGAGGCCGTTTAGCGTGAATTTGTCTTAGACTGTTTCCAATGGAACACTCTATGAGAGCAAAGTGAAACAAGTCAGTCTCTGAAGAATGACTGCAGAAGAACAGAGATTTAACTCTGAAGTTTCACACAACTAAAGCAGTTCCCCCAGATAACACTAATAACACTTCTGTGTTCTCAGACATTTAGAAGAATTGAAACTTCAAAAACAGAGATTTCACAGTGAACAAAATCCATATTTGGAACTAGTTTAGGTTACATTTAATATCACAAGCACATTCCCTCTAGCTTCCTAGATCTCCTATTACCAAGCAAGTACTAACCAGCTGGCATGTACTTATAAACTAGAAAAACAACTAAGTACCATCATTCACTTCATTACCTGAGTCTCTTCTATGCTGCAGACTTTCTGATCTGAGACCCATTTGCTTGATATAATAGACAGCAGAGTATGCCCTTTCATTAAGCTTTCTTGACCTCAGATTATGTGTAATAACACATCAGAAACACTCTGTAACCTCTTCTAAGCAGAGGAGATTTCAGAAACTTATTTATGGGCACTGTTGCATGAATCTTAAGGTACTTTTATTCCAATTGTTAGGCACTACACATATTGAATATTTACTAAGGATATACTTCTGAGGATGGAGGAGTTCAGCTTCATCAAAGTATGTTTCGTTCCCCTTTAAATGATGAACTAGCTCCCCAAAGATGAAGTAGCAAGAGCCTGGGTTTCACAACTTCTTTTTCTGAGGTGAGCACATTAACCATTGAGAAAACACAAACATGGCTGAGTAGTCAAACAAAACGATAAGTAAGCTAATGATTAAGAATGAGACTTGGGAAAGGGATAGAGCTTGTTCAGGTAATAGGAATCCCTGCCCTTTAGGGCAAGGTGTTCTCTTCTGTTATGGTTGAGAGGAAGCACAGCTGATCTCTTCCCTCTCCCACTGCAGCACTTTCTTCTCTGTACTGCTAAACAGTTAAATGACAAACAATGGAACACCAGCCTGGATAGAAAGAGTGAGATTCACACCCACATCTTGGAAGCAACCAGAAACATACTCATGTAAATAAAAAGAAATAAAACTTCTAAAATAACAAAGAAGTAAGGTAGTCTGCAATTAATTGCTAGCAAGCTTGCAAATCTAGTCCCTGTTTGAAGTTTTAATGCACAGCAAGCAAGCTGCTGAACCACACCTCTGTTAGCTGCACATGAGCAAAACGTCAGTGATGGCCAAGGACCCAGATGAAGAGCAGTCTTAGTTTCTTTTCCCACGTAACCTAGTATTCTGCCAGAAGTAAGAAGTAAACATTTGCCCCAAACATTTTTGCATTTGGCAAGAAATGTAACGCTTCTACTGTGTGATAACAAAATATGGGCCTAAAAAACCTCAAAATAATAAACCCTTACACTGAACAGAGCACAAATGACTGACCTGATCTAATATTCTCTGCAGCTCTGATGAAAGCTATTTACCTCCTGAACAATCCCTGGGCACCACAATCTGTTTTGTTTAGTATTCTAAAGCTTCAAAGTTGGCATAAGCATGAACACAGGCAAAAAGAGGTACTGATTCTTTGTCTTGCTGGCACTTCCAGTGTCTATGAATTATGCTGAGTTTTTCTGTACACTGCAACTATCCATACTCTTTTATTATTATCTCTCCCCTATGCAAATATGCCCTTAAGTCACAGTGTAAAAGTTGTTTAAGTGGGTTTTTTATTACTCTACTGGGCACTCCAAAGAAAGCAAGATTATACTACCACTATCAGTTTCACTACATGTGACTTCAACAGCAAGATTACAAACATTTGAGGAAGGCTACTAACCTTTACAGTTGATATCAAAGCTTATTTCTCCTTTGCCCAAGGTATCCAACAGCCGTTTAACTTCTTCAGCATTTCCATTTCTAGCATCATGGAGAAGCTGCTGTTCTGCTTCTGTAGTCATCTCTGATAAAATATACAAAAGAAGAGATTTTGCAATCGGTTCTACTGCTGTATGTTATGGCTTAAAATTACGTCATGTTTAGCTATTATTTAATACTAACCCTGGTATAAGAAAGATGACTATTCTCTCTGTGGCACACGTTAATGCCCAAGCTGTTGCAACAGCCCGGCACTCAGGCTACTAAGAAGCATTAAAATTCCACATACAAAGCAGTTAAATAACCAAATACCCATGTTTTGTTGCTTCTCTTGTTTTCTAGGTTCTAAGGGTGGCTTGGGAGTTGAAACTCTATGCCACAAACAAGGCAAGCTTAGCTACAAGCATAACCAGTAAGCATTTGCTTTTTCCTTACAAGGCTTTCACCCTTATCCCTTTTATCCCTTCAGGGTTCCAGGAATTAAAAAAAAAAGTAACTACGTATATCCATTAACCCAAGTACTACCTGAGAATTAACTGACAGTTATTTTGGCTGCCAGCCCTGGGGAACAGAATGTCTTTGCATGGAGATGTCAGATACCCATCAGTGATTAGTTCTATCATCTCTTGAGCCTGGGGATCTGAGGCCCTGCAACCTCAACATGAAGAGGAGTGGAAGACTCAGACAACTTTGTAGATTTGACCTTATCTTTAAGAAACACAATAGTACAATATAACGAAGTTGACACACAACTCTAAAAGATCACTAATTAATTCTAATTCTACCATTGCGCTTAAACTGCAAAGAAAAAATAAAAGGTATTTATGTCTTTCAAAGAAGGGAGAAAACAAAACCTTATAACTATTTTACAGCTCTCTACTAGACAGGGAACCTTAGGTCTTTGGGCAAGCAATATGGCTACTTACCAGCTCTGTTGAAGAATACAGTTACGAAGTGATGTCTTAACCAATCCTTTTCCACACTGAAATCACAATCTGAAGTTGGTTTGCCCCTTTTTTTTTTTTTTAATGCTATTATAACAGCTACTAACTGTATGAAGCTTAACAAGCACAAGTGCTGGACTCTGCATCTGGGACAGGACAACCCTGGATGTGCACTGGGAAGTGAGATGTTGGAGAGTACCAGTGCAGAAAGGGATCTGGGGGTGCGTCCTGGTCGATGGCAAGTTAAACACAAGTCAGCAGTGCCCTGGCAGCCAGGAGGGCCAACTGTGGGCTGGGGGGCATCAGGCACAGCATTGCCAGGCAGGCACAGGAGGGGATTGTCCTGCTCTGCACTGAGACAGCCTCACCTCAAGTGCTGAGGACAGTTTTGGGCACCACAACATAAAAAAGGAATTAAGCTATTAGAGAGTGTCCAAAGGAGAGCAATGAAGATGCCGAAATATCTGGAGGGGAAGCTTTATGAAGGGAGGCTGAGGTCATTTGGTTTGCTCAGCCTGAAGAAGAGGAGACTGAAGGGAGACGTCATTGTAGTCTTCCACATTCTTATGGGGGAAAGCAGAGGGGCAGGTACTAATCTTTTCCCTCTTGTGTCCAGTGACAAGTCTTGGGGAAAAAGCATGAAGCTGAGTCAGGGGACATTTAGGTTGGGTATCAAGAAAAAGTTTTTCACCCAGAGTGTGGTTGAGCACTAGAACAGGTCCCCCAGAAAAGCAGACACAGCACTAAACCTCACAGTTCAAGAAGACAATGCTCTCAGGCACATGGGGCGACTCATGGGGCATCCTGCATAGTGCCAGGACCTGGACTCAGTGATGGGTCTCCTGAAGGGTCCCTTCCAACTCACGTTATTCTATGATTCAACTAGACCTAGATACAGAATTTCCCTATTTAAATACACTGCTTTAAAGCAGTGTCAAGAAACTATGTTAAAAACAGCTTCAAAAGACTGTGCTGCTATAGACAATTTATTGCTGTTGATACAACAGGAAAACAAGAGACTCTGTCCAAATTTAGTGTCTCCAGTTTAGTATATTCACCTGACACACTAGGTTTACCAGGTCCTGCAGTCAGTTAATGATTATGGGCCTCACACAGGTAGCTTTACTATACTAGCAGAGGTTTTGAATGGTCCCACAAACTGTTTACATGCTGCTGCTCTGGACAGGCAGCTTGATTGCACCACACACACTCACAGCTTAAATAGATGCAGGGAGCTCTTTGACTATGGTAAGATAAGAAGCCACTCAGCAAGAAAAGAGACAGTGAGAACACTGGATAAGGAACAAAAAGCCTGTAACAGTGGCAGATCCTGCAATATTCAAGACTGAGGCAGAAATTAGAACAGGACAGACTGCCAAAGAACTAACAACACAGCAAAAAGGTTTCCCTACCTTTTCCTCAATCAGCAGAGAGAATCTGTTTTCAAAGAATTTGACAAAGACCAAGCAAGCCCTTTCTAGCATATTTCAGAAGAACAGACTGGATCAGTCACCTGCAATCTACCACAGACACAGGATACAAATGCTTTCTCCAGAAGCAGTTAGTCAGCACTCTTGTTCATGCATGCTTTTCAGTTCTACCAGAAAACAAAACAAAACGGTACTAGTTCTTCCAGCAGCCCTTCAAGACCTGAAGTTACTTTCTCCTTTACATAGCAATCTATCCACTTGTGCAGGCAACACAGCACAGTTTATTGTTACTGGGGCAGGTATAACTTTCCTCAGTGAATCAGTTCTAGCAGTGTTTAGAGAATGATCAAAATTATGTATGTTAATGTATTATCAGCCTGTAATACTATCTCTGAAACTAAGTGATACAGTTTCAGCAGCACACAGAATGCAGCACTGAGAATCACACAAACCAAAGATAAGAGGACAGTCAGACTCATTTTGCTGGCTTCTGCTAGCTATCATTGAGGGGAAGGGGGGAACAAAAAAAGCAAAGCCCATCGGTTATTTTCACCCCCTCGCACACAGTATTGCTTTAGCCATGTCTCAGATGAGAAACACTCTCCTATCATTACCCTGTATCGTTTGTCAACATCCCATGTACTTAGCAGGTACGAATAGCAATGCATTTTCAACGAATTAACAACCTGCTGTTTCCATTTGATATTGACGAGAAGGAAGAGAAGACTGTTTGGGAAAGAAACCAACACGCTGATTCAAACAAACAACTTTTGCATGCAGCAAGGCCTGTTATGTGCATGAGCAGAATCTTAAACAGCTCAAAATACACAGAAAGTTCAACCACTATATAAAATTACTTGCATAGTTTTTCTACCACCAAATAGTTGTAAGGTTAAAATCACTGATTTGTTTGTACTCTTAAAGCAAACATTAACAATAGAGTAACATGCATAGTAACATGGTCTGCCTGCTTCACTGATTTAGTCCTCAAAGACCTTGCTGTTCAGGCCATGCCTCCAATTTCAAATACACTCTGTAAGCCTGCAGCAGGCAATGATGCAGAACAATTACTGTCTGGCTACTAATCATAGAAGGATCACTCACATGAAACTTTCTACAATTGGGGCTGGAAAGTGCATCAGCATGCAGTTACCCATCAGACAAATGATAAAGAACATACAGCTTCAGCTAATAAACTAAATGACATGCCTAAATAAAGCTGGCAGCAAAGAGACTCTTAACAGAACCTTTTATACGGTTGTAAATACTGTTTTAAGCAATAGGATTTGCTCTGTAATGGAGATGAGAAACCACCAACAGAAGTTTGAGTGAGAAGCTTAGAGTATGGAAACAAATCAATGCACAGGCACTCAAGTGGTGTACACTTGCAGCTGTACTTTGTACACCTACGCTCCTGCGCAGACAGGAGTTTATTTGGTCCCATGACCCATCACAAAGGGCTCTAAAATCCCCACCCACCAGTTTTGAGGCACCAATCCAAGCTATCAGCACTGAGGGAGAAATTTAATAGTTTAGTTTGGAATTATTGCCTTAAGATACTGCTAGCAGGTTCATCTATATGGACTGTGCTGCCTCTATGCAAATCTACCAGCCACTTAAAACAGAATACATCTTTCCTTCAGCTGTGCTGCCATCATTACCTTATTCCATCAATCAGCCAATATAGGTAAACTGCCTTTTATGGCCCCTATTTAAGCCTTGTGCCCTTGAAAGGCTTGCATGGCAGTCTCCACAGTCACTGGTATATCATGACAGAACAACACCACAGAACATTATTTAGCATCCCCTCTGCAGCTGAGATGTGACTGCAAGGCACTTCTGTTGAACTCATTAGGACTACCACAACAGTACTTGACTGCTAATTGAATCTTATCCTTTAAGAAGGTATAAAAAATAGCATTGAGATGCTCCACTTTTATCTTCTTCTATGAGACCTATGCCAGAGCGATTCTGTCACGCTACTAGAGGATCTATCTTAACACAGGGGTTGTTTCCCACACAGAGAACACAGGTTACCATTCTGCCTGCATGCCTGCTTAAGGGAACTTTGCAGAATATTTCAATACAAAAGGCCAACCAACTATATACAAACTACCAGCTTTACCCAACTGCTAGGATAAAGTCCAAGCAAAAAAACAAGCCGCTTTTCTCAAAGTGACCTATGAAGATCTGAAGTGCCACTATGAGGCAGCACTACTTGTAAGACCCACTTGCTTTTGCTTTGGTTTCTTTTCCTGCTGAATCCTCTAGCTATGTACACAGCCCAGAACAATGACTATATATACTAAGCAGAGTATGAGTGGGTTTCACTCATATACAGCTAGAAAAGCAGGAGAAGCAGCACTAGCACTGGCCAACTTAACATAAAGGCTCCAAGGCAGCGGCCACAGGTTGCATAGGAAGTTTTTTCCCCATGACAAACAGGTAGGTTGTACAAAAAGTACAACATTGTCTAGAATTCCAATAGATCTTCCTCTAGCAATGAAAATTAGATTCCTGTAGGAAAGGCTGATACGCGCTCAGGAAGATTTTTTACATGTCCCAGCACGCACACGTTATGATGTGATGCTTGCAAAGAAGGCGGGCAAAACGCACCAAACTGCACAAACAGACAGAACCTGTCCACAAACCCACACAACACACTGTACTGACAGGAGCTGCTCCAAGAAGAGTGGCTGTACTAGAAGCATGAGTGATGTTATCAAAAAGTACTTGTTCCAGTCTTTGGGTAAAGGGTTGTAGAAGTTAGAAGCTGGTCATGCTTCTATGACACAGCCTCCCTGTGAAAGCAGCACGTCTCTAAAATCAAGATAATGTTTGTTTAATAGCAATTACCACATCTGCAATAACACATCTATCCAGCACCACTCCCAAGTAGCACCACTACTTAAACTAATCCTCGTTCTTGGGCATCTCCTGGCTGTTTTCCGCAAATATTTCGTTTCTGTTTTATCAATGACTTTCTATGAGGCCAGACGCTCCGAATAAGCTTACCCACAGTTCGTGCGAGATCTCAGCCGGATCAGCAGGCAGGCACAGTCCCAAGCGGCGAGAACTTCAGCAGGATCGCCGGAGTTCCCTACTCCCGCCTGGAATCGAGCGGCTCGTTCCGGTCCCGGTAATTAAACACTTTTTAAGGCGAGCCAGGCGCGTCGCAGCAGCTGCGCTCCTTGCCTGCGGGGAAGGGTGCGCTGAGACCTGCGGGCACCGGCCAGCGCCGCGCCTGTTCCAGGGAGGGGACCAGCGGGAAGAGGAGGAGGAGGGAACACCCACGCACAGCAGCAAGCGAGGACACCGCTTCCCAAGGGCAAGAGACCACCCAGGCCCCCGTCTCCAAGGCCGCCTCTGCTTCGTGCCTCGAGCCGAGCCTGGCTTGGGGCCGTCCCCTCAGCCCCCTCAGCCCGGACAACGGACTCCTGAGGGGGGAACCAGCGACAGCCCCGTCCCCGAACACGCTCCCGCCGGCTGCGGGGGAGAGGCGGCCACGACAGCAACAAAGCCAACGTCGCCGCGGGAGAGCGGCGCATCCCCCGCCGGCCCCGCGTCCCCGCGGAAGGAAACCCGCCCCGGGCGGGCGGGCTGGCCCACTGCCGGCCTCGCCTCGCCTCGCCCCGCGAGCTGCTGCCGCCGCCGCCCCGCGCCGTGCTACGCGCACCGGGCGCGGTTACATGTGACCGGCAGCGGCGCCCCGGCAGCTCCCCCCGCCGCGCAGGGCGGGCGGCGCGGGCTCCGGCGGGGCGGGACGGGACACGGCTCCGCCCGCCTGGCCGCCGCACCGCCCCCGTGACCGACCGGCACCAGCACGGGGGGCGGCCCCGGGGGTCGATGTCTCGCCGCAGCCCGCCCGAAAAGCCGAGAGGGTGAAGAAAGGTCCCGCCGAGGGCGCTGCGCCCGCCCCCCCCCCACCCTCTGAGAGAAAGGGGCCTGCACCGGGCGCAGCTCTTCCCAGGGAGGGACGGTGACCCCGCTGCGACCCCGGGGCTGCTCCGCAGGTACCGCCCTGTGCCCGCTGCGGTTTGGTGTCACACTCGTTTCACTAGTGCCTAGCGACAGGACGAGGAGCAATAGCCATAAACTAAACCACGCCAAGTTCCACCTCAACATGAGGAAGAATTTTACGTTGAGGGCGTCAGAGCACGGGAACAGATGCCCAGGGAAGTCACGGAGTCTCCCTCTCTGGAGACATTCCAAACTCACCTGGACGCGTTCCTGTGTCACCTACGCTGGGTGACCCAGACTTGGCAGGGGGTTGGTCCCTTCCAACCCTAACTATCCTGCGAGTGCCACTATCCTGCGAGTGCCTTCGCCGCCGCTCGGGTGCGCGGGCTGGGCTCCGCTCTGCCGGGGAGCGCCCCCGACTGGGGAGGGACGCGGCGGCGACAGACACCGAGAGGCGTTCAGAGACACGCGGGGCAAACCGGCTTCAAAGAGGACTGTAACACCACGAGAATGGCGCATCGACAGAGGGGCAAACGGGGTCTCTTTGGAAATCGCTTCGGTAGCACATACAATCGTGGTGCAGGTGAAAAAAGATTGTCGGCACACACTGCTTCTAAGAACAGCACAGCCAAAAGCAACTTTCTAAATGACAAATTGGGCACTATCAGGGTCTGAAAGTCCTCGCTTTTTTCAAGGCCCTTTTGTCCACTGCTCCTTCCCTTCTGCTTGCCCCGCCCTTATTTATTCTCCAGTACACCTTTCATCTGAAGAGCTGGCAACTTGATTTTCTGCCTTTAGCACATGAGAGGGGTTTTGCATTTTGAAAACTCTCACAGTGCCTCTGAAATCGTGCAACAATTTATTAAGGGAGCAGAGAAGCTTTGCAGTGTTGTGGGATGGCCAAGTCTGTGTCATATGCAGAAGGAGCACTGAAGGGGCAGGGCAGGAGCCTCAGTGCCGTGACAAACTATCACAAAAGATTAGGATGAAACTTCTGTTTCAAAAGGGGGCAAGTTTAGACCTGAACATTTTTTCTGAAACTCTTAATGCATAAATAATGAGGCAAGCTTCATTTTTCTGTATTGTCTATAGCTACATGTATTTTTAATCTTCGAAGAAAAAAAAGAAGAAAAGGAACAGTTTCACACCTGCAGCTAACACAAATGCATAATGTTTGGACTTCTACTGCCTTTTGTTACTTTTAATTAGTTTATTTGACTAAAGAGATCTGCTTCCAGGGATGCTTTAGTAATATAATTATATAACATCTGAGAGGCTTCAGAGAAGGATATTGGCTTTCTTGTCTTACGAGCAGAGCTTCAAGTTGCTGCCATTACTTTCTAAGCTCTAGCTGTGTCATCCTCATATAACATTTCCTTTATTTCTTCCTGCTGCTTCTGATTTTTAGCCATCTTTCACAATGCCAAAAATGCTTTAAGCAACCTCACAATAAAACCTTTTCCTATTTTGTATTTATTTTGCGTACATGAATACAAAATTAAAATATGTATATTATCACCACATATTTCTTTCAAGTTTTATAATGAAATTGAAGTATTGTCACCCACCTACTCTATAACCCATTGCAATGCAACACAGAGTTTACAGGTCAGTTTCACTCTTCAGCCAGTTAGTGCAGGATTTTTCTCTGAATCTGAGTAAGAAAGGCCTGAAAACAAATAACTTAATATTTAAAAAGACAAAGTAAAGACCAACAGAGATAGCAAGTAAATCAGAAGCTGTGATGCCCACGTTCCTGCTGCCTTGGATTAATCCTGGATGGACTTCTCCTTTGGCAGGCTGCCATCCCATCTCTGGAGAAAGGCTCCTCTTTGGCTGCAGTATTTTAGTTTTCTTACAAGAAAACAGCTATTCCATAAAGATGTTCACAAGAGAGCTTTACTCCTTGTATGCTTCTAGATAAGGGCAAGGCCATGCAGTTGCTCTAATCACCTGCACCCTGTGCCAAGGAGCTAGGGAAGTTGGTCCTGCTTCCAAGGGTTTTGTGCACCACAACCCAGGCCCAGAGGCAGCACAGCACAGACCTGGGCCTGTTCCACTTACCTGTACCGTGAATCACTGACTCCTGGATGTACAGGGCTCTCCTGGCCAGGATCACTACACTTCCCCTGCTTCCATCATCTTCAAAGAGTGTCTATTTGTCACTCATGTTTTGCCTCCTTGCACATCCCAGAGTAATAATGTCACAGTGCATTTTGGACTTTGAAGTGTGGAAATGAGAAAGAGAGTGTTGCTGATATCGAGCTTTTGTTTTCTTTTGTTTTGTTTTGATTTGTTTTGGTTTTCATGTCATTCCTTTTTCAGATAACCTGCTGAAATTAGTGATTCAGAAAGCATGAAACATGGCCCATCTT
Source organism: Fringilla coelebs (assembly GCF_963513975.1). NCBI lineage: Eukaryota > Metazoa > Chordata > Aves > Passeriformes > Fringillidae > Fringilla > Fringilla coelebs. The sequence continues at coordinate 47,698,395 of NC_140028.1, read as the reverse complement.
AGGGCTGAACACACTGGCAAACAGCCTTGCACAGAATTCACCAAACTGTTTTGTCTGTGATTTTCATAGTATAGTATTTTTTATATCCTCTCTGTGATGGGACAACCTTTATTGCACTTACACTTTGTGTTCTTCCTCTTCAGGCTAGAGCATACAGGTCAGATTTGAGATGTATGACTGGGGAAGAGAGTGCACACAGAGAAATGAGAAGTGGAAATAGAAAACTATACGTGATGGGTTCTATGTTTGTTTTCACACAGTAACATGTTAGATGACTGTGTTTGTTAGCTCACCAGCAGCCCTAAAAATTTGTTCCTTAGCAGCTTTCTTGCAGCCCTGGTGCACTTCCTGAGGAAACTGCTCCCCAACTCTGAAAAGCAGTGCAGCAAGCACTGTACTTTGCTGTACTTCCATACAGATTTTATTTACTAGGCTGGCAAAACACAGACACGGGAGAATTAATTAATGTGCTGACACTCTCAGATGTGATTCCTGTGGATCTCTCTGGATTACTGTGAGTAACTGCCAGTTACTCAAAGCAAATGTTTATGTTGTTCTGAAATGCCTGCAATAGGAATTCTTGCACATGCTAGTCTGTGGCTGAAGTTTCATTCATACTTTGCAGGCAATAACCATATAATGCAGTGAATTTGTGGATGGTGTGAGCTGGATTGCCTCCTGAGCTGAGAAATGCTTTTTGCTGCTCAAAGCAGCATTGAAGCAAGCTCAGGTGGTTTCTTTAAGTATCCTGTAGCAGGAAAAAAACCTATAACAGAGGAAAGTTTCTTTTTGACAAGCCCGTTTTTATCTAAATGCAGGTATGGCAGGGGGAAATGTGAGAATTCACTGCTGGTCCTCTTCTCTCAGGAGGCTCCTAAAACCTGCTAGTAATTACTTCATAGAAAAGCTTCTGGATTTCTGTAGCTCTACAGAAGGCAATTTTTTTGCTGTAGCCAGCACAAAAACTGGGTTGTGGCTAAATGAGGAGAAACATTTCTAACCAAGGTATTAAATCACCTGTACATATGCTTCTCCTTAGTCTTACCAGACATGTAGGTTTAGAACAAGAACTAGGCTTGTTTAATGCACTTTGTTTTTCTTGTGACTGAACCAGTTTGGTTTGGTTTTAGTTCCAAATTGATAAATCAGCTGCATGTGGAGAGTTTACATCTATGAACCATACAGCTAATTTATGTCAGTTTAGACCACAATCTAGCAAAATGCATCACTGTGGAACTGAAATCAGCTGAACTACTTTGTCCTCAAATGGATAAATGCTCATTATTGGATGGCCCAATTAAGATTTCTATTACAGAATGAGATTTCTATTGAATGTAGAGTGGAATTGGAGCATTAGAGAATAAAGTAGTGTTTTGTTGGTAAGTAACTATAGCAAAATGCTCTCCTTGAAGTATTCTTAAGACACTACTGGAATAGTTTCAAGAGAAGAAAATCCTGCCCAAAATCAGGGTCCAGAACTGAGGGGATTAATCATTAGTACATGACATGGCGTTGTCCTTATTTTTTTTCAATCTTCCTTTTTTTATTGTAGCAGAGGAGTTGAAAATGCATCATGTTGTTTGAACTGTTGTGTGCAAAATAAAGCAGAGTTATGGATATTTTACTCAAACTTTTAATTCTTCTGTATTTCTTAGTTCTGTGTTTTTCACTTATTTGTGATTCACTCCTGATGAAATGACTATTATTTGTATCTCATTTAAGCTTTTCATGCTCTAGTATTAGATTCCAGTTGCAGAATTAAATGAGTAATTACCCAGTGCCGTGAGAAGACAGAACAAAGAATTTGAATTCAAGGTAGTAATTTGGGCTGCTGTCTGACCTCAAAGCAGCACTGAAGCAAGCTCAGGTGGTTTTTTGAGGTATCCTGGGTTTTCTTTGGCTTAGTTGATTTGATTTGAGCTTTAAATGTTTTTCTCTGCTATCTGTGGTTCACAAAGTAGTCCTTGTGAACTGATGAACCAAGGTTAGACTTTGTAACCATTTTAAATATCAAAATTAATGCATTGATGTGAAGAGTATAATTTTGGGAGATGCATCACCATAAAGAACAGTGAGGTTCAGTTAAATTCTTTTAGAATACCCCAAATAGTTTAGAAAACTCCACTATGCTGTTATCCTTTGAAAGTTGTGGCTATGTATTTCATACCTGCTTTAGTAGAATGTTTCAGACAGACCAAGACAGTAATTATCTGGTAAATAGCCCTGTGCACCATATCAGTTCAGCTAGTCTGTTATTAATTTAGTATCTCTAAACATGCTGGAGATTCATTAGCCACATTTATGTCCATTTCTATTTACTAAGACTTGTCACAAACATAAATGTCAATGAAAGGAAATTAGCGAGTCCTCTGAAATCTGTCAGAGGTGACTACAGTCCATACAGTTTTTGTGATTTATTCTCTGTACCTCCTTATCTAGAACAGTTTCTTCCTGGCCCAACAGCAGATCGCTGAAGTCTTTCATATCAATGCTTTTAAATGACTTGGAGACAACAATCATTAAAAAATGACAATAACTTTTTGAGTTATTTAATAACAAAAAACGTGTACAGTAATGTAAAGTCACTTGTTCAGCTAAGTCAAAACTAGCAACTTATAAAGCATAAGCATCATACAGAGATTGTTGTCAGAAAGTTTAAGCCTTGTTATAGTTCTCTCTTTAGATTTATAAGGCAATTTACAGTATGTTAGGATGAACAGATGGAGCACCATCTTTTCTAGGTCCTTATGGATTAAAGCTTTCAGTTAAGCTTTGGTCAATTAAGGCAATTGCTTAAACAATAAGCTCACTGTCTGTTTACGTTTCTTTCTCTCTCTTTTAAAGTTAACTGTAATATGTGATTTTGTCTGATAAAATATGCATTTTTGTCATGTTCTGAGACTGGGTATATTCTTTTTATTATCTTTTCAAAAATAATTAAACCAACTCTGTTTGTGACACCAAAGACAAAGATGGTCTTGGATTCACTCTAACTCTGAAATAATTTCTGCAGAACTGCTGTGCAATCAGTTGTTCTCCATCCACAAAATATTTAGTTGATAATACCGTGCTAGTTTTATCCCTACTCAGTACCATCCTGGGTTGGTATTTTTTTTCCCTTTTTTTTTTTCTTTTTTTCTTTTCTGTAGGCTGTTAGTTTGTTTTAGTTTTTGTTTTGTCTGTTTTGCTGAATGTCACAATTATTCTGAACTCTAATCCTGTTCTCCAAATGGATGCAAATTTTCTAAGTTTTCCAGAAAGGCAAAGTAAAGTTTACCTTGAATTCTTCCCAACTGTGTCAGTATAAAATCACACTGGAAAAAAACCATAAATTACAAAAACTGCAAAAACTGTGAAACCCATGCTTTACATGCAAGGAGATCTTTACTGATCAGTGCCGTGTCTAAAAGAGATGCCTTAAACTTCCCGAGGTTAAACAGAAGAAATGGATTTCCAGAACGGTAATGAAAACTGCTTGAAACACCGTTACTCTTTTAAATAATTTTTTTAAAAAATTTTGTAGTTATGGCAATCGTTGCGTCCCGAATGCCATAAATGCAAGGTGAAAACGGCTGCATCAGTAAAATCCTCAGTGAAACAGAACTACTTACACACTTTTGTTTAAAAACAGGATGTAGGGAAAACGGGAAAACTTCCCAGACGGATATAAAGGATGTGCGGCAACGCGAGGCAGGAGCGCACGGTCCGCCCGCTGCCGCTGTCCGTGCGGCGGAAGGAAGGGCGCGCAGCGTCACCGCCACGGCTGCGCACACCGCGCGGCTGCCCCTCGGCTTTTCCCTGCTTCTCCTTCCCTTCCTCCTGCTCCTTCCCTTCCTCCTGCTCCTTCCCTCGGCTCCGATGGCGGCGAGTGACATGGAGAGGGCCCAGCAGCAGGTGAGCGGCGGAGGGGGCCGCGGGGAAAGCGGTGACTTCAGGGGGCTCCTGGTGAGCCCCGGCCCCCGAGCGGCTCCGTGCCCGCTGTGGCGCGTCTGCACCGCCACACTTCGCGTGTTTCTTTTCTAGCTGGAAGGCACTTCCCCGGGTTTTCTTTATGAGAATTTGCTGAGTATCCGCTCCTCCTCAGGACGAGCTTAGTGCTGAACCCTCGGGGTCGTTCCCCTGCCGGGGTCCGACCCAGCCAGCCGGGAGCAGCGCCCGAATGGGAGCTGCAGGGAACGTGTTGGCACCTGCTCCCTGTCACTTGGCTGGCCTTGTCGCTGCTGAGACAACAGGATTATCCAGAGAAATTCAAAAGCTGTTGTATCTGTGTGAGAACTGAGCAAAGGTTACTTACAAAATGACAGGGTCAGTTAGGTTGAAAAATACCTCTGAGATCATCGAATCCAGCCTGTGACCGAACACCGCTGTGTCAGCCAGACCAGGGCACTGAGTGCCACATCCAGTCTTTCCTTAAATATCTCCGGGCACAGTGACTCCCCCACCTCCCTGGGCAGCCCATTCTAATGTGTAATGTCCCCTTCTGTGAAGAAATTCTTCCTAAGGTCCAACTTAAATCTCCCTTGGTGCACCTGAAGTCCTGTGACTCAGGACTGGATCCCCAGTACTTAAGGCCTTCCAGTGCAGTGAATCTTCTCACATCTGTCAATGAGTTGTAGAAGAGCAAGACTTTAAAAAGATGATAATATGATTAGCACATAGAGTTGTGTGGGTTTTATGGGGGGGTATTTACTTTCACATTTTTTTGTTTTTTTAGATTGATGAAATTGAAGCCCTTTCATCAATCTATGGTGATGATTGGTGTGTTGTTGATGAAGATGAAAAAATCTATTGCATTAAGATTAGCGACTGTCTGGATCAACCAAAATGGACCCTCTGTTTGCAGGTATAGTCGTGGTAAGAAGTTTAACATGAATTTTGCAGTTAGACTGATGCAGGTGAAACCCTTTAGATATGGTTTATTATGTACTCAGATGATTCAGAAGCTTTTGGATTGGAGTCTGTGATGAGACTTTTCAGTGATTCTTCATGTAACACATTGCTGTGCATGTGATACGTTCAGTAATTGCATATCCTAGTTCCACACCTAACCGAAACATTTCAGTGTATTTCACCAAAGACTAATTTCTGAAATACTTTTACACTAAGGACTTTGTGCCTCTGTGAATCTACTGCAGTTGCATCTGGATTTGCTTTCTGGAAAGTGTTGAGACAAAAGGATATTTGGATCAACTTAATTGATCCAACTCCTTGCTTTATGTTTTCCGAACTGAAAGCAATAAGTTTATTTAGTGTAAGAAACATGGAAATGTCTACTTAGGGAAATGTGGTACCACTTTTTTGCGTGCAGCTTCTTTCAGTTTTTTTTCTGTACTTTATTTTGCATCCTTATAAATTGCCCCATAAAATATAATTGTATGCATTACCACTATTGGAGTTTTAAATGCAGATATTCACTGTTTCTTGTAATTCTGTAGTAACGTACCCAACTGCTTTCTTCATTTGTAACACTAATTGTAGTCCTGGTGCTTGACATCAGAGTCCTTCAGTAAAGCTCCTCTAGCTGAGGGTAGTCCAATGAATACATATCCTGAATTTCTTTCAGGTGATTTTGCCACCAGGATATCCAACTGCAGAGCCACCTATTTATCAACTAAAGTAGGTGATGTTTTCTTGCAAACATTTGTGTTCAATGACTTGCCACTGTTAATTGTTTACCTGTAAGTGGAAGTTTAGTTAAAATACTCTTTGAATTAAAGTATACTAACAATGGGGGATGTTTCCAGCGAGGATATTCTATTCTTTATCCTGTTTTTTCCAACATGTTTGCAGCTGGAATCTTGATGGTTGGCAAAGTTACGTTTTCAAGGTGTTCATCACATTTATTTGGGAATGTTGGAAGCAGCAACATTTCACAATGTAGCGCAATTTTCATTGCATTTCTTTTCATTCTAGTGCCCCTTGGCTTCGAGGACAAGATTATACAGAGCTAGCAAGTAGCTTGGAAGAAATATACGTGTAAGTTTGAGACTGTGGAATATAGTAAAAGGAGACAATGTATTTTTAGTTTCTATCTGTTCTGCACTTGAATGTTAAAACACAGGATGTGAAAACATTTGGTTGTCTTAGAGCATAAAATGGCATACCAGTTTTTCTTAAAAGCTAAGGTATATGTAGGTTTTGAAATAAATACATGCAGAATCTCTTAACTGGAATCTGGAACATCATGGACTGTTTATTATCACAGTGTGCAGCTAACACATAGTACAGGGCATAATGGATGCATGAGAATAAACAGCATTTAGAAATACTCCAATTACATGATTTGGAATTGCTGTTAAAGTGGGTGAAAAATGTAGTAATTTTATATGGTTTATTTATTTCTTTTAGTCCCAGAGATGATATCAAATAAATGAAATAAAAATAAAAGAAAGCACAGTCATGCCCCAGACAGTGAAATATGGGCATCTTGCATAAGAAATGTTTTTTTAATGCCATAAGGAAGAGACCACTTAGCTTGCATAAGGGTTTTTTATTTTTATTAACAGGGTTTCTTAGTTAATTAAGCAACAGATCATTTAAACAAGTAAAATTTAATTTGAAGTGTTAAAAATGCATGAGGATTTTAAGTGAAAAGTTCTGTGTGATTATATTCACCACAGTTGTTCACTGGAGCAAGAAGGACAGAGGTTGTCCTTAATGCTGTCCAGATTCAAAGGATTTGATGGAGTCTCTACCACAGGTAGAGCTGCTGGTTCCTTTTTTGTTCCCCCCTGTGCAGTCCTGTAGGTTGTCAAACTGTGCTGATTCAGCTCCCTTCTCTCTATATCAGCTGCTGGTCAGAGTCCTCGCTGGTCTGCTCTCACTTCTGTTTGTTCAGCAGGAGGTGTGTGTACTTTAGGCCATATATGTACTTTAGATCATTTTAATTGGTTTAAAAACCTGGAGTAATCACTGATGTGCGCAGTATTTGTGAAAACCTTTTATCTGTTCAATGTCTAAATAATTGTCGGATGGACAGAGATACTCTGCATCATTTACATTGTATTTGACCAGGTTTCTAGTCCCTAGGATCTAAGGTGTGTAGTTCTGCAGTCTAAACCAACATGAACTACACTGTCAATTGCTATGGAAAAAATGGATATTTAGAAATCGCAAGTCTGTTTTAGGAGACACAAAGTAATTTACAACTATTCAGAAACTGTAATTGGGTGATAGTTGGGCAAATATCTGTATACTTTTGTAAAACAGGGAAATTTTATTCTTCTTCTAGTCTCTCTCCATCACTAAAAAAATGTATTCAGATGTTAAAGCAGATGTTAAAGCTTCTGTACAATAAGCTGTGTTAAATCAGGGCATTGAGTTGTTCTGAAGTCAGTCTGGATTTTGAAGTGAGAGCTACAAATTCGTAAAATCCTTATTTTTGCTTTAATAATTTTTCTTAAAATATGAATGCTTGTTTGAATTTGATTGTTTCCAGCAGTAGTGCTGTATACATTATGCAAAGTTTAAATATGTAATTTTGTTACTTATCTGGTGCCCAGATGGTGGCAGTAAGAATAAAATCATTGAGAAACCATGAGATATCTACAGCCCTAAATCTTTAGTTTTGTTTCTCAGGCAAACATGCACAGTTCATAACCGTTTTAACCATTTGAAATATGTTTTGAGTTGTTTGGGTCCTCCTGCACATAGAGGGAGCATTTATTAAGTCCTAACATGCATATATAAGACATGTTCATCCCATCCTCCCTCAGTACCTCAATACACACCTGTGCCCCCTGAGTGGAGCCTCCTAGGCCTAAATCTTTATCTCCGTGTCCTATAGCACTGCCTATTACCCAAACTGTAGTGTTTCATTCCAATGCTCCACTGACCTACTATCACAATCCACTGATAAGTTTTTCGCTCAGTGAGCTACTGAGACAGAACTTTACACAAGCCTGCTTAAGCTCTTTATCTCATTAGCTATATTCAATTTCTGTGTGTTTGAAATCTGTATATTATTTTATGTACTATCCAAGTGAAATTTGCAAAAGTGATTCTTCATTTACCATGACCTTTTACTTCCAGACAGAACCTTGGTGAAAGTATACTGTATTTATGGGTGGAGAAGATACGAGAAGTTCTGGTAGAAAAGGCACAGTCTTCAGATCCAGGTACTTCAGAAAACACGTGGGGCTTTTATTTTCCTTCTTCTTCCATTGCAAAGTAAGATTTCAGTACAAGTTAGTTCAGGCCCTTTTGAATTAGATCTAAATATCAGAAAACAGTCTCCTGCGTCAGGGCTTATTGTTTTACAGTGGCAGTGTCCCTTTTTAAAAAGCAGGAGGGAAAAGAAGGTGGGGGTGACCTCTGAACTGGAACAAGGTCTGCAGTTCTCTCAGGATTGAAATTATTTGCTTGAAAGGACAGTGCTGCCCACAGGTACATTATGCATTGCCCTCCATTCTGCAAAGGATTATTCATACCAGTAATAATTAATTTCTGGTATTAAGTGCACTGTTGGAGGATTGGGATTCAAGAGTAGATAACTTCAGTGGACTGTGCAGACAAATGAGCAAGTATTCCAAAAAAGAAAGCTTTACTTTTCTGTCCTTTCATTCATTTTACTGTATTGGGAGGAGAAGTACATCATCAGTAGAGGTGCAGTGATTCTTCTGCTGTTGACTCTTACAGTTTGTGTAAATTCACAGTTGTTGTTTCAAAAAATGGTGGGAGGTTTTGTGCATTAAAATGCTAAGCTGCTATGAAATGTGTGAGTGACGTGTGCATGCACTGTGGTAAAAGGAAACAGAACTACTTTTCTCTCTCAGGGGTGTTATCTTTGTCCTGTGAGAAATAAAAGTCTGAAGAAAAAAAAATTCATTTTCAGTGTGGTTTCATGGTAAGGTCTAGTGTTAGTCTTTCAATAAACTGTGCGTTTTGTTGCTACATCACAGACATTGGAGAAGTCATTCTACACTGATGTGACTAAAAGGGGACCCTGAGAAGTGAAAATTTTATTGACAATATTGGAAGTTTGGGTATTTTAGCCACAACCTTATGGCTTCCATTTTTGAACATGCTTTATTACCCCTCTGTTTTTTAATGGAAAATACATATATTATAAAACCTGCATCATAAGCACATCATAGCCCTCTAAAAAGGAATGAAACTGTGGTATATTAGTTTGGCTCTAAATCCAGATGTCAGAACCCTGTATATTTCCTCCTTTGTTATTGACTATTATTTTTAGGTTGTTTTGTGAATGAAGGAAAACAGGATTTTTGGAATCCCAGATTACTTGAAGCGTGATGAGAGAGACGTTTCAAATCTAATAATTTTTTATCTAATAATTTTATACCCTCGTGAACTAGCATTGAGCAACAGCTCTACATATTACCCCAAATGACCAGTAAATGGCTGAAGTTTTTCTGAAATATCAGCTTAATTTGATCCCTAAATTCAGATTAAAGGTAGCATTTTGAATGTTTAATGGAAATAGTAAACATTATTGGTTTTTTTTCTTAGAAATACTGTTACTTAGTGTTGAAACAGAAGGTCTTATGGAAGGATCCCATAGTATGAGTATTTTATTTTTAATTCTCAGGAATTTTTAACTTAATACTGGGCTGAGTACTTTTGGGTTTTGTTGTAATTAATGTTACTATTCTGCATTTAATAATTTTTAATGTCTAACTGTTTTGAACTGAGAAGACAGAGACTTTTGAGAAAAAGAGTTTGAAATTTTGTTTTGCTTGTCTTGCAAAAAATGTGTAATAAATTCTACTACTTGTATCTTAATAGAACCAGATATTAAGAAAACCACTGAAGAAGTTGATGAAGATGATGGAGATGATTTTCTCCTAGATTATCAGCCCACTCAGGAGGATCAAACTAAAATGTTAAATTACATGACATCTGAAAGTCAGGAAGGTAAAAAATACGCTCTTGTTAATTCTGTTGAAATAATTATAATGAGACTTGAAGATTCTGGTTATCTACTCACCTTTAGAATAAAATTAGTGACAATAGAATTATAATAACATTTAATAACAGTCATTAAAAAATGCAATATATTTTTGGTGGGTTTGTACATTATTTTCTGCACTTCACTTTAATAAGTGCCTTTTCTTAAAGCTGAGACATTCTTTACTTTTGTAGCCCCATGCATTGTTTCTGTCCTCTTAAAAGAAAAGAAACACTTCCTTGTTTGTGACCCGTAGATGAAGAACTGCCCCCCATACATCATGGAAACCCAATCACAGATCGAAGGAGCACTTTCCAGGCACATTTGGCTCCAGTGGTGACAACCAGACAAGTTAGTAGAGATCAGTTCTTCTCTTTTTGCCTGTACTTTGAGCTTGACAAAGTATTACTGGAATATTTGGGAATTGCCAGATACGTTGGTCTGTCTGTGCATCTTTCTGTGCTAGTACTGTCTGAGTTGTCATTGGTTTCTCACTTTCACTATCAGCTGAATAGTGAAGTAGAAGCTCTTCTTCCTGCTATTCTTTACCACTTTGTGCATTAGATGGAGGAGAATAAGAACACTGTAATTTGACTTCTGGATGTTGGCAAGTTTATCATAAGATGTTTGGAAGTTACCAAGTCTATCATGTGTGAGCTGGAAAAGCTAACACATAAAATGAGTTTATATATGTTTTCCCTCCTTCAGAAAGGAATTTTCTTGAAAAACACACTTGGATTGTGCTTAAGTAAATCTTTATCATGACCTAATTGAGAGGGGTTTAGAGCTTCTTTTGTACATCACGTTCCATCTGCTGCCATCAGCCTCCTTTGATCATCCCTTTTTAGTGGGGAAACTACTTTTCTTTTATTACCTCAGAGTTAAACCTTGAGAAGATTTTCTCTTTCTTTTTATGCAATTTTAGAGTTTTTTAAAAGAATTTTTGGTGAGGGATATTGTCAAGTGCTTCTTGAAGTTCCATGTAAGCTAGGTCAGCTACATACTCAGTGGCTATGATAAAACACTGACAGGTTGACAGTGTTTTTAGGCTGATTTCTCTATATAAAAGCTGTAATGTTTGAAGCCATCTGTGTTTTGTTTTGTTTTGTTTTTTCTTCCCCCTCAATAATTTGCCTAATATGGGCATAAGAATTGGTCTCTAAATCCCAGCATCCCTTCTGGAGCACTTTGACCTTTCAAGTTCACATACACTGTACATTCATGTGGGGTTTTGTGTATGTAGAACAATCTCACTCACAAATCATGATAAAAGGGTGAGAGTATTTTAAAATGAAAAAGGTACATGAAGCCAATGATTCCTATTTCTTCTCTTTCTAAAGTAACTGAGTTAATTCATAAATATATATATATATATATATATATATATATATGTATATATGTCTTAAAGGATCACTTAAAGAAGATACAGCTGTAACACGAAAATTCATCTTTAAAGTACATTTCCAAAAACCTGGTAGCTGGGAAATAAGTAATGTCAAAGGTGATGATCATTTCATATGAATTGTCCTTTAAGTGCCTGGATTGAAACTTATTGCTTTAACATACTGTCCATGTTTATGAAAGTATATTAAGTAATATGAGCTGTCTTCCTTCATTGTTTAAAGTAAGAAGATAGATGTCTGAAGCAATATTCTCCATTAATAGCAGGATTTTTTTCATTGAGATATCTTTTATTTGAGGTGATTTTTGTCGGTTGGATTTCTTCAAGAAGAATTGGAAATAGCAGAATATAGCTAGGGCAGATATTAAATATGTCTGTTGATTACTCCTCTGAGACATTTGTTTTTGTATGGAAGGCAATTTACTTGCCAGGCATGTTTTCTCAAGCTTTCTCAACTTCAGAAATGTTTTGTATTATGTATTAAAATGATGTCTTATTAAAAGCTCTTCTTTTTGCTAGACCATTGGAAAGGGTTGAACAATTGACAGCTTGTTTACTTAGAAACATATGATGAGCTGATATTGGTAAATGTTTTGAATTTGGTACTTCTTAAGAGCAAAGAGATCAGACACTTGATGGGAATATCTGTTTTCTGGGAAAATACTGACACTTTCAGACTCCTAATTGGATATTTTTTGTTTTTACTGTTCTTTCTGTGAAGTGGAAACTGAAAAAAAAGCATGTTTGAGGGAAAAGAAAAAATTTGAAATGTAGTAGAGCTCTCTAAACATCATATTTTTGTGAAATAAGTAAAAGCAGTATGTAGTGGGAATATGTATGTTGTGTTCTATTCCAGCTTAACTTTATTATTAAAAAAGTAAGCAGGTGCAGTTGATACTGAATACTGACTAAAAATATTTTCTGGATCTTACTGTCTCTTGTTTAATAAAGCAATTTGACACTTCTGCAGTTTGAGCAATAAAATGAATATACCCAGTGTAGAAATTGAAGAGACAAGCTGTTTTCAGTATCCCAGGAAAATTGTGTAAAACAATACTGAGAAGTTGCTTCTTGAGTTATCACATCAAACATTTTGTGTCAAAGCATAAAATTGTTTAATTGTAATATTAGGGAGATATTTGTTTAGCAGTGATATTGAGAGGGATGTATAACCCCTGTTATAAAAGGAAGTTTTTTTTCTGTTGTTTTTTATAGGTTAAAAGAGTTCTTGAAAAATTATATGAGAACAAGAAAATTGCAAGTGCTACCCACAACATATATGCATACAGGTAAGATACAAATAGTGATTTTTCATTTTTCTTTTTAGTGTTCTTTCACAAATGAGTGCAGGACATGGGAAAGAAATTAAAAGAAATTTCTTGCTTTAGGCAGTAGGTTTCTTATTTGAATGTTGGTGTTGCAGGTGTTATTTTGAATTTGAGGTCAAAAAAGTAGAACATACAGTAGAAAATAAAATAGTGAAGCAGCATTAGGAATAGAAAAAAAAAGTGGATTTGAACATGCGTTAGTATACTTTTGTAGTATGTCTGAGCATGGAAATGCTACATCATCCTGAACTAAATGTGTTTTTATTTGGGTGAAGTAACTTCTTCCCCCCCCCCCCCCAACCTTATATTTAGAAATAGCTGAAAAATGTTCAGTTGAAATAAGAGTCGAATCAGAAAGCCTGATGCAGACATCTGGCATATGAAGTTTCAGCTGAAAATACGAGAAACTTCAGGGATTATGAGAAACAGGTAAAAATGAGTTTGGCAGTCACCTGCCTCTGGCAACTTTTGTAAACATAACTTATGTGAAATTAATTGGTCTCAGTCCAATGTAGGTTGTTTCCAACCAGTGTAGTTTTCTGAGGAATGTAGGTGACAATAAAAGGGAGGAACTGTAGGAACCAATCATCTAAAAAAACATGCAAAGGTACTTACCCATTCATGCCCATACTGCTGTGATCCTGATGAAACATGAAATGAGAGCAAGTGAAAGCTTGTTTTACCAAAAAGCAAAAGCTTCTCCCTAAGTAAAAAGTTTCTGTAAGGGGGGTGTTTCTGTTCTCACAGATGATGGTCTGTCTTCCTTCATTCCTTTTATCCAAATCCACTTTATAAAAAAAAAAAAAAAAAGAAAGAGGAACAGGCACATACTTACTGCTTCCTCTTTGTCATCTAGTACTAGAAGCCTCTTTCTCGTTGTGTCAGCTGTAACTAAGTTCAGAAGTTAGGAAATAAGTTGGTAACAAACCAACTTACTGGTCACTACTAGACCTCTGAGCATGACTAATGGAAAATTAGGCGTGAGCAGCTGTCTTCTTTATGAAACAATACACCCAAAATTTTACTGCAGTACCCCCTGAGGAGGGAGATGACATGGAGAATCCAAGGGCAAATTTCAGTCATAGTTTCATGCTGCCGCTGAAATACAGACATAATTAATTATTAATAATATTTTTGTCCAAGTTCTTTTTCTAGGGGTATGCCATTATTTGAATCTGTCTCTAGTTTCAGCTAGACGCAATTATTAAGCTAAAAACCTGGGTATTTTTCTGGTTTTTTCATGTTTTTTTCCAGACTTTAAACTGATAATGGCTAGAGTTTGCCTGAAGTAGCTAAAGTCTGTGTAAAAGCTTCTCAAACTTGTTCTACTGTACAGATAAACACTTGTGGTTTACCCTATACCTCATCCTCTTTTCCTGTAAATATGTGTAAGAGAAAATTAGAATTGATGCACACATGTGTGAGAGATATGAGACTTTATTAATCATGTAGAAATATTAGTTGATTAATTTATTAGTTGACAATTAATAAGTTGATTTTTAAAATCTATTTTATGTTATTTTTTTTTCTTTTATAGAATATACTGTGAAGATAAGCAGACATTCCTACAGGATTGTGAAGATGATGGAGAGACAGCAGCAGGTGGACGTCTTCTCCATCTTATGCAGGTTGTAGAAATTAGTCTTTGGCTTTGGGAAATCTTGAATTTATATTGATATTAAAAATCACTATAATGTAAATAAGCTTGTAGAAGATTATTTTGATTTTTGCTCTGCTAGCAGCCAGGCAGATGATTGCTTTCTTAAGGTGAAAGGAAAAACACAGACTGTAGCACTTTTGAAGTCTCGGATCATAGAAACAAGTGATGTTTCATAGGTGGCAGTAGTAGTTTGAATGGGTTAAAAGATAACTAAATTTTATATGCTGTGCTTTCTGTGTGGTGTAAGGTACACAGAAGATGAGTACTGGGAGAAGCTGACTGTTACAATATAATAGCTGACCTGTGCACAACCTTTCATGTGGTTCCCTTGAGCAGGCGTAATAAAAAGGCACCAATATATGAACTTGCAGAGTAGAACTTCAAATACAAAAGGAGTGAAGGAGCTAAGCTGTTTTGATAATTTAGTCTGTTTTGTTGTACTGTTTCCTGTTCTGGGTCCATGGCCCTCATTCTCACATATATTTTAGTCTTCAAGTATTGAAATAAGATTTGGCAAAGGTGCTACTAAATGTGAGTGAGATGAGATCGATAAATTTTGGTTCATGATGCAAGTCCTAGCAAAACCACAATTAAAGCAGCACAACTACATGAGACAGCTGTGTGCATCTTAATGCTGTGCCTCAAGTCACTGCTTACACAAGCTGTGTGAGCAGACAAAATATTTATTTTTATTTTAGATCGATGTTTTCTTCACAACAGGAGTTTTATTTTCCTGTCCTTTTCTTGCTTGAATATTCTTTTGCTTAATATGTTGCATTCTTATTCCTGGAAACTTTTCTTCCCCCACCCATGTTCCTTTTTTTTTTTTCTGAAAAAAAATATAGTTGATGGAAGCATTTTGACATTTTTAATTTTGAACTTTTTCAAACTTCTAAAATAACTCAAACCAGGGGAAGGTTAAATAAATAAACAAACTTAGGTTATGTAATATATGCAAGTATATGTACTAAGTGTGAAGACATTATTGTTATGAAAATAAGTAAAGATACAATTTGGCAGTTACTGTGCCTCAATTTGTTCTGAGATTATCGGCTTTTTATCAGCATGTTAGTACACACTTTTGAAAGTTGTCTAGGCTCTTAATATTCCATAAAATCTAGTTTAGAACATGACATGAATGTCACTTTCAAGTGTGAATGTGTGTAAATTATGGGGATCATCATTCTCCATCTTTAATCCTAGTTACTGGGAATATTTCCATTCTGGAAGAATAGCAAGATAAGGATAAGAAGAGTTCAATTTTCAGCCATAGGAAAAGATTAAAGTTTATGGGCTGATTAAATTTATGGGCTGATTTCTGGATGTTCATAGATCTTGTAGTTTTTTTGTTTTCAGCTCTTATGACATATGGGTATGAAAATTAGGTAATTTAAAACATTTATTGTTGCTAAACTTACAGGGTTTAATGTTGCTGTTGTTGCTGTTTTGAGGGTTTTTTTTGGTTTTTGGTTTTTTTTAAATTGATATTAATCTTGTTTCAAATCAGGCCAGCATTTCAAAATAGCACTTTCTAGTTACAAGAGACTGTATTTTGGATTAATACCATCCTGTTTACTGCCAGGAGTTGTTATGCATATCCTTTATAGTCAATGCAGAGTAGAAAATTCCTGTAACAGAACATGACCCTACTGCTTTTCATTTTAAAATTCTAAGAATATTTCTGTTTTCACATACAATGATTGACTCTTCTGAAAGTATTGTTTAAATTAGTCAGATATCTGTTTTTTTCTCCTTAACAAAGATGATGTATGGTTGTTAACATGCATGTATTAACAGCACTAGCTTAAAGTATTTTTATATATCCATGTGTATAATGCCTGTGGCCTGGCTATTATTAGCCTCATCCACCACCACTTCAGAACTGTGAATAGACAATCAGCTTAGTGACAGAGCAATAATTGATCATTCCAAAGAACAAGAAATGTAACTCAGTAATTTTTAAAAATAAAAGATAATAGACGTTTTCTATGTTTCAGATTGGTGTCAGCAGTAATTCAGGTTCAACTAGAAGATAATAACTTTTATTGCTTTCTCTTATTCACAGATTTTGAATGTCCACAATGTGTTAGTTGTGGTGTCCCGCTGGTATGGAGGCATTCTCCTGGGACCAGATCGTTTCAAGCATATCAACAATTGTGCAAGAAATGTACTTGTAGAGTACGGCTATGTACCATCAACGGTATGTCTCATCCCTCCAGAATGGAGGCATTTGCATGTGAACTTGTGGGACTTTCCACTGTTTGATGAAGTCAAAAGAAAAGTACAACTTTGTGAATGGATAAGCATGTCCAAATTTTCATAAATCTCTGTGAACCGTGAATACTGTTCATATTAAAAATAATTCTCGAGGGTAACCTTGGGAGAATACTTGTGGTTTACAAGAATATTTTTTAAATTTTGCAATGCGTGTTTTTCATTTCAGGAAGAATCATCTAGACAAGCTGGAAAGAGCAAAAAGATAAGGAAGGACAACAAAAAGAAAACAGAACACTAATTTATTTTTTAAAAACTTTATAATATTATTTTGCACATATTTATACAAAAAAACCCTGGACCTTATTGCTTTATCTTATACAATGGACGTGTTGTATTCAGAAGAGAATTCAGTAAAACCATAGATATATTTTCACCTTGTTTTGTGATTTCTTTTTCTGTTCTGAAGTAGAGCTTAGACACAAGTTTTCTGTTTCTTACACATGTGAGCTCCTTGTTATGAGGACAGTGCAGCATCTGGAGCCATTGCTCCATCCCACCCCTTCCCACAAAACAACAGCTGACTAATTGAAAAGATGGATTTCTCATCTCCATTCCTGGAGTCAAATACATGTCTTGTCTAAGTAATTGAATTCTGTAGTTTGTTGTACTGAGAGTGGGACAAGAGTAATTCATATACCAGCTCACTTACAGAGTTTTAGATACTCTTTTGTGAAAGGAAAGCATGGGGTCGAGTGGGGTGTTGGGGGTGCCTGGTCCTGCCTGTGCAGTTCCTGATCAGATGCTAGACAGAGGTTGCTTGTTGACATATGGTAGACTGAATATGGGCAGTGAGCTAAGAAGTGTTATGAAACTACTACAGAATATCTTTGAGGATTGTTCTGTGATGGTTGGCATGCCAGCAGCCTGAAAAGATGAGCATTTTGTGTTGCATAATTAAAGGAACCAGTGAAGTAGACCATAGTCAGTGAGCAAGATGAATCCCCTGTCTTTTAAAATGTCTGAAAATGGACCATCAGAGCAGAAATGCATTTTTATTTTTCACACAATTCCTTTCAGAGAGTGCATGAAGTGCTGTCTGTCTTGTGGGCACTTTTGGTTAGAGAAGTTACAGTCCCTTCCTATTTTCTTTTTGCAAGCATTTCCTAAGTTTAAACTTCCTTTATTCTAAGAAGTAGATACCACAAGAGAAAGAGACTACAAGAATGTCTGACAATGACTCTTGACTTTAAAAATTCTTCTGGGACATTATTTTTGATGCTAAACAGAAGCAGCAGTTTTAGCCATTTTTGTTAACAAAAACTGTAAGGTTTTTAAGACATACTGCTCACTTGTGGAAGGGTTACAAATTTCATTACCTGGCAAAAGAAAAAAGAAAAGAAGGATGATATAATTAATTTATACCCAAAGTACAATTGCCTGTCATAAAAATATGTCAACAAAAACCAAAACATTACCAGAAAAGGGTGGATAGTTGCTTTTATCTTTTTAATATCTTTTTACTTTCCTGGTTTTGTTTTGTTATTCTGAAAATGAATCAGGAGTACAGCTGAACACAGATTACCAATTTCAGCATTAGAGTTTCCTACAAGGTAGTATCAGAATGATTCAGAATGATTTTTTTTTCTTTGTGTCTCAAACCTAAATGAGCAGACTAAGATATCTGCTCTCTGATTGGGGTGCTTCATTAGCTGAGTATCTTCTGAAGAACTGCTTGGTGGTTTCAGTGTCAGTCATTTCCTCTAAATGTCCTGCATGCATCTGGAAATCTTCCATGCTTAAATAGGAAAAGTCACGTTCTTAAAATCTTAACTTTTAAAAGTGAAGATAATTGTCTTTCTCACAGCAGAATACCAATTCTGGACTGTTAGTAATTTCTCCATATTGCAAGTAGTTCAGGGTGGTGGTTCTACTAAAGATGAGATTTACTTGTGGATCCTTTTGCTGTGTTCATCTTTGCTATATGTTTATTGCCTAGCATGCCTATTTCAGTAAAAAATGGAAGCAGTTTAGTAGCTGCTTCAATATTTTTCTAGCTAGACATGTTCTAGACTGATTTAATCCTTGTCATAGCCACACACAGAGAAAAATTCTGCTAAAAGCTCATGAAGTGGATCTCCTATCTAACTTCATATGTGTAGATGCCTTGCAGCCCACAGGCTTTCCAAGAATGGTGTAGAAGAGTTGGGTATTTAAGGTTTCAAGAAATCAAGTTAGATCTAAGATCCAATAAGAAATTTTGAGGGAGGGAGGGGCAATACAATTAGGCAGCTATATACTCCAGGAAAGCACTCTGAGATTTAAGCCATGTGGCAAGGTTTGCTGGCTCTCATGAACAACAGTGAAACTGGTGAATTTTGTTTTGATGCTTCAGTACGACTAGCAGAAGAATGGTTACTGATATTATTTAGTAACAGTGCCACAGTATGTTTTCTGCAGTACCTGGACACAAAACAATGCTAAATCAGTGATGGACATACATGCTATGAAGATATTAGCATGGATGATAAAGTTTTGCAGTTTTGTACTACTGGCATTCAAACATTCAGTAAAAGCTCTTGGCAAACACTAATGAATTTGTTCCCACAACAGAGGTGAAGACACAACAGCCAACGTTTTTCAGATTTAAATATTTAAAATTAGACGCCAGAGTGTTTTTAGAACCTATGAAAAAAATGAATGAATTTTTAGAACTCACAGCTCTCTGCAAGTGGCTTCATGACTCATACGAAATATAAGCATTTGTGGAAGACGTACGATTTTTCCCACCAGTGTGGAAAGAAAAGCCTCATCCTGTTAAAGTTAATTGCCAAGCTCTCATTCTCATTCAGAGAGTCTGTATTTAGTTCCTGGGTTCTGGGGAAACAGCAGTTGGTGATGTGTTGCTGAAGCTGCTGCTAAGATTTTTGAAACTGATTCATTGAGAGTTTTGAACTTTCAGGATTGGACCATTACCGGTAACTACTCTGGTAAGTAACTGTATGTATACTTATTTACATCGTATCAGTTTTCAGCCCCAGAGTGCACAAAAAGGAGAACGGCAGCTACAGCAAAGTCGACCGTGCCTTTCCTCAGCAAAATGTATAAATATAGAAATAGGGAGGAAGCAAAGGCTTGCTGAATTGCAACAATATCAGATAAACAAGGATAAAATTAAAAAGCAGTTTAAATTCTCATTATGATATATACACAGGTTGAAGAAAAAAAAAGAAGAAAAAGTTGCATATAATGCTAGCAAGCAAAACACATCAGGAAGGGAGGGAGGGGGAAGCAAGAGAGAACTTCCAATCAACCCTCCTGACCTCCACAGATAAGGATCATGTTGCTTAAAGAAGAACTTGCATTTTAAAATACGAGCTTGGAAAAACTATATTTCTTAACCAGAACTCTGCTAGGGTTCTGCTTTAAGAAAATCTTAGAAAAACTAGATTTATCTAGTATCAAAAGCTTTTAATTTTTTCCCCTCCTGAGAAAATTTTTTTTTGGATGCTTATTGGATTTTTGACCCATCCTGTTTTAACTCCTTATGAATCTCAACCTTTTGGATAGCTTTGCCAGTTACAACTTCCTTCCCAGACTGAGCTGGCCTGGATACCCACCATGCACAACAGCACCGCCGAGATTCCACACGCAGCTGAGTCGCGTAACGAGACTTGGCCCAGCCAGCTGCCGAGCTCCGAGTTCTCCCTGGGTGTGTTGGTGCTGCTGGCTTTCCTCATGGTGCTGCTGTGTCTGGTGACCATCCTTGGAAACATGCTGGTGATCCTTGCTTTCATTCTGGACAGAAAGCTCAGGCATCGGAGTAACTATTTCTTTCTGAATCTTGCAGTTTCTGACTTTGCAGTGGGTAAGTGAGAGCTGTGGAGCCATGTGCTAATTATGTTGTAGGACTCTTAGGAGAATCACTGGTGTTTATTTTCTGTGTTTTTTCTTCTGAGAGAACTATTTCCCAGCTGTGTCTGGGGGAAGGATGGGGAATGGTGGAGGCTGCATGAAATATTTTAGCAGCCTATTATTTTTTAGAAAATTAAGGATGCTTTGTTAAGTAAACAGGTACCATTTAATGTTTCAGGATAAAATACTACTGTGGGAATTTTATGGTCTAACAAAGAATGGGAGCTGTTTGTGAAGAGTTTTGGCTGAAATTTAGATAGTCTACTCAAATACAGCCTATATTGTCTGACAGCTCTTGCATACATTGTCAATACCTTCTCTTTCAGTCTGCTATCACACAATACAGATCATCACCTTACATTTGTTACTAAATAGCAATGAATGCTATTTTTAAGCATTTTGCTGTACATGCTCTATATAGAGTAATACCTTAGGAATATGTGTTTGTATAGGCAAATAAAAAATTATAAATAAATAAAGCAGTTATATAAGAAGTTTGATGCTACATTTATATTTACACCTAGAGACACACTTAGTTTTGAAACTTGTGCTGAGAAAAAGTACAATTAAAACAGGAGTGTGATGTTCAGTTGGAGACTGAACTATTGCAATATTCTGTGAATTGTTGGGTGTCTTTGCGAAAAGCCTTGGTTAAATTATTGAATGTGTAGAAGGATGGTTTTAAATAGTTTTGGCTATTTAATGAAATCTGTATTCTGACCTGTCATATCACAACAAATTTTTTTAAGTACACTTTTAAGAAGTGTACTGAAAGAGCAGAAAAAGCTTTTTTAAAAATTTTTTTGCCAGTGCCAGAAGTTCAGTCGGGGCACAGCTTCTGATAGTCCTATCCTTGTGATGTTCATATCTCCTTGTATAATGTTTTGATACCTCCCTGCATATGCTTGATGTCTACTTCCAGCTTATTTCTGCCTTGTTGTGCTGCAGAGCTCTTGCTGCCTGCTCTCCAGTTACAGTGCACTGGAAAAAAACAGAGCAGCAAGCAGAAAATCAATGGACAAACTGGTGTTCTCTTGTCTGACTCAGCATCTAGCATCATACTGAACAAACACCAGCATCTAGCTGAGAAATACAAAGTAAATAACATCTTCTGCAAAAGAAGGAAGTACAGCTTACTTGGCATTTCCTACTTTCCATAATTTTCTGTTTTGTGATATTTCATTTACCTGAATGTCTAGTTTTTAATTATAAATTTTGCTAAAATCTTTGCCTTTGTCTTAGTTCGACTTTAGAGTCAAAGTGATTTGTATTTTTGTAGCTATATAATTTAGATTCAGGGTATGCCTAAATTATCCTTACTTTCTTCTTGATCTAAATTGCTAAAAGCTTGCAGAATCATTTTCTTGTTCTTCTAATATATCTAATCTAGCTGCTTTTGACATTCAGCAGTTTTTGCTTTGTCTCTGTGCTTCAGTACCTATAGCTGGGTTTGAATAGAGATCTCTTGATTTTTAGTACAGGGTGAACAACAGAAACTGTAAGATTTTTATGGAAATCAAAACTCACAAGATACTCTGTTACAGGAGTACATGCTATTAGGTAGTAAATCTAAAGTTGAAACCAAAGTTTTTTCCTGATGTGAATGCTAAAATCTATAATGTTTTACTCAAAAGACGATGTGCTAATTGCTCTGTAAATGCAGTGATTCCATTTTGTTGCAGCCTCGATGCTGTTCACTGCATTTCTGCATGCCCGTTGACTGCACTGTTAGTTCTTCAGCCTCCCAAGGCTGTGTTGTCATTCTGGGTAGGGTGATCACTTCAAAATCCATTAAAATGAAGTCATATCGGCATTTTCGCAACATTTGGATTTAGCAGCCTAAATTTAGGTAGCAATGGGTGTGGGTGGGTCACTCGTGTTCCCACAGTCTGGTGAGTTCCCATAGATAATATCCTATCAGTTCACCCCTGATATCATCAAGATTTAAGATGAGGAGAAAGGTTAGGCTGGGTGTATTTAATTAACTGTGCTGTTTTTGTCAGCCTTTTGATCATATAGTTTTTAAAATTAGTCCAAAACTTGCATTTCTGTAAGAAGTTAAGTTCTGGAACATTTTCTGACACCTATACTTCTAAGAGGATGGAAGCATGGCAATTGGATTATTTGTTATAGAAAACAGTGAATTACATTGGGGGAAAGATGTTTTTGTTTGTTTTCATTTCAGCAGATAACACAGAAGAATGTTTACTTCAGCAGGTGGAGCAGTCAGCTGCTCCTTCATTCAGCAGGTGGTGCTAATTGGAGAGGTAACGATACATAATGAACATGATATACCTTTCAGTGGGGTATTAATTATAAGAATTAATTATAAGACTAGTACCTAGTTTGTAGTAAAAGTTCTTTGGTTGCAGGATAATACAAAGCCATCTATGTGGCAATTCCAGCCAGTATTGATCAATCTTTTATCAGATACTGCAGAAATACTTCTCTGCTCTCATGCAGTGCAGTGCTGACTGACATGTGCATTTGGTTTCTTTTCACAGGTGCGTTCTGTATGCCATTGTACATCCCTTACGCCCTGACAGGGACATGGCACTTGGGAAGGAGCCTGTGCAAGCTCTGGCTGGTCATGGACTATCTCGTGTGCACAGCTTCAGTGTTTAACATTGTCCTTATCAGCTACGACCGTTTCCTGTCAGTTACAAAGGCTGTAAGGCTAACATTTCTATTTATTGCTTTACATATGTTGGGATTTCTATAAAACTCAGAGCATTTCACAATTGACACTGAGCTAAATGGTGCTTTGTTATTGGTGCCATTTTTTAATAGAGAAATTATGATGCTTCAATGCTGTGTTGGGACCTAGGACATTGCCTTGCTGCGATTTCAATGTTACCCTTGTGCCACCTGCACTAGAAGTAATTTAATTACACTGCACAGGAGATAGGAAAGTCCAGGTGGGAAAGAGACAGCAGGCATGTGGAGAACTTGGGCTATGGCCATTAGAAGTGTTGGTGGTGATGAAAACTAGGTTGAGTCAAGGATGTGCTTAGGCTTGCATAAATTTTGTAAGAAGGGCATTTGGAGAGACAATGGGATGGACTGAGTGAAGATCAGATGAGGATCTGAATTACTGCAGGGGGTGATTGACACGTGCTGACAATGAGCAGTTGAGTGGAAACTGATCCCTTGAAGCAAAAAGAAGAATGACTCAAAATATGTGGAGAGATGTTTCTTGAGTGTTGTTGTTCTTCTGTTTTAGAAGATATCCAAGGAATCAAGTAAGAAATATTATCATTCACCATTTCTAAGCTCTGCTTGGTGTTTGGTCATAGGATCTGAGAATGGTTTGGAAGAGACCTTAAAGATTATCTGGTTCCAGTTCCTTGCCGTGGGCAAGGACACCTTCCACTAGACCAGGTTGCTCAGAGCCCCATCCAACCTGGCCTTGAACACTTCCAGGGATGGGGCATCCACACCATCTCTGGTCAGCCTGTTCCAGTGCCTCACCATCCTCGTAGCAAAGAATTTCTTTCTTATATCTGACTTAAACCTACTCTGTTTTGGTTTAAAGCCATTGCCCCTTGTCCTATCTCTGCTTGCCCTTCGAATCCTGGAAAGCTGCAGTCAAGTCTCCTCAAAGCCTTCTCTTCTGGCTGATGAGCCTGCTTGCTTCAATGGCATGTTTCCTGTTGGACTGGGAGGTTCTCATTTGGGAGGTGCGGCTACAATACCTATTCGCTTTCTCTTCTTCCCTAGTGGTGTGTTTTTTACAGTTGGTTTTTGCTAGTTTGTTGGTTTTGTTATTTGGCTTTTGGTTTTTTTTTAAGCTGAAGAGTAAAGTATAAGAATCCCTGTATTAAAGACATTAACAAAACTGCAGAGCTCAGAATAAGAATAATGTAAATTAAAAGGGCCTCTGTAACCTAGTTGAGATCCATGTTCTTGTGCCATTGCTTCATTTACATGATCACATTCTGGTTTTCTTCTTTAGGGTATTAGGATGGAGTGAGTCTAGGAATGTGTAACAGGGCTGTTATCCAAAGAAAAGACACCATGCTTCCTCGTAGACTTGGGATCTACCTCTGCCTCTGCTACAAAGCTAGCCTGTGGCCAGGTTCCAATCACTTCAGACTTAATAATTTGTGAAACTGTGCCCAGCTTCCTGTTTTCTGCCTGTAAATTGAGCTGCTTGTCTTGCACAGGGTGGCAAATTCATTATTGCAGACCTGGAACTGTGCATGGAGCTAATAAGATGCTTTAATATGTAGAGGAGTCGGAATCTTCAGGCTACACATATTTAAAACAGAAAATCCAAACCAATGTGCGTAACCCTGACTGCTGCTCTGATACTTGCTGGTGAAATAGGGACAATGCCCTTTGTGTGCTCTGGGGCTGTGAAGGTGCCATTCATTATTACTTGTGTACATCATGCAGGTGCTCTTCTAATGAGCAGTATAGGAAGCTGATGAAGAAGTTAGCATCTCTGAGGAAAGCCTGAGATGCCAAATGTTGAACAGTATAAAGGAAATAAAATTGTCTAGCTCTTCATTAACTTATCTTCTTGTGTTATGAAAGATGGAGGAGACCAAGAGTATGGATGGGCTATTGCAGGGTGGGCTTAGCTCTTGTATTTCCTAACCCTGGATGATTTTATTTTAATACTTAATATGCTGTCTGGGTAGACATAAAAGCATCAAGATTTTCAATAGTGGAATGAACTGTTTACAAGGTAAGGCTAACATTAAAATAGAGTGATTCAATAAGGCAGGGGGTGTTATAGTATATGTCTGGGCTAGATATTTCTGCTATGGCAAGAGGAAACAGTACGAAAAATTATAGTCTGGTGTTTGCGGTCTCACATGGCAACCTGTCTATTATAGAAGGCTCCTTCTTTTGCTGGGCAAGTAGGAACTCCCACAGCTCCTTTCACTCTCTGCTGAGCCTGGGCTGATTAATCATAAACCTATTTCTTACCAATTCCTTATTGCTACTTTACTGTGTGGTGGAAACAAGCTATGTCCTTTCATACCTGGAAGCCAAATGATAATTTAGCCATCATAATTTCTACTCCTCTCCTATGTCCAGTCTTAAAATAAATGACAGGGCTGCAATCTAAGTAGAACAAGACTAGCAGTTGTTCAGAACCTTACATAGTGAATATGTTCTAGGTGTCTGGGCAAATAAAGAACAAATGCTATATTTGGCTTGATTACATATGGTTTTTTGACGTAATTTCTCCCAAAATGTTGTTTGAATGTGTGACATGTCCTATTTCCCTCACAGGTATCTTACAGAGCCCAGCAGGGAATATTGTCCAGCTCTGCCATCAAGATGGTGGCCATCTGGGTCTTAGCATTCCTCCTGTACTGCCCGGCCATCCTGTTTTGGGAGCACGTGGCCGGACACAGCGTGGTAGCGGTGGATCAGTGCTACGCCGAGTTCTTCGACAACTGGTACTTCCTCCTGTGTGCATCCACCCTGGAGTTCTTTGTGCCC
This sequence comes from Fringilla coelebs, assembly GCF_963513975.1. Classification (NCBI taxonomy): domain Eukaryota; kingdom Metazoa; phylum Chordata; class Aves; order Passeriformes; family Fringillidae; genus Fringilla; species Fringilla coelebs. Next base: position 47,672,506 of record NC_140028.1, on the reverse strand, counting down.
CTGCTCTTGGTGACCTACTTCAACGTGCACATCTTCCACAACATCCAGCGGCGCCAGCGGCGTGGCAGCGTGCAGGACTGCGAGCCTCCCAGGAGCAGCAGCCTGTCCTGGAGGTTCTGTGGCTTGCCAAGGCCAGGGGCATCATCCCCTTCGTCAGAAGCAGAGGACAGTGTTTCATCACTAACGCAGTCATGGAGACCAGCAGTGGGAGCTAATGGTCCATCTCGAACAGAAACCAGTTCTGTGGCTCTCAAAAGGAACTTTTCTGCTTCTTTCTGTTCAAGGTCTGGATCAAAACTGCAGCGGGACAAGAAAATAGCGAAGTCTCTTGCCGTAATTGTCTGTGTGTTTGCCATTTGCTGGGCCCCATACTCTCTATTAATGATTATCCGTGGGGCCTGCCAAGGAAAGTGCATCCATAAGTCCCTCTATGAAGCAACCTTTTGGCTTTTGTGGATCAATTCTTCTTTGAACCCATTTCTTTATCCTCTCTGTCATATGAGGTTTCGAATGGCTTTTCTGAAGATATTATGTCCCAAAAAGTTTGCAGCATTGAGATCTGGTATTTAGACCTTCTATTTAGAGAGGTAAAAGAAATGCCTTTACAGATAAGGTTCCTCTGTTATTTTGTGATAACTTTTCATATGTGTCGTTGGCCTGAGTAGAGAAAAAACCCATTTGTTTACTAATGACATTGTTTGAGAGTGCAGCAGAATTATGTAATTGCCCTGATATTGCTAATTTTCAGGATCTCATTTTTGGTTTTGTTGGTATGATCCTAGATTAATTACCATCTAGCGCATTGAGAAGAATAATAAGCTTTGCTGGGTGTCCTCTTGGTTTGTGAGTGTGAGGTATATTTTTTTCTTTCTCTTTTTTTTTCTTTCCTTTGTTTAACACATAGAGCTGGCACTATGAAAGAGCTCTGCTCTTGCTATCTCCATAGAGTCACTGGAGGGAGATACCTGCTCATCTATGTGTTGAATTAAAATTTGTGTTCTATTTATGAATCGAAAGCTATCAGTGAAGAAGCAATGCTGCTACATTTTTTAAAAATTATAAAAATACTGACATAAGCAGTATTTTTTCATTTCATTAACTATTATGAAGACAGGAGAGTGCCCTCTCCTTGTTATAATCCCTTCAGTGAGCAATATGCAAGTGAATGGACTGCCTAACCTGCCATCTGTCCTATTCAAGTTTTAATGTAGCTCATACCTGGCATTGCAGGACAAAGTACATGTAAGTTAGTAATTCTGAATCATTTTCAGAGAATGAAATTTTCCATGCTATAAGAATTTTGAGATTGGTTATCAAATATGTCAGACATAAATGGTTGTTAGTCTTTTCACCCATACAGTTTTTTCACCTGACAGTGGCTGCCCCTTTGGTCATGCTTAAATGATATTTAGTGCCAGATCTGTGCACTATGTGATTGCCTAAAAGATAGGCCAGGCTTGGGCACGTGATCACATTCCTGTTGAATTAGCAGAGCAAGCAATGCTAAGTTCATACTGGATTTTTGGTTTTGGCTGGGTGTGCGAGAATAGACAATAGCCTCTCGAGTGTAAAGCTTTGCAAATGCAAAGATATTCCATCAAAATGTCTGGAACAAATTTGATCTGACAGAGTGATTTTTATACAAGATCAGTGCTTTGTGTCCTGTTACTGTGACATTATGTGGATTTTCTCTGCCACAGAACAAATATCAAACTCTATTTTTTCGATTAGAGAGCAAGGGCCATATTCCCTGCTTGAGAATGAGGTTTACAGAGGTCTGGAAGCTGATAGAGATGTCTTAAGCAGCTCTTAACAAACAAAGCAGTTAAATGTCCAATGCTGAAAGGAGTGAGTAGATGTCTTGGAGGAAGCAATGGAGCCTGATTACACCCCATTCCACGTGCCAAACTTTCTTACCATGTATTGAGTGTTGCACTCACCCAGAAGGCTTTCATGGATGGGTAAGTGAGAGTCACTGGCTACATTTTTTTCCTCTCCTTTTGTGTAATTTTATTCCTCTTTGTTTATAAATATAATAACGTATGAAATATGGAAAGAGAAATCTGATGCACAGAACAATGAAGAGCAGTAGTCAATTTAAATAATTTTTAATCTAATTTGAAATTGGCTGTAGGAGTGTTGCCATAACAGAGTACTCCTTTGCAAACACAACACAAATTCATGGAAGCAGCCTAATTATAGCACAAAAGCTGATGGCTTTGAAGAGCTAGAATGTCTTTCAGTTCAGAGGTCTGGAACTGAAGGCTTCTCTTGCCAGCTTTCGCACTGCTGGAAGATTATCTTTCACCATTCATCCTCTCTATGCTTCCATGCCTCACATGGATAGTGTTATGGATTGTGAGCCTAATTGCTGAGAGAGATGCAGCTTCAGGAGGAGGTCATTGATTCAGCACAGCTGTTTTTACTGCCATGAGCTGTGGTGCAGGCATAGATTTTGTGGGGTTTGTTTTTCTGTGATCCTTAAAAAAATCTAAACACACACACACAGTTAAAATATTTATAGAAGGGCTGGTGCACTGAACATCTGTTAAACAGAGAAACTGAAGATGTGCCCAAGATAGAAATGTATTTGGGTTGTCTGCTATCTATTCCTGTGCTTTTAGTATAAAAATTCAGTTTGCATTTTGTGCTTAGAGAATGTATTGTTCATTTTGGAAAAATAACCTACAAAATTATTGACTAGACAAACTAGATAAACCACGTTTTGCAGTGCTGAAAACTAGTTAGTCAAGGAATTTACCAGGCAGCACAATCTGCAGCAAACTTGAAACAACATATCATGGTGAAGCTACTAGAGATCAGTGTTTTTTAGAGTCTGTTTTACACACGCACTGTTCAAACTGTTTTCTCACACCACTTCTGTGTATTAGATGAATTTGTTGTATTTTTCTAATTGTTGAAAATTTTGCTAAGTTCTCCCAGGGCAAGTCAAGCACTGGGTTGCTGTGCCCACAGCTTTAGATCAGGGTGGCATCATAAATATTCTCCCTTGTAAATCACAAATCAGACATCTTTCAGGGTTATGGTAAGATACTTATCCAGCATTTGTTCTTATGCCCTGACTCAAATGGATGTTTCTTGACAAAGGGTTTTCTATTCCAGGTTTCTCTAACCAGTCACTCATCCATTTCACTATTTCATGTCCTTGAATTTTCTTCTGTCTTTGCAGATGTTCATTAGGCTTTCTAAATACATGGTGACAGTAGCTATATGACTTTGTGTGCTTCAACTCAAAACATACCAGTTTTTTTCTAATCTGACCTTCTCAGATTTAAAAAAAACCAAAACCACTCAACAAATAAAATTACATGTTGGAAGAAATTGTGTTATCCTTTTTTTGTTTATTTCTGGAACAAATATTGAACCCTAATGATTCTCCTAATGTCCATGTCCTTTATTTTCCAAAGGAAATATCACATAGATTTGCCCCTGAGTGCCACACAGAACTATGATTAAAACTTCAACATTTGATTTATTCCCTAATTATAAAAGCAAGTAACTACATTCCCCTTGTTGACTAATCCAGTAATTTTATCAAAGAAGACAACCAAGTTGCTCAGGCATGATTTACCCTTGGTAAGTCCATGCTGACTGTTCCCAGTCACCTTCTCCTTCCCCAGGTCCTCAGAAACACCTTTCAAGGGGACTCACTCCATTATTTTCCCAAGTACTAAAGATAATCTGACCTTTTGTGCTTGTGGCAGCATTTGAAAATCATTGCAACATTTGCCTTTCTTCAGTTGTTGGGAATCTCCCTTCATCTCCACGACCATTCTAAGGGGGGTAGAAAGTGGCCTTGCAAAGGTGGTAGCTGGTTCTCTTGGTAGCACAGTGGGTTCCATAGACTTTTATGGGTCAAGTGCCCTCAAGTATTTGCTTTATTCTCACCTGCTTGTAACAGTTCTCATCCTTGAACTCATTCACAAAGCATGGAGGAAAGGGAGACCTAGTTAGTGAGGAAAGAAGCTAAGGAAGCACTGGGTACCTCAGCCTTATCTGCACCTGCTGTCACTGGATCACTGGTTCCATCCAGCAACCTACCCATATTTTTATTATTCACCATTTTGCTGTTAATGAGGTGGCTGAAGTTCTTCATGTTGTCCTTGATGTCCTTTAGAAACATCAACTCTAGGTGAGCTTTTGTTTTCCAAACATCATTCTCATGTGGCCAGGCGACATTTCTAAACATGTCCTTTGTGTTCTGTCCCTCCTTCAAACTCCTTCACATTGCCTTTTCACATTGTAGTCTCCAGGGTTAGCCACTGTCATGATACATCTGCTTGTTTTCTTGAGAGCAGGGATGGATTATTCTTGTGCATGGAGGTTGCTGTCCTTAGAGGCCTGCAGCTTCCTTGAGCTCCTTGTCTTTCGGATCTGCTCCCATGGGATTCCCACTACCACTTTCCTAAACAGAAGTCTGCTCACCGGAAGCCCATGGTCTGCATTGCTTCTCTCCTTCCTCATCCTCTTTAAGATCTTGAGTTCCACTACCTTGTCACCACTACATCTGAGTCTGGCACTGACAGCACATCCCCACACAGCCCTCTTTACCACTGAGCAGGTGATTCAGCTGTGCATCACCCCCATTAGCCCAGGCAGGGCTTGTGTCTGAAATTTCCCCCTGACAGCCTCCAGGAACCTTGTTCACTGCAAGCACCTGATGGTTTGCCCTTCCACAGATGCTATGATTGCTGAAGTCCTACATAGAAGCAGGTTCTGTGATCCAGAAGCTTCCTTGAATTGCTTAAAGAAGGCTTCATCACCTCCCTCACCCTGAGCTCTGCAATGTGCTGTCCCCATAATGTCACCCATGTCAAGTGTGGCTTGGTGACTGCACGGGAAGCTCTAGTACGTCCCCTCTGCTTCCCAGGCTGCAGCTGTGCACACACACCTAAGGCAGCTGTGTCTCATTGCCACATTTCACTATTCCTGAGATCTCTTCTGCCTCTGCCACCCTGCACCTTTTGCTTTAATGACTCTTTACAACATAATTCCCTTTGTTCTTCATATGGTAGCAGAGCCCTGCATCTTTCCTCCCCACATTTTCCCACCCTCTCTTTCCTTGTTTCTTGCCCTATATCTTCCCAAGTACCTGGCATTATGGCTGCAGCCTGAAATGCTGGTCACTCAGTGTGCCATGGTGCTACAAAGTCAGTGAGTGTCAGACACAGCCATGGCCTACCAAATTCTGTGTACTCCCACCAAAATAAACAGAGTTGTGATGAGGAAGGGATATCCTTTCTCACACCTGAAAAGGGCAAAAGGTGCTGAAAGGCTTGATACTTCATGGAGTAAAGGCTTGTCAAGGATTACTTGGGAGGTGCGGGACTAGACAGGCCACACCATAGAGACCTCCAAAGTCCAAGTATTTGGTTTCTTCTGCCAAGAGCTTCTGGTTAGGGTGAGCTGAAGAGGTAATGGGGATGCTTCTGCTGCATGGTACTGTACTATAAATGCTCTGTAAACAGCAACACTAAGAAATATATCTGTGTTATTAACTGTAAAATTTAAAACTGGTCTAGCAGCAAGTGCAAAAGTGTCTACATTTTGCTGTAAGGGAAATAGAACTGTAGTAATTTTATTCCTGTTCACCACTGTGGCGATGAAAATGAGATATGGCTTCAGCACAATTTGATGTGCAAAACCACTCACACATTGCTAATATTAAAACTGCTTGACTGTGAGAAGAGTTGTTCCATGTCCAGGAAAGAAACTGATTGTGAGGTGTTTTTTCCAAGGCCAATAGGTGCATTCAGGTCAAGAAATGTCAGAGAGCCCAGGTCTTGAATTCTTGTGTTCCATTTTTTTGATATTGTGAATCTTTTCTTTTTATGTTTCAGCATTCAACCCATCCTGTTGATAGACTTCTCCCAACCTTTTGGATAGCTTTGCCAGTTACAACTTCCTTCCCAGACTGAGCTGACCTGGATACCCACCATGCACAACAGCACCGCCGAAATTCCGCACGCGGCTGAGACGCGTAACGAGACTTGGCCCAGCCAGCTGCTGAGCTCCGAGTTCTCCCTGGGTGTGTTGGTGCTGCTGGCTTTCCTCATGGTGCTGCTGTGTCTGGTGACCATCCTTGGAAACATGCTGGTGATCCTTGCTTTCATTCTGGACAGAAAGCTCAGGCATCGGAGTAACTATTTCTTTCTGAATCTTGCAGTTTCTGACTTTGCAGTGGGTAAGTGAGAGCTGTGGAGCCATGTGCTAATTATGTTGTAGGACTCTTAGGAGAAGCACTGGTGTTTATTTTCTGTGTTTTTTCTTCTGAGAGAACTATTTCCCAGCTGTGTCTGGGGGAAGGATGGGGAATGGTGGAGGCTGCATGAAATATTTTAATAGCCCAATATGTCTCAAAGTATGTTACAATGAGAAATGCATTCTTTTTCATACAAATACTTTTAATGTTGCTTTAAAAAAAAAGGAGTGACTATTATATGTGAATACTTCTTGAAGAGGTTGTTTGCTGCAGTTTATGATTTACCCTTGCCTCTCCAAATATAAGGTGTTCATCACATCCTTCAGAACAGCTTATATTTGGCAGCTATGTGTGATACATGCAGGTAAATGAATTACTTCTCTACATAGTACTAGTGGTTTATGAATGTATTACACTACAGCAAGACACTTTATCACCAGGACTTTTTATCTGGCTTCAGCTTAACACAGGCTATTGATCCGATGGGTTGTTTGATACCAGTTTGACACCCTGCTGGTATCCCTCATCTACATTCCTGATTGATCCCCTCTTCCCATAGCATCACTGCAGAGCTCCAGGAGAGTTTGTTGCTGGAGCTGCCACAGATCCAGGCTGGTGATGCCAAGTGAGGCGATGGTGGAGTGAATGCCTTTTGCAGCACTCCTCCATGGCTGCAGCCAGAGAACAGCCCATGCAGCAGAGAAATCCTGAAAAAACCATAGTCCTGTGGCAGATGTGCCAGCAAATGTCTTGACTTGAGGCTGGCAAGGAGGTACTTCTGCGCACAAAGGCTTTCTCTTCAGGATGGTCACAGAGACCAGAATGCACTGAACCGTGAGAAAGGAAATCATGGCCACAGACCTACTGTACTTCTGACAATACCATCCTCCCCACAATGCTGTTCCTTTGTCACTGCTGTGTGGGGAAGTGTATTAGTTTAGCCTTTAAGGTTTTCCTTTATTTGTAACATTTATAGCATGTGTTGCCTTATTCTGGGACTTGCCCCATGGAGCAGAAAACAATGCATGTGATGAAGCTTTTGCTTTCCTGCTAAGGCAGACAATTTGCTGGAGCTGCTATTTCATTGCTCAGGTTTTCTGCAAAAGTTTGTTTCTCCTCATATCTCATGGTTTAGTCAAGAGAGTTAAATATCTACCTTCAGCATCTGTTCTTTGTGGCTGGTGCCTCATGCATTCTTAAATCAGCCAAGAGGAAATGATTGCCATCAATATTAGATTGGCCTATACAGACTGTAAATCTAAGATTTTGTCTCTGATATTGGTCAGGAAACGCTTTATTTTCTGAAATTGCTGTGGGGTTGTTGTTTTTTTTAAATTTATTAAAAGTCTGGAATATTTAGGGGGATGTGACTCATGTCTTTTGCATCCACCAATTAGTAAAAGGAAGAAGAGCTTCAAATATCAATGCTTAAAACCTGACATTTGCCTCTATATTTATAGCTAAAAGCAGTCATTACTTTTTGACAGGGTGCCAAACATTGGTCCCATTGAAGTTCATGAGAACATTAGCTGTTATCAGCAACCATGAGAAATGAGTATTTAGTACCAAAGTGATGCTGCTTGTATTGAAGGAATATGTTAAAATAAGCCATCAGTATGGAAAGTGCTGTGAGCATTTCCCTGTTGATAACAGTCTGGCAGCTCATTGCCCAGGGTTTTATTGTCCATGGACCACATCATCCTGGATATGTTTAGTAACGTCTAAGATCTTGATGGACTTGTCAAGAAAGGAATAATCTGGAGAGTTTTAAATGGATCTTGATGCAACATATAATTTTCTATTTGCCTCTGGTAGATCAGCATTTTCAGGAATGTAGAATCAGCTATTGCACCACACTTTTGAAAAAATGTTACTGTTAAAATCAAGAAGTTGCTGGCTTAAAAATAAAACACAAACATGGTTTTCTTAATGAAGAACTTCACTGGAAGGTCTTTTGTACAAAACACAAATTTAACAAACCAAAATAGTTCTGGAGTTATTCTCAGGTAGAGAGGAAACATGAGATTAAAACACTCCTTAAAAATGAGAGTTTCATACTTTTGCTCTGTCTGCTGTATCTCTGGTAGAATGCCACACACACTGCCCAATGTATTGTCTTCAGTTTACAAATGCTGACCAATTTTACAGGAATAACTGCCATTGGCAACATCTGCAGATGTGTTTGAAGGAAAATTCTAATACAGATGAAAGCATAGAGGAAATAAAATTATGAGGTTACCTATCAGAATGAGCCACAGTGCATACATGCTGCAGAACTAACTTTATATCTTTAGAGTGTCTAAGTTGGTAGACTTGGATTTTCTTCTCCAGTAAATCCTTATTTGCTGAATTGCTTTCAGCTTATTCTCAACTATCAGCATACATAAATCACACTAAGATCTAAGACATGGAAAGTCACTATCAGATTTCATGAGAATGTAGGAATTTATAAATATAAATTACATATTCACCTTAATAGATTTGTTGAGTTTTTTTAACCAAATACCAAAACAGTGTGTCTCTCTACTTCCAGGAGTTTGCAATCCCTATGAATCTCATGGTGTTTTTGTGGTTGCTGTCTGCAGGTGTGTTCTGCATGCCTCTTTACATCCCTTACAGCCTGACAGGGAAATGGCACTTGGGAAGAGGCATCTGCAAGCTCTGGCTGGTCATGGACTATCTCCTCTGCACAGCTTCAGTATTTAACATTGTTCTTATCAGCTATGACCGTTTCCTGTCAGTTACTAAAGCTGTAAGTAACCTGTTTAGAGCTTCTCTGATTTTTTTCCTTGGATGGTTATATTCACCAACCTTTGCCATGTTAATAAGTATAAGCCCAAATTTAATGAAGATAATACCCCTCAAAAATATACTGGCATGTGGTGATTATTAGATATTTTGCAGCCAGATGGGGTGAATATTCTACATTGGGCATGCTTCACTGCAGAGCCAGTCAGCCAGGAGTTTTATCACAATTTCTGCTGTAAGCTGCTGTCATGTTTCTGCCTGAGGAAAAACAGTCTAGGGGGTAAAAAGGGTAAGGCAGCAGACTGATAAAAAAGGGGCAGGGAAAGAGGAAATTCAGAGTAAACTGGTTTTGGGTTTGGACCTAAAATCAGGCATGAAAGTAAAATACAGTGGAGCTAGGGAAGTAAAATAAAGGACACTGGGGAGGGTATCTGGACCTGAGATGTGATCAAAAATTATTCTGGATAAGACCGGGAGCAAGACCGAACAGGCAAAAAGTGGAACAAAGGGCAATCATTGCATGTAGATATGCAGCAATAAACTCCTCTTTGTGTCTGGAGCAGAACCCCAAACTTCTGACACATTCTGTTTCTGCTTTCTGCAGAGAATCCTACACACCTGGTGTGAGGTTTATGTCTTGGCCATGCTAGGGGTGGAGCCCAGCATTTCTCACCAGCCACACTGTTAGCTCAGGTGGCAGGGAATGTCAGCGAGAACTAAAAGTTCCAGGTCTTTTGTGTGTATGAGACTGTCAACATAATTTCATGCAATATAATTTCAGTTTTATTTGTGGTAAATAATTTAACTGCCCATAACTGCTTTCTTATTTTATTTTGTTATTTTATTTTATTTAAGGAAAAAATCTTGGAAACCAAACACCAAAGTTTTTGGTGTGTAAGAAACCTTATGCTGGAAAGCCAAAGACTCAGCATTTACAAATTGCAAAATTCAGAGCACCTATACAAATGCAATTAAGACCTATGGATATTTGTATGATAGTTCTAGTGACATTAACTCAACCTTTTGTTATCAATTGGATGTCTAAGCTTGCAGAATTACACATTTATCCTGTGAAAGGGATGAGGCAGGATGTAATCCACATTGTATGTATCTGTTCTGCAATGTATAGTGGAAAATATGTACTGGCCCTAGAGTGGATGTAGAAGGAAGAAAATGGGTGATTTTTTTTGTTTCATCAGCTAAGCACTGTGGTGCAGGTGTGGTATCTATTCCTTCATCCTTAGGAATTGTCTAGCGAGTAATTTTCTTATAGGTTAAATCATATGCCACCTTTTCTGTTGAGCGCCATGATGTATGCTGTTATTTGTTTGTAAAATGCTGTAAAAAGCAGTGCAGTTTCCACTGAGTGGGAGTCATGCTCCCAACAGCTATAAAGTGCTAATTCCTCTGGCCCTTCAGACCATAGGTATGTCAAACAAGGCACACCAAATTACTAGGTACTGATGGATGATCGTGTTTTATCCCATGGACCCGGACCCTGACATTAACAGTGTCAGGACCCTAATATTACAGTGACATTAACTTGTAGAGAGGCAATGCTGTGCTCTGTCAGCATCAATGAAATGAATGTGCTTGGGTGAGCTTCAGCTGATCAGCACAGCCACATCTCTGTATTACCAAGCACCTCTTGAGTTCGTCTCCAGCTGCTTCTCTTAGTCCCAAAATGGGTCTCTACAAGTCTGAACTTTTAATTTTTTTTTTCCCCTCACAGGTATCTTACAGAGCCCAGCAGGGAATAACATCCAGCCCTGCCATTGAGATGGTGGCCATCTGGCTGCTTGCTTTCCTCCTGTACTGCCCAGCCATCCTGTTTTGGGAGCACGTGGCCGGACACAGCGTGGTAGCGGTGGATCAGTGCTACGCCGAGTTCTTCGACAACTGGTACTTCCTCCTGTGTGCATCCACCCTGGAGTTCTTTGTGCCCCTGCTCTTGGTGACCTACTTCAACGTGCACATCTTCCACAACATCCAGCGGCGCCAGCGGCGTGGCAGCGTGCAGGACTGCGAGCCTCCCAGGAGCAGCAGCCTGTCCTGGAGGTTCTGTGGCTTACCAAGGCCAGGGGCATCATCTCCTTCGTCAGAAGCAGAGGACAGTGTTTCTTCTTCCATGAGACCAAAAAAAGAGTCTTTGGGAACTGACTGCTCATCTCCATCCAGAGACAATTCTGTAACCCCAGAAAATGACTTCACTGTTTCCTTCTGCGCAAAGACCAGATCAAAACTGCAGCGCGACAAGAAAATAGCAAAGTCCCTTGCCATAATTGTCTGTGTGTTTGCCATTTGCTGGGCCCCATACTCTCTTTTAATGATTATCCGTGGTGTCTGCCAGGGAGCTTGTGTCCATAACTTCCTCTATGAAGCAACCTTTTGGCTTTTGTGGATCAATTCTTCTTTGAACCCATTTCTTTACCCTCTCTGTCATGTAAAATTTCGAATGGCCTTTCTGAAAATACTATGTCACAAAAAGTTTGCAACATTGAGATCAGGTTCTTTTTAGAAGGAAGAAGAAAACAAAGTGCAAGAGGAGATGGATGAGGGATGTAAGTAGCCGCTGTTTGAAATTAGATTCAGTCTTTTCCAGGAGGTTAAACTAGTTGGAGAATCTAAATAAGCCTTCTGTGCAATGTCCTCCTGCACACAGATGTGCATGACCAAGGTTTGTGTACTTTTCCTGGCTATTTGAATTGGTCAGTTAAGGGCTATTGCCTCTGTCTGACTTTCCCAAGTAGTCTATCCACATTATCTTAATTCTGATTGCTGAAAATGTTGTCTTCAATTGCAGTACCTCTTATATTTGTGTTCACAGGTGATATAAAAGTTAAAAATACAATAAAGCTGTATATTACCCTTAGGGTCCATAGTATTCTAAAGTTGCTATCTTCTTTATTCTATTTTTTGAACAATTTGCATTCAGAACCTGATTTTTGCTATATGAAACATCCAATGAAGTTATGATTTTTATTGCCAGGCACATATCAGGATTACTTCCTTTCACTAAAGGTTTTTGGCCATCAGAAGCAAATAGGAACTACTTTCAAAAACTTGGATGCATGTGTTCTCTGCAGCAGGGTATCACTCGCTATATTTGCTCAGATGCAGCAGTAGAGAATTCAGGTTTGTAAAGCATTTATGTGGATGTCCAACTATTCTGCAAAAAACCAGCCTTCTTCAGATGCAGTTTTGAGAGATCATAGAAAGAGAAGTATTTGTTCTTACTCCTTGGGGGCAAAAATCCAATTCTGTTTCTGTTACAAGCCCTCAGCTGGAGGCTGTGATAAATGGTATATTTCTTACACACTGTGTAAGACTGTATTTGTTTTGCTGCATGGGCCAGGAAAATGGCTGGCCTGGATGGCTGCCTGTAGTATGTGTGGTGAGAGCTGAGACAGCTTGGAGGTGATCTTCTTTCAATACACACTTTCCATGCTGTTAAAGACTATTTACTTGCATGACTCTGGACTTACAAGGTATTAACTTCCTTACAAAATAAACAGGTGTAACTTGAAAATGTAAATAATTGCTTTTCATCACATGGTCAGTAAGTATAAGGCTAGGAAATAAATGAAGGAATGAAAACTAAAGAAATGTGAGAGGTATTTGGTGTCCATTTTATCTTCTGTTTTTTTTTATTTTGTGTATATTAATATAGTATATTAGTATATTTTACTTAACAGCCTTCTGAATGTTCTTCTAGGCTGAACTACCGTTTAATCACCATTATATGTTTTGTTATACTATACGATAATTTATACTCACCTACTTATACAAATTAAACATGTATTCAGCAATATGAAAAGTAAGTCTCTCAAATATGAGATGAGAACTCTAATATTCAATACAAACTACTTTGAAGAGCTGCTTTTTGCATTTGTTATAAGTTTTTGGCCAGTGAGTTGGGCTAGTAATTAGTGCTAGAAGTCAGCATTTGTGTATCTCCAAAGCATGTCAGAACACAAAACACAAGAGCCACTACACCCACCTGTTTTCTTTAAGTGCAGCATGTAGCAGTCTTTCACCTGCAAAGTTTTTGTCATTCTTTTAAAATACAACTTGTAAAGTCAGTAGCATTGAGCACGTGCAAACACATCCTTCTATGTCAGCTTTTAGAGCAAATCCTCCTCAAAGTTTACAAGACATACTTTTTGACCGTGTCAGTAATACGATGTTAAAGATTTAATTCTGGTTAGCTTATCAAAAAGATATTTTTGAAATGTAGCTATTTCCAAATTTAGATAAGATCACATAATCTTATATCTGTGATGTATTATATTTTTTTCTGTGCTTCCTCTTCCTTGCTCACATCTTTTGCTTTCTTCTCATACCAGCCTTGTCTCTGCCTCAGCTCTTTTGGTACAGGCTACAAGAGCTGAGTGCTGGCATCAACAGAGATTTATTTATAAGCTGAGACCTTATGAATTCTGCAGCAGTGCCCTCTGCAAAGCCAAGGAAAGGTAAATTGAGGTTAGTTGATACAAGATGTGGAGGACAAGCTTAGGTGCTCTGAGGGGCAGTGAAACACCTGATTCTGCCTCCATTTGGGCTGAGTTGACATGTCTTAAGTTGTCAGAATAAACACTATAACAGGACTGTCCTTCTATGTGCAAACTTGGTTTTAGAGGCATGGGCAGACATTCCAGTAGTACTTCTGGCTTACTTTTGTCAGCTTTTGCAACTGTACTGGGAAATAAGTTGTGAATCTAGTTGGTCTTATCTCCCTCACTTTTCCTGAGCTACTGTTAGTAGGATAGAGTAGTCAGAAAGAAGCTGGTGGGAGAGCAAAATGGACTTTGTTTAGGTGAGGGGCTAGATTAGTCTCTTTATTCTTCTGACATAGATATTATTTCCAGCAAAGAAAGGCACAGAATCATAACATTGATGCTATGGTTTGGATTGGAAGGGACCTTTAGGATCATGTATACATGGGCAGGGACACCTTCCACTAGACTGGGTTGCTCAAAGCCCCATCCAACCTGGCCTTGAACACTTCCAGGGATGGGGATGGGGCATCCACAACTTCTCCAGATAACCCATGTCAGTGCCTCACCACCCTTTAATTTATTCCTAATATCTAATAGAAACCTGCCCTTTTTCAGTTTAAAGCCATTGCTTCTTGTCCTATCACCACATGCCCTTATAAAAAGTCCCTCTACAGCTCTCTTGTAGCCCCCTTTGGGTACTGGAAGGATGTTTCAAGGTCTCTCTGGAGCTGAACAACCTTCTCCAGGCTGAGCAACCCCAACTCACTTGGCCTGTCTTCATAGGAAAGGTGTTCCAGTCCTCTGATCACATTTTTATCCCTCCTCTGGACCTGCTTCAACAGGTCAATATCCTTCTTATATCGGGGACCCCAGGTCTGGATACTGAACTCCAGGTGGGGTCTCACAAGATCTCTGTACATTGTACCCCTTACCTTTCATCCAGGCTGTGGAAACACTTGGAATTGCCAGGGGAAGGGTTTAGACAAAGAAGACTCTTGTGGACAGTGAGTCCTTGTGGGGGTTGCACAAGTAGCTGCATTACTGACCTAAGTGATGCTTTCATGTTGATGGCCTGAAGTTCTTCCTCTGCCTGCTCTGAGCCCATGGCCAGTGCAGGTCCTGCAGGCCATGGTTGGGATCCATGCTGATGAAAGGCATCAGTAAGGCTGATGGTTAGAGGGAAAATCTGATACTGCTGTCAGATGCAGGTTTCACTTCTCCCTTGGACTGATAAAACCATAAAACAAACCAAAATTCAGACGTGTGCCTAAGACCAAAATCAAAAGTTGGAGAAAATACAGTGCCATGCTTTTTAGGAGGAATTTGTCTGGACCTTGGAGATGTGCCTTTTTCGTTTCATTAGTGAACAACATCTTAGTCCTTCATGAAAAAATCTTATTTGGGCTCTAACAAAAAGAACTCACGCATCACCTGTTGCTGAGAAAGGTAAGTCAAGAGCAATTAAGTCTTACTCTGTTTGTTTGAGGACCTTGTGGGCACCCAATAGGACTTAATTGCTATGACCTGACCTCCCCTGGACCTCCACTCCTTACATCAGCCTTGGCCCTAAGAGCATCATTAAACTGGAGTGGTCCTCTCCTGAGATACATGAGTGCTTTTAGGCTGCTCTGAGCACTGTCTTCTGCATTTTTTGAGGTCTTAACTGGACTGCTGAGATTGGCCTTGGACCCAGTTTGTCACCTTGTGTTTTGTCACGTTCTGCCCCAGCCATACCTGGGGAACTGAAGCCATCCACAGCAGCATAGTGTGTGATATCACCCATCTCTCAGAAAGAAATCACACCAGTGGGTCAAAGGACTCCCCAGGAGGTTCTCAGTACTGCCTGCAAAGGATCTCTTGCCTCTTGCCTCTAAAAAATTCCAGATCCCACTCTTTAGCTATATTTTTTACCAGTGCTATCCTAATACTTTATCATTATATCAATCTTTCCTTCACTTGTATCATTCAATGCTGCATTTCTTTTCCT
The DNA here is from genome assembly GCF_963513975.1 of Fringilla coelebs. Taxonomy (NCBI): domain Eukaryota; kingdom Metazoa; phylum Chordata; class Aves; order Passeriformes; family Fringillidae; genus Fringilla; species Fringilla coelebs. The sequence goes on along the minus strand of NC_140028.1, from coordinate 47,657,049 downwards.
TGCAGACTCGCCACATTTTTTTGTATTTCCTGTATTACCAGGCCCCCCATTTTGCAACAGGTAGTTCATGTTCCTCCGTACTGCTGTAGTGTCCATAGATCTGCTCTGGCACATATTTCCCTGTGTCATGCTCAGTTCCCCAGTCATATTGACACAGCTTTTTCACAAAACAGAAAAGACATTTTAAGCCAAGAAACACAAAAAATTAATCCGGAGCAGAAAAAATAATTTTTTTTCTTTTGGTGTTGTTTTTAACTTGCATGCATTTATTTTAAACACAATGTTTTAGCAGCAGTGTTAATGAAGTGCATTAGAAGCAGCTTTCCTGGTGTAAATAGAGTAAACTGGCATAAAGTGGAGTGGCTGGATTTTTGTGTGGCAAAAGTGGAACAGCATCATGTAATGAGAGAAGATTGAGGTGAAATTCAATTTTTTAGTGTGCAAACAGGGAAATGGAAAAAGCAGACTATTTTGTATATCACTGGTAATAACCAGGTATTGTTCTCTGAAGACCTTCTCCCTCTAGCCCTTTTTTTTTTTTTGGTGATCTGGCTATGATACTTTAAGCTGGATCAAACTTTTTCCCCTCTAAATGTTGGCACAGTGCTCTGATCTTCGCTTGTGTGCATACTTGTTCATTTACTCTCTCTTCTTGCTAAACAACTCTGCCCAAAATTTTTATCTTAAATATGCCCGGGTAGGCTTAAATATGCCTGGAAGGGCAGGCACTGTGGGTACATCTGCTGGCTCTCCTTTCAATAGCTTCTCACAGAAGCCTCATTTTGGTGTTTTTTTCCCTGTCGCTGTTTCAACCATCGTGTTCCTGCAGGTGTCACTGGTGCTACACGGTTTTTTTAAACCTTGCAAATCCGTGGGTTTTTCAAAAGGTGCCATTTATGCACACAATCCTACATGATAAGACACCAGCACCTTTCTGCTAAAACTGCCACCAGATCTGCTGTATTACATCTAATATTTACTCTGCTGCAGGAAAGATTAGGGGAAGGGCTTATTACCTTGGCAAAGAAAGGAAGACTTTAGTCACACAGATAATCATAAGTCAGCACAGAACTTCTTTCTAAGTTGCTCTGCATAGAAATCACCCTGTGCTCAGAATTTGAATCACAGCCTTATGTCACCCATGGTGAAGGAGGGAGAGTCACAGCGAGCTGAGAGCAGGTCCTCAGCATTGCCTTGTCAGGAGAAAAAAGCCCTCTCTCTTCTGACATTTTTTCCTCGCTAAGCTGTTTAAGCTATTCTGCTTGTGGGCTGCTGCTAAAGAAGTGCATCTCTCACACCCCTCTTGCTGCCCTTTGTCAGCAGCTTCCTTTAGGGTTATCTTCAAATGCCAATGAAGCTGCAGCTTTGGATATGAGTACTTGGTTGTGTTTCTCAGCCATTTCCTAGGGATCAGAGCTTTAGCTTTGCTAAAGCCATTGGGGACTTACCAAGACAGCCAAGTTGTGCCAAACAAGAACAAGGGGAAGGCCTTTGCTAGATCTGTACAGTGGACAACTTCAAGGGGATCAGCTCAGCAGAGTTTTTGAGGATGGAAAACTCCCCCAGTAAGACAGATCTTGGTTCTAATGCTTTCCCTGACATTCAAAAGATCTGAGCAAGCTGAACTCTGTCTTGAACCTTTTGTACAGGGGAAACTGTTTGTAACTGTTGAAATTTGTGGAGTTCCCTGCTGGGACATTTACATTCAGCTGGTTCTGCTGCTTTTGACAAATGACTGCAAGCAGAGTCAATCCTCTAGTATAAACAAAGACAATATGTCAGTGCAAATGCCTTCTTTACAGGACATGAGCCAAACTGGTTTCTGGAATAAAGCCAAGGAAGTTAATGCGTATCTCCTCTGAAGTTTAAGGGTTTATATTATTTGTATTCTATTTCTGTAATAATTTCTGGTCTATATACATTGATCAATTTTCAGCTTGTTCTACTAATGCCATCTCAGGGTTAACTCTCCACCTGACTTTTGTGCTACCATACTGATGCACTGTTTCTCTCTGTGCTCTGTTGCTGGGTTGTTCACGCTATTTAATGTCACAATATAATTTTTTCATTAATATACATTGGGTACCAAGACAGCAAATTGCACTGGCCTCTGACTCACCCCCTCTTACAACCTTGAACCTGGTGTTGTATCCCTCCTCTTTATCCTCATGCTGGAGGTTCTGGAATTAGACTGCTTTAAGAACCTGTATGTAAATGCTTGTAAGTTTTTTTCATGATAAGGAATGGCGGTGTTATTTTTTAAAATATTTTTCCCACCTAGCATTCAGATTTCTGTCTTCCTTGCTACTTGAATCTGGGCATATAAGAGACTAAAGAAAGAAGAGCTTATGCCAAAATTGAAGCAAAGTGGTGATTTCATATTTTTCCAAGATGCTTACCAAGCCCAGAGCTTAGACCCTGTCCTTTGTGCAATTTATTTCTTGTGAAGTCAGAGTTTTGTTGCTCCTTGGTAACATGGGATGGCATATCTGCACAGGTAGGAAATTTGAACCAAATGGGGGATGTGAGGAGGAGTAGTTGCCTACTAAAACAGCAAACAGACAAAATACACCTCTGGTTTTGGTAAAGACCTTGAACCATATTTGAGTGTCTCATCTCACATAGTTTCTTAGATCTTATAAAGGATCTGAGTGAATCAATTACCATAGAGAGGTGTAGCAGATTTATTTGGATGTATTTTTAATGAGAAAGGGAACCAGCAGAGGGACAGGTGCAATTCAGTGCTATGCTATGTCCAGTTCTGGGCTGGAAAAGCTCTGAGAGTTTAAATAGAGTCTTTTTTTTTCTTTTCCCCTCCAAATTTGCTAGATCCTTAAAAAATGATGCTAGTAGCATGGGTGTAGTTTACTAGATTACCCATTTTAAAAATGGGCCTTTTTTTCCTCATTCTGGACATGTCGGCTTTGCAGGGAGGGAAAACTGTGAGCTGAACTTTTGTGCTGCTGATAATGTTACAGGTTTCTGGCCAGGTCATGGAGAGGGTACTACCTCACTCACAGTGGAGCAACATGAAGTCTCTCTGTAGTGATTAGTATTCCTAGAGTGCGTTTGTTTATTTCTTGGACTTGAAGCCTTTGCATCCTCTCCTTCCTTCCCCTGATCCTCCCAAAGCAAAAATAACCATTCTAAGAGTTCTTGTGGGTGCTTCCTGGCAGACCTTGCTGTTAAGGTCTTTTCATCTTGGATTGCCTTTCTTTCTTGCTTCAGGCCATTAGCCTTTGCCTTGTCCCCTTTGACTGCCCTGCATAATTCCTGCCTCTCCCTGGCTCTTCCCAGTTCAGATTTATTAATTGAAAGGGAAGCTGCCTCTGTGGCACCTGAAGGGCTTCTGGCTGAGCCTGAGGTGGGGCAGCAGCCTGCAAAGAGAAGTGGCTGCCTGGTGGCTCTTGCTATCAGCTGTGCTTTGCTGACAGTCAGGGCACTTAGCCTCCAATTTAGCTTTTCTTAGAGGCAAAAAGCTCCACAGCTCCACAGCTGTGAGGTGAATTTGAAAGCCGTGCCCTGCCCCAGAGAGAGGAGGGCAGAGGTGTGAGGTGGGCAGCAGGGAGCCAAAGGAAGCAGCTTTCAGAGCTGGCTACCCTGAGCACAGGCACCTGGATGACCCAGCCTGCAGGGTCTTCAATTCTAAATTATCTTTGCATATAATGACAAACATTGAGGGCAGGTTTATCTAACTTATGATCTTCCTCGGGCTTGTGTGTTCCAAGCTGGGCAATGTCTTCTGATTCTTTTTTTTTAGTCTCTAAGTGTCAGGCTTTGCAAAAAAAAAAAAAAAAAAAAGAAAAAAAAAACCTGAAAACTTTTGCTTAATTCTTGCTCCAATTTATAGCAAAAAGCTATTTACTCCTCTTTAATACCTCAAACCAAGCTATGGCTCTCGTCACAGGTGGTTTCCAGACTATAATTTGTTTATTTACTGGTCAAGGGTGAATGTGGTTGAGTTGCTTGCTGGGAAGGGTGAAGCAGAGACAAGGGCCGGCATGAAGACCTTTGTCTGAACACACACTTTGGCTGGCTCCTTAGGCTGCCCCATCACCCCTGCAGTCTTGGGGGTATATGAAGGTGCTGCAGCCCATTTTCTCTCCTGAGCCATTAATTCCCTCTCTGCTGTAATGTTCATGGCTCCAGTAACATGAGCTGCTAGTCCTTTAAAGCCTCTTTTCTTTCCTTTTATTTATTACTCTCATCTTTAACAGCTCTGGATGTGTCCTCAGTGCTGGGGAAAGCAAAGTTACCTTTCCATCAGCGTGGTTTCATTAAGGGAACAGAAAGCAAAAGCAAAACTACCCTTTATTTACAACAGAAGATGTGATACAGGGAAGTGAAAGACTATTTAACACTGAGAGGGGAAAGTTAAGTTTCTCTGGAAATGAGGAAAGAGAAAAGGAGGCTGAGGGGAGACCTTATTGCTACATGAAAGGAGGCAGTGGCAATGTGGGTGTTGGCCTCTTCTTCCAGGCAACACAGGATGGAACGAGGAGAAGTGTCCTCAATTTGCACCAGGGGAGGTTCAGGTTGGATATTAGGAAAAAATTCTTCACTGAAAGAGAGATTAAGCATGGTAAGAAGCTCACCAGGGAAGTGGTGGAGTGACCATCCCTAGAAGCATTCAGAAAAAAGGGCAGATGTGGCACTTTGTGGTATGCTTTAGTGGACATAATAGTTTTTGGTCAAAGGTTGGACTTAATGATCTTGGAGGTCTGTTTCAACTTTACTGATTCTCTAAGATCTGAAAAATAAATCAAAATACTAGCTGAAAGCCTATTTATGTTTCACAATATGTGTGGTTAGTGTGCAACGTGCCACTAAAATTCCACTCAAGGACAACGAAATGATGGAGCGCAGTTATCCATAGAAACTTCAAATATTGTGGGATGCATTCCTCAGTCATACAGACAAAACTGGTGTGGCATTGTTTGATTATTCTTTGTTATAGTGGCCCCCTACCTCATAAATGATAAAGAGGAATTCACCCAAATTGAAGGGGTGTCTGCAATACAGAAAATAAACTGTCTCTGGAGCATGAATGTTCACATGAATGCACACTGCCTTTGCAGAGTTGGCTGAGAGCCACATTTAGTCATGACTGTTCTAAAACCTCACAACTTTTTAATAATATGAAGCCTAGACTTTTATCTGCATAAGTTTAATAAATATTGATCAGATTAATGCTTGATACAGTGACACAGGGAGCTTAAGTTCTTCTATTTTAAGATCTTAGGTGAGCTAAGAGTTTAAGGTGATTTAAGGATTTTAGATCAGTAGAAAATAATAAATGGTCTTTAAACCCTTAACGCAGCTTAGCTGCAGATTTTCAGGCCATCCTTCAGACATTTAAAAAAATATTAAGCCTTCCTCATGCAGCAGAGTTTGTGTCAAATCCAGCAGGTTTCAAAGCTGACTTGGTTACACGTTATTATGTCCCTCTCGAAGTTTTCAATGCCACCGAAATTACTGTTACCCAAAGTTTAATTTTTCCCCCTCAAAAGTTTGGGGATGCTGTGAGCAATTTTCTTATGGCTTGGTCCAGCAATGCCATCCTTGTAGGTAGATTGTACCTGGCATCCAATGGAGCCTTTCTGCTCCAAACTCTTTCCAGCTTCCGTGGGAGGGGTCAGCTGGGAAAAGAGGCTGACAAAGCCTGTAGCACCACTTCACAGAGCTGCAGAATAATTTTGGTTGGAGGTGACCTGTGAAGGTGATTTAGCTCAAGAGAGAACACTTTAAATGTGTAAACAAGTTAACAAGTTTCAGGTTTTCTTTTTTTTTAGTAGTTTCTTTCTGTGTGTCAGTTCTGATTCTCCAAGGAAGTGAAAGCCGAGGAAGTAGAGCACTACAATCCACAATTGTTTCCCTGTGTGGAAAGCTTCTAAAGCAAGACAGATTTCAAATGGAGAGGAATGTTTCTGAGGCAGCAAAATGGGATCCACCATAGCGTGCCTCTTACCTCCTCATCACACCCTGCCCCATCAAAACGAGACAAGGTTTCCAATGGCCAAGGGGGTCCTGTCAGCAGCCAGCAGCAGCTCCTGCCACTAGCAAAATTAATAGCAATGCTAGTTTTGTGCTAGTTTCTTAACATGAACTAATTTGAATAATTTGGTTGGAAAGTTAGTTCAGAGCTTGTGCTTTATGTAAAACCACAGCAATTGCCTGAAATCATTGAGTGGAAACTGAGGAAATCTTCATTGGGAGTTTTCAAAGTGACACTGGTCACTTTGTTGGGCCGTACTTTCTCACATACCTGCAGCTCAGCCTGAGTTGTAGTTAGCTTTCTGTGTCTCAACTCTTCTTGGAAACCTTTGCTTGAGTTGCTGACTTTTGCAGCTTGTTTTTCTTCCAGCCTGAATTTACTTCTGGCCACTTTGTACATATACATTCTGTCCCAGTGCTTTTTATTTTAGCTAGGTCTCTTTTTGCAGACACAGCCCCAGTCAGCCACTCTTTGGTAGGCTGAACAGCCAGACGTCTCACATCCATTTTCCTAACCTTCCCACTGACCTCTCTGTGTCTCTTCCAGCTGGAAGGTATCTCCCTGAAACATGGGTGACCAGGATTGTAGCAGTTTTCCATATGGTATCACCTGGGCCTCATACAAAGACATGAATGCTTCCCTATTTTTGCTGGAAATACCTCCCCTGCTGCCCTCATAGTTCCCTTTTCAAAAAATGAAATTAAGTGAGTCTGGCAAGGTCTACCTTTAGTAAACCCATGTTGCATTTTATCCCATATTGCTTTTACCTCTGCATCATTAATTAGACTCCCCACAGAACACTATTTTAAAGCCTAGCAAGCTATTCAAGTGGTTCTAATAGACCTGTAAATATGGGTCAATTTTTTCACCTTCTTAATCGGAGGTCATACCCTTGTTCTCCAATCTTATGGCACTGTCCACAACCTTATTACTTTACCAGAGACTTGCTAACAGATTGAAAAATCTTGTGGCAAAGCTTTTCTAATTTAAGGCAGGATATTATCTCATCCTTCCTATTCTAGCATGCTAGTCACCTTTGTCTTAGGGAAGCAGAACATTTTCTTTATATTTAATATTTAGTTTGGCTGCCTTACCTGCACTTTTGTTCTTTCAAGTTAATGACTTTACTTATAAAACTTCTTTTCCTGTGTTTCCCATTTTATTTAAGCTGAGACAGTTTGTAATAATGCCTTAAAAGATATTTTCTTTAATCATCTGTCTTTTACAGTGCCTCAGATATGAACCAAATCAAGTCCAGACTGTGATGTTCTGAATGAGGGTTGCTGAGGATGAGGATACTTGTTGATCGTCTCAGTTAATAGTATTGTTAAACCATATTACCATTAAAAGCATTTGCTTGCTAACCCACATCTAGAAAGTCACAGTTTGCCATAATGACATTTCTGACAGCACTTAGCTCTGAAATTGTAGGCTAGAACCAAATCTGGTGGTGAAATTTAGTGTCTGATCATTGGAAAAAGCTCCTGCCTCCCAAAAACGTTGTTCTTTCTTTTTTTTTTTTCCTCAAGCTCTTCTTGTATGTTGGTGCCATCGATTTTTATTATTGTGACTTTCTTTCTTCTCACATTAATGCTTCATAAAGTCCAGGGTATTTTTTAGATTTCATGGTGAAATTCAGTGGTCTCAAGAACAAAAAGAAAAAAAAAACCAAACTGTCTTCATCTCAGAAATAATATTGCGCTCTTTAAAATATGTCCCTGCTGTGGATTTTGGAAAAATCAGTGATGCTTAATGTATTGTATAAACTTAGTTAGAAGTGTTCTCAGTTGTCAAAGTGGGTTTCTTTTATTTATGGCTTTGATTAGCTATTTTTCAGTTTGGGGACATAGGGAAAATTTGGGAAGAGTGTGAGCCCATAATGAATGGCCAGGAGAACACATTTTTCTAAAACAAAAAAGCCTCTAACCAGACTATTCTACAAGCAAATGTGCCCAGTGGAGATAGTCCAGACAACTGCACCTGGACACCACCTGGATATAATTAAGGTCCCAGAATGGAAGATGTGTTAAAATAGATGCCAGGAAATTTAACACTCTCCCTTCTTTATTCATCTGCTGCAAAGGGATGGCGTAGATAGTACAGTACAATGGACCCATAGGACTCTGGATATCTCCAAGGAAGACTTTTTTTTCTTCTTTTAGATTCTGCCAGTGTCTTTATGCATTGGATTTTTGCTGCTTCTTGACTCTACAAGGTGCAACCACACACCAAGGGTATTCCTATGGCTTAGGGTATTTCTTATTGACTGTGCAAGAAGGAATTGCTTTGGTTCTCTCCCTTGCTCATATCCACAGACCACACTCAGCCCCTGTGGGTTTCCTATTATCCTCAAAAGCGTTAATTCTGCATAAAATAACACTCACTGTGTCATTTCTTTCACCCATTTCTGACCATGTTATTTTTTTTCCTGTGTGTTGTTCAGCACCGAACTTCAGAAACATGGCTTTCATGTGCTGTTTTATTATCCCAAGGTGAAGAAAATGCAAGCAAGTTTGCAGATATTTAATTCTGCTCTATTCAGAAACCAACTTAGTTGAAATGAACTGTAATGCTTTGCCTGAAAAACAGTGAAGGGGGAAAATATGCTTCAGCTATGCAGAATACAACAATCAGTTGGTTAAAATCTAACATAGTGCCTTCATTAAATGTTAAAAATCTCTATTGAAACAGTATTAGCACAGCAGGGTTGTGAAGAGCCAGAGATAAATAATGACTCAGAGCAAATAGGCCTCAGCAGGAGAAAAGAGGTATTTCACCTTATTGTGATCAGAAGCTGCCCTTATATATGTTCAAAATTACCCTTTATCCCATTATTATTGCCATTACGTGTGACCTTGCTAGGTTTCTATTGTAAGAATAAATGGTAAAAAAAGGAAGTCTGAGTGAAGGCTTTCTACATATTTTCATGTTATATTAATTTTGTAGAGGAACCTGGGACAGGAGTCTGTTGCAATAGACAAAGCACAGGGTGACTTGGTGCCTGATTGACTTTCTCGTATTGGAAGCCCCAAGAGAGAGACAAATGGAGAGGCATGCAATCAGATATTATCATGATTTACATAACTGGAGGCTGACAGACAAGCTGGACTGAGATTTAGCTGTGCTAGGTGCTTTATAACCACAGAGGGATCTGGTCCTTGCCTGAAAAGGAGTTACCAGCCTTGATAGGCAACAGAATGAAGTGAAAGCATTAAAAGCATCCCAGCCACCTGTGACTCCTAATCAGCCTTCAGAGATTCTGGAAGAAATGAGTCTTGAAGAGGGATCTAAGATGGTGGATCACACCCATCTTGTCTGTCTGTTGGTCTCATTATCGTTCCTCATTCACAGAATTTACGGGGGTAAATAATTATGTGGTGATTTATAGATAAGGGCAATAGCAATGCTAAAATCCCTGCCAGCAAGCAGGGCCTCCCAATACTTTGCTCACCTTTGGGGCTTGGATCTCCATGATACCATGATTTTGGTGATTCATCTTTGCTGGAAGAGCTGGGAACAGCTTGGGGACGCACTCACACAGTGAGTGACCAGTGTAGTGGTGGGGAGATTGTGCTCCAGGAGGAGGGATCAGCACAGAAGAAATTGTGAAAAAGAACAAGGAGGGAGTAGTGGGTTCATCTGCTTCTTGTAGCTAGAGTGGGAAATAAAGCAGACAGAGAAGCAGGGCCCTTAGGGAAATGAGAGCAGGCAAAAGGGGTCTGCAGTCTGGGGAGCCTGCATCTGGTACAGTAAAGAACTTTAGGGCAGAAGGTGAATTTGAAATGGGGATCAGTGTAAGTGAAAAGGTAGACAGCTAGAAAGATATCATGAAATCTGTTTTGAATACACACAAGAATAATGTATAAAATCTTGGATTTTATCTCAGAGAAAAACTACTGTAACATATGTAAATGATGATTAATTCACACATGTAGAGTTCTTCGTGTTTTAAAATTTTTTTTAGAGCTGAAGTGACTTTAGATATAGACAATGACTATAGGACAGGAAAGAAGGCAGTGGTGTTTCCCCTCACAGGTGATAAATGCTGAACATTTTCATACATAAAATGCCTGTGTAAAAAAGGGAACCTGTCTTCTTTCTTTGTGTGGAAGTATAGCTCTATTCCCAGCCAAATGTGCATGGTACAGGTGAAGTTAGAATAAAAGAATATCAAGAACACAGGCAAAAATAAGTCTTGAAATGTATATATTTGGGCAGAATATGAATGTTTAAAGGATATTAATATACCCTCTGAGAGATGAGGAAAGGCTCTGCCATCTCCTATTATCTGGCTTAGTAGGCTGAATAAGTGAATAATTCAGAGAGCAAAGTTTCTCCAATGAATGAGTCACCTAGACTCCAAACTATTAGCATGCAGCCAAGGCACATTGAAAAAGCAGAGTTCATCCACATTGGTTTTAGTAACTGCTCCACTCAGTAGGGAAATAAATCAGTTTTTCCTCAGTTAACACAAGATCTGAAGAACCATCAATTCCCCCCACAGTATCTGCAGCACAAATGGTATCACAGATGCTTGATTGTAGGTATAAATTAGCATATTATGCCCATAGGGGGAGGCTGGATGATGATGGCTTGGTAGCTGAAGCCTGCTGGCCTCTGGGAAAGTGCAAATGTAATGTCAGATGACTCAGTTTGCCAGGTGAGCAAGAGAAGTCGTGCCTCCACAAAACAAAAAGGTGAAAAATGAAGACAAATTGAAGAGTAGTGCCTGTGGTCATAGATACAGTGCTATCTGACATCCCCACTGACTGACATTTAGAGGCAAGGAAAAGCACCTTTGGAACTTACACTGATACAGAGGAAACACTGAGAAGTCCCTGGGTAAAATATCACTGCATGGGTCTTTTCTCTTACCTACTGGCCCTTCCTGGAGGAAGGGAAATAACAACTACTTGGAAACTTTATGAGTTAGAAGGAACTGTAGGAGCTATCTGTGCAAATTCAGACCTCCATCTGAAAGCAGTATCCATGACTGAAAATCCTGACACAGGTTAAAAGCAAAAAAGGGGACCAAACTCACCACACCAGTCTGACTTCTTTCCTATAAGTTTATTCCTCTTGTATTTCCTCACAGGAGGTTTTCCTCCTTTTTTTTTTTTTTTTTTTTTTTTTGCTATTCTCATCCTTTTTGTTCTTGCTACCCACATTTTTTTCTCTTTAACAGAGAAGAATTTGATTCCTATAAATCTTCTAATGCTCAACACCTCTCTCCTGGTGGCCTGTTGTTCATGAGGCAGCATCTGCACAGTGCCAGGTGGGATCCTTTGTCAGCAACTGACAGGAGATGCTGCTGGTATTATTACACACACGAAAAGGAAGAGGATGCCGAAATGGGGTTGTTAGAGAACCACGCGGCTCTTTCCTCATGTTGGGAGGACAAGTACACAGATTTCTCCTTCACTGCTGCCTGCCAGCATGTAGCTGTCAATTACTGCCTGTGCCTTGACACCCGAGCGGCAGCCTGGCCTCCTCCTCCTCGGCCATGCTGCCTCCTCTGGTGCACAGAGCTGCCTCTCCAGGTTAATGAGGTGCTGGTGTGATTTTGGCACCCAGACCTTTGCTGACAGCTGTACCCCGGCTCCAGCAGTCCTGGCGTGCTACCGCCACTGCGGCTGGCCGGGCCCCTCGCTGGAGCTGCTGCACATCTAGCAGCAGCTGGTCTCCCATGGGCTTCTCCCTGCTAGGCCTGGGGATGGAAGACAGCAGCAGTAGCCAACACTTACACAAGCAAATTGTGTGAGAAAGTTTTTTCTTACAGATTGGGTCGGTCCACCTTTTGCTGCAGCTGCTAATTGAGGGGAAGGGGGGAAGCAGAGTCTGTTCTCCTCTCCAGCCTCCACTTATGGAACTGTTGTGGGTGCTCTGCAATGGGAATAGCTCCATGATGAGGCCAGGAGCACATCCCACTGCCAGCCCGCCCTATGACAGTGGCAGTGGTAAGAAGTCACTTTATTGTCATGAGAGCAGTGGCATGTATTCCCTGAAAGGAGAGTTGCCTCTGGAAAAGGCACCTGTCCTGGTGCTGTCTCATGCAGGATGGGCTCAGCTCTGCCCACGTGCCCGTGGCATCCCCAAAATGTTTGCTGCTACTGAGGAAATCTCTTCCAGTATTTGTAGAAAGAAAGTGATTCTTAGGAGACAGGAGCAGGGCTGGAGAAGGAGGGTGTCCCAGGCACTGTTGTGAGGGGCTCTAGCAGGAGATCTGCAGAGTTTCTATCCTCTCTGAAATCTACCATGTGTAAGGTGGAGATGGTCCAAAAAGTCCTGTCAATGTCTTAAACCAGCCTGAGGCACTGAAATTTTAAAGAAGAGGGTTCCCCTTCTGCGGCTTGAGGTTGCAGGGCATGACCTGCAACAGCAAATGTTTACTTCTCAATTAGTTATTGATTTGTTTTCCAATTCACTGACAGTCCTGAATGCCCCTGGAGCAACTGGGAAAGCTAGAAATAAGGCTACTATTTACCTTAATTAATTATCTGGGTTTTTTTCCTGTCAGGGACCTAGAAACCACTTCTCAACATTCATGGGTCATGGATTCCTCCCTGAGCATCCATGTAACTTATTTAAATGTAAGAGCTATGATATCTACAGTGCAGCCAAGGATAATGAAATTGGGAAGTGGCTTCTCATGTAGTTACTCCAGTCCTTCATCTTTAATGCACAAGGAATGACTCAGGTGCACAGAGCCCTTCTCCCTCCTTTATGATGGCATTTTTTCCACCTACTGAGTATTTTTTACTATTGTAGATCTTATGAGAGGAAAGATTGGTGTAGGAGTCATGGCAAATTACCTTGCAGCACTTGTAATCAGTTCTATTGCCAGTAAATGCATATCCTTGGAAATACCGGGCTGCTGCTGTATGAGGGATCTTACAGGCAGGGGTGATGATGAAGGGTCTCTCTGCAGCAGGAGAGCTGAGCTGGCGCAGCCGCAGAGCCCACCCAGAGCACAGCCACAGCTCACGGGCTGAGCTGCAGAGGGAGGAGGGTCAGGAGGAAAGGCCACAGAGGCTGAGCTGGGGCTGCCCCAGGCACTGCTAGTGAGCCGAGACTACTGCCTGTTAACTCGCCTGCCATCACTCCTTCACAGGAACTTTTGCTAGTACAGCTAATCCTGCTCTAGGGATTTACCAGGAATAAAAAACAGGAATAAAAATGTCACTGCTTAAACCACTGTGGTTCCAGAGATAGAGGTTTCCAGTGCAGACTTAGCCTCAGGTTGGTTTTTTAAGGGTAGCTCTTGTCATCATTTACACTAAAGCTGGACTGTTGGGGGAAAAAAAGTCAGAGAGGTTGCAGCATCACTGACCCTTTGATTTTCCCTGTTTCCCTGCACTCACTATTTTGCAGCCGAGGTTCCAGTGATGGGCAGATATCAGGAGAATCACAGCATTTGCCTTTTTTTTTTTTTTAGTCCCTTGACTGTAGCTGGATGATTTACAAGCACAATTGTGAGGTTTGAAACAAGGAGATGGAAAAACACCACCAGGACAATTTCACTCATGTGAGGCTACTCCCCATCTCTTTTGTGGTTTTAGGGGGCTAGTAGCCAGAGGCATAGAGATGACTTTCCCCTTTGGAAATCCTGTCTCCCCCTCCCAAAGGTGTTTCTGCCCTCGTCCTTCGGGCAGTTTCTGATTTGCCCCGACTGACCTGGGACTCTCCAGCCGCCTTCAGGAGCGCGCAGGTTTGCGGCTGCAAAGCGAGCCCAGCGCGTCCCTTAGGGCTGCGCTCTCCCCAGCCCAGCAGGTTTCTCTCTGCACGCCGGTTTTTCCCCGATAACGAAGGCAGAGCATCTGTAATGCTCCCGAGTCGTTCCTGCAGCAGGAATCCCATGGTTCGGTCGAGTGGATGAGGCCACTGGATGTCACTGTTGTTCCGCGGAAACCCTCCGAAAGCCACGGGCGGAGGAGCGATGGGAGCTATGGGGTGGCAGAACACGCATTTTCACACCCACTGCGGGATCTGCTGCTTTGAGTGGCTCCGAGCAGCCCCATCTCAGGAAAATGGTCAGTATGGACTCTGTGAGGCTGAGGTATGGATGCTCTGAGTGCCAGTGTTGTTCATTGCTTGTGGTAGCTACTTATTGATGATGGAACAAAACAGTGATGAAATTAGCAGGATACCCCAGCAGTAGCTTTAGAGTGTCTTTGACATTTCCTGTGGCTGCTCGCTTCATGGACTCATAGCATCATGGAATGGTGGTTGGAAAGAATCTTTAAGATCCTCCATTTCCAACCCCTTGCCATGGGCAGGGTCACCTTCCACTAGCCCAGGTTGCTCAAAGCCCCATTCAACCTGGTCTTGAACACTTCCAAGGATGGAGCATCCACAAGTCCTCTGGGCATTCTCTTTCACTGCCTCAGTCCCCTCACAGTAAAGAGTTAATGTCTTTGCATACAAAGGTCTGAGGGCAGTGGGAGTCCAGCCAGGATGAGAAGGCTGCATCTTGTGGACCTGCAGAGCACCAGGGCTGAGCTGCAGGATGCCAGGAAGGGAGCCAGGAAAAGCACATCGTCCCCAGCCTGCGCTCACTTCCTGGGGCAGGCAGGGCGTGAGGAAAGCAGTGTGGGACTGGTGTTGCCAAGATGAGCAGCTGGGGTGCAACTGGGCTGCCCAGCCAGGGAGCTGGGACGTGTCCTCAGGTGCTCCCAATGCAAACAACCTTTGACTAACACCAGTGAGCCCAGAGCAGCGAGTCTGTCCAGAGAGGATGATTGCAGACAGTAGTATGTTAGGCAAACCTGTGAACACTTCTGCCTTGTTTAGAGCATTTAGGCCGGAGCAGACTGTAAGGCTGGGCAGGCAGAGAGGCAAAGGCAAAGGGATTTTACTCCTCTTTTCCTCCTCTCCAATACTTGTGCTGAACAGAAGCTACTTATGGATGAAGAGTGGTTCCTAGATCTGAGAGTCCAAAAGAGAGCTGTTGAGCATTTGTGTTTTAGGGAAGGATTTTTCTCCCAGGCTGGCTTTAGGTTAGCTCTGCAGGGATGTCAAGATTTGTCTTCTGTGAATTGTCCTACCTTCTTAAGACAAATAGAGGGCAACTGTTGTTTTCCTACTAAGTGTTCATTGATTAAACTTCCAAAAGTATTTCTAGCAAAATAATTTAGTTAAATGGAAAGAAAATACATCTGTATAATTAATTACTTAAATAAAACTTCAGAAAGTCATAGGCTTTCCTAGAAAAAATGTTCTAGTAAACAAGGTAAGAAGTTGCAAATCAGCCTTGTTCTTTGGAGATATTTATTTTTATCACATTCCCTTTCACTGAAGCCTTGACTTAATAAGAGATTTGCGTATGTGACAAAGTCATTTGGATCTAATTCCCTTGGGTATTTGCAAAGAAAGGACAGTCCCAGGAGTGACACTCTGAAGTGACCTTGACTGCACTTTAATAGTAGCAGTATTGAAAGAAGCGAGGGCGATGCCAAGGAAAAATGAGGGGACAAAACTTACTAGTAAAAATTGAATCTGGCAACAAGAAAATGAATGAAAACATCCAGCACCTAGCAGGTGACCTAATATAGTTGGTTAAGTGGTCATCTATGCATAGTGCCGGCATCCCCCAGTTAGTGTTAATCCCCCAGAGAAGCCCCTATGGCATAACGAGGCAGTCAGGATATCCCAGCTCAGGTCCAGAAACTGCAAAGCCATTCCTCAGCGTATGCCCCAAATGCCTTTGGAGGAACAGTGACCTTCATGGATCCCATGCCTCTGTGCTCAGCCAAAACCCTGGCTGTGAGATGCCCAGAGGCTTGTGGCAGCGCTGCACTGCCCACGGGCCCTGCTGAGAATCTGGGAAATAATTGGTACTAATCTTGCTACTTGGCCTCTGGGTGAGGTCTGACTCCCTTCTAGATGGCTGTGAGAAAAGTGAGTCCTGCCTGTGTGGATTTGCCCTGCAGATGCTCTCTCTCACCTGGGGGCCTCTGTCCCCAGAGGAACATACTTTGCCCCATAATTTTTGTAACCCAGGAGACTGCTTGAATCATGATGGGCCACTCTAATAGAAGGAAATACCCAGACTAGTGACTTCTTAAGCTTTTTTCTCCTTTGATCTTTTCTTCCTGGAGGCATTTATTTGATCTTGGAAGGACCTTAGGGCTACAGTCTGCCCTAGCAAAGATATGACAGAGAGCAGAGGAAAGATTTGGAGTCTTTTCTTCTGACTATTCCTCTACATAACACAGGCAAAATATTGACATGTTTCTCCCAGGAGCACAGGGGCAAGATGTAGCAAATCAGACTGGAGGTAAACTAAGTGAAATATCCAGGATAAAAAAATCGTAAAAGGTTATGGCTCTGAGAAGTAGGATACTCTTCTAGAAAGTACTGTATGGGTCTCAGGAGGCTTGGATCCAGGAGACCTGACAGCCAGTGTGAAACTGTGTAAAGGCCAACTGATTGCTTTGTTTCTCAGGTCTCCACCTGTGAAATAGCCCCTGCCCCTTCTCTGTTTTGCCTTAGTGGGACTGTGCTTTTCCAGTTAATACACCAACAGAGCGAAGGTCTCTCACTTTCTGTTGGAGCCACTAGATGGGACCAGAGTAAAACAATGAACATAATTTCGACACAGAGGCCAATAAAGAGATGTTGTCTTTGACCTTTAAATCTAGTCTCAGGATTCAATCCAAATGCCAGTTTAGGCATTCGGAGTTCCCTGCTAAAAATTAATCATCTTCTCTGCTTCTTCTTTTTTCCTTCTTTGAAGTAAGCTTCATCTACATAGCTGGTATTTGCATTGCCTTGTTATGGGAACCAAATGGTGTCCATCTGCAGACATGAAATATGGAGGAGCCATTTGAGCTGCTGAAGTGCTTCCCTTCCCTCACCACACTGATTCCTGAAAGCACTGAGAGAAGCATTAAATACCAGAGGGAGATCAGATGTGGGCACAAATGGAGAAAAGCTGGAGAAAGCAAAATGAAGCACATCTTCATGTTTCCCTCCCCACAAGCTGTGACTAGGGAAACAAAGCAAAGCCAGGACTCCAAACCCAACAGCTGAAAGAAAGGCAGGAGCAAGGTTTGCAGTCTTTCCCCTGTTACTTTGCCCATCCTGGCAATCCATTCCTCTCTCCACACCTATTTGCCATGGGCAGTGAGGATGGGTAAGACTGGGCAGGGCCCCTTTCCCCCAGCTCTCTGTGGAAGGAAGTGCACAGGCAGTGCTGCGGGTATACCAGCACCTCCTAACTCACATTGCTGACAACCGGCCAGAAAATGAAAGTAAACAACCTATTTACATTATTTTAAACACAGCTCAGAGCCTGGCAGTCTGATTATTTTGAGGAAGAGGTTAAAACAGACGCTGTAAGGCAAGGACCTTACATACCAAGCTCCAGCCCTCGGTGCATTAATATGGCTGAGTGGAGATACTAACATAACCTTACCTGTAATGGCATGAACACACCACTGTAATAATTCATTTAGAATGATGACACCTGAGACCTAATTTAAAACTCCTAGATGAATACTGTTCTCACATTCAAACCCCAAGGCTGCTGCAAACATACCTAAGAAATCCTAAGAACTATAGTGAGCCTAATTGAATTGGACTTAAATGGACCATTGAGGTGGCCTCACAGAGCTCTGGGGAATTTATATTGTCTATACTGTATCAGAATCACAGCTTGAACTGAATAACGGGTTACATCCAATCATGTTACTGTAACTCATGCTCGAGGAAAGGGGGAAACCTTTTGCTATCAGCAAGGCTGTATGGAAAACAATTTCAAATCACTTTAAACCCGGTTGGCAACTACTTTGCCAATTATGGACTCCTTTGGGAAAGGTGTGTGCTAGGGCTCGGGACTAAATGATTTATGTCAAGCGCCCCAGTCCCCGGAGGCACATACAGGAGGCTGGAGAGGAGGTGCTCGTGGCTAATTATTTCTCCTAAGAATACTTTAGCAAGGTAATTTGCGCTTGCAGATGAGTCACTCCGCACGCTGAATATAACACAGGGAAAGCAGAGACTTCAGCGCTACAGCACACAGACAGATAAAAGCGAAACGCACGGGATCTTCATTCCTTAATCTCAAATGCAAAACCCCAGCCCCCCGGCCCCCTGCCTGCCCCCCCTCTCCCAAGGGCCCCCCACCACTCATGCTCAAGGGGGACCACAGACGAAGGCCAAGCAGAGCCTCGTCCCCACGCCTAATTACAGAAAGGAGCCCGGCGTTTAAAAGGCTGATAAAAGTGTGCACTCTCTGTGACTCTCGGTGTGCAAATCTGCTGGCGGCTGGGCACGCAGGAGGGAAAAGCTCGGGCAAGCTGAAGGAGGCAGCAGCCAAATGCCTTCCCAGCGTTCCTGCCTGTGCATCCCCTTGGTGCACTGGCAATTTCTTTGCTTCTGTTGTCGAAAATCTCCTCACAGGTGCACTGTTGACACTGTGTTATAATTTATGAAGCTGCAGATGCCTGGAACATGCAATTCATTTTGCAGATGGCAAGTGTAAATTCTGCTGTTCCTCACATGGCACAGACTAGCTTGTTAATAAAAAGGCTGACCTCCCAGATCCTGGCTACTCCGAGAGGTGTAGCAAATCCCTTTTGGATGTGTTGCTGCCATCGAGTGAGGTGTAAATAGCATTGATCTTGCAGATGATTCAAGCCTGATTTCAAGATCCCTACTGCTCCAAAGCTCTGGGGTGTGAGCTTTGGGACTGACTCAAAGCAAGGTTAATTTTGGTCGGAAATTTGGGATTGATTTGCAGCTGAAGCACACGATAGAATGTTGTGCATATGCTGAACACTGCCTTCCAGATTTTCATCTGATTTTAACCCATATTGTATAGTTGACTTTTAATCAGGTCCTATCATTCACACTGGCTTTGGTATTTCAGGAGCAGTGAGAGCACGGATTTGTGGCAAACACAGAGCTGCTGTTCTTGATCAGGAGTTAGTAGAGGTGCAGACACATTCTCCTATTGAAAAATGCATTTGTGGTTATCTGTGGCTTTACAGCAGCCGAGGAGAAGAAAGACTGCTGAAAGTCCCCATGGAACTGCCACTCAAGCCTTCCAAGCCCAGATGAGCCCCAAGCCCCCCCAGCTGAGCCTGGGGCCCTGCAGAGCAGATGCACCAGCCACGCTGGTGCCTGCTAAAAAAGCCGGTGGGTTGTGACCCACCAGGGCTGCAACCTGCAGCTGCAGCCCTCTGCACGGGTCAGCCCACAGTAACAACCAGGGAAAGATGTGAAGCACTGTCCTAGGCTGATGTTAAGATGCTTGTATCCCCATTCATGTGTGCTGTTTATGCTGGATATTGTGTTCTGTGCCTTCAAGACTGGCTCTGCAGAGGGAATGTTTTGTTTTGGCTCCTTATCAGCCGCTCCCCCACGGCCGGCAGGACATACAGACGGGGCAGTACATAGCGCTGTTTCTGCTTTTTGCTTGGCTTTTGGCTTTGGTTTTGCTTCTGCTTGCTCTCTCTTCTTGCTTCTTGTCATTAGTTAGATTAGCTAAACAGTCCAAATTTCTTCCTGGGCTGTTTCTCCTTTCCTGTTTTGGATCTACTCGAGCCTGCTCTGGACTGGGACCTGGGGACACCGAGAGTTGGCACCCTGTGGCTGCAGCAGCTGCCCCAGCGCCGGAGGGACTGATAACAGAGTGATCACCCCCAGAGAGACTTTCTGAATTTGTCATCTTTTCCAGAGCGGTGAAACAGTGGTGTCACCCGGTATTGTTCATTTTGTGTGCTGGGGGGTCCTGTGCCTGTTAAATAAACAGGTTTTTTCCACTTCTCTCCAAGGGATTCTTCCCAGACTGATTGGGGGGAGGGGCCGTGTGGGTTTGCTTTCTGGAGGGGCCCCTCTTTGGGGATTCTCTCCCAAATTTGCCCTAAACCAGGACAAGCACCCTTCTTTCCTGCAGCAATATAGGCAGTAACACAGCTGCCACAGACGGAGAGGGGCCAAAGGATTTGCTAACCCACAGCAAAGGGATGAGTTGTGAAAGATCGAGTAGCTGAATTGGTCACCAATTGGCTACTCACCCAATGGCTTTTGGGTGAGTATAGCTTGTCCAAAAGATCTGTGGACTTCTAGTCCATGCTCATGTGACAGCCCCCTATTGGGAATGTGGAGCAAAATCCATTCTTGTTCACCTGATTAAGGCTCAGCTGCAAGGCACAGCCATCACTGAGAGGCTCCTCTCTCAAGCATGAGCTGCAGGAGAAAGCTAGTTGGGAAGGCCAGTTAAATGCTGGCCAGCAGAACAGGGAACAGGCAGTGTTAGCAGGCTTTGTAAACCCATGACTGGCAATAAAAGGGTCTGTAGTTTGTAGCATTATGGGCTATATAAGCTGAAGGGAGCAAACTCCAGGAAAACCTTAGCTGAGGTTGGTTTGGCTTTTTTGCTTCTCTTTGGACATAGTTGAGCGTGGGTTCAAAATATCCACCTTGTGCTGATGAAGATTCTGTCTTATGGTGTCTGTCAGAGAGTAGACAACAGGAAGGGAGGAAGCTGAGGCAAAACACACAATCCCATTTTCCCTGCTCCTGCTCAACCTATCCCCTCTATCTGCCAAGGAGACACTCCAGAGTGTGGGAATAAAGCCTTTATTATGTTGGTCTCATAAAGGAGGCAGGACATGTACTGCTCATCCCTTGTGGATTTAAGCCACAGCAAAAATTATGCTGTAAGCTGTCACCCAGCAAAACATCAGTGTTGTGTCCTCTGCCTGATTGCCCCAATCTCCTGGTTTATTGGACAAAATCCTGCCTCAAAAATTTGCATGCAAGAGAGAAGCTGGAACACATTCATTGGGAAGTGTACATGAAATGGAGCACTGGTTCAACAGAAAGTCTTTCACTTGCTCTTTTTCTTCTTTTTGATCCACTTCCCTAGAGTCTTTGCAAGACCATTCACTACCAGGCACACAAACCCCTGCCACAACAGCTTAAGTGTCATTTTTTCTGTCCCAGTTGATGAGAAGAAACATTGTTCTGCAATATGGTCAAGATCTTCCAGGTCTTCTATCACCCAAAGCAGGATCACAGAAAAACTCCTCACAACTTTTCCTCTTTTAGTATGGAGAGTTTACAACAATATTATGCAGCTCTTTTATACATTTCTTTGTATTTTACTTTTTTATTCTTCCCGATCTCTTTTAAGCTTCTTCCCCTTTGCACATCTGAGCTTTGCTGATCACAGAGGTCAAATAGATTGAAAACATGTGTGCAAGTAAAGTGCCTTCACCTTTGACCTCAAACTATTCCTTCTTGGGAACATTTAATTTGCTCTAACCAAATGTATTTTTATTTTAATGGAATGCCTTTGCCTGAGGCAAACTGTGTGGAAGTCCATCAGATGTGTTTTCATTTTACCACTTTGTAGAAAAGTGTATTAATCCATTTTGCTTTACATCTGGAATTTTTTTAACACAGCCCTGGGATTTTCCCCCTCTATCTGCAGCACTACCCATGGCTCCTGTGCAGAAAACAAAACAGAGCAATATGAAATTAAATGGACCAAAGTGGTGTGTTAAGAATGAAAGTTGATCCTGATTGCAAAGGAAAAATTCTTTTGGCACTCTGGGTCTACATATTTCTATTTCTGCTAGGTTGTATATTTTCCAAGGATGATGCTCTGTGCAATGCCAGACGGCAGAGGATGTGAAAATTTGGTTTATAACACTATCCTGGATCATTCTGGTGAGGTGAGGTAAGCTTTACATTAGGATCAAGCTGTGGCTACAGGTGCTCACTTTCAGCTTGTGTCTCTGTGATTTAATTCAAGGCTCATAGCACTTTGTGGCAGAACATAATGTAGAAGGTGCAACCATTTTAGACTGTGCTATGGTGCTTTGGAAGTCTTACACGATAGTTTCTACTAAGCAGCCCCTAAGCTGTTTGGGACAGTTTTCAAGTGCTATGCATCCATGCATATCCTGTGAGTATCTGCTCAGCCTACCTGTTATAAAAATCAAGAGAGATAGCTAGCTTTATTTTTCTTTTTTTTTTTTTCCTTCATAAGAGATAATTTCCAGCTGATGTAACCTTTGTTGTTAGTTGTCTCACCATTCTGGTTCTGCCACCACTCATTTTGAGGTCAAGTACTGAATTGAACATGATATGACAACCTAACTTGAGAAAGCCAGAGTAAATGTCATCCCCTAACAGACTTGAATGATGTAACAACTCTGTGCCCAGGAGTCTCCATTCATTTTGCATAGTCCCTGCATCCTATTTGGGCAGCTTGCTACTGGGAGGAACTTCCCTCCCTTTGAAACCTGAAAAGGTGATGAGCCCCTGTGTGGCTGCAACGTTGTCCTACTTTTCTGCTGTGCCTCCAGTTAACAGTTTGCTGTCAGAGGAAATTATTTCAGTACTACCACTGTATAGAATACTACAAAAAGCCATAACAGCAACAAAAAAAGAATAGTGTGTAGAAATATAAAGCTTTATTTCTTCCTCTTGTGGGTCCAAGGGAGGATTCCCATAGTTGCAGGAAAGTGCAGCCTACTGAGATTATTCACAGTGGGTAAATTGCAGGGCTGGTGGTGTGTATTTTTTTCTTCTGTGAATGGATTCCTTGACAAGGTCCAATTTCTGTCAATGGAAATATTTGTTAATGAGTATTTGTTATAAGTATTTGTTATAAGTATTTGTTAAACAGCTTGTACGAAGCATTTTCCGTCCAGGGAGGTTCACTTTGGATATCCAC
This sequence comes from Fringilla coelebs, assembly GCF_963513975.1. NCBI lineage: Eukaryota > Metazoa > Chordata > Aves > Passeriformes > Fringillidae > Fringilla > Fringilla coelebs. The sequence goes on along the minus strand of NC_140028.1, from coordinate 47,634,361 downwards.
TATTCATTATTCACCGTGTGTGTGTTCACACAAGTCATATGGTATTGTCACTACTCCTTACTTGAATAACTCCAGTTAAACAGGAGACTAATGAGTGTTGGAGCACACATGGTGAATAACTAATAACGAGGAACATGCTCTCTCACTTGCACCTGTACTCAGCTATAACCAGGGCTGTCTGACAGCATGGGGGGCGTGGGCCTGCAATCTGAGCCTCCCAGCTCCAAGGGCATCCCTCTCCTACTGTGGCACTGTGTGTGCTGTGTGTGTGCCATACAAGTCACTCTGGATGTGCAACTTGTTGCTGTGTTCCATGAGACACTTCTTGTCTGGACTTGGGGCCTTGAGTACCCATACATGGGCTCTACCAGTAGACACTGCTATGCAAGCCTGATAACTTCTCAATATGGGGCTAAGGAAATGGGAATCAGGCTATTCAATGTCAGGAAACAGAAAGAAACATGGGACAAGTCCATCGTCAGCCTGGCTCCTTAAACTTTCCCCTAGTAGGAAATCCAGCCCCCAGTATCGTGCTTCTGGTGCAAAGGAACCAAGTGCTCCCATGGATGTACCTCCACGGTGTGATTTTAGCACAAGATGAGGAACCAGTGCCAGGTGCCAGTTAACCAGCATGCCTATCAGTGTCTTTGAAGGTGCACTGCAGAGGCCTCAAGCCCCTCTGGCAACCAGGGATCCAGCTATGTGCCTGGTGACCAGTTTGGAGGTTGGGCAGCTGCAGTCAGATGAGAGAGGCTGTGCTATCATATGTCTGTGACCACCACCTTTAATGTGAGAGGCAAAACCACCCCTGATCATGTACCATTTTCCTTCTTACCACCCTTATTCATTTTTTTTACTCAAGTTCCCTTGTGTCTTCCATGACCTTATGCTTGCCAATACTAGGTTAAAGCTAGTATGCTCATGGTATTTATCACCTTCCTGAACTTGCTTTTCACCTTGTCCACTGCTACCCAAACCCAAAGGTTTCTGAAACCCCTGAAAGTGTGGTTAAGTATACTTCACATACACCATCATAGTTATTGATGAAAGAGCATGGAGGAAGATGTTTCATCCAACAGTGATGGTTTTACCATCACAACTGCCTTCATATTTTTAGGGGTTGCATCACCATATAAGAGGGTTTTGTGCCTCTTTGTTCCTCAGAACTTGTTGGGGCAGGACTATGCTACCATGTTGTTTTTTCCTCTTCATAGATTTGTGCTTTCCCACCTTCTAACTGCTTCTGCCCTTCTAATTTCTCATCAGGGACACTCCAAGGTCTTTTGGTGGTGGAACGTTTTTCCTCGTGTATTTGCAGTGTCTAGCACAGCAGAGCCCAGATCTCTGCTGGTGGATACTAGGCACTCATGGAATTCAAACAATAAATAATCCTCATTCCTGCTGCATTGCTCTACTTGTGCTATATATCACATGAGAGAAGGTGGCTCTTAATCTTCTTACTGTCAGGGTTATACAGGTATATTTCTGATAGAGAACTTTTAAACTACCATACAGTGAAAAGTTGGAAGGTTTCTTGTAAATCACACTTTACTCACATATAAACATAACTTAAATCAAGTTGATGAGCAATACCCTCCACAGGATAAATGTCTGATACTGGATTTATTTCAGATCTGTTTACACAAAGGATTGATGACGATCAATATCTGCCCTCGGGATGAGCAGGGAAACAAAAATGCTGGTGATCAGGCCACTTGATGTCACTATTGCTTGACAATGTGCACAGGCAACTGACAGTATAAATGGGGTTAGTTCAAAGGGAGAGCAGGACAGGGGGGTTAAGGAAGGCCTCTGGACTATCTATTTAGAAGGAATGAGAAAGATACACTATTTAGGATTGAGCATAAACTCTGCCTCTGTCCATTTAGCAGTGCTGGAGGAGAACACCCTTCCCTTCTGCACTCACGGCTGGAAGTCCTCTGACTGAGTTTGGAGTAGGATTCCCACATTTTTCACTCAATCTGTGTAAGAACAAGACACTTTCTTTGTCTCTCTGACACCTCTGTGGGGAGCACGGTGGTACTGAGCAGAGGGCCCGTCTGATCCAGTGGTCCAGGCTTATGTTAATAATTCTTGTGTTTTTCCATACACCAGGTAAGACTGGGTCCATAATGATAACTAGGAAACAGAATACTTTTGTCCACTGCCATGACAGTGGCTACCTGGCTGATTTTCACAAAATGCTGATTTCTGGCTACCTGGCTGACTTTTACAAAATGCAGTTTCCCTTGAAGAGTTTAGGTCCTCACCTGGGCAGCCGACAGAGTTTCTGTTTCTATTTGCTTACTGAAGAGATTTCATCATTCAGCAAACTTATTAGTTGCAGTTGAACTGTAAATTATTTATCAAAGTCCATGGTGAAAAAATGTCTAATATTCCTACTCACTCAACTTCATCTAAGTCCCATGAAACCAGGCAGTGGGTTTCTTCTCCTTTTGGGATGCCTAAGGTTACTAAGTAATTCAGAAGTGTCTCTCCTGGCTGTGGTAGGATGTGTGGCTTTAAACCACCTCAAAGTACTTTTTGTTAGGAAATGAGCCACGCTGGTCACTTCCTTGTAGTAAAGTAAGTATTTACTTGGTTGAAAAGTGGGTGAATGCCTTTGTGTGTGAAACTGTGACAGCAATTAAAACCCAAATTCCTTGTTCTCAGAATGAGTAAGACCACTGGCAGTTTGGGTGTCTCTTTCTTGGATCATTGTCATTTACAGAGAGCTCTTGGAGTCGTCCAGCTTGCTCAGAATATTTATATTTTATCTTTTTGGAACAATTAACTTCTTTTTGGTTTACATTTTCAATAATCAGTTCACTTTCCCCCTGCTGTTAGTTCTCTCCCTTGAGCAGTAGTGTTAGTTATAGCTGCTTACATGGCTCTGACTACAGGTGAGCAACATGACAGGAAATATCTAAATTATGTGCATGTACAGGCTACCCATGAGTGGAATTTAACCCACATCTCCTAAGCCATGAGCCAAAACTCTTTTACCATGGGGCAAGCTTCCCTTACAATTAGGAAAGTAAAGCTCAAATCTCACCAGGTTTCCAACAGGCCCCATCTCTTTGTGAAGGATGTTCAGCATGACAAGTGATGTTTGTACAAACCTGGCTTTATTTCTTGATTTTCCCTATAGATGACCCCATGTGGATGACTAAAGTAACAGGTGCTGTCTTTCCCCTTCCCAGGGAAAAGGGAAATGAACTATTCCAAGGTAAGTGATCACCTATAACTTCAGCAGCTTGAGGACTCCTGGTCCTAAAACCTGAGGAACTGGCTCAGGTGTGTCTTGGCCCTTCTTAACAGAAGATTAAGATACAGCATTGAGTAAGCTTTAAAGTTGAGGTAATTTGTAGTGACTCCACTGACATATGGTTGGAAGGTCACTGAAAAGAGGCAATTAAAAATAATGGTGCACTGAATGAAAGATCTGCTGGTCTATTTCCAAATCTTTCAGTCTGGACATCACCCTGTGTATGAGCTGAAGAGCTGAGGTGAGATCCCAGCTGGCACCTCCAACTGAGGCGTTGAGGACAAGCCTGTGCACCCTTGTGGCATGGTGTGCTCTTTGCTGTTAGTCTAGCTGGCCCAGTGGAACTGCTCATGCCAGTGTAATCATGATTTAATCATATTAATAGTGCTGGGCAATTGATGGAAGTGTGGTACAAAAGACAAAAATGTACAAAAAACCCCCTTTCTGACAAGCACTTTATTTTCTGTACAAAAAATTGCAACCTCTTGTGAATTTTAAACTACCCTAAAGAATTTCATGTTGAGGCAACTGTTCTTTACAGAGTTCTGCAGCTTATTTAAAAAATACCAGTAGAAAGGTTTTTTTTCTCTATTAAACTGCATATGTTTTAAGAGTAATTTCCATGGAGTCCTTATTAATTTCTATAGCTCTCCATTTAATTTTCTTTTTTTCATAAAGAACATTGTAAAACTGGAACTAGTATGGTTGGTGACCACGTTTCAGGGATGTGTCATGGCATCTCTAAAAGAGCTGGCTTTCATTTAATTTCCTTCAATCCATTCTTTGGCAACCTCCGACCAACTGTACAAGCAAGGAAGAAAGATCTGAGCATTAATGATGGATTGTGAGTGGGAAAGAATTGGAATTGTCTTTAATGAGCTGTAGCCATTTGGTTTCACTTCTCTGACAGCCTTTAAGTACTTTGTGTACTTTAAGTAAAAGACAGAATCGAGCACTTTAAGATGTCTCAGAGTCACCCCATCATTTGAGCATTATCTGGGCATTCTGGTGTGCTCTCCCATTACAAGACCATTCTGGAATTGAATGGTCAGTGATGATAAACAGTGATAATGGATTACTGAGTAGAGGGAAGGTAGGAGATATTAATAAGGTAAGATTTTTAATTAATTTTTCAAGTTAATTAAAATGTCCAAAAGCACAATAAAACTGCAGAAAATCTGGCAAGGGAATGGCAGCCTGTCTGATTAATGCAAGTCAACTGTCTTCTGAGGGTAATAGTAATAATGATGAGATTATGGATATGGAAGAACCTGCTAAAGAGATATGAGATGCATGTGGAATACAAACTGTGTCCTAGTTACTATTTTATGGTGCACAATGGATCTTATTAAGGAGGAATAGCAGTAAGAATTACCAGTGAATTGCTCAATAAAAGTATTGTGTAATTAACACTGCTGCACCATCAGCTTGAGTGCTACCTCCCATTGATACTCCATATCCTCCATTTACTTTTAGTTTTTAACTAAAGTACGGGAGTTTCAATGGCAGATGCAGGCAGCTTGAAAAACATGTTGCCTTGTGCATGACAATACTTGGAGAAAGACAAGCAAGCACTGAAGGGCTGGAGTGGAATATGATATTCAGAAGAGACTGGCAAGAACTTCCACAAGTGAGAGTTTGGTACTCCATTCCCTCAGCAAAAATAACACTGAAAGAAAATAACAATCATAACCATGATAGAGAAAGTAAAAATGCTTTCTTTCTGGCATCCCCAGTCTAGTCCCTAATGAGGTTTTGAAAGCATGTGTTCCCCATCCAAGCAGAAAACAAGTCCCACTGAGGCTGGTGCACAAGTGATGAATGGGATTCACTGATGGATATTTTTTCACAGCATTAAGTTTCTTATTACATATATATGCCATGTGCCTGCTGCAGTGGTGCTCTGCTCTTGGCTGACTGCTCCAGGCAGTCTCCAATAGAATTATTGTAACATCCTAATTAGAGACATCAGCATCATACAGGAGATGACACTTGCTGTAGTTCTGTCCCGATGGAAAAAGAAGTAGTCATCATCATCATCAGGAAGAATAGGGTATTGCAGGTCTTATGGTAGCTCACTTAACTCTCAAAGAAATGTCCTTGCTGTTGAAGAGCAGATGTAAACCAAAGCTCATACACTCTCAGCAATGCCCATCATTGTTCTCTACAGAAAAACAAAATCTGCTGGCTGCAAAGCCAAACTCCTCAAAATTAATATTGAAAGACCAGTTCAACCACAGATTTGGCCAGACCAGAAATGAGATTTGAACTGCCCATGTGTTTCAGGATGTTTGGAGCCTGAGTTATGAAGTTATGATAGACTGAGCCTGTGCTCATAATGAATCACTAGGTTTTTTTCAGTTCCTGGCTAGGTTATACTATATCCCATGCTCACTTTACTCAAGCTCCTTTCTGTCAAAAGCAAAATTCTTAATTCCATCTTCAGTGTTTACCCAGGCTGCTCTTAAAAATGAAAATAGTATCTGGAGGATTTTAGTCTTGGTGAAATAATAAAGGAAAGTAAAAGCCTCCTGTCTTGAATTCTGAGTAGGCTGCATCACCACATGCAAGAGAAATGGTTGCTATAGATTGCCTTGTTATTAAAAGGGGAGGGTGAAAAATGGCAAGGAAGGTTTGAAGCTGGCTGATGTAAAACAGAACCAGTTTATAGGGAGCTGGCTGAGGACTGCAGTTTTATAAGGTGCACTTTAAACAACCATTGCAGTGTACTAAAAATATCATAAAAACTATAGCTTCTAGCCACAAGTTTCAGAAAATGCTTAGTGGCGAAAAGAGAAAAAGCTGGAAGATATAGGGCATAAAGAAAATCTCATACACAGAATGGAAGAACATTTAGGTCTAGGCTTTTGCTTCATGCTCCAGCTCAGTGCAAGCACAAGATACCACATACTGTTCAGTAGGATTCATCTTCATAGTGTTAAAAGTACATAAATGCCACAAGAGAGAGCCACAAAACATTCAGTATCTGAGACTGACTTAGATCTTTCACTCCACCCTCTGCAAATCCCATTGACACCCACAGAAGTGCTGCCACCCATCCTGCTATTTTTCTCCTGAGACCTCCCCAGATTAATCAAAGAAGCCTAACTGCTCATCACTTGTCAAATGCCATTGCTCCTTTGCTCCCATTTTAACAGGAAAACACCACCTGCAGAGGCTGGGCTGAGTAGTTCCCTGCATAAAACCATGCTCCCTGAATGAGCTGCCCTGCTGCTGGAATAGCAACGGTCCAAAGAGATGAACTGCCATGTTGCAGGCTTGGAAATCAGTCCAGAAAGGCATCAGCAGAAACCAGCCACTGGTGCTGCTCACATCAGAGTTTTTTTCAAGGCTTCCCTTTGAGGTTCTTTGTCCTTAGCATCTCCCAAAAGGAGAGGTCATGCTTGGCTTTTTTTTTTTTTTTTTGTTTATCTGTGGCTTGGTCTCTGGAGCTGACTGCTCCTGAAAACAAGAGAAGGGAGAGACCAGAAAGGGCAGGAAAGTTGCCGTGAAACAGAAAAACTTGCATAGATGTCATGAACATTTGTCATGCTTCCTGGGATATTTAAATGTTTCATTAGAAGTGTATGGCATGGCCCTGTCAGTCACAGGATTTTAAGGGACCCATCAGAGCCATCTCTCTGAGGCAGAGTACCTGCCTCACCCACTCCTGGCTGTGTGCCATGTCAGGAAGGTATTACCTTGCCACTGATCTATGAGGGCAGCAAACTGGAACATCCCAGTGCCTGTGCAGCCATGCTCCCTGGGACAGATGGGATCAAACTCGGGACCCTTCCCTTCCGCCCCACTTTTGGCGCCAGCTGCTCCGTCTGATTTCAGGAGAGGGAATGATACCTTGGTCTGCAGTTTCAGTACCAAATATCATTGGGTGGTTGCAAGACAAGAGGGAGGAAATAATTGTTCTGAAAACCATCACAAGTTGTTGCTATTTTTTTAACAGGATGTTGAAAGTAGGCTTTTAAATACCCCTCTCCCAATCCTCACTTGCAATAGCAGGTGCTGGGGTCAGATGTCTTTTCTTGCAGTGATTAATACCTTTCTGCAGGAGGACTGCCATTAAGGGAATGAGGCAGCCTGCAGGGCAAGGCTTTCCTCTGCAGGAGAAAGAGTGGCTCTGTGTCTGCAAACCGTGGCAGACTCTGAACTTCGCAGTTTTCTCCTCTGCTCAGGCAGTCAAGTCTCCGACTGCCACCTCTCGCATCCTCGGTTTATGGCAAGCATAAAACAGGAGGCCATTTAAAAAAGTAAGATAAATCAGACCCTAAATTTAAATTGTGTTGATATAAATCATTCATGCAACAGATTGCATTTATTTATTGCCTTTGTTTGCAGAGCAAGAAATCTGTTAGATGCGCCTCACAGAATTCATAGATTAAAAAATAAAAATCCTTGTGAGATACAGGCTTGGTGCCTAAAATGCAGCACTCTCCTATTAAAACCTTTATTTGTCTTCAGAGGGAATACTTTGGCACTGTTTTCCCCCATCATCTACTTCCTCCTTCTCACCTCTGAAGCTGCTTCCCAGCCACAGGAATGTGTTTCATGCTCCAGCTCCAGTGGCTCGTGGCCTTTCTGAACTTAGCTCCAGCCTGTCTCCTGATGGACAAGCTGGCAGCTCTTCCCCCAGCCTGGAGGACACCTGGCAGCAGCCTCATGGGCAGAAGAGCATTGGGGAGGAGAAAGTGACCTCGTGTCTACTCTTGGGACCAGCAAGAGAGGACAAAAGTTCATTAAAAAAAAAAAATCTAAGTGGGGCAGTCTTTCAAAGACCAAGAGTCACCTCTGAATAGTGGGACATCTGGTGACATTAGCTGAAATTTCATAAAAGCTCCCCATGGCCTTTTCAGAAATAGAGCAGGTTTCAAAAAGAAAGAAAGGAAGAAAGAAAATACAGAGCCCTAGGTATTGGTGTTGATTTATCTCCATCTTCTATGCTAAGGTACTGCTAAAGCCAGCAAAGGACCCTAACTTGATCTCTGAAACAGGAGAAGTGGCTAGTCATGAATGCATGTTATTTACAAAGACGTGGTTTTGTCCTGCTTTCTTCCTTTATTTCATTATTTATTAAGTAAGATAATAGCTTATGGTACTTACACAGAGCCAGCTGTTTGCAGGATGCCAAGAGCAGGTGGTCTGGGAGGCCTCTGATGAATTGCAAAAGACACTTACCAGCTGCTATCGCTGTGTGAAATGAGCAAACCTGCAAAATCTTTATTTTCAATTGGATTGTACTTTTAAGTAAGCAAGGGAGACAGCCAGTATAACTACAGACCATGACCAACAACCCACATAAAGTGTGTGCAAACACAAGTGATTAATGTACCAGGATTTCAAAACATCCAAAATGAGTGAGTCAGGTTTAACAGGGTGCGTGAGAGGGAAGGGGAGCAGGAAGGGATGGGTGAGAGCTGGAGTATGCATGGAGGGACTGCAGGAGAAGGGGCTGCTTACATGACATGAGGAATAAGGCAAAAAGGAACTCTTTAAAGAATCTGAATAATCTATATGGTGTTCTTAGTGTCTCCCATATTTTTATACTCCCTTGTAAACAATATTGTTTCTTGAAAGTTTTTGTGGTCCTTTTCTTTCTTTCTCTCATCATCTCCACTCCTCTTTTATTTCTTTTTCTTTTTCTTTTCTTTTTTTTTTTTTTCAATTATGTAGGGCACTCTTGTGTGCTGCCTCACCAGGGCACAATCCTTTGGTGGTAACCACATCCTCAAATGGTCACTGAAGAGATGCAGGGATAATGGGTTACAAAGACAGACATTAATAAGGTAAGATAAGAGAGGGGAGGTTTATTAATTTTTCAAGTAAAGTTAGGATGCCCAAGGGCACAGTAAAACTGTAAAGAATCTAGTGAGGGATGAGAGGCCTAGCTGATTAATGCAAGTCAGCTGTCCTCAGAGGGTGATTGCAATAATGATGAGATTATGGAAGAACCTGCTGAAGACAAATGAGATGCATGTGGAATAAAAACTAAGTGTCCTAGTTACTCTTTTGGAGTGCACGATGGATTTTATTAAGGAGGAACAGCAATATAAATTACTGCTGACTGAGATGCCAAAGTGAGGAGCTGGGCTTGCTTTGCTGGAGTTTCTTTGCTCGAGAGGTAGCAAGCAACCCAGGGCGCCTCGCTTGAAAACAATCCAAAGAAAACCTGAAAAAGTGAAATGGGGGCTTTTTCCCATACTGCAAAAGAAGAAAATATTTCTGCTTGGTGTGTTTGATGTGCCTTTCCCTCTGCTCCCCTGTCTCCCTCTTCAGCTCCATTACTTCATTGCTTCCCTATGCTGGGGTGGATAATTCAAGGCTTCCCAGTTTGTCCCAGGAGCCCTTACCCTGTCCAGAGGTGGCTCTTCTCCAGACAGCCCCATTGTGCAGTGCATGAATAAGGCAAAGTTTCAGAGGGCAGCAGTTTTTCAGACTGCCTTCCTGCCTTCCTTTTCTGACCAACGTTTCCTTTTTCTATTCCTTGACACTTGCCCCTGAGATTTTGCTGCCCCTGCCTCCTTGTCCTTGGTGTCCTCAGCTTCTCTTACCACCTGTTTTGGCTTTTTCCCCTCTACCCTGGGTTGGTGGGATGGACTCTCCCACCAGCCCTCCAACCCTCACCATGTCCTCCCTGCCCCTCACTTCTCTACAATAACATGAGGACCAGAGGCACGATGATTACTGCTTTCGTGGGGGTTCATCAGCACACAGAAGACTTGGTAGCACATCCTCTGCAGCACCTAAAAGGTGCAGGAATAAATTCCTGAAGCAGGAGGGCAAGGGATGACTTCCAGATGCAGGGGGCTGGCAAACCTGCGCCAAGTTGCGCAGCAGGAACCAAACTGTAATTAACAGCACTGTAAGAAGTGGCGTGACATGATTTCTTGTGTAAATTTTCCAGGTCCTCTGTTTCTTTCCAGTGTATTAACTATCCAGGAAGTAAGAAATTATAATAACGACTGTTCCTGTTACAGTGCAAAGTCAGCATTTCCATTAGAAAGTCTGCTTCTAATGGCTTTGAGTAATAAAATAATGAACTTTCATTCAGGATTAATCCTGGTATTTAGAGGTCCCAGTCAGATCGTGGGCTTTTTCCCCTACAAAATTTAGTAGATAAGTCTGGGCCTTATACGGCTTCACCACCTTCCCACAGCTCAGAATTTGCTTTTTCCTGAAAGCTTTAATCTTCCCTTTATTGTCTTTGTAAAGTCATGGTATGGGTTTCTCATCTCTTTTGCCTTGATGATTTTTTTTAAAATGGATTTAAGTAACTACTGGACGTCAAAACAGCATTTTCTCCCACAGGCTAAGCATGCAATTACCTGATAGATGGACATTTCTGTATTATTAAGATGGTCCAGATACATATTTATGCAGCAGACAGTAATGATTTCATTTTAGCAGCTCCCCACATACATATTTACATGACAGACCATAGTGTTCTGCAGCCTCAGCCCCCATAAACCTCATTTGTGACACGTGAATCTCCTGCTTTTCATGCACAACACCGCAGATGTGTAGAATGTGGGGATACCCTCACGGGGGATGTGGGCACTACTGGACGAACAGAAAGCGATGTTACATAAATAGAATGTATTTTCCAAAGGATGGGAAAAACCAAAATTGCAAACATACAAAAATAACAGCCCTAAAAGATCATGTAAGTATCGTGCCTCTGATTCCCAATAGCAGATGTTTCGGGTGTTGAAACTCCCACCAGAACAGCTGCAGGAATGTAGAATCACATCTGGGCTTGCGACGGGGCTGCATCATTACCCACCAACAGCAAAACAGCCAGATGCTCCCAATTCATTTTAGGGACAGAACTTAAAGTTTGAGTCCATGAACATCCCTGCTTTACAACCGGTATTTACCCCTGGCTGCTGCTGCTCCTGGGTGTGCGGCTGAGGCGGTGGTGGGGGCCAGGACATGGCCGAGCTGCTGGGTGGCATTGCAGTGTGGGGGAGTCATCTGACATGGGGGGCAGAGATGGGGCAGGGGTCTGGGCTGTCTCAGTGCCAGCTTTGGGAGCTGAGGATGATCTCTTCAGCCCCATGGAAGGGCAGTGGAGGTATTGCTGCTGTCACAGCACACACCCCGCTCCCTCGTTGCAGTGCCTGCGGTACCTTCCTTCTCCTGCCGCTTTCTGCCTCTGGCAACCATGTTCAGGACACCTGCACGTTTTGGGATGGTGTTTTGGCTTCATGTGCTTCTGAAGGCTGTGTAATGGGGAGTGCCTCAAGTCTATGGATGAAGGCAAGTGAGGGCAGCTAGCTTGACACTTGAGCCCTGGTGCTCACGTCTCTTGCCACCCTCCCCTGCATCAGCTCTGGTGGACAGAGTGAGTGTGAGCTGTATACTGAAGGTGTCCCACTCTAGCAGCACTCACATTTACGTGTCAAAGCTGCTTGGAAGGAAGAAGTTTTGCTTTTGCTCTGGCTCCCTGCATGATTTCCTGTTCAGAAGTCTAGCTCCCATTGCACAAGTATGTCAGCTGGAGACGATGCCTCCAAGTGATGGTTACTTGGTGTGCCGAGTACCCAAAGCATGGCTTACTTAGTTCCTCTCTACCAGTGTTTTTCCATCTCTCTAATGGGACTTGAAAACTCTGTGGTGGCAGCTGTATTGTGCTATTTCATCATTTTAGAGAGGCTTGCTCTTACTTGCTTGTTATATCACATTTCAGCACTGGCTGATGCCTGGCAGTGGTTATCCTGTCTGTCAGGAGGAAAGGGCACCCTTGGCTCTCTCCTTCTACCTTGTCCCAGTGGGAGTGCAGGTGTAGGCACAGACATCCACTTTCTCCAGCCTCATATTCAAAACAGAAATAGTCTTGAGGCTTATATGACACAGGTATTAATGCCTGTACAAAATCTACATCTGAACCTGATCAGAGGTGGATTCTTACCCCTGGGCCACTAGGACAACTCAGATAGACCTGCTCTCACCACACTATTAATATGGTAATTCATTTTTTTTGCATGTAACCATTCATAAATAACTGGAGAAGATTAGTTACACGATTTGCAGTAAAATTATCGACTTAATCAAAGGTCGTTACTGCGCAACCAAGGATTGTACAAAAGCTTTTTAATAAAAGAAGCTGTACGCAAAATAAAATAACAGTACCAACATTTACAAGCATGTGCTTGTCATCACCTTATTGCCCCTTGTCCATAGCCTGGACCACAGGAGGGGCAGAAGAAGGTTTTAATATGGCTCCTGATGTGCCTACAAGAATCACACAAAGGCTCCAATTGACAAAAGGGGCTGAGGTGGTTTAGCAAAATGTTCAGTGTCAGATGGTTTAAAGGACTGACATCGAAACAGATGGATTTCTCCTTCTAGGATGGGGCCCTAATTGTCAGTGGGGCAAATGGCATCCATACTCTTGCATAAGGAGGAGACTGTTCTCTACTTTCATGCTGTCAAACAAGATCATTTTTAGAGAAATTGATGACAATTTGTCTTTAAAAAAACCCCTAATCTACAAATCAGAACATTCCTCTCCCTAGGGAGGAGATGGTGTGTGTTTTTGTATTGTTTAGATTATTGCTGGTGAACATCTGTTATGACAGTAGCAGCGAGGTTTGATAGGATTAGATAAACTTCCAGCACTGCCGAGAATGTGAATTGCTCTCCCAAACTGAACCTTTTAACTAAAATCTACCCCCCCTCACCACCATCATGTGAGGACGAGAAGGAGGAGGAACAGAACTGTTCCTGAGTCAGACAGAAGGAAGATGCAGGCAAGCCCTCCCTGGTGCAGGAAGTCCTATTTTCTGGCTGTGGCATTCAGGACTGTGGCCTGACATATTGGAGAAGCCCCATGGAGAAGGGTCTCCAGTCCATGTTGCTGTACCCCTCTTTCACCCTGAATTTCCATCACAATCACTTAATGTCTGTCTTTTTGGATTTTCAGAAACCTTCATAGCTTTACTGAATGGAAGAAAATGTTCTGAGGGATGTTCCTCTTGAGTGCTGTAACCCCCGAGGTGGGGGGAGTGCAGGGTATCCCTGAGCCCAGGGAGCCCTGTACTGACCCTCCAACATGCAGCTGCTGCTCTTCAGCTTCTGAAGGAAGACTGGGAGGCACAAAAATCCAAAAGGGTCACAAGTGCCTCTGAAATAAATTAGAATGTAAGCTCCCCATGGACCTTGGGTGCTGTTGTGGGGTAGCCACTGCCAAAGCAGAGCTTGCTTAAAAATACTTGCAATGTTTCTTATGAGTTCACCAATGAGTGCAAATTCTTTCACTGCCTGCAAGGTTCATTAATGTCACTGCAGCGTTGTGTGAAAGCAAAATGGAAATATAGGGCAACTAATGAAAACAAAGGTTAAATACAATTTCCCAGCTTCCCAAGGGAACAGGGTTTTTTTTCAGGAAACAAATTTGTGTGTATATGTGAGAAATTGTGCAGCTTCCTTTTTTAACCCTTTCCATAAAATTTTATACAAAACTTGATCATAAAGAGGAAGGACATAGTAAAATAGTGTCTATTTGGAACAGAATTATAGACTAGAGTACATGAGAAAAATCAATAGCTTTGTATAAGTGTGAAGTCCATAATCACTCTGCAGACATACCTTGGAGAATTTATGCATTTCAACTGTCTTTGTATAAGACCTTCCAGGGAACTGCACATAATAATAATAATTAATCATGTAATTAATACTTAATTTACAAAGGAAACAGTATGCCCCACTCTCCTGCAGAGGCACTTGGGGTGATAAGCAACAAGAAAAATAGAATTCAAATAAAAATAACTCATTAAAAGGAAGTCAAGAAAGATAATAAATGAAGGAGGAAAGATGTGCCACTGCAGATGCATAAACAGAACAGAAAATCCTTAAAAACTCCCAGCCTCATCCTGCTTCTGACAAGACTCCCATTTGCTTTGGTGGAGATGGGGATGTTGTTGAGAGCCTTGGGAAATCCTCATGTGATGCCTTATGAAAGCAGAAAAGATATTCATCTTCCATCAAAGCCTGGTGGGTTTGTGAGCTGGAAGTCTGAGAAAGCTTTGTAGTCATGAATAAACCCTACTAAGTGAACTGACCACCACTTACTGGTGAGATTGCTGCCTTCTCCAAAATAGATTCAGGTAGACCAAACAGGTGCTGACTTTTTCCAAAATTGGCTTAGCCCCTTGTCTGTCAATTCCCCTCTTTACTATGGCTGTAGGCATTTTCCTGGTGCCAGAGTAAGGCTTACTGGACTGTAGTTTTTGAAAATCACCCTTGCAAAGCTTTCCTAAAGACTGTCTCATGGCTGTGTTCAGTCCTGTGTTACAAAACAGGACCACCAGATAAACTAAGAATCAAACTAAATTTGGTGGTGATCAACTTCCTGTTTGAATTCTTTCAGAGCTTTTAGGTCAAAAAAAAAAATCCTACCTCCTTATTTGTTATGATTTGAATTACTAATTTTCCCTGAAACATCATCAACAATACTCTTCTTGTAGTACATTTTTCAAGCTCATTCCCCATTTGTGAGGTGTGAAAACTTCCTGGCTTCTGATGTGCATGCTAATACAATTAGGTTGGGTAGATTTTGCAATCTGTTTCCCTTTGATGAGTTTTGATCCCACAAACTTTCTTGTAGGACTTTTTTATTTTTTCACCTTTCTTTCTTTTTGCCTCTTTGTAGAGGCAGATGCTTCTCAGTCTTTCTTGCTCTCATTAGTATAGCTTAGCATGCATATATATATATAAAATTTAGATTAATATTATGAATTTAAATGTTCATATTCTTATCAGTTTCTTCACCTATGCATGAATCCCCCCCTTTTTTTTTTTTGAAAAATGCCTTTTTACTTTTAATAGCCTCCTTTATTCTAACATTTTTCCACACTGGCATGTTTGAACTTTTTGGAGCAGTATATCTTTACCCTGAGCCTCTGATGTGTAGTCCTTAGACACCTCCTACAACAGCAAAAGCACATTTTGTATTATAGAAGCCCTCTTTATTTTGCTTTAAATTATTTGCTGATGTTTCTGTAGCTCTACTTTTAAAAATCAAGTGTTACCTAATGTGATTTTTAGAAATTTTTCCCTCTGAAAGGAAGACACTGGATTTCAACGCATTATAGTCACTATTATTAATTCACAGCTGAATCTTGAGCCTTCTTTTAAAATCCTACTTAAAACCAAGTAAAATTACAGTTTACAATTCTTCTTGCAAATGGTCAGACTAGCTAATCCAAGGAATTGTTTCCCCATGTCTGAAAAACAGCCCTTGTGTTACAGCTGACACAGAGATGCAGCATGTGGGAGCATCTGATCATTGTGTGCTTTTCCAGATTTCTTTATCTCCCTTCCTCGGTGGGATATGGAAGACTAAAGATCTTCACTACTTAATGTGTGTGGAATTCCAAACCACTGTCACAAATTATTTCTAAGGTGATAATTTAGTCCTGTATTCCCTAGTACTTTAAAAACTGAATGAACTTGTGGGCTGAGTTTCCTTTGTATCATAGCATTACAATGGGCCACTGATCATCTTTGTTCTCCTAAATAATGGGTGTGACTCTAGGGATACTTCCATTTCAAACCTGGCATTTTAGCTTGTCCATCCTAGTTGTAGGACTCCTGATGTTTGTTCAGTCACATTATCTACAGTGGTCTGGTGATCACTAGGTCTGTAGTGATCTAGTCAGTCTCACGTGAACTTGTTAGATCGTGCTTCATTGTGGATTTTTGTCTTACTGCTTTCCTAAATTGTGGAGTTGCTCTGACTCCAGCACTCCATTACTATAAAACATCTCTCCCCACATTGTGCCCATCCACCTCATGTTTTTTCCCCTGTGCTGGCAAAAAAAACCCCCCAAAACCAAAAAACAAACAAAACAAAACAAAACAAAAAAACCAAGAAAAAAAACCCTCACTTTTGAGCTCTTTCAAATAGCAAATATTTGGGAGTGTTTCCCAAATCTTTTTCTCAGAGCCTGATTGGGCAGAGAGACTTCTGTGCGCAGCAGCCAACACAAAACCCACAAAATGCCAAATGAGCCCCATCTCCCAGTGGAGCTGACATCAGGGAACACAGCAAAACTTATCTTCCAACAGCAGGTCATGGTTTCGGGAGAAGTTAGCACCTACAAGACCATCTGAAATCCCAGAATTTGCAGGATATATGAGACAACTGTGGTTTTATGCTTTACATCATCCTTTGGAAAGCCGCAAAGTAGCACACACCAAGTGATGAAATCCAATAGACTTTTTTTTGTATTTAATAGGTGGTTTTTCCTTGTATTTCTGTACTTCCTCCACAAGCAAATAATACCCTAGTGAGGCACAAGAATGAAGTCAGAATTTGCAACTGTGGCAGAGAAACTATTAGAAGTCTATAAATAAATATTTTTATTGCAACAGTGCTGCATGAGCCAGTACTTTCTGGAAACCATATTCACATTGAGATGGGCTGGGGGACTATGTTGGGTTACCAGTGGTGGTTACTTGGAAGTGTTTGTCTGGGAGATGTATGCAGCCTTCTCAATATTCTCATTCAGTTGTGTAATTCCAAGCCCTGCAGTGTTGTTATCCCTTAAGAAAACTTCTTTCTATTTCAGAAGCACCAACTCTGAATGCTAAATTGAAAGGAGATAAAAGAATCACAGTGGTAAAAGCTGTACAATTTCTGCCCTCTTCATTATACAACAAGCTGGTTCAGTATTTGCTTCTTTACATTTTTATGCAGATATAAAAGGCTGCTTTGGGAAATCTGTAACAGTATTATTAAATGTCACTGAGCAGAGCTGAGTATAGTGATGACTCATCCTCAAAAGATTTGATTTAGTACACATTAACTTCCCAAGTGTTGAGTTCTCGTTTCGGACTGTACCAACCAGAGTGCCCAGATCTAAAGTAAGGACCATTCACATCAGAAGAAGTCCTTCCTCTAACTTCAGGGGTCTTTGGATTGAGAGCTTAGTAAGAAAGAATGTTCTGGAAATGTCCATATTCTTAATTATGAGTAATAATTATCTATATTCACAAGAAGCAACTTAAAAATCAGGCCTTATTGTGCTACACTTCCCAGACAGTGGAATAGAGTCTATGCCATGAATCTATAAAAACATAAATCATAAATCTATAAAAATCCAGATACAGTATTGTGAAAGGAAGTGGCCACCATGAAGACACATGCCATGGCAGAGGTAAATGTCATGTTAGTTTAATTTCTGTTTCAATAGGTTAAGAAAGAAAAGAATAAGGGAAGGAAAAAGAATTTTGAAGGAAAACAGGTGGAAATTGTAGAGAATGGGAAGGGTGTGGGTATTGAAAGCATCATCATGGAGTCTGGTATACGACTGATCAGAGTATTCTTACCAATAAGTTAGCAAAGAGTCTTTATTTGAACAATATTAATTTGGAATGGCCTGCAAAGCCTTAAGTGTCAATGGACTAGCTTCAAGTATAATAATGTTCTCTGCAACCCTGATGCAATTGCTTACTACTCAAATATTTCTGTATATTAGATAGCACCCATGCAGCCACCAGACTTAGGAAATGACATGAGAAAAACTCCACTTTTAACAATAACGTGGCCACATTTAAGCTTCTTGAAACTATGAGTTTGGATCTAGACTTTCAGGCATCCTGTGGTCCTGGGAAGGAAAGCTTGTTTTGTTTTTGATATTCCAGTGTTATTTAAATTATGGACATAGCCTGAAGAAGTTTACCTATGAAACCCCAATACACAGCTAATGAAATGGGAAATTTTTCTAACACTGCAATCTTCCTCTGTGTTCCAGACAAGCATAAGAGATCTGCACAAATAGCTAAAACATTGTTCAATAAGGAAAAGAATTTTCCATCTTACCCTTTCCAAATTGAACACTGACATTTACTCACACTTTCCGAGCTGATTAAACAATTATTTCTATGAAGAAAATGGACTTGAGACTCTGTTACTCTAGGGAATCTTTGTATTAACTTGCTTAGGTTTAGGGGCTTTATTGGCAGTGGATCTTCACAGTAGGATGTGGCTGTTGCACTCAGAGACTCCCTGCTTTTGGTAGATATTCATCCTTATAACTTCTATTTCCCCTGTAAAGTCCAAGAGACATCAGGGAAGGAAACAGGGAGAAGAAATGGGACAATGCTGGAGAGCTGCTCCCTCAGAGGCAGTGGGAAGCACAGAAGAAATTAGAACAGCTCTGAGTTTCTGTAATTTTCACAGCAGGTTGGACATGCAGAGTTGCTGAGAATTAACACCTGTGTTTCTGCAGAAGCAAATCCTCAGGAGAACTGTCACAGACTTTGATAGAGATGGAAGCAGCAGGGTTCTGCAGAAACTGAAAGGCATCCCCTGGAAATGTTCTCAATGCCTCAAGGATTTAAGGTGAATGCTATTCTCCTTGCAACAGAGATAATAATTTTAGGTATCATGGATGCATGAAGATGCTATGACACTAGCATATAAATATGGAGGTGGGTGTTTACGTCTATAAAATACTCCAAGAAAGTTGAAAAATTAAGCTTTTAAAACATAATTACTTGCCAAATTACAAAATTAATTTAAATGAAATACCTTTTCTGAGAAGGAATCTGTAACAGAGAATGGAATTACATGTGACAGCACTCATTGACTGACTCCCTACTGTTTGAGGATTTGGCAAGTCACTGCTGGTGAGGAGGCCAAGGACAGGAAGACTTGCAGATGAAGTCTGCTTGAGATGAACAAGAGGTGTTAGTGTTAAGAGAGAAGTGAGAAAAGATGAGGGGACAAAAAAGCATTCATGAGATGAGATACGAATACAGCATATGACAGCTGTTGAGGCTGCAGAGGAGGTGGTGGAACTTCCAAGAGTAAAAAAGGGACAGAACCAAATGTGGGATAAACAAGGAAACAGGGAAGGCATACTACACATCAGGCCTTAAAATGCAATTTTTCTCATTTCATTTCATCAATGAATCCATTTCAGCACATCTAATAATACAATGGTTGAATTAGAACACCCTAATTGCATTCACTGTAAGACCTTGTGGAAAGATTATTAAATTTCCCTGGTTTTGAGCAATTCAGTTACATCATGGCAAATGTGGGCAGAAAGGAAAAAAAAAAATCACTTCCCCTGTGCAGTATTAGTGATATATAAAGCAAAGGAGAATCAATTTAATACATCACCACTGCAATGAGAATTTCTAGAATCATTGAGCTGAAAAGTACAATCCCACCAGTCTGGTACCATGAAAATGAAAGTTGATGTCTGCCTGGATCAATTTTATCATGAAAATAATGGCATCACTCTGGGCACAAGATTTAAAGCCTTCAAGGCTTTGGGAAAGACACACTCAGTAACCTACATAGGAAAGTAGATTGATTGAGAGTGGCTGGAACACACATAAAGCTGACATTTTTACCCATCGTGGCCTTTATCAAGACTGATAGGCTGAAACATTGTCTTCCTGAATGTTCCCACTGCTTTCATGTGTAAGCTCCTGGGTTTGCATTAACTCTTGAGGCTTTCACAAGGTGTGTGCATGGCACATCTGATATACCACTGGATATGTCTTGATGATGTAAAGAAAATGACCTAAATTCATCCTACATTTAGATGCCTCAGAAGGAAGAGGTTATTTTCACTCTTTAGTTTTCTTCTTATAAACAACAAAGTCTAGACACGATCAGGTACACCTTCTGAGACCAAACAGCCTTTTGTGCAGATATAAACTTTGAACATGCAGGAACATGTGCAGGAACTTTTACCTGTTGCTGGGTGCCTGACCCTGGCAAAGGACACACATACTTTACAACCTCTGAACCTCTGGCCCCTCTAGATTCACAGAGAGGTCGTACCACTCAGCCAAGACTTTGGATCATTGAATAATTTAGGTTGGGAAAAGACCTCTAAGATTATCAAGTCCAACTCTTAACCAAGCACTGCCCAGTCCACCTCTGAACCATGTTCCCAAGTGCTGTATCTACATGTATTTTAAATACATCCAGGGGTGATGACTCAACCACTTCCCTGGACAACCTGTTCCAATGCTCAACAAACCTTCCTTTCCAATTCAAACCTCCCCTGGCACAAACTGAGACCATTCCTTCTTCCCTTGTGACTTGATACATGGGAGGAGACTGCTCCCACCTGGCTGCAGTCTCCTTTCAGGTGGTTGTAGAGAGTGATAAGGTCCTCACTGAGCCTCCTTTTCTCCAAACAAAGGCAGCTCCCTCAATGTCTCCTCATCAGACTTGTACATCAAACCCTCCACCAGCTCCACTACCTTCTCTGGACACACTCCAGCATCTCAATATCTTTTTTGTAGTTAGGGGTCCAAAGCTGAACACAGGATTCAAGGTGGCCTCACCTGTGATGAGTACAGCAGGACAATCACTGCTCTGGTCCTGCTGGCCACATTATTCCTGACACAGGCCAGGGTGCCATTGGCCTTCTTGGCCACCTGGACACAGCTGGCTCATGTTCAGCCAGCTTTCGACCAGCACCCCCAGGTCCTTTTTGGCTGCCAGCTTTCCAGCCACTCTTCCCCCACCCTGTAGCAATGTGTCATGGGGCTGTTGAGAGGCAAGTGTGGGACCTGCTAAAATAGGTTCCAGCCCTAAAGAGAACTTAGCTCAAGGCTGTTAACATTCCAGCCTAAAAGAAAGCAACTTGTTGGTAATTACTAGTATGAGAAAAAGTTAAGAAAGCAAGGAAGCAAACTAAAATGAACTTGGGTTCATTTTAGGAAGTAAACAAAGGCTAATGAAAATGCTAATAAAGAAGAAAAAACTTAATATGCTATTATGAAAACATATAGTAATTATGAACATTAACAGCATCAGAGGCTGGTGCAAAGAGAGTTCCTTGGTATTTCCCTGAAGATAAAAAGCATCTGTGTGCATCAGGAATCATCATTTTTTGTTTCTCTGGGGTAGAGGATGATATGCAATTGCTAGGCCTCCATTTACTCTATACAAATGTTACCCTGTGTGACAGTGACTGTCAAAAAGTATTCCATACCTAATGGCAAAAAGAAAAACGTATAATAACATAGATTCACGTGTTACCAATTAGGTGAACAAATCCATGGGAAGATTTCAAGTAAATTAAGTAAAATCTGTGGAATAAGCTACTGTTGCTCAACACTTTCTGCTACTTTGCTCCAAAATGTCAACAAGCTTCCACAGTATTTCAAGAAGGAAGGAGAAGCCCAATGTGCCCCACATTATTTACTCATGAAAAACTACAATCCAAAATAACAAAAAGTTTGGCAGAAAATTATAAAAATATCCAACTGCATATTTTTAGAGTAAAAGGGACTTATTGCTAATTGAAAAGGGGAAACTGTGGCTTATTCCAGATCTTAGTGTTTTTTGGTGCTTTGAATCAGACTAAACCAAAATGTAGACAGAACAAAATATGCTACATAAAATGAGAGATGAATAGTGTGACTCTTGCATCCCCATACTGACAGTTTTGCCCCACAGTTAAAGAGCTGTTGGGCCAAACTACTTGCTGGTGCCATTTGTTTTGTCCCAATCGTCTCAAAATGCAAGGAGAGAAAGCAAGAAGAGAATACACATGAAAAAGCAACTGAAGGTAAAAGCATCATTTATATCACACACAAGCAAGCTTGGAATGGTTTGTTGTCTGGTTCCCTGCTTAGAGAGCACACACTAGATGGACAGCATTTCTTAGCATTTGCAAGTTAATACTACGTGTGAGACAGTGTCAGTGTGGCACTACTGGACGGAAGGTCTTAATTTACCATGAAGGCTAATTAATATTATCCTAAAAATATGGACATAATTCATGGTTTTCAATGGTCAGCATACCATTGAACAAACTATCCAATTCATATATTGACAGATAATCAGACGTGATCATAATAGAAAACTCATCTGTTTATAGGTTAAACTAAAAAGAGATCAAGGGAATGACAGTTCAGAATCCACGAGTTCAGAACTGTCATTGAATAATTACCTCTCCAGAAATAAGCCCATATATTCCCTTTTCAATGAGTAATCAGCCTAAACAAAAATGCAAACTCAAAGGCTCAGCAGTGAGGGTGTTGTAATTATTTACACACCAATGGTCTTGCCATATATTCTTGGTTGTGTTTTTTAGAGCAAGAAATGACTTAAGAGCCTTTGGGAGCTCAGAGCATATCTTGTCTTCCCCGTCAAATCATCAGTTGGGTAAACTGCTATTTATTAACAAGTTCTTATAAATAATGAAAGGCTTTTAAACTGCAATGTTGCACACATTTTGGGTCATCCCAGTTCAAGAAGGATGAACTTAGCCTAAAAACCATGTTGTGAACTGGTGCTATGATGGCATGAAGAGTGTGGGAGCTCTTTGCAATAGAAAAGATTGGAAGATTTTGATTTTCTCATGTTCAGAAAATGAAAGCTGGGAGGGAGTTAAGCACAAAAAAAGGTTTTAGTAAAAATAGGTCCTGGATCAGCTCTTTAACATTGAAGTCAAAAATCCTACCAGACTGGAAGACGGCACTTGAAGAGCTTCTGGAGGGGCTTTTCAGGCAGTAGTATCTGAGAGGGCTGTGGACTAGAGCTAATGAACCGAGATACATGATCTGCTTTCAGCTTCCTAAAACTGGTATTTGTTTTCATACACAAGGTCTGTTTAAACTCTCTGCCCTGGGGAGCAGACTGAGGAGCTGGCTCTGGCTTCCAGTCACACACCTCCTGCTCCAGGGAGGAAGCACTCTGCGCGAGACTCTGCCTGCTGCTCCACCTCAGCATCGTTTCTTGGAGCAGTCATGAAGTGAGAATTGTAGATCAAAGAGTAAATTATGGTACTGCTCTGATAATAGTAACAGTGGAACTGGTTTTTGCATTTATAGACATTATGAGGCCAAATAGCAAAGAAAAATGAATCTCAAACCCAGCTGGTCAGTGTAAGCTCTTCCATGTAGGACCTATCTTCTCCATTCCCCTGTGCCTCTCCTTGGCTGGGCCTGCTGCAGTATCATACAAAACTTACAAATCTCCATACTGACACCCCCAGAACTTATTTTCAGACTCTCTTCCAAATATTTATAGGCAATCTTGTACCACTCCACTTCTCCCTGTTGAACAAACAAGCAAATACTTGTTCCTGAAATAAAATATTAAAATTTTAGAAATGCTCTAATTCTTTGTTTTAGCTGACTTTGGGGCACAGTCAAATTTAGAGGCATTTTGAAATCTGCATTTATCACATGTTCCTTACAGGCAATCTTGCAATCTTCTGACCCAGCCTTCACCTGCTCCCCCCAAAAGCTTTTTATCGCTTTATACATTCCCGCTGGATATTCAGCTCTATCAGTTGCCATTGATGGAGTTGTTTGAGTTTCTTTCAAACTGCAGTTTTTGTCACGGAAATCTTGCATTCTAGATCTGTATGTGATTTATCTGAAAAGCTGTCAAATCAATAAAATTTCACTTCAGCTGCCAGAAAAAAAAAAAAAATCTATGTGTTCATTTTCCCCACGAGGATTTAACAAGTCATTATATAGCTGGTGATAAGTGAATATAAAAGGGGGCCTCTCCCACCACATGGCTTTTAGTCATGTTCTTTCTTCCAAGCTGGCCTAGACCATGGACCATGGCCTCTTCATTTCAGCTTGCTTCAGTTAAGGGTTCCTCTTTTCTTTCGTGTCCTGAGGAAAAAAATCCCACAATGTAAGTCCATATGTCAAGCTGGTCACCTTTGTAGCAATCACATTTTCATGCCATTCTGGTACCAAAGCCAAGCTCTGCTGGATGCTGTCACAGCACGAGCTGGTACCAAAGGGGGAGAGGCAGCTTTTCCAACCAATTCAGGGTTTCTCAGACACTTTAAAATGTTTCACACTCTCTTGCTCTTTCCTCAGGCAACGGGACTGTGAACTTCAGAAATATGCAAGTATATTTCAGCTGCTAATACTGAGTTCTGCTGCTTCTGAGATTATTTATTTATGCATTTAAAAATGAATGTATGTGAAAAGTTCCTGATTAAATGCCCTGGCTGTAAGTTGATCATTGACAGAGGAATTATTGCATGCCTGGGATGAAGTCTGCATAATCTATTTAAAATCACATTAAAAATCAAGAAGAAAAACTTGACAGATAAAAAATTTACTTTTTTTTTTTTTTGCTCCTAAAGAATGGAAAAAAAACTTTACCAATTTTTTTTTTTGCAATTTTGTATCTTTTTTTCATGAATAAAAACATGAAAAAATGGCAGCTACCTTCCCTCAGTAGCCCTAGATGTTCAATGCAGTTTTTTCTGTGGACTATCGGTGTACCTGAATTAAATCTATGACAACTCAGGGGCTGCCTGAGCACTAAATGACAAGTCTGAAACTCATTTGACAATGACAAGAGTCTGAAACACTTAAATGACAAGAGTCTGAAACTCTTGTCTCCAGTGAGTTGAGAAGGAAGAAAAGTGGTTCAGTCATTCCAGCTTTAGATTCAGGATGAATCCCCAGCTCCACCCCAGACTTTCTCCATGTCCAGGACATGGGAAGCTCCTCAGGATTCAAGCACACAGCTTTCAGCCCAAACATCAATTTCCAGAACCTGTGATATTAGGTCTTTATACCATTCAAATATCTCCCAGGGAGGGTCCAAAGCAGCTGAGCTCCTGCTGGGCCAGCACAGCAGGGCTCCCACTCCACTAACATGTTTTTGCTTATCCCCTACCCAGTCCTCAGGTCTGGATTAGGCGTGCAGCCCTGGGTTTCGTGTCTCACGCTTCCCCAGGGGCAGAATGGGGTTAGCAGCAGCCCAGCAGAGCTGTACACTGTTCAAGGGTGGTGTCCAACCCCTTCCAGGATGTAGGAACACTACTTTGTGCCACAAAAAAAAAAAAAAAAAAAAAAAAAAAAAAAAAAAAAAAAAAAAAAAAAAAAAAAAAAAAAAAATCACACATCAAAATGGAGCACAGGAACCTCTCTACAGACCAGTGAGAACCTCTTCCCTCTTGTGCAGCACAGACATTGTCCTGCTCAGATTGCTCAGATCCCTGGGGACAATCTGTCTACCATTTCCTTGGCTGCCTTAGATGATTTGAATGGTAATTTTTACCACCTGGTGTTGTACCCTATGCAGGGTGGTGCGCATATCTGGTCCTTCTTCATCCTGCAGTGAATGTTGCCTTTTGCACAGGACACATCTTATCCAGACATTCAACTTGTGAGGTTTTTTTCTGGAAGAACATCCTGAATTTGAAGCAATCCCTCACTGAATGATACCTAAAATTATGATTTTCTCCCTCTCTGAGACCTCTTTCATACATAGTTACCCCACACCGAGACAACTTTCTCAGGAGGAAAAAAGTTCTCCTGTCCTCCATCCCTCTGCCATCACAGAGTTGTTTCCAGGCTGCTTCCAAGGTTTCTCCAGCAGAGGAAGGGATAGATTACTCCTCTGTCTCCCTGTGGTAACATCTTGGAAAAGTAGCACAGGATAGCACAGGTACCCTTATGAACCACACTGCTCTTTGAGTGGCCTTTATGAAGTGTTCACCTTGCTGACTGGCACTCAGAGCACTTTTTAAGCTGAGTCACACAAAAAGGTGAGGTGGGGATGGATGTCTGTTCCATGAGAAACAGCCAGGTGGATGCATGAAATTGGTGCCAAGCTGCTCAGCTCTGTCAAGAGTACAGTGCTCAAGGGCAGCCCTTCAAGGCTCTTAATGGAATTAAAACTGAAGATGTAGATGATTCTAATGAAAACTCCTGAAAGGTTTGAAGGCTGTGACTGGATGATCCAAATGTGGGATTTTGGCACAAATAGCTGCGGCACAAAAACCCTGCATGGATTTTTGGACAGCTTTGGTTAATAAATCTTGTTGTAATCAATAGAATCAAGGCACTTGCCCATGCCGAGGGACCTTCACTGGCAGCATGTCCTCACCTGTAGCATGGGAATGTATATAACAAGGTGCTCTATGAAGTAACAATTCCACACTTTGGTGGGAACAGGAGGTGAGGAAAGCATGTGAAGAGAAACAGACAGGCAGGGAATGTGAGGAGCCACTGGAGGCAGAAGATGTGAGTGCTGAAACCAGAGATACCCCAACAGCAGATTTTCAATTTGATTTGGGCCATGAGTAAATCTCACCCAGACTGCCCCAAGACATGAGATGTCCTGAAGAAATCTTGTATCTTCTTACATCTTCCCCAGTCTCCTGAGGAACTGCTGCTGGTCACTATCAGAGTTATCAGCCCTGAAGTCAACATGTAGTAGCTGCCAGAGTGCTTCCTGCAGAGCACTCCTCAGCAAATTACCCAGTAGACCTCAACAGAAATTAATTAAATAGCTGTGGCTTAGCCTATAATGTAATCAATGAGTCACATCACTATGTTATGTGAATGTAACTGCCTGGTTGCAGAAAGATTATTCAGCACAATGTGGTTTGGGTTTATATGTCATTATTTAATGATCATTAGCCCCCCAAGGATCAAAAGCTACCTTAAAAATCCTCCTGCCAGTGATGCTGGAATATTTGCCCTTCATACTATATGAACAACTGGTGAAAGCTTCTATATCTAATGACCAGAGTAGAAATTGGTTTCTTTCAAGTTTTCATGTTGCAGGAAAATAATTTGCAAATAATTTTTATTAAATGAAACTCACCTTCTGGTTATGGCATTTCATTCAGACAGGTGAGTTTATAACCACCTGTCTGAATGTAAAGTGTTTAAGAGAGCACAAATCAAAATCAATTTCAGGCTGACTGACCTGCCTTACCAATAAATCATCCTGCCCCAGTTTGAATGCCTCATAGATCTCAGCTGGGGCTCATCTGCCCTGGGGATTTTCTTTTGCCCCACTGTGTTGATCACTAATCCAAGCCACTGGTTGCATTCCATCTTTGGCAATTTACTCTGCTAGGAGGATGTTCCTGTGCAGTCCTGCTAGCACACCAGCACTGGGGTGGAAGGTCACACGAGGAAGGGCCTTCTGTCTTAAAAAATGAACATTTTTGTTGATATGGGCTCTGCTGGGTGTGCCAATGGCATCCACTGAGCATGGGGATGCAGCTGTTTACCCTGCATTGCTGCTACTGCTGCTCCTACTTATCAGGGTTGGCCTTGCTGACCCTTCTACAGAATTTTGGATTAAATAAGATATAAATTTAAAGAACAGGTTCTATTCCTAAAGACTTTCTTAGGCAAATAAGTCTTGAAATATTTACAGCTTGCTCTATAGCCACTGTAACTGTCAAGAGAAAATGTTTCCTTTGAAATGGCATTCTCTTTCCAGACTTTGATAAGTGTTGCCATGTTAAGTGGGAACTGTGACCTTCGTGTATAGTGCAGAGAAGCAGATAAACATGAAATACAGATGTCATTTGTGAATGCTTATTTCTGCAACATAAATTCTCTTGTTGACAAGCAATGCTTTTTAACAGATACATTCAAGTTCATTCTAGCTATAAAATTCAGATTCAGATCAGGAGCTGGACTTTCTGAAGCATCTTCTTTTGGATCATACTAGGGCTTAAGATTGACATTGTCTGATACAACAAGACTAGCTGCAGGGTATGTAGAAGGTATTTACTTTTACCAGGCTTTAGAGTAATTCAATGTAGTCTGTGATAACTATGAGCATCTCATTTTCCTGCTTTATAACACACTAAGTACAGCAGTTTGCCTGTTCCTATTAATCTCTCTGTGCTAAACTGTCCATTCTCTTTGGTTCCTTTCATACCAAAATGATATCAGGCTCCTATTCATCTTGTTTCCTGCCTCTGCTGTATCCTCTCCAAACTGGGTGTATAAAATGCTGTAGCTGCAGCATGAGCATTATTGATGCTTATTGTGGGACTGTGTAATCTCTACTTTCTTTTTCTCTCTTTAAAAATCAGGATAGTGCTCACCTATTTTTCATTTAATGGCAATTAAATTCTGAGCAGATCTTTACATTAAATGATCAACAGTGCTGCTTGGGGACTTCTCCTTAAACATCGGCGTGTTTGCATTCTTCCTGTGCACTACAAAATGCCTGAGATCACACTACACAGCCCTCCATTTTCTTGTGTCAGATATTAGCACTTAAAATTTAACAACTGATGAGCACATTTTGCAATTGGCTGCATTTCTCCATTTTATTTTCTTCTGGGATTTGGATATGTCTGTCAGGGGATGTAGGATATGAAGGAGACAGTCCTCCAGACTGTGAATTATCCAGCAATAGCAATAAGGCCTGCATCAGAGGAGAAGAACTAGACTTCTTTTTAGTCTGGTAGGGTGAGCCACTAAAATAATCCCAAATGTAGAGTTATGTGGAGGTTTTTTTGATGTGATGAAGAAATAAATGCGTTTGGTTTATGCAGCAAGGCTTTGGTAGCAGGGCAGCCGCAGGATTGGTTTCTGTGAGATGAGACCAGGAGCTGCTGCCATGAGGGGCAGACCCAGTTCCAGCCAGCTCCAGCATAGAGCCAGGGCTGCCCAAAGCTGAGCCTCTCAGCATTGCTGGTGGCTCCTCTGTGATAATGGATTGAAAATAGGCTGAAAAATGCCACGTGCTTCTGGTCAGCTTCCTTTCTACCTGGCCTTGACTGAATGCCCAAGCACAAATTTGAGTCAGAGGAGACTTTCCTTTTAATATTTCCTCCCTTTTCCTTCAGACCACATTATATGAACTCATGGTACATGAACCAAGCAGGAAAAGTACAGTAGTAAGAACTCTGAAGGGCTTTAGTATTGCATTAGTGAGCTTCACTCCCCTTGGTATAATATAAAAATGGCAAAGATGGTATGGAATGAGCATTTTTAATAACTCTCCTAAGTGTTCTATTAACTGCCGTGTATCATACAAATGAGATGCAGAAACTAGGGAAGCATTTTCAGTTGCTGAGTAAAAACAATTTAGGGTGTAAATGTACTTCCAGATCTGCACACAGGAATCCTGCCAACCAGGCTTGTGTTAATTTTATAATTTTTTTTTAAAGTTTTAGTAGAAAAGTTCATGACACAAAAGCACTGGAAATATCCTTGTATGGAGTCAGTGTGTTTTTGAGGCTAAGAATAGCCTGCAATCTGTGCCACACTGTAATGGTTGATGGTCACCTCCCTGTGCTGGACAGAAGTCAGGGCTCACGCTGGCTCTCTGAGATGTCTTCTGTCCCAGGTTTTCACCTGAATGCCTTCAACCTCAGTGTCTGAGTCTGTCAACTCCCTTGGTGAGTACTGATCTTCAGACACATCTGGAGTCCCTCACAGGGGCTGGTGAAACCAGCTTGGAGTGGAATTGCTGGAAATATATTTGTAAGTATATACAGTATATATATGTGTATATATATATATGAGCATAAAATGCTTATGCAGCTAATTAAAGGCAACTGTGACATTTTGTGGCATGTTGATATAATGCCATTAAAGTGAAATGTCTTTCAAACACCTGCTGCTCTCTGTGCCCTCCTACCTGGCAGTGCTGCGAGGACAGAGATTAGAGGCATGCACAGCAGAAAAGCTGCTGTGTGGCATGCTTTTATTTCAACCAGTTTATGCCACACACAGCACAAAACACTGTAATTTTTGTTTTCAATTCTCCTTTAAAGTCCTCAGTGATTGTATTTATCTTTGTTGGTACACAGATACCATTGTGAAGAGGGATGATACTTCTTAATAATGTATGTTTCTCCCTTTCTCTCTCTCCTTTCTTACATGTATTAGGCAAAAAATAGATCAAAGAAATGCGTTTTGCTTAGGAGGCCCAAAAATTCCTGATTATCCTGATCTTTTTCAGGAAGGCTCTGAGGAAGACTTATACATTGACCCACTATTGATTACCTCTTTCCAAAATGTTATGCAGAAAAACCTCTTAGACTTTCTGTACAGAATCTGACCTTTAGTAAAAGGCTAATCATGCCCTAGATAAGCCTTCTTAAGATTAGAAAAATCATAATTTTAGGTGCCAGTGCAAGCAGGAACACCATTTTTGACCAATGTGAATGTCTGCTTGGAATTTGAAATAATAAAAATATAACTGCAGATGCCAGGATCATATAGTTTTATACTGCTTGGATACTTCCTAAGAGTCACTAAAACCTGCACCAGTCTGAACTGGGATTGTGGGTAAATGCATTTCTGAGAAGGAAGAATTCGTATGAGGTGCATTTCCCTGCTCATGTGCTGCATTCCACTGGGCAAGAATCTTCTTGAGAGCAAGAATATACACAATGAGATTCCTTGAGATGGAATGGATCATTGGTCATTGTAGAAAATGTCTTTATGGAATTGGGAAATGGCAAGGATAAGGATAGGCTACCATCTAGTGGATACATTGTAAAATTATTGCATTTGTATTTAACCCTTTTTGTGATTTGAATGGCTGAACTAAAGAAAATAAGATCAACTCTTACATGCTGAAGTGCCACCTGAAAGCACTCTAACCATTTGTGCATTCAGCCTGATTTTAAAAAACCTTTCTGTGCTTTCTTCTGGTACCTCAAAGCAGCTCTGCTTGTCCCAAAGCCAAAAAAGACAGGACTGAGAGTACCATATTGGTCAGGTGTCATTATTCCTTGTTGACCTCTAGGATGCAAACATACAAATGCACATTAGTGTCTGTACAACAGTTTGAAGGTGTAAAACACGGAGAGAGGTCTAAAATAGACAAAATAGAAGAAAGAAGACATTTAACTCAAATATCATGGCACGTGTCTAAAGGCACAACATAAAATACCCAGTGTACCTCGGCAATTACTGCAGAAGGAATACAAGTCTAATTTTCTTTACAGCTCTGCTCTACCCAGCTGGCTTCAGTGCGGTGATTTCTAACCTGAACTGCCATGCTTGCCTCTGGAGGAATAAGGCCTCAGAAGCATCTTGATATGCTGATGTACACTGAGCTCTTTGTGTGATGTGGGTAGGAATAAAAAAAGTAAGTAATGAAAATTCTGACTTCTGAGTCTGTTCTAGGTTGGTGGAATCATCACTGCAACTGGACAGACAGAAAGGGTCTGGAGTTGTTGGATGCATCCACTTGTCTTTGTTGCTCTGGGAGCTGCAGCTCTGTTACAAGGGATGTGGCATTAAACGCAAAACATAGATAAAGAGCTGAGTGCCACTTGTCTTAGATGGACTCTCTTGTTACAGGAAGTTCTTGCATCAGAGAATGAGAGATAAACACAAAAATAGAGCAGCCTGGTCTACCGGGCTTGTGGATTACACTGCCGGTGCTCTGATCTGATCAGGTGATGTAACTCCTCACCCCATGATAGCGCCTTCAGAATAATTTATTGCCGTCTGATAACAATGAGACACGACATAGATCTGCCTCACTACCCAAACCACAGGTATGTCTACAACTCATTTTATTAAACACTGGAAATACGAGCTGGCCTGTGTGCCAAATGGCTTTGTGCTGCCTGCCTTCACCTTCCATATCTGCACAGAGAATAACTGATGTGTGCTGTGGGATGAGCACATGTTGTGTGCCTACCTCCCTCTAGGGATGTTCTATGAGCTGAAGGGAGGGTTGGAAAGAGTGCTGTGGAAGCTGGAACCTTCCTGCTGTCAGCACTAAACTGGTACTGGAGCGGGGGTACCGAAACTGCCATTTGTATGGACCTGCAGCACTGCATCCTCTGTGGAGCAAGGACAAGGTAGGCTGAGGACATGAAAAGACAGATCATGAGACGTATTCCATTTGGCTTTGAGCTGTCTGTCTCCAGTGGTGTTGGTAATGCAGCCATGGCAGTTCAGTACAGGTACGTGCCAGCTAGTATTTTACCCAGCTCTAAGGGCAAGGTACGCCACTTCTGCTGTTTCTGTGCAAATGAAACTAGCCCAGGCAGCCAGTTCCATGTTACAAATTCTTTCCTAGATTTATTAACAAAGCTCTTATCTACCTTGTTGAATGCATCAACACCTGCTTTCTTTAACTCATTAGCTGTGTACCTTTGGACCAACCTAGCTCAAGGTTTCTCACCTGCTGTAGCTGTTTTGATAGCTCAGCTTCTGTGCCTAAGCAGACACACAAAGCAACAGAGAGAGGGGAGGTTAAAACAGAAGCTGGCTCAAACTCAAATTCAGGTGGACAGTTGTAATTCTGCCAGACTGGGGTAGCAGTTCCTCCCTAGAGGCAGCAGTCACCTTTCTGGTCCATTGGTTTTTTGCTGGAAGCTGGAATTGGAAGGGAAGTCTTCTAGTTGAACGATGCTTCCTTCTATGTCTTGGTGGCAAGAGACAGCACAAAAAGCACCAGATAACCAAGTAAAGTCCCAATCAAGAGTGTTTTAAGTTAAACAGTGAGATGTAGCAAATGCCAAGGCCTGAGGTTTATTGTTAAAGCCCATGGGACTTGGTGAGGGGGCATTAAGACTACAGAAAAATACAAACACAAAATAAGACGTGGAAACTCTTCACCTCTGCTAAGGTAGAAACTCTCCAACTTTATAGCTTTTTATATTTCTGTTCCACAGACACGAAAGAAATCCCCTTCTGATTTTTCTAATAGTTTATGTCCAGCTGGTCTTAGCCCACCATGGTCAAACCAGTGAAGTTTGGTTCCCAAAATAATGTGCTTAACATTCATGAAGTCTGCCCTGGTAGGATATTTTAAGACTGGTCTGTCTAAAATGATCTTCTGTAGAGGTCTCTCTTCTACCTGAGTCACATGCTGCCTATTACCCATCATGGCACCAGCCCTGCAAAACGGGCATTCCTGAACCAATACTGAGGAAAACAATCCCATTTTATAGAAGAATAGTATATGACTAGCCCTGGTGTTTTACCTACCTCATTATCCAAAGGGTAAAAATTAAGCCCAGTGCTACCAAAAAGGTACCAAATAAAAAGGCACAAATTAAGAACATAATAGAATCATAATAATAATGCTATTATGCATAATAATAATTGCATTCGTACATACATACATTTTTTTGCAAATAATAAAATGCTTCCCCAGAAGAAAAAATGGTACCACTAACCACAAATCATTCAAATTCACTATAGCGAGGGGTAAACATGGAATAAGTTCTCAGAACTCAACCAATCGAGGATAACACATAATCAGAGAACATATTTTTGTGATCTGGGGTGTTTTGTGAGCAAGATGTGAATAGAAAATTTACTGGGAGGGAATTGGCTGGAGATTCCCCAAGACATCAGATCTGAGGTAGCGCAGCTCATACATCTCAAGGAATAAGAAAGAAAGGACGAGGTGTTGAAGGGGTAGGAGTCCTTATGCTGACACATGGATAGTCAGCTTCCAGGATAGGGATGTTTTCTTTTGACCATTTTACTTAGTCTGGTTTCTGCCTCCACTTCTCAAGATTTACTTCTCCTGAATGGACAATGCTATCTACTGCTGCATTTTAATTTTCACCCCATGGCTGCACCAGCTCACAGCCATGTGTTTATCTCTCTTTTGGAGAATGGAAACATTTAAAAAGCCTTTCCCCCACCCAGTGCCTGTGACCTTGCATTGAGCAGAGCTACACAAACATTCAGAACAAAATCCAAATGCAAACCTGAAACCTGCCTTTGGGTTTTGTTATGAACTTGAAACTGAATTTTACCCCAAGTTTTATGAGCCTTGTCTGAGTTGGAGGGGACCTGGTCTGATTTAAGGTTTTACAGGGAACCATTTGATACTCAGAGGCTTAATGTGATTTTGGCTTGAAACAAGCAGTTCTTGGCTCACTTCAGGCATTTGAATCCCATATCCAAGGTGAAATCCAAGGGCTGTGTAAAGTTAGGACAAACTGAGCCTGATGTGTGCACAGGCTCATGCACAAGCTGGTTGTGTCTTAATGCGCCTCGCCAAATTCTGCACGGGATTGTGGCTCTGTTGAGGAGCATCGGGATGTGTCTCCTCAAGTTCCAATCCAGAGCTGAGCACACTGGTGAAATCTGAGCTGCAGACAACTAAAGCTCAGACCCTGGCTTTCTGTAAACAAACACCTCACCCTCCATATGTTTGTGGAGTAATAGTGACATCCTGTGGCCAGTCCCGATTAGTCCCAAGCACGGACAGGCTGTTTATTCCTACCAGTGCTAGACATGAGGATCTGCCGGGAGAAAGGATGAAGGCAGAGCTGGAGAGGGGAAAATTTCAACCTTCCTTAATCTAGATGTTAAATTTCAATGGAGAGGAAAGAGTTACAACCCACTCGCTCTTTAGTCATAATCCAAACATTAAGGCCCTTAGCTAATTTAAATGTAAAGTGATTTTAAACATGCTTTCAGAAGCTGAGCATAGAAATGAATACCCATGGGAGGCACTGGGCACAGCAACTGAAAGGGAGAATAGGGAAACTAAGCTCTGAGCCTATAGTAAGGAAAGGCCATTGGTGAAGTGGGAGTCAGGGATGTTTGAGACCATCCTCCGGAGCCTTCTGAGATGATCCAAATAAACCAAGTATAAAGGTACAAGCAGGAGGTAGCACTGAAATGGAAGAGCAGTTTCATTTCCCAGGCATGCTGTATTTTGATGTTAGCAGGCACGGCTGTGGCAGGTTCAGTGAGGGACGTCTCTTTTTTCCTCTTGCAGCCGACACGCTCTCGCTCAAGTACCGAGGAAACACACTGCCAGCTGAATCAAGTATAAGGATTGCCCAGAAAAGAGAAAATTTAAGAGGGAAAAAAAAAGCAATGGTAGGGCAGCCAATAAATTGTCAATGAAGAGAGAAAGCAGGCAAAGAGAGCAGCTGGCTAGAGCCCAGCAGAAGAAACTCAGCGCCTGGGAGACCAGCTTTCTGTGCTACATTATTTCAAAAGCCAAGAAGCCACTGGAGTTCAAGGAGAGAAGGAGTTGGACAGCCAAGGTGACTTTTCTTACGGGTATTCTCATTTTTATTGCCTAAATTACAGTAACTCCTGTGATGTGACAGAGATGCTGTTCCTGCCCTGAGGTGTCCACCGATGTTGTTTTATGCCTTGGACAGTGTGATCCAGGGCCAGCCAGACTCAAGGAAGCCAAGTAGACACGAGGAACACGGTGTGCTGTGGGATTATAGCTGGGCTGAGTGACAGAAGGGAGATATAAAGAGGCAGAGAGTGTCAGAGAGAGAAAGTGGTGTCCCGATTGGGCAGAGGAAAGAAGCAGTGGGGAAGAGGTGAAGCTGTGATGTTTTCCAGCGACCACGACTTCCTTGTAGAATTTGATTGTCCCGAGATATTTCCTGAACTGCACAGGCTTGTTCTATAGGACAGAGCTCATGTTGTATCTGGTGTTTCAGAGGGAACATTCACTCTTGCAAATATTTGATTTGCGTTTGGAGCCTGCAAGGTAGGGGTGGATGTAATGCCATCTCTTGACACTGGCTTGAGGTTCAACCCTTTTTCCTATAGGGTGAGGGAGTTGTTTCATTGGACAGCTGGCAAAAGCAAAAGATTTAGTGAACGTGGAGACTTTTAGACTATTCTCACAAGATAGGCTGAATTTCAGGTGATGAGACAAGTCTTTCACCATCTTCTCAGATGGCTGTAGAAAACCACAAATATACTTTTGTTGTATTGGGGATCTGATCAAAAAAGAACCATTTCCCAACCAAAAAGTAAGTAGAATTTTCACAAACCCCACATTAGCTACAAACCAATCTATGTCCTTGGTGGCTGGCACAGCAAACCATGGGCTGATACACTGGGCTGTAATTCAGTGTCTCCAAGAAATAGCAGAAAGACCAGAGCAACTGAGGGAAGAGTCAGTGAGGTAAAACAAGACAGATGCAAGAGTACTACTAATGTGGCCCTGAAACAAAACAGCTACCTGGAGAGAGAGTCTGGGGACTCAATGCTGACTGGAAGAAGCCAGGATCCATAAAAAGTGAAACAGGCTCCTGTTGTCTGGTTCTCTGCCCATGCTCTGGGAAGCAAGGCTCCATGTATTTCTGTAAAATAAAAAGAGCTATATCCAAAATAGTAGATCATCATGATTTTCTCACTCTACTGGGGACAACCCACAGGGCTTTTGGATTTGATCTAGCTGCTTGGCCAACAGCAGCTCTGGTCTGATAGATTAGCAAAGTCTCTGTGGTGAGTTTGTCATTACTGCTGATTCAGTGCCCTCCAAATACCTGCCTCTCATCACTGTTCTGCACAATTCCCAAATTAGGCTGTGGTGCCAGGTAGTGAACTCTCCTACTTGCTATGCTCTGATTGAGTTTGTAGGTCTTACAAACACAGAGGTAATGCTATTAGTTTTCAAGAGTGGGATTCTTCGATCTGATCATTAACTTTCTCCATTGCTCCCTGCCCCCTTTGCTGTAACTCTTTCCTGCCACATCTACAAACTGCTGCATCCCCTGGAATGGTAAGAGACTCTTAACCAGTCACTGGAGCTCCCTACACCTTTCCAAAGCCTGAGGTTTACAAAAGGATCTGTCATGTTAGGGGAAAGAAATATGCTAAGGTTTAGCCCTCCTCTGGCTGAGAATTTACTTTTGTTAAATGGGAATATAGAGTTAAAATCAAACATTTGCTTACAAGGGTCAGGTGTCGGCAGCTGGACCATGCCTGATCCTAAATCTGACCTGCAATAAATATTGCTGCTAAACAGAGCACATCACAATAAAATTCTATGGATCTCTTCAAAATATATAAGCACAGCTAGCCACTAACATAAGAAAGATGTTTCAGAGGGGACAAGAGTTCAGGAGATGTCCTAGAGAATCAGGGCTTCCATCCCTTGAGATCCTTACACTGGTGAAATTTATTGAAGGTCCTTTTTTTTTTCATATTTATTTCCCTCTGCTTTTCTTTCTCCCCCTCTCTTTCCTTGTTTTGCAGCAACTCTTCACTGTAGCTTTGAGTCCTCAGTGCACAGCTGTCTCCTTGCCAATAACCTCTACTCCTGGAGCAATTCTGGGTAAGTGTGTGTGTGACCTGTTTCATGTGCACCATGGCCCAGCCTGCTTATGGTCCATGCTAGTCCTGATCCATTTACAGCCTGTCTGTGTCTCAGGCTGCAGCAGTGCATCTCTGATGGGCCACGCTGGAATCACTGCAAGTCCAGAACTGAGTCCTCTGCTGTGGAAGCACCTTTTCTCTCTAAGTGCCTCTTTCCTTTTATCCTGTTCAGTGGTCCCAAACTGTTCTCTGCCCCTTGTAGATTGGGGGATTATGGTATCTAGGATCCTCACTGTTTTGGAGCAATGGGCATGCCTAAGGGTGGCCCTGGGGGAAGCATGGAAAGGCTGGAAGTGCCCTCAGGGTGCTGAGGATCAACACCAAACAAACACATCAGTGCCTATTAAATAAAATAAGCAATTAATTCAAGTAGTCATAAGTTTATGCCAGTACTTTCTTGAAATAACTAGTTGCCAGCATGGCCCCAAATCAGCTTAACTAATACTAGGTGCTGCTATCTCAACCTGGTTTTCTTTGTGAGAAAGCTGGTGGAGCTACATGAGAAGGAGCTTGTTCCCAGGCATACTGCATGTCTGCAGAGGAAGAGCACCAAGAGCAGCCTGGTGCATGTCTTCATTAGGGAAGTTTCACAGAGCACAGTCACGGTGCTTTTAACACACATCCGACATCGCTTTCTGCCTCAGACAATTCATTGCTTGCCGTACCATAACAGGAGCACTGGAAAAGAACATTTTAGAGCAAGATGTGAAATCTAGCAATTCTGTTAAGGTTAGAAAAATTCTAGCTGAGCTGCAGCAAGAAAACAAGTTTTAAAATGCCAGATGAGGCAGAAGGTTTTGTCTCATTGGAACTCTACTTGTTCCATGCTTGAACAGCTCTTGCAGCAGAAGAAACCTCAGTAAACCTATGTCTACAAAAGACAGGCTTAGAAGATTTGAAGCTGGTATTTGTTTATTGAAATTAATTTTGGCTACTTTTTCTATTTCTCTCCAGGATGCCTTGTTGGTGGCTGGTGGGAATTAAGAGCTGTATTTCTGGTACCTGTATAATTTATCTATAGTCTAAGCTGAAAAATTAGTAGGGACACTTATTGACTAACACTAAAAATATGGGGGGTTTTGAAGAACTTTGAGCTACTTTTTATTATTTTATTTTGATACCCTGAAATAATGCTGCGTTTGATTCCTATTTCACAGAGGAAAATGAAACCCTGGGATGAATATATTGGTCCCTGGAAGGCAATTCCTGTAAACAAATTAATACAGCTCAGGCCTACCTCCCCTACATTTTGTTCCTTCTCTTGTGCAGTCTATTGATTGATTTACCTGAGGGAAGAGATTCCTCTGACTCAGATACTAAGCAAGTTCTTAAGGAAAATATCAGCTTTAAAAAGGGAGCAGAAGAAAGAGCAGCAGTTGCAAAAATTGCTAATCTTTCATTTGCAGGAGCCACTGAACATCTGGATAGTATGAAGCTCCTTTAACCCCCTGAGTGCAGAAAGAATTAGCACCAAAGGGCAGCCCATGCTAATTCAGTGCCATTAAACTTGTATAAGCTGGAAGAATGTGATGTTATACTTCCATAGGGCCATATGGATACCACTTTGCACTTTGTATCCATCAGAGGGACTGGCAAAACTAGTTCAGTATTGTACAGTATGGTTCTTAGAAAGATAAAATAGCCCCTGTGCAATATGATACAGTATTACACGTGTCTATCATATCACACCTTGGAACCAACCTACCCTTTTAACTGTAGGTGGAGAGATTGTCCACTGACAAGTTTTGAGCTTCCATATTTAGGAGAGTGAAAGACTAAATGTTGCAATAAAAACAGAGATTTTTTTTTTTAATTAGCAACTCTGACTTATTTTTTAAGGAACCTGGCATTTTATTAATACTGCTGACTAGGGACTTGGTTTTCAGACAAGTTTTTATCTTATGTCTCCAGCTTTAAATATGACTTCCTGCTAATCTTGCTGCTCCCTTCATTCCCTTTTGTCCATAACAGAGGGAAAAATGTAGCACTTCCCTTGGAGCCTCCTTCATAGCTTTCATGTAACCTTCAGTTAAGCCCTATTTCAGTTCTCTCTGAATATCATTTTTCTCAACAGTGAAAAGTGAATAGGCTTTGCTTTCAAAGTCAACATTATCTGCGCTCAACAGTAACAATATACTATAGATTTTATAGTGATTTTTGTATGTAGATTTGAAACTGCTTTGGCACAAAGAACAGCCAGCACAGAAGCTAAGACTGAGATTTTCTAATTTAACCCCACCCCCAGCCCGTAAGAGCCTGACAGCCAAGATGCACAGCCCTGAGTGACTCCTTTGCTGTGAGTCAGCATCAATGCCTTCCTCTGGAGCTATTTTGCTCTGTTGCAGGTCTGACTTAGATATGGATGATTCCTAGCAAGATCAGTCACCATACACCTTACATCCTTCAATATGTGCTTTCACGTGCTAGGAAAATTAAAAAAAGATTATAAACCAGAACTGTATTTTAAACACAATAAACAAGAAGGGGAATACAGTGGCTTACAAAAAAGCCCCTTACTCCAAACTATGTAGAATTATGCAAAATCACAGTGGTCCTTATTGCTATAGGAAGCCTCCTCACTGAAATGTGACTGCATGGGAACAAGCCTCTGGATAATGCTTAGAGACTCAAGGATTGCCAAACTCCAGCTCTTGGAGTTCCCTGGGGTAGGGGGTTTAGGTAAGGACTCTGCACTTGGAGCGAGGCTCAGGATGTGCTTGTTTTCTCTCCTGCAGTGGTGAGTCAGATCAGATCCGATTCGCAGGCTCAGCCTCCCGCTGGGCAGTAAAAACACCACTCTCCTTTTGGGTATAGTTCCCAGCTCCAAAATAAACACTAGGAGCAGCCAAACTATGGTCAAAAAACATCTAGAATGAGCACACTGGGTTGCAAGGGGGATGTCAAGAGGCTGTCGCTTCAGTCAGTGCACCCTGCCGAAACTTCTCACATGACCTTCAGCACACAGACAGGTCTCTGCTCCCGTCAAACCCAGGAGAAATGTTTGCACATTCCAGTTAATTGTAGAGCTAGGCAGCAGAGCAGCAGAAAATGACTGCAAAGCACAAAAACATCAGGGAGCTGTAGAGTGGTCTACAATCTGAACAAGTTTAGGGGGTCTGAATTCAACACATCCAGGCCAAAATCAGGAGAAACCCTGCTAATTAAGCTAACCTAATGCCCTGAATTATAGCCCAAAAAAATCCCAAAGTTGGATGCCAATGGTTTTTTTGTTTGTTTTTTTTAGGGAAGATAAGCCTGAAGAATACAGCCTTATTATTTCCCCTGGATTATTTGTGTGCTTTGTCAGACTCTCCATACAGTCCTGCCCTCTAAAGCTCTTTAAAATAACACGCCTTATTGTGGTAACTTGAAAGGTAATTCACAAATCCCTGGGGAAACACTCCTCCTTTGGCACAGGGGCTCTCAAAAATCATCTGTCACTTGGAGCTTCCAGGCTACGCCTCCCATCCCGTAAGGCCCCTAGAGCAGGCTCTGCTGTGTTAATGAGAATATCAAGGTAATTGCATTGCAAAAGCCAAATGTCTTGTTTTGAGCTGTGTTTTCTCTCAGGTGAGTATCCAGATGAGATACTGAGTCCCATGAGAGTTCATTCCCAGCACAGCTTGCAGGCTTCACTGGAAGCACAGTCTTTGGTCCTGGTACACAGAGTAGATGCCTTTTTTGTGTCTGCAGACCACAGAGAACTTAGTGATTTCTTTAACAGTGAAGGAGAGTTGACATGCAAACCACAACGGGCTGCTTTTTTTTGAGTGAATGCTCCATGGACTTAATCAGACTCTGGGTTTGTCCATAACAGGTTCAATAGTTGCTATTTGCTCTTAGATCCTCAGCTTCATTAAATGTAAAAGTTTCAGCTTTTGCCAGCAGTTAGTTGCATCTAGATCTATAAAGGCTGCTCTGTCTCTCTAAGATGAGACATAAAGCTGAGGCCTCGACCATCTGTGGTCATTAAGGATCCCATGGCATGCTTCAAAAGGTGAAGATGGTAGCTTTTGTCTCAGGACCAAATTCTATTCTGAGTAACTGAATTCCTTCAAAGCTAAAATTCACCTCCAGCTTTTAATATAAGGTACTGTGTTTTCTTAACTGTTCATAATAGAGTGATGGGCTGCTAGCTGATGGCCACATTCTATCCTAGGAATTATAGTATTGTAACAGTGGATTAAATGAATTGTGCAGGTACATGTGTTCGTCCTGTTGGTCACAACATGACACAGAGCAAGCCTGTCTCAACACAGTAACATACACACACATGGAAGCACATAGACCAGAATTACAAGGTTTTAATTTTTACTTACAAATTAAAAATCTGGTATCTTACCAGATAGATCCTGAGCCCTTGCTGATCAATAGAGAAGTGAATCCCACTGGAAAAGAGATAAGGTTGGCTGCAAAGGGAGAGTCATTCCTCCCATGTCTGGAAGCTAAAAACAGTGTGTAAAACCAGAATAAATTATCTACCATTACCTTGGTGAAGTGTTTTTAATTTACTGCCCTGCTGGATGCGTGTGGTGGAACATATACATGAGAAAAATAAGAAGGACTGTATTTATCTTGAGTGTGCTTTTTGTCCCATAATGCAATACATTGTACATTTAACATCCTGCCATAATGATTGGCTGACTTTTTTCAGAGTTCTGTTATGAAGAGAATACATTTTACCCCAAGATACCTGCAATTTCAGGTGAGTGAACCCACCTGTCTGGTTTGTGTGTCACTACTGAGGTCTTGTTCTGAACAGAGCTGAAAGATTGCATTAGCTGTTTATTTCAGAACATGTTGCAAGTATTCAGGATTTCCTGCATTTTAGCTCTACAAATCCTTTATCTATGGGTGGAGCACCCCTGAAAGAGAAGGTAAGCCCATGAAAAAAATGGAGAGTCCACTTGATTAAATATGATCCAATTATTTGCAGTTACATTTCTTTCAAACTCAGAAAGGTAGAATGGAAGACGGACTAATTGTAGCAGTGCATGCTGGACATTGCTTAGAGCACAGACCTCAATAAAAAAACCCTACTGAAGCTGGGAAGTTACTGCCTGCTCTTCTGTCTGCTTTTGTGGAAAGTGGAACTGTAGGTCCATTGGAAATAATTTTTCTATAAACTCCAGTTACTCGTAATACAATAATCCTTCATATGGGCTATAAACTTTTGGTTCCCCTCTCTTCCAAGCTGCAAGATTGAAGTGAAACTTGGCAGCGTTCTGTTTGTTGAAATGAAGGGCCCAAGGTCAGATTCTGATCTCTCATTGGCCTTACACCTGTCAACTCACTTTGATGGTGTAAATTTTTACTTACTCCAGCATAAGCAATGACAGAATCAGACCCTGCATATGCTTTTTATCTAGAGCTGTGTTCCAGATGTGTTTATGTAGCCTGGTTTCAATAAAATGTGTGCATTTTAAGATGTAAATGGATTTTTCTTTAATTATAACCATATGGAGTGTTATTAAGTTTTCATTTTAAAAGTGCAGATACAGCTAGCCCAGCCATATTGAAGCGTCACAATGGGTTCACTTGACCAGCGCAGCTCTCACATAGCACCCAAGCAAATGCAAGACTTAAAGCTGTGAAAGACAGGGAAAAACATGAGATGACATCAATGTGTGTGTGGAAAACTGTGAGTTCTTGGTTTTCCTGATATT
Source organism: Fringilla coelebs (assembly GCF_963513975.1). NCBI lineage: Eukaryota > Metazoa > Chordata > Aves > Passeriformes > Fringillidae > Fringilla > Fringilla coelebs. Next base: position 47,591,608 of record NC_140028.1, on the reverse strand, counting down.
AGAGCACCACATCCCATTGGGTTATTTGCCTCTCCTCTGTTCAAGATGAGGCAAAATTAAGTGCAAAGCTGGTTCAGCGTATTCCTTCAAGCTGAGATATCACTACCACTGCGTTCAATTTTGTCTGCCTTTGCTACAAGTCAGCAGCCCTGCTCAGCACTCAGCTTCTCTAAGAGGTGCAGGCTGTGACTGCATGCCTTGAATCCAATAAGCCCTCAAATCCAGAGTTACATGGTTGGATTGGTGTGTTAGGAGAATCTGTGCCTATCTGGGGGGAGGGGGGTGGGCAGGGACAGTCCTGGAATGAGCATATTCCTTCCCCCCACTTCCAGCCTCTGTGCTGGGATACCACATGCTGAGGCTCCAGGAAGGAAAGGTCAGCTTGCTGCTGCCCCCAGCCCAGCTTTGTGCTCAAATCAGCAGTGGTGCCTGAGGGGACAAGACCTCCCTGATTCCCAGGCTTGATGGTGCCCATTCCTGAGAGTCCCAGTACCCACTCCCCAGCCTTTTGTGCATCTCCACACATAAGGGCTGCTTCCAACAATAGAAAGGTAGGGGCAAGTAAAAAAGTTTTGATTGATGGATTTTCCATTTAAAAAGTCAACATATTTGTTAATGAATAAATTTTTAAGAGAAAGATGTCAGTGTTGATGGAGTTTTTAATTTAATCTTCCTGAAATAAGTATCTCAGTAAGGAAATACTTGGAAAACTTCTGATTACACATCCACAGCTCCATGAAATAAGTGGCTGGTATAGTCATTATGCTTATGCTTTTCCTTAGCATATTTTGACATTATTAAATGGAAGGTTTTCCACTACTTTTCCACAAGAATGTTTTTATTTATTATATTTATGTGTGTGGTTTGTTTGTCTTTGTGGAATAAGTGTTTTCAAATGAAATTGATTCTGAAAGGGAATTTTGTCTGCCAAACCTGATGATGGTTTGAAGCTCAGTCATGCTTCTGTGCTATAAGGATGCTTTCTTCCTTGGACAACTTGAGAACACAAACTGTGCTTCTCTCCTACTGTCATTTTTATTTCTACACCCTTTAATTTCCTTCTGGGTATGCTGGATATACTTATGTTTGACTCATGTCTTCTTCGGAATCCAGCTGCCAAGTGGTGGGGAAGTTCAGTCATCTTGGACAAGTTAAGAATGTTTTTTCTCCTGAATTCAACTGTTGAGGACCCCTGGGTCATGTTGAGCTGTGTCCCAGTAATGCATGGGAAAAAGAAGGATGCTTGCACAGAACAACCACAACAGTCAGAGTGTTCCTGTGCTCTCTTGAGGAGGGAAGAGTTTGAGAAATGGAAAAAAAAGTCTATTCCTGGCAGTGGAGGATGGACTCCTTCACTGCAGGGCTCAGGCTTTCCCCAGACCTTCCCAGGGCTGCAGTCATGAATGCTTGGTTTGGCTGCACTGTGGTGTGTTATGAAGATGTGATAAGTGAGCTAGATGGCTGAGCTGCCCCATCTGCATTTTTTTTTTTCATTTTAAAATTTAATAAAACCCCATGTGGTTACAATTGAAAAAAATCCATTAATGTTCCCAAAATGCTTCATGTCTACAGCAAAATGTATATTAACTTCCCATCCCCCATCTCTAGTGAACGATAAGATATACTTTTTCATTGAATCAGTGAAAATCATTAAATAACTTACAGTTATTACATCATTAACCCAAACCATGTACTTTTACTTACTTTTCTAATGACTAACAAATGATGTTAATATATCAATGTCTTTATATGCATCAGGGAAGAAAGGGTGTAAATGTGGAATCTAAACAGAGATTCTTTCATATTTTTATATATTTTGAATAGGGGTAGGTGTTTTTATCTGGAGACCATATGTTTGGGGTTTTTTTTTAACAATCTGTATGTGTGTAAAAAAATAAAAATTAAGTGGTGTGGACAGCTACAGTGTGGCTCTGGAGTTCTGGTGAGGTGATCTAGATATGAAGAGATGTCCAGATGAAAAATCCTTTTCCCCCAGGCACATTTTCCATTATTTGGATCTTATCTGAACAGCACCAGTTCCCAAAGCCCTGGATGTGCTTTCTGTGGAACAGCAGCAGAGGGGAGTTACCATCAAGGGGCTCGTCAGTGTCAGTCTGGCTGATGGTGCGGGGGGAAAAGGCTCATGGGCAGTTTAATGGCACCAGTGCTCTGCATGCAGAGACATTGAGGCTTTGCAGCGGTGCAAGGGATGAGTCCTTCAGCCCCAGGAATGGAAGGGCTGAGTGCAGGAGGGGCTCTCTGCATCCTCTGCACTATCAGGGTGTAACACATAGAGAAGGGCAGTTTTAATTTCGCCCAGTCTAGCCAGAGATGGGTTTGCTGCAGATACAACGTTCCTAGAACAAAATGGCACTCCCAGCTGCAGAAAAAACCGAGGCAGTCACCTTTGAAGTCATTCTCAAGCCTGCCCCATGAACAGGATGCTTGGATGCACAGGTTCATCTTCCAGCCTGGGGGAGCTGTGTGTCATCACCTCTGCAGTGCTCCTGAGCCTGTGTGTGCCACGGCGCAATGTGCAGCGCTGCTGCCAAAGCACAGGACCAGCTGGGTCATTCATTTTACACTGTGCAAAAATGTTATTAAACTGCACCACACAGATAAGTACTAGAAAAATTGCTAGGTTGTTTTTTTCACATAAAATTAGCCAATTTGCTGGTGTATGTAATTGTAAAGAATGCAAAGCATCCCATTCAAGTGATTAACCTCTTAGTTAATAAAAGCAACAATTGCATGTGTATAAATAATATAGTAAAAGGAACATTCATATCAGAGTAATATAGCTCATACTATCCTGTTTCTCTCCTTAATTAGTAAATAATTCATCAAATTCTGCAATGAATTGTGCTCCCACCCACATTTCTTCATCCAATTATCGTGAAATAGGAAAGCAGGAGCCTTCCTTCTTTGAAAAGGATGTGATAATGAAATTGTTCAATAGCTCTTCTCAGCTCTCTGCTAGTCTAAATTAGTACTTTCTTGGGCATACTGTTTCTTTTGTTCGTTTCTTCCCTTATTCACTACTTTTCTTTTTAATTGAAGATACCTTGTATGTTAATGTCATTTTACACTGACACACTTTAAAAGAAGTATATTCACCATGCTTTGTTTTCACCAGACACAAATGAAATTAATTCTACAGCGCAGATGAATGGCAGTGTTTGCTTGCGAAAGTGATCCTTTCATACTTCAGATTGTATCACACAAACAAAATTAAAAGAATGTTATGGAATACAAGATAAAAAGGAGGATGCGTAAGCAAGCATGTATTAAGATCTCAAACCCAGAATTCAGACTGTCCTTGAATGAATGTCATGTTTAAATAAGAGTCTTTGTTACCTGACCAAATTCCATTTCTTCCATTGGATCTTTGCAGGACTCAATGTTTGAAAGAGTGAACAACTCAGCTCAGTGGTGTTCAGTGTGTGGTCATGTGTTTTATGTATTTCACAACATTCATATACTGCTCAGAAGACAGAATTCCTCATCTCTTTGTAGACATGTTTATCACTGTAGAACTGGATGGCCTCAAACAGTAAGGAAGAATAATTTCACAATGCTGATATAAAATAAAGACTGTTGTCTTTATGAATGCTGAACTAAGGCCCACAGAAATAAAGATCCAAAGCATTCAAGAATTTCAAGTCCTGAATTTGAGGCACGAAGAGTCTGAACTTTCAGAACAACCCATGTGCATCTGTGCCTGTGAGTACATATGACTCTTTTATATAAGGTGTGTGCATAGGAGGGTAAGTATTATGCATGTATTACACAAAGCACAGAATTTATTTAAAAATCTGCCATTATTAGGGTCCTCAACAGCTCTAAGTCTTCTGATATTTCTAATGAGACAGCAAAACAAAGGACCCATGAAAACAACGATCACTGAACCAGGCTGCTGGTGCTTTGCTGGGAGTCCACTGTGAGCATGAAAGAGCTCCCACAAGCTTGCATTGTGTCTCTACCCATCTCCAACCTATCTATGCCAGGAATTTGAAAACTTTGAGAAAATGCTGTTTGATCTTTGTCTGGACCATGCTTAATGGGAACCAGAGCTTGAGACACGAAGCTCTTAAAATCTGACACTTCAGAATCTTGATGCTTCAAGTTTTGAAGGGTTTGCATGGTAAATCACCTCCTTTTGGAAAGGTCACACTGTGCCAAATATCAGATCCCTGTTTTGAAGCATAAGGCCTTCAAAACCTCAAAGTTAAGACTACCAGAATTTTAAATTTGGGAAGAACAATACCCCTGCTGGTTTTCTAAACTAGATTGGAAAATAGCTGAAAAAAATTGGCAAAAAAGCTTTTTAAAACCAGTCAGCGTGGGTAGACACCTGGTACTGAGCACTTCAGCAAAAATGTCTGGGTAGGGGAAGTTAATAAGCAGGCACTTTTGTTTTAATAGAACTATATCACAAGTGAGGCCACCAGCTTTGCTTATTATAAGGTCATTATGAAAAGTACATTTAGGGACCTATATTACTATTTGCTTTATTTTTCCATGTGGGAAAGTAAATTTCACTATAGAAATAAAATGATGAAAAATTCTAAGCTAGTCTGTGTTGTTGTTGCTTTTTTACCTTTATGTGTAAGTATCTTGGTACTTATTGCATTTTAAGTAATACTTGGAGCATTATGAAACAGATTTTTTTTTTCAGAAAGAAAAAGCAGAAATCTGCTTCAATTTACCTAGTAGGGATACCCTTACTAGTGAATATTGATACTCAAATCTCTTCTTGAGGATTCTGAGATACCATGTTGTATGACTTAAACACAAAATCCCCTGCAAGGATTAGAAGTGATAGATTGTCCTCTTCACTCTCTCTATGGTGTCAGCTGTATTTTTTCTTGTTTTAAAAAGAAATCTCCTAGTGTTATGGTAGGAAAGAAAATCTGAAAACTATGACCCCCTAGTGTCAGTGGTATCCACCTGAACAAATAGCCATGCACCCTGAACTTCCACACTCAGGCTGCTGAGTTCAAAGGCTGCTAAATCAGATGCCACTTGTGTGGTTCTTTTAAAACAAAGTTTTTATTGCTCCTTAAAGCAAAGGTCTCCTTTTACAAAGATCTGTGCTATCTACTTTGATTGACTATTCTTGTGGATAAACTTTAATTGTAGCACAGAGGTGCTGAAGTGAGGAATTAAAAAGAGTCAGATGTCCGTGCCTGATGACATGAGTCCAGAAGCAGGCGCTCCAAGAAGAGCGCACAAGTGCACTTTGAGAAAATCAAATGTGTGGTTGATACTGAGGTGTCATTGTGAGGAAAACCAGATCTAGTGTTCTTCTAGCTATGGAGGTGTGGAGCTCTGCTTTGAAGGCATCAGCTTCTAATATATTCATTTTGTAAAGGCTGTGAGTAACTTTTCCAATATGGAAGACTGTGCCTCCCATTCTCCAGCAATTCTAGTGACAGAAGCTGTGGTAGATGGTAGAGGATTTTATCCTCTTCTGCTTTATTTTTCTGTTGGCTTCAGGCAAAGATCATTTTCATCACAAAGCACTGCTCAGTCTCCTGGGACAAAGGCAATGCCAATTTTCATGGTGCTGTGTATTTCTTGTAAGCAGAATCAGGCTTGGAGTGAAGGTGTAGTCCCCTGAACCTCAACGCTGAAAAAATCAGTTACCCTGTCTTCCTCACATAAAGTGAAATGGCACCATTAAAATGAAAGCACACATAAAACGGAAGCTTTCACAATACCAAAGGATGTAGTACAAGAAGACTTGCTACATTGTCTTACTATGAGAAGACAGACAATTAAAGACTGTTTTTAATAAGCCTCTGACTCCTCCCCCCAAACAGTTGGATCTAAAGCCTGATAAATTAAATATTACTCATCAGACAATGAAAAGCTTTAGTCAGAGGAATTTCAAGATGTGTTAATTAGTCAAATGAGAGAGTCCATACAGTCTTGTAAATATTATGGGAGAAATCTACTGACTTGAGTGAGCAGATATTAATTGAAAACATTGTATAAGAGCTACAGAGTTGACAGAAAGTGCCTTTCACTTGCTATTAAAGCCTGTGTATATGCAAATTCAGTAGCTAGCAGATTAGCTTGCACTCTGCTATGATGTCTGGCTGTGGATAACTGGAAAACACCCTCACAAGCCAAGCTGTTACCTGCTGCCTGGGTATGAAGTGTAAAATAACAGGTGAGGGGCTGCTGGGCTTCAGTGGCAGCATAGAAAGGTTCCACTAAACACTGAGGGAAAGTCTTCTGAGACAGGTTTCCTTCCCTCTGTCTTCCTCAGGAAAGAGGCTATGTCAAGATGCTGATGCCTTGTGCCGGAGTTTGGCTCCTTTCCAGAGTCTGGTTCACACATGCCCAGGTTTCTCTGCTGTAGGAGCTGGAGCATCAGGGTCCTCGTGGGCTCATCTGGGGAGGGCACCTGCCTGTGGGAGCTCACCAGCCCTCCTGGGTGCTCCTCAGATTAGACTTAGGTGGCTACCAAGGAAAGTGGCCTCTTAACCATGCTCATTTCACCAATGGCATCTCTAGGGAGCTGAAGGTGTCCATCAGGCACCTTCTTTTCCCCACTCACAAAGTACCTGCTGCCTTGCTCTGTCTGTTCTGAACGACAGTCAGAACAGCCTTTGCCAGTTAGGGTGAGGAATAAACAAATAGTCAATCACAATCATTAATTCTAAACCTTCCTCTGGCCCACCCTGTGGCCCATTGCCTCTGTTTCCCTGCCCCTGAACAGCAGGTTCTAGCTTTTGCTGTCTTTCAAGGGACTCCCGGGGGCTGGCAGACAGCAGGCAGCTCCACAAGAGACAAGCCCTGGCAGTACACAGGGAGATGTCTGGATGCCTTTCTGCAGCAAAATTCATTGAGTTTATTTCCTAATAGTCCCTTGTAGCCCTGCAGTAACTTGTGAGGGTGTCTGAACTTGAAGGGCTGGATTCACCTAAACTGCAATGATCAAGTCACCAAGCCAGGGCAGGGAGAAAAGCCTTAGGCAGCCATTCAGATCTCAGTGGACCTGAAAAGGATCCTGAAGAGGCCCCTCTCTGACTCTTATTTCTTATACACAGAGCCCAAGATACCTGCACTCCTAAATTTGTGGCCTCATGTTAACTATGCTTAATAACAATTCCTCCTTCTCCCCAATCACCCCAGCCCTCCAGTGGCAACCATGAAGCTCAGGAGTGACCAAACAGTAATTTCCCTATCTTTTTACAGGAGCAATAGCAGTCCTAATTCATAGGCCTCTTTTAAACCTCCCCACTCTTCTTGCAAAGGCCTCTGCCGCCATTGTGCCCACCAGAATGTGCCTCTGCAGCACAGAGGGTTTGTTGGTGGCTGGGAACACATGGCTCTGGCTGCATCAGTGGCCATGCTGTGATCATCACATCTGTGTTGTGCACACATGCTCCTGGAAGCACTTTGGATGCTCCTTGCTTATCAGACTAAACCAAGTGGGCAAAGAGGGAGGGCAACATCACAGCTTTTCCACTCCAGTGGCTTCAGTATTAAATTGTATTTCCTCTACATTCCCCAGCACTGAGATACGCATACCAGGTCTCCAGACAAATCAAATGGCTGAGCAGGCAGTTAAAATCCTGGTTTAATGCTGGGGTAGCATCAAATTTCCCCATCTTTACTGGGCCACTCAGTGAGTACGAAGGCTGTGGTCCTCCCAGATCCTGGCTTGGATAGGAGCCAGTGTCATCTGTGGTGTAAATTATAGCAATCCCAAACCAGACTGCAGCCGCTCAAATGCCACATTCATGTGAAGTCATTACCATGTGAAGCCAAAGACCAGGTCATACACCCCTGTATGATCTTAACCCTGAAGCCTCAGAAAAGGTCTGCCTAGGTTGCTGTATAGGACTTATTCCACCCATGGATGCAGCCAGTAAGGAGGGGTGGGAAGGTACTCATTTTTGATGATAACATATGGCAAGTAATCTCTTCCATAGCCTAAGAGGAAAGCCATAGTATTTCTAATTTAGAACCAAGCTGAGATATGCTCTAGAGCTTGAGGTACCTTCTGTGGTGTGTGCAGCTTCCTCCTCCAAGGATTCTCTTTTGGGAGTCAGTACCCATCAGTCTCCTTCAAACATCAGCCCTTTGCTCTCCATCAGACATGCTGCAGGTATGAGTATATTACCATGTACTTGATGTATTTCTTTCAAATTTCCCAAATTTGGAACTGGGACTACTTGAGCAGGTGAATCCAGGGAATGTTGAGAACACATCTTACTTATCCTGGAACTGATTCAAACTTCTGAAGAAGCGCTATACTGGGTTACCTCAGATCCAGACCTGGTTTCACAATCACTAACCTCCTTACTATATTCATCCACCAGAAAACAGAGAGTGTTACATTTCGGTACAGTCATAAACGCATCATTGCCAATGGAAAATTGTGTTGGCAGATTCTTTCATAGTCAGCCAAATATACAGAAATGGAAAGGTCAGCTATGCAGGCACTGGTTTTACATATGTGCATTAATTACAACACAGTTGCCTTTTGTTATTCATTTCATCTGCTCAATATGTATCAAATTGAAAGAGAAGAAAGAGGGCCCACAGAAAGACAGAAAATGGAAGCCAGGACAATCTATGAATGGGACTGGTCCTCTGTCCTAGGTTGACTGTATGATGCTTTTATCCCCAATCATCTTGTTCTGCTTATGCTGAATAAGAAGTTTTGCACCATTAAGACTCGTTCCAGAGAGTGAAGGGGGGAAAGAAGAAGCGCACAGTTTGTTTTCAGACACAGCACTCACTCCTCCACATTCCTGCTCCTGGACTGTGCTGTCTGCAGATAAGCAGACAGCGAGACAGAGCTCTCCTTTGCTTTTACTTAGTTTAGCTAGCTGAGGCAAAGAAGTTCCCTGGACTGTGGGTTTTTTCCTTTTTTTTAGACCTGTTTAAACCTGCTCTGAACCTAGACTGAACACCCAGCAGAGCACCAGCGGCTCGCATCCTTGACCCACCGGACCTGCGACATTTCCAGCACAGAGAGACTGATAAGAGACTGAGTGAGCTGAACTGCAACCCGGGGAGGGGGCTTTCTAGGTTTGTCATCTCTTTTGGAGCAGCAAGAAGTCTTATTGTTAATTATTGTTTAAGTTTTATTGTTTAATAAACAGTTTTTTCCACTTTTCTCCAGGGAAGTATTTTCTCCTGGACCGGTTGAAGAGAGAAGCCGATTGAATCTGCTTTCCAAGAAGAGCCCCTCTGAAGTTTCTCTCCCAAATTTGCCCTAAACCAAGACATCCTCCCTTTCTGGATCACACACTGGAAAAGATTCAAAACTAGCCAATTGCAGGGAATGGGAAAAGCAAAGAGAAACGTATCCCATGTCAGCTACAGCTTTTTCTATGAGGCTTTCAGAGGTCTGCTGCAGAGACAGCAGTGGGCTTGGCTTTTTGGTGAACCCCTACAATGGAGATTTTCCCAAGCAAGGCCTGTGTGTTCAGGCACTCTGGTATGTTATCTTCTTCTTAAGTGTACAGCCATGGTCCTGATTTTAATTAGTCAAAAAACTTTTTCATTAAGCACGATGACACACACACTTTTTGGGGATACCTGCCCTCAGGCAACACTGGAAACTGTGAGAAAGAGAGTACTGAACAATGTAATCAGAAAATTCAGAACATCAATTTGCATTCATGTGTGGATAGAACACTTGGTTAAGATAATGTCTGAAAAACAGACAGCATCAGGTAAAATGTGGTTAAGAAGCTGAGTACAGCTTTCATGATTCTACCCTGCACACTATTCCTCTCACATATATATTGTAACTGTGTATTTACCTGACAGTGCACAGATACCTTAGGCGAAAGGATTTCCACTGTCAAAGAAGCACCACAGAAGTTGTCAGAATCTGGCTATTCTCTTCCCAGAACAAGAAAGATGAATGCTGTGAAAGAATCATAGAATAGGACACAATTTCCCCAGGAGCACACTGTAATGAGCATGAGCTCTACAATTAGACTTGCCAAGACTGAGTTACCAAAGCCTCCCAGCCAGGCCTTCCTCCTTCTTCAGCTTCACGTAGTGTGTCATGGTATTGAGTTCTGGGAGTCCCCACTGCATGCACCTAGTTAAACCTTTTAGTCACAGGAGCTTTGTTCAAGGAGAGCATTGTGAGGAGAGATTTCTGCTGTGCTATGGCTCCCTAAACCCCCTGGGCCAGGGACTACCGGGATTGTCCAAAAAATCACAGTACTGCAAAAGAGAAAAAAATCTGCAATTAATAATTGTAACTTAAAAACTTACATCCTCAGATTATTATTACAAAGTGAATTCTCCATGGTTTATAAAATAGATTTCATTAGATATGTATGAAATAAGCTGTACAGCCAGCCCTGTACCAGGACTTCCCCTTTCTGGTCTTTTAGGATTACCCAACGAAATGGCTTTGCTGACTGCTGAGGTAGTATATTCATAGGAAGGCTCCGTCATTTGGTATATACTGGGTACTGGTATTGACTTGTAGGAACACAAAAGAAAAGTGGCAATGAGCTAGAACCCTTTCAGCAAGTAGTTCAATAGACCTTCTTCTAGAAACTGTTCCCATCTCTTCCAACATTTCCTGCAAGAACCCCACATATAAGATCAAGTCCAGGGTGAATACAAATTGGGCTATGCATTTGCAGCAGTCTGGTTGAGATCCAATTAGTATGGATTTTCTTTAATTCTTTGATCTATGTTGCCATGCAGGGGGGCAGGCATTTACCATAAGAAAGGTGGACTATTACATTAAAGATTTCCTTGTGCTCTTCATTGGTGCCGTAGTTTCAATTCATTGTAGAGCCCCAACAGAGCTGCACTGATATCAGCCTAACAGGAGGCACTTAGTCAGAGAGCTACATTTTAGAGTTTCCCCGTGGTGGGGTTCCTGCAACCCCCAAAATAATATTAACTGTATGCACACAACCAAAAACATAATGCCACACTGTATGCACACAAACAATAACATAATGTCTCTACCCTGTTCTCTGTAGGCTACAATTGTTTATATGGTCTACATTTTGCTAGCCTACTTCTAGCTAGCATACTTTGTATGCTTTTAAGGAATGGGCCAAATCCCTATTAGATACTTCCTTGTGTGTTATCACAAGCAGGTGTGGGGTTGTTAGGAGTTTCTTGGAGTAACTGGTTACTAATTCGGTGCAAAATTAAGTAACCATACAAGAAACTACTGCTTAACTGCAAAAGCATGACCAAATAACAAGGAAGGATTGGACCTTGCATGCCTCCCTCACTTGCTGCTAACTGAGTGATGTGTCAGAAGCAGGTAGCAGCTCTGTGGTGCGAGTACATCTTTATATGCTGTTCACATTCCATTGCAACATGTCACATTTGATATGGCATAATGCAATGTGACTAATTTAATCAGATGTGAAGTGCACTACAGCAACGTATCAAGTCTGAAAATTTGGAAAAAAAAAAAAGAAAGTTGGAGGAAAAAAATTAAAGCTTTCTCCAGTCCATGGTTGGATTATTTTTCTCAGCTGGAGGGCTTCATTTTCTGAGCTTGGCCTTTTCTATTCTGACCTTCCAGCCAAGGGCATGTGTCAGGAGGCTTGTGTTTCCCAAAGGCAGTGACACAGTCTATTAGGTCATATGAGCTGGATCATCAAGCCTTTGTCCACCTCAACTTCTGGGCCACCATTCCTTACCCACCCCCACATCCCCCAGCACTAACTCATGATATGATGCCCTTGCCTTTGACAGGTCGGGAGGGGAAAAAGCATTTTATTGCTGAACACGTACATAGCAGAGCCCAGAAATGAAGCGAGCTTTCTGTGGTCTGGTGCTACTCACTTAGTAAGTCTGCATTTAATTAGCTACTTCTGAAATATGACAAGGAGAAAACACAGGATTTACCAGTCTGGTTACATTTCTAACCCAGGGCTCAGCATTGTTTTATTTTAAGGTGATGATTTTAATCATAAATACCAAAACAGCCCATGTCCACAGGAAGTTCATCAAGCTTTCAGTGCTTTTGGAAAGTGTATCCACCCTCTTCCATTCTGGACAGTCTCCTAGCCTGGGGGTGTGCAGATGGACAGGCTGCCATGCACAGACATTAGCAACTTCTCCCTTTCAAACACCAAGTAACAAGTGACTCAGAGATGACTTTCTTTGGCTTAGCCCTTCTTTTTAGATCTACCTTTTCTCTTTGTACATCACCAAGTGTATGGAAGGCAGTGCAAATAATAATTTGCTTCTTCTTTTCTATAGACCTGGGGGCTTTTTTGGTGAAGTGTTGTGGTCCTCAAAGAGTTGTGAAAAGGTCTCAGAGGAACACACATAGTGCTAGAAGAGGCCTAAGAGACACTTAAGCTAGGGAAAATCTATGAGCTAGTTGAACCTAAGGGGGCGTGGGGGGGCTGTACAAGGGTCACATAGTCCAGAAAGAAGACTCTATTTTCACAAGATCTGGGAAATAGTGCCACTGGAAGAGAGGAAGAAGTACCTACTCCACTTACTGTGGCAGACACTTCCATAGAATAAAACTGAAAGAAAATATTAGAAAACAGTATGATAAAGTATGCTTATATGTTACAAAGAAGTAAAAACTATTTATTCTACCTTTGTCCCTGTGCTGAGCATACCTTAGCTAAAGGAGAGGTTCACCCTTCCTTTTTGCCTCCTTGAGGACCAAGGAAACTTTGTGATGGTGGGCTCCTTTACGATTCAAACATCATAGGCAGGTTTTGTGGTCTCTCTACTAATTTCATCAGGTCTGGGAAGGTTTTGCTGATTACAAATGAGAAGATGCTGTGTTAGCTCCTCCTCCAGTGGTTTGCTTGCTTCTTATAGCCCCAGTCCTCTCCACCTCCCCTACCAGTGTAGTTACCACTGTGTTCCTACCAAGGAAGAAGGCAAGAGGGCACTTTCAAAAAGAAGTAGGGCTAAATAGTAAGGTAAGGTCTGGTCATGCTATGAAAGGTCTGTTGGTACTGATTTAGCCCTAAGACTACTTTGTAATGTATGAGGCAAACATGAGCCTTTAAAGATTTGGACTCTGTTTCCCATTTTCTTGTGAAATGGGTAACTTCATGATAAGTGCCCTGCTCATTAACCTTTACCCTTAGCTTTAGGTGGACCCTATTGAAATGGCTCAAGAGAGCAGCCTGAGAGCCCTGGGTCCCCCTGGGGAAGAGGATGCTGCAGCAGACAGCCAAACCCAGCCTGCCAGACCTCGGCCAGTTAGATCCCGGAGAAGAAGGCGTAGGCAGGCAGCTCCTGCATCCCGAGGAGAAGATGAAGCTAGGACCGTTCAAGGTGATCTGTGAGAAAGGGATAGTAGTATTGGCTGAGGAGGGGGATGAGGGCTGCTTAATTTCAATTGCTATTCCTCATTTGTCTTGTCTGTGTTCACATAAGAAGCTCCCTCAAAATAAGGGTTCAAAAGTAAGAGTTCTAGGTGACACCACTGTGGCTGTCTTGTTAGCATTTTCAGTGCTGCTGTTGCTGACCTGCACAAAATTTTGTTTTGTGTCCTTGCTCTGGCTCTCTTCTCCAAGAGCTAAAACCTCCTGTTTACTTACAAAGAAAACAGAGAAATATCATCTTAGAGGGCTTACTCTAGAATTTCTTCTTTTATGTGACAAATGTCTGGCTTTGAAACTTAACTCAAGGCATCTTTACACAGTGCTTGGAGTTCAGGCTGGTTCACTATGGTTTAAGTGTAGTTACTTGCCAGCCTCAGCAGTGTTACCCTGCCACTGTGCAGATTGGCTCTGCAGCTCAACAACAGTAAATGTCATGTAGGCTCTACTGGGTTTGTACCCACCCAGCATGGCTTGGAGTTAGAGAAGGAGCAGCACAGTAATTTCCTACTGGCTCTTGTCCTGAGGAAAACAAAGGCTTCTTTGCAGCAGAACCGCAAGGCAAGGATGCTGCCAGGTGCCTTTGTTATAACAGGTAGGCAGCTAGCTTCCAGACCTGGACCTTACATGTACAGGAAGCCTCCTTCTAAATTGCAGAGATTTTTTTATACACTCAGACCTCCTCTCATGAGGAGGCAATCTTCCTGGCCAGCTCATGGAGAACTCCAAACTCCCTTCTGTGCTTGCTGTTCAGAGTGGTGGGAGTTCCTGTAGCCTGGGAGCGGGTTTGATGGTGTAACACAAACCCTTTTCAAAGGCCACAGCTGGGCTGCGATAAAGATTGTCTGGGAAGATTTTGTAGCAATGTTTCAAGGTTAAAACTCCCTTTCCTTAGTACGTCTGAGATGATAGAAAGACTGCAAAGAAAGAGAAACCAAGAACAGGTGTATTGGAGGGGTGGAGGGTGTGGGAGAGGCAGAGGTGATAAAAGGAGTCAGGAGTAAATCCAATTAATTAAGATCTTGAATGAAAGGCAAAATAATAAAGTATTGAAGCTCGAGAAGGGTTTGTAGCTAGGTTTTTACCTTCCTTCAAATTTGTTTTTTTTTTTGCTCTAGTCTTCTCTTAAAGTTAGCATGTTAGATGGATTGCAGGATTATTGTAGTGGTTTGTACGGAGCTGGGAGAACACCAAAATCCAAGAGCATTGTGGTAATTTTCCCTGGCTTTAGTTCCAGCCTTAGTTAACCAGAGCATGAGATTTCTCTGCCCTTACTGGGAAGACAGGAAGGGCTGTTTTCACAGCAGTAGAGGCCAGCAAAATGGAGTGCAGTTAATTCTTAATTCTGACCTAGGAAAAATGATGCTGAGTCTTGTGATAAACAATTTGTTTTCTCAAAGGCTTAGGGTGAGGCTGGGGGGAAGTGGTATGAGACACCTCTAAAATATTTAGTGTTTAGGTAATGTAAGGGCAATCAGACACAAGTTTTGGCTTGGCTTTGGATCTTTGTTTTGTTCTGCTCGATCTAATCTTGTTACTTTCCCCTGCAGTCTACAAATTTAGCAGCCATGCCCCGCCTGTGGGTGCGCACTGCAGCGGTGGCAGCTCTCGGAGTCCCGCGCTGCCTGATGATGGAGATGTGATGGGAATGATGGCTAGGGCTGCTGGATACTGGGAGAGGAGAGAAACCCCTCGATGCTGGGTCAGAGGCTGTGCTTGTGCTTGTCCTTGTTCAGAGGCTGAGCGAGAAGAAGGCCACCCTTCCAGGAGCCATGTGCTGCCATGTGAGCTAGATGAAGACGACAGCTCGACCTCCATGCCAAGAGAGGAATTATTTTCAGTGGATGAAGGCAATGATGGCAGCACTGGGGACACTGGGGCAGCCAGCTCTCGGGCTGGTGTTAGGAGTGATGATGGTCCCAGGAGTCTTGCAGAGGAGTATTCCCTGGTTCCCGTAAGCAGGCGAAAGCAATATTCTGCCCAGACTTTTCATGATGCAGTAGAGAGATTTTTGAGAGGGTTCTGAGCTTTGGCACATCCATTTTGAATTTGGGAGCCCAATTTGTGGAGATGCAAATGCCTGTCATCATATGCAGAGTTTATTGTAATACAGGCTGAAGCCTGCAGAGAAGCCATGAACTTCAAACAGAGCAAAGCTCAGTATATTGCTCTTAGATTGATAGACAGCTAGAAAGTTATTTGCATTCCAGTTTTGTCTCCTTGATATGTGTTGCTGCCTTCTTCAGGAGCTTAAAAACCTTTAGTAATAATAAGGCATTAAAAATGGAAAAATTACTTTGAGTCTAAGCTAATGTAATGACTATTTCTTTTGCAATTTTGAGAGATAGAGGCAAAATGCAGCTTTTTTTTTCTCAGCAGTAGAGTCTCTGTTTAATAGCTTCTTGAAGGATATTTGAAATTCAAAGCCTTTGTTTATGCCAGTATTTCCTTTCACTAAATGCTTTAATTTACCCTATAGAGGCCTAGAGGGTTTGGGGTTTTTTTGGTGTGTGTTTTTTCTTTGACTTGATCTAAATCTAAAAATCGTATTCTGCTGCATATATTTGATTATTCATATATAAGCAGTTATGTATGATAATGTGAGATAGCTAGAGCACAACCTGCTTAAAAAGTCTCACACCCTTTAGCTGTTAACTTGTCACATGAATTAATAAATAAAAAAATTAAAAATATATTCTGAGGACCTTATTGAATTTTTCAGTTTTTTTTTTTTGAGATGGTGTGTAGCTGAAAATAATGATCTGGATTTCTCAGCTGAGAAATTTTGGCTTAGACATTTTTCCTTTATTTAGTTAAGGGCTAGATTTTACAAGCATATACCTTAGCCTAACAGTAAAATGCTTGTGCATGGTTACTGGAAAATGGCTCTACTTCAGGAACCTGATCCATGGGGATCATTGAAGTCTAGCTCCTGGAAGGGATGGGCCCCAAAATCATGCTAGGTGCCTGAGAATATTATCCAAATGCTTCTTGAACTCTGTCAGGCTGGTGCTGTGACCATTTCCCTGGGGAGCTGTTCCAGTGCTCAAGCATCCTTGGGGTGGAGAACCTTTTCCTATCTATAACCTAAATGTCCCCTGATATAACTGCATGCTGTTCCCTCAACTCCTGTTGCTGGTGACCAGAGGGAAGGGCTGGGGACTGCTTTGAGGTTTGCCCTCAAAGGACACAAAGACAGTCTGTGTTACAGAGATTCTGCAGGCATTTGTGTTCTCATGAAATGTACTGACAAATGAAACACCTAGCCTCTAAGGCTTCTTGACTTTAGCTAATATGCCCACTCTTGAGTCACTCTCCTCCTTTCACACTGGAGGCTGTGTATATATGAGGTAAACATCACATGGTGTAAAGTTGCACTAAAGAGACTCAGGCAGCTTCTTCTTTATGCAATTATTCAAACTGAGAAAAGGGGCTGCTGCTTTAGTCAGAGCAATTTGCAGAGTCTGCAAATTCAAGGTGTGGGGTTGTTTGTTTTGGTTTTGGGGTTTTTTTTTCCTCTTCTCTAGTCATCTGTTAGAATACTGGAAGATGAAGGGTAATTCCATTTGTTTCTGGGAAAGGTGAATGTGACTTGCTCTGTCTTCCCTCTTCATTTGAGGCCCAAATTGAGTCTCACTCCTTTGAGTTATAACTGAGCAACTTTGTAGAGCAAATCAAATAAAATGTAACATTTTGTGTTTTTTTTTTCCTGCATGCCTGGTTTGTTGGTTTGGGTTTTTGTTTGTTTTTAAGACTATGCTTAACTGCAGTGAGATTTTCTTTACCTGCTAATAAGGCATTTGGCAAATCTTTGGGACCACCTGATGCAGCAGTGGTCAAGCATGTGATAAAAAAACATTGGGGCTATGCAGCATAGTAGTAGTTGCTTATTCCTTCTTGATATGTGGTTTTTTTCTGCTTGGATGTTTCCAGAAATACTTGTAGCTTTTGCATTCAGGTCTTTTAAGGCCTCTAGACCAAAAATTGGAAATTTTTCCCCAGATGAAGCTAATAGTGTCTTTTATTTGGTCCATATTACACCAAAACAGTATTGGAAGTATGCATAGCTCAATTCACCTGACGAGCCTGCTCTGTGAAGGTACTGCAGGGTATGATGCAGAATTGAAACTATTATCTTGTTGTTATAGCTGAAATACTGTAAGGCATCTACAGACACCTCTAAAATTATGCCCTTGATTATATAAATTTCAGAAAGTGATATGCTCATGAAAGTCAGCCTGGCAATGCTTCATGTAGTCTTTCAAGTGCTTGAGTTCTCAGGCTCATGAAACGTTTTATTTTTTTTTAATAAAACAAAACCCCCTCATAAATGTCACCAGTAGGTAGTAAGATACCAAGCATTGTAGAGGTGTCAGCTTTTTGACAGCATGATTCAGTATTGTGCATTTTCAATTTGACAACTATTTAGTTTTTCCTTGTGGATCTAAGATCCTGTAAGCATTTTTGTGCATACTTGTCTGTTTTTCACAAATGATTCTGCAACTGGGATTTTTATCACGTGTTGAGTTAAACGCAGGTAGAAAGGTCTGAAAGATCAAGACCTCTGAGGAAAAATCCTCTTGTGATAACTTCTGAGGAAAGAAAAGCCTGTGAGGCAATAACTTGAGATATCTTCTAAGAAAAATAAAACAAGCAAAGCTGAGGAACAGCTTAGGAAAAAAAAATCTATCTCTTGGAAAAAAATGGATCAGAGGGGATAATAAGTTTTTTCTTTGAGAATTTGAATTCCTGTATTCATTTTGCATTTGGATCACATTTATCTGCCTGTTTGTATATATGAGTGAAGTCAAGGAGTTCAGGACCAAAGTCCAGTGCTGAGTAGCAGCTCCCATGAGTCCAGAGAGTCCCATGTTGCTGAGCTTTAAATCATAATTTTTTTCCAGCATGGTGGTTATAACGTCTCATCAGCTCATTCCATGGGCACAGTAATAAAATGGCAAGATTTATTTTTTTAATTATTCATCCTAGATAGATTCATAGACAAAACAAAGTAGCACAAAGCTGGGTAGCCCTTAGAATATAAATGCATCAGGGTTCTATATATATGCTCTGTCTAGAGGTACATTTTAACTTTTACATCACTGCAGCATCACTACAGCTGGCACCCTTCCTTAATCCAGCCAAGAGAACTTGAGTATCTGGATGCCAGAGGAGTGCTTGCTCTCTCCAAATATTTTCTTTTTCTCTTCTCCATTTGCCTTCCTCTTCTGGGTCTGATACAGGATCTGTGGAAACGTGTGTCCCAGTGGTGCTCTTTTATACCTTGCCTACATCTGTAGCGGTATCTGTATTTTCTTCAACTAAGAGCTGGGAGGAATTGGAAGGTTTGAGAGAGAACAATCTCAGTGAACTTGGAGACCAGACTAAAATCTCTTGAGTGCAGAGGCTGTCTTTTTACTGCCTTTCCATCATAATTAATTCAGTGGGGCCCTGATCCATGACTGGGGCTCTAAAATAACATAAATTATTGTGACCTGTTGGAGTGAGTTCAGAGGAGACCATGAAGATGATCAGAGGGCTGGAGCACCTCTCCCATGAAGACAAGCAGAGAATTGGGGTTGTTCAGCCAGTAAAACAGAAGGTTCTGGGGAGACCTTAAAGCAGGTCTGCAAGAGAGCTGGAATGACTTTTAACAAGGGAAATTGGTAGGAGAGGGTGGAATGGTTTTAAACTGAAAGAAGACACATTTAGATTAGATATTAGGAACAAATTTTTAGCCTAGTGAGAGTGCAGAGGCACTGGAACATGCTTCCCAGAAAAGTTGTGGGTGCCCCACAAGTGAAGCGTTCAAGGTCAGGTTGGATGAGGCTTTGAGCAACTTGGTCTAGTAGGAGGTGCTCCTGCCCATTGCCATGGGAGTTGGAACTGAATGGTCTCTAAGGTTGTTTCCAACCCAAACCATTTTAGGATTAATTATTTCATTACAGTAGTGTCCTTTCCCTTCCCCACGCTCAGCTGACGCGTAGAAAGACAGTTCACAATATTCAAAACTACCGATGTTTTTCTGAACCTTTCTCTACAGTCAGTAGACTTTTTATCACTGCTCTGAGCAAAAAACCAAGACAATCTTCAGTAAAGGATCAGGAGCTACGGTGTTTAGAGATTTTGTCTATTTAAACCAGTCTGTCCGTGCCTATTTCGAAAGATCCAAAGAGTGTGTGTCAAAGTGCTAGCTGAAGAGCTACAAATAGCATTTTATTCCTTTCTCCCTACCTCCTCCCCCCAATAACTCTATTGTTCTTATAAATCCACAGCATTCCAGCTGTGCCTTGACAAGAGCCCTGACAGTCGCAAAAGCCAAATCACAGGAGCAGTGTTCTTGTTCCCTGAATTATTTTACACAGCTAAATTTAATACTTCCCCCCACTCCTCCACCTTTCACTGTGGCAGATACTTAAGCTGCAAATTAGAGATGCGCCGAATTAGCCTTCAAACCTCGCAAGCGCTGTCAGAAAGCTGACTCCGTAACGACGTGGCTTTGATACCAGGCAGATTATTGCCTCTGTACAGCGGCACTTACAAACATGTGTGTGCTTGTAACTCCTGGCCCCGGTGCCCCCCGCGGGGCAGCCGCAGGTCGTTAAGGCACGGCGCACACCGGACGGAGCCCCGCGCGCCCCGCCATCGGCACGCCGGAGAGGAAGAGTCAGACTTTCCAACAACCAGTTGGCAGGGCTGTGATTGGAACCATGTGACAGTTTGAGGCAACGTACCACAGGCAGCCAATTTATTACATATGGCAATATGATTAATGGTATCAAATGTTTTTATAAAAATTAAAATAAAAAAGTCCAAGAATATTGCGGCGGCCAATTGCACGGAGTCCAAGGCAGTACAAATCTGTTCCATGAATTTAAAGGCAGGCAGATGAGGTTAAATGAGAGGGAGAGAGCCAAGATAATGATTACAAAGTAAGTTTCAAAAAGAAAACTGTGTAGAATGTGCTCATGAGCAACAGCCCCTTTTCTCTCCTGTCTTATGTCCTTAATGGATATAGGCTGGAATAGGTCTCTGAAACTAAACTGCCTCCTCCTCTAGGTTAAGAGAGCCTCCTGCTCTCTTCCTGTAATCCAACGACTCATTAATGGTATCCAACAACGCTTACAGGGCAAACAAGAGGCAAAAAGGACTGCCATTTTGGTGCTTTGCTTTGATAATGATTTTGTCTTTTTGTTTAAAATCAAATGTTCTGGTTTAACACGCAGATGGTTTGTTTCTGTCAAAACAAACAAAAGTGTTAAAGGTACTATTATTGAGGGGGAGAAAAAAAAATCAGGAAATGCAAGCGTAGGGGTGATGTCTGCACATAGCAGTATCTTTCTTCCCCTATCTCCTGCTGTCCATCCTGCTGAGTCAAGAAGTTGTGGCACAGTTTTGAACTGTGTTGGATGCCCAGACGAGAGTTGGGCACAGTCTGGGAGTCTGCACAGCATGTAGCAGTTCCTCAGAGTCAGTCTGCAGAAGGCTGTATTGCTCTAGAGGGTAGGAATGGATGCAGGCTGGGTTATGCTGGAGTGCCTCCATGCCACACAGTAGCCCTAAACACCTCTCAGTTGCTAGTGGTGGCACAGCTAAAGTTGTTATGAATTACACCCATCTAAAAGGTTTCACTCATTCCACCTTTCATGTGCTTCTCTGGCTAGCTCCTGGAGTTTCATGTTTGTAAGTAGGGCTATGTCCTCTCCCAATCTCCTTGAATGCAGCTGGGCATCCTGCACATGATCAGTACCTTACCTGGGCTGTAGAGCAAGTGA
This sequence comes from Fringilla coelebs, assembly GCF_963513975.1. NCBI lineage: Eukaryota > Metazoa > Chordata > Aves > Passeriformes > Fringillidae > Fringilla > Fringilla coelebs. The sequence continues at coordinate 47,570,508 of NC_140028.1, read as the reverse complement.
GGAATGGAGGAGCTCGCCTGGATGTAGAGGTGTAAGGTGGGAGCTGCTGCCCCTCAGCAACAGCTCACATGTACCAGAGCAGCACTGGAAGAGACCTACAGGGGTATCATCTTGTGTTCTTGCCTAACCAGAGATGTGCTGGCCCCATTTAAATTTGCTCTGTATAAAGATTGCCTGACTGCGCTTAGGCAGTGCCCCCTTCACTTCCACATGACTGCACGATGACAATATATGTTAAGACTTGTGTGTTGGATGGGTGGCTGATGGGATTGCTGCTAAAACCTGCACATGCATTAGACTTAAATCTCAGTGTGCCATGGAAGAGAAACCCAATGCCCAATGCCTTTTGCCTGATAACTACAGCAGTTGCAAACTGCTGCCTTCCCCAGGGTAGCTTTGAAGGTACAGAGCTGCTAGTCCTGAGTGAGCACAACTACAAATATTTGGCACGGAAGCATGATTTCTTTTGTCTACTCCTTTTCCTCTTTTCTCACTCTGCTGCTATTATCGATGGTAGCACAGCCCTTTTGTTAATACCCAAGACTCCTTTGCCTGAGTGCTATAATACACTGCATGAAGAGCAAGGTATTTATACCTCTCCTGCCTCAGCACAGAGCATACAGCAGGGGGTCTGATACGGCCTGCTGCTGCATTCCGTATGGCTCGTGGCCACATGGTTCCTCTTCTCTGTGTGTGTGTGTTTATTATTGTTGGATAATGCTAAGGCTTGTAGTCATGCGGCCTGCCAAGGGGATTTTGAAAGGCTTATTTGGTCTTCAGTCAAGGAAAAGATTTCCTATACTTTGTGCTAAAGGAATAGTATTTGATGTAGATGCTGAGATTTGCCCTTCAGAGGTGCCCAACTTTCTCTGCTGAGCACAGAGGGAGCCGACTGCCCTGACCACAGGATCTGCACCCACCCTAAATTCCGAAAGCAGGTGATGTGAATTCCCCCTTCCCACAGGTGCCCCAGTGTGCACCTCACAGCCCTCTGAGCTCCTGCTTATGAAAAACAGGCTGGCTGTACGTGCCTTAGCATTTTAACAAGACATGGAAACCTTTGAACAAATTGCCAGAAAAGTTTTAGCAGGGTGAGCGTGCGTGAGCGCTGCCTGCACCAAGTGACCCTCTTAACGCCAGAGAGGGAGAGACAAAGTGTGGCACAAAGAACGAGCAAATGAAAGAGCTGGCTTGCAACTCTGATCCTTATGGACTTTTCTTGAGCTCTAGCAACAGAAAGTGTAACTCTTGTGATGAATACAGTCCTACTGTTGTATTCCTACCTTCCAACAATAATTTCAATTGAACCCTACAGCATGTGGAGTCCCTTTGCTTTTTAGGTCATAAAAGCAGTATGTGGAGTAGAGACTTAAAAAATGGACTTTTAAAAGACTCCAATGCCTCAATCTCTCCAAGAATTCGACTGATAAATCTCCTGTGTAAAATGATCACATTTTATAGAGAAGAATCTTTGTTAGACATTCATTAGCAATAACATGTGAGCCAATTTAGGGAATGAAACCTTTCTTCTATATAAAACCCACTGTGGTCACTAAAACTAATGACTTTTTTCGGCCTACCACCCTTTAATTCAGTGGTGAAGCACGTGAATTTCCTGTATTGCTTAGTTCTCCAACAATTTGTTTATCTTTGAAGAGCAGGTCCCTGACTGTGTGAACTCAGGCACATCCAAAAGGTTAAGTAATAATAAAAAAAAGTAGATCAGGGCCATAAATGTGGTATTTAAAATCATGACAAAGTTCTGACTGTATTGAGGAGGTCTGGAAGAAGAATGGTTAATGGGCTTACTTCTATTTCAGCTCATCTCCACATGAGAAACAGCCTGAGCAGGAGAGAATTGAAAATATGAGATGAATTTAAGTGCTCTGAGGCTGATCTGAACCCATCAAAGCTGGTGCAAAAAATTCCACTGGCTTCAGTAGCCTTTGGAATACTTGATGCTCATTACCAAAAATAAAAAGAAAGAAGAGGAAGAAGAAAAAAAAGGAAAATTAATTTTTTTTAGCCACCATGCAAGAAGGAGCACCTCAGGTTCAGATGGGGGGTTTTGTGTGTTTTTCTTTAGATACTAAATTTTTGAACAATGAGATACAAAGATGGTAGAATTAACAAAAAAAACTCAAACAGGCTGAAAAACATAGAAAGGCATTTTTAAAACAGCTGACAATGGGAAGATTTACTCTTATGTTCAACTAAGGCAAGTTGTAAAGAGGGGAAAGAGGCAATTGGCCTAATAATTGTAAAACAAATTCTGTCCTGCTTTTGCCAAAGCTTTAACTGTGTTTCTGAGGGGATCTTAGCTGTAATGTGCCTTGCCTGAAGGGAAGACCAGAGTGTTTCAGGGCTGCCTTTCAGCTGGAGTGCCAGGCTTTCCTTACTGTTTAAAGGAAGAATTGGAAACTGCCTCTGTACATCTTGTCCAGATGTGGAGCCAAGGCATGAACTACTGCCTAGCAAGTGCTCTTCAGTCTTAGAGCTTGGGAAAAGACAATGGGTTTCTTAGAGGTCTCACAGATTTATTTTTCCTTGAGGAATACAAAACTTGAAGCCTGTTTTGTTTTTACATAGTCTGCATAAGAACACAAGCATCTCTATAAGGCACAATTCCTTGGTGCCTAATTTGCTTCTATTATATTCTAGACAAATTAAGAACAAAACCATATGGGAATGCACGCAAAAGTGTCAGTGACTGAGAGTCGATTTCCTGGGATTTTAGCTGAAATTTCAGTTCCCAAGTTGCTTCTAAAACATGAATTAGGTTCCTGAGTCACCCAGGAACTAATGAAAATGTTCCTTTGAAATGTGACGGGGAGCTCAGACAGAGCAAGAGTGACACACAATCCTTGGGGCATGACTGCCCAGAGGGAGTGATGGTAAAACGCCTTTCATGTTAGCTGTAACATTTTTAATGCAACTTATTAAAAAATAACATTAATGGCGCTGTGCAAAGAGGCGACAGACCTGGCTGGATGAAGAGGTTTTAATGGTGCTAAAGAGTGCAGGCAGTGCTTGGAGTGGGTCTGGAGTGCACTTTGGTCCTTTATAAAGGTCTGGTCCAACTTCTCCAGAGCAGTGGCACATTGTAACAAGTGGATGTCTGTGCTGAAGCCCACTGGATGCTCTCCAGGCTGCCCTGGTATGAGGAACCCCTTTTGTTGATTTTCCCAGGCTTGGGAAGCTTGGTAGAATTTCATGGTCCCTTGACGTCAATGTGTAGGCTTCCAGTAGAAGTCTCCTTCTTGGCAATGTGTTCCTGTGGCCTCCTTTGTGCTGACAGGAGATGGGTGATGGAATTGACAAGAGGAGACCAGGGGTAATTGATTTTTATCTAGAACAGTTTCCCCATCTGACTCATGTCATGGCTGTGTGGGGTTAATGCTGGCATGAAGGAAGGAGCCAGCCTTTACACCGGGAACCTCCACCTCCACCAGCTCAAATCTGTTGCAGAACTGCAGTGTAGCTAAGACCCAGCAGATGAATTTTGGAATATTTTTCTCTGTTACAGCAGAAAGACTTTTAATTTACCCACATATTATGACTTCTTCATTAATAAGGAGGAAAGTAAGTAACGAGACAATGTGTACAAAATGAACAGCTTCGTACCATAGCAAGTTGACTGGCGAATTCTTTCATGAATGCTCTCTGTGTGATATTTCTATAGTATAATAGATTCTGGCTGTTCACTCTAATAATTCTGAGCTTCAGGGTAAGATTTTATTTCTCTTTTGAAAGTAATATAATCAGTGGTGCTAGCACAAAATTCCCTGTGTGTTTTTGTGCATCCTTAACACTTCTTGGGATGAAAGTGAAACTTATATTATTTAGAGCAGTTCAAAGAACTAAGTTCCTTCTGTAATGGTGGTTCCTGCTAGAATTCCTTATGAAAAAACATTAACCAAGCTAACTGTACTACAAAGCATCATAGGTATTCTATGTTTGCAGAAGGAATGGGTCCAAAAAGCTTTAAAAAATGTTAGATTCTTTGTACAAAACACGTATTTTAAAAGTCACCTGAGGACAATGTGGATATTTGTCTATCCAGGAATTTTATTTATACTCTATCTGTGTGAACAAAGCTCCTGGAGATGAGGGCAAAGGGTTTTTGGCAAAGCATGAGGTAGCTTAGGACAATAATGATGCAGGCACTAGCACGTGTTTTGATTGAATTTTTTCTTTGCTTGTTAGTTTAGATTCACGGCGCTGCTGAGAGGATCACAGAGCTTCCCTGCCCTCCCTTCCTTTCCTCCGCTTGCCAGGGGGAGAGGACCACTCCTGCTGCATCCATTCAACTCCCAAGCTCCCGATCATTTTCTTGGTTTCCTGTGAAGCTCCCTATTTTTTTTCAAGGGAAAGTTTATTGAATCCTCTCCCTGCAGAGCTAGAGCTGTGTCTGTGGCAAGCCAGACTGCACAGTTGGAGAACTTGCTCAGGCAGTTCTTCCCAAGGCACAGGGAGGAATGAGTTTCTCATCTGCTGGCACAAGTGTGTAGCTACTAAGTGGTTCTCAATATTATAGGGTCTGAGTTTTCCCTTGAAATTGCACAAAGTTTCCCATGCAAGAAGAATAACTTCAAAACCAGAATGTGGTCATCTGTGCCAGACACATCCTTCCACTGTCTTCCCACAGTTGTCTCAATCTCTCTAGTGGCAACTACGCTATTTGCTTCAAGACTGAGAGAGCTTTCCTGCTGCCTCCTGGGCAGCAAGGACCTTTCCTTATGCTTGAACAGGCAGATCTCCTTCCCTTGCTCTCCTCGGTACTGTGCTCAGCCATTCAGGCACGTGTCCCCGAGGCCTTCACAGGACTAGCTGGGGAAATCTAAGGTCAGCCTGGAATCACTGTTGTGTTTTGGTATGTGGTTGCTGTCCTGTGAACTGGATTTCTTTGTAAGAATATTCACAAACCAGAGTAGCTTCTGTGTTTATTTTCTTTTCTTCTAACCAATTTTATCAAGGTTGGTGAGATAATATTAACTGGTTCACAGGACTGAGAGTTCATCAATATGTAGTAACTCATCACCTTATGATTTTTATCCATTACTACGAACTTTATCTTGGATGGTTGCAGCAATTAAATTGGACCTTGCTATGTCTGGAAAAAGGAAAATACGAGCATCAAGTCCTGCTATTATGAGGAATCATTACTAAACAAAACAATCTTTTTGATAAATCATGCCTGGGGTTTTAAGGAAAATATGTTTATCTGTTTCAACAGTAATAAAACTCCTGGTAGAAATTCTCCCATCACCTACACACATACATATGATCCCCTAAAACAAACATATGCAAGTACTTAACAGATGGACAAATGAACCTTGGGATGAATGTATTACAAAAACAGAGCAATCACTGTGTTTTTCAGCAGGAATTATATTAACATCTAAGGACCAGCTTAGAAATACTTTGATTAGCTGGAAACATAGGCTCAGTTTGTAGCAAAATCAGATTAGGTCTTCATTCCTGTTATACAGATAATATGTGATTTGTGCTTTAAGATTTTTAGATGGCATAGATCTGAGGTTGGATGAATTTTTCTTTGTCTTAGACCAGTAGCAGCTTTGCTATAATTTTTTTTTCACCCTCTGTGCACACTGAGGTCCTACAGTAGTTTGAGAGCTGAGGTTGCCCTGATGCCCTTGAGGAGTACTTTTTGCTACTCAGCTGTGCAAAATGCCATGTGTTGCTTGTGTTCACTGCTCTGCAGAGATGACTGCATTGCAGTGGACTCCTATCAGTTCACTGTGAAGCCTGTTCTAAGTGTCTTTTTGATGGCCCAAAAGAGTCCACAGAACATTTTTAAAAGCTGAAGAGACCTACAATGAAAGCTAAATTAATGGCCAAAACAGATCTCTAATCTAACTAAGTATTTCAGATGAGGGATTTTGGCTTTGGAGGCTGCCTTAGCAAATTTTGTATTGTACTGTGGGATGAATTGCATTACAGAAAAATGAGATAAGATTGATAAACATAAAATCACCTCTGCGGTTTAACTTGTCTTTGGATCTCTGCCTTTGCATCCTTCTCATGTGAAGAAGTGCAATGTGATCCTCTTCATCAGTGTTTTGTGTAGCATTATAAATGATAAAAGGAACAGCAATTGAGACATTAAACCTTCACCACAGGAACAAGGTGTGATACAGGTTCTTTTCACTATCAAGGTTTTGTTACACATCCATCAGGAGGAGAAGTGCTCTGCTCATCCTGCCCCCAGTGTCTCAGCTTTCCAGTGAGGTAAGCTTCCCAGTTTGGCGTTTCTACATTGCATTTCAGGGGTAGCAGCAGGCACCATGGTTTGTAAGGAGTTGTAGTGGTGATGTGTCAGTATATTTTCCCATTTTGTTTGGACTAACAAGCTTCCAAAACTGGTAAATTTTGATTCTACTCATCAGGTGCAAGCAGATACAGATTCCCAAAAGTCAGTCTTTGACTATAAGGATTTCTGCCTAATTTCTAAATAATAAGATAGATAACGTTAATCTTGTCCTCTACAGATCAGGATTTTTCCTTCAAGTAACAAAGGCAAACAAATATTTTGAGGTTTGGAAAATTTCTATGCCAAATCCACTTGAAAGTTAGGAAGATATGTGGGTTTTTTCCCAGTAGACTCTTCTAACTAATTGATAAATAACCCCAACTTGATATCAGTTACTATATCAAAATTATTCTTTTGTTTATGGGAGCCTCTTTGTTTTCACTGACTGAAATTTTCCTTGTGAGGTGATTTTATGGTATGAAAATGCAGTTATTATTTGGAATATCCTTTAGTCTAGATTGGGATGAATAAGATTCGGATAAGCTCTCTCAGCCTTACATCAGTTTACATTTCTGCGACTGAAATAATAATTTTGCAACGTTAATAAAGCCCTGTAAATTTGATTCAGAGGCCATTAAGGTCAAGGGTGAGGCTACCTGTGCCAGCTTCTGAGTCCTCTGGGAAGTATCCCATGTCTTAATTGACTTCACCAATATCAGAATCACAAGGTGGGGCTATGAATGCTGCTCTACAGTGCCGGGAAGCTCTTTGCTGCTATTCCAGAGGCTCAAGTTTCTTCACACTGATGCCCTGGCATGGACCTTTGGAGGTCACCTTGCTATTATATTGTGACTACATTTCCAGATCATTCCCTTTCCAAAAGACTTTTGCTCCCTGGAACATGCCACGTGAATAAAGTCATATTAAAAGACAAGTAAAGCCACCAGCAACAAAAATTATTCTCTGCAGATTTAGTAACTGCTACAGCATCTTCTTTCCTCTCTATTCTGTTTCATTGACATTGGCAATAAAAAATAATCACTTAGAGACAATGTCCTTGCAGGCGGGCAGTAAGTCTAAATGGCAACAGCTAAAAAGACGCAGAGAAGAATATTTAAGTTACATCTATTATTGCTTTGGCTTTTCAAAAAATGTCAGAAATAAAGTCTCTTTTGCTCAGCATTTGTGTGTGCTCGGTGGGATGGGAGGAGGCAGAAGATATTAGGATATGCTTTCTACTATTATTACTAGCTGCTAGATGGGGTGATGACTATATAAAGAAGGTGGCAGACACTGAATTTGTACTTAGAACAAAAGAAAGCTCTAAAATCAGACAAAGCTTTATTTTGGCACAACCACAGCATTTTTGGTGAAGACCTTGCTGTGCCCTTCCCAAAGTTAATGCTCTATTCCCCACTGTGGAAGCTGAAGAGGAGTACTGAGAGGTCCCACCACATTTTCTCCCTTCTGTCCAAAAACTGGTTTCATATTTTCCTTTCCTTCATGTTTCAAGCACTTTTCTTTATGAACAGAGACATAGCACAATAAATAGTCTATCTGTTAAGACAACACATTGTGACAGATCCCTTAGGAAAGCTGCAGCTGGGTTGACATTTTTGTCTCATCACTGCTCTGAAGAATGGTTTTGTTTGTGAATTCAGAGAATGACTTACATAATGACCAAATAGAAGTGCATTTTGTAAACATCATACGATAGCAGTAACTGCATGGTTGGCTCATGTTCCTCTGCTTGTCCATGTCTGTATAGTTAATGATAGATATTCTTCTGTATTGAAGGATAAAAATCTCCAGAAAAATCTGGGCATTAGGATGGTTCATCCAGTCAGAATGTATATATATATATATCTATAACAGATTCTGATTCTGCCATCTGAGTTGTGTCTGTAGCACCTGGCTGGAGCATGTGAGGACCAGGTGTTTCTAGGACAGATGAAGCTGCTGTGTGGTGGGAAGACCAAGATTGGCTGGGTCCTTCCTGGCCTCCCACTCTTAAAAGCCTGATCTGTGGGCACAGGGTTTTCCCTGAGCAGCTCTGGCTGTGGGGCTGGAGCCAAGACAACCAAGAAGGGGAGTCAGCCTGCTGGATGACAGACATATTTCTGGACACAGACACACATGCACACACGTATTCTGTACAGCTCGAGCTCATTTTGGATTACCTATCTGGAAATAATGAAGGATGAACTTGTCCTGTGTCCCTCCCTCCATCTACAAAGCCCTCTTCTTCCATCTCCTGTGTTAGAAATACAGAATACTAAATTCAGTGCAGCACTCTGTGTATCTGACTTTCAACGCTGCTCAGAAAACCCTAAGGCCAGGACTGAAATAAGAGCTGAAATCCAAACAATGTGTGACTGAACACAAAACAAATCATGGCTTAGCAGGAATATGTTGTGACAGCTCTGCCTTCTCCCATAACTGCTAGTCAATTTTCCCCCTTACATTTAAATAACATAGTATACATATTGAACCAATAATAGGGTACAATGGAAAATGCATAGTGAAGCTAAAAAATGCTGAGATGTAAAATCTTCTAAAACCTTTCTGCAGGGGCCGCGTGATATTCTCTCTTTCTCACTCTCCCTCCCCCCATTCTCTCTTTTTTTCTTTAAAAGCAAGGGTGGGATAGGGCTTATTTCTATAAAGATAAGTAAGAAAGGCCAGTTCCAATCACAATAAAGAAACAAAAGGGTGGAATTTGCACTAAACTTAGGAATGTCCATCACATCTGGGCATTGTTTGCCTGTATGTCAGGTGAAACTTTGACCCTCTGAGGACCCTTGGAAATAAAGTTAAAAGCCAACCCCTCCCACACAGAGAAAATGTCTTAATAAACAGCAGGATCCCACAGCATTTTCCCCTCTCCTGGTTTGCTGCCCTCCCCCATCCCTGCCTGTGTGGACCACCCTGGGGTGGTGAAGACCAGAGTCAAGGCAGATGCCCCACCTCTTCCTAAGGGAGATGGTGCTCAGAGAACTTCGCTGTGTGAGCTACAGGTTGAGAGACACTGGCCTGAGCCTGCCTCTTTTCCCAGTCTGTGGCTGCTGGGGGCAACTGCTGGTGTTGGGATTGTGGGTTCAGCATTTGCTCTGCTCTGGCTTGTGCTCCTCCTCCATGTTCCATCAGGGAAGAGGAAGGTTTAGCTGAGGTGGCAGCACCATGAGGGTGCAGCTCTCATCTTCTGGTGAAGGCAATGCTGATTAAGCAGCTCCCATCTTGAGCTGGATTTTGACCTGAAAGCTTCAACCATGTCACACAATGAGAGTCAGAATAATCCCCTTTCAGTCTTTGCTCCTTGCTCATAGCAACTTGCTGGCAGAGAGCCTTCCCTCCTGTGGGTCACCACAGGGCTTTTTTGGGGTCAGTGTCTGTGGTGGGCACCTTGAGCTGATGAACATATGCCACTCCTCCACGGAAGCACCACTGTTATTAGTTTCTATAAGCAGCTACAGAGGAGGAAGAAGAAGAAAGAACATGATGAAGAGGTAGCGAGCAACTCCAATTTGCCTTGTTTTTCCCCTTTGAAAACATTCTTTCTTTTCCAATTTTGAGTGGTTTTTAGGGTACTCATTAATCTGGAAAACAAGAACAACTTCCAGATCATTAGTGCCATGGTGAATTGAAACACTAGCCAGGCTGGACTAATGGTGCCAGGGTCATACAAAATACCAGTCGGTGCAGGCTATTAAGTGCCAGGGTGATTTGAGAGAACAGCTTGTCCAAGGTACGAATGCCAAAATAATTGGAAATATCTCCTCACAAGTTGGTGTATAAATCAGCAAACTGTTTCAATTTAACAAAGTTAAAGGCGAAGGAGCAGTGCAGGCACTGAGCAGGGAACTGCTGATAGTTTTAGTGTCTCCAAGTGCTCTATTTCCTTATTCTTATGGCATTGTGGGTAAATTTCATTACAGGAGATCACAAATGCGAGGTTGCCAATCCCTGAAAGCTGCATACTGTGCACTCTGATATCCTTTGAGGAGTAGGGAATTCCTGCAGATTCCAGAGACCTGTCAGTATGGGAAGTAGAAACATAATTTAGTGCTTATGTCCTAGAGATGATTTTGGCTTGAAGAATATTATTCAGAACTCTCCCCTGGAGCTCTATAAAGCCTGTCCTAGCTTCCCTAAGTATCTTATTGTCCAGCCACTGTTCTGGCCTGTCACCTTGCTCTGGAGTGTCATCCTGTCTGAAAAATCAATTTATGTAGCTCTACATTAGTGGGAGATGGGATTCAGAGGGACTGTCCATCTCAGAAAACATGGCCTCCTCTCCCCTACCCCAACCCCCACATGCTCATAAAGTTTTTACTTTCCCAAAGGAAGCTGTGTTAGCATCCATGGCTTCTGTGGTGCACAGTTGATACCCCTGAGCTGGACCAATGGTGATCAGCAGCCACATTACTGTGCTTGGCAGTAAAATGGAGGAAAGATGGCTGAATATGGAGAATATTGGTTACTGGGTGGGACCATGTTTCTGGGATAATGTGAGAATGAATCTGAAGCCTTCTTTGAAATGTCAGTCACACATTGCTGTTATTAGATCTGAGAATATAGTGTGAATTTCATAGTCTTTCTAAAACTCTTGTGAGCTTTGCAGCTCTGTAACAAACAGCCATGAGAGTTACAAAACTCAAAAAGGCCTTGTTAGCTAATTTTTCTATGAGGCTTGCTCAAAGAAAGCAACAAAACTGCACTAAGATTTGTTCTCTTTGGATTCCAGGCTTGCTTTTTGCAGATTGTAAGAATATAGAGGAGGTTTGGCTACAAGTACTCTAAACTTCTGACACATCTGAGGGTAGGTCATCTTAATCTTTGAAAAGCTTTGCAAAAGGGAGCCTGAAGTCATCCCAGAGGTTCCTGAGAGGTCTTGATGCTGCATAAAAAGTCTGGAACACTATAAATGGGGAAAAGGGGAAGTGTAGGCACATCACCAATGTGATAGAAATGGGGTCAGTAATTGAGGAGGATGTGACTGGGATGAATGGATCATGAAACATGCTTTCAGCAGTGGCAAGGGGGGTAACTCCTCTCTTGCACAACCGATTGGGATGTCTCAGAGGCGTTCATAACGTGGTCAGGTAACTGACTCTGGTACCCAGGCTGTATAAATCCCATCACACAGATATATCAGGCAGCTCCCTCACATTAAAGGAAGCCTCACCAATCAGCAGCTGAGCAACCTGTGTGTCCTGTGCAGCAGAAACTTCCCCTCTCCACAGCTTCCATCAGTGGTATAGTGTGAGACAGAGTTGCTGAGCATCTTTAGGTGAGTACAGATTCATTGCTCACAGAAGAGACCCCGAGGTGTTTCAGGTATATCAAACTGCTATTATCTTACTGAAGTGTGCATGCTGTATTTTGCCAGGCATTTTTCTTGCTAGTGTCTCGGTGCCCTAATCTACCAAGGTCATTTTGATGGTCCTTGCATTTATTACCACAAGACTCTGCTTGCCAAAACCTTCTTTCCATGAACTTGATCTAATAAACAGAGGTTCCCTGAAATCTAAACTCCCCACTGGAAAAATAACAGCAGAGAAGAGTATCTCCAGCAGTGCCTTTCAGGAAAAAATAAACCCAGAATCCCACGTGTCTGCCCAGAGAGCACAAACTGCTCCCTACAAGAATTGACATCCCCACTCTAGCACCCTAGAGATCGCCCACACATGTGGATCCACATGTGTAAACCTCACATCCACGTCCTCTCAAGAACTCACCTGAAAAGTTCATGGTTCTGTGGTTCTCTTTCACAGTTGCAAACCTTCCAGACGTGCACAGCAGGCACCACACACAGCTGACACCCCATGCAAGCTGAGGTAGAGGTGAGTACTGAGAATACCCAAAGCCAGCAAATCATGGTAAAATTGAGATACTCTTCCAGTGCCCTTTGCAGGACACAAACCAGAGGTTTTCTAAGTATTTTCTAAGATGAAGCTCAGAGAAGCCAGTGCATTTCTTTTAGGATTCATGGGAATTTTCTAGGACTACAAGGTCAATTAGCAGCAGGTGATTGAATGAAGATGGAAGAAAGAAATCATTAGAAAACAAAACTATCAGTGTACTTGTTTTGAGTTTCATGCAGTTGTTTTCCTGAGAGTTTTCTGGGAAATAAAATTAGTTGCATTATTTAGGGTAAAGCAGACAGATCTTGCCCAGGTTGAAGCCTTATAGATGCTTACAAATGTTAACAAACTTGGATTGTATTTTTGCATCTCCTGAGACACTTTCTATTCTATACTTAGATATCTACCAATTGTTGACACAAGTGAAAACAACACAAAGTATTCTGTGTGCTGTGAAAAAAAAATTTAAAAAAAAATCAATAGACAGCATTTTAGTCTACAGTACTAGAAATAAAATATATATTTCAAGGAATAAATTCCACACATGGACTGAAGGGCAGAATCTGGCCCTCAGATTGAAGAGAATTTCTGACCTAACTAAGACAAATCCCTGGAGTAAAGAACAGAATAGCAAGCAGGGTCTGTAAAAAAAAAAAAAAAAAAAAAAGAAAGAGATATTTTTCCTTACCTTTCTATGTGTAGAATAGGCTTCTTACAGCTTCTTTGGAATTATAACTCCTATCCACAAAGGACCAAAATTTCTGCAGTCTTCAACTGTGTCTTTATTCAGGACTCATTACACAACACCTACCAAAGCCTCCCAAAAGTGCAGGTTAAATCACGTCTGAAGGATTTGGCTCTCTACAAGCGAGCTCATCTTGTTAAGAACATAATGGAGTCAGAGAGAACATTCATTTCAGAAGTGAATGTGTCTGACTATCTGATTTATTTTTGAGTGAGAAAAACAGATTTTGCTTTTGCAAAAACCTTTAATTTCATATGGGAAGCCACCTTTAAGACTCATCATTTGGCAACATGCTCTATCATTCCCCTGGCTCTTTTTCCACATCCATTGCTAGTGGCTTGGTGTGTTCTTTATCCCTTGGGCCAGCTCATTAGCTGGATGCATGGCTGCTCACGTCTATCATCAGAGCCTGCTAACAAATCCTGTAGGACTACTCCAGGCCCAATAAGAGATATATTTGTTTTGTGGTTTGCGTTTTGCAGAAAACACTGTGTACTTCTCAAAGCCTAAAGTATAGGAGATTTAAAAAAAAAAAAAAAAAAAAAAGAAGCAACAGTTTTCATACAGTGCTAAATAAAATAAATTACAGGCCCCAAATGATCTAATAATTCCTAAGGCAGAGTTCAGATGCGGTAATTAATTATCCCAACATGGAATTCATAATGATCAACTATTAATATGTGCATGGGGGACTGGATGTCTCAGGATTTGGTAATGGGATACAGAGACTTTCACCTCTAGGTTGCTGATTTGAATCTGACCCAGATCTCCAGTGACTTCTGAAAGCTGCAAGCATGTGCTGTTTGTTCTGTAGTGTATATAAAATGAAATTATCTAGGCTGCTTCCTAGCATTCTTGTGTCCATACCAGTGGTGCCAGAGTACAATAACCTCCCATTGGATGGCTTTAGCTGGGAGGTCAGGGGCTTTGGATGTATCAGTAATGCCAGTTTAGCCTCAGGAGTGGCTTCCAGAAAATATTGCTACCGGGGCACCTCACAGTGGGAAGCATTACCCCCATACACCATGGAGATAATAAAACATGGAAGTCTGGGCCACGGCTCTTCCAGGCTGCATGTGCCCTTTGCTGTTCTGGGGGCTCCCCAGCTGCAAGGGGAAGCTTTCCTTCCCATCCCCATGCCTCGGGTGGGAAAGGACCTCAATCTCTGGGCCTGGCACTCCTGGGCTTATCTCAAGGCACCAAGCTAAAGAGGGGAAGAATAAACATGTCTCCTAGAAAGAGGGAAGCTGAAGAGGAGTTGGGGTTCAGGTTTGTAGACTTTGGTGGAATCACATCTTTATGCATTAAAACCCTATCGAATTTTGGTCAAGACTGATTTGCCCGGATCTAACATTAGCAGGTTTGCTCAACTCTCAGCAGTTGAAAACCTGAAAAGCTGAGCAGCTGTAGCATTACAGGCGGGACAATTGTCCTCAGGAACAGGTAATACTAGGGCAGAACACAGGAGTGTGAGTGCTTGGGAAAGTGGCTAGCGCTGTCGCAATGAGGTAAGGAGGGATTTTTCCATTTCTACCTTATTTGATTTTATGAATTTTATTCTGTGGTACCTGTTTCTGTTTTGTTGAGGAGAGGAGTCCTGGTGGCTGCCAAATAACTCAATATTTTCTTCCATTTCCTTGAGTGCTTGTAAATAAGTTGAGATACTCTGTGACTGATAGTAGGAGCTTTGCAGGAAAACAGAGCTGCAATCTGCAGAACACGTGAAAATCCGCACCCTCCTGAAGCCGCCGTATCAAAGAACATCTGTTTTAAAAACAAACAGAGAAAAGTATTTAAAACAATTTCAGCAGAAAGTTTAATCCAAGTCCCATGCTTGGAAGAAACGACCTAATTTCTGAGAAATAGGAACTCTGGGCCAGTTGGGTAATGGATATTGGTCTTTTCCAGATTTTAGTAGAGTTTGTAACTGCCATTAATTCCATCTGTGCACTGTACCGGGAATTTAGCTCTTCTTTGTGAATCTTGCTGAATGTTTCTGAAACAAAAATATGTCTTCTATCTGTCTATCTGTGCAAGAATTTTAGCCATAGTTTAGCACTTTTTATGCTGGTGGGTTATTCTTTTTAAAGGCATTTGCAAGTTTCAGGCAAGCATTCTTAGAGAAGAAAATAAAAATGAGTGGTAGGTGGTAGCTTAGAGGAAAAAAAATACAGGAAATAGTAAAAATGGGCAAGACTGCAACTATTTCCAATTACTTCTCAAAACATTCTGGATCACAAAACCACTATGCTAAAAATTATACAGAAAAAAATATGGGTTTTTTATGCAAGTATGTTAAGAACAGAAAATGTTTTAAATTAATTTTCTTTTAAATTGTAAATAAAATTAGTGGGCAGTAATTACCAATAATTAGATCTTTCTGTCCAGTCATGACAGAATAAAACCTTTTTAGAAATCCACATGATTTCTACTTTTCTACCAATAAAAGCATCAGAGGATATGTCGCTCCGTGCACTAATACAGGCTTCTGGATTCCTGCTGAAATTAATTTGGATCCATCTTCACTGTATCCAGTACAAAAATATGCTCGTGTTACTTGTCAGCTTTCAGAGCTCCTTTGCCTTTTTTCAACTGTATTTTGAATGGATGGCAGTAAAATATGTCCCTTGTATAGTATTTTTTATTGGTGAGGATCTCACATGTGAGACACTCAGGACAGATTTTTAGCTCAATGTTGCATTGTCTGGCATTATATCACTGAAAGTGAAGAGGAGGATAGGAAAGTGGAAAATTAGCTTTGGAAAGAATTAGAATAATCAGAATGCTATTTACTCAGTTGGAAGGAGAAGCAAGGCCAACAGCTTGTCCTTGGGGAAAAGATAATGGGATCCTTAACAGATACTTGGTTTCAGAAGAGTCTTGTACTCCAGTGGAAGCCTCTTTCCTTAGGACCTTTTGAAAAGCAATCATGCTGATGTAGCACATGACAGATATGTCTAAGACAACACCAATAGTGAGGAAGAGAAGAAAACAGAGTAGGTCTTGCCCTCTTCTATTTTCTGTGACTCAGGAATCTTGGCTTTTTATTTTTCTGAAAGATCTCACCCACAATAGTGTGGTACCTCTTGTGGTTTTATATTGATCATGAAGATTTCCACTTCTGGAAGCAGCTGCTTTGCTTGGCAGGCTGCAGCAGGGATCAGACAAGACTTGGCTTACTTTTTAAGCCTTAATAAGGCCATACACCTACAGACAATAAGAATTGAGTTCGGTGCCACTATGTCAGATTACATCCCAAGATTTCTTGGGCTTTGCTTGATGCTCTCACATCTATTCCTTTTCCCTTTTGTGTAAAGAAAACACATTACTTCCTCCACATCTTTCTCTTGTGTTGCTATAATGAATTCCTTGCTATTCCCTCAGGGGGCTGACTCACACTCTTGCATTTGAAGTGAAGTAAACTGGAATTTGTATCTTTGTGAAGGTCAGTCACAGTGCATAAGAACAGGAAAGAGGGGTCAGAGTGGTAATGCAGATCAGAGATATGCTGGCAGTACAAATGCAAATGCTGACCATTGGAATATTTCAAGGTTGTCAGTGTGCCACAGCATTTGTTGAGCTGGGCAATGTGGTGCTAGCTGATGCCCATTTAAAAGGTTCCAATCAGCCAGTGGGATGCTTGCCCATATAGCAGAAAACTCCTCACATCTTTCAGAGAAGGGGAAGGATAGCTATTAGAAAAATAACCAAGCAAATCATCCAAACAAGAGCAGCAATAAAAAAGCCCTAAAAAAACCAACCAACCAAACCTTCAATAACCCCACAAACCAAACCAAAAAACAAAGCAGCTTTGCTTCCTACATCCTAGAAAATTCCTTCTTATCCTTCAGAATACATAATCCACAGCAGAAATGGCTGCTGTTTACCATGGTCCTGAAGCTGGAGAAGTGATTAGCCTAGTTTTGCATAACTTTTCATGTAACCATGGAGTGGCTTGGGTTGGAAGGCACTTTAAAGATCACCTAGTTCCATCACCCTGCCATGGACAGAGAACCTTCCATGAGAACAAAGCCCCATCCAATCTGATCTTGAACACTCCCATGGTGGGGCATCCAGAGGTTCTCTGGGCAATCTGTTCCAGTGCCTCACCACCCTCACAGTAAAGAATTTCTTCCTAATATCTAATCTAAACCTGCCCTCTTTCAGTTTAAATCTGTTTTGTCTTGCCACTGTAGATTCTCTGCAAATGCTTTCCCCAGTGCTTGGGTGAGTTCAGAAACACAGAAGGTTTCTGCCCCTTCTTCCTTTTTTTGACTCATCAAGAGCAACCTGGTGACCCTGGCCCTATCATTCAGCTTTCTTCTGGATCCTCAACAAAAGTCCAGAGAGATGAGGAGTTGGTGACAGGTTCCAGTGTCAATAATTAATTTGCAAGCCATGAAAAATGGCTTAGTGCCTAATTGAATAATCTGGCCTTGTGTTTTTAGTAACTGTGAAAGATCAAATCTTTAAAATAATAATCTAAATACCATCTCTCTTTCCTCTCTGCTTGAGTTCTCAGCGTCGTTTAGCAAGTGGTCTTTGAAACGGGAGTTGTAGAAAACAATGCTTTTTACTCTCCAAAACAATATCCTCTGTTGTGGCATTTCAACAACTAAAAGAAAAAATTGGAAGGAAAAAGAGAGAGTCAGATAATGATCAAAGCAAACATGTAGCAGCTTTTCAGAATTAGTTGGCCAGAACAAACTATTTGAAGTTCGAGATAAAATAGTGAAAATAAATGAAAGGAAAACCAGCAGAACTTAGCCAACAAATAAACAAAATGAAACAAAAAAGATCAGCAGCAAAAGACAGGAGGAGAAGGAAAAAAACCTCAACCCTAACCTTCACTAACTTCAGGTTGACACCTATGTGTTTTCCTTTGCTCTGGTGCACTGCATCACCTGGTAATTCCTTCCCTACTGACCTTAATTTTAGGTAAGTTTGGGTGGATGTCATTACTCTGTTCACTAATGAACGCCTCCTATGTTTCTTCAGTTTTTGGTAAGAGATGTTTTCACACATCATATACATCAACTCAGTTGTTTTTCTTTAACCCTTCATCATTTAGAGGTGGAAAAAGTGGTCCTGCTGGCACTCACCCAGCAGTAAGGCCAGCTCACAGCATATGCAAAGTTGTCCTGCTTTTTCTTGGCTCACCAAGCTCACTAAAGGAAATGGTGTCTTTAGAACTTTCTGGCAAGCAGTCATAAAGACTGATCCTGCAGACCTGTCTACTCCCACCAGCAGGGGCTACACACAGCGTGGGTGCTCGAGCCTCTGAGGAGCAGCACACAGCTTCTGCAGCCCCTGACTGCGTTTGAATTTAGTTATTGCTGCAAGATTTGAAGTGATTCCCACTGTGCTGACCTGCATGGGGCCAGTGTGAGTTGGTGCAGTGAAGCAGGGAGTGTTAACTTCTGGGTGTCTTTTACATTGCCTGAATAAAGAATTTTTTTTCGAAACACTATTTAAACCAGAGAGAAAACCACAAGTTATGTGGGTCCTAGCTCCTTTCAGAGCATAACAAATTCAGTGTATCCAGAGGCTGCTCATCCTTTTTTGTCTCTTCTTGATGACTGTGCTTCTTTACTTGCACAGGCATCTTCTGAAACTGAAGGAGAATTATTCCACTCATGTAAAAAGGAGACGTATAAACAGACCACCACATGTTATATAAAACTATGGGAAGAAAAGAACATCTTAGGTAAATACCAAGCTACTTATTTTATGATTTTAAAATGTCATTCTTTTGTCCAATATTGACTTGTTTTATATGGAAGTTGAATTATAGATCTTAGAGCACTGGGGAGCCCATGGCATCCTTGCTTTGACACAGCTGGTCAAGGCAAGAATTGAAATCCCAGTAATTAGTTATGAGTGTCTCTGTACTGGGAAGCCAGGCCAGGATGAGAAAACTTCATGAGGTTTTACTCCTTCTCTGAAGTCAAGCCAAAGCCACTGGGAGAGAGTGGGACTGTCCTCAGAAGGAGTGCACTATGGCATCCCCATCTCATTGGTGCACAGGTATTTCTTTGGGCAGTGAATCTGTGCACAGAAATGCTTTGTGCAGCCTTTTGCTGCTCTGACTTTCCTCTCCAAGAACATCTCTTGGAGCATCTTATGCATAATGGAAATCACAGAGTGTTGAAAGCTAAAGGTAGGGCTTGAGTCTTAACTTCAGAAATTGTTTATTGAGGCAAAACTCCTGGGCTGATGCTGATGGACTATGATAGGGGAAATTAAGGGCAAACAATGGGTGACAAGGGATAATTCGCTGCTGAAATTTGAAAAAAGTAAAAGAAATTAAAATGAGAAGGAAGGAAGGAAGGAAGGAAGGAAGGAAGGAAGGAAGGAAGGAAGGAAGGAAGGAAGGAAGGAAGGAAGGAAGGAAGGAAGGAAGGAAGGAAGGAAGGAAGGAAGGAAGGAAGGAAGGAAGGAAGGAAGGAAGGAAGGAAGGAAGGAAGGAAGGAAGGAAGGAAGGAAGGAAGGAAGGAAGGAAGGAAGGAAGGAAGGAAGGAAGGAAGGAAGGAAGGAAGGAAGGAAGGAAGGAAGGAAGGAAGGAAGGAAGGAAGGAAGGAAGGAAGGAAGGAAGGAAGGAAGGAAGGAAGGAAGGAAGGAAGGAAGGAAGGAAGGAAGGAAGGAAGGAAGGAAGGAAGGAAGGAAGGAAGGAAGGAAGGAAGGAAGGAAGGAAGGAAGGAAGGAAGGAAGGAAGGAAGGAAGGAAGGAAGGAAGGAAGGAAGGAAGGAAGGAAGGAAGGAAGGAAGGAAGGAAGGAAGGAAGGGGACAGACAAGAGGGAGGCAGGCAAGAGGGCTGGCTGTTTGGAAAACCAATTTCACGGTGGACATGCAGATCTGTAACACTGTAATGATCTGATTGCTCTGAGAATATAGAATTGCCACCCAGCATGGCAATTCCTGGTACACACGCCTCTCTAATCTTCTTCTTTAAATGCCTTTAATTGCAGTTTTAATATTATCCTGTAAGTGGAAGCAGGAAATCAACATTTCACAAATAATTAAAAGAGACAGTGTGGTCTCTCTGAATGCTGGACAAGAACTCAGAAGATCTGGGATTTCAGAGCCGTCACTGTCTTAGAGAAATCCTTCTCTCTTTCTCTGTCACCAGGGGGTCATTAGGAGCTCTCACAACACAAATAAATCATGGGAAAACAATACATTATGCTAGTCTTGGTGAGGAAGGGTCTGGAATCCAGATCTTCTGCTTCTTGCTCTGATATGCTTAGCTCAGGACTACACTGGCTGTTTTATTTTAATTAACCTTTAACAAAGAATGAAGGTTCATTTCTGACAGGTTCAAAGAGGCACCCAGACTTTAGCTTGTTTTTCAGATATAATCTGCAATATTAGTGTGTTGTGGGCATTCAATACCGTGCAGGAATTCTTGTAATGAATTAATTGTTTCTATTGGTTTTTAATCATCAAATAATGTTTAATTAACAATGAATTTTGGTAATGTTTTAAAATATCTTTAAAAATACGGGAAACAATTTATGAGTATTTATACGTCAAAAAAATAGAAAAAGGCAGAAAGCATGATAATTATTTCATAAATTTCCCGTTTGTTCTAACATGCAACTGTAAAACTGTCTCTCTCATAACGTCCACATAAAAGATCAGAAAGCTATCGGAAAAGATTGGTGATGTTTCTAAAATACTGTTAATACTAATGATATTTTCCACAAAAATGTCAAAAAATGTAATTATTGACATCTTTTCAGAAAGTTCAGAGGACTGTTTATATGAATTTTTTAAATGAGTTTTTTCTCAAAATTAAAACATTTTTCTATTTGACTTGGGGAGACTGTCAGTATTTTGAAAAATCATTTTCAGTTTCCTATTTTTTCCATTTGTCCTCTTTTTTCCCTTTGTTTCCTGTCTTGCTATGGAGGAGAAAAGGAGGGGGAAAATAGACCAAACCAACCAAAAACTATAAAAGACTGTTAGATGGTGATTTTCTTATTTCTGAAAATAACATAATTTCATACAGTGGCAAATTTCAAAAAACTAATAAACCACTTAAAGGAAACTGACAATTTTGTGACTAGTCTCTTTTCAAAATGACTGTAATTCTGTTTTATGAGAAAAATGTATAATGATGAATAAAAAATATTTTAAGTAAAATTTTTTACTAGTGCGTTTAATTAACTGTAGCTAGCATTTCCTTTAATTGGAATTTAAACATTCTTTACAGATTTAAGATTTCCAAAGGCACTGACATAATAATTCCAACTGGTGTCAGTGAAAGACATGCATAATCTGCAAATCTGTGTTATATGATTTTCATAAAAAAGGAATTAACCATACACTTCTTATGAAATTTGAGTGTATTTCATTTTCATCTCCAAACTTCAATGTGGTTTTCTTCAGAAATAAATTAATACTTTAGGAATGGTATTTTTTTATTATTATTATTACTTTTACTATTTGAAATTCTTACCTAGCCATGCGTGCACAGCGTAAGTTCTTGTGCAGACCTTCCTGTACCTAGAATAAGACAGCTATGGCATGTAAAATGTTACCCTTGAAAACTGCTACTTCTCATTATGACAGAGGCCCAGCAGGGGACGGAAGGAAAAGCCAGTGGCCCATGAACTAGGAGCCCAGGGCATCATCAACCTTCGCTGCTGCCCCCGAGGAAATAAAAAGGAAAGGGTGAAGAGCGAACCTGCAGGACCCAGAATGCCACTTTCCTGGAGGACAGATTTATTCCGTCCCTTCTCTCTGCTGTTTGCCAGTTGCCTGTCGAAGGACGACCGCAAGAGGCTGGAAACGAGCGCTTCTTAAGAGCACAGGGAAGGACACTTTTTGTTTCTCCACTATATATTTCTATCAGGGACTGCTGTTTGGTGGGGGTTTTGTTTTGCTTTGTTTGCTTTTTTTCCCCCAACCTTCACCTTTGCTTAGGCCAGCCTTGGGAGAAGAAGGAAGGACAAAAGGAGCAAAGCCTGCAGCCAGGCTGGTTTGTGTTTTCACACGTAAGCAGGGCTCCGAGGGGTGCACCCCTCAGCTGCTCTGGCACCATGAGGGCTGGCTGGTTGCTGTTTCAGATTTGGAGGGGAGACACTAAATGCCTCTTTGCTTGAGTGGAACTGTGCTTGCTCACTGTATGAACTGTATAGTGGTCTAGGTTACCCACTCTACTCAAATAAAGCATGACTTTTGGAAAAGTACTAGGATGTCATGACTGCATGGTGTATTTTAGACTGGAGATACCTTGTGGTTTAGATTTATCTGAGAGGACTTAAGTGGGTTTTTTGTGCTCATGCCCTTAACTGGGTAACACAGAGGCATCAGCCATATCCACTGAGGCATTTCAGCATCATGCAGCACCCTTGAGATTTTATCATAACCATGTCTTACCTTCCAGAAACCTTTTCCTGAGCAACATGACATTTTTACCTTTTCAGTGTCTGGAGAATTGTGGATTTTCTCTTTTGTATGGCTATACTACTCATGGGTCTTGTGGCAACGTGCATCATGGTGTCTAAAAAGAACTGACAACACTGAAAGAAACAAAAGTAACAGATCCAGCATAACATCTGCCTGCCATCTTACACTCGTGCTGCACAGTGGATCTGCATATGCACCACATGGTTGATGTGCCCCACGTGCAAAAGATTTATTCTCTGTAATAAGGTCGGCTCACACTGATGTGTGTCATGGCCAATTGTCCAGGGAGCGATGAAGCCCAGCTGAAGTTGCACCAGCCTCTTGGCAAGCACTATTTGGGTGATTTCACTGCAGTGGTGTGTGCCACTGGTGTCAACACAAACCCAGTGAGGAAGCTACACTGGAAACAGGAACACTGAAGACACAGATTCTGTTCTGTGATTCTCATGGGAGCGTGGATCCAAATAATATTGCTGTTCTTGTTTTCTTTCTGCCGTTGTCCACATTGTTCTCCTGCATTTGGCATTGCATTTTGTGTTTTTTTACATTACAGACCTCGTGTCTGCCAATTGCTCTGTTTTTATAACTCTGTCTCAGGACTATAATAAAAGTCAACCTCTGCCATGTTTTTTTACTGAATGCAAAACTTTGCTACAAGCTAAAATTTTTCATTCATTCATTAATGGATTTATTCCCAGAAAATGAGGGTGTGGTGCTGCTCTGATTTGGAGACAAGTGTTTAATTGAACTAGGAAAGGTTTCGAATCATATCCCTGTTATTTCTTCATTTGTGGAGTCAACACAGGACATAAGATACTTTTTCCTTTCTGTTCTTAGACATATTTGTCAAGACTGCCAATGTAAAATCTGTTTTGCTGCCTAAATCCACAACTACATTTATCATTTAAATTTTTTACTGGTTGCAAAGTAGGTACAAAATGTTCTGGGAAATCCCCTTTACTGACAATCACAACCATTGTCTTAATTGAATGGAATGAAAAAAAATCCCAGATTTAGTCCAGGGTTATTTTTGATCAAACCTGTATTTAGAAAGGAGTTTGTGCAAGAGTTTATGCAATATGCCTTGAAAGTCAACACTTTTGTGCTGATAAAATGCACAAGTAGAATACATTTTCATCAGAGTTTCAGCTTGCCTATTCTTGATCTCAACTTTTGAGATAGCTTCTTCAGTATAGCCACTGCATGCAGTTGTCAAGAACATGGAGTCAGTGGTTTTACACCCATTGTCCAAAGACACTCAAAGGCTACATCTAACAGGTTCTTCAAATAGAAGGAAAGGAACTTGTTATCAGAAGTCTACACCTCCACCAGAACATTTTTAAGATTATTGTAGTCAAATGAGATCAGACATCAGTAGATTAAAAAAACCCACCTACTTGAAATGAACTCAGCTACTTTTGCTAAATGAAAAAAAGACCTTTATCAGCATCAGCTGAAGTCTCTGGGAAACTTCCTAGCGCAGTGCATCATTGAGATACTCAAACCTAAAGAGACTTAAGAACTTATCTCGAGAGCCAGTAGAGACACAGTTATCTCTTTGTGAGGTACATGGCCTTGTTTTTGAAAATCTCTATGTTGTTATTACTTTGATGCAAGCCGTTATTTGTGTGGCTGGGCGTGGCACACCTCCAGAAACAGCCAGACATCTAAGGATTTATTTTCATTTGTGACGATTACTAAGTGACAGTCTGTACCATATTTGTCCGGGCTAGTCAGATAACATCTCCATAACTCATTAAATCTGGATGATAAACCTTGTTTGTCAAGGCAAAATAACGACACAAACTGCAGTATTTTAAAAGTACAGCACCCTTTTGGCTCATGCAGAATTGGCTACCCAATGATGGGTAATTTATTGTGGCTTATTGAGATTCCCCACATTGGCTGTGCCCTGCCAGCTGCCTACATTAGCTACCTGCTGAAGGGAAATAATCCCTTCCGGAATAATACTGGGAATTGGAAGAGGTCTCAGGAAAATGTCTTTGGAAATAGCAAGAAACCCAGAATGTGCCGTTTATAGTGAAAGAATGAAGATGTTCGAGTCTTTTGGCTTATCAGAGAAGAGTAGAAGCAGAAACTTTATCACAGACAGCTAATACTTTCTTAAGGAGCAGAAAGAGAATAAGAGATGACTCTACAGTCTGGCAGATAGAGATATAAGAAGAATGTAAGTCCAGAAAATAGACAAAATCAAGTGGGAAATGAGGTGAATGTTTTGAACTGCAACAGTAATTGGTCTTTAAACCAGTGTATTGTTATTTCAGTGGAATTTCTGATGCTGGATATTTTTCAAATCTAGAATGATTTTTAAAAAGCCCAATATAATTCAAATCAGGAGCATCTGTTGAGCTCAAAGTAGCAATTAACACTTAGGAATCTTTTGGCCAAAGCATATCAGATGAACAGAATGTTCTCTTTACAGCCTTAAAATTTGTATGAGTAGCACAATACAGAAAATATGCCCATTAAAAGAAGAAACTTTAACCAAACCCCTTCAAATCCTAACACTGTTTGAAAAGCACCCTGCTTCTGATTATTTGGATCAGCATTAGCTTCTGAAAACAGAGAGGTGACAATCCCATCCAGCCTCCTTTTCTTTGTTGGTGGCTCTGTTCTTACCAGGTTTAGTAATGTTTTTTTTTCCTCTTGTTATAGCTCTGTCTAGTGGACTGAAAATTTATTATCATCTCTGTGTTTCTTCTTGAAATGAAAATAGTGTTTGATCAAGTTACCTCTTAACCTTCTCTTTGATAAGCTTAGTTGCTGAAGCCTCCTAGGTCTTCTGACTTGGAGAAATTCTGGGGGAAGCCAGGCTGGGGGTGAATCTGCTTAGGTAGTATAAGGCTAAAGCTTGCTTTCTTAGAATTGTTTTATGAAATGGACTAAATTGCTGTTAACAATCATTAGAACCAGCCAGAAATGTTCTAATTGATTTTTATCCATGCTTCGGAACGTATTTTGATTGTTTCGTCCAGCTGCTTCCTTTCACTCTTTGGTAATGGTTAAGGAACAATGACTTCCAACAAATGTCTGGGTTTTCATGTATGAATGCAAGTCTGTTCTTTGCCCTACTCTTTCAACAGCAAGAACAGCGAGATCTTTTCGCCTCCGCACTTAGATGTGCAAAGAAGATGCTCTGCGTGCAGTAAAAGCAGAACAATCAAAATCCACCCAGAGAAATCCCACAGCAGTGATTTGGAAAGGAAATGGAGAGCAGAGCTCCTTTTCAGATGGTCCAGCCCCACCCCCTTGTCATCCCGATTAAGACAGTAAGGGTGTGGGTTGCATATTTGCAACTGCATCAGCTGCTTATCAAAAGGTTGTTATTTTTTCAATAAAAGCAATGGAAAATCATGGTTAACTTACTATTTAAGGGAAAATAATGTTTTGAGGAGGTGTTTTTTTGAGAGGTAACTAAATGGATTTTTTTCATGTATTAAAATATCACAATTTTTGTTTTAGCTTGAGGTATAAGGACTATGCTTTAGTTGTTTATCAATATGTGCAAATTGTAGAGAAGTCACTAAATTATAGGAAAAAACTTAATTCCCCACTGTCTTTAGAGCCTCCTCTTCCAGCATGTAGCTCTCCCAGCATATATGCGTCTAAATGAACATGTGTTTTGAGTGCATTCATTTTACTCTTCACAGTTTAGAAAGATGAGGGTTCAGTGTTACAAAAAAAACCAACATCTCTCTGAAAGATTTGTAAAGGTGAATGAATATGCAATAAGATATTCAAAATCACACTTCTGAGTATGTATGTTCTGATAAGTGTAACAGCCTTCTTTCCTAAAGAGCCTCCTTCCCCTAGATGAAAAATTATACTTAAAAATTACGTATCTTCATTAAAAATACATATAAATTGCTATCTGCCAAACTTTAAAGTCTGAAAAGCAGTTGCTTCCATATCTCTCTGCAAAATTTCCTGGACAGAAACAAGTGCCTAAGGGCTACATGGTGAGTTTGTAGGACTCATCAGACCACATGCATATGTGCTGGAGAATTGATCAGTGCTCGCACAGCAAGTTCACTGAGTTACGGGTTTTTCTGGGTGCACGTACAGGGGTGCAGGGGTGCAGGACCACAGGCTATGTTGTTCCGCATGTGTGGGATTTGGAGTGCAAACTGTATGGAACCACGTCCTGCAAGTGGACTGACTGTCTGTGCAGGATCTCTGCAAGCCCAGCAGTTCATGCAGAGCTCCAGCAACCTGAAACACTGTATGCTTCAAAACAAAACAAGGGGAAAAAAGAGGAAAAAGGAAAAAGAAATACAACCTACTATTGTACAAATATAAAAACTTCTTCCCTAAGAGATCCTGCCCAGATGACCAGAGAGTGCAGCAGGGCAGGAGGTGATGTATAAGTGTGGTGGAAATGGCAGGTATCTTTGAAGGATTTATTGAGTTTAATGTGTCATTTTTCCTCATCACCACGGCAGTTTTTGGTGGCGGTAACAATACCAGCGCTGATGTATGGACCAGCAGATGTCAGTGTAGTTCTGTTCATTCATCTTCTCTTTTGATGGAATTCCAGTTATTTTTCTTTATCCCTGCAGTTCAGCTTTCTTATTTAACCATTGCCTGTTAGCTTAATACATCATAATATTTGTAATTCATGTCTTCTCTCAGTGTGTTTGGAAATGGAAATACATCTTAACTTACATCTTAACAAAAGTCCAACACGAGGACTAATGCCAAAACACCGGCACTGCCAGGCAGACCAGAAGACAGCAGGAGAGAGGACAGGAAGACAAAGCACGGGGGTGACGAGTGAGACATTGCTGTGAGAGACACCAGAATCCTTGCTGAGCCTCAGACTTCCCCAGAGGTCAGGTGTGTTGCAATGCAGGACCACCCCTAGCTCTTATGTTCCTGTTCCCTGCATCTTTAAGCAGAGAAAAATACAACATGGGCAAGAAAAGAATGTGCTCCCATGTCCCACTCTTGGAAATAGTTTCTTCCTCTCTTGATAGTTCCATTCAGGGTGCTCTTCTCAGTCTGGCTGAATCTCCAGGGAAAGCTTGATGATTTACAGCGTGGTAACAAAACTACATGCTTTCTAAAACAAGTAATAGCCTCTGAGACCTCAGCAGAAGAAGAGAGAATTGGTTTAACCACCTGATTCCAAGGCTTTCTGTAGGAGCTGAAGGCTTGAGATAGAGAGAAGAAATTCCTGAAATATTGATTTAGAATAACTTTCTATGGTAGTTATAAGGGTGAAGGGAAGAAACTGTTCTAATGCCAAAGATGACAGTACAAAAAAAAAAGGATAAAAGAAGGCCTGTATTTTCATGTGTGGTGATATTTTATTTTTTGGATGCCCTAATACTTGACTACATGAGAAGTCTGTCCTTCTTTGTGTTGGACACACAGCTTCTGGATGCACAAGCAGCTGCTCTGATAGTAAAGCTAAATAAGATCCATTGGAAGAAAGAGCAGTGGTACTTGTTGTATGAGACAGCCTATTCAGTCCTCCAACCATGAGCAGTCCAGACCCTGAGCTTGAAATCTTTCCCATCCTTCAAAGGAGGGATGCAACCAGGAGCATGCAAATGTACAGAAATCGCCTTATAGCTCATCTTTTGCAACCCCTCACCACGAGGGCTGGGACTGTTTCCACACCCTTAACAACTGGAAGCAAAGACCCAACCCAAGAGATCCAATGCCAGACTTCCCTTCCCTTCCCTTCCCTTCCCTTCCCTTCCCTTCCCTTCCCTTCCCTTCCCTTCCCTTCCCTTCCCTTCCCTTCCCTTCCCTTCCCTTCCCTTCCCTTCCCTTCCCTTCCCTTCCCTTCCCTTCCCTTCCCTTCCCTTCCCTTCCCTTCCCTTCCCTTCCCTTCCCTTCCCTTCCCTTCCCTTCCCTTCCCTTCCCTTCCCTTCCCTTCCCTTCCCTTCCCTTCCCTTCCCTTCCCTTCCCTTCCCTTCCCTTCCCTTCCCTTCCCTTCCCTTCCCTTCCCTTCCCTTCCCTTCCCTTCCCATCAGTGATAGCAGCTTCACACCACTGAGCTCTCCATGAAACAAAGACAGGGCCACATTTAGAGAAGGTTTGGATCTGCATGGATATGATCCCAAAATAGATTGGCTTCTGGTCCAAATTTTGCCTGTTATAGGCTTTGCAAAGAGGTGGACTAAGAGCCAAATCTCAGAGGTTGGGATTATCTTGTTTTTGTTTTTTTTTTTTAATTTCAGGTCTATTTTTAGTGTAAAAAAATGACAGTATATGCTATGATAAAATTGTGACATGGTGTCATATGTCACCATGCCATGAAGTTATAACATGATGCTATTAATTCCTCACACTCTCTGCAAGTTGCTGTGGCCACAACCCTAACTGTTTTTTCAAGCTCACAGTATTGTAGCCTCTGGCTCATTATAAAATTACATGTAGAATCTCATGAGATGCAAAAGGAAAAGAAAAAGAAATTAAAATCTCTCTGTGGACCCTTTTGAGTTGTACAAGTCGTGGCTTTAGACAGGGAGAAACATTCCAACAACAGAGATTGGCAAATATTAGAAAATTTGGCTATAGATTCTTGGAAGTTTCTCAGAAGCTTTTCCAAACCTCATCTTTAGATTATCCAAGACACTACACAGATCTCTTGGGCTACAATTTCTGTTCTTTGCTGACTCCAGCAAGCACAGACTTATGTGAAAATTGAAATATAAAATAAACAACTACCTACCCCAGGAATGCAAATCTCTTCCCTTTCTTAAATTCTGACTGACTAAATCTTTTGAGCTTCAGAAAAGCGCATGCATATGTTCACTTGGATAGAAGATTTGGGTCATATCCTAATATTTAGTTGAACCAATTTGAACAGCCATTCTGATCCAATAATTTGCTTTTAATGAATATGACAGGAAGAGCCAGGCTCCTTATTCCATTTAGCCTTCTCTGAGTAGCCTAGTCTTTGTTCTTCCTCCTCTATATCCCTCCAGCTGATCTCACAATGCCAAAGCACCGCTTTGATCCATGCCAGGCGACAATGACTCTTGGGCTGGCAGTGCAGGACTGTGTTGCACCCTGGATCCTTAGGTTTCCACATCACTGCCATGCTAGCAGATTTACCCACCATGGGAACCTGCCAGAATGGGTCTCCATGCACTCCCTTCCCATGTCTGTCCTGGTGTTCCCACCATCACGTTACCCATTAAAAGCAGAAGTCATCAGGGTGCCCTGGGGGTTGCAATGTACCCTTGAGCACATTTCCCACAGATGGAGCAGGAGTGTCCCCCATGCCCTGTGCTGAACACCCTTGCACAAAATGGTGCTCACTTCTGGGGGAGAGTTTGGTGGCTAATGGATTCAGTGTGTGGATTAGAGGCACTGAAAACGGTTTGGAAATTCTCCTAAGCCTCTCCAGGTGTTCAATACATTAAAATAGCCGTAAAATAATAAAATGGAGGGAGAGGCTGTCAGTCATCTTGAACAACATTGTGGACACTTCTAACAGTCAGTGCTATCTCATTCAGAGAGAGCTCCTTTTATTTTGTATTCCCAAGAAAGGTTTTGTTGGGTCTATTAGTCTTTGGGCAACCCAGAGAAGGGATGTGACATGAATTTAATGTGCCCCTTCTTAAATCCTCGCTGTTCTGATAATCACAAAGAGTTAAAGTAACACAGCAGAAGGTTTCTCTGGGCCTCTAGGAGGTTCAGCAGATTACTAATACACTACAGGCAGTTTTAATGACAGAGCTTCCAGCTCAAATCTGGCCTTTTTATTATGATGAAGGGCCTGGCCCCAAGTGGTACAGAACACCTGCAGCTCTCATTGAATACAATGGGATCTGATGCTGATGAAAGGGACCATTTTCAAACTTCCTTAGAAGTAGGCGCTCCCCAGATGTTATGCAAAAAGCCCTGCAGAACAGGCATCAAGTGCTGTGATACTAGGCAGGCCAGCCACTCTTTTCCTCAGCTGGATAAACCCAGGAGTTTGTGCGAGTGGTTTATGTGATCAGATCTCATATCCAGGAGCAAGCAAATTAAGGTCAGTGCTGACTGAATTAATGGAAGTATTAGACATTCCTTGAGAAGAGCTGGACATTCAAACAAAGAGGATTTTCTCTCAGTGGGAAGGTGCCTGATGACATCTGAGTTTTGTCACTGACAATAGTCATAGCAGGACTTTGAATATAATCCAGAAGAAAACTCGTGAGAAACTGGGAAGCATGTGTATGAGGAAAGACAAAGGGATGTGCACAACTTCTTACATGCAATTTCAAAGCAGAGCTTCAACAGAGACTTATTTTATCTGAACTATTTTGTATCTCTAAATTTCACTGTTCACCCACAGTCAAGAGGAAACAATGCTTTCCACACTGTGCTATAACACTTCTGAAATGCCCCTCTGCAATTCTCTATGAACCCCCTTGGTTAGTGCAGATGGAGATCCTGAGCCCTGTGTGGTACTGGTGCCTCTGGGACAGACCACTGCTGTAGGCATGGGTGGGATTGATGCTGGCAATTATGGGTGAAATACTGTAAAACTGTTGATGAAGTGCAAGGCTGCACATTCATTTGAGTTCTTTATTGAATTTTACTTAGTCACATTCTCTATGCCTTTTAGCCATTTCTCCCTCCCTTCCACATTTAATATATCTACATATTATATAGAGAGCTGGTTCTAATTAAAGTCAATCAAAAATAAAACAATACACAAAAATTCGAATATATTGTATACTTGATTAGCCATGGCTGGGCAATAATATACAGGAGAAAATCTACATTCCTACTCCTCTCAGCTGGGGATAAGATCCAGAATCATATTACCAATATAAACAGCATAAAGCAGCCTGCTTTATTAATACCTAATATATCAGATATCACACATTCATTGCAAAAGGCAAAAGAATAAAAGCATGCCTGCATTCTGACATTGACACAGATATTAAATAACATGTGTCCTGTTCTGGATTTTCCTTTCTTTGTTACAGGGTTGCAGGAGAAGAAAGGCATAAATACAAGACATAAATACAAGTAAAGAAAAAAAAGTTCTGTGACAGTTATGTGGTGGTGGCAACATTGGCCCATTGTATGCAGTGAGTAAACATAAAAATGCAACAAACCTCTCAAATAATATCCATGTATCGGGCCAATTCCCAGCTACCACCAGCTGTCCAAGCACTGTGGATTTGCTGTGGCAGTGCAGCATAGCTGGAGGAGGGAGGCAGTATATGAGGACTTGGGCAAATGATTTGTACAGCTCAGGAATGTCACAGAAGTGCTGGGTGTTGTTGGTTTATTTTTCTGCGTTTGGGTCCTCGTAGGACTAGTTTATTCTTTTCACAGGGCTGTTGTAGCTCACATCCCCAGCGCTGAGGGACTACTGTCAGGAAGAGAAAAGCTGAAGACTTAGTATTCCCTAGTGATGTTTCCTTTCTGGTATTCTCCCTCTCTTCCTTAATCCCTTCCTCCACCATCATCCTGAGGGCGGAGGAGGAGGCGAGGTCCTGAAAAGGGAATGCAGAGGCAGTGCTAGATAAATGCTGCCAGATAAACCCCTCTCTGTCAAAGTTATTTCCCTGGACAGTTTCTTTGTGTCTGTGTAGCTGGCATAAAGTGGCCAAAGCATACAACTGCCTCTCATCAGAGTGATTGTGTGTACCGTGTGGGTATGTGAGTATAGAAATTAATAAGGTTGGACTCCCTCTCCCTCTCTCTTACTGCCATATAGGTTTTCTCCAAATATGAAACCCAGTAGCTGGTTTCACTGTAAGGAAATAAAACTGCACTTTAAAAAAACTGAAGCAAAACTTCCACAGTAGCTTTGATATGGCTGGTTCTTTTTTAAGCCACTTGAACTTGGCATTGCTTCCTGACAGTCTGCCAGCCTTGGATGCTGTTGTTTTTATCCATGCTGGAGAATGAGACAGCTTGCTGATGGCTTTCTGAGTATGGTGTTTGTATGGGTTACCTGGCAGCATCCTGAACTCAAGGAAATTGCAGTTCTCAACCTTTCACATGTGTGTGAGTAGCAGCAGTACAAGGCTGAGCCATGCACAAGCATGTGAAAGCCTCTGTTTCCTTTCTGCTGAACGTCACAGTCCCTCAGAAGGGGTTTATGATATTACTGCCTTCATTCCCTTCCCACCACTGCTCTCTGCAGCTGGTGACCTAGGGCAATATTTTACCCATTTCTCTCTCCTCACAGCCAATCCAACCCTGTACCTCAGCCATCTACCCCTGCCCCACATGCACCTGCCTTGACACTTCAGCCATCCGCCCCTGACACGCAGCAAGACTCTAGGAGCTGACAAAGTTACCACCAGACAACTGATTACCTGCTAATCTGCTGCTTGGCAGCAGCTGGTTGTGTGAAAGCTCTTATCCTGCAGCTCAACTTTCTCACAGAGGGAGGTACGGCTGAACACGAACTCCTGTACAGAGGCAATTACACAAGCTACGGGGTTACTGCCTTGATATAGGCTGTTGAAGACTGCTGCCTCCAAGTATCATTTGAAGTATTTCACACACCAGCGGTGGTGCACATATCTCAGCCTGGTTTGGTGGACTGGGCATTCATGAACCTGTCAGGTTCACTGAGGTCTGCTCTGCGCTGATGTGTGTGTGTGTGTGTGTGTGCAGTCAGATTGTTTTGCTTCCCATTTGTAAGCTTGTTGAGGAAGATTCGCTTTCTGCAGCATTTATTGGGGTCTTGCATCATGGGCTGCTTGCCTTGGTGGAGCTGTGAGGTACTACCAGCACTGGCAGTCTGTTGCATGCATCCACAGAAAATCAAGACATTTCCTTGATTACATTTGCTTGACTGATGCTTTGGAGTGTGGCACATGGCATTGGGTTTGTTGATTAAGCATTATAGTAAGCCAGAAAGTGATTTGCTGTGACATAATAAGATGTGACTAATGTGTCCTGATGTGATACAAACAGAGTTGTTGCAGAAGGAGTCACAGTAAGACCCACATGAAGGTAAAACCTAAAGCACTTTTTCTAACACCCAGTTCTCAGATATTTGACTTGGACAATTACAGATTTGCCACCAATGCTCTGCTGTCCTCAGTCACCACACTAAATCTTCCTAATTGGCAAATACATTAGTGAGAGCTGACATCACCATGTTAGTCACTGTGCAAACATGGAGGTTGGCGGAGAGCTACAATCGTTCAGAGTTGTCCATAATTAATCACAGGCAGGTAGTTCAGAAAGGCTGTGGGAACAGTCTCCACATTCACTTACTAACACTTTACGATCCAAAACAGAATCCAGAAGTTATTCTGAGACAGGTGGTCATAAAATCTTGAAAACTGGTACTGAGAGTTGCTTTTATTGTGCCCTACATAAATCTGTCATATTTTGGCTAAATTATATACTGTTTAAAGTCAGCCCTTACAGTAAAAACAACCTGTGTTGTGCTTGGAAGAACCTTTGCTGCTGAAACCTCTGAGTGTTTGCAGGATGCTCTGTGCTGCAGAAGATGAAACCTCAAAGGTTCTGAGGTTCCCCCACAAGGCAGTCCAGATGGGGCTCTGCAGAAGACCTCATGGTTATATGCAGCCATCTGTGATCAGACAAGCAGCAGCACAAGAGCTTTATGAGCAAGGGCATGTCCCCCTGTACCTGAGCTGAAGGGAAAGCACTGAGACAGCTCGGAGCTCAGCTCTGTGTAACCCACCCTTTGTCTCATGAAGTGCCTGTTCCACAGCTGATTGTGTGGTATGGGCAGACCCAGAGTGGCCAATCAATGCCATATGGCACTGGAGTCAAAGGCAACAACAAAAATAACTTCCATGCAAAAAAACCCCCCCAAAACTACAAAAAAACCCCCACAACAACAACAACAACAACAACAAACAAACAAACAAAAACAACAAAACAAAAACAAACCAAAAAACCCCCCAACAAAACAAAACAAACCACCAAGAAAAACCCAACAAAAAAACCCCCCAAACCAAAAAAAACCCCGCAGTAGGAGTTCAAGTCCTGTAAACATTAAAATGCTTTGAGAATATAGAATACAATTGGAGAAGGTTTAAAGATTTCTTCTTTCAAGTCGTGGGGGCAATCACAAGGCAGCCTTCTTTCTAGCAGTAGCTGGTGTGTGTGCCAGACAGCTGAGTTAGAGAGCAAAGGCTGATTGTGAGGCTGCATTTCAGAAATTTGAGGAGTTCCCGTACTTCATGTAAGAATGAAGCACAGGAGAGGAATGTTATTAAACAAAATGAAAAGGAAGGGAAAAAAAAAAAAGAAAATCACAGGAGTGTTTGTGGCTGGGCTCAGGATGACGACTAGGTTTTATAGTTCTGGAGGCTACCTGAGACTTGATAAGACTGTGACTGTGATCAAAACAAACTGGAGGTGATTACTGGCAGATTTCAAATTAATCCTTTAAGAAAACATTAGAATGCATCACAGCATAGCTTATAGAGGATGGACTCTCCTATGGCTAACTAGACACGATACAAAAAAACTCAGTATTACCATAAAACAGAAACGGGGGGCCAGAAAAGCCCAGAAAAGAGACCCAGGATGTTGTCTGTGCTGGACAAGCAGCACATGCTCAACTGAGGACCAGCAGGTGGGAGAAAGTGCAAGAAATCCCTTGAAATTCTGTCAGTTTGCCAGCTTTGCAGGAAGCAGAACAATATTTGTGACACAGAGGAGGGAGCGGACAGTGACTTAGTCAAACCAACACTTTGTAGGAGCTGGAGACAGTGTTGCATTAGACTGTTGGACTATAGTTTGGAGAGAAAATGTGTCCTTAACTCTATATGAGTTGAAGAGCATTAAGTCCAAGTTACCACAGGGGGATTTCTGCACACTGCAGAAAAAGCTGAGGCACTAGAGAAAAGACAGCTGAGCTCCCAAAAACCTCATGGTGAACATACCCCGGGTGTTTGTGGAAAAGGCTCCACTTTCATTGCTATCAGAGAAAAGGGACTACTGAGACAATGTTCTCTTCTAGAATCTCTCAGTGGCTGAGAGAAACCTGTTCTGCTTTGACTTCCAAGCTCATTTGATGTGAGCCTTTTGTGCCTGTCCAACATGCTGGGTACATTTTTCTTCTACACTTTCCCTTACTTCTCAGACATATTTCTTTAAGTCTAATAGGTGGACATGTTTCCTGTTTCCTTTTCTCCTTTTCCTTCCATCTCATTCAGTGTTGGATCACTTGTTCCAGCGCTTCAGGTATTATTCTCCATAAGAGAATCACAGAATCACAGAATCACAAAATCACAGAATGGGTGAGGTTGGAAAGGACTGCAATGAGTCATCTCATCCAACCTCCCTTCTCAAGCAGGGTCATCCTAAAGCACACTGCACAGAATTCCATCCAGGTGGTTCTTGAGTATCTCCAGTGAGAGACTCCACAGCTGCCTGTGAAATCTGTTCCAGTGCAGGGTCACCCACACAATAAAGACATTCTTCTTGTGTTCAGGTGGAATTTTCTGTGCACTGGTTGCCACTAGTTGTTTCTTGTCCTATTGCTTGTCACCACCAAGGAGAGCCTGCCTCCATCCTCTTGTCACCCTCCCTTTAGATATTTATACACATTGATGAGACCCCCTCCCAGTTGTCTCTTCTTGAGGTTGAACAGGCCCAGCTCTCAGCGTGTCATCATGACAGAGATACTCCTGTCCCTTAATTGTCTTTGCTGCCCTGTGCTGGACCCACTCTGGGAGCTCTCCATGCCTCTCCTGTACTGGAGATCCCAGAACTGGACACAGAACTTGAGATGTGACCTCACTAGGACTGAGGGGCAGGATCACCTCCCTTGACCTGCTGGAAGTGCTCTTCCTAATGTACCCCAGGATGCCTTTGGCCTTCTTGGCCACAAGGGCGTTGCTGGCTCATGGATGGCTTGTTGTTCACCAGGTTCTTTTCCACAGAGCTTTCCAGCAGCTCAGTCCTCAGCCTGTGATGCTGCATGGTATTTGCCTTTGCTGAACTTCACAAGGTTCATCTCTATCCTTCTCTGCAACCTACTGAGGTCCTTTTGAAGGGCTGCACAGCCTCCTGGGGTTTTGGGCACTCCTTACAGATTTGTGGCACCAGGAAACTTGCTGAGGAAACATTTGTGCCTTCATCTAAGTCATTGATGGTTAAGCTGAACAATACTAGACTCAGTACTGGACCTTGGGGACAATATTGTACGTGGGGACTAATGCCAGGTCCCCAGCTAGACCCTGTGCCACTGATTATGACCCTCTGGGATCTGCTGTCCAGCCAGTTCTCATTGTGACATCCCTCTTCCCAATGGTTTTCCACTGTAGGGCAGTAAGTCAGTGTAAGGTCCCCATTCTCACCCTTCCACACCAGAGCCATCTTAGCATACAACTCCAGCCCTGGCTCTGCTCAGCCACTCTCCTGAGGTTTCTTTGCTTGGAAATTCGGATCTTACTGGCTTTTTTCCCACTGCAGAGAATCATAGTTGTTTCTCATTGCTAGTTTCTGTTCCCTGTTGTCCCTAGGTTTCAGCAGGGTTTACTTGACCAGACACTGGAGCAGGTGCCCAGAAGCACCTCCCAGGCAGTAACAGCCAGGGATCCTGTGCCTGTGCACCTTCACTTGCACTTGACTATTTACAGAGGAGGAAAGAAAGAGGAAAGAAAGTAAGGAGAGTGGTTTCTGAAGAAAGGCAGGGAAAGAGAGGAAACATGAACTGCTGGAAAAAGAGCAAATGCTTTTTACGTGCATTGTGTGTAACAAGAAACATGTGGATGGAGCTGGATGGAAGGAATCTAAGTCGGTGTGGTTTCCCAGTTTTAAAGGGGAAACCAATGCCAGGCTGCTTGAAGGTGGGAGGCAACACATAGGGCAGAAGAATTGCTTTGTGGCTGTCACTGTGACTGGGGACAGAAACAGTAAGACTACAATATTCTCAGAACTGTTAGACAAGATCACATATGAAATAAGAGTTCTTTCTTTTTCATTCCCTTATATTCTTCGATTTACGTCATACTGCAAATTCTCATGGACACCGGACGAAGAAAGACTTAATTCTTTAATTTCCAGACTCTTCTGTGCTTGCTTTGCAACCTTAACATTCCTTAAATGGATGTTTTTGCATGTGGAAAAAACCCCACATATAATATTAGCTACAGTTAGACACCAATCAGTGTCATTTATCATACACCTTCACTCTTTCATCCACACATTGTCCACTAATTCATCGCCCTGGGCCACAAGTAGTGGCTTCAAACAACTCCTCAAAAAAAAAAAAAAAAAAAAAATCAAGGTGAAATACCCACATCTTGGTCTTTCTGCACATGTTTGTATGTGCAAAATGCAGTGGCAACCATCTTTGAGAACAAAGAGAGTAAGATACTAAGGCAGAATCAGTGGGGGAGATTGGAGGGGAGGGCAGAGCAGGACAGGGCCAAGGAAGAGTTCCCACAAGTCAGGATGTGATATTTCCTCCACTGTTATATAATATTTATATTACAGTAGTGCCAAGAGACTCCAGTCAGGATCAGAGCTATCTGAGTATATGAACTCCACAGAAATGTACCAAGACACAAGCCTTGCCCCAAGGAGAAGATGATCTAAAAGGAAAAAAAGCAGAGACCACACTAATATGAGGAGGGGTGAATGCGTGAGGGGAGCTGCTGAGAGGGAGGGACAGAGACAGCTCCCCATCTTAGAGTGGGAGCTGCCTCTCTTTCCCAGTTATAAAGGGCTGGCCATCCACAAAGCATCCAAGGAGAGCCTTCTGTAAGCAGAAAGATTAGCCCCACAGCAAATCCCCACAGTAAGTGGTTATTCATGAAGAAAGGTGCTTGAAGAGAGGGCATGAATGCTTATGAGTTACAAGAAAAACGTCTTTAGTAAAAACTAGTGGATTTGCAGACTGACTATGGATTTTGATGGTAAAGAAAGGAAATTTTTTCCATTTGTTTTCTCCTGGACAATGTCCAGGCTGTACTAGTCAAGATCCTGGTTAAATTTGTAATGAAAATTTACACTTCATGATGAGGAGTTATAAGTAAAGGAAGTTTCATGTCCCAGCTTGCCTTCAAGGAAAGCTCCATGGAACATAAGCTCTGGACATAAGTTTGGTCTTAAATGGAGCCACAATGCTCTTGGTGAGCGCTGTGCGACAGTGCAGGGTCTCCCTGTCAGGTTTGTAGAGGAATGTGATACAGTACACAGTGCTCATGAGAGAGTTTTTGTCCTCGGAGCCCTCCAAAAGAGAAGTGAAAATCTCCCACTGAAAGCAACATGGTGAAACAAAAGCACAGAGCAGCCGACAGCATGGGGGCATTAGGCTGAACTGACAGCACTTACCAGCCTAATTTACCATAATACCTGTTGATGAAATGAGTAATTACACAGGCAAGTGTTTCCTTAGCTATGGAAATGAAAGACTGGCCAGAGGAATTTGGTTGGAGCTGAGCTGGAGAGCTTGTAGCTGCCCTTTGCTAATTTTGAAAAGATCTCCAAACCACCATGAGCTCTAGGGTGGGAGCCAGCGAAGAAATGGGGCTGAGGAGGCTTGATTTTGATGAAGCCTGTGTACTTCTCCAGTTGGTGGCATTTAGGGGCCATGGCCGCAATTGCAGCTTGTGTTGACAGGGATGATACACTGCAGGGACTAAAAGGAAACCTTTTGAACCTCGGCTGGTGGCTATTTGCCACACACTTCATCTGTAATTGTCTCTAATCCCAGGCACTCTACCTGTCTGTTGGTGAAACATGGTCACATTCATTTTAAACAAGTAGAAATGTGCAAGCAGATTTGGTGTTGCAAGCATAAAATGCACAAGTAAATAACATAAATTGCAAAAAGCAATAACAAAGCATCATAAAGTCTATGTGTTGATTACTTTTGAAATAAGGAATTACAAAATAAATTAATTCAAGGGAGAAGTAATTGCAATTAATAAGTTGCAAATTCATGTAATGAATGCATCAGGACAAAAAGGTTATCTCTATAATCACAGCTGTGACCCTGATGTCCTCAGGGCACAATGGATCAGAAAGACTTTTTTCCTGCAAATGTTATAGCCATTCAGAAATAAAGGTATGGTCAGAATGTACAATTTTACAGTACTGCAAGACCTATAATATATAACTGATTATTAATACCAAGGTAGGATAACATTTTGTTCCTACAGCTATTTGATAAATGCATGGGGTCTCTTATTTTATGGCATAACCACAGTGTATAATAACTAGCTCTGATTCAGTGCTTTAATCACTTGATCGTACAAAGCTTTTGGTTTCATGAAGCAATCACAGGTGAAATTTCCTTGTGCCTCTCTCTTGCCTGAATAATCTAATTCAGGGCATGGCAGAGCTACAGACTGAAAGGTATCCAAACAGCCATCTCCTCTGAAAAAGGAAGGACACTTTTGAGGTAAAGGGCACATGTTCTATGAGGCTGGACTCCAGAGTGTGTGCATGCTGCTGTAGACAGTAACATGCACTACATCTCACAGCATATCAGAGACAACAAGCAGTAGCAATTTCTCTCTCCTTTCCTGAATGAGACTCGTCTATCTCCTTTCCTGAATGTGAGGGACAGGCTGTCTCACCATAATTGTGCTTCAAAGTCAATGTACTAGTTGCCACCCTGACCCTTCATCCCTCTCCTCTTCAAACATCCATCCCGCACGTGTATATATTATGTGATGTCAATAAAAGGCAAAAAATAAAAAAATAAAATTGAAAGAAGACCATGCATTTTTCCCCTCTCAATTTCTAAATAGCATTGAACATCCCAATTATATCAGCTCCATAAAAATGATGTCATTATAAATGTGACAAATATTGTACATACTGCCACCTGCTAAGTCCTCAAATAAATTGCTGTTAAATGTGTAAATACATGCCTGACCTAAGTAAGTATATAATGACAAAAAGGACTTACGACAGAATTCTCTGAAACTCATGAGAGAAATCATGCTACACCAAATTAAATCCCAAGAAAGGTTTAAAGGTCAAGTTTTTCTTCACTAAGTAACTCAGTAAATGTCTATAAAACAATGTAAGAGAGAATATAAGAAAATCAAGAACCTGTATCCTCTGTGTAGAGCAGGGTGGCAAGCAGTTCTACACTGGGTAAACTTTTACTTTGGTGACAGTGGAACCACTTATTTCTAAAGAACCATCTTGGACATGTTTCCACAGCCTGTTGTCCCTGTCCAGTGCTAGTGTCAATAGGAGCTAGATGTGTGCAATCTTCACCAAAATGGAACAAAGCAATTTTCTTAGTTGTTTTGGGACTATTCACAGGGCAAATTCAAAACTAAATGCTAAAAATCAACTAACAAAGCAAAATGAAAAGTGGAATTACAGTGGAGTGTGCACTCAGCAGCTCCAAGGAGTAGCCAAGGGTTGCTCAGTCCTAGAGATCTTCATTTATGTTTTTGTCCTAGTGGTGATTAATTTTGTCTATCTGTTGCCTCATACACTGGAGACAGGAGAAGACCTTTGTCTGAGGTCCTATAAAACTCATTTTTCTCTGCTGCCTGTCCAGGGCAGTGCCAATGTACTGGTGGGCTTGATTTTATATGAAAGAATCATGGAATATTCTATATTTCTTCAGTTGCTTTGTCTCTTTTCTTCTTTAAGTAAGTGTTGTGTCATGGAAAGTTAACGAGAAGCATTATAAGTTGGTATACTTCATAGGACTGATCTCTGGTATTAGCAGTGAGGACACACTCTTTGTATTAACAAAGGTGAAGCTTGTATCAAGTATCCTCCCGCTGTCAAAGCACACCTGTGAAAGAAACCATCAGAAAGAAACATCAGTTCATGCCACAAATGAGATAGCTGTACAATCAAAACACACGTGGAAGAAAAAAATTCTGCAAGGAGCTCATCTGTGGTTTTTCTGTGCTGCAGTCTGTTTCGTCTGCTGTCTCGCCTTGCGTGGGCACGTTCCTCCCTGAGCAGCAGGGCTTACCTGGGTCCCAGTCTGTCGGGTATTCCGCCTCTCCAGGGGCACAAATGGATATCTGCTCAACGTTGTCAGTCACCTGAATTTCTCTGCTCCCAAGCTTGCCAGCTTGTGACTCCTGACATCGCTAGAAAAAAACAGCACTAGAGAAAAACACAGCTGAGGCTCATCGCTTGCATTAAGGTGCTGAATCTCTCTAGAGGTTAAGTATGATTAGGATTAATGCCAATGTGTTTTCAAAACAGGTGACAAAAGAGAGTCAAGGACTCCAAATACAATCCCCTCTCTTGCTCCTCCAAAATGAACCAGGTGAAAGAAAACCTGATTCAGAACAAAACACAAATGGTCTCGTGTAGGCAAAACAAAGCCCATTCCAGCTGGGGGGAGCTGATGGTTGCCAAGGGCTTGGTGGGTGTGAGACAGACAGACAGACCTGCAATGAAGAAAATCATGATTCTTCTTTTCATGTGCCAGATTGATGGAACTACAACAATAGAAACAAAAGATGGCTTGGATGGGCAGCGAGGTAGCAGACAGGCTGACACACCTTGATACCAGACTTGCACAGCTGCACATATGCCACTGCTGATCCATCAGCCCAGCATGCTGCCCACAATGACTGATCAATCTACACTTGCCATTGCTTGATGTTAGCAGCAGCAGATAGTAAGGGAGAGAAACATCCATAATATACTGGAGGACATGATTTTGTTTCCCTTTTTTGTGTGTGTTTTTTTTGTGGGTTTTTTTTGGTTGAGTTTTTTTTTGTGTGTGTATGTGTGCTTTGTTTTGTTTTTTTGGATTTTTTGTTGTTGTTTGTTAGGGATTTTTTCCTCACAGAAGAGCCCTATGGTTTATAATAGTGAAAAATATACCAGTGCAAGTATAACCTCTGCTGACTTCAGGGATCATGTCTGTTACTTCAGTAAGATTCTTCCATGTCTTTTACATCAGTAAGATTCTCACAGGCCTAAACCATGGGACTTTTGTCCCCTCCACTCTGCAAAACACAATGCTTTTCTGTAGGAG
This sequence comes from Fringilla coelebs, assembly GCF_963513975.1. Lineage (NCBI taxonomy): Eukaryota > Metazoa > Chordata > Aves > Passeriformes > Fringillidae > Fringilla > Fringilla coelebs. The sequence goes on along the minus strand of NC_140028.1, from coordinate 47,528,296 downwards.
GCTGGGGGAACTAATGAGAAAGGAAAGGCAAAGTGATACCTGGATCAGATGATGACTGTTATGATCAGGAGTTGATTCAAATGAAAAGGAGGACTGGCCAAAGGCTGATACAGAGGAATTGATGCAAAAGGATGAGGCAGATGGATCTGCCTGCTTTCCAATAAGAGTTATGAGCAAATGATTTGTATTGAAAACATATTCTTCAAACTAATATGCAGAGGCTAGACAATAACTGTCACATGAGAGAGACTGAAATTTTCAGATCAATAGATGAGTTTGCAGCACCCCTTCTTCTTATTAGCTGTATTATCTACTGTTTGAATTCACAGACTCAGCATTCATTCAGTAAAGATCTTCCTCAAATAATTACTACACTCTTGGCCCACTTTTTCTCTACTCTAGAGATATTGGCATCAAGGAAAGCAAATTTCTGTAAGACACAACAATCAAAGCAGGAAATGCTTGAAAGCTCTGTATTGTGGTTAGTGCTTGCTGATTATTTGGATGCGGCTTGGTGCTGAGAGCCCAGTAATATTCTGAGTATTCAAATATCTTAGAAGAATAGAATGAAATTTGACACAAAGGAAAAATAAGGAAAAAACTGACACTCTGAAGTGAACCAAAGCCTCCTTCATATGTGGGAAATTTGTGCCAACTGCAAGGATAACCTATGCCTATTATAAATCTGCAAGTTTTTATTTCATTTTGCACATGTATTTAATCCATCTGTAAATTGTTCACTGGATAGCACAGGACGATGATCTCCTGAGAACTGCAAGGTATGTGTATTCAACAGTGGAGAATAAACACAAGATTTTATTACAAAATGCCACTGCTGCTCCTGGCATGAGTAATTTGTGCACCTGCATTTTTAAAATGTTTCAAAGTTTTTCTCCTTTGTGAATTCAGTGGCAACACACATTATCTTTCAGGCTGCCACAACACAGTATTTGCAGACTGGGTCACGTCAGCCCTTGTTATCCAGAAGCCACTGTTTTCTGAGCAAATAGCAACTGAAAATGACAATGGTTTGCTCCAGACAGGGGAGAATAAGACAGTATTTCCTTATAGCCTAGTAATACGTGTCTTCAAGATGAGCAGGAGACATATGTAGGGCTTAAATCCAAATTTGGAGTGGGTTTTTGGAGAGGACATAGGCCCAAGGAAAGGTGGAAGGAATGGAATGGATCTTGACAGCACTTCCTCCAGAAGTTTGTCCCACATTTAAGCACATTCCGCCTTGCAACATGCCTGGGTTTGCAAGCGTGGGGAATGAGAGACTGGGCCTGGAGATTGAAATACACTCTCTGGTGTAGCTCTGCACAGCCAGAGTGCTGGGCCAGCCATAGATATCATTAAATGTAGAGTCCTGAATAATTACTACTGTGCTTTAAATACACTGTCACCTTCCAGAAGGCTGCATCCCCTTGGGAACTTGACTGGCTGATCAAGGCTTGGCGCAGGTGGGGAATTAGGACATTTTAGTTAGTTTAGGCTTAGTAATTTAATTTTTAATAGTTATTCTGCAGGTGTCTAAAGTCGGTTCTATATGTACAATTTTTAAGTAAAAATTTCCCTTGTGTTCCCTGTAATCTCTCTGAAATGTTCCTTGATTCTCCCAGAACTCTCTCATTCAAATATGCAAAGTGTATAATTCCAAGAAATCTTATGTATTTGTACATCTTAAAGTCATATTATCGTCTTAAGGTCCTATATCATGCAATTCCCCCATTTGCCATGGATCTTTTGCAAAAAGGTACTGAGGTCTTGTGTTGTACCAGTTTGATCATCAGGGACTACCCTTAAGGCCAGTCACAAACAGGTAAGTTTGCAGCGTGTTTATTTAACTGATGCAGCAAATGATGATGGAGGAAGGGAACTGAGGAAATTGCCTTGGATGAAGTTTTATTTTCTTGATTTCCTGAAGGGCTGGAGGGTTGGTTTTCTTGAGCTCCTGAAGGATTGGAGGCTGGCAAAACAGCACAACTGGCATGTGGTTTTCAAGGTCTCTGTGGCATATACAGATTTTGAGAATGAGATTTGAATGTTGTGTGCAAGAGACTCCAGCTCCCTGGAGATGCACTTGACATTTCAAATGGTGCAAATCTGTAGAGCTGGAAGCACCCAGTTGTGTCTGAAAGGGGATAAACATGGCAGGAAATGCCATGGCATGCCATCAGGGCCAAGTGTCTGATCACTTAGCCATCAGGGCAAACTGCCTGCCTCCCATCCCCACCTGTATCTGTATACAAGACATGTTCAGGTCTGTATTTATCTTCAGTCCTCACACAACCTTGGTACATTCCTTCTCCTTCAGGCTTTATTGCAGATAGGAGTAATAAATGCGGAGCCTTTCCCTCTTTCATCACTAAGAGCTGTAATGAACACTATCAAGACATGAGAATGGAGGGGAATCAGGGAAATGGGAAACCGCTGAGCAGAGTCTCAATACCTGGCTGCTGTTTCCTCTAAACAACTTGCAAAGCTCTGCTGTTTGAGTTTATGGAAGGAATCAGAGAATGGCTTCGATTGGAAGCGACCTGAAGGATGACCTAGTGCCAACCCCTCTGTCATGGGCAGGAATGCCTTTTGCTAGACCAAATTGCTGAGAGCCCTATCCAACCTGGCCTTGAACAGTTCCAGGGACTGAACATCCACAGCTTCTCTGGGAAACCTGCTCTAGTGCCTCACCACCCTGACAGCAAAGAATTCCTTCCCTTTTATCTGATTGAAGGTTTATCTCCTTCAGTTTGAGCCTACTGCCTCTTGTCCTGTCCCTGCGTGCCTTTGCACATGGTCTCTGCATCAGGGTCATTTAAGCACTGGCTGCCTTTGAGAAGGCTGAGGCAGAAGAGGCTACTGGGAGCTGTAAACAGGTGCCACCTCTTCACTGGAAACCCCTCCTAGAATCAGGGCAAACACAGCTGCCCTGCTGGTGCCAGCTACCAGCCCAAAGCCGTTCAACAACCCTATAAACAGGCTGCATTTCCTGCAGTGGTCATACAACAGTCCCACCTGGTGGGGCAGCAACATTTTCCAGCACATTCCAAGGCACAAAGGTCATGCAGGACACCTCAAACTAATTGGGCCATGAAAGACCACCCACCACTCCTTTGCTCCCAGCCACCCTGATCCTTGCTAAGGAATGGTTATAACCAGAAACACCAGGTTATAGGAAGATTTGGACGCTATGGAAAAAGAAGTCAAAAACAGGGAAATGGTTGAAAATGGAAATAGCTGGATGAATAAACCAGGTTGTAGAAGATGTTTACAAACTAAATAATGCAAATAAAGATTTCCCACATCCTTCCACATCACTGATGGCTGAGAAAATCTAACTTTGGCCAATGAGAGGGAAGTGGCCAGCCCTGCTATGCATTTTCTTGCAAAAAAGACAACATTAAAAGTCTGTGACAAGGAGTAACTGGTGATAAAATAGAAGTACATTGAGTAAAAATAATTTTCAGTGTCTGTAAAGTAAAGAAAAGTGGAAAACAGAGGGAGAGAGAAAGAAAAGCAATGAAGAAAATTTTGAGTCCCTCCAAGCAAGACCAAAGCCTTACTTCAGTCTCTAAATTTCTGACTGGAAAGTTTGATTTGCCTCCACTTTGAAGTTCAGAAAAACAAATATAACCTTATTTTCTGTGAAATTTCTGAAAATGCAGCCAACAAACAAAACCAAAAGTTGCACTTTGCCTGACTGAGCATAATTTGCACAGGACTGTAATTGCTGTCCTACCTCAATACCACCTCACATTTCTGCCAACTCCATCCATGCTGGGCTGCTCTTGTAGTACTTGTGTGAAACAAAGACTGCAAGGATGCTGCTCAGTACCGATACTCCCAGAGAATCAGCCCTGACAAATTCACAGTCTAAGGAAGTGTGTTAAGTAATTTCAAATAAATATGTTTGAAGACAGTGCAATCTGCCCTCAGATATTACGCAGGCAGAAAAGTAGGCTAAATTCATCAGATTAATTATTCATAGCAAATTCTCTCAGCTCTATCTTTGAGGTCAACAGCAAAAGTGCCACCAAGTACAATAGGATGCAGTTTCCAAAAAAGGATAGCACTCCTTTACTACACAAATATAAGCTTTACTAGTTTTGGAGGAGCAGGCAGAAGAACCCAAACAAGCAGAGGTGTGTGCAAATAAGCACACTCCTCTTTTATTTCACAAAGATTGACTGCTGTTTCAAACCATGTGGGACTGTATGTCCCATATTCTGCTCAGAGCTTTGTGCTCAAATGAACCTAAATTCTCCACTCTCAGCTGAGTTAAAATATATACATATATATGCATATTTACACACACACAAATATATGTATTTGTATATATTTGCACACATTTATTATGTGGTTTTGCACCAGAACGCTCCAAAATCATCATTTTGATGCAAAGCCATAACCTGACCGACACACTATCAAAGGCTTGTGACCTATTTGGTAAGCTAGGTCTGAACTTCTTGAATTTAAAACAAAACCCCAAAGTTAGTCAGTTTGAAAGTGGGAGGAGGGCTGGTTGCATCACAAACACTTTACACAGCTGTTCAAATGAAAACACTTGAGCCCTCAATTTCAAGAATCACCATGCTCTTTGTACTCCACAGAGGTCCTTCAGTCAGTATGGTACACCTGTATTTTTTAGACCCATTAATTATGTGCCTGAGCAATGTAATTATAACCTAAGCCATACTTTCTGATTAAATGCATCAGCCTAAATTCATGTTTATTTTAACTGCCTCCAGTTATGCAGCCCAGTCCAACCTCAAGAACACATGAAAAGACTTTTTTGGAAAGTTCCCTCATTTTTCCACTCCCCTCCCTTTAAAACTGGAGTGAATATTTTCACTGGGGTAGGAAGGAGAAGGAAAATAAACAGGGGAGGAAATGTAATTGAAGGTGGCATAAAGAACATGGCCTCTCTCTTCTCTCTACTGCTGAAGCCCACGGGGGATTTAAAGGCCACGAATGATCTAGGTCTTCTTCTTGAACCACTGTGAACTTTATCTGCTCAGGTTTAGTATCACTAAATGTGTATTAATGCCAGAGATTGTTTGCGTGGATTATTTATAAGGCATTCACTTCAAATTAGTGCTGCTTAAAGCATGTGAGTTCGTCACTTGCCAACAGCAGATGCAGTCTGCAGCAACCGAAACCGTGAGCAGCTCCACAGATGCACACACAACAGCTGGGTGCAGATCAATAATAGAAGCATTAACAATGGTACTGTTTTAGAGGCAATCCTTCACTTTGGAGATATATTTTATTCCACATTAATGGTACCTTAAGTAAAATGGTAGAAGACATGTAAGAATGAGTCTCCAAGTGGTCCACTGGGATTTACCCGCTCCTGCCTGCTTGTTACTAGCACAGCTTCTTGTTGTGCTGTAATTCTGCACATTTCCCCTCCATCCCCTGCCCTCCACAGCGAGCACCTTGCTGTCAGCATGCCTGTGCTGCCAGGCCACCTCCCCTATTGCCACAAGCCACCTTACCGTGTTTCAGGCTTTGGTACAGAGCCCAGGGCAGTTTATCCTGCGTGCAAGGGAGCCTGCTGTTTCTGCACAAGAAGAAAGAGTGAGCTGAACACTGTGTGTTAGTGGGAGTAATGCTGTCTCACAACAGGTACCATGTGCAAAGCTGGGGCCCTGACGTGACTCTTGTTTATGACCTGAGTCACTGAGCTCTTTGAGTGTCTGGAAAAGTGAATTTTCAATCACCTTTAACTCACCTGACCATCCTCTCAAATGGGTCATAGCGGTGTTCATTTGACTACCTGTGAATCAATCAAGTAAAAGTCAGCTCCTCAGGGAAGTGATTATGGATACTAAAGGTCATAGTTCAGGCTTTTCAATGAACATTAAACATGCCTTGACACTGCCAAGGGTACAAACAGAGATTTGGTGTATATATGAATATACAGAAGACTAAATATGTCTGTTGCTTTCTCAGGTTCAATCCGAGCCTAGTTTGATCAAGCTGTCAGCTCAAGTCAGTGAGAGGTCTAGAGTGTTTTGGCCATGGCTTTGGGGAACATGCCAAGACCAGGATGGGAGAACTAAGCCTTGCTGGTCTCTGCACTGTGGCTCTTTGGCACAGTCCTTGTGTGAAGCCAAAAACCAGTGCATAACCAAACTTTTTTTTTGTTCAGACAGATCATTAATTTTGGGGTCCCAATGTAAACTTGGCTTTCTAGTGAGCCAAGTCAACGGGTCTTGGCAATGAGGCCCATGACACTGTAAGATCTACATTGTCTATGACATCTGTTTAAGGAATATCTTTCCAGTTGTCACCAAATTAATCTAGCAGAAATAGTTTTATTTAGCCATATAGTGATTGTTTTTGTTATATTCCGGCTGCCTTTGCATAGCTGGATGTGTTCAGCAGCACAGGCTCCTCCACTGACCACTGACTGACAGAGCCATGAGAAAACATTAAGGAATGTTCCTTTTGAGAACTAATTCATCAGTGATAGGCAATTAAATCGTCTTTGGAAGTGTTTGGTACTTCCCAGCAATGCTACTTTGAAAGAATCTATTGAAAACTACTACTGGAGCCCCTTTTTTATCTTGGGAAGGTATTTCAGTCTTATCTTTGAGTTTACTTCTGAAGAGAGAACATTTTCACCATCTTGTTCTTACTTTCTCTCCCTCACTTGCTTTTTGTTTCCTCCCAGTCTTCTTGTCTCCTACTGTTTCTTAGTCTCGCTCTTCCTCTTCCTGTGGTCTCTCTGACACTTTACATCCTGCCGAGTCTCTCTTGGGCCCCTTGCTGTGGTATCTGTGTTCTCCTCCCCTCCTCTCCCTTTTAGTTACTTTTGCTTTTCTCCACTCTTTCTTGCATCCTTTATTTTTCTCTCCAAGCTGTATATCCCTCTTTCCCTTTCACTGCATTCTTATTCTGACATTGAGAATTGCATGGGCTTTCATTGAGAGTACTAACCTGGCCCAAATATTTTCCAGAAGTATTTGGAGGTGCCCGGTGGGTGTGAGTTTATTCCAGGGCTCACTTTCTCTGTTGGGACTTTGGGGATTTTTTGTCATGAGCACCTCCTCAGTTGTTAGCTGCAGACCTTCCCAGCATATGCATCCACACTTGTCGTGAGCTGTCTTTATTTAGGGCCGTAGACTGTACTAATGGGCTGAGCTGGCAAAATTCAGAGTTGCTCCTCAAAAATACTGTGTCTATCTTCACATGTAATTTCTTAGGGAAATGTGGACCCTCTGCACCCCTGAGGAGCTAATCAGGACCTTGCAGGATGGCACTTCCTGCAGTAGGCATTGCAACATTAGGCAATTAATAAAGATGATTACAGCTCAGAGCTAAATATGGTATATTATGGTGTTGTACTTCACTTACATTACCCTCATGGCAAATGAGTCAGAGAGACACTGCCATGTATTTTAGAGGAGTGACTCTTTATGCTAATTAATGATATCAATATGCAGATGGTGATGCCAGTATAATTAGCGCAGTGGATTGCACCAATATAAAAACACAGAAAGAATCAGAGAAACCAATACAGTGGATACATACTTAAAGCTGCATATGAAAACCCTTTAGCAGAAAGCAAGGAGGTTCAGTTACCATCTCTTCAACCTGAGACAAGTTCATCCAAGGCTTACAGATGTATGGACACCAAATGAAATTTGGGACTATAAAATGAGCTGATCTGGAAGGAGCTGGGTTGGGGTTTGCATTGGTTTGGGGCTAGACCTCAGAGCTGACCTCAGATGTTCCCAAGCACAGGACAACAAAACTGAAGGAATGAACTGTCTGTGGGAGCCCCGCAGAGTCAGCCCAAGGTGGTTCATACACTTTTGTAGTGGGAAGAAAAGTCAGCATACGGACATTGGGCTCCCTGTCAGCTGACACACTCTCTAGGAAACCCTACACAGGTTTTATGGGCTGGGCCCACAGCTGACAAAAATAGATGCAACCCTACAGATCAGCCAGCTTCCATCAGCTACATCTGCAGCCCATCACCATTTACACTTCCACAGTTCCAATAACCAAAAAGAGCAAAACTGAAGTGGAGAGCTTCTGTGGCCATTGGGGACCTTCCTTGAATTACCCAATACGGATGATTTTAAGATATTTTCTTTGGTTCGACCTCCCACAGTTCATTGCACCCAGGCAGGCCCCAGTACATGCTTACATTTCTCTCAGTGGTGGTCTTTCCTTAAAAAACACATTGCAAAAATCAGTGTTCTGTTATACTCTTTACCTCCTATTTCAAGCCAGGCTGTAACCTGCCAGGAGAAGGAGCATACCCTAGTATATTTTGACAAAACCTAGGCTGCTCTGCTTATTCCTATTAAAAAAACCCCAGGGACATTGGAAACAACTACTTCATCTCAGAGTGCCTAAATGGTTCAATTTATTTTTTTGAAAGGGATCAAGGCCTTTACATCTGGACACGACACACCCAGTGAAATATCAGCTGCTAACCTGGAGTTTTCTTTAGAACCCTGAGTCTTGTAGAATCTTCAGTTATAGCTTAAACACTTTAGGTTAATCACTTAAACATTTCTACAATGAAACTACAACAATTTTATAAAGAGATCATCTGCAGTATGTAATGATATCTAGAGCTGAGAGACAATTTAACAGAGGTCTCTACCTGCTGCAACACCTTAGCACAAGGGTGTGATTTAAAGGTAATGTGGCAGGTTTAATGCAGAATTTCCTTGCTTTCCTAGGTTTAAGTTTCAACCTTAATGGTATAACTTGCATTGACATTGTTTCAGTTTGTTTTGACATCATAATTGAGTCTAATCTCCACAGACTTGCACTGCAGTCTTATTTCTTATTGTAGTCTCACAATGTGATTTTACTATAAGAGCACTGTAGTGAGGCCTTCTCCAAGTCATGCTTTGAAATCACATTGTGTGTGTAATACTGCCTTGTAATGGCCTTGTAAGAGGGTCTCTAAAGATCTTCCCTGCGACAATTTGGCCATCTTAATCTCAAACTGTAATGACCTCACAATGCCATAAAGCAATTACCATTACAAATTTAAATGGTCTTATGCAGGAACTTCTGTGCTGCCTCATTAGGGGATACATTTTGCTGTGTCCAACCTCTTATTTAAATACAGCACATCTACTGGATAACCACTGCTCCTTTAAATTCCGAAACTGGGCTACAGCATGCATTTTATTACTCTTTTTTTCTTCTTTTTTAACTGCAGATGGGCTGATAAGAATCTTCTCTAGCAGCACATTTCATTAGAACTGGGATGGCTTAGTGGCATCCAGATCTGGATGCCACCACTGTTGGAATTTCATTCACTTGCTGACCATAAGCCAAATCACAGCTAGGAATTTGCTTTGAAACCAAAATAACAAAAATCTGCTATGGTCTATTGTCACCTGATACAGCTTTCCTTCCTCACTGCTTTGTTCCTGAAAGGGCTTGCAGCTGGGGCATTGATTTCTATTTTAACGATTCTTTGGGGAAGTGATGGCCAGCACAATTCCTGTCCCTTTGTTAGACACCCAAGACAGTAGGAGCTGGTGATATATGTTGGGAGGTAAAATAGGCTGCTCTGTCTTTTATAGTTAGAAATCTCAGAACTCTTTATTTCCCAGGAAAATCATAGGCTTATCCAGGACACCTGAAGAGCAGCTACGGAGGACCTCAGGGTGCTTTTCGAGCCTGACTGAGAAGTTAGCTCAATTCCATTAGACAGAGGAGGCTGTCCTAGTTTCTATGGAGCTTTAGGAAATGTGAAACTGTTCCATTCTTACTCCTCTAACTCACTTTTTGTTTCATTTCTGACCCTCTACAGGTGTATTTAAGATGGTTTTATGGCTCGTGCCACATCAAAAAACACGTGGCACAGTGTAAGGATGAAGGGCCCACTGCCACCACTTACAGCCAACCTCCAAGAAGCAGCCGAGACTTATAACTTCTTCAGTTCAGAGGCAGACTCCTGAGAACATGTTCATCATTTTAATTCAAGTCTTCTTTGCTGGCTGACTGCCAAGGGGCCTACCAGATGTCTCTCTCTTTACTGTGGTTGAAGCAGATTATGATGTTCCAGTTCATTTTTCCTTCACTGACAGCCTGGTTCTAAAAATGTGCCAGACTTTAAGGGCAATATTTTCAAAAGCCAGGTCAACTCACAACAGTAGACCAATGACAGTGCATGCAGATACTACAAAACCGTATGATAGGCAATTAACTCAATGTTATTTCTGCTAGTCGAGTAACTTTGAGTTTGTTAAGAGTCTTTAACACCAAGGAGGAGGATCCTTAAAGTGCCAGTTCCTAAAGGGAACATGGCAGAGGTGGAATTTTCACTTGGAAAATGCAAAATTTTGGTACCTGTAGTTAAAAGGGAGAACCTAAATCTGGCAGCTTTCAAAAAGAGAGAGGAAGGGACAAAAGGGCAACCTCCAAACTGGTTGCATTTATTTTGAGTTGCATTTTTTTTCAGAGCCATTAATTGCATCACAGGCATGGACGTACTTTTGGTGTATGTTTTTGCACGCACATCCTAAAGTCCTGTTCATGAAGGATCTCTTTTACATCTATTGTCTCTCATTCACTCCACCCAGAAGTGAAAAAGAGTTTTACAGAACAAAGGTTATTCTTTTTCAGGTCAAAATTCTTTGAGACATTTGCAGTACTTGGTTTCAAGGAAAGTGCCAAAGTCTTAGCACTTATCCAAAATTTTGAAGGTTTTTAATGCCCCATAAGAAATGTTTCTTATAGAGTTCTCTGTCTCACTATAGGAACCTGCAGCCGTGTGCCAAGTCTTCTCTTTCCAGCTTTCAAACACATGATATTTTTTTATTCTTTTTCACCTTCTCAGGTAGTCTCAACTGCTTTTCAACTAGCTCTTCATCCATCGAATGTTCTGTGGATGTCTGATCATGAATGAATACACATTTCATACTGTGGCTGTGCATCCTGCAGAACATTGTATGTGCCAGAACAGGTAACTAGAACACAGTAGGAAGACTTTTTCCACAGTCTCTTTCAATTGCTTTTGGTGTCTGCTATCATCTTCAACATAGTCCCCTGTATTTAATGGAAAGATTATTTTCCAATGTGCATATGAGGTGAGATCATCACTCTGTCTCTGCCTCTCTCTTTTGCTTTCATTTGAAGGACTTCATGCAGTTTTCTTCTTATGAATTGCAATTCTACAGAAATTAGAAACCAAAATTACATTAGATGGTAATTCTGTCTTGAAACTTTTAGTAAACTACATGGCTTGTGAGACTTTTTGTCTGCATGCATTCATGCAGTTCCATTTCCTAGCTGTGATCTATCTACTAGGCAAAATATTGCTTTCAGGTTATCTTTATGCTACTTTTGCATCGCCCTGAGTCATGACATTGATACAATACTTATCAAAACTTTAAAGATCCAGCACCACAACCCCTAGACAGCCCCCTGATATGAAGCAGCAAGTTCACTGTGTTAAACAAGGGGCTTGACTGGAAGGAGGTAGTGCTTTGCTAATAAACTGCATTGTCTGAGCAGTTTTACTAGTGTGAAGACCCTTGTACTGATGATTTATTTGGAAGTTCTGGGTATATTAACTTTTGCTAAGAGCTGAGACTAAAAACTTTATGGGGAATGCTACATACACTCCAAAGACCGACAAGAGAATTTAAGTTAGATGTGATTAGTATGAAGAAAGTTACATTTATTATACTCTTATGTATAATTGATCATATGAAAGGCCTTTTGTAACTATAAAAGAGACAGCACATTAAATTGTTTTACCCTGAGGATTACACAGATTTGTAGAAATCGGATTGGAATATCAGCCTATTGGTTTCATTGCTATGGTAAATCATTAAGATGTTCCATGTTAATCATAAATCTTTGTATCTATTTATTATTAATCAAATAGCTCCTCCCAGCTGCTGCTTTGCTTCATCCATCTGAGCCAATCAAACCAAGCCCTGGTAGCATTAGCTGTGATGAGGGGTGGCTGGTGCACATAATATGCGTGGCACATAGCGCAGATTATACAGTGCCAGACGTGGGGTATGAGAGCTGATGGGGTGTTAGCTCTCCACAGCAGGGGGGCCTGGTTGCGGGATTTGCGAGTAGGCATGCCTCATTAGTAAGATGATTCATGGTGAAAGGGAGTTTAGCTGGGAATAATTTAGTGGCTGCTGCTGTGGGGGAGCAGAAATATAGTTTGGGATAGCGAGGTTATGAACCTGTATTTGTTTGATAAAGTCTTGAACGCTGACTGATGTCACCGTGCATTAGTCTTACCATTTGAGTTTAGAAAACAGTGTTGCAAAACCCTCTCAACTCACAAGTAAGTAAATGAAAGAGACAATCTGAATACAACTGAACTTAATGTTTTTGTATTGCTTGTAGATTATCCTAGCTTTCATGTAAAGCTAATTGGCTTTCTGAGCATTTCTGGGCTGGTATGTCTACACAGACTAATGCTTCATTGCCAAGAAGAAGTCAACTCCCACTCAATGATATAGCATATTGATTACTGCCTATTTCCTTCTACTATATCCTGGGAGTGTAATGATATCTGACGTATCATTTTCCCGAAGCTGCTGAAGTTGACATACTATTTAGATTTGGCCCACATTTCTTCAATTAGCAGGAGTATTATAAATGATGTACTGCTCCAAGCTTTAGACACTTCTTGCTCATGCCATACAAAATTAGGTAAGAGGGGAAATTCATTTTAAGAGGAGACAAAAATATTACTGGAAGAACCAGATATTTGCACTGGTGCCATAAGAAGATGAGAAGCAAGAACAGTGACAAAAATACAGCCCATTCAAAACTGAACACTGAACTCCTTTACCGTGACAGATTTTCCTTAAGTAACATAATGTTTAAAAGCAAAACATTCCTACATTACTTTAAGTGGGCCTGTCCACAAATATAAATACACATCTTTCAAATGGTGACCAGTTCCCATGCAGCTTTACACTTTAGGTGAAAGTAACTATTTGCTGGGAAAACATGTACAGAACATACATTTCCTGCTCTGATTTTGTGCAAAATGAAATAGGAAAATTCTTGCTGATATTATGATGATATTTTTTACCGATAGGAAGAACGGCAGCAGTATGTAGTTGTGAGCTCTTTTGTGTGACTTTGCTTCTCCTCTGGTGTGTTCAGTAAGCTCCTGTATGATGTCTGTAGCTGGTCTGGGCTGACACTCTTGCACACATCAGTTCATGTGTCCATACGTACCAGGAAAAAAGAAAAATAACTGATTAGCTAAAAGTGGTTGAAATTCCTATGCCATGAAAGTCTGCTTCTTTTCTACCAGTGCCTGTCCAAGTTCTCCATTTTGCCTTTATTTCTGGAGATGAATTTTTCTGTTACTAAAATACTAAGTCTAGAACTCTGAAAACTAATGAGGTTTGAAATATATACATTGGTCTATGTAGTTCTATGAGGTTTAGGAGTATGGGCTTGAACTGCATAGGTTGTCAGATCTTGTCTTTATTTTTCTTCATCTTTTAATTAATTTATTTTTCTTTCTTTTCCCTTTCCTTTAAGCACTGAATATGTTCAATGTGCAAAATTTAAAAGAGTACTCTTTCAAGTATCTGGCATTGTTTTTTAAGACACAGAAAGGAGTCAGCTTTGCAGCCTGCCAAACACATATGTTATATACAGGGCTGAAGGAACAATGAACAGATTAATCTTCTGCTCCCTGTCCTGATCCATCAGTATTATTTCTTTATTCTGAAATAATTCAGTGCACAGCAGACCCACAACTTCTCAGCTCCCACACAGAGCTTGAGCTTGCAGATTAGACTTCCCATGCCAGCTGATACTGTTGTATAAGAAATAAAGAAAAAGTGTCCATGGAGTAATGGATGCCATGCCCATCAGAGATTTTAATCCTGTCTTTGCAGATGCAAGGTGAACATTCCAAAGCAGAATGGGTCTGCTCCTGTAAGGGGACAAGGTGTCACATGCTGAGGAAGATGCTCTGTGCTGTAAAAGATGCTCTTGTCTTTCTGTGTCAGGGAACTGGTGATAATTAAGTGGTTGTCTTGGACCTCTGCCTTTATCCTGTACTGAAGGTATTTAGCAACAGCCAGGGTTTGAACTGCCATTGAGCTGAAGAACTTATTCAGTGGTCACACACCTGGACCTTTGCTCCAGGCCCCAAATTGTCTCAGTTATTAGGTGAAGTTGCCTGAGGTTATGTTCAAGTAGTGCATGGCAATTCTTTATCTGGCATTATCTGTGTCTTCATTTTATCTTCTCCTGCATGTTGTTCTGGTACTTTGAGAGGCAAAATGAAGGGATGTTTATTCTGAGTTTTTTCTTTCTCTTTTTGTGGCATCATATTCTGAAATGAACACTTTCTCCTATACCTTTAGTCTTTGCCACAGCTTTGGTCTTGTTTTAGCTTTGTTCCTGCTACCATGATTTCAAGAGAAAATCTTTTTCTGTAATCTACTTTTAAAATTAGTGCCAATGGAATAAAGAATGAGATATAAAGAGTAATACATCCAAAATTGCAACTTGCCTTGGGTGTGGGTTTGTTTATCAACGTATACAATCTGTGGATCCCAGAGCTCTGTGGAAGAGATCCTCTAAACCAAATCCTGTCACAAGCATAAACTGGTGAATAATTAGTTGTGAGTAAATCTATCAGAAAAAACCTCATAAAAGATACCAATTTCTTGTATACCAGGTTCATCAGTCTAACAGGGGTCATACCAGAAGAAAAAGATAACCAGATTCTTATCCCATTTATACCTCTGAAAGGTCAGAATAAATCAGAACAACTTGGGTATACCTCCAGAGGGCCTGAGATCAGAGCTGTATGCTCAATGACCAAACATTTTAGCGCAGCTCAGGAAGAATATGCAATCATTTTGACTCCTTAAAGACCAAAGACTAAGTTTTATTGACCCACCAGGAGAAGAGACAGCCCAAGGACTGCACAAGTACCATTGCATCTCTAGCAGAGCTTGAAAGGGCGTACATTTATCAATGATGCAGTCAGCAAGCACATTTGAAACCTGCCTGGCTGACAACAGCTGTGCCTGGAACTGTCTCTGGATGCTTCACTCTGCATTTTCCTTCAGAGACGGGAAGCATGTGGATAGGCTGCACATTAGTCAACTCTGGGATTTGGGCATACTCCTGATGAATAAAGAGGATGGCATGACGCCTCTGGAGGACTGGAATGCAGGGCAACAAGTTTCCTCCAAAACAAACGTCATGTACAATATATGTATAAGGTTAGTTTGGTTTAGCTGTGTTGTCAGGGTGTTGCCTGGCAAAGACACTGAAACATTTAGAGCCTTAAAGCTAAATGGTTTTGTTTGAAAGTCCCTAGGCAGCATCTCTCCGACCCCACGTTAGGTAACCAGAAGTAACCGTAGGAGCTGGAACTGCGCAGCCTCGGCGGCATGAGGAGCAGAGCACACAGGCATTGATTGCACTGGTGGCAGCAGCATGCTGAGACTGAGAAATTCACCTCTGGGACCAGTCCCAGATTTCAAGCACGCAAGTGGGTTAGGGAGTTCATGGGGATTTGATTTGGCCAAACATAAATAGGCTTTCTGCTGAATTCAAAGCCAGTTCAAGGTCCATATCCCAGAAAATGCTGAACTTCCAGGAAACTTGCATTTATGAATTTTCACTAATTCCTAGTAAAAGATAGTGTTGGGGTTTTACAGTTAAACACCTCATTTAATGCATTGCAGAAGTTAAAACACTTTACAAATCAACAGTAAAAGCAAGAAACCCTGAGATGCGCCCTTCTTTTTTGCAGTAACATAAAAACCCCATCAGCCCTGCAGGAGAGCTGAGACTCAAGGTGAAGGAGGACTTGACCCGCTTCTATTCTCTTTTGCATCAATGGCTACAAACACCTACAGCTGGACAGGGAGAGGCAAACCCCAGTGTTTCACAGGCATTTTCCCCTTGCCTTTTTTTGAGTAGCTGGAGTGTTTCTAGCTAATAATTTTCAGATGGAAATTTACTTTACAGGCATATCAGGATAGGAAGATGCTGAGAAGCTCAAGAGATGTGATCACTTGCCAAATTCTGAGGTATAAAAGTTGTTAAATTAGGCCATGTGATGGGTCCAAAACGGGCTAATTTATGCTACTTTGAACATCATTCTAGCCCTTTTAAAACGTTTCCCCCAATTAAGCTGTTCAGGCCACAGATCTAAATAGCTGTCTGCACAGGCTGCCAATTGATTAATTCCCTAATGATGGATTGAAGCTACAGCTTTTGTTTCTTAATCTCTCCTTTCTCCATTAATGGCAAATCATTCATAAAACAAATCTTATAAATATAAGTAAGCAGGAGTACAGAGGAGTACAGAGGACAGATTGCATATAGATTTATTGCAGAACTAATTCTTGATTGTCCTTAACAATTTATTATTATTTTTGTTTTCTCTTTTCTCACAGAGCCACAGGGGTCTGGTAGGCAATTTTCTAAACCTGAGCTTATGGTTTTCTGGCTGCAGCTTACAAAGAGCTCAGATGGCTACCCATGCAGGAGACACACTAAAGATGCTCTTCAGGACGCACTTTATAGTATCAAAGCTTCTGTGGACAAAATGTGGAAGATCAGACCACAAGGAGATGACTCTCTGGTCCCTCTGACAAGCTCTGTGGTCACATTGCACTTGCAACAGCAGAATCTGAGTGTCAGTGCAGGGAGATGGACGGGGTCCATGCAAGCAGTAGGAAATGCCAAAGAGAATAAGTGTGTCTTTTCCCTTAAGTAGTCTCCTCTGTGGAAAGAGTCCATTGCCACATGCAATCACAAATGCCTGGAGGTTGTAGGAAGGTCTTAATCCCCTTAAGATGAGCACTCTTGGAGGAAAAACTTCCAATTCAATAGGCCACCAAAGTGAAATCTGGATAGTGGTCATTAAGGAAGATGTGGAAGAGGACTGAATAAGCAAAACAAGAGCAAGGTGAAGAAGACTCAGTGAGGAGTGTCTCTGAGTCCTGTTGCTGCAGAGACAAAGCTCTGCTGAAAGCTCTTTCACGCAGCGCAAGAAGAATCGCTGCTCTGAAGTGCATCACTCAGCCTGTCACCTCTGTGTCTCGAGCTGCATAGAAAAAGAGAAACAAAATAATGGGTATGAGAACTTAATTAATTCAAGAATTAGAAGAGTTGAGAAATGGGGCCTTTCAAAAGTGTGACCCAGATAAGATTCACTGTATGCTATAAATCATCCATTATTGTTTAGAGTTTCCTTTCTCCACACTTGACCTTCATCATCACTCTCCTGCCTGAGTCTGGGTGTCATCACAGAAGTACTGAGTATGCAGATGGAAGCATAAGAGAATCATTTGAAAGTATTTCCCTGACTGCTTGCATTTTTATGTAATTGAAAGAAAATAATGAAAAGTGAACTGATTTTGCTGTCTATTATTTCTCTGAGCACCATGTGAGGTAGACAGCTCTTCAAAGAGAATAAAGTTTGGTTTGTGACATTCCCAATTAAGCCCTTCATCTTGGAGATAATTAACCAGTGTTAGAAGCTTCCCGGTCCTGGACAGCAAAGGATACATCCTCCAACAATATATGCCTGTTTAAAAATGCAACGCTTTTCCCTACTTGTAATTGTCCTGGGCTGATATAGTGAATATATTTGCAGACAGGTAGTTAGTTCTCTACATGGCAGGTTTGGATGCAGGTAACACTTGGGAAAAATTGTGGAGTCTCTTCTGGATTAGATTTTGGTGGCTGAGAGACAGAATATGGGTGGTCTTTTCTTCTGGACAAAGGAAGGATAAAGGACCTGGCTTTGCTTCCTGCTACAGAACTATGAATCCAGACTGGCTCTATTGAGTTTGCTCTCAGATGCCCTTGAGTATCAGTCAGTTTACCACAGAGTGGGGAGATAGTGGCCTGCGCCACACTGTGTGTACACCCCCAATCCTGAGGCTGGCTGGAGGCAGATTTAACCCCTGGTGCAATTCAGAACAGCCTCAGGGCTGCTCTGGGTTGTGCTGTTTTTTGACAGTCCCTCTGGGACTGCCCTATCTTGGCATGCGTCTGACATGAGGAGAAGCAGGAGGGAAGGGTGACAGGAGTCATTGCATAGAGCTACCCACTGACACACACACAATAAAATCCAGCTGAAAGTTGTTCAGTTTCAGACATCTGCTTGAAAATGCATCTACTGACAATGGTGAAAGAGAGTGTTATGGACAAGGCTCTATGGTTGGTCCCATATTGGTTTTTTTTATAAGTACTGTTTTATGAAGTACAAACCAATTTGGTTTTTCTTTGGTTTTGATGTTTCACACAGATTCTGGGTGTGAGCTTGTCTTATGAACCGGCATGCAGCCATGGCAAATAACTGACCATCACCACTTTGTGACTGCGTAACCGCTTCACAAATTGTTCCTCCAAGAGAAAAAAATTCCTGGGTCACCTGTCTTTGCTTCATTACCTAGCCTCATCTTCCATGTGCCAGGATACAGCAGATCATACTTTCAAACTGCAAGTCAGCAGTATTTGTATTATTAATATGATTAATACCAGCCTTAATAGTTCATTTTGATAGTAGTTGCTTTCACACAAGTCTCCCAAAACACTCACAGAGCACAATTCAAGTTTTAATACCCAAGCAGTAATTATTTATCCCTGTATCGGTGTTCTCTCCTGTTGATTTATTGCCCTATTGACAGCAACACAGATACTGTAGACAGTCCCTTCATTCATTCTGGTAATCAATTTTAATCTGGTGTTTGAATATTTGGAGTGCAAGTATTCCAGTCTTGATGTCCCCAAAAGTAGCTGTGTTATAGGTATGTCTCCTAGTTATTACCCCTTGGGTATCAGTCCCACAGTGTCAAATACTTCGACTCTAAATCTGAACTTCAGCAATTCTAATTGGTTTCCATGTCCACAGAAAATAAGTGGCAGCTCTTGTGAGTGGGGATTAGGCATGCTTTTGTGTTTGTAGAGCACTGAGTGTAATGGGACCCTCACAGGATCTCTGGTTGCTACTCTAGTATGAATGTTAAATACTATTCTTCCCAGTGCTAGACAGGTTTCAGGTAATTAGAAACACAGGGAATGCAGGCTATTTGGATGAGCAGAGAATGAAGCATTTTAAGTACACTCCCAAAGTCTTGCTTGTCTTTTCACCACATATTATGTTGTTAGTCTCTCTAACAGGTGATTTGCAGGTTAAGTCCCATTTTCTTTCTCTATAGACTAAATTCATCTTTGATATAAGCGGGCACAAGTCCATTAACTTCAATAGAGTTGTGTTCACTCACTCCAACACTGAATCTGTCCCAGTGGGTTTATGCTGTAAATCTATCCCAGAATCAGTGGTTACTGAGGCATTGGTTCTGCTCTGAAATTCATTCAGTCTCTTCAAATAAGCCTTTTAGAGGAGCCTGGGAATGTTTTCAGCCTCTACACCAACACATAAGCCTCACTCCAGAACCAGTTCTTGGTTTCAGCTGCTCCTTTCCTCCCCTGCCTTAACTCTTCTTTCACTCTCTGCTCCTCACACGAGTTACTATTTGCAGCTTCTCCCCTCCTACCTGGGCAAGACTGGTAAGCAGCAATCCCTGTAGCCACAGCGTTCTGCTCTGAGATGGCCTTGTCAAATCTCATCAGTTAAGTAAGATTGGGTCTGGTTAGTGTTGGGATAAAAGCCCTTGAAGAAGAGCCCCAGGTACTGTACATGTAAGCACTGGGTTACCAGTAGGTGCCTTTCTTCTTACTAGGCCAGTGCCCTTAGTAACCTTAACCAATGCTCTAAAATAGTGTCCCATGGCACTGCACTGCTCTGCTGATACAGTCATCACTGGATGACAAGAAAATTTAAGGTGAATCCTACCCAAACCGTAGAAAATTCTTCTTTTCAGCTGTAATTTGTCTGTCAGCCTAACTAAACAGAGTATAGAACATGTGGTATGGTTTAACACTGCTTTGCCTCTGTTGTATTTAATATTACTACTTCTGCAATACATTCATTCACAGAACAATATGGAAGCCCTCTGGTGTCCAATTTAACACCTACAAATTTGTCTGTGCAATCTCTAACCAACTGGACAGATAAAATATTTGTTTTATATTTCAGTGTTCTTGTGCTCTGTTTTGAAATGCGTCTCTTTGATTAATTTATTTTTTCCCACTGGTGAGTGCCAGTGTTTGGAGTCTCAGTCCTGTGGGAATTTGGAAAGGAGCAGACCCTCTCCAGCCTAGCTGAGCCCTGGGCTATGCCATGGCTGTTACCAGGTCTGCCCTGGGGTCCAGAGATCTCTGCTCTCCATCACGGTAGTTCTTGATTCGTCTGGGAGAGCCGGTGAATTACTTCAGCTGGTGAATCCGTGTGAGGGCAGTCTTTGGCTCTCTTTTGGACCCTGCCAGTGCCCCAGCCTTCTTTGCATGATGAGCTGGTCACCCAAAGCCAGCTTCCCTTAGACAGGGAACAAGTGCACACCTTCCTCTGCCTCAAAGGGAAATGGGGGGAAGGAGGGGGATTTGATTTCTTTCTTATGATGGTATTTTGGCACATTGCTTCATTTCTGTTTCACTACTTTTCTCCCTCCAGGGCAAATGGGAATCTAACCATCGTTGGCATGGAAAGCATCCATCCACCCATTCCTCTCTGCCATTGCCAAGTCCATGCTTATTACCAGGAGAAAGCTCAGGAGTGATTAAATAACCAAGCGGCATTACGAAGATCTCTACTCTGCAAAGGTGGAATAATCTGTCCAGGGGTTGAAATGCTGCTCCAAGGTTTTCAGGAACAGTCTGAGCCTGTCAGGCTGGTACCACTGCTCCTTAGAGGGCAGCAGTCTGGAGTGGGTTACACTGTGCTGGGTCTGGACAGGATAGAGTTCATCAGACCCAAACGCCTCTTTTTGCATATGGTATCTTTATGTAGTTCGCTGAACACTGCTAAAAGGAGAGTTCCCCTCACTTCTGTCCATCTGGGCTAATAAAGGGCAGATGAAAGGGAAGGATTTGCTCAGAAATCATGCCATGGTCTTTGCAAAACAATAAGGAGATTGAAGACCATTTCAAGGCAGAGCATAGCAAACATCCAGTTAATAAGGGCCCCAGAGGATCCAGAGGATTTGAGTTCAGGGATGAAGATTATGTAGGCAGTAGTAGCCCTTTAAGGAATCTAGGAAAATTGAGGGTGAGGAGGGGGATGCATTTAATCCCTTTGCTGAGTACACGGGAGAATTATACAGCATATAGGCATTTCTGATGCTGAGCATCACATTTTAGGATTGAATATAACTTAGTTCCCAGTCTAGAATTTACTCACCAAACAGAGAGGTTGAAAGGCAACATTAATTACACATCTGTCCAGCACATAGTGAAACTCAGATGTCGGGTGTCATATAAATGTAAAATGTTGCTATTCTACAGGGTGGTTTCTATACATGTGTAGATTAAACAATGGCTTTGCACAGGACTAAAATCTGCAGTGCTGCTGCTGAAAGGAGTTAATTGTATGGCTGCAGTACTATGGACACTGTGGTTTTACTGAGCTAAAAGAGGAGGACAGTGATTCATGGCTGCACCCATGCTCTTCGTCATGAAATATAAATTAAAAATAGCTGTATTATGGTAGGCTACCTGTATTGTTACATTCATAATGGATCACACATCCGTCCTTGCTCAGCGTTGCAGGCAAAGCATGTTAGAGAAACTATGGCAGTATTTTTCTTTTAGGTGTAACAATCTGTCAGTATCAAATTCTCTTAGTCAGTAGGGAGCATATAGTGTTGATTTACTGAAAATCTGGGATTATGTCTGCTCTGTGGTGAGCATAGATTTAAGAGGGGAGAGATAAGGGGTCTCCAAAAGGTGAAGAAAAACACAAATGAAACCTAGCAAGGAAAAAATAGCTTGACAGCTAAGATGCAGTACAGTCACCATCAAGTCTTCTTGAAGGAAAACCCTTGCTCACAGGAATGCTCTGAGCGCTGCACATTGTACCTGAAACAACCCACTCCATTACCCACTTCACGCCAAGGAACTGTAAATGTATAAATGAAGCCGTGGGTAGGAAAAAGCCTTAATATTTCTGTGTTACAATTTACAAATGTTTTCAGTGACGGACTGGAAACACCGGTGCACCAATTTGGGGGCAAAACACAACAAGAGAGGATTTCCTTTATCTTTTATTCCTTTCATGGCCAGCTCCATTAAAAAAGAGTGGGTGACAGGCAGGTTCAGTAGGACGGGCTCTGCAGATGCCATGGAGGCAGCAGCAGCTTGACCCCCCACATCACTTTCTGTGCTGCTGGCTTGCACAGATCCTCCTCATCATGGCCCCGCACAGAAGGGGCACTGCAGCTCACCTGAGGCTCTGCACCGTGCTGCATTAGCCCACAAAGATTGCAGGGGCTAATTCAGGCCATTTTGTGAAGGGCTGAAAGTTGCAGCCAGCTGAGGAGTTAACGTGCCACAGTTACAGCCCCGTCCTAGTGGAACGGTGCCTCCTCCATCACAAAATACAGTTTGGCACTAATTGGTATCTTTAATGGCAGTCTCAGCAGAGAGCCTGAGAAGGCTTTCCTTCATCCTTGTTCTGGGCCTTCCACGCCGGCTGGGGACGCTTTCATTGCTGCTGCCTGCGTTGTAATTGTTCTGGGGATAAGTAAAGGATTTCCAACTCTGGCCTGCCAATCTGTCACCCTTCAATAGCCACAAAGTCACAGAGAAATTAATTTTAAAAATCCAAATATCACATTAGTAGCCACCGCACAAGCAAAATACAAGCAATTAAAAACCACCCCGCAAATGCATTGAGCATCCAGCGTGCACATTTTGCTTGATTTTATCCCACAAAGAGGGGTGATTCATTTGTGGGGAAGAGAAAAAAAGTAATCCCAAACCCTCTAACTCTTCTCCGGTATCAAACACTACAGAACTTCACGGGATTTATTATATCTTAAAAAAAAAAAGGGGGAAAAAAAAGGCTCCTTTCCCTTTAAAAAGAGAGGAGCTACTTGGTCTGATGCTGCTGCCTTTATCAGCCATGAAGTTCCCAGCAAGGTGCTGTTAGTGCCTGATTAAACCTCATACCAATCTCTGTCCCCCATGGTAACCTAGAAGACATCCACTGAGAGTGGCAGCTCTTATTCATTTTAATTGCCAAGGATCTCTCTGTGATGGCCAGTTTTCTTGTCTCTCAAGGACTGGAATGGAAATCCATCTGATTACATGAACAGTCCGGGTGCTCTGACAGATCTGAAATATGAATATGGAGATGGCATTGTGGTCTGCACTGACTCCTGAAACCCCAATAGTAAATTATGATCTGCCACTAAAACAATTTCAGGGCACAGTACAATTCACATAAAAGCCCATTTTCTGTAATGGAACACAAATTATTAATAAATCAGTCCAGAGGCGGGGAAAAAGTGCAAAAGAGATTTTGTCGCTGGTGTTCTCATGGAATATCGCAAACACAAATGTACATACACATACAGGCATGCTTCCCTTTCTCTTATACCCCTTTTTCTACAGCTTCAAGTGGAGATGATACTCAGAAGATAAACAAATTCCCCTGGGGCTGCCACAGCATTCCTAGAATTAGCCCCATGTCCTCTTGCTGTAAGCTTAACCTTGTCCCATCCCTTGGTGAACTGACCTCCGGCTTATGCAGCTTAATGTGGAGGGACATTTTTATTGTCCAAATAAAGCTTTCAGTGCTGGTGATCACACAGGGAACAGCTCATCTTCCTCCTCAATCCCTCTGAAATGCGCTGTCTGGTGTCAGGAGACCCTCTCAAGGAGAGCAGCTATTCTGGATTTGGCCCAGAGCACCCACTATGTTGAAAGGGACACCAACCACCTTTATAGAGTCCTATAAAAGAGGACCTAGCCCAAAACAATGAGCTTTACAGCCAAATCCAGAAGGACAGTGTTTGTCTGAAAGTTAGGTATGGGGGGAGAGAACATATTAAAGAAAAACAGGCAAAACCCAAAATGGCATCAGAGGTTAGGCAGGAAGTCTGCTCAAGTAAGCTATAACAGCCTAGGGCACTTCCTGGGCACTCCAGCACCCCACAACAGCCCGTGCAAACGGGCCCCAGCGGCTTGGGACGGATTGAAATCAGCACAGACAGTTCATCAACAAGGTGCCATTGATCCCAGCCTGCTCTCACCGCTCTGCAATGTGCTGACACGAGAGGGGAGGACGTGGCCACACACCTGGACGTGGCACACATCCGCTGACAGAAAGGGAGGCCAGGGAGGCTGCTTTGACTGGGGTTGCCAGCAGCTGCAGGCAGCTGACAAAGCAGGGTGGTGCGGCGTTAACATGCGCAGGGCAGGCGGGAGCATCGGTATTCCCACATATTTCTCCTGAAACAGCGCCCGAGGCTTCAGAGGACCGTGGAGTCAGCCAGCTGAACATACACCATGGAAACCATGTCCACAGGGCTTTAGGTCCTCTTGAAAGCCATGGAAAGAGGAGAGGAAATATGATGCGCATAAAGAAGGACAAGGGGCTTTGGTGGGTTTAGAACTGCCTCAGAGGTCAGGAAATGTGGGTTGTAACCCTGGCTTTAGCCCCAGTCTGGTGGATGACCTTTGGTCCCCTGAGTGTTTCCTGTCTGCAAAATGTGAAACTTCCATATGTTTGGCTTTCCCTGGCTATGGCATCAGTTTCCAACTGGAAAATTTGCCTGGGCAGGGGAAGAAAAAAAAGAAAAAAGACACTGGAGTTTTGTCAAAAACTTCTGGACATCTGGAAGTCAGGCCTTCACAGTGAGGACATGACCACTGGATATACATGGAAAACACAGCAGTAAAAACACTCTCCCAAAACATCCATTTCCCTATACTTCCCCTCAGTGGTGCACAACCACCTTATTTTGTTTTGAAAGTCACAAAGCCCAAGTAAAATCAGGGTAATGAAGCAGATTTTGTGAAATATTTGGAAATATGATGATGCTAAGTGGTAGACAACAGAACTGCATTAATTCACCACGTACGCATTTGAAACACTTATTCTTAAAGAATAAGAGTAAAAATAACCCCACTGCTTTAGCCTTAACTGTCTGTCCTCTTATCTCTCACCTTCTGTCTCCTGGGGGTATTAGTGTAGGCAGGGGTTTCCAAGTGGGATCTGAAGGAGGCTGTTCACCTCAGTAAATCAGGGCAGGGGGGGTGTTCTCTTATAGTGCTCAGAGGCAGAATTACAGCCCATAGGGTTCAAACATTGGGCTGCTGTGTTTGCCAACAGCCCAGCTACCTAACCCTTCATCCTTGGGCTGGCTTTTTGCATTTATTAGCAGCATGTGGTACAACCAGTAATTAATTTGGTGATCCTTGGAGCCAGTGACTGTTATCAGAGTTTTCTTTTACATAACAGAGATAAACATGCAGTAGTTTTTGAGACACACTGATGTGCATTTACTCGTCTGTGTTCCTCTCCTCTACCAAGGAAGGATTCTCCACTGTCCTGGTTTAGGGACGCAGGACACCCACAGGACACCCCCAGGACACCCACAAAAGGAAGAGCCTTTGGGAGTGAGGTTTCAGTGCAGCCAGAAGATAAAGTCTAGGGCAGAAACAGAGTTGCACAAATACCTTTTGCACCCAACAGCTTCGGCATTTCATTCTGCTAAGGAACCAGCAGGTTTGGGAATGAGACCTGCAGAAACCTGTTACCTCTAGTAGATAATTCTGGCAATAACTGAGAAGAAAGATTTCTGAACCCCTATCACATTTGTTGCCCTAAAGGGAAGAAATAATCTGATTGGTTGCTTGTAATGTATTCTTCAAACATAAAAGAACTAGAAAGGGTGGAAATATAAATAGTTTTAATAATCGGAGAAAAGACTGAAGTAAGGAGAGTTCACAACCTCCATAATTCATTTAAGATGCATAAATGCCTCAGATTTTCATTAATTAGTGAGTATGTGTTGTTTTCTTGGAGTACAAGGATGCTATTTTTGAACACCAGTGAACCAGTCAAACGAAAACTAAAACATACACTTTAGGAATTATGCTCCAAAGGACTCTTTCAGAGAGATTATGGCAGGAAGCAGCTGATTTCAGTTTTTCCATTATTTCACCCTTACATGAGATGGTTACTTTGAGTGCTTGCAGCTGATTGAAATGTAGAAGTTTATCTCAGGCTGGAAGGTGACCACAGAGAAAAAAACCTCTTCTCCACAGTGCTCTTTACTGACCTGCGTGGAGCATGTTGGTAGTTTTGGACATTTCAAATTTGACAGGTGACCAAAGCACAAAAACTGAATTCAGCCAAGTCTTAAAATCAAGTATTTGCCATTTTGCTTTACTGAATAGAAAGTGGTCACCATAGTTGTCACAGTGCTCAGCTGAGCACTACCTGTTGAGGTTAAAGACTGCATGAGACACAAAAAAAAGAATAACTTTGGTAGAGGCATTGTCTCTAAAGTACAGTTACAGTTAAAGTTACAGGAATTACAGTAAAGTGCTGTAATTCCCACCCCTTTCTTCTGGATGGGAAGAAGCTTCTATATTGCTGCAAATGATGTACCTGTTTTGTAGTAAATAGGGAACAACAAGTGACAATGTATCAAAGAAGCACTCTTTTTTGGAGGTTTAAGATTTGTCTTTTAATGAAATGAGACGTTTAGAAACATTTCTCTGTTTCCATGATGATGATACAATGAGCATGCACCCACCTCCCTTTCCCTTTCCCTTTCCCTTTCCCTTTCCCTTTCCCTTTCCCTTTCCCCTTTCCCCTTTCCCCTTTCCCCTTTCCCCTTTCCCTTTCCTTTCCTCTATGGAAGAAGTAAATGAATCTGTCCAGGGAAAGGCACAGCAGGAGATTTAAGTATGAGACCATCTCCTCAGTAACATGAATCCCCGGAGCAATGGGATGAATTTGAGAAAGAGAGTGTTTAGGCTGAATATCAGGAAAATGTTCCTAATGGCTTGGACTGCCTGAGCAGTGGAATTGTCTTCCAGGCAAGGATGGAAACACCAACATTTGACTCACTTGAAATTGGACTGGACAGTGTGTTGGCAAGTGTACTGGGGGGAGAGATCCTGCTCTGGAAGGGGAATGGTCTCTTGGACACCGGATCTCTACGACTCTGTTAAATATTCCAGTGTGAAGAATGTGAGGAAAGAAAATATTAGGAATGGCCCAGGGACACAGCTAATCCCACAGACATAACACTTGCACCAACTGCAGTAGAAGTTACACACACGAGGGACCCAGGTTGGGCCCCAAGTGGGATGAGGGCTTCAGCATCCCAGAGGAGACCACGGTACAGGCCTGCTACTCCCTGTCCCAATGCAGGCAGCAGGGCACTGGGACACTGGGGAGAGTGTCCCACTGCACTCTTGCTGGCAGGGAACAGGAACAACAAGCCTGCTGAAACAAACAGTGAGAAAGAAAAAAACCTGAGTCTTGGCAGTGACTGCTGCCTCTTTACATCCATGGCTGGGTGTCCCTTCTCCTCTCTGTCCTGGCAAAGCACCTCTGAATGCATGTCCTGTGTCTTTCTTTGTTGCTGCTCTCTGATCTCCTCACAGCGCAGAGATGTCACAAAAATGCCTATTTGGAAACTCCAAACGTCACTGCACCAAGCAAAACCCACTGGTGTTTACCAGGGAGAGGGCTGCCTACAGATGCCCCTGTATTCCTTCAGTGGGGGCTTGTCTTGGTGTGTGTGGGGCGGCAAACCCAGAATAGCTGAGGGCAGAATGGGACCCTGACTGTGGTTTTAACTGATGCCTTTTTTTGTCCCTCCGCATATGGATGTAATATATATTCACAAGGCTTTATTTTTTCCTTCCATTTATAAATTTTTTTTTTTAAATTTCCAGTCATGGAGTTTTCTGGACAAAACAATTATGATCCAAATGTCCTGAGAACAGCCTCCAACGAGGCAGTTTTCCTGAACATGTACAGACAAAGGAAATTATTTCCTTACTGAAAGAAATCACTTCAAAGTGCCCAGACCAGACCCCGCTCCAGCTCAGGTTTCCTTTCTGTGTCACAGCTTGGACAAGCGCTCTCACGAAGAGCCATGCTCCTTGTGCCTGGTTTGAATTTAAGCAACACTGGGCACAGGGAAATGGGAACTCACAAACCAGCCCAGCCACCTCTTTTCTCCTTTCCTCCACCCTCCCCCACAATGTGTCCTTCCTCCTGCGCGGTGTTTGTCGCTTCTCCAATGTCAGTAAAATTCTCTGTGATGTGCCTCTAACTTTCAGTGCTCTGGGCAGCTCTGTTTATCAGCCATTCTGATACAGCTATGTCAACCTGATGCATCTCCTTTCCTAAAACTCAGCTTGAGTCAAAAACTCTCCCCAGTTAGTCATGATCTTCCTATCACCATCTCTTGTGAAGGTGAGGTGGAGGGCAACAGTTCTCGTGAGGATGAAATGGATTGAGAATGATTTTGCATGACAACTGCTGTGGATCCAATATCTTTCTGTTGGTGTTGCTTACAGAAACAATAATGCCTGGAATCCATCCAATACCTGTGTGTTGGCCCATCTTCAACACATGCCAAATTTTTCTCTTGTGGGACAGCCTGGGCACAGCCCACATATATTTATGTGTGATCTCCTAGTCAAACTGCGATCTATTTTTGCCAGTCTCCTGAGCATAGCCCCTCTTTCCACATTCTGAATGTCATCTCAAGCTATAAGGAGGCTGACCGCTCCAGGAAGGGTCAGAAGGCAGTGCCTTTATGCACCTTTCTTTCTGTCCATGCAGAGTGTGGGGCATGGCACTCACCCCAGGACCTCACTTTTTGAGGTGTTGGGTGGAGTGTGAGGTAGATTGTTTTAGCAGAAGTAGGTAAGAACCACAGCATGGGTCTCTCCTTATGGGAGAAGAGATCTTATGTCCAAAGAGACATTTTAGACCTGTGACACCTCTCTCCTTCACCAAGAGAATCCTTGAGAAGGTTTTTTTCCTTCCATGGATTTGGCATTGCATGGCAGCTTCCATCTCCTTTCCATTCAGAGCAGTGTTGCACAGCACTTCTGTGACTGCCAAACTCTGCAGAGGACTCATCCCACTGCCCCATAACCTGCTCTCAGCAATGTCCAGGTACATTGAAAGAGGAAAATAAAATCTCCCCTCTCCCTCAAATGGCCTCAAAAACTTACTGGCAAAATATGGCTTTCAGTATTCAAAGAAAGAATTTGGGACACTCAAGAGCTCCATCATTAGCCTAATTTTGTTTTTGCTACTAAAACTCCTCCAACCTGGTCCCATGGCTACCTCCTCTGACCTAGTTAAACACCACTTGACTAGGATGCATCATTGTTTTACAACTCAGAGTAGAGCAGAGACCCCAGAGTCTCCTGGCCAGGGCTGTGCTCACAGTGGTCTGGTTTGAACTTTCAGACCACACCTGGAGTTTGAGTAACAGCTAATGGCCAACACAATATCCTACCTGTCCACACTGAGGAGCTGTCTGCCACCTCATGGTACCCAGAATTGTCACCAATCTCCAGAGGCCAGCACCTACACACAGACTGGCAGGTCACTGAGATCCTGCTCTCCTTCCCTGCATATCAAACCCAGACTAATAAGTCCCCTTCCAGCTCCAGCTCCAGCTCCAGCTCCAGCTCCAGCTCCAGCTCCAGCTCCAGCTCCAGCTCTGGCGCTGCCTCCGTTCCCAAAGCCCTTCTTTATGCTTCTAAGACACTACAAAGAATATGCTCCTACTTTGGTGCAAAAGCCCTGTTTGAAGGAAGCCTTTCAAGTCTTCTGAGGATCCCCAACAGGACAGCCTGCATTCCAGCACTTACTCCTGGTTATGATACTTTCCAATATTACCTCCATCAAATCCCTGAAACACCCCTGGAAAAACCCCCAGAGGAGCTGCCCCAGCCTGATACCATGCCAGTGCTCTGCTCTCCGTGCAGTAGACAGGTAGGTGAAATTCAAGGTTATGGTCACTACAGCCAAAGGCCAGGACTTTTAAGAGCAGCCTTGCTACCTCCAATCTGCTGTACGAACTATTCTTAGCAGGAAGCTGGAGCTGAATGCTCACTGGGCACTCCAGGTTCACACCTCTGGAATACGCCCCTGACAGAAATATGCTTCAGCGTGAAGTTGGCTGCATTTAGAAGAAGCTGCAAGATACACCTCTTTCCCAGACCTTTCCATCTGTTTAAACTGTGAAATCCTGGGTTCCTTGCTGTCTGGTCAGATTAAAAGCTGCTGGCAGTGGGGGAGCATGACAGTTCATTTCTCTTACTTGGAATGATAATTACTCAACGTAATCCCCATAAAACAAACTCATAATCTTCAATGATGAGTGTGTGTGTTAAGTGCTCATAGTAACTGAAACAAATAAGAAGAAGTCATTAATAATAAACCATGGTCTGGATTATAGCAGTCAACAGTGCACAGAACAGCAGAGCTAGAGCTGATAAAGGAAAGTGGATCATAGCCCTCCACACTCTGCAGGCTTGATGTTGTAAGGTTGGAGATACCAGATCTCCAGATCCAGTCATTCTGGATCACCAGAATTCTGCAGGTCATTCTGGATCACTGGAATTCAGCTGTGATTTAATCATAACCTGTGCATTGTCCGTGAAGAAAGAGGTGAAATAAAGACTGGTTATGGTAGATGCAGAATGCTCTGAGTCCTCCTGCACAAGCCAACTAAACCTTGCTGGCTGCTTCACAGTCCACTTGAATCCACTAGGATTGCTGCCACAGGTACTGCTGGGAGAGGATTTCTTTACCTATGCTGCACCATTTCAGGTTCCTCCATCTTAGGAGCTGCCAAGTGGATCTAGCTGTTCTGCACTAGACATTTCTCTGTCTCTGGTGCACTTGGGCCATTATCTGGACTCTTGGGAAAATGTCTTTGTCCTCCAGGTTAGTGTCTCTTCCTAGACACGGAAGTAAATTTTGTGCATGCACAGGATGAACTTGGCAACGCTCCTCACTGTGCAGAAACTCTAACTAGATTTGTGAGCTCTACCCCAGCTGAATTTCCAGCAGCCATTTCCTCACATCACACCAAGATTACATGAAGGTTAAGACCAAGAAGACACAGGAATGGACACCTTTATGGGGAGCTGACATAGTTTTGGTAGTACAGCTCACTGCGAGCTGGATTGATGTTCCTGGTGTAACAAATAGAACTGAAATTTGGAGTTCTTGCTAAAATTAAAAATAAGTCGCTACATTTGTACAACTTATATATCAGGGCTTGGAATACACAGCAAAGTTCAACTATCACTTTCCTGTTTATATTCATGGATTGCTGTTTTTCTAGGCTCAGCTCTGGTTTTGCTGATGAGCTAAAATATAACCTCCTTAAACCCCAGTGGAGCAGCATTTAGTAAGTTCTTTCTTTAAATAATATTTCAGCCAGGGGATTAACTCCTATTTGCACATACAGCTAACCTGGAGGGAAGGCTCGGTGAGCAAAAAACCCTGGAGGGCGAGGACATATTTGCAGCAGCAAAGACTGCTTCCACTCCTGCTGAGGTGGGGGGAAATCCCTGCCAGCTGCAATGGGAGGCAGAACAGGCCCATCTCCAAATCATGTAAAATATTTTCTGAGAGCAATTTCTATTAATGACTGCTGATAGCAGGGGGAATGGCCAAAATGACTGTGTCTGTAAGGGTACTGCCCCCACAGAGGACTGCGTGCGGCTCTGCAGCTCCCCTAGTTATGCTCCAAGCAGCTCCGTGCCTCCGGCACACCCTCCCTGCCTTCACAAGCACGGAAAGTGCGATGAGACCATGTCTGCTTTGGTCCCCTGGAATAAGGTCCCCTGCTTGCCCACTCACGTGCTGGCAGGTTTTTGCAGTCCTGCAGTGGGGTACTACTCATCCCTCCCCAGTAGTCTGGATTGTGTACCCCAGAGAGGACATTGCTCCTACAAAGAACCTGAAAACATTAGATCTGTAACTCATTTGTCTGCAGGGTCCCAAGGGACCTTAAGGGATCTGGGGTGCAGGAGGTCCTGCTCTTGCACTTGGGAAACCTCACAGGACTGGGCTCTGTCTAGCCCAAACATAGGATTTCAGCTCTTCCCCTGAAAAGAGCAGTATCATAAGCATATGGTTAATGACTCATCCCAAGTGGAAAAACAGCGTTTGTTATATTTTATGAAAATTTTATACATCTAAGGTACTCTACATCTGTTGCTATTTAGGCTGACATGTATGTAGAGATTGGCAGAACAAGTTCTCTGTAGGGATGACTGAACTCCAAACCAAACCACAGAACTTTCAAACACTCAGCCTGCTTCTTGAAGGGGAATGAAGGGAAAAAAAAGAGAGAATGTTTTTCTGCTCTGTTGAAATGCTGCCTGACTGAGCAATATGCAAGGAAGACACTTTTCAGTTCTGTCTAATCCACAATAGAAGAGGGGCTTATTTATGGAGAGGAGCCTCCACGACGTTGCACATCGCAAGCAAACTTGTCTCTGTGCCAAAACTTTCCCCAGGTTGCTCATGAAAGGGTCAGAAAGTTCAACTCCTTGTCTGACTCCTGCTCCTCCTCCCTGTATCTGTTCTTGTAAAACCCTCCCTTAGACCTGCTCCTGTCTCCCTCCTCTCTGGCAGCGAGCCTTTCTCATGGTGAGGCTAAGGGTTCTTCTTGAATTGTTCATACATTTTTCTGGCAGCAGCAGCATCTGGGTGGCAAGAAGGCAGGGAGCCTTACTGGTTAGCCTGGAAGTCTTCTGGGTTTTCTTGGGAAGGCACTAAATGAGTGGACTTCCATGGAAAGTCATGTTTTCCACTCTGCATCTGTGAGTGTTTCTAAGGTCTCCGGTGCAAAATCCCCTGGGGTGGAGGACTAAGTGGTGAAAACAACTGAGGACATGCCAGCACGGTCCAACTCACTCCTCTGCAGAGAGCAAGATGGAGCAAGCTGTGAAGAACTGCTTTCTCAAACATCTCTTATTTATTAACCATGCCAGCCCAGTTCTGCCAGGATAATTACTCTGGGCACAACAGCTTTCCTGTGCCCAGCTCCCAGGCTGGCACAGTCCATGTCTGCTCAGGGATCCTTCAGCTGTAATCTGTTTCTAATCTAATCCCCAGAGCACAGGGCCTGGAAAATAAAGTTCTCTGCCTCCAGCCATGCTGTGAGGCTCCCTGCTGTCTCTCTACATGTGTGTCTGGGACAAATTAACATGAGAACCTAAGAAAGGCCATACTGGATCAGACCAAGAGTCTGTATAACCCAGTGTTGTGTTTCTGCCAGTAGCCAAAAGGAGAAGCTCACAAAAGCGTATAAAATGATACCTCCACCAAGTGCTCTCCCAGACTGCAGCCATTAGTGGCACAGGACTTCCGGACCAGGTGTACTTTCCGCAGATTTATTGATCTTTGATGCATTTGTCTGCTATGAAATAGCACAGTCTC
The DNA here is from genome assembly GCF_963513975.1 of Fringilla coelebs. NCBI lineage: Eukaryota > Metazoa > Chordata > Aves > Passeriformes > Fringillidae > Fringilla > Fringilla coelebs. Next base: position 47,494,974 of record NC_140028.1, on the reverse strand, counting down.
CCCAGGAAACCATGCAGACATTTCAAACTGGCCACATTTTGGAGCAAGGAGCCATACAGCCCTTCCTGTGGCTTGTTTTGAATCTGCTTCCTGCAGATACTTCCCACTTCATGCTTCTGAGAAGGATCATTTCATGCCCAGAAATCAATCTGTGCCCAGAAAACATATATGACAACAGAGTGACCAGTCAAGAGGCAGCATTGCCAGTTGAAAGTGGTGTTTAAGACTGGACATTAATTGATGATAATTTTCCAAATAGGACAGCGGTTTGGTTTGGTGCAGTTTGGATGACAGAATCAGTAGAAGAGCTTTGGTGGTTAATTCAGCCACAGTGCATTTAAGCCAAATAAGTGGAAAAGATAGGACAGTATGAGCTTGGCGAGACTGAGCATACAGGCAGGAGCAGGGAGGTCCCATGAAGGAGAAGGACATGGGAACAAGGTGGATTTCCTGGGAGGAGTGGGAGCACAAATGTATGAGTGCACTACAGGAGCAGCTGAGGTGGCTTAGTTTCTAGCCCTAAGGAGCAAGGGGGCCATCAAGGTGAATGAGACTTTTGAAACCATTGGTGAATGAGAAAAAGCATGCTAGGATCTTTCTTGAGAACAAAAGCAGATACCAGATGAGTCTGTGGTTTGTTTAAGTGTTGAATCTTACTCTACACAGTGCCTTGTTTTTTCCTGATTCATATGGAAGCAGGATCTGAAAATCTTGGAGGTGGTGGAGCCCTATCCAAGCAGGTGAGGACTAGGTCAGGAGACCAGAGAAGGTGGCATAGAGGTACTGATGTGAGGATTCACAAGTCCTACCTTCAAGGGCCATTCCAGCCAGTGTTATGAGTCCCAGCAGTTTCTTCTTGAATAGAAGGGGTTTTATAGTTACTGAAGAGAAGGGTAATGGGGGAAAGGTGGGAAGTAAGCTGGGGGTGCTTTTTCCTGCCAATCTGCAGTGCCAAGCCCTGCAATCAGATGAATGGCACACATCGCTGCGTAGGGCGGACACAGAAGTCTGCCAATCACTCAGAGTAAATCACTGTCCCCTCCCCCTGTTCTTTAGTTTTATGTGAGGTGGCATTGGGTGTCCCTGTCATGAATTTTCTTTATGGAACCTACCAGAACCTCATAAAGTAAAGGCCTGGCATACATTTTGGCTGCCCTTAGGGCTCATTCTGGCCATCAGCTTGCCTCAGAAACAGTGTGGGGACTCTTGGACACGGCAGGCGGGATTGGGTTTTGACTGATACTGTGATCTTCTGTCAGAAATGCTCAGAGAAAAAGCATCAAAATGGTGATAGCCACTCTCAGTGCTGTACCACACTATCTCATGAAAGTGCAGGTATTGCAGCAGCCCAGGAATGCTCTTATTTCTGGCCTGTGTCAGTTCTGGGTTTGCACTGGCTCTAAGACTGAGACAACTAAGTGTTGCAAACTTTCTTGACTTCAATTCAAAAGAATGGCATCTTACAGGCATCTACCTTTTCTAAAATTACCTCCTCCATTTTTTATCAAAACCTAATCTATTTTCCCACATTACCTCTTTAACGAATGCTTTGGTTCTCTTTAGCAGCATATATCCACTATGATAATAACCTAGTTTCCATACGGAAATAGCTTTGTCTGAAGCTTTCTGGCTAACAAAACAAGCAGGATAACTTTTTCGTCTCCACCCAGCCCATAGAAGACATACAACAGTGTTATGCAATTTGACATGGCTGGCTGCTCCACCAGCAAAGGCAAAAGCCAGAAAGATCTTTCCCCTGCTGTTGCTGGAGATTATACCACTGTAGGATGTAGGAGTACCAACAACATTGCATAAAGACAGATTTCTGCTTCTGGATGTACTTCTCTGTCGAAGGCTTTCTGGTAGCTCTCAAAAAAGCCCCTCATTTGTACTGCATCTCAGACAGAATCTCTCCCAAATGTCAGTTTGGCGTGATATCTGAAACGAAGAACACCCATCCCTGAAGACCAGTGGTTTTATAGGCTTTAATACACTTTAAAATATAACAAATTATCTTTCTTCTTAGGCGTAACAGCAGGCATAGTCTACCAAATATTTTTAAGTAATCAGTTGTGCCTCAGAATCTGGGAAGTATTTGGGAAGCAAGTTTCTTGTCATTAACCCTTTGAATAAAGTCAAGTCTGCTCGCTGCCTCCAAAGTGGCTTGCAGGAAATCAAAAAACAATATGAAAAGAATGAACACAGAACACACTAATCAGGGTCAGCATATCGCTGTTCTTACCTTTGGTGATGGGTTCACTGTACAGAATTATTAGATAACTCAAATTACTACTGAAATATTTTAATTCTGTGCCTTTGCATCTGAAACTGATAAAAATCTTGAGTGGAATGGTTCAAGAATGCATTCACATGAACAAAATAATGGAAAATACATTTAGCAGTCACATGAATAATGTAACTCCCTTCTTGGAAGGATTATGAAACTGTAGTTTCTGCATTTCTTTGGCTAAAATTTGGCTTTAGTGAAGCTAATAGCTAATCTCAGTCTTGGCCTTCTTCAAAAGTATGAAAAAAGATAACAATTCCTGCTTTTCCATATTAAAAAAAAAGCTGAAAGCTATTTGCAGTGGACAAAAAGCTGCCAATACAGCGTCTAATATAGCAAATTATTAAAAATTAAGTGTAGCTATAGATCATCAGAACAGTGAGGTATGCCATGAAGGGCAAGCATATACATAAACTAACTTGCTCTGTCAGTCTAAAAGAACTTTCAGTCATCTAAGATATGGAGAAGTTAATTGTACTTAAAAAGGGAAATTAATTATCACTTTAAAAGGGAAATTATCTTTCCTGTAGTTTTGGGGTAGATTATTAGTGTAATCCCCTGTAGCACATAAATGTCGCTGTTTACACTAGGTTTGAGGTAAGAACTTCAGACTTTGTAGCCTTATTCTTTTCTAGCAAGCAATCTCCATAAGAGTGTTTCTGCTACCAGGAACACTACCTAAACCTGTCTCACATGATGTGTCAATGGAAACCTTCCTAAAATTGTATTTTCCCCTCTTAGCTATGCTTTGCTCTTCATTTTATTCTAGGGGTAAATATGATTATTGAGATATGTGAATTTTCTAGAACATTGTGAAATACAAAGGGGCATTATGTCTGTCCCATGATTAAATCTGGTGCTCACCTATTTGCCTCAGATTAGCTCAGTTTTCACTTTACCTGGTCCAAATTTATTGCTTTATCTTTGTCCTGCAGGTTCCTAACTCACAGGCAACAAAACTGAGAGAAAAAAAAATGCCATTGTCCCACGTTTCCACAGGACTGTGATAGCCAGCTCCGCTGAAAACATACTTCCTGGTTTAGCATAATAACCCAGAAATTCTAGAGCTTCTCTCCTCAGTTCCTTCCTCCTTATCCACAGATACCATTATTTCCTCCTTCTGCTTCTCTTAAACTGCTGAATACCGCTGCAGTTGAAGTCCCACTTGCCACATCCTCAGAGCTCTTTTTCTTTTCCTCCATTGTTCTGCTGTTTCTTCTTCTCTTGCTCACTGTTGTGGGCTTGAGATGGCACTGGCATCTCTTCTTTCTCAGCTGCTTCCTGAAACAGTCCTTACTTTTTTTATGTACCCAGTAGTCACAGCTAAGAACAACTACCACTGCAGCCACATGCCTTTTGGGCAATGGTCTTTTTTTTTTTCCTAACTGTTCTTCTCTCATTTGAACTATAAACTGTGACAATGTTGGGGCTTTTTATGTTGTTGTTGTTGTGTGGAAGCTACCACATAGTAATACTATAGATATTATCAGAAAAGCCTCCTTCTTTTTTTATCCTTTTATCTTTTCTCCTAGAACTGGGATATCTCTCTCTATTCTGTTTTTCCAGATGCAATTCCAAAAGTAATAGGGACATTTTTAACTTCATTTGTCCCTTTCTTTTTCACATCTGAATGCTTTTGCTCCACTTGTAAAACAGCTTCAGATCTTTGCTATTTTAGACTGTTGTTACACAGTCATGACCTATTTATTTTTCCAGCTCTTGCCAAGATTACCAAAACCACTCGTGTTCAACCAGTGGGCTCTCTCTTCCTTGGCAATACATGGTCTGAATCACTCATCAAGGGAAAGAGTACTATTACCACTGGAGAGCACTCTTATACAGCTACAAATACTGATTTATGTCCATCAGCTCCCTACTTTATCCCATTTTCTTCATTGTCTGAAACATCTGGCAGGTATTTTAAGTGTTTGACCACCGTTGGTCATTAGAAGATCTGGAGGAAGTTGTTTTGGATGTTCTTCAGAAGACTGGATCCTGTTACCCTACCTTCTGTGTTCACTTCCTTTTTGTGCTTGTGGGACAACAGCACAGAGTTTGCCACTGGAGGTGGTCTGAAAGCTGAGGGAAACCTTGAAAGCTTTGCTTCCTGCCTCCTTAACTCATACTGTAAAGGGACCTGTGCTTTGTGGATTCTAAAAAGTCATTTTGCCAACTGCAGTCACTGCAAAAATTCATTACCATCACTTTCTCCATCTGTTGCTACTTTTTAATGAAAGAGGAGCAGTTCTGTGGTTAAGCGGTCTGCCATCAACCAGTGATGGCTTTCCTGAAATTTACCCAATTAATAGTTGGGTGGGTGGCTCCAGGCTGGAATTTCAGGGGCATTTACAATGCCCTCTGATAATGCTCTTGACTATCATGGGATCATTAGAGTTGCTCAAGGCATTAGCAGGCAGCTATCACATGCTCCCAAAGCTGTCTCATCTCCAGGGTGAACCAGCCCCACTTCCACAGGAAATTCTCCAACCCTGGCTGTCCTAGTGGCATCCATTGATTTCACACCAGTTCAACACCTTTCTTGTTGAAGTGGGGGGTGTGGGGAGCAAAACTGAGAACAGTATTTCAGTTTTGGCCCAACAAGTGCCAAGTAAAGGGGAGTAACTGACACCCTACCTCTGCTCCTGTGAGCACAGCCAAGGGTGTTGCCTGCCTGCCTTGTTGTCAGTGGAATTCACAGTGGATTGCAGATTTGTGCTTAGCCTAAAGTCCTGCAGGACCCCCAGGCAGTCAGTACCCAGACTCCTTTGTTATCTTGAGTATGTCTGTGGGAGTCTGGAAGATTATTTTAGTAACCTGCTTGAGCTAGCTTGGCTTTGGATTCTCTGGACTTGATGTAACATCCTGCAAAATACCCAAAGAAAATCTAGACTACTCTAATGGGCTATTTTGTACCATCAGTTGAAAACAGGAACCATTCAGGATGGGGATCAAGTCTTGTGAAGATATATTTCAAATGACAGAACCCTTTATTACTCTGGACATTTTCTGAAAATTATTGCAATCCAGCTTGACTATGAATCAGCAGTCATTAAATCTTACATTGTGAGTACAAGAGGCCAGATAATACATTTTGCCAAGGTCTCTCCAGTACTTGCTGGAATGCAATGGCTCTTTCGCCTCTTTTGAGTGATGCGTGTCACATACTGCACATAAAAAAATGTACGAGCACTCCATGTGATCGTACCAAGCCTCTGAAGATTTCTTTGGCTCTTCAGTTGCTTAGCTCAGATTCACAAGTGGGACACAGCGCTTCGTTCTTCAGCTTGCATGGAAATGCTGACTTGTTTAATTTAAGAATTATTAGTGGGATTTTTAGAAGGGCCTTAAGTGACTTATGAACATAAGCCCCATTGAAAGTCGAATCCTACTTTCCATAAATATCGACCATATTTCTTCTGGTAAAATGTTTCTGGCTCGAGGGCCTCCTGCCAAAAACAACCTGTCTCCATTTCTAGACAACTTTCACCCTGCATTTTTGATATGTGCAACATCCCCACGGAGCCCAGCGTTGCAGGTCAGGAAATGAGTGTGGAACAAAAGAAGCATAGGAAGCACTGTCGACTGTGTATCTGACCTGGGAGACAAGACACGGCGTGGCTGCGGCTGGGCTGTGAGAGCTGCAGCCTCCCTGGGACTCCAGCCAGGAAATTGCACAAAGCCCAGAGTGAGAGACCCTCACCAGTCCTTTTTTTCTTCACACTGACAGATGTCCCTCTCTAGCAACCTGTCATGCTAGAGAGAAGTTACAGAGGTGACAAAAAATGTTGGTCGGGGATTATGCCTGTTTCTCTGACAGGTTTCCATTGTCTGTTTGCAGACTGAAAATAGGTGAGCTCTTAGGCACAGTCTGTGGGCACTAATAGACTGGGGACAATGAAGCCTGGAGCTGGAAAACACAGGAGGAGGCAGGAAATCCTATGTCCTCTTCCTTTCCTCTAGCCCCTGTCTATACTGGCTGTTTACCCTAACACAGCTGATTCTTCCCCTTCCATACATGCTCGTGAAACATCTCACTGAACATGGTAGCTGGAGATTTCCAAAGTGATTTGAATACCCAGACCAAACACCTGATCAACTCAGGTTCTTTTCTACAAACAGAAATTCAGAACAAGGAGATGAAGGAAGCTTTCTAAAGGGAAAATGTTACTGTGACACCAGTTGGAAAAACAAGCATTCTAAGGTCCTTCTGTGTTCAGGGTGTCATCAGCACAGGAATTTCAACATGGCCATCACTGGGCTACTGAGCCTTTGACAGGGAAACATTTGCTGCAGTGTTGCAGTTCCTCCCATCCTTAAAACAGATGGGTATCACTTCTGAGGCACCTTTAATGTTAGCTCAGATTGGATTCCTCCAATAGTGAGGAACTACAAATGCTTTAAAAAAATATCAGTCCATGACCTGAAATGTATATAAAAGACAGCAAGTCTTTTGACATACAACTAATAACAAAAAAAGAGCAAAACTGCCATCATAGTGGGCAGAAAAGGTGTACAAAAGAACACTGGTTAAAAAGGGGGTCAGTTTTGGGGACAATGTGGACTGTCTAGGGCTGTGAATACAGGAGATCTCAGCTTGGCTACAAGCTCTGGTCTTCTCATCATTCAGCTGAAGTTCTGGCTGAAGGATGCCACAGAGCTCCCCCTCTCCTAGCGATCCAAGTCCCCTTACAGCAAAAATAGTGGGTGAGAGAGAGAAAATGACATAAATCCCGACCATTACCTGAAGACTGAGTTTGGATCTCCCAACCCAGAAGATCAGCTGTGCCTCTGGTCACATGGTGTAGATTGACCTTACAGGATCTGTTCCCACCTTCTTAGATGGAATGGGTAATCCAACAGACTAGAAAATATTCCTGAATTACACATTTTTGGTAAGCATAAGCTCATTCTCTATAAAAGAAGAAAAGAAAGATTTAAGAGAGAAATAGTGGAGAAAAAAAAAATACACCTTTCTTGGTTTGTATTTTATTTTTGGAGAAGCAGACTACTACATTTCTGCTGTACTTTCTTAACAGATACCAGGAGACTTTTCCGATGTTATTTTTGGAGCCATTAGATCTCATTCTTTCCTGGAGCCCTAGCCAGGTCAACAACACTAAGGAATGACTATTTGTACCCAATGAACTCTGCCTCTCAACCTCTGTGTCCTGTGGAGCAGGCACTGCTGCTTGAAAGAAGTCTAGCAGGGTTTGTTTTGGGGTTTGGTTTGTTTCCTTCAGTCCCCTTGGAAAGTGACCATGGCAATTAGAAGTATTAATTGAGCTGCACAGAAACTCAGCCAGAAACTTGTGCTCTCCTTCAGGGAGCAGCCACGGAGACCTGGATGCCAGCTGAGGTCTGTGAGGTTTAGCAGGCTGCTAAACTCAAGGGCGGGAGCCAGCTCTGTGCTGGGGACACCGGCCATGCTGCTGGCTCAGGGCTTGTAATGCTGATGTGACACAGCATCCTCACATGTGTGCTCCTCCGTGCTGGGCCTGGGTGCCCAAGGGCTCACATGTGCTGCTTCAGGCTGGGTCTGTGTGATTCCCAGTCGGAGAAGTGTCTAATGTGAGTGAGACTCATGCTTGCAAGAGCGATGAAATCCCAGCCCTGCTGGCCAAACCACCTCTCCAACTTCTTGTGCAGCCACTGGCACAAGGGAGGGCAGCAGGAGCCAAGGCCTCACTTTTTTCATCTCTGAGAGCTTTGGTTTTAAACCTGTAACCTAGGGGAGGAATATGCAGGCTGTTCCCTCTTGTGCTCTATATTTTTAATATATAGTGGGAGATTCAGCAAGCCATTACTTTCCTTTTCCCCTCCTGTGTGATTAATTTTGCAAAGGAATCTGCCTATGACAGAAATAGTGACAAACACAAGCAGCTCCTCACCTGCTTTCCAAATGTGCCTTTGGGGCCAGCCCATGAACCATTCCATCACTCTGATGAAGAGTCACACAAGCAGCTTCCACCACCCTTGGAGGGCTTCTGCCTTCCCTCTGCCTCACTGTGGCGCACCGAGGTGGAAGCTGGAGCAAAAAAAAATGGTGCACAGGTGACACACCACCTGACTGGCAGCTGAGTAAACAGATGCTTGGCTTCACACACTTAAGGTATGCCCTCTTCCATGCTGTTAGGAATATCTCCCTATCAGTGGCTGGTGGGATAGAGACACAAGCACAAAAGGCAGTCACCCTCTGACTTTATTTTACTTTTCTGTAGCTAACACCTTAAAAAGTCTGGACAAGGTTTTCCACACTAAATTAATTATGCTTCAGCCTAGGTTGACTGTCATGAAGTAGTCTTCTAGTTGTCCCTGTTCACAAAATCATATGCATTTAAAACTGGCAATGAACATTGGCTATAATCATTATGCATAAACATTTTAGACAAAAGCAAATTCCTCAGGTAATTGAATTTTAGCATACACCATACACACATTTAGCATACACATGTTTTGAAGGATTTAAGGTGCATAATGACAGGGACTGGTTAACATCAGTAGCTGAAGAGATAAAAAGAGCACTATGAACTTAAGGAAAGCAAGTGAGCTCCCCAAAGCTGATTCTTAATGGTTTTTTGGTTTCTTTTTTTTCCAGGTTTTTCTCCTGGATATAAATGTCCTGTTCCATATGCTGTTTTGCTAAGTGGGACACAGAAAAAAGAAGTGCACATCTTCTCTCTTCAGTGGGCACTTCACATGTAGTGACCTCCACTTCTGCCTCAGCTGAAGAGGAGTCCCTTGAGCACACATGGGCCTTCCAAATTTCCATGAGGGAAGGACTACTTTTGGTTTGACACAACCTCTTTTTGCAGGCTGCCACCTTGCTGTACCTGCTGCATGAGTGACCCTCACTCACCCCAGATCTGCAGAAGAAGAAGCTCTGCCATGCCCAAGCCACTGAAGGTGGTATGAGCCTGCACATGCAGCTGTTTTCCTGATGTCATCATGCTTTAGTACAGAACAACAACCATATCTTAAAGCCTTGCCTTGTGCATTCATCAACTAACCCTGAACATTCCCCAGGTACTATGGATATTCTGCTACCAAAATCTGAACACTGCAGAGAATCCTAACCTCATGTTTTTATCTGCCTTCTGTTTGCCCTGTATTCATCAATGCCACACATCAGAGGGCAGGATGAGGAATCTCTGTGGTGTCTTTAACACAACACAAGAACAGTGGCTTTCTTATTTCTAGTTCAGCCTTTGAGGAAAGGTATCCCGAAATGGAATACATCCTGATCTGTCGGTGATGAATGACATGGATCTGTTTATACAGATGTCTATACAGTGTTAGGTAATTGCAATTATTTATTGTTCCAAATTCCAAAGCAGCTTGCAGCATTGCAGAGATCTGCTAAATAATCAGTGTTCTGCAGAGATGCTGTGAACATTCGTTTCTAAAGTTAGGTGAGACACAGCATGAATCTATATCAGAGATTCTTTGCAAAAAAGTGAAACCTGAAACTGAGTTTGTTCTCAGCAGCCCATTACAGCCTCCACTACCCCTGCAGCACAGGCGCCCTTAGTGTGACGTGGTAGGAGAGAAATTTTAGCATGACACATGGCACAGATGGGTCAGAGAAGGGACATTTTGCACATCCTCTTCACCTCCAGTCTCTCAAGTCATCCAGCTCTCTCCAGCCTCTAGCAAATGTTATTTCCTTTAGCTCCATTGTGTGGATGCTGACAAAATGCAAGCCTACAGCAATGTTTTTTCCACTTGAAAAAATGGGCAAGCACAAATTAAGTCTTCTCCGTTGATGATTGCATTGTGATATGTTTGTTTTGGTTTGTTTTTATGCAGCTTACAGCCCTATTAATTCTGTCACATTTATTTCTCCTGCTCACCTTCAAGTTTCACCATTATCAGCTTCTTGATCATTTTGTCCTGTGAATTTTTCTAATGATATGTTTTTTAACCTATGTAGTCTTTTAGCTTCAGCTCTGTCATAAGGAGCTGCCCAGTGTAGCCACATTTAGGGTGAAGAAATACCATGATTTTTTATGTTGAACCTTTTAGCCTGTGGGTCTTTCACCAACATGCTATTAGTGCTGTGCTTTATCACTTCTGCCTCCATAAGCTAAGAAAAAGACTCCATATATTTTATTGTTTTGGAACAAAACATGTAGTTTTGTAAGTAAAAAGAAAGTGATCCATAATGAATATGATGTAAAGTGTAAATTGCAAATCAGAGCTGACAATTGAATGCCTGAAAACCCGATGTTGCAATTTTTCTCCTTTCTTTAAGACCTTTGAACAAATCATTTGGGGCTCACAACATCTGAAAGTGCTTAGGTGAAAGTGGCATGAAGAGGTGTGATCAAAGCCATTTTCATAGCAGACATAAAAATCATAGCATATCTGATTTAAAACAGGGTAAGCAAAACCTAACCTGCCTGCTGGAGAAGATTCCATTGAAACTAGTTTTAGCTATCATGAGGCTCAAGTAGAATGTTTGGGACGCTGGAGATTTGGATCTAAAGCGAACCCTCACCAACAGGCATTTAAATACGCTAGAGACTCCGAGTCTTGCAATGTTAGGATGTTATGTATGTGAAGAAAACTCGCTTTAAATTATGCAGTCTGATGTTAGGATGAAGTTAAATTGCATACGAAATAATAATTTTCATTATCAGTTAAAAAATCACCCTGCATTTTAAAAAGGTGTTCGTAGGCATCTCGCAATGTAGGTTAAAAGCGAAGCAAAAAACCCAACTTTTTAGCAAGGTAAAAAATAATGTGTTTAGCTTCAGGCACTCTTTAAACTGCCTCTTTTCTGCGAAGGGAACACAGATGTGTGAGATTCTGGATTTAGTTCCAAGCCAATACTCTTAATTAACTTCAAATTGTTTAAATATATAACATCTCAGCGCAGAATGTAACATCCTGGGAGTGCACTGGGCTGTACCCAGCTGCCAGTTGTTCCCAAAGTTCACCTGCAGCACCCCAAACCACTGCAAGGGGCAAACATATCTGCCTCATAATGGCAAATTACTTCAATGTGTGCCTGTTTTTTGGGCATGAAAATAAAGCCAGAAGGGCGTTCATACCGAAAGGAATGCTTGGGATAAGAAATAGAAATATTGGTTAAAGCTTGAGGAGCACATTTTGCCATTGCTTTCAAATCACCCTGGGAATGACTGGGAGAAGTAAAAGGCAATTAGGAAAGACATAGGGGTTCTGGAAGATGGAAACTGGTCCCAGACTGTAGCTCTCAAGAATAAGCAGTAGGCAGTGAGCAAGTAGGGAGACTGGGTTTGGTTGAAGTGGATTCTAGAGATATACAAAATGAAACAGAAAAAAGAATTTTCAATGAGTTGAAATTCACTTTATGTGGTCTGTTCCATCAATGAAAAAGATTCAGTGGTCCCCAAGTCAGAAGGGATTTGATAATGCCTTCCTGTGGCCCCAGCTAAGGCTGCCCCCTCAGCTCCCAGGGTGTAGATGTCATTTGTTCATGCTGATTGTATGCTGCACAGATCCTGTGGGCAGGAGCACCAAAAACAGGTCTGGGGGAAGTTAATATCTCTGTCCATTGTGGCAGGTGGGAACAGTGTGCAGCAACCAGCATCTAGAGCTTCCAGCTGAGCACCCAGGGTAAAGAAAAATGTTATGCTACTGCTCACACTATGGTTCATGTCCCCATTTCGTACCCACTGAGGTCCTGAGGAAACTTAGGTGCATAAGCATGTAAGTGAGAGGTCTTTGTCCTGTGCACAGTCAATTGCAAAGAAATCTTCTGATCTATGGAATTTGTGACTTTAATATTGTATACACATGCAAGCATACACAAGCTTCTTGTACCTGATTTTTCTCCTGTATTTCAGTGGTAAGATACCACTGCAACTTCAGTAACTTCAGGAGGCTTGCTCAGAGCTAAAAGTACTGTAAATGAGGGGATAATCAAATCTGCAGTGTCACCCCCCCAGCTTCTTGGCTACATGTAGGCAGTGTCCTTAGGACGTATCTGTGCTGAGACCCACACCGTGAGGAGATCCCAAAGCAAGCAGCCAGAGAGCAAGCTCTGGATGGTTGTGTCAGTGTGCTATGATGCTATTAATTAGTCCTGAGTTAATTAGCCCTTGCAAGAGGCAGTGTTAACCTGGCTGTGTGGCTTTGGGGACCTGTGTAGTGTCTCTGCGTGGGATTGTGCCATGTCATGCCTTGAAGATGTACCATCCCCTTCTGAGGCAAAGCAAGATCTGCCACACTTTGCTCCTGTGTCACACAGGTGGGACAGCGGATTTTCATAGGAAGGATGGTCTGTGTTGCTCAGAGGAGCAGTGAGGAAGACCACAGAGTGAAAGGAAAAGGATGTGGCAAAGTTCTGTAGAGTGGGCCTGAGTCACAGGCAGAATTCGAAGGTAAGAAGCAGGTTGATTATTTTATGTCATGGGATTAAATGAAACAGACTAAAACCAAAGAAAATAAAACATTTTTTCATGCAATGAACAGTTAAGAAATCAAACTCCCTGTGCCAGTATTTTGGGTGTGTTGGACATTTATGCAGGCTCAAAAAGCTAATTAGACAAATAAAGGAAAAAGCCACCCAAAACTCTCAATTTTCAAGACTCAGTTTAGGCTAAGGAAGTCCTGGGGCAGCAGCCTCTCGAGGACAGGACATCAAAGACAAGTCACTACTCCACAGCTCTAGTCTTGCATTTTTTCCCTGTCACCTGCTGCTGGCCGGTGGCACTGCCAGCCCTGGTTCAGAGAAGAGTAGAGCTCTTCCCAGGTGTCATTGCCATATTTGTAGCAAATCTCATAGGTATTCCCCTATCTCCAAGGAGCTTCTTGTGGTTAACTTAAAACAATGGGCCTCCATCAGAAGTGTTCAGCTAGTAGGCATGTCCTTGAAAGGGGAAGAATTAGTCATAGAATCACAGAAAGTCCTGGGCTGAAAGGGACCTTAAGGATCATTTGGTTTTAACCCCCCATGCCATGGGTAGGGATGGCCACCCACTAGATCAGGTTGCTCAGGGTCCCAAGATTAGGACCACAGAAAAAATAATGTCTTTTTTTTCATGCAGGGTTTTAGCCATACTGCAGAAGAAATGCATGCCACCTGCTCATGACTTACACTGAGAAAAATTACAACATAGGCCACAAAGAGCATAGAAAGAATATGTTGCTTGGATAAAATTTTAGGCAAACTCGTACCAACTTAAGTAGTGTAGGAATACCGTAACAAACCCAAGTCATTGTGAGTCTCATTCTGAGAAAAATGCAAGCATGTGTTGCCACAGACAGGCTAGCACCAGCATTTTTGATCTTTAAGAAAAGCTCTTGCTTAGTAACTTCAAATACTACAGAAATATCTAGTAGCATCTAACAAGTGAAGTAAGCAAAGAGTTGAGGAGCTGTAATGCTGAGCAGGCTGATTGATGCTTGTCAGGCTTCCAAAGCTCTGCTCAATCCTTATGTTCAAGGCAAGAAAATGAGAAAGGGAAATTCAGAAAAGGATGATAATTACTGGTGTCTCTCAGCAAAGGCCTTGAAGGTTCTCAGATTGGCTCCTGCCTTCCTCAGCCTGACAGGAATTAGCCCAGAGAAACCGTGTGTATGAAAAAAATTGTGTAATTTAACAACACCGTTCATATGTTCAGGAACTCCTTTGAACAACCAAGTGAGCCAGAAATCTAATAAACAAACAGTTGAATGTAACCTCTGGATAACCCTCTAATCTTCTCCATTCCCCTTGAAAATCTGAAGAGGAAAACACTAGAAGACAACAAATTAAAAAAGCTTGACCAAGGGAACTGCTGGTGGACAGCTAGGCATGGGTGTTTCTCTTGTTTGCAAATTTTAGCAATTAAGAAAGTGTTGAAAGATTCTGAAAACATGTTATCATTGAGAGAAGAGAGACTCCTAGGATTTAAATGTCAGACAGAAATAGGGTAAAAGACTGATTGGCTTTAGTTGATAGCAAGTCAAAACTAAATTCAGATTTTACCCTCAAACAACATAAGCTGTCAAATATGAAAGTGAGCCAGTCATTCTTCTTCTGATTTCACAGACTATGAATACCAAAGCAACACATACCATAATAACAAGGCAGTGTTGAGAGGAGCTCTAAAACTCCATCTGATCCTCCATATGTTGCAAGACAAGTAAGAGTTTCTGAAGGAGACAGAGTCCTCGGTGAGAAGAAAATGTCTAAAAGACTCTAGAGATGGTTTTCTGGGCAGATACTACTATGAGGAGGAAAGCAGAAGTAAAAAAAAGCCAGATATTGATTTGGAAAAGCTGTGAATAAGGCTAAATATTTACAAATAACCCATCAAGCAGCTAACATCTAATCAAAGCCATGGTCTTTCATTTTATGCCAGAAAATGAATTATATTGAATTAAGTCAAAAGAACAAATGTGTTTGGAAATAAAATATGTCAAAGGATGAATGAATCAACATGAATCTTAAATTCATGAGGAATGATGACCTAGTCACCAAATAAAATGTGGGTTCACAAACGTAATTAAGAAAATCAAAATAATCCTGTGTCAATCATTAAACAATTAAAGCATGGGGAGTAATGAGGGAAATGATGGCAGTCAAGAAAAAAGGAAACATCTAATAATTGTGCTCTAAAAAAAATTAAATAATGAAAGACTCTGAGAGGTGGACATTGCTCTGAATTGAAAATCTCAATGTGCCTTTTGACTCTCAGTTGCTGTTGATCTCTGGTCTCATTGTCTGCAAAGACAGCTTTGTTCCCACTTATCCTCTGCCCATTATTTAAGGAGAAGGACGTAATTCACCTTGTGGAGGTGTTGCTGTATCTTGGGGCAACCCAATTTGATCTTGACAAAGTGAACTCAGCAAACAAAGCAGCATAATTTGTTACTGAACTTCTGACCACTCTTTTAAACAAGCGTATCATTGGTCCCACAAACAAGGATGAAGGTTATCTGAGGACAAGAGTCCAGAATGGACACAAAAATTAAACCAGCAGACAAGCAAGGAAGAAGAGATCATTAGATTGGAGACAGCTAGTATTCCAGGGCTCACTTGGGCAGAGCCATGGCCTGTATGGCCACAAGACTGAATGATAAGGATCTTGGAACCATTTCACATTTTAAATCTTAAACCAAGCACTCTGCTCCCTGATGTCCATGCAAAAGTAATGGTTTGGTAGGATGATCAGCAGGAAGCCAGGCTGCTGGCAAAGTCAACAGCACCATTTCTATAGCAGCAGATTCTTTCCCAATAGCTCAGTGATTCTGATTTGTTCTGATTTGGGCATCCAGAAGGTTCACTGCCCAAGAATGACATCTACAGCTAAAACAACCATAAATGTGCTTTGCTTTACAACATCCCAGAGAAGTTTGCAAATGAAAATTTATGCTTAGAAGATAATAAATAAATGAAGCATCACAGACTAGCTAAAAACCCTCTTGACCCTGATCAAAATTTAGTTATGTGCTCATAAGAAAAAAAATGGCACAGAGGAAATGCCTTTTCCTGCAGAAAAGCAGAATTCTGTCATCTCTTTGTCCTACACATGGACTGGATGAACCAGAAAAGACATTTTACTCTTGGAGTTTTTATTCCAAAACATGTCTAAGGATTAGGATATTACTCACATAGATGACTGCTTACTACAAAAGTCATCTGCTTTATACTTGAAAGTAAATAGGCAATGATATATCTCAGTGTATTCCATTTTACCCTTTACTGAACTGCATTTGTGTGCTTAACGTTAACCTTCCCATTCAAATGTCATTAGCTGCTAATTAAGATGTTGATATGCTGATTGTATATCTTGCAGTAGAGATGATTTGAAAGCACTTACTAGGTGTTTATCAAACTCCAGCACACGTACTGGTTTAGCATGTGTGGCACATTTAATTTACTGAACACTGTCCCAGTTCTCCACTCTTTTTTTTTTCCTAGTACATAATAAGCAAAACATGGCAAGTTGTCAGGAATAACCTCAGAAGAGAAGTAAAAGTAAGTGACCTAGGCACTCTTGTGCAAACAGTTTTTACCTATGATTTCAAGAAACTTTATTTAGAAATCTCTAAAACTATCCCAGCATATTGCTAAAAAAATGAATAAGCCCTCTGAATTTGTCTATAATTTACACTGTCCCATGGTCAGAGACAGAAGCTTCCATAGTGTCAAAGGGTTTTATTCAAGCAACTTCCTTGCTACTGGCAAGAAGAGTTTAAATCAGAGAAAGGCAGTGATGATTCTGCTAGTGCAAAAGCAGTTCTGCAACACAGGGTACATTTTCACAGGACTTTTTAATATAATTTATGAATATTTGCTCGCAACATAATTGTCTTTTCTGCTGACATTTTCAAAGCAACACTGTGATTTGTTGGGTCTCCTGAGAGTCCAAGTACAAAACTGATAATTATATTAAATATACATAGACAATAAAGAGTGTGTTTACATAACTATGCCCATAAATATCTGGTTGAACAGTCATTGTTCTCAAAACCCTTTTAAGCAGCTCTCAGAGGGATCCAATTCTAATGACATGATGGTTTAAAAGATGTTGCTCAGTCTTGTTCCATATTTAATTAACTTTCCTTTTTTAAACTTGTGATGGTGGAGACAATAACAAATAGCTCTGAAAAGAGAACGAGCCTTGAAACACGAGTGAGACCTTGTCAGGCTTTTGTGTGCCACACACAGAAGAAGATCTGCACACAAGAGTTGGTGGCCGGGGACTGTCCAGCTCCTGGGGGACTCCGTTGCTGTAGCATGCACAGTTCACTATGACTAATAACAACAGCAACAACAACAATAATAATTAAACAAATCTTCTGCATACCAATAAGGGAAGTGACATAGGGAGGGGAAGTGAATGTATTAAATGGAATTGGCAGAATAGGACTAAACTTGTTTGTTTTTGTGCTGCTGTAGAGCAGTGAAGCAAATACTTTAAAGAGAATGGCACATTGCCCACTAAGATGTAAAGGGCATGTGAACATTAATTGAGCACCAGTGTATGACTGAACACATTAAGCAGGAATCAAGGTAACATTTCTAAGTTCATGGACAGTCTTATTCTATGGAGTCGTTCACATTGCCTCATCCTAGACAGGGCTGCTACAGCAGCACAATATTCTGTTTTCACAGTGAGCTATTTTTAATTGTCACCAATTATAATTCATTTACTTTTATGTGTCCTGGTTGTCACAATATTAACATTTGTAAGTCTTTCCCTTTGCAGGCTGTGAGAATCTGTTGTGACATCTCAATAAAGTGGGATTCAATCAAGGTGTGAATGAATTGTTAATCTTGTTATAAATAGAAAATGCCATATGTTGGTAAGGAAGGGACGTCTCCCTTCTTCTGTTGTTGAGGACAGTGGTAATGAAACAAAGTGAGTGGTCATGCCAGAATTACTAATAAAGTCCAGTGACTAGGACATGGAAAGAACTTCAGCTTTCCCTCTGCTCTTGAGAAGGAAAGGATAACTATTAATGTGTCTTAAGCAGAGCTTTTGAAACATTTTTCATGGGGTTTGCAAAGCAACTTATAAATCAGGAAAAGTGGTGAGAGAACTGGGCTTGGAGTGAACCATACAGATTCTGACAACCTCCATGTGGACTGAACCACCTAAAATGGATTGGAAAGTCTAACTTACAGGCAACTGGCTAGGAACACATGTATGACAGTAGAAATTCTGGGTTTGGGTAGCTGAATGTCATAAAGGTCTAATACATGCTTATTCCTGGACTATCTTTTGTCCAGATAAAGAATCAGTGCATTTCCTCATAAATTCAGTGCTCAGATATTGTCTGGGTAGGTCGCTTCACTTCTGCAGTATAAATTCTCTATTTATATCTGCTTTAAGTCTGTGACATTTCCTAAACATAAGTCTGGTAAACAGGCAGAAGGACTAATTTCTTTATTAAACTACCAGTTAGAGCAAAACTCATGTCCACTTGAAATCCTGGGAATATAGCCTGTCTCAGAGGTAAAAGGATACCTTGTCCATCAGTCTATCCACACAACTCTTGAACAGATTTATCCTTTTACATTGGGCTAAGGGCATGAGGAGGGGCTTCTCTTAGCTTTTGCTAACCCAGGGCAGAGAAAGGCACTCCACAGCTGAAATGCACACACGCACACAGAGTGCTGTGTCTCTTCTTCCAACAGGCAAGATGATCTGCCTCTCCTGTTGATTTTTCTAAATGCTCTGCTAATTCCCCAAGCGATACTCAGCTCCCATTGGGAAGTTTGGATGTCTTCCATAATCTATTTAAACAGCTATTTAGGTATCACTGAGAAACCTGTTACTTTAGAAAAGGTAAGAGGATTCCAGCACTTGATACCAGCAGCCAGCTCTCAGAAGCCACCTGGGGCTGCCCATGGCCACAAGAGCCCTCTATTCCCCTGAGCCGACCTCAAGGGACAATTGATGCATGAAGTCTTCATCCCATTTGCTGTTGCTGTGTTTACTGTTCCTTTATTTATGTATCTAGAAAATCAACATCTTTGCATGTTTTGCAAGCTGTCATGACATGAGACACAAGTAATAGACTATGTTTTGCTTGCTAACATATTTTTGACATATTTTAGCTTTGATTATAAGATTGCATCTTTCCTTGCTACCATCTGTCTCAACTCAGTGGCACTCTGGCATTTACAAAAACAGTAGGGTGTAATATTTCTTATATACTTGAACTCTACTACAAACACGTTATTTTCAGTCTTAACCAATATGCCACACTTTCACACATGAAGGCTGAAATGCCTTATATCCTTTAAGGTATCTGTCAAAAATAAAGAACATATCATCACATTCAATTTGGCTGAGATGAGTAATATATTAATGAGGATAAGAATGGGAACAGTTTCTGATTTATAAATAGAACTGGCATTTTACAAGCCTTATGTATTCATGCCTGCATTTATCCTTTTGTCAGCACAAATGAGATATTCATACAAAACCTGGGAATTTCTTTCTTGTATTTAGCAAAATCTGCACAATATTTTCAAAGCTGGAGTGTTAAATATGACACATTTTTTTCTTGGAATATCTGGTAGCCAGACACTTTCTGATTTTACTTCTTTCCTCTCTGTCCTCCATCTGTAAAGAGTCAAATTGTTTCACTCAGCAAACTGGAAATCACACTTTATATCTACCCTGACAGCACTAGGTGAGCAGTTCTAGACATTTGGACTTGTGATATGTGGCTGTTTAAAGGCAGTATTTCAGCAGCACTGATTTTCATGGGATAAAACTAGAATTCCAGCAGTAGGATGAGATAGTAGAATAGCTGGAGAATGGCTTTTTGGCCTCTTCTGTAGGTGAGCTGGAGTAGTGGGGGACAGTGGTATAGGCAAGGAGAGTTTTTATCCCCCTTTTTCGTCTCCTTGAAACTGCAGTCAGGAGCCAATTCAGACCTGAGCAAAGGTGTGAGGTGCTGTGAGAGCTCCCCCCGGGGCGTGCGCCAGTGAGCATCACCCCGCAGGGAGCACCACCTCCAATTCTGCCACCCACGCCAGAGGAGAGGGTCAGGGATGTCAGCTTAATAGCACTGCTGGCCAGCGCTGTGGTGGCTCCCTCTCATCAGCACCAGACCCAGCTCACCAGGTGATATTTCATTTAAATTTACAGATAATTATACATGCAAGATGCATGGTGACTCCTCTGGCTACCAACGTGTCAAGCGTTTAAGTATGAAATTGCTGAGACAGACAAATAAAAGAAACAAATAAACCCAGAAAACAGTGAATATCACTCTCAAGCACACATTGCTTTTCAGTGGGCCAGCAAATTTGTTTCTACAATTACATTTATTTCAACACCTACCTTTGAGAAAAACAACCTGTTTTACCGAGCAGTGTACAGATCCTGATACAATAGGATTCCAGATCTTGGTGGTTCTTTAGGTAGTATAACAGCAGTAATAATAATGCTACTTTCTGAGGAAAAAGACAAGACACAAAGCACACTCACACATAATGGTAAACTGAATTTATTTCCTTTTGGAAAACAATTCCAGTAATCTCCAGGTTCAGACCGCAGAGTAAACATTAATAACAGTAACATACAGGTTAGTTCAACTGATTCAAGAATTTGGCCATGTGAAATCATTAAGGAAAGTCTTGAACACTCAAAGC
The DNA here is from genome assembly GCF_963513975.1 of Fringilla coelebs. Classification (NCBI taxonomy): domain Eukaryota; kingdom Metazoa; phylum Chordata; class Aves; order Passeriformes; family Fringillidae; genus Fringilla; species Fringilla coelebs. Next base: position 47,474,599 of record NC_140028.1, on the reverse strand, counting down.
TTCAAATGGTATCCAGGAAAAAAAATTCTTTGACAAACTACATAACAACTATTGCATATATGGTAATGCTATCTGTCATATCGCAAGGCTTACAAATATATATACGGGCCTTATTCAACTGTGGGTTCCTGCTCTGTGAGAAAGAGTCTCTTCATATTTTTTGCAAGAATCTTCAGCAATAAAAAATAGTCTTAGATTCATCCATTTGTATACCAAAAGAGAGATTTCTGGACTGAAGTTTAAACGAAAGGGAGGCCAAACAGAGCTGCAATGGAACATAGCTATTACTTTCTCCCTCCTCCTTGAAAATGACATTTTTTCTTAAGCTATTTTTTTCTCCTCACACAGTATTATTATTATTTGTATCTTTCCTGAATAGGGCCCAAGTCCACTTGTCTTTATAAGACCATTTTAGTATCAGACAACATAATACATGTGCAACACTTTATATACAGGAAGTCTATCCGGTGCTCAAAAGTTCAAACACATGAACATCCAACAGTTTCGATAATACAAGTTTTATGGTACAATACAATGATTCTGAATAATATACATTAACAATGAAAGTTTCGTGCAAAGAGTAAAATGTGTTCCCTTTTTGTGCCACAAAGAATTCTCTGGAAGAGACGGGCCTTGCACTAACTGCTGTGCTGGGTCATCGTATGATTCTGCAACAAAAACAAAAGAAACAACTTAGTCACAGGACAGGCATTTCTGTGTGAAAGAAGGATGCAAAAACAATTTTCCCAACATATCTTGTAAAATGATGGACTGGATAAAGAGAATATTCTTGACCCCTCCTTGTTTAAACTAGCCAGAAACAGCATAATTATGGAAGAGAGGAGTTCTCCCCAGCTATTTCACACCAGTATCCTTTACATGTGCCACAAGATGGGCAACACACTCTCTGCAGATAGGGTGTGGGCTGACCTGCCCCAGTGAAATTGCAGACCAGGTCAGTGATCCTGGTGTCTGCTTACACATGGCTCATGGTTTATGCATTGCATAAATGAGAAGTGCATTTGCCATAAGTCTTATGCTGACTGGCCTGTACTTCCTACACTGCGGCACTGCTTCAAATGCACTCCTGCAGTAAAACCTATTTCCCCCATACGGTAACAGAAACTCTGCCAGACAGCTCAGAGACTCATGAGAAAACAGGAGGGGCTGGCACAGCTTGCCCTTTGGCCACCAAAACCCACAGGTATTTTTCTTCAGGTGAATGTAGTGCCTTATGTGTAGTAACACACCATGGACTTTGGAGTCCTAAATTCTCCTTTCCTGTACAAGTAATCAAGCAGCAAACACCAGTTTCACTCTCTTTCCTCCTTACTCCTCAAACCAAGCTGACCACTTTCAGAAAGATGCTATTGTGCTGCTTGTACTGGCTCAGATCCTTCAAAAGCATTGACCCAAGAGCAAGGGACCAATCCAATACACCTTAAATTTTCTACAGTGCACACTGGATCCACAGATAACTAGAAAATGTCTGTGAATGCTACTTCTTGGACAACAGGGCAGCCACTGATTAGTGATGAATTTTCCCCTTAGTAATCGGGGCCAGATTTGGGCCAGTGACCCAGAGGGCAGGGGTGTCACATCCCATGATTTGCTCCCAGCACATCCAGACCCTTCACTCCACTTTATTAAGTTAATCTGTCTTTAAACCTCTTTGGGCTAACGCACTCTAGGATGAACCTGTTCCCACAAGACAGTCATCATTTACAACAAAGTGAACATCTACTGAACCATAGCCTCCAGAGCCAACCATGAAAGGGCACATGAAAACAGCCTCGGTGAAACGAATGTGAAATACAGCGTGACTGCAGACCAGCCTAAAAATCCTCTCTCCCATCCTCCTTCACTCTTCCCTAAACCGTGCACGCACACAAATAATAGTTCATGGGACATTTGGCAAGGAAAGGACCTTACAGTAAGACTGAGGAATTTTTAATGTAGTGCCATTCTCAAGATTAAAGGAAAATGACCCAGTGACACTCAAAGATGCAATTTCCAGATGTGAATACAAAATGATTTAATGCTGATGGCAGGAATTCCAGAATGTCCAAGGCCAAAGAGTGTTAAAAAAATACACTCCACCATTTGATTTCATCTAGTTCCTCATCCTTCCCATAAAATCATTTCAAAATGCTGTAAAGCACTAACAATAGATGTAGCCAAAAATGTTGGCTGGTCACAGGTAATGGGCTCTGACTTTAAAGCACAAAAGCAAGGAAATTAAGAGTTAAGCCTGACAGTCAGTCCTTTTGTCATCCTGTTGTGTCCATTTATTGCAGCACTTACAGCATAACACCACAGGCTTATTGGAGACCCGGCAGTACCTAGAAACAACAGGACAAGTTAAATGTGGTGGGCAGCCTGAATTCTGATTTTCTTCTCTCCTTCTGAGCAGGTGAAGTAATATACCAATTGTTACATTGCAGACAGATATTTGGTGGGGGGGGGATCTTTTGTTTCTAGTCTACTGAGAGTAAGCACGTCAGTCATGCCCATTTTTTATTTCTTTTCACTAAGTGAAAAATGCATAATCAGTATGAAGCTGGATGAACAGTTGCATATGAAGCAGTCAAAAGGTGTTTTAAAATTGCAGCCATAACTCTGGCTGCAATGACATTTTTGATTAAAAAATAAAAATGCCCACATACGAAGGAGACAAAATAAAACACAGCATTAAGGACTGACTTGCCCCAGCTCTCAGTGTCCCTGACTCCTGTGCCCTGGTGCAAAATGAGATTCTCTGGAGATAATGAAGAAATAATAGAAAAAAACCAAACAAGCATTGCAGAGAAGAATGAGACAGGGCAGGATAGGAACAAGAAGAAATGCTTTGAACAGTTTAGGCCTTAAAAAGGCAACAATATGTGTTGTAAACAGTCAAAACAAAACACAGTTTCCAAAGTAATTAAAGCTCCCCAAACGTTAGGAACTAGGGATGAATACCTATTTAGATAAGTTGCAAAAAAATACAAAGTGGAAGCACTTCAGGAACATAACATTGACAAGACAAGCAGGCAAAGGATGGGAGGGGAGACATAAGAAAAGGAGGAAAATTCTGTAATCCTACAGAGAGCCATATTCCTCTCTACCAAAAGCCATCTATTGGAGACCCCATGTCTAAGTGACTGAAAATTGCAAACATTAATCCCAGTTATGAACTGTTGTTGCTTTTATGAGGGGTGTTGTGTTTAAAAATTTAGGGCAAAAATTCTCCTCTATTATCCACGCAGCAGATCTTGACTCTGCTAGTCTCTTTGCCTTGTGTTGCAGCGAGCTCCCGCCTCCCCGGCAGTGGGAGATCAGACACGCAGGGAGAGCGGAATTTGGAGCTCCCGCCGGCAGGGACGTGGCAGGGCCATGGGAGTGCGGCACACCCAGGGAGAGCAAAATATTTCCCCTGTGTGCCTCGGAGAGCACTCTGCCCTTCACTAAAGACACACTAGACAAGCCTGAAACACGCCTCCTCCAGAAACTTCAACTAGTTTGCCTGAGTTTCAAGCAGTTGGCACTTCCACTTGCCAAAAAGAAGTCATTTAGCGAAGTACAGGAGGTATCATATGCTCCCCTCCTTTGGCTCCCCCAAATCTGATTGTGCATTAGCACATCTGTTTAATTATGTGGTAGTCTCCCTACAAAGCAAAAATGTCAATTTCCTGCTTAGCCATGGAAAGGGGAAAATATTTTTTCTCAATATAATCTTTCCTGGACTTCAGCAACAGCTGTGTTCCAATTTCCAAGGGCTGGGATCTCATGAAGAGACACTAGTTTGCAAATACAAATTCAAGCTTTGTCTGCACAGAATGAAGGAATGGGGAAGTAGGAGGGGTATGGGTGTCACTGTATTTGTTATCATGTAGACACAAGCCAGGAAAACTCCTACATCCCCAATTTCTATGTCTCAGTGTTACCTGGAAAACAGGTTATATTACCTGGAAAAATCTGAATTCAGTATTTTTCACAAGCAAAAGAAACTCTTTAAGTGCATTTGCCCTATTCCTAGAAATAATTATTTTTGATAGTTGGATCCAGAATCCCAACTGTAATGTGACCTACTATAAAATTACATGCCACTACTTTTCTGGATGAAAATGCTTTGAGATATCCCTGTTGCTAGAGTTAAGGACTTAAAAATACGCAAATAGTTTCAGGATAATACTGTCTGGAAGAATCTCCTTGGCAAACAAATTCAAAAAGGTTTCTTCACAGAAAGGCTGGAGACAAAAGAGGGAATAATACCTGTTGTTTGGTGCATGCCTTTGTGTTTCAGAGGGAACATGAGAAGTAATAGCTAGCAAAAAGTTCCTGCCCACAGCATCAAAATTAACGAAGAAAAAAATACCCACAGATAGCCACAGACTCAGTGGCCCATTAGAATTCTTAATGTGAACTGTGGTTTCATTCAATTTAAATGGGACTTCTCTATTTTATGAGTAGATGAACCAAGATGTGGCTGTACCTGACAAACAGTGCCAAGAGGGTACACATGAAGAGGCATAAAGATGAAATGTAGGTGCATTATTTCAACAGATGGTAACAGTACCACAGCAGCGTGTTATTTTTTCCTTAGTTCAAGAACACAAACATGAGTAATCAATCATCACTGATTAAGTAATTATGGTACCCTCCATGCTATCACTTATCTGGAATCCTTTATCTGTGTACATTACAAACCATCTTGTATTTTCTTTGCATTCAAAAAAATAAAAATCCACCCCACTGCACTGCAATCCAGCTCCAGGTTGTAAAACAGAACTCTACATTACTATCAACCTTTAAGCGCTACAATTTACTCTTTTTTTTAACAAAAGCAATTGGTTTCCAACAGTCTGGATAATAAGTCTTTTGACCTGCATTCTTCTTTGACCCATTAAGGTCACCCCTGTGCTCGGGCATATAGCTGACTTAGGAAATGCCTGCAAGTCCTGCATTTCATCTCCTGCTCACTCAAAATAAAGCTTTCTTTAAATGTGTCTGTACGGGTCCCCGAAGACCAGGGAGGCATCCCTGTAGTGGGCAATGGAGGGACAGAAGCTTCTGCCTTTATTAATGAATGCAGACCATTATGAGTCTGGCTGGCTCCTGCACTGTTCCCAGAAGCATATACTGTACGTGACTTAAAATGCTAGAATATTGACACAAAGCGAGCTGGGCACCCCTAAGGAAAATTACTCCTTGGATATAATGTAGGCTCGTAACAGCTATTAGAGTACAAAATAAAACCCTCCGGGATCAAACTGACATATACCGCATTCTACCTACTCCTCAAACATTAGAAGAATTTCTTTGTGAAGGCATTCTCAAGGACAGCATTAAACTGACTTTTGTAGCAATCTGCAACAGCTTTTTGGCTTACAGCTTTTAGTACTAAATCTCTAGTTTGAATCAATATAAGTACTATATCTACCACATTAATCAATACATTTGGTTCAATACACGTTCTATTAAATTATACTTTCTAATCAAGATTTTCTGCTTCTCTTCCCTTCTTTTTTTATTCCAACTTCTTATCCTGCACCACACTTTTCAAACTGTCTGCAGCTAAGAAGAGGATGTTGGATTTTCCAGAACCAAAGGGGAAGAAAGAAAGGCCTGTGGAAAGGCAAGCCTAGCAAAACCTAGCACACGATCAACATGGTTTCCAGAACTTTGGTCCAATGCTCTATTACTCATTCTGGTTGCCATGACCTCTCATGCAGAAAGCTCTGTATTGGACACTGCTGGAATATTATACCATATGGAAAGGTGAGGGAGCAGGGAAGGGGAGTATTAAGTGGTAACACCAAAACCAAATAAATGAAACTTATTCAGACTAAACTGTAAAAAAGGTAGCACAAAAGGTTATTTTTCACACTGTGTCTTCAGATTTGTGCTGCTTCAATATTGCAGCACAAAGTTTCCTGTCAAGGCCCCATTATATTGCTGAAGGATTCTTTCCTGGTAAACTGTAATATGATTATACTCAAGGACTGAATCAATGAGTTACTTAGATTTGTACAATACTGAGATTAAATACAAACTATAAATTAGGATGTAAAAATATATTATTTAGTCCGGGTCTTCGGGGATATGTGAAACACTGGGATAGAAGATGTCTCCAGCAATCTGAGCGATCTACACAGTTAGAATAAATGACTTTCCCACACCTGTGTTAGATTTGGTGGAATGTGGTTGTTCTTCATAAGAAGAGAATATGTAACAAAATGTCAAAATGATAAACATGCATATTGCAGGCATGCAATGAATTCACCACTGTCTTACAGATAAAACCACAGCACTCATGTCTCTCCTTACAGTCAGTTTCTCTTTTCCTATCTCCATATAATCACTGTGAACCTGCAGAAAAACTGTTGCATTTTCTTTTGGCATTTAACATCATCTCACTCAGCTCACAATAGTGTCTTATAATATCTTCTAGATGACACTATGTCACTATTAAACAAAAAGGTGAAATAGCATTATAAAAGAGAAGAACAAGAATTCATACAATTTAAAGACAGAAAAGACCCATTAGGGCGTTTTCTCCACCCATCTTGCCAGTGTTGGATTATTGCCTATAGTGTAATTTCAAGTGTTTTGCCCAGTCCAATTTTAATTAGAGCTTCCAATGCTCCTCCTGGGAGACTATTTCACAGTTTCACAGACCTCAGGGTTAGTATTTTTTTCCTGATGTTCATCCCAGGAGAGGAAGAGGCTCAGCCAACCCCAAATCAGACATGAAACCAAATCTGCATAGTTAGGAGCTGGTTTCAGTAGAATATCTGGGCCATTTTGAATCATCTGAAAGCAGTAAACTTACTTTCAATGCCCCAACAAATTATGGCACTAGCTCTACTGCTGCTGCAAGCCATTAAGAATATTCAGTTATGTGGGTTTCTAAAGCTCAATTGCTGTATAGGTAAAAAAAAAAGTATAGGTGGGATCTGGGGTTTCTGTACTAAGGGTAATGACTTCTGTAGTGCACTCCACCAAATGAATTAATTGAACATTAGGGTCATATCCAGGCTCATTCTCTGATTCTATAATCCTTAATTGTACTGACAGAGCAACTACGGACATTCAGATTGTAAACATTTCTGTCTTTTTCATATATGTGAAATACAAAAATAGCAGCTTCAGTTGAAGCTCATTAACAAATGAGCGATTATTTCCCCTCTCAGACCCCACCCACCCTTCCTTTCATAAAACCTTAACTACAAGAAATTAACTTGAATTACAGTATCTGAAATGTCAGAACTAACAAATATTTCTGATGTGTTTCTCCCCATGAATTACAATGCTTCTGACACTAATATACATTCATATTTCAGTGGTCACACTTATGCGGACTGAATGAGGGAGATAGAAAAGAGATGATGTCTAACAGTTTTTCATAGGTGAAAAGTAGGAGACTGAATGGAGACTTGGAAGTTCTGGAGAGAACAGAAAAAGTCCAGGCAAAATGTGTCTGCCACCAGCACCTCCAGTACTTAGTGCAGCTGGCAGAGCAGGAGGACTAACAATGAATTTATAAATACACTAAAGTAGAGAATCATCCAGGCCAAGTTTGCTCACCAGCACAGACTTAACAAAATACAGTCTCTGAAATTTCAGATTCCCAAGAAAATTGATCTGTACTAAACCAGAGCTATTTCCACAACAAGGAAGGGGACAAATCCCAAGAGAATCTGTGTTCCCATAAATACCATTTATGTGTGGCAAGTTGATGTTTACCAGCCTTTGAGAATCAGGTCTGTTCTCAGACATGTTTGCCAATTAAGTGGTCATCTTAGGACATGGCTGACCGCTGTTGACAATGATAATTTAGGAGAGTCTACACTGAATTGCAGTCATTCATATAAATTAATTCACCTAAGCTATGTGATTTGATATTGCCTTAATGTTTCTGAAATAGCATGACTGCTAATCAGATTTTATTCTTTATCATATTTATGTAAAACTCTCAGTGTTCTGGCTTTTCCACTCAGCATTTCCAGCTGGGCCAGAGAAGAACTACCTGTAAAAAAATCTCAAATTGAAGAGCATGTTCTCAGGGACGCAAACTTAAAATTAAAACCAAACCCAAACCAAACTTAAGCCCCTGATACCTATTTTTCTTCAGAGACTTCCAGTAAGTCACTAGTAAAATGTCAATGATTCCTTTTGGATTCATTACTATATGTGAGTGCATATATCACAGATTAGTTGTATGGAAAAGAATGACATATATTCCTGGGAACAGCAAATAAGACTTTCATCATTGCCAGCAGAAGAGAACAGACACAAACACCAATGCCTGTTCACCATCCTTGCACCTTCCTCATTATGAGCGTTGGCAGGGGGCTCCCAGCTAAGCCTCTGACATAAATCAGAGTAGCTCGAAGGCTGTTTTAACCTATGGTGCCAGGCAATCGCCTCCCATAAGCCTGCCTCACCCTGTCTGCTGCTCATTGAAATGCAGTGAAACTTGCAACAATGTCTTCCATTTCCCGCTGCACGGGAAAGGAGCGTGCATTACCCCGTAAAAGAGAAAGCGATGGGGAGAGGGGGCAACGGTCAAAGCATATTCACAACAATTCTTCAAAACTGAGAAACCTTCTATATGGCAAAGGGGCTGCCCTGATAATCAGGATCCAGGTCTAAGTCTTGTCTGTAGGAAAACACGGCCTTTTTGATACTGCAAATGTTTGAAATTAATACACAAGCATTCTTCTCCAATAAGAAAATTGTTCATTAAGTGGGAATAAAAGCTGAAACAAAAAAGGCAGAAAGAGGCACTTCTGAGAAATATATCAAAAGTCTTATTACTTTAGATGATGGTTATGGTTACCCTGGTATAAATTAAGAAAAGCTCTGCTGAAATCAAGGGAGTTTCAAGACAGGAACAAGTAAGAATACAGACAGGCTAAAACAAAGTGAATATTGCTCATATACTGATCGATTCTTGCACACCCTCTGCAGAGGCCACAGCCAGAAGTCTCTTCACCCTCTCAGACCCAGCAAGCCAAACCCAAAGTTGAACAAATACAGATTTGTCTGCAGCTATTGTACAACAGAGTAACAGGGGACACCAAGCCTTGATAGGCAATACTGCCTAATAAGATATTCAGGGATTAAGTCAGTGTTTTGACAAGACACGTGTTCACGGGCTAGTTGTTGCTCTGCTTTAATTTTTTTTCTTTGTTATGTTTAATTTATCATGCTGGTGCTTTCTAAACTACAACATCTGTAAACAAGTTTAAGTTTGACTGACCTCCCCTTTTACATCCACAGGCAGCATTTCTACTTTGTGCTCTGATTTCAGATACCTTAAAGACAAATAAATCTGTGGGGGAGAGAGAGGTAATAAACCTGCACAACAAAAACAAACCCCTTTGTCTGACAATATGTGATCATCTTATGTGAATACAAATTTGCCTAGCTGTGAGTGAGGAACTGGCTCCTGGAACTGGAGCTGTGCTATGCACAGATTCCTTTATAGGTCAAACCCAATTAAACAAACTACTACTAAATATTTAACAGCTCAGTGCAGTAATTAGTGACAAATAATGGAAGCTTAAACTGATAATTGCACAAAAATGTCCTGTTGGAAACATTACACGTTCCTTACTCCTCCTCTTTCTCTCATACTCAATGAATCCTGATCCTTTTCAAGGATTAAACTGACAAATGAATGTGGATTTTACGCATATCTATTTGGTCTGCAATGAAGTTTTCTATGACTTGCGAAAAGGAATTTTCCAAGGGGAATTCTTCTTCTCAAATTTCCATTTTGGGTTCTGTGCTTTTAAGCAGAGTAATTGCTAAAACATGAATTGATTTCAAATCTCCAACCATCCTGCAAGTCCAGAATTCAAGCTCCTGTCCATAGGATTCAAAAGGTCACCCAATTAAAATGGGGAAGCACACAGAGCTGTGATTTATATGCAAAGGGCAACCTTTAAAACAATGATACTTTCCAGTTTTCCACAGGTGCATGTACAAGAATCTCTTTGAACAAAATTACAAGTGAAATTACAAGTTTCTTGATACAGCCTGAAAGAAAAGTGCTGTTACTTGTCTGCACTCATGTTACACAGACAGACACATCGCACACTTTTATCGATCGCCGAGTTCACCTCCCCACCTCCCTGACATAACACTGGGTATTGTGCTTACCAGGTGACATGGGGACAGCCTGGAATCTGGATTCTCCACACATTGCCAGCTGGTGTGTGGGGCCTTGTACAACAGCACCTGGCACACTGGAGGTTGTGGATGAGCCCAAGATTAACTCACAGTGGCCAACATTTTTGCTTAGCTGAAAGCAAACCCTGAACAAGCCCAGTTTTAAAATCAGCAAACTTTCCTTTAACATGTGAAAAATCATATTTGGAAACTATCCATCCATCCATACACCAGTTAAGAGAATGCAGAAATGGATGGGAGCGTATGTTGGATCCTGAAATCAGGAATGCAAATGGAAATTTGTCCCCTTGTCCATAGTATGCCAATTTTAGACTGTGTAGGATAGAAAAGGAAAAGCTAGGGTGCTCTGCTAGCTCTCCTCCTCTTCTAAAAGCTCCAAACTCTGTTGCACATTGGTGCATCTTTTTCCTTCAAGACAGTTTGCAAGGCAAGCCAGATTGAGCAGATTTGATGGTAACAGCCAAGGATTTCTGAGCTGATAAGCAGAGGCCCCCATGGATTTTGTGCTCTGACTTCCTTCACAACCAGTTACTGTGCCAGCCCATCTTGGACATCTTACAGTCCTTATTCCTACAGCTCTTCAAACCAGGAATAGCAGGAGCTGGGACAGCGCTTATGTGGCAGACTTTGTGCGCATGTGAATTACAAATCTACTTCTTAGAAAGGAAACTAAGGAGAATTTTTATCCCTTCATAGCTGGTGATTAGTTAGACAGTTAAGAACCCTATGTTGAAATGTTTTGTTCTTAGAGCAACCTCATCTGAGTTTCCCCCTTTTAAGTCTAAGAAACTCCATGTTTTAAAGGTAACTTTTAGAGAGACCAGAACGTTTTTTTTGTCCTTTATAACAAAGTCATTCTCTAAATTTTGTGAGGACACACACTGTAAATCAATAAATCTGAAGCATTTACTAACATGTGGTACCAGGACAAGAAAATTTCTTGTTTGTCATTGTGGTTGTTGGTTGTAAAATGCAGTTTGGATTCTCTATTGTCTTCTGTTTTCTCATTTGGTTTATTTCAATTGCATTTGTGTAAAAGAAGTGTGAAATGTGACCACAGCTAAATGGCAGGAATTTTACTCTCACTTTCTCCTGTTTACAGAACCTTAAAAAATGGGGAAGGCAGTGAAGTCCAATTCCTACAATGTAATACTTCTCCCCCAAATAAGAAGTACCACACAAAGAACCATCCTTTCATGCCTTTTCCCTTCCTCCCTGTGAGAGATGAGGTATCCTCCTAGCAAATGTCATTCTCTGAGGTTGGTCATTCTGTTTCCTGTCAGACAGCTGGCCGGTGACACGTTGCAAGTCAGACATGTCATTAGGTCCTGTCTTGACCCAGTACTGACAGTTGAAGAAATGCCCCCACCCCTCACCTCTGGCTTTGGATTGTGGTGCTGGGTACTCCTGTCTCCTTGCTATCTCCTGCTAGGGGATCCAGCCTCCTGCAGCTGCTGCTTTCACCCCTCCTTGCCCATTAGGACTGGTTTTAGTGTGGCAATCTTTGGATTGAGTGAAAAGAATCATGTTTACGAGGAAAATAATTGGAGACAGCACTCATTTGCTGTCTACATTTAGTGCCAAGGTATCTGAAACAGAGAACTTTAATTCCTTCACAAAAAGATGTGCTGTAGCTATGGTGAGGCTAATCTATAACCCTCACAATCTTATGTAATTTGCTACTCCAAATAAATTTTAATTCATCAAAACAAAACCCACCTAATAAAAAAAACCCTTTAAAGTATTAGCTTGAACCCAGAAAAAAAAAAATAAAAAGCAAAATCTTTGCAATTGGAGGGCAATTCATCATACCACAGTGTACATTTACATGAATTCAAAAGTTAGCTATAAACAAGTACCCACAGCAATAGTGCCATGCATAAAGGGGCAGGCAACAGGAGGCCTGCTTTCTAATAAGCCCTCAAAGGAACCTGCCACACAGAAGTGGCACTTATTCTAATTTAAAGCTCTCACAGTTACTTTACCATGGCAAAATTTATAAACTAATAACTTTAGTAAACAGACAGGCACTCCAAACAAAAACCCACACAGCAGTTCAGGACCGCAGAGAAAACAGCTTTCTTAGAAAGGTAGTTTCTTCAACAGTGAGATAAAACATTTGTTTGTTGGCTACTCTTACAGTCCCTGTTGTTCAGTAACAATTCTGCACCATTCCATCTGTACTGCCATTTCACTGTGGTCTCTAGTCTATTGTCCCCATAAATCTTTTTAGCATCCTAAGGAATATTACACACCTGTATATTTGTGTCTTGGTCAGCTCAAACAGAGAAAGACTTCTGGATTTGAAAGAGCCTACTCTGGGTCTGTGACCTCCTTAAACTGTGATTAAATAGTCAGGGCAATTTGCTTTCAAAGTAGCAGTTTAAAAACATATTTAATCTTTGCATTTAAAGCTCACATTCTTTCTCATCTCTATTAGTTTTGACTCTCAGTAACTGATAAAAATTACAAAAATTATACTGTTCTTCATTTATATACATGAAGAAAAAAGAAAATCAGAAAGCAATAATAAGGGATAAGCGAGAAATTATAGAAATGTCTGTAATACATGCATATTGGATTTTTTTTTGTTATATCCTAAAACCACATCACTTTGTACAAAGTTCCTTTTCAAATCAAAGCGATACTAAAGTAAAACAACTGCAGGCAAAGTTTCTAAGACACGACGCAGTTTGTGTCAGAACGCTCATCACTTCAGGCTGACCTGTCAAAGTAGCTTGGGAAACACGGTGAAAAAGACAAATCTGCAAGTTCCTAAGAAACTTTGAATGATAAGAACTGTGTGTTGCTCGCAAATCACAGAATGCTGTGCCACGTTAGCTGAGCCATACTGGCGCCTACAGCAGATGTCCACTCCTTCCTACTCCTTCTAGGCACACCTGCTCAGCCTCTGCTCCTGAGAGCGTTGAGGGGGAGCCAGCATCAAGAAGCTTTTACAGAAGAAAGCAAAGAAATAAAAAGTTTCTGCTTAGATGAGTGATGTAGAACTGAAAGATCAGAATTTAGTAGTATACACAGACACCTGCTGTCAGCAATAGAGCTATGTCATAAATTTGATAAGGGTGAAGTTAGCAAGACAACATTTTTGGACCTTGACAGGCAATTTCTGTCACCTGCATTTTCAGGAGATTCTCAGCACCTTGCAGAATCCACCCCTGCATATAGCCCACTTCCTTGGGGGACCCAGTGTTGTCTCAAAAAGTCTCTTTTTAGGCATTAGAAATTAAGATTTTGGCCACAGGCCTTGTTTTTCCAGAAACAACTGCATTGTCAAGGCAATCTACAAACTCACCAGAGAGTAATTTCTAAGGGTTTTTGAAATACCTCTTTTCACACATGTATTTCCCTATTAAGTTCTGCACAAGACTCTGACATCTGTAGAGACTTACAATTCTCTGCTAAACTGTGTGCATTTTCAGATTAATTCCTACGTGTTCACTGCATGTTATTGTAAATCCATGTAGCCTAACCATTCAAATCATGGGCTACCATAGTCCTCAATGCATGTTAAAGCATTCCTAACACTGCCCAAACTTATGCCAGCTCATAATAGCCCCATGGGATTGTTATACCAATTAAAAATCCCTGGAATTCATTGGAGTCTGAGACATGCCTGTGAGGACCAAAAGGGAGTGATACAGAACCAGCCTGAAAAATAAACAGGATTTGCTGTGTACTGAGGGAATCCTTGGCTGTCTGACTAAGGTACCTTTTATACTGGCAGGGGATGCAAATTGGAGCCTGAGGATCTGCACTTTCATTTTCAAAGCTCTTTGCAAACATCAACCACTTCACCTTCACACCATTGCTTCAAGGGAAGTAAATATGTTCAGTTCCAGCATCTTCTGTTTTCTGGAGGTGCAAAGAAGCACAGGGCATTTTTACAGTCTCTGCTCAGGCACAAAAGGGAGCTTTTGACAACCTCCTCCTTTGTGGGCAAATGAGTTTCTCAAGGCCACGGAGGGAACTGGTGGCAGAACAGGGTTTTCTGGAAAGATCCTGCTATCCAGCCTGGCACTGAGTCCACCCTGCCAAACCTGCAGCACACCAAAGCAACTTGCAGAATGCTAGCCGTACACTGCTTCAATGCAGAGGACAGATTACTGCATGTCACTCTCCATAATCTCTCCTGTAAGAGGAATTCCACGCGTTTCCTGGGGACCTCCCCCTTTGCTTCCTCCCCCCCAGATGGTGGCAAGGTTAGAGACAAGTTGTTTTCTCAAGGCTGAGATTACAAATGGCTCTGTGTTTTGCTAAACATTCCTCTGAAGCATGGGCAGCACGAGTGTGTGTGTGTGTGTGTGTGTGTGTGTGTGTGTGTGTGTGTGTGTCTCTGAAAAGGACCCCAATGAAAGGAAGGAATGAGAGATGCTAAACAATGCTGTGCAAAGTTGCAGACTGTTCGGCTACAGGCCAGAAAATGAATCCAATTTTTCATTCTGTCATTATAAATATTTCAGTGCAAATGGTACTGATTTTCTGCAACTGTGGTTAAGCAAAGGGCCTCCGAGTGAATATTTAAGGGGGAAAAAAAAAGAGAAGAAGAAAAAGAGGGAAGGGGAAAAAAAGAAAAATAAGAGGGAGGGGGGAAATTAAGGTTAGCAACCAATTAATTTCAAACTTTCAGTGTAAAAGATTCTGGGAAAAATTCTACAGTGATGCAGCGTGTGACTCGAAGGAGGGAAAAAAACATTTACTCTGCTCTTCTTCTGACAGTTTCTCATAAAATATCTGCAGTCCATCTATCTTTTAGTACTCCAGGCTCCTCTGGAGAGCAGAAAATAGTAGTTTAAAGCTCACTTCAGTGCCAGTCTGCGGGAGATTGCTTTCCACAGGACCCCTGCTGATGGAGGCCTAGGGGAAGAGGCCCAGGAGTTATTCAATCAGTCCAAGGCTCTGGGGCGGCCAGGGCTCCTTTGAGGGCTGATTATAAAGCTGCCCTCCTGTTGCCTGCCTCTGAACAGAACGAAATGAGCAGCCTCTTGCTGAGCAGATTCTGCAAGAAGGAATTTCACCTGTCATGGAGTTTGTCAGAATTTCAAGATTTATCTTGGTGCAAAATTAATAAAATACCAACTAGGATTTCAGCCTGACTACTCAGCTGTGTCATCTCAAAGTGATCTTTCACCTAAGAAAACCTGGACACAGAGCTACTGAAGTCATTCTTGCCCTACTTTTGCTCAGGAGCTTTGGTGGATGCTACAACTGAATAATAAAATGATTAGAGGTGGATTTCCTGACAATTACACCCAACGTCAAGTGCTGGGTGGGTGCTACCGTCCTAGCGCGTGACCTTCCACCTTCCCTCTGTGGTTACTAAATCTCCCTGGAATAAGCTAGAAATCTGAAATAGAAAAAGATCATTTCTGCAGTTTATAACCTAGCAGGTCCCTTATGGCAGCACATCTGTTAAGTTCATACACTGGTATTCCAGGTCTGGATTTGATTTATAAGTTTTAAAGGAATACAAACAACAGACTACATGAGATTACATCCAGTGAAACACTGCAAATTAATATTGCTGTGACAGTCAAGTACATGGTCTTTTAACCATATTCCGAGTTTAATGTTGTGGTAAAGTGCCAGGTTGATAAAGCATCATCTAAATCTCTGTGAGCTGAGTGCAATTCTTTCGAAGCTAGACAGCCTCACCAGTCTTCTGACAGTGCCTTACAGCAATAATAATAATAAAAAATCTTCATAGACTACCTGTTTAGTTAAGACTGTACTAGCTTACAGCACTTGGTCACATGAATTTCAAGTCTCAGGTAGCAAAGAAGCAACTTGCAGCCTGCAAGAGGGCTTTTCAGCTAAAAGAGTAGATCAATTTCGAGAACATAAAATTCAGCTGATGGGTAAATAACATATTATTCAATTTACAATGTGGTTGGTTTAGCTCTTCACATGGAGACTGTACCAAGAAACAGTTAAATATGCTCAGATTGGGAAGAAATATGCATTTGCCATCAACAGCTCTTACCCTGAGCTGTGACAATTTCTCTGTACTGTTCAAAGCTGTTTGCTGTTTGAAGTGAAAAATCTACCTTTCTGTCTGTTTGCTCCCCAGCATTTTCTAACAAGAGCTTAAAACAAATGGTAACATATCCTTTACCTGCCTCCTCACCCTTAAATGACAATTCAGCATTAATACACATCATAAAGCCACCTTTACCAGGCACTAGCAGTGTGACAGTTTTAACACCAAGAGATCTCACAGTAAAGGGGGAGAGAGAAAGCACGCCAGTGAATGCACAGATGGTGGGAGGGGACACAGGGTGCTCTCAGCAGGTTACAGTAGAGATGCATTAACTCCACAGAGGGATAAGGGCTTCCCACCAGTACAGTCATGAATTATAACTGAGCATGGGAGTGAGTTCTTAGTGCCTGTCTCACAGCAAATATACTGTTCCATTTTCCTGCACAATCACCTTTCACCTTTACAAATGCGAAGCCAAGCAAAATGCACCGCTAATATTTAACAATATCACAGGTTCTTTATCTTACACAGCACACATCTACACACAGGAAGTGTGGGGGGAGGCAGACACTGACACAGCGTATCCCCGAGCAAACTTACACACCCATGATCCGTGACTGTGCCTAGTGATTCTCCCGCAAAACGAGGCTATAACAGCCCAGAAAAACAACTAAAGCTGCCCGTAGAAATGTGTGCAACTCAGCAGTATTGGTTCATGAGAACTGAATCATCTCTTTCTCTCTTCCTTTGTTAACAGGGTGGAGGACACTCAATTTCAGCTTTGAACAGAAAAGAAGCTCAACTTAAAAAAACAAAAAATCACAAGAGCATGCAAAATTACACTCTTTTCCCATCCAAAATGTTTACGCCTTGGATTGATCAAAGCATGGCAAAACCAACTCCAATAACAGGTAGAAATGCTAAACCTAAAAGCTGTTTCTTCTAGGTGGGGGACATAGACATTTTTGCATCGTACACTTCCAGTTGTGTAGCCGCTCTGCACCAGAGTCTTTTTCACTCATGTTTAGAATGGAGTGGCCCAATGATGCTCTGACCCTGTCCCCTACACACACACACACACACAAAAAAAAAAAAAAAAAAAAAAAAAAGGGAAAAACAAAGTAAAGAGGAAAAAAAAAAGGCAAAGCAAAAGGCAGGAAAAAAAAAAAAGTAAAAGCCCTACTTTTGAGCCAAGTTTGCTGTTTACTGGAGTGTCTTTATGAATCACTGACCACACCTTGTTTTCCCAAACTATCTGCACCTCCTCCCTAGGGGAATTCATCCCCTCCCAGCTTTCCTCCTACTCAATGAACCTATCAATGGAGAAAACTTGTTATTTTTGGCAGCTGAAAATTTGACCAGTTTTAAAGGATTCATTTACCATGCCTTTCACTTTTGTTTAAATCCTCAGTGTTCCTGTTCTAAATGACAGCATGGCAAAGCATTGCTTTTAAGCAGTATTCATCTTGCCTACCACCTCTCAGCCTTTCACAGGCAGCTGCTCTCTCTCCAACAATGGAGCCTTACTCCTTTTTAGCTTGAGGGCAGACTCTCACTAGCTGTAGACTTGCTGCAAATATCACAATAAAGGACACAAATGTGAATTTCTTGTAAAATACGGGTTGGCTCTGGAGGTACCTTGCTTTAGAAAACTCTGTCAAGAGCAAGCAATGTATCTTTCTCCAAAATGAACAGCAGCTACACAGTTGAAAGAGCTTTTCCAAGTGATCTAACATGTCAATGGAATCAGGATGCTAGTGAATTTTACACTTTTCTCCACTTTAGGTCTCTGATCGATATTTTATCTTCTTTCACACTTAATATACTCAATGCTGGTTTGGCAGCCTGTCTTGTAGAACTTCAAAAAATATAAAAACCCTGAAGCTTGAGGAGGTGCTCTGCGGTGGAAGAAGATAAGGTTTGAACTACAGATCTTAAGAGGTAGCAGTTTTGCTTCTACCAAACCCCTGTGCCTATGCTTCGGTACTTCAAAAACATGGAGGAATGAGGATGCTGGGAGCAACAACAACCTTGTGCCAACGCTGCAGAGGGAAGTGGGGGCAGACCTCGAGCTGCAAACGTCCAGTGATAACCGTGTGCCACCACTCGTTGGGAAATGACAGGACCAGTGGAGAGTGGAGCCAGGAATAAGGAGCTTATTCATGGAGATGGAGTGAGGGGGGCCAGCAGCAGGGTAGGGGGAAGGGAAATCAGATTTGCAGAACTGGCCATGAAGCTCCTCAATACACCATAGCTGGATGCTTCATAAAGTCACACTGATGGCAGTCCCGGAGATGGCCATCTGTTGTCAGCTCTGGGCCAGATGAAAGATAATATAATGGCAGCTACTGGTAGCTAACAGCAGGGCAGTTGTAGGAAGGAATGTGTCCTAGAATGAAGAAGTGGTGCTTCCTGTTTAGCACAGAAAATCAGTCATCGATATCAACTACATTAGCAAGAAATTAATGGATGGACAATTAACAGAACTGAACTGATCTACCAGGGAAATTATTCACATGCAAACAGAGTGCTTATTTCTTCTGCTTACTCCAGGTGTATGTGCCAACTGATCTGACTAATGGCAAGGTGTAAGCTGAAACATTCAGGGCACAGATGATAAAACCTCATTTTCTGCAAAGGGCAGAATTCCATTTCTAATGATTATCTGTGGGTCAGGGAATACATTTACTGCTTTCCCTGCCCTCAGTCTATGACAGGACTCTCTGATGTTCGCTGAGGTTTCTGTAAGGACTGAGGGTAGAAACTGGCCTTTATGCAATAACTGAACTTCCCCTTATTATTACCATGATTTATTTTTACTAGTGCCTTATCATTATTACCAGCATCACTCAGAAGAAAAAATGTTTGCTTTCCCAAGCACTATTATTTCTATCTTGTTTCTTTCTTTGTCCCATAATCTCCTTTCTGCTTCTCTTCTACTCCTCTGCTTTTTGTTCCCTTCTTCTTCTGCATTTCTGTGTCTTTTTCTTTCTGCAGCAACTTTTGATTTGCTCCTTTAGGCTGAAATCTTGCACACCTCACTGTTCTATTTGCTAAAAAAACCTCAGAAATTATGATTTTAATGTTGACATGTAACATCACTGATACATTTCAGAGACAACATTTGCTGCTTTCAGACTGGAAACCACGAACTTCATTTAACATTTTTGCATGTCATAAGGATTTGCAGTCATAAGGATTACAAACTGTAGTATATTACCTGATTCTGCAGAATCTATTTAATATAGACCATATGAGTCAGTTTGGAGAACAGATGCATCGCTTATTTTTTTTAATAGGTACTTATATTTTACAGAAAGAATCCTGCCATACAAGCATATAAACAGGAAGAAGTAGGCAAGACAGGGATATATATTCAAGCACACATGCTTTGGGTATGACTCTGTCCCCTAGAAAGAGAAGGAATATAAATTTTTGCTTATTTTTGAATTTTATGAGTATCATCCAGGACAGTATATTTAGTTTTCAGTTATTTATCATTTTATTGTTCCTTAAGTCTAAATTTCTTTTCAATATTAAAATGTGTATTTAAATGTAATATCCATCACTTAAGTGCTGTACTTTGCCAATTAATTCTGTATTTTCATCAATAATATTACTCAAGCATCTGAAAAAAAACCCCCATAATTGTGATTCAATTGCTCCAGAAATTTAAGGAATGTTCTCACAGGGAATGTATAAGGGATGTTGTGAACATATTGTTTCCTCCTTATTTAGAGGAAAGACTATAGAAAATTTCACAGGCTGACTATGGTATGCAGAGTTACTCATATACAAAGTATGTGGAGACAAATAAGACACATTAATATTAAGCTCATCTTTGACAAACACTATTTAGTGAAATCAAAATGGTCCCTGAAAAATTCTGGCTCTTTGGGCTTGGTGGGCTTTGCAATGCGCTATAAATATTCATGAACTAATGAAGTACCCACAGGGAATGTTTACATTTGAATAGGCCAATCAAAGGCGGGTGAACTCACAAGCTCCAAACCTGGAAATTTCTTATTTAGAAAAGAATTACTGCATGAAAACCTAATGTGGCCATAACACCCCTCAGTCCCCAGGAGGGAAGGGGCACTGGAAGGGAATTCAAAGAATCTCTTTTTGTATTTAAACTTTGTTTGACATTGAAGCAAAAGACTTGCAGGGGAAACACTTAGAAGGTATGTCCTTAAAGAGCTAATGCATGAGTGCCTCCACTGTGCTTCTCTTGATTGCCTTTTTGAGAAAATTTGCAAAGAAAATAATTCTCCCTTCTAGGGGGAAAAAAGTCTCAAATCTCAGGAACACAAGTCTGAATTTTTTAAATCTTGAAAGACATGGAAAGATGTGCGCATACTGGCGCACACATATCTATTCTGAAACAGAATGCACAGTAAGGGCCCAGGAAAAAAAGTAAACTAGCAATGCATGCAGCTCAGCCTAGTCCCCTAAAACACAAACATTAATTACAAACCTAGTATCTTTAGAACACGTATTATTATCATCATCCTCACTCACAAGATGGAGAGCATGCATGGCTATGTGGAGCAAGGTAGTACCGGACCTTACAAATGAATCCAGCTCTTCTGACTCCTAGGTATTTGCTCTGAGAGCAGCAACCTGACTGCCTGCTAAGAACTAGGGCCAACATTAATGAATGTGATGCCTGTATTTAGGCATCAAAAGTGTTTTGTTGAAACTTTAAACGAGGCTGTGGCTGCTCAGCACCTATGCTTTTATCAAGGTTCCTAACTTCAGGCATTTTTGACCTGATTTCTTGATGTACCCAGCACCAGCATCTTGCCCTGGCCTTATCTGCAGCTGGAGGTGCTCAGCACCCTCTCAGAAATAGGCCACTGAGTTTGAAAATGCTGGCCTAAAGCTTTGACTGTTAATTGGATTCCAGGTAGGCTTCTTTTAAGAAGAGCTGACAAAGTTATTCCCTGCTGGCTCCTGGCCTTTGGGGCCTAGAAAGCCAGCATCTATGCTCCACTCCTCACCCTAAGAGCTTGGGGACCTAGAAATGCCAAAACTAATCTCCGATTTCTCTTAAAAAAATGTTTTGAGGCCTTTTCTGTGTGAAGAAAACATCCTGCAGGTTTAAAAGTTTTGTGCCTGTTTTTGTGTAAAGAGCATAAATTATTCACGGTCTCCCCTGCTGTTGGGACCTACATGGTACACAGACTCAACTACTGTGGGGGCCTTGGCAAAACAATCCTAGATGGAGGTAGCTGTGCCACTGCTGCTATGGCTGATGCTATTCCTACACCGACCTCTTTCCCAGCTGGCCCCAGAAGGCCTCTGCCACAAGGAGACAACTCCAGCCCAGGTTAATTAGCAGTTTTCTCTAGCTGACCCCCAAATGAGAGAACATAGTGTTTGAATCCCAGCTCTGCCACTGTCTCCACTAAAGGTCTCAGTCAAGCCTTTAGTTCTTGAAATAGCCTAGAGCTTGCTTAGTTCTGCTCCAGCTCAGGTCAAGGGTATTTTAAAGGCTGTTTTAAAATGTTGAGTTTTTGGGAGCATTTTTCAATGCTGAGATCTTTAGAAAGTTTAACCCTTAAAGCAGAGAGGAAGAAACTAGAAGATTAGTTTCAACAGTGCTAACCTTGGAACAAGAAAATGGTAAAACTGGAAATCCAGAGAAGGACTCACATTAAGCTACATAAAACTTCCACAGATTCTTCTGTACTGCCTCTGTCCTGCTTTGTTTCAGCGGCTTGTACTGGGAGCTAAGAATGTTCTCCTGCTGTTTGAAGCGACATGAGTAACATCTGCTATGAGTACTTCATTCTTTCTTTCATCCTCTTTCCCTGGGGAAGGAGCTGTGTATTTTGTTCTGGTAGAGCTCTGTTGCTGTGGGTTGGGATTTGGGGGAAGGTTTAGAAATCTACATACAGGTATATGTTTGTATGAGACGAGGGAGCCTTTGGCACATGTAGGTGCATCCCGCTCTTAGAAGCCTAAGCTGAGGACATCTGTCATAATACTTAACTGCTGTGGAAGTCTGTTCCATGCTCTCACAGGCCAGTCTGTGAGGAAGTTCTAGCTTCTGAGGAAAAATCTCCAGCTCTTTGATAGAAGTTCTGCTCACGAAACAGAACTTTGTCAACAACCACATTGTTTCCAAATGGGAAGAACTTCTCAGGTCATGTCTGAGATGTGCTTGACCCACTCCACCAAGAAAATCAAGGACTGAGTCTTAGAACACAACTGGACAAACATGTAGGAAGGCAGTATAGACAGCAAGAGAGCTGATTGAATATGCTCCTGGTCTCCTTTGCTACTGAGGGCCAGTGCTGCAGCTCTCTGTATTAGCTGGAACGTCCTACAGGCTGATGGCTCCATGCCCAGGTATTCTGTGCTGATGGAGTCCAGATGGGAAGCAGCAAGGGCGTGAATCACTGAGGCCAGGTCCCTTTTGAACAGGATGAGAAGCAACTGCTGATCCAATTATTTCTTGCCCTAGTTTTCATGTTTCTAAAGTGGGGACACTTAACTACCCCAGGGGCAACTAATTATTAGTCACAAGAAGTTAAGGAAATGTCCTAATTCACCAAAAAGAGATATCATTTTTGTTCTGGGCAAAATGGTGCTGAGATCATGTAATTTTGGCTAGCATCATATTGAATACTAACTATCATCACTGATAAAACACTGAAAAAAACATACAATTATTCATCAGTTCTATCAGATATCAGTACCTCTCTGATCCAGCACATCTGCATAAAACTAAAGTGAATTCATTCATTCACTTTGGTTAACACCCCACAAGGGTACCTCATTCCTCCCCAAAAACACCACAATATGTTGTGTCCCTGGCCAGGTTGGATGGGGCTTTGAGCAACCTGGTCTTATGGAAGCTGTCCCTGCCCATAGCAGGGGGTTGGAACCAGATGATCTTTAATGTCCCTTCCAACCCAAATCATTCTGATTCTGTGGAATTAATACTAGCACTGTAAATACTAAAGAAATGGTTACTCCTTATCAGAGACAAGAGAAGCACAAACACCAGAGCAAATATCTAAGCCTATGTCCAATAAGACTAAGGCAAAAAGGCACTGGAAAGAGCTTGTGGGCAGGAAGAAGAAGTCTTAATAGGTACAAATTCATTTCTCATAATTTAATGAAAATTCAATAATAAACTAGTGATAAGTTTCTTTACTTCCTTATCAATTAAAAATTCAGTCTTATGGATAATGAATGGAGAACACTGTTTTAGTTATATCCACCCTCTAAAGAGAACTAAATGGTCCAGGTGTTCAATTAGAAGATTTTAATCTTTTGGGAGAAATTTAGGCACCCTATAAATGCATCTACCTTTCAGCTTCCTAATTTGTAGAAGCCTATTTCATAAAAGCCCTTATTGTGTTAAGCATGTCTTATCAAAAGCTTTCTATTCTAAAGAATAAACACTTTTAGGGACACACTTTTCCAACTCCATTTCAGAGGTATAAATACACCATAAAGCCTTTTAAACATGCAGTACAAAAATTCACAACTTGAAACACTCTGAAAGCACAAACTTCTAACTGTTACGGAGGGTTTCCGTTTGCTTCCATATGCAGGTAGTATCCAAAAAAGTTTAAAGCTGGTTCTGCAGCTATTGAGGACAAAGGCATTTAAAAGCAGTGTACAAAGGAAGTGTCAAAAGGATCTTAAAACAAAGAGCAAATTCCTGTAAAATTTCATTATTTCAGCTTGAAGGTTGAGCAATACATTGAAGGTTTGATTTTCAGGACTGGTCATTTGTTCTCTGTTCTCACCGGAATGTGGTCCTGTGGGATTGTGTTGCATTCCTAGCAAGTGCCTGGAGTGAAATAACGGAAACTTCTAAAGGGAGTCTTACTTGATTTTTGTACTGAGAAGGTGAGATGAACATAGTGTAAGGGGATTCTTATAGGCTACTCTTTCTGACCAGGAGCCAGAAAATGCTAAGCGAAGAATCACACTCGGCCAAACACCAAATTAAGCACCATTATAACGCATATATTTTCTGTTTGCTTGAATTAATTCCCTTTAACTATCAGCTGAACCATACATGTGGCTAGGACTTCTATGCTATTGCATTCTGCCCTGCTCTACTTTGTTCATGTTTCCACCCTGCCTTCCCTACAACCATGGAGTGCTGATCCTATCTTCTAATCTGACATGATCAGCATGTCCTGTGTATGGGAGAAGAACATCAGATGCACATTTAATTTAAAAAGTAAGAAACTGCTCTTGATAGAATAAACATACAGCTATGCTGCAAGCCCCAACACAAACCAAGGCAATGTGAAAGGATAGAGAAGCATAACCTAGAGGACAGCTGCCAAAGATTCCACTGCTTTAGGTGGTAGATAGCCTGAACAAAGCAATGCCTCCTAGAATAGGTTTTAAGTGGGAGTGGGCTGGAAATCAATGTATTTTCAGCAAAAGGAGACCTCAAAACTCAGTACCTACAGCTGTGCCTGAGTGCTTTGCTGCCCTTTCAGCAGCCTGGGTAGGTAACTGGAGGTAAGAGAAGAAAGACAGTGATCCCAACAAATAAATGTAAATGGCATGATGGCACTGCATTTTTTTTAAATATAATGCATTCTCCACTGAGGTAGGGCTATCCAAATTAATTAAAATAATAATAAACCTAATGAATTAAGTGTATAAGTAAATGAATACCTCTTCCTTATTGCAAGTGCAAATAAGACAGAGGGAGGCTGTCCCTAAGCATGCCGAGATGGGGTCTAGTAGAGGCCTTCTGCAGCATGCAACTACCAACACTCTGTCATCTAGCCCATGGAGAGCAGAGTTTCTCTCTGTAGCGACACCCTTTTGTGCCATTCCCTAGAAAACCAGGTGCTTCAGTTATGTTGAAGTTTCAATGAATGAGGCTTAGATGGAAAGAGCAAAAGCTTTTTCTTAGTCTTGGGCAGGAATAAATTTTGAGTGGAAAAACATAATTTGTTTATTACAACAAAAAAATGAAGGCAGTTGCTTGGGAGCCCATGTATTTTGAAATGAAAGTGTATTTTAGATGGGAGGGACTTGTTAGGAGGTGATTGTACAAATCATAATTACACTCTGCATCCTTCACATCTTCATAATTCAGTTATCTATTCTGCTTTTCAAAATCCAGTCCTAATTCAACTGTTAAAAGTAATTTTTACCTTGTCTTCCTGTTTCTTTCTTTTCATAACTGTCTTTTGTATACCTGCACTTTCTCTCTTTTTCTTTCTTTCCTTTCTTTCTTTCTTTCTTTCTTTCTTTCTTTCTTTCTTTCTTTCTTTCTTTCTTTCTTTCTTTCTTTCTTTCTTTCTTTCTTTCTTTCTTTCTCTCTTTCTCTCTTTCTCTCTTTCTCTCTTTCTCTCTTTCTCTCTTTCTCTCTTTCTCTCTCTCTTTCTCTCTTTCTCTCTTTCTCTTTCTCTCTCTTTCTTTCTTTCTTTCTCTCTTTCTCTTTCTCTCTCTTTCTCTCTTTCTTTCTCTCTTTCTTTCTCTCTTTCTCTCTCTCCTTCTCTCTCCTTTTGTTTACCCTTAATAAACAGTATCATTACAAATCTGACAACAGCCCACAAAAAGACATTCATTTGACCCTATTTTTATTCCCCACCAAATCAAAAGAGAAATTCTGTCTACTTCCCCTCTCTGCCATCACTACACTCCTACTTCAGTGCATAGCTTTTCACATTTAAAGACAAAAGAATACATTTATTTTCCATTTCACTGGTTTACTAAAGATGTTATGGCTATCAAGCAGAAAAACAGGATGCCCATTTCTCTCTCCTAGAGAATACCTTGAGCTGCAGGAACCTACAGTGCAAGAATCCTGCAATTCAGCTCTGTACCAGGTGGCTTTCTGCCAGCATCTTTTTGAAACAGCATGGGTTGAATCACCTTCAATTTCTCTTGACCCTCTCTAATTCCCATCCTGATGATAAGCAAGAATCAGAGGAGGTCATGGCAAGTACAGCTTTGAACTCAGCTATCAAACACATAATGCTTTTATAACCCCCAGGTAACAAGTGAGGTACCTGCAGCTCTGTTTGGAAGAAGAACTTCTGTGGACACTGTGTGCAGTCATAGATCTTGTCCTCTTGTCCATGGGCTGAGAAAATATGCTGCTGCAACTTGTTTGCTTGGACAAACACTGAAATATTAGACAAAGAACAAGCTTTTCATTATTTCATATTGTAAGTGAAGAGTTTTTTTATAAACAATCTCTCAATAGCATTGAGCAATTCCAGCATGTAAAATTAGGCAAGTGCATTCAGATTTCACCTTACGCTGTTGCTATAATGCATACCAAGAATGTCATTTATCTACAAAGTGGGAGGCTTCTTCTAAAACAAATGAATTGAAACAGATCCCTGGTGTAAGGAAAAAAAAACCCAACCACTGACCAAGATAAAAAAAAAGACACCCTGTCAGGACAACCAATGAAGATTTCATCTATAGAGTATCTGAAAATGCCATTTCTTGTTCAGAATTATTTCTTCATGCTTACTGCACTTTGATTGAACACACACAAAACTTATTTCCTGGCAACCAACAGGTTTGAAAAGCACAGATGCCAAAGTCCTGTTTACTCTGTGTGCCTAAAGTTAAAGCTAACAAACAGCTCTGTATTTAAATGTGTTAATGTTAAAAATTATGTCCCACAGCTATACTGGGGCAATGTCTATAAATGTGAAACAGAACTGCAGGTAAATTCTCTTTGGATACTTTAAGATCAACTCTGCCTACACACTGAATGCAAGGGTTTCAATAATATAAACATGTTCAATTTTAATGACTACAAAACAAGGCCCTAAGACTGTGTAACAGTTTACCTAGGAGACATACTATTAATAATTAAATTGTATATGCCAGAGGCAGTGTTTGGGTTGGCAGCACTGACTTCTGATGGATGCCTGGTGCACTGTGACCTAAAAAAGTTTGCATCTACAATATTAATCTGTATAGGCAGGGAAAGGATTTATTAAAGATGCTGGCATTTGACTTTGACTCCACTCCTAATCATTAAAATTATTCTAATTGCAAGGCAACAAAAAACATCAGAATATTGTTCTTCTGAGTCATACATTTTAATCACATTTCTCATTACCCTGGAAAAAAAAAGATCAGATTCCATTTTCCATATAAAACTTATATTGGTGATTTTTACTTCTGGTTAATATTCTAGCAAGATGTGCTGAAGTAATTTAATGGCACATTGCTAATAAAGCATCATTGTTTGTGATTAATGCTCACTGTCTATTTACCCCATCAGCAAAAAGCAATAAGAATTTCGCACAGATTGGAATCTACTTATCTCCATACTCTAACACATTTCACAAGGCTACTGGCTCGGAAATGGAAGGATTAGTTTTATCAAGGATCTTGGTCACATGGAGAGCCCTCAGTGGGTACTCTTTACATATGCAAGTTTTAATGTTGCATTTACAACATGCTAAACTTGGAAACGGAAGATTCATGACATCACACTAAAAAAAGATCACACCATAATGTGTAAGCAAAAACAAGGGGAAAAAATGGTAGAATCAGTAGTAAAGCTAAAAACTTGAAGGATGCCTAACTGAAAGAATTATTGAAGACAGACACTTTACAGACAAACTGTTTCTGGTGGTACTACCCATGCTCAGACAAGCTGTGCAGTGAAGAGGAATTACGTATTTTTTTAATTTTACAACCCACAGAAATGTGTGAAACCTGAACAGAGAGAGGTAATAATCATCACCAGCCACTGTATCTGAAAGATGAAAAATTCAAATTTAATTTTCCTTGGTAGCACTCGCTTAGGTTTCCCTGGGTGTGGAGCTGCCAAACAAAGAGGAGTAAAATGAAGGTATTAAAGGGTCTATTTGCTTATCAATGAAAATCCTTCACTTCCATTAATGGAAAACAGAAACCTTGAATGGCTTCCAGAATTAGCATGCCATTGATGTGTGAATACCCAAAGTGTGTTTTGTCATGTTTGTGATTATCTTTGATTTTCATCTTTTAAAGCAAAATTAGGAATGCAAGCTACATAGTAACACTCATGTTTTAGGTTATCATTTTATGAAATGTTCTATTAGGAAGTCCTTAAAAAAACTCACAACAACTCAGTAGGCACCCTTTTAATGTGTTTTCATTTCCAACAACAGCATTTTTCTGTTCTTCATTATGGCCCAAACACTGCAGTGCTTAGTCCTATTGGGTCAAGTTATTTTCTCACTTGGGTTGTACTACTGAATAACAGCACTGACTCGGGGAGGATTATTCCACACTTGGACTTGTGTCAGGGGAGAGCAGAACTTGACTTGTGGCAAGACAGCATGGCTTGCTTTGTAAAGCACATTACAAGGGTGTTTCTTCTCACCACAAGCCAACAAACACACGCATGTGGGCTTTCTTACCCCATCAGAGGAGAATGCTGCTGCACAGGCTATGCCTGGGAACTGGGGCCAAATTCTGCTCTGAGCTTTATCGGTTTAGATGAAGCATCTGTAGCTTTAAAGCACAAATTTATGGACAGTTTTAACCTTGGCAGGTTTGAAACATGGAAGTGATACTGTGGAAGGTAACAGACTATCACTTCTGTAATTATAAAAAACTCAAACTTCCGATAGAAGAGCTTGAAATGCACTTCTTACAGATGGATGACCGACCTTCCAAGGAACTCAGCTTTCTAAACGATTTCTAATCAATATTATTAATGAGCAAAATGTAATGTTCCCTCCTAAAGCTGACCTAAAGCCAGCACACAACACATTTTTTCAGGGAGTTCTGCAAGGTCAAGCTAAGGGGCTGGGACAAGCAGCGATGGGCTCCTACCTGTAAAGCACACCGGACATTTGAAGGTGCCCCCCATGCCTTCAAAGCTGTGCTCTATCAGGTGGCACTGAAGTTTGGCAGGAGAGTCGAATGTCTGATTGCAGAGTTTGCATTCATGGTTCAGTCCTTCATCTGCAGGAGAAATCAAAGGAAAACTGAAATTCACCACAGCCCTTACAAAGAGAAAGTCAAACACAATCTGTGAACTGGAGCAATTTTTGTTTTCCTAAGCTCAGGAAACTGGATGCCCCTCAGCGCCTACAATTGCTGAAGTGTTCTCTTACCCAGAATGTTTCAGAATATCCAAAGCTTGACTGGGCATTAAAAGCACAGATTTTCCACTTATAATTAGCGCTATGCAGGAATGCAGAGCATTAGCTTTCAGTAGGAAATGATGACTATGACCTGAAACATCATTTCTTAGCAGAGCCACCCAGTCACGACCAAGTACATTTGCAAAATAGCACGTGAGGAATTTAATGCTGATCACACATCATCCTGTCTACCACGGGTAAGAACTGTGAATGCTGTTTTTGGCACTCTGGCTGAGGTGGAGTTTCTTGTAACCGGCGTGAGGAGGGTGGGTAGTTCATACCCTCACATCACTCCTACTCCACATTCCCAGCCCTGTGGGCATACATGAAACCTTTTGCAAACTGCAGGATTTCAGACCTCTCTTTCTGACGATCCTGGATTTTTTCCCTCTTTATTTGCATTTCTCCTCTGAACAGCCCAGAGAAGTCCCCATGCGCCTTCTGACGCAGCTTTCCCGTCCACGTCCTGTGGCTTTAAAACCCTTCCCGCTCCCCGCCGCTTGTTCCTCTGCTTCCTCCCATTGTCCTCCAAGGCCGGCTGGTGCCTGGCACCAGGTTCCCTTCCTGAGGGTGCTGCAGGATTCATCCACTCCGCCATGAGGGCAGTCAGCCGCTGTCCTACTTAGAAACAGTTGCTAGGTAAGAAGTGGCTTCCAGCCCTGCTGCAGAGGCCTCAATTCCCACAGCGCCGCTTAGAAAAGGTCCTTCTGTATGTCACCGGTGTGCTACACGAGTAGCATTGATCTCGCAGGTAAATACTGTATCTGATTATTAAAAAACAAGCGGGAATGGAATGCTTGGTGGCTGGGGCAGCTCCCCGCCATTTCTCAGCTGGGAAGGAGCAGTTCAGGAGAACGCTGAACACACAAATGCCAGGCTGCCAACCTCCCGCTGGACGCAGGGCTGCCTGCAGCGACAGCGAGTGACCCTGGTGACGGGCATTCGTGAAGGACAGTGGGAGCACAGACAATGTTTGCATCCCACACAACAGTCCTTTCCACTGGTGTAAAGAGAACATGACATGGTGCTCCTGTGGCTGAGTAGGGGCATATTCCTGCCTCAAATGACCCTTAGTGACTTATAAGAATTGAAAAAAAATGCTGGTGGTAGCCCCCAGCTTTCACTTCTTGTTAGTCCAAAAGCTAAATTTGGCCTTTGTGTAAGTCATGGCATCTCTAGCCAAAGGAGAGGAGTTAGACAGTGTGAGCTAAGCCAGGCCATGGTGGCCATTCTGCAGGTGGAACTACCGAAAATTACCATTGTGTGGTTTCCATGAGGTGTCAGGGCCCTGCGCAATGAAAAGGGGCAGATGAAACCCAACAAAGACAAAGGTTTACACAAAAGTACGTCCCTCCCATGCAGACACAGCAAACTGCAAACCTCCTTTCCTTTTCTACCCAATCCTTACTGAAAGCAGTGTTCAACGTTCCTGACTACCTCTGTTGCACATACGCAGAGCCTTATAAAATAAGGGCCTTATTACCTTTGGAAAATCGTGGCTCTGGCCTGCTACTTAGGCTAAGTAGGGAACTATGGGAGAGTGACTCAGTTGGAATGGGGTAGAGAGACGTGAGAGACGTGAGAGACGTGTGCTGCGTGACCGCCACATGTCCACATCACGGTGTGCAGTGGCTGGTTGACTTCGGCTTGTTGTGCCTTAAAACTATGTAAACTGGTAATGGGCTAGCTGCTTAAAAAGGCCTGGTTTTTGCAATAAAGGGCTCTCCTTTGCACCTGCCTGGGGACGCCGTGTTGCTCTGCATCATCACATACATGCTGCAGAGCTTTTAGAGGGTGTGAAATGGAAGGCCTGCTCTGAGTGTCAGCTGAAAAATGTTGGTGGTCCTGGCAATCCCCTGCCCACAGACTGCTGCTGCTGAAGTGCCCGTCTCTGTTACCTACATGAGACAGAAGAACTTGACTCTCAGCCTGCCTGACCAGGCACCAATTTATAGCTAGATCCACTGAGGACAGCTGTCAACACAAACTCAGGAAAAGGCTGAGGTCAATCTCAGCTGTTTTGACACCATGGCCTCTCTGGAGAGACTGGAATATGGTGGCAACAGAGCACAGGCTGCTGAGGTACACATCCCACCCAGCCACATACGCTGGTAGTCAGGTACAATAGCTGATAAAATCCTATGCAAAAGACTTCCAGGGGAAGGTTAAGGGTGGGTGACATTTTCTCATCTTGTAGATGACACCTTTTATAACTCTTCATTAAAAAAAAATTAAAATATTTATCAAATATATGCTAGCTACTTCATTAGCAGGGAAAATTTCAGTGGATTATCAAGAGTTGCCTGGGATTTGGCATTTTCTACCATCACTGACAAGCCCTTCCAGTTTGTTCTGCCTTTGATGCTGCTGAGAGAGGACAAGTACAGCCCATGCAAGCACAACCAAGGGGAGCATGAAGGAAAAGAACCTGGCACACTCCAGTCTGCAGATCTAAGAGACACAGACACATCCTCCAAGGCAGGTTCTAAGCTGTGTACTTCCAACAGGCAGCAACCCACTGCTGCAGGCAAAGCTGCAGAACAGCATCCTGAAAAGAGGAGGAGGGCAACAAATCTCCTATAAATGCCTCTTCTTTCCTGAACTTGCTAATTAGTTCAAGAGGATTGTACAGACTGACACACAATATTTCTCCTATATGCACATCTTTGCCATGGTCATTATTGAACAGATGGTTCTGGAGATGGTGAAAGTTCCCCACAATGGGCAGTTACAAGACAGGAAGCCTGTAAGTGAAGTTTCTTCATCAACCTGTTTGTGCTGATACGCACAGTCAAAGCAATTAGGACAATGAGAGCTCCATCTCAGGACCTTCCACAAGTCAAGGTGAAAATAAGCAATGACAATTCTCAAATCACAGAGTTACTGTTGGCAAAGTGTAAATGAATCATGCTAATCACTCTTGAGCATGGGAACACAGAACGGGGAGTTCTTCAAACATTCCAAGGAAGAAAGACCTGAGAAAAAAAATATTTTTATATGACGCTACAGAAAACAGAAAAGGCTTTTTTTTGTCTTTCCATTACTTTAGTTGATGAAGAAAAAAATAGGAAGAAAGGTATACACTCCTGATGCTGAAGCAAAACTAATTTTAATTGCACAGAAATTGTACTTTTTCAAGAAAAACTGAACCCCATAAAATGTGACCCTTATTGTATTTGCCATATTACTGAGATCCAAGGTAACTTCCTGGTCACAAATATCAAAATCACTTAGATTATTCTATGTTGCAAATGTGATTTTCCTAAAGGCTTATAAACAGGGTTTGAAAAATCCCATCACCCACTCGCCTGGGGCAGATAAAAACCTTCCCCAGGCAAGAGACATCAATTTGTGCAGAATTTAAGTTTCCCTTAAAAATGAAATGCTTTTAGTTTTCAAGTTCTAAAGACCATATTTAAAATAAGATTACATTTATATAACTAACAGAATAATATTTTTCCTAAGTCCCACTGTTTTCACCCATTTTGTGCACATCACCAGCTTTGTAACATCCTTGGAACAAAGGGCAAGGTTCCAGCCCTTGAATTCAAGAATGTGAGACCAGCCATGATTTAAATTTAAGGAAGACAGCTAAGGGTACAGAACTGGCAGAAGAGTCAGGAGCTCTGGCTTCCATTCCAAACTCCAACACTGACATACTCTTATCACCTTGGGCATGACAGTGTGGCCTGTGTTTCTCAGACTACCCATCTTTAAGGGAGAGGTGCTAATTTTTAATTTCTACTTTAACAGGCTGACCTAATTACTATCCCTTAAGACTTTTAATACAACCAAGATAGCGGAGCTGGAGAAGAGTCCAAGATTATCTACCATACTCAGAAGACCCAGAATCACTGCCATCTGCCTGGGAAAGGGTTTAAGATCTTATTTCTTGACACACAACTTTCCTGGATCACACAGCACTGTGGAAGGATGGGGAAAACAAGGCTTTGTCCCTGTTCTCTGCCCTCCCTAGACAATTTAAAAGCACAACCAGCCTTTTATCTCCCACTGGCATGAAAGAGCCAGGATGTGGCAAATCTTGCAAAGGTGCCAGATGTGGAAAGAGCATGCAAAAGGCTCTGTTTACACAGTGGCCCCTGTCTAGCTCTCCATGTTTAGCAAACAATTTGATAGGGTGCTATGGAAGTGCAAAATATGATACCATTAATAAATAAAGGGCCAGTGAAATGTCACATTTTCAGTTTTCATTTGGGATAAATCTGAAATGGAATGGAGTGTCAGATACAGTCCAAAGGGCTCTCCTTCCCTGCAGAACAGAGCTGCTGCTCTTTGCTCTTACTCAGGCAGAAAAAAAAAGTAAAAAAAAAATTTAAAAAAAGTGCTGAGCAGCTTTAAAAAATTCAATCAAAATAATCTGCTCTTTGGAAAGGTGGCGGCTGACAGTAATTGGAAAATACTGTCTGACTCATTTATTAAAGTGAGATTCAGAGTCAATTGATTTAATAACCATTAGAATATTCTATTAAGGATATAATAGGTTGGCACAGCCCTATTTTTTATTAAGAGTTATAGGTAAGAAATAAGCAATGCTATGGAATTTTAGACAACTGCTGTATGGATTAGACTAAAAATATGGCTTGCCAAATAGGTATAAAAGCAGCAAGTATCAGGAGGAGGAATAGGAAAGTACATTACAGTGCAAATGAGTTAGCTGAAGGATGAAAAAGAAATGAACCTTTAATATAAAGCCTGCACTTTTCCAAATCTAACAGAAAACTAGGCACTGCATTCCCTGGTGTGGTACATCGTAAAACAAGTCAGCATGTCCTTCACATTATGGGCCCAACAACGCCATGAGGAAGGCAAGAACAAAGTACCCACTGTACAGCACAGAACTGGTGCTTACTGTTGCCCTTACGTGGCTGGGATATGAGCTTGGACATGGCTAAGACCTCGCAAGATGGATGGGAATGGTTTACCCACTGCTCACAGTCAAATGAGTTTGATGCATGCAGAATTTCTGCATAAGTAAATTGCTTTCCATTTGTAATCTTTATTCAGATAGTGGGAAAATGTAAACATGAATCAATTCCAAATAAATGCATTTAATATTTATATAAATGTTTAATATTTACACAAATATTAAATGTTTCAATGCAGGCAGGTAGATTTTAATTGAGGTGCAGCCCATTACCTCAGCAACTAACTTGACAACCAGTTATAAAAACAAATATAATCAGTCTTCGTGCTGAGCATATTTTCATATCTGGGGATCCTCTTTGTATTGGCTACCCATGTACTGCAGGGTTACTGAGCTGCTTGTACAGCAGCAGGATGCTCCCACTTGCACCTGCCCCAGAGCCAGTGCTCTGGATGACCCGGCCCAATTTGTGTTACCAACTCAAGGCACAACTTGTTCATTCCATGGACAGCCCTCACATTTCAATACACACTTTAAACAAGTGGAACCCTTTAAGCAGCCTCTAGACTTGTGTTTATGCTTCTTGCTCTTCAATAAAAACAAAACTAGAGCAGCTACAAGCAAATGTTCACTGGCTGACTTACATGCAGCTGTTAAGTTGGTAACCACTGGGGGCCCTCTTTTATTGTCTGATCAACACTACAGCCATTATCCAGCACCAATTTGTAACAGTTTATAAGAGACTGTTTCTCTTATTCATCCTCGAGATTGTCCAGAAGGGTCCTTGTGCCTTCTACTCTGAATAAATCTATAGGCAAAGGTCCTAGGATCATGATGTCCTCCTGGTAAATCATCACGAGGCTGGGTCCATGCTCAAAATAATCTGCTAAGAAGTCATGTAAAATCTGCCCTCCACACACAACACAGGAATGAAATGGCCTGCGGGCCCTGTAACTTTTTTTTTTAGGTCTAAAACATGCACAGCTCCCACATTCAATGTGTTTTCTTTGTAATTTTTTTACCAAGCAAACCATGCCCCTAAACCAATTTCTCCTTTTCCACATTGCTTTCACTCTTCCCTGAGCTAATTCTGCAGCACACATTTATAAGCCAGAGATGGGAGGAGTAAGGAAGCAATGCCATGGATGACAGCTAACCCCTCGGCTACAACATCTCACACTGAAAACAGGGGAAGGACAAACAACACAACACTGTAATTTCCAGAGTGTACGAGTCATCCATGCTTCCTAGCTTACAGTACTGTGCCTACCTGCATCTTTTAAATTCTACTGGCCACATACCTATACAGCCATCAGCCTCCCTGTGCCACTTCAGCCAACCTCATTCCTACTCAAAATTTCGTCTTAGGGTCTATTGTGGCAAGGATGTGACATGTACCTTCACATGCTAAAGAACAAATAACAGCTCTTCCAAGCCTGGAAGCTGAAATGGAACACTACGTGAAGTCTCCAGCAGCCCCATTCATTATTTCTCCCAGATAGCACTAATGCTTTTGCCATTTTCAATTCCTCAAACATTATTAGCACCCCTCAAATGAGAAACAGGATCCATCACAGTGTTAATTTTGGAAGCTGACATGAAAAGCATGGAAATAGTGATAAAGGAGGAGACAGTAAAGGCAAAGCATACAGCTGGCATTTGCAGCAGGAAGAAGTATACAGCTAGAATTTGCAGCTGTGAGAACAACCTGTCATAGAAAAACAGTTTTTCTTCAGTTCTGGTGAGACAGGATAGAGGATTGGATGGAAAGACAGAAGTACACCTGTGTTCCTCCTGGACTGTCCAGGGCAAGTCACCACATATTAGGATACAGGAGGGCAGGGGAAAGAAATACCTGCTTCCTCACTCACCCTCTAGGCACAGTTATCCTTCACACCTTCACTCTTGTGCCACTTACTACTGCTCATGTAAATGCCTGTGTGCTGGTCTGTGTTTATTCTTAACACCACTTTTAACCAAAATCATGATGTTAGCTGAAGAAACTCAAAACATCAGGCTGCACCCTGAGCAGTGCCTTTCCCCTTGCTTTTTTCTTTAGTTCAGAATGATTTTTAGGCAAGACTCTGCTCATTCCAAGGAAAGCTGGTAGACAAGATCCTAGCAACAATCCTAAACTCTTGAGTCACCGACAACTGCAGCCTCTCAAGGGGAAGGTAGGGACCAGGCTACGGCACTGCCTTGAAGGTCCCAACCTTCAGCAGCAGGAAGAGGATGGGAGCTGCAGTGTGCTGCTGAGGCCAGGCCGTGCTGACTCCCAGCAGCACTGGCTAGGAAGCTTTATTCAACAAGCAGGAAATAAATCCTACAACCCTCTGCAGTGCACTGCTAAAGCTACAGCAAAGGGTGCTGATCGATGGAGTGACAAAGAGCTGGGATCCACCTCCTCAATTAAAGCAAAAGTTCATCTCTCCAGGGACAGATTTTGAAATTAGATCTGCTTAAGGGAAAGCCAGTCTACTGCATCTTTCATTCCACTGTATTTTTGTCTGAAGCAAGGGATGCATTTCACTTCACCAACTGTTCACTTTTTTGCTTGGTTGCACTCACTTTGGCTGCTTGTAAGTGAACTCTTCTTACCACATGTGCCTTGTATGTTCTATTAAAGCCACAAATTGTCTGGCTTCAGTGAAGCTGGATGAAAATAAAAGAAGGGCAACTGGCACGGTCTATTTCTTAATAAGTGTCATGTATTCAGATCAAGTAAGAACAATTTCAATACAGCAAGTCCCCTCTCCATCAAAGAACAGCATTTTCTGCACAACTGGCTACCAGGAGAGAGTTCAGGAATTCTGCAAGTGTTATTCACCAGCTGATGGGACATGCATAATTTGCTACTCCCTGTCTGTAACTGCACCAGAAAAAGGTATTAAAATTCGTTCAGAAAAAATGTCTGTGTTGCATCACATAGCTACACACATTACAAGGTTACACTCCATCATTGCAATAAAATCCCATGTGATGGAGCTTATTTTGGAAACAATTTTGCTATGGGATATAAAAAGAAATTTAAACCAGTTGGAATAAGCTGAGTGGTATGAGTTATTTGTAGACAGATGATCCAGCTCAACATTTACCTTTTCAAATAGCACTTAGTGAGCACTGATTAAAAACTTGGTGACTGATCCTCCAAATGCTGGCATAACTAACTGAAGAGAGCAGGTCTCCCATCCTTCTAGAGTCCTTTCTAGGCTTTTCGTGGGACAAAATTCTGCTGAGGTGCAAGGTTAAGCCCTCTATCCTCTCAGTACACAGTGAGGTACAGATTATTATCTGAATTTTACAGATAAAGAAACCATACCCCAAAGCTGCATCCCAAATAGAGAATGGAAACTCTCTAACTAAATTAATGGGGGAAGAATCAGATCCTACTTCACCTGCTAACCATTATGAATGCAGCATTGGAATGAAGGTTAGATTTGAGTTTTTCTCTGTTCTCTTCTGTAAGCTAAGAGCCTATTTCCAGAAAAAACTCTTGGTCCAAATCTTCTTTAGTAAAGTAAAATTGCAATTTGAATGGCTCAGAGGTTGCCTGAGCTAAGTAGATATTAATGATTTAATCAAACTGTAGGGGGAAAAAATAATAAAAGTGTCACATTTGTATTCAGAAGAACTAAGCATAGTAAAAACATAAGTAAGAACTTTTTGCTTTTTTATTAATTCAATTTTTTAAAAAATGCATTCAATTTCAATATTTTTGTTCACTGTGTAGGCTACAGTTTTGTTTTCTTGTTCTTGTTTTCTCGTTGGAGAACTAGCTTTCTCTGTTATTTATTGCTACATGCCTACTAGTAATGCCCACTCATCTGGGTCTTCTGGAAGACACTGGTCAAAGTACAGGTATCTCTACTTTAAAGCTTTGCACAAAGAAAACACTAATTTTCAAGGTAGGGGAGAATATTTCATGTTGCATAAACTAAAGCTGTTCTAAGTTTAGTGGTACTGGGAAAACATCTCACATGGAGACAATCAAAGTGTCAATATTAATTCTACACTACAGTGGACCAGCAGTAGGAATTATGTTTGTACACAAGTCTCATCAGGTATTTCTTTTGTTCTGAGTATACAGAAAGGGTCAGAGTTGCCTTCTTTTTTTGGCATGAAGCTATTGGATGTCTGGAAGATAAAGTCTCTAAATGCTGAAATGCTGTTTATCTTCAAAGAATTGCCTGTTTCTTCTTAAAAGATAGGAAAGAAAAAAGAAAAATGGAAAAAAAGAGTAGGATAGGGCTTTCCTGTTCTATTGGATATTTGACTCAAGAGCATGAAGAAATAACAGTCCTTTTCATATTTCCTAATACATCAGATAGTATTGATATTTTGATTTCCAAATCTTAATGCTATTATATCAGTCAAATATTATTTGGCATCTTTTTACATAGGTGGAGGGACACTTGGGAAATGAGCAGCAATTGCTGTGATTTTGATCCAGCTCTTCAACTCACTTAGGTGTGTATCAACTTTCTGCTTTCTTTCCCCTTAACCTCCATTTCCTCATCCCCAGCCCTCAGAAAAAACAGGGAGGAAGAAGAGGTTCAGGCTGTGAAGGCCCTCAGGTCCATGCTGATAACTGGG
The DNA here is from genome assembly GCF_963513975.1 of Fringilla coelebs. NCBI lineage: Eukaryota > Metazoa > Chordata > Aves > Passeriformes > Fringillidae > Fringilla > Fringilla coelebs. The sequence goes on along the minus strand of NC_140028.1, from coordinate 47,435,832 downwards.
CATTTAATTAGATTATTTTCATGTGAGCGAATTGCTTTGCCTGTTAGGGGAGCTCTCCTTGTACAGCAATGTATTCAAATGATAAAGCTCAATTTAATATAAGGAATTATTTATATTGCTCATCTGATTTAGTTTGCTGTTTTATTTAGGAAAACATTTAAAATGAGAAAGCCTTTAAGATTGAGCTAACCTTTCCCTAAGTTTCTCTTTGATTCTTCTATAAAGCAAGCAAGCAGCTTTGGGCCCACATATCAAAAAAGGACTAGACTTCATTCTAAACCTGCTCCACTCTCCTTCCTGCTTTCTCTGCTGGTACTAAGACTTCACACTGAGCTGAACAAACAGCTTTTGGAATTTTTAGATTGAAAGTTCTTCATTTGTGGATAAGTGAATAATGAGGGCCAATTAGTTATTCTTTCTCTATCAGTTACATGTTTGGGGGTTGGCTTTATTTTCTCAAATTCTAAATGCCTCTGTTAACAGATTTATTCCAACCCTTGATCAAACCTAATTCCTCGCTGAAGCAAAGACAGCATTTCCCACCACGCTAGCAATTGAGGAGTGGTGCCTAAGAACACAGCTGCTCCTCCAGTGAACTTTGATGTAACAGAATGAAAAAGTTCTGAACTTCAAAAAATAAGGGAAAAAGAGGAAAAACATCAGAGTAGAAGAAATAGAGAAAAGTTGGCTAAAAAGAGATGTATAAGACAGATAAAGATTGGTTGGGGAAGGAGAAGAGATGTAGTGGCAACAAGAAACAAAAAAAGGAGGTACACTGAAAAGGCAAATGGAGCAGAAGTGGTGAGCAAAAGCAGGACAAGGGCATGAAACCTGTGTGAAAAGGCACAGCAAAGTCTCAATTTAACCTTCACTTGAAGTTCACTGAAGAAATGCAGAGTAGCATACACTTTCAGGCAGAGCTTGAGTAATTTAGTGGCAATAATGATAGATGTATTTTTACATCCAAATGTCTCAAGCCAACAAAGTTACCAGTATACCATTAATAACGATAAGCAATTAAAAAGAACAGCATGTTACAAATATCAAGCATCAAACTTGGGGAAAAAATACAGGACCATTATGAAAAATACAAAAGTATAAGCTGTCAGGTCAGTATACAGCCTCTCCAGATAAAAGTTATAGAGCTGGAGAAAAATGTGGCCTGACATTTAATGACTATGAGGTGATTAACATCAGTGAGAAACCAAAAAACACTTGTAAAGCTCTGAGGAAATCTGAAATGTGATATGAAAACTGTGCCTGTAACAGCAAGAGATAGGTGGCTGACCACTGTAAGACACTAGCCTTTTGCTAAGACATACTCTAATAAATAACTGACAAGACTGCATTTGCTCGCTGAAATATTCTCCAAAAGGCCCACTGAGTTTTCATTGTATGTGTCAGTTCATTTAACCAAGAAGAGGCAGGAAAGAAACCCAAGGAACTCAGGAAGAAATGGAGGAAGACACAGTCCAGCCGCACATGTAATGCTGCATGTACATGCACAAGGTGCCTAGCAGTCCCTGAAACCAAATTTATTTAAGCCATGTGCTGCAGAATGGGTAGAACGGGTTAAAAACCATGAGATTTAACTCAGTGTATGGCTGGAAGTCTGCACTGAGCAGTTTCCCCTCAGAGGGTTTCTCTGTAACAGGGAAAGTGAGAATTTCAATTTTTTTTTAAATGAAGACTGAGATTTTGATGCAGCACTGCCATTTCAGGGGCTCAGGTTGAACAAGAAGTACTGAACATTGTGAGACTTGTGATCAAATTGTGAAACTGTGAAATCTAATTTACCCAAATGAAATGGGGGACACAAAATTAATTCAGATAAATGAGGATTTTGAATAAGCAAGGGACTATTTAGTGCTTTTAACACACATCCTGGGACATAACCTCATTACAGATCAGGAGTGTTGTGCTGTGAGTTTGTGTCAGAGTGGAAGTGTCACTGACACAACAAATAAAACCAAAAATATCCTACTCCCTGATCGCTTATTTTGTGTTTCCATACACACGCTACACGAGCCTGAAGAATAATTAACACTGCTGAGAAGAAGCAGCAACAGTGGATGAGTCTCACTACAGCAGACCTCTCATCATAGCAGAAATACAAATGTACTAGTTATCGTAACTGTGTTATGTTAAGTAGACCTTTGCCCCACATTATTGTAAGTTAGAGGAGGGAAAAGGGAAAAGGAAGATGATATCAGCATTCTTGATGATATTTTATTTATCCTCACATACTGTTGACACAGTTGAAGAATAAGAAGAAGAATGGAAGGAGACACACAAAACACTTGCAGACACAGATTTATTTTATTTTTTTACATTTTGTCAGGGACAAAAAAGCCACTGAAGACAGCCATCTCTTTTACAGAGCAATCCCTGGCATTAAAACCCACAAAAAAAGGGAAAAAAAAAAAAAAGAAAGTGTTTCTACCACTATCTTGTAAAGATGCTTATAAAGCTTATAAAGGTGCTGTGGACGTTTTTGTTGTGGGTAAATTTTTAATTTCTTAACTTTATGAAACAATTTGACCAAGACCTGAGCACGTTCATTTAGGCTGTCATTTAAATATTGCATACCCCAACTTTTTGCAATAAAGGCCAGCTCCAAAGGATTTTTTTTGCATTGTAATGATATTTTCCAGTCTTGTAATGATATTAAGAAATAAAAGCATTTCTTAACAGAATAATACTAGATATGCATTTGACTTGCCTTGTCTTTTTTTTTTTTTTTTAAAGCTGGAGGGCCATCATTTGGAAACCGTGATGCTGTTTAAAACACGGCATCTTCATCAGAAACCTCACAGGCAGCAAGTTTCTCTACTTACTCGGCATGTTATGCTTACTTGTCAGTCTTTCTCCAAACAAAGTGGGGAAAACAAGCATACGAGATGCAAAGATGTAAAGCAGATAGAATATATCCCCCAGCCCCTTCAATTGCTTCCTTCACCTCACTGAAGAAGCAATTTTAGATGTATTAAACCTGGAGGTGAGCAGAGGGATTTAACACTAGGCAGGATTTGAACAACAGAAAATAAGGTCAAGGAGGAGTATTACCCCTCTAGTCATATTTGGAAAAACAGGGGCATTTTAGAAGTAAAAAAAACCAACAGGGCAAACTCACTTGCTGTGCTCTGCATCACTCTGACCAACAAGAGCCCACTGCTAGATTTTGCAATGCATTTTGCTAGGAAAAGCATGCAGATTTGGATCCTGTGACACTTTCACAAATAAGCAACATGTTTTGTTGATGTTCATTTCTGTTTGACTGCTGGACTTGATAAATGACATGGCAGTGGAGAAGAATAAAAATTGCTGTGCTAAATCCTTGAAAATTATACAGCAGAAAAGGTGGGCAGCCTCTATAGGTCAACTGGGCACCAGAAGCCAAAGATCAGAACTGGAAATAGTAGCTGACGAGGAATACCCACAGAGCAGCAAGGAAACAGGTGGGGCAACTGAACTGAAAGCTGTATTTGCAAGACATCTATCCACCCCCTTATCTTTCCAACATTTTATCTATGTGACTGATACACGCTTTCTCTACCCCCACCCCAAAAAGATTCAAAGACAACAAGCTGGGTATGAGGAGAAATATATCAACTTGAAATTGAGTTATAGCAAACAGAAAGTTGGCTAATATACCAAAATACCAGCATTTCTCAGAGAATAAACCTTTTACTGAAGGTCCCAGTAAAAAAGTGACAACAGCAGGGAAAGTCCAAATTAAAGTTGTTTCTTTGCCATTAATTCACTCTGTCGGTAAGATATTACCTCATGTATGGTAGATTATCTTTGAATGATACATTCTGTGCCCTTTGTGCCTGAATCAAAACTCTGTCACATCCTGGTAAGTCAAATATGCCTGCCAAACAACAGGCATCACCATTAATTCCACGAGAGGCCCTCATGAAAGAAGTGCAATGTTGCATGGCCAAAGTTTCAGTGATATCTCTTCCCAGCAGTGCAAAATAAATCAGTGTTGGAAGAGAAGAGTTTGCCTACAATCCTGAACATGTGTTTGCCTTTGTGCTAGAGAAACAGCAGAAGCTAGCTAATGCTGCTAATAACACTGCAATGGTTTCAATCATGGGGAAAATATATTATGATGAAATTCTTCTAGGGTTAATGCAACAAGAAACAAATGTCCCTCCTTAGCTCATTTTACCTCTGATAATAAGAAGGGTGAATATGGAGGGTTGACTGATTTCAGCCAGGTGAATACCAATGGAGCACACATCTTACTCCATGTTGAGTAAGATGCATGTTTTGCAGTGTATTTTTTGAGATGCCACATGAATGATACATGCAAAAGCACCTTGATTTCTCAAACCTAGTGGCTGTCATTGGAAGCTGGGTGCCCATCTGCATTTACACACCTTTCAAAAGGATAATCCAGCTCACTTCAGTGGCACTGCAGAGGCAGAGCCCTTTTTGCCCCTCTGCTCTCTGCCCATGTATGTCATTCCCCCAAGCCCCCCCACTGTTTTCACCCAAATATAAATAAAAATGAAAATCTGCTTCATTACATTTGCTAGCATTAATTGATGTTTAAAAAAGTCTGTTAAAAATAAAGCCCAGCAGTGACATTTTTCTTTGCTAAAGCACGATAGCAGCACATTACAAACATTACAAAAAAGTCCCCTGGTAGGATTGTGAAGTTCCACTCTGGCAGTAAAAAGCATCTACTGTATATTCCCTGATTTTTTTAAAAATTTTTATTTATTTATTTATTAATGCAGGATAGGTCACAAATGCAGATAAAACTCCCTGTCTCAGCAGCAGGGCTGCAATATTGAATGAGGGAACTGGACAGACACAGTGTATTTTTAGCATTTGTTGCACCCCGGTCAAATAAGTGTTCCTATTTACTGGTGGCAATGACGCTCACAGCTATTCAATCCCGGCTTGACATTTTCCCTATGGCTGCACCTCTCTTGCTTTTGCAAGAATTGGGAGGTTCTGAAGGATGCAACATTTCGTGCCCAGAGGTCCTTATGACATTTTAGAACAATGCATTAATCAGGCTGCTGGTCTCCTGAGGTACAACCAGAGCAGCAGAAAAACTAAGGAACCACAGAACCCAGCCCACTCACCCATTCTTCAAGAAATCTCTCCCTGTGCCAGCTGACATACTGGTTTCTGGGAAAACAGTCTCAAGCCAAGTAAAAGACTGCATTGCTTTCAGGGAAGGTGAGTACAGATGCTAAATTAGGCCTGGCAGGGTTGCAAAAGTGGGGAGAAATAGAAACAAAGGGGTCAATTGTTTTCATGTCTCTGGTGTTGCCTACCAGGATAAATATAGCCTCTCTTCTCTTGCCTCCCTCTGTACTCAGGGCTTTGTAAAATGGCCTGAGAATCTGCAGCATCAGGCCCCTAATCCTGCTGCTTGCATAAGCTTTGCAAAAACCTTAATGTCCAGTCCTTTGAATCTTCTTAAAAATGTACTTTTCTAGACCATCTGAAGATGTCTGAGCAAAGGAGATGTGGGCAAATAAGCAATACTCTGGTTGTAACCTGCCTGAATTTGAAGAAACAAGAAGAACAGCAGAATAAACCATCACCTGGCCTTTTTACCCGTTCCCCACAGCTCACACTATATTCCAGGTGGGTGGCCCTAGCCCAGAGAACCTCACTGTTCCTCACTGTGTGAGGACAAGCAGTCAGAAAAGAATGTGACTAGGAATACTGAATAAGGCACACATATTTGTGCTCTTTTTTCTGAAACAAATAGTCTCTCCAGGCAAGCATGGCAGAACTTAGATGTTGAAGAGGACACAAAGCTGGACAAGGTAGAGCTGTGCAGGGGTCCTGACAGCATTTCTTCAAAGCACAAGAGCCCTGTGACAAAAGATAATGGGACAGTGGCTCTGACTCCAGAAATAGGTGTTCAAAGATGTGAGCCTTTAGAAGAGCACAGAGGTAGGGATAAAGGAATCTCAACAAGGGAGCATAAGCAGGGTTAGGTAGAAATCTTTGATCACAGGATGTTTATACTTGATAAAGGGGTAAAAGTAACACAAATAAATATAAGTAAACCCCATTAAATCAGTATCCAAAACAAGGTTGGTGGCTGCAGTTGTCTAGTCTGAGGAAAAACAGCATGGTTAAAGTGAAATGTAACTTGTCTTCTAATAAGAGTACTGGCTGTAGAGGTGGAAAGAAATGGAGAGATCTGTGAGATGATGAGAAGGAAAAAGCAGTGGGATTTAGAGACGGGAATGGGTGGATTAACGGAGCAAAAAGGAGCCAAAAATAACAGGGTAGGAATATTGAGAGAGAACATTACTGACAGGTGTCTGCTAGTTATAATTATATATCTCTTCTAATGCCAGTGTTATATTAGACTCTATCTTAACACACATATTATTTCTGTCTTTGAAGCTCCTAATCAAAAGAGAAGAAGAAATACTTTCTACCTTTTACAGGACTTAACAATCAAGCAGTGAATGAAGTACGCTGCAGAGAGAGAAGCTGTAAAAACAGCAACATGGATACATGTGTATTAATAAAAGATGCATGCATATGCATTTCAAATTGCATCTAGAAATGATGCTTGAACTGCTACTTAAGCAGGATTGCTCCTGAAACCACAGCCGGAGCAAGTCTTTAATATCAACTTGAATGAGGAGGAGTAGGCATTTTTCCCCTGATCCAAGCCTAATGGGGCTGCACAGGAGAAGAAAAGGTGATTTTATGTGAAGCTGGTGAATACTTTTTTTTGTAGGAGATTGCAGTCAGCTTGATTGTTTTGTTTTACCAGCAAAATAACTGCGGCTGCAACCATCTACAATTAGGTACTTAGTAATGTGCTAACAGGTAGCTAAGCACACAAAAATGAATTCCAGTCAAGGCAAGCTGAACTTTGATCCTCAACCTATCTTTTACAAAGCAGCACCAAGGGACTATGTTTTTTTCTTAGCAGCTTTCACACTGATACTATCACAACAATTAGTGCTTTTGAGACATGCTGGTGGGATTGACAGCTGGCTGATGACACAGCACAGCCTGGAGACTGCCATTAGATCATCACTATTGACAGGTTATCCGCTCGCTCCTCACTAGTGAAAAGTTATTCTGTCTTTTGCCACTTACTTTATTTTTTTTAAAATGAAAATACAATTTTGTTTTATTCACACCCAAACTGATAACGCAACTTCCCCAAAAATGTGTTTCACAAGAGGCAATCCCGATGTTTTACTGCCATCATTACAGACACCCTGCAGATATTTTTAAGGCAGATTTTCTCACCACCATATGGAAAAAAAATGCTGGAAGAGAATTTTCATTAATCCTTTTAACTGCTGTGTAAGCTGTGAAAAAGTGAGTGTATGCATACATACACACAGATATGTATTTGTCTCCAAATTTACAAATCTAAACTAAGTTGCAGGGAGCTGTGGTAAAGATCAGTAACTGTTGTAGAGGGAGAGCATCCCATCTGAACAGGAGATGAACACAAGTTACTTGGGATTAAAAACAACCAAACCATTCTGCATGCACCAGAAAGTAAGAAATACTTGCTTTCCCCAGATTTGTGTTTCCCAATTGATTGATTGTGTCCAAAAATGTACATGCATGGTCTCTCCCAGGTTCTTATTTTTCCATTCTTTTCTACACAATCTGTAATGTTTAGGAAGGGCTGAATCTCAGCACATAATTTTTCCTGTCTGGGAAGATTGTACAGATTATTTTCTTCCACCCAACTGCATTCTCACAAAGTCAGAGTCAGTACAGCTGTCTTGGAGCCCTCTCTCCTTCTGTGACAGGAACAAACAGGGAAGACTGACTCTCAGAAACTACTGTGGCCATGTGACTGCTGCATAATGTGGTACCCTGAAGAGACAGGGTTTTATACATACTCTGAGTTTTCTGGCTTTATCAGTAACATAACAGCATTCTAAATATATATCATTTAGTTGAGTAAGGTGTGGGGAAGAAAAAACCTCTGCTGTCCCTGATGCCCCAAGGACTGTCCCTCTACTACCACCTGTTACAAGTCCCAGCCAGTGCTGAGCAATCTGGCTGATCCCAGGTGACCCTAGCATTCTTCCCCATGCCTCATTTCACAGCACAGGGGGAAAAACCTGCTTTGAGCTCACCTGTGATTAGACTTGGGATATGAATTCACTGTTAGCAGGCCAGCATGCAGGGATTTACCAAGCAAGACAGGTGTTATTTCCTTTGCAAAGTGAGCACTCAGAGTGTCTTTGCAAGCATTTGGGGGAGAGGCTGCTTTCTGCACGCCTCTCTACTAAGGTTGTGTGTTACTGCAGTGCTGGTACTGGACTCCACACAAACCTGCAGTAAATTCCCTGAGTGCTGGTTTGGTCTTCTCTATCAATACGATCAAGGGAGTCAAACCAAGGACTTCTTCCTGTATGCTCCACGATGCCTCACGATCAGACTGAGCTCCCAATGGATACCCACCATCTCACACATGGCTCTGACACTCTGCTGAAAGAGGAGGCCCTCACAGCAGACTTCTGGCTGACCCTCTTGCTTTTCAGGACCTTAGAATGGGGCTACTCATGACAGAATAGCTATCAAAACACTAAAAAGAGAAAAGCCTAAAGCAGCAAAATGCTAAATCAGAACAGGCCATGGGCACAGGCCTCGGCTCTAAGTTATGGATATGAGGCCCTGTTTCATGATAATGCCTTGAGTAAAATCTTTCAGTAGAATGAGACACCTCTTCTGTGGGGAGTGGTCAGGGAGCTAGAAAATTGCTAATGACTTTCAAAAACATTAAAACAAAAAAATCTCTATCTATCTTTCTATCTATCTATCTATCTATCTATCTATCTATCTATCTATCTATCTGGATGAAGAAAAGTCTAATGCTTTCTAATTTGGAGAAAACATCTCATGGAAGACACTAGACAGTAGCTAGGGGCCTCTGACTGATGGCTCTTGGGTCTTCTCCATACCTTTGATCTGCATTATGAAATGTTAATGTCCACCACGTCAGGACTTGTTACATAAACATACCCTTCCTCTAACTTCTCAGTCCTGCCCGTTGCAACTTCCATTCATATTATCCATTTATATTTAAATGCTGACTTGGAGCTTATACCCAGAAGCACTGACATTTTTTAACAGGAGCAGCTAAACTAGGGTAAACTGCTAAATATAATTTATTGATGATAAAGAGCTTGGTTCAGATTAAATTCCAGCAATTTAATAATGAACACATTCACATCCTGCATCCGGAATATGTATATGTATGTGTTTTCCCCTCCTCATTTAACTGGGAGAAGGGGGTCTCGGAATCTGTGATTTCCTGTTGATTAGATGTGAAGCAACCACAAGCACATATTTTTGATATCTCTATTAACAGACTGTTCATGTCTAACTGCAAAACTTGGTTGCACTTCTCTCAACATCTTTGCCCAAGACAGACCAGTAAACACAATTCCTCTCTCTATAATTAGCCTTTTCTCTAAGGGCCCTGAAGTAAGTCTGCATGCCGTAGATTTAATATCCAGTGCTATATCCATATGTGCTGCCCTTGCCTGGTCCCAGAGCATATAAACTCCCCTATTAGCAGCCTTGACTGCTTAATTATGCAGATTTTTTTTGTACCCGCCTGCCTGTAAAATTACTGTGTCTAACCTTTTTTTTCTCCCTCCTCTTTGCACCATGCTGGCCATTCTAATGAAATCGGCATAGGGGAAAGGGCCTGATTTGCAGTTATGGAGGCTGGATCGTACTGGCAATCTGTCCTTAGTGGGAGTTACAAAAGAAGTCAAATGCCTTCATCTGGTTCTCCCCTCTCATCCCCAAGGTGATTGAGTTCACTTCCTGATGCTTCCCAAGTTTTCCTCGGGCTGTCCAATCAGCGCATCCACCAGGGAGCCCAGCCTAGCTTGCAACAGTCTCCGTATCTAGTTACAGCCCCACCAGGGACAGTCAACTATCCACCCCCAAGCCTTCAGATGAAAACCTTTTCTAACAAGGCCGCCCAGCGCCAATGAAATAACACACATCTGCATATCCACTGGGTCCCATGTTTCTTGTGCTCATGGATTATGTATCTTGCAGCCTCTAATAAAGAAATGCAGTTCTTTGTTTAATGTTTATCTTGTGCTTGTTAAGCAAATGCTAATGTTGTATCAGAATGCTTTAGTGCTATTTGGGTTTTTGGTGATTTACTACAAGACAATCTGCTGTGAAGTAAATTTAGAGGGGAGGGGGAAGGAAAAAAAAATAACAATCCAGCTTAGAGGGAGTGAGAGAGAGAGAGAATGGCTTGACAGAGAAGGAGCAAGAGGCAGAGGGAAAGACGGAGAGCGCAACAGCTCCCGGTATGACTTCCCTAACCTCCGGCTGACATGCCCACTTCATCACTAGCCAGTCCGATACCTGGAGGTACAGAACCAACCCGCTATGATTTCCAAAAGGGATGAGATGATAACTTCCCCTTCAGTGATAAGGTAAACAGTGTCCTGAAGGGTAAACAAAAAATAAAAAAGCCCCTTTTGTTGTCTGCCTTTGTGCCCTGATGGTTAGCACTGTGCTGTGTTATTCACAGACCACAGGGAAGCCCTAGATTTAATTGTTCATGCCTGGCTCTGCTAGAAATAGGCAAAAGAGAATATGAGGTATTCAGAACCCCCTTCTTCAAATTATTTTTTCTTCCCTCCCCCCTTAGGGAGGGGAAGAGAGGAGATTTGGAAGCTGATGAACAAATGAATGTCCTCTATTTACCCTTTGGCAAGACAGAATATAGACATCCACAGTGCTAAGTGCTCCTGTTAACTCTCCACTCAATTCCTTCAACACTGTTTTGAAAGAAGATCTAAGTTCTGGAATTCTATTTATTTTTCTTTTACAAATGAATCAGGGTCAATAAAATGCAGATCTCTAAAAGGAGGAGACTTGAGTGCTAACTAGAAATGCAGCTGATCTACCCACAATCATACCCCCCCTCCACACCACCATACACTTTTTAGCAACCAGCCTTTGTCACAAAATCAGTTGATTTTAAGGTCTGCATGAAATAAGTTTGCACAAGGTTTCCTGGATCAGACCAGAATTACAGCTTAAAAGAATTTTGTACATAAACAATTCTACACCTTCAACATGAGGGAACCCAAAAGATACTGATGAATTTCAGTATGGAGATATCTTCTGGAATCACAACGGTATTGTGCAGTAAGGCAGTAAACTCTGTTTATTCCCTTTGTACACACATGGATTCTGAACACATCCCATGTTCTATGCTCCTGTTCTCTGAGCATACCGTGTACCCTGCTGTCCAAGAGTGTGACAGTATGTGAATGCATCAAAGTGCTACACCTACAGATGTACACAGTTACTAATTGCGAACGCCCAACATTTTAAAATCTTATATTGTTTATTCTGGCACTAGAGTAAGCTGGTGCTCAGTTTTCTGGACTGAGAACAATGGGCACTGAAAGTCTTCAATACAAAAAAATGAAAAGTATGATAAATGGTGAGGTGACATTATGTGAGCTTTTCTGCCTTGACCCCTTTTTATGTGCCTAGATTTTCATTTCAGGACTCCATCTTTTGAACCCATTTAAACCTCTATGTTAGCTGCTGAAACTGCTGATAAAATGTGTCTCTTCATAAATACCAGTTGGGTATTTAGGTGCTATTTATTTGGAAGGAGCTGAATTCTTATTTTGAACCTAAAATCTATTATCATCGTCAAGTAGATTCATCTAAGATCATATTTGCTCTGTTAAAGTGAAGGAATCTGTCTCCCATTAGCTAGCACAGCACTCTAAATGGCATAAGCACACAAGCAAGCATCCTGTGTTTTTTTCCACTGCCTTCTTTTTTCCCTGCTGTTCTTCATCCAAATGGAGTAAATTTTCATTTAAGTGGTATACTTAATTTTTTTTGTATTTGGGGTATTACTATACAAAGCCATTGTAAGCTCCACACACTCTGCTAATGCACCATTTATTACTAGATACAATTCAGGGTCTTGACTGTAATCTTTTAAAGCCTCTAATGACCTGGGTTTGGGCTGCGTTTGAGACTTGCTCTCCATGTAGAGTCCACCAAGAAAATTGAGCTCAATAGGAACAGCAAACCCGACAGTGTTCCCATTTAAATCCTTCAGAGCAAGGGAGCTTCTCCATAAGCTGACTGTAGAATCTGTATCTGACCTGCTGACTTCAGCCAACTCTACACAACAGCATCATCACCACGAACTGGCTGCATGGAAACCCTGTCAGAGACTTCATTTCCCTCCTGCAGACTCCATCAGAGCTACCTTTGGTAATCACTACAGCTGAGAACACTGCTCAGCATAAATTAAGAGAGAGTCTCAAGGACACAATGAGTCTGTGGTGTAGATGCTTGGCCTTAAATATTGGAAATCTTCACCCTCCAGCCTGCATTTCATAAAGAATGGCCATTATAAATAGAAGGCTTGACCCAGTGGCCAGGTACAGATCACCTTACTGCAATGGTAAAGTCATCTTCCCTAACCAGTCTGTGTTTAGCCAGTTTCCACACCACCAGTCACGTTGGTCAGTAATGCACATATCCCTGATAGCCTGCAGTGCCCCTTGTATATCTAGCCATCCTTGTCATCTGTGAGGTATGATAGCAGCAGATACAGATACAGACTGGGAGATGTGAGATGCTCCTTTGTTACATGCCAACAATCCTTGTCTTTTTTTACTTTTTAAGCATTGTAAGAGAGCTGTACATTGAGAGTTGTACAGATATTTTCCAGAAGCATTTAAAAAGCATCTCTTAAAAGTCAATACTAACTGCTATGGATCTAAGAAGGAAAACTGCATAGATATCAAACCACAGTAGTGATGAGCCTATATCCTAAATATCCCTATGTACCTGTTTATCTATTTTCTGTTGATGGATCATATCACAGAATCGTTGAAAATAGAGTTGGAAGGGACCTTAAAAGGTCACCGAGAGCATCCCCCTGCCTTAAGGCAGGATCAGCTATGCTGTACAATTTAGATGACCTCAAACTAATGAAGCAGAAAGGATGATGGCTAAAATGCCAGTGGATTAAGCCTAGTTCTGAATGTATTGATTACAAGGAAAAGAGCATTTGAAATCTGCTGTAACTGTGCAAGAGTCAAAGAAAACAGGTGGTTAACAAGCTGGTTAATCCAGGTTGTTTGCTGCAGGTGATGGAGTCAAGTGTTTCTGACTGTGAAGAATTATTTTCGGGATCTAGTCAGATCCAGACAGGTTTTTTGTGGCTGTGCAAGCTCTAAAGGAAATATAGGGGTGTTTGATAGCTACCTGTCAGAGTCAATTTGCAAGAGTCACCATGAAGTCTTGAGAAATAGTCTCTAAGAATAATGAGTCTTTTCTGCTTGAATTTCAGGCTGTGATGTTTCCCGAATTTCTGGAAGTGACAAGACACACACAGTCAAGCCTAAGAGTCAAATCCAAGTGTCTCCTACGTAAAGAACTGCTGTTCTCTCAATATAAGATACCAATGACCTAAATATGACAGAGGAGACGGAGTTTGGGTCTGAAACTTGCTATCTTCAACATTTACCTTCAGTTCTGGGACATTATTGAGGGAGGATTCATGGGGTGATTCCCTCCACCCCTGACCCAATAGGTCACAAAGGCCTTCACTCAAAGAGTCTGCTCTGTCATCAGTGATGTCAAGGTGCAAAGGGAGAACCAGGAGACATGAATCACAGCATAATCAGGTACCAGGGTAGACAGATCTGTAAACCTTCATCTCTACTGATCTGAACTGGGAAAATATTTACCTTAGCATCTCATAGGTACTGATGAACAGGGCAGAGATGCCAGGCCAAAGATCCATCCAAATAAACAATGACAATTCTGTACTTCAAGTAACAGGAAAAAAAATATGTGGAAATACATTGCAAGAATGGCCTTCTGTGAGAAACTGGCTGGCAATTAGAGGGGTTCATGTGGAAGGTCTGTAGGACAAGCCTCTACCTGGGTAACATTCTGGAACTGGGAAAGGTTTATGTGGTTTTGTTAAATATTTAGTAAAGTCTATTCTACTTTTGTTCCATGAAACCTGAGAGCAGCACAAAATCAGTTAATAAAAATTGAAATAGCAATGTCAAACTTCAGAATGGCAGAGCAGCTTCTCAGGAAGCAATCCTCCCTTACCCACCTCACTCACATTTACAGCACTGAGGAATCAGATTGCATGACAAGATTCTTCTTGCTGGTTTCTGAAGTGATAGAGACAGTCTGTAGGGTGGGCTAAAGTGAACTGTGCAATGTAAAGGAGCAAACACAATTATTGACTGATCACCTCAAACCTCCAGTACAGGATACTAGAACTCAACGATGCAGAGTAAAAGCCAGTTAATGACACTATTGGAACCCCTTTGGTCATGCTGACAGCTTCAGAAATGATGAGACAGTATGTACCAGAAACATTTGTGTGAATGTCAGTGTCTCTGTGCATATATTTATAAATGCATCTTCTCTGTTCCAGTTGTTGTCAGGTTCTGGAGTACCTGAATGGGATGTGTGGTTTGCGGAGGGTGCCAAAGTGTGGTAGGAGGTGGGATATTGTTAGGAGGTGATATTGGGTGCCCCATCATGGGTCTTCCAAAAGGAGAAATGAGAACAGCTGCAAACCCTACAATACAATATTGGAAGCAGAATTTTCTGATGGTACATTGCAGCAAATGCTACTTCTGTAACAGAAACTGTATAAGAAGTGTCAGAGAATGGTAATAAACATTGTGACAGTTCTTTTGTTTTTAGCTGACTTTTTTTTTTTAACTACAAGCTCACTGCATTATTTGAGCTCCTTTCAGTCTTAAAATGCATGCTCTCCCACGCATTGTTCTTCCAGACTCTGATGGGTCAGTTTTGGGTTTTGTTTTTTTTTTAATTTAAAATCCCTATCAAATAAGGGTTTTCCCCCCCCCCTTTCTTCTGAAAAGTAATATTGGGGTTGAGGGCCAAACAATATAATGATGCAGTATTACTAGCATTATTCCTGAAGCTATTTGATTTTGACAAGCCCACATTTGGTAATTAACATGAGAATGCCCCCTTGGGCTGTTCTCCTGTTAGCTAAAATATCTTATAAATTACTGTAATAAAAGGAAAAAGTGAACACACTGCCTGTCAATGTTTCAACTTATCTAGCAGGAAGAGAAGACAATGCCATGATCTGGAAACACGCACACGCCAAATGGATGCATAAATTACATTGCCTATGCCCATCTGAACCAGTCACCTGTCTGTCAGTGAAAAATACACACATAATAGTGTGTAGGAAAAGAAAAGTGCATTACTATTTGTGTGGCATTTCTGTACATGTGGAACAGCATCTCTCCCAGTCTGCAGAGGTATTTCTAGCCCATTACCAGACAGAACAAACTGGTAATAGCTTTTAGTAGAAGTGGTTGCCAGTGTGGAGTGCGTCAGATGGCAGGATTCACCTCTTCACCTGTTCTGTTAGAGGTCGTGTCCATGGGGCTGCCTGCACTTGGTGCCATTGGAAATCCTGCTCCAAATAGTCTGAATGCCCCGTGTCTACCACCAGTTTTGCAAATCCACCCTTCTGGTGCTTTGAACTCAGAGGCCAACAGCCCAGCAGCTAGACTTGCATAGCAATTTGTGCTGTCCTGTCATCTGTGGTAGAATAACATCCTGCAGCAAACATAAAAATCCACTGCTAACATCAAATGTATTCAAAACCGGGCACAAATTTAAACCACGCAAACACACCCTGCATATCCCAATGCAGCAGGCTGAATGCCCTTACACAACCTGTTCAAAATAATGGGATTTGACATGAAAGAAAGTACCTTGTATAATACTTCCTGGCAGGTACAATATTTTTCTTTATTTATGAATGCAGGTGCTGGCAAAAAAATAGAAATGAGTGAAGGTTTTTTTCTTAGAAGCAGATTTTTTGTTTTTTTCTCTTCTGATTGCAAATCTCAATGCAGAAGAGCAGAGAAACTGGAGGGCAAAGAAGTCTATGCCTTATACAGGGCTTGTTTATTCTGTGTATATGGTTGTGCAACTGGAAGTACAGAGGGTGAACACACCAGACAAACTGACAAAGAAATCGCATGACTACTTAAAGGGCTTACTTCTTTCCAAAAGAAAGCATTAATTAAAAGCACCAAACAGCCCAAAATAATCTCTGTGACAACTTATTTTCTAGGCTGTTTTGATCAAAGATTTGCCACCTTCGCTAATATAAAGTACCAGATTGCTGCAAGAGCAATACTTTTCAAGTTCGATCCTTGAGGACTCTTTTTATTTTCCTGTTAAAGGCCTTGCAAAATCAATGCCTATAAATCGCAGACTTATTGATAAAAATTCTGGGGCATGCAACTGAATGTAGATCAAAAAATGCCTGTGTTTAATCCATTGCAGACATAATTTGCTACTATTGCTGAATTTTAAAAGGATCCAATCCAAAGCAATGTCACGTTCCCAGCTCTGTGCCATAACCTACTGACATTTGATCACAAATATGACTGTGTTTTCCTTGTGACAGCTGGGACACAATGCAAGCCAACTCATCCAGTTCCCCCTGTAAAAAGCAGGACAATGCAGGAAGCTTGTTTATCCCAAGAATACCACGTGATTTTATACATCAGGCTGCAAGGTTATTACATGCAGCCTACTAAAACTTACAAATGACCATTTCACCTTTGCTTTTTCTACAGCAGGCAAAATCTTAAGGAACAATTCTCTTCTGGATGAGTTTTCCAATGACTCGATGCTGCAGTCACCAGGTCAGAGGTAATGAGGGCTGCACAACTTGCAGTGCCACAGCTTCAGCTTGGTTAGATCAATGGCCTACAATTACCTACAAACAAGTCAGACACCAATCAATGGTTTGTTATTTCCTGTAAGAGTTGTGCAGGGAAACTTTGCTAGGTCAGGGAAAATCACAGTGGAGGCAACGGCTGCACCTGCCTGCAGTGCCTATCATGCCAAAACACCTTATGAGTAACCTTGAAGATCCTGTAATATGGTTAGAGGCCACAGGAACAATCTGGGTTCCTCAGATGAGCCTGGCTTCTCTGGCCCGGCGTCAGGTCCAAAGGCTACTCTGCTATTATAAGCTGGAAAACCTAAAAGATGCTAATGAATAAAAAAGAACCTGGTTCAAACCTCAGAATGCAAAATTCCAAACCAGGGCGCATCATGGCACCACAGCACAGCCTGGATCTGAAGTTTTATTTTTACAGCTATCATGGCACTAAAAACTGCAATATGAGCCAAATCCATTCCAACAGATTCATTTATTTTTGAGGGATGTCAAAGGTGCCAGATTGATAGCCCTGGCGAGCAACATTTTCAATTTCTCTGCACACCAGGCACAGACCAGGCAGCAGCAGTGCTAGCCTCCTGCCCGTGCTTCCCATCCAAGCCTCCTCAGTCCGGAGAGGGACCACCTAGATGCAGTATAGAGCTATCTCTGTATTACCTAGAGCTATTTCTGTGCAGTCAGCCTGTGTCCCCACTGCTGTGCTACAGTCAATGAAAGCACCACCCACGGCAGATGTGCTTTTGTGAGGAACATTTGTCTGCCGAAAACCGGAATGGGAACCAGACTCATTTGAGGGCAAGTCATCAAACGTCTAGGAGGTCTTAGCAGCTGTGCTCACACTACCAAGGTGGTATGACCTGGCAGCAGTAACCTCAATGCTCCCATCCCTTATTATTCCTATTGTTTAGGGCAGACAATGCCCTACCTTTGTATAAAGACACCAAACACAGGCAGTCTTGGACACAATTCCACCAGTTCACTCAAACACCCCAGTTACGCTCGTTACCTCTCCTGCTCACACGTGCCTGCTCCCTACCTTTTCAGTGGTTTTTCTTATGCTGAAAATGCCAAGGGATTAGCTAGGAACAGCTCCTCTCTACAGAGCTATCACTCTAATTTTAAAACAAGAAAGAAAATAAAAGGCAAGGAAAATGGTTAGAGAATGCCACTTGATCAAATACGCACATAACTAAGCTGACATAAACATGCTTCCTTTTCCTGTAATACTTTTTTAAAAGTAGAGGAGCAGTGCAGGAGTCCTGCTGGATTTCCCTTAGCAACCTGACAGGAGCCCACAAGGTCAGCTAGCAGGAAGCGTAGAAAATTATACAGTGGGGAATTATCAGCTAAATTATTTCACTATACTCAGGATTTTTACTGTTCCTCCCAAGACAGTGGCCTCTTGCTACTTGCAATAGAAGCAAGAATAAAAGGACAGAAATGACAAAAGAAATCTTGAAAAAATGCATGTTTTATGTGCCTCCTGAAGACAGTGACTTTAATGCCCAACGCATTTTTTGTTGTTGATTTTAGATCAAAGGCCTGATTCATAGCTGTGGCTAACATAAAAGAAAGAGGCTGCGTCTGTGTGCACGCAGATGCACGTACCCACACAGGTGCATGAAGGTGACTTAAAATTCACCTTTCCACCTCCCAATTCTGCTGCTGTCTCTAGCCAAGCCCATGCCAAGCTACAGCTGGGGTCTGCTCAGAATCCAGGCAGCTGAGAATGAGCCTGGGAAGCAGGGCTACAAAACCTGCCTTTGCTGTTACCCCAGGATGGAAAGGAATGGTGCAAAGTCTCCCAGCCGAATCTCCATCACTTGAGGACCTACACTGGGGGAAAGCACAGGCTCCCAAGGCCACTTTGCCTGCTTTAAGAGCTATTCATTGGGGTGCTGTGGGATGGAGGCTTTTCCCTGCCACCACTGCTTTGCTCTTAGTATTAGATATGTCCTGGTTTTAGGGAAGGAGGAAGAGAAACGTGGAAGTCTGCTCACAATGTGGCTTGTTTCACAGACCTGCGAGCATGATTTATCAATTAACAGGTAATGAAAAAAAGTCCTTGCAATTAAAGCCTTGATTTTGCTCAAACAGGAAGCAGTACCATGCCACTGTGTTCTCCTGAGAGAGACAGGCAGCTCCTGTCACTAATGTGGAGCACAGCTAATCTTAACAGATTCAGTGCAGGCCCCTTGAGAGATGCCATGTTGATGAAGGAAGATACAGTAGGGAGCCCCCCTCCCTCCCCACACGGTCTGGCTGATTGCAAAGCTGACTGAAAGGTGGAAGCAAAGTGTGTTCCCTGTTTCATTTCAGAGTGGCAGAGTTGTTGGGGGCAAAGGCAACTTCTGACTCCAGAAGATCATTTCTGCCAGGTTATTCTTTCATTTCTGTGTCAAAATGTTCTATATACTTTATTTTCTTTTTTCACTTGGGACTTTTTTTATTCATCTATCTATTGAAATCCTTCCCACTTTTAAAAAATAATGATGTATATTTGCTCTACACTGTGAATATATATACATGTATGTACATATATGTACACATCTATGTGTGTGTATGTATACATTTCAGCCTTCTTAAAACCACTCCCTACAGAGTGACTGTACTTCCCCACATTCCTTTTTACAGTGCGAAGGGTTTTAATAGATTTTACAGGATACAATGCCTAGGAATTACTCAGACAAAAGTCAAAGCAAATTAAGGGAGATGGTTTTCTTTTCTGCTGCTTGAAAACAAAAAACACAGAGCACTTATCAGAAAAACAAAACAACCAAACCAAACAAACAAAAATTAGAGAAAATGCACAGCAGCCAGGATTTTGAAAATAAATCATTATGGGTGCCAGGATTTTTTTCCTTTTCCAAATAACTTTGTGGTAATATTGTTGGTATGTGTCCTTATAGCAAAGACAGCATATCTGAGCTGATGTGCCTCCCCTGAGGTCAAGGTAATAGGCTGAAAATTACCTCTGTTTAACTTGTGTAACACATATCCTGTACAAGATTGTTTACAGACAACAGAGAATCATAGAATGTCTTGAGTTGGAAGGGACCCATAAAAGATCATCAAATCCAGCTCCCTTCCCCTCACAGGACTACCTAACACTAATAATATGACTAAGAATGTCCTGCAGATGTTGCTTGAACTCTTGACAGTCTTGGTGATGTGGGGACCCTGTTCCAGTGATTGACCACCTGCTCAGTGAAGCACCTTTTCCTAATGTCCAATCTGAACTTCCCTTGATAGACCGTCATTCTGTTGTATCCATGGCCCTTTGACTAAGTATTCACTTCTTGCACATCTCTGTCTGTATAGCAGGAAGTATATGCAATTATGCTATCATACTGATGAGAGAACTTAGACTGATGGACTACTGACAATACCTTTACACTGATAACAGATAACCATAAATTGCTGACATTTGGAAAAAGAAACACACATTATGTTAATTTCTATATTCATTAAAGCATCCCAAACACATGTTCCCAACACCACTGAAAATCATCAATTTTGCCAAGGAGAAAAGGCCTTCTAGAGGCTGAGAAAAATAAGTAAACACAAAGAATCTGGGATACTCCTCTAGGTATATCTTAGCAAGCCATGTGTGCTCACTGAGATTGCTGTATCACACACCAGAAGTGGCTGCAAGAAAGCACGTGAATGGTTGATCAGAGACAAAACATACACTACTGACATCCTGCAATCATAAGCCTGCTGAAACTGTGAAGAAGGTTTCTTACCCAAGTGTAGTCACATTCACAGTTCAAAACAGAAAGGAAGGTACAGGAAACAGACCACAGTGTTGCTGAACACTCATCTAGGGCTGTGACAATTTGCTGGTCAGCATGAAAACATTTTAAAGGTGTCTGAACAAGAATTGAAGGAACTACAGCATGTGGAAATTGAGTAATTCCAAAGAGTCATACCTCTGCAAAGGTGGAACAGACCACAGAGTAGCCCCTGGCTTATGTGCTCCTGGAATAGCCATATGATGCTAAAGATGTAGTTACAACACATGTCTGACTTTGGAACACCACCTACTTGTGGTGGAAGGTCACAAAGCAAAGAAGACCTGTGAATGCCAAACGTACTTAAAGTGGTTTTCATGGAAATCTGGCTTTACAATAATCTCCAATCATTAGTCTTTCTTCAAAGCAATTTCTAAAAGGATTGCTGGTTATAAACAACCTGAATTTCAAGCAGAACTGAGCAACAATTCACAGTGAAAAACATATTCAGTGATTCTCCTTCTTTTTCCTGGCTACTACTTTTTACAGGTGGATTTTGTACGTGTTTATAATTTTCAACCCTTTGATAAATGTTGCAGTCAAACAAATTTTATCCTGACATTGTTCATGTGGTTGGATTGCAGAGGGTCTTCCTTACTCTACAATACTTTCATTAGACAGTGTCTTCTGGTTTTGGCCTGAATGATTAGCAGGGTATGACCTCCTCTAGGTGCACTGAGCTCTGAAAGAGGAAATCAGAAATGTGTACTGTGGTGGTAGCGTCAGGGGAACAGAAAAGCTGAAAAATTCTTGGCTTTTATGGCAGGAGGATGCAGACTAGGGCATCTTGAGAGAGGAGGTCACTAAGGATAAGCTGTAGCTGGTTTTGTCTTACCCTTACACTGCAAAAAGATGAGGATGGGAGGAGTCACTGATGTGAGATCTTCCCTAGAAAACTGAGAAGGACAAGTATGAAACTCACAATGGGATAACAAAATCTGTGAAATTGGTTCCCACCATCAGTTGCTCTATGGCTAATGGCATTGGTTCTGGCTCTCTTTCAACTGCTTGCTCTGCTATCCCTGTCCTGTCTTGCCTTCTCTCGGCTGTAACATCTAAATGCAGTTTCATTTCCTCCTAAAATGCTTCGTGGTTATGTGCCTGAAATTACTTCTCTGTTTGCTTTGTTTGCAACTGTGGCATTTAGAAAGGGACTGAAACATGCTAGCTAGAGCAGGACTTCAAATCCAGTGTCTAAATACACCAAACTGTGATTCAGTATTTTTATAGAAAATACAGTGTCTCAGAATGAGGATTCTCTAGTACATTACTCCTACAAAGACAGTATACCTTCACTTCCAAACCCCTCTGTCCAACACGTTTCTCTAAATTACGTGAATTCCCCAGCCTCCTAGCACAGCTTTTAAGAAGGGTTGCTCTCTGCTTACTAATCAGACATGTGAATGGCTTTCCTTAAAGAAAGAAACTTTGAAAACACATGAAAATCTACTGAATATCAATCATTATGGAGGTCCCTTTAAACTCTGTCGTAATACTCAAGAGAAGGCTTCCTGCTGAATTAAAATCTGCAGTTTCAAATGTGCAACCTTTCTTTAACTGCACTGACTCTGCTCTGTTTTCTTTTTGTTTGGGGTTGATGATTTTTTTACCCCAGAGATTATTTATTTTGGACACCCCTTTAAGACAGTCCCAACATTTACCCTGCTTTTGTGTTGAAACAGATTTTTTTTTTCTGTCCTGATATCCTTCCAGTTAAGAGTTTAGTTAAAAAAACTATAAAGAAATAAATTCACAAAATCACAAATGCTCCCATACTCTGAAAAATTTTAAACATATTTTTGAGCACTCTTCAAAAGCAAGGGATTGGCATTGCCTAGGGAGTGAAGCTGAGTCCTGGAAGGGACATAACAAAGGAGTAGTGGTGTCAACTTCCCTCTGGTTCTCTGCTGAAATGTGTCATTCCTAACCTGGACCACTCCCAGAGATAAGAGAGCAATTTATTAGGAGAGGCTTCATTAAGTGTAGGTGACAATGTCCCCTTCCTGATAGGATCAGAACCCTGGGAGGGACTTTAAGAAGTGGATCCCCTTGTCCCCAGGAAGGATCAACTCTTTATGTGTCATTCCTGCACAGACATTTGTTACCCATCTCTCTCAAGCAGAACCAAGTGCTACAAGGTCTTCTGAGGTGCCCAGAGACAGATGCAGCCCGATAGCCAGACCTGCCAGCATATCTGGCCATTTGCAAGGGTTTGCAGGCTGGCTTAGTGGCCATACGGTTGTTTGGATGATATCTCCATGGGATTTATCTTCCACCTTCAAAAACAACCAACCATGTGAAAGGCTGCCAAATGCCCCAAATGTAAAATCTTTACACCAAAATGCTTTGTGTAGGACATAGTGATTTATTCTTGCCTATTTCTAAAGAACTGTGAAAGGAAAGAATATTAAACCTCAGTTCAGATGATCACAATTTGAAAAACAAAGATAATCCAGGGTTGCATTATAATTTTTATAGGTACAATTTGTACCTATCTTTCAGTAGATGAGAGAGGTGGCACAGGAGAAACGGATCATTAAACAGTAGTGTGAAGCCAGGGAAATTAACCAGCTGCTGTGAAAGCCACCTCGCTCCGTCTCTGAGCGCGCGACAGACACGGCGAGAGGGAGGGAGGGAGGGAAAGAGAGAGGTGCCAATTGTACCTATAATGCAATAATTAAAAAAACTCTGCCTACTATCTCGACATAGCGGCTTGCACAGGTTAGATCAAAGAGACGCTGCTGCTGCTCACAAAGGGCTTCTCTTTGCATAAATACGTGTGCTCGCAGGTAGACTATTCCAGCCAATTCAAAGCTCTAATACATAGCCAAGGGTAGCCTATAGAGGCTAGAATGCGTTTTGTAGGGTTCTCTCTCCTCTACCCATGGCAAAAAGTGTCTTTGAAAGAAGGGAGGTAGTGAAACAAATAGTAGAAAAGGAAAGGGTGATGTTTGCTTGACAAACATCTCTCCAAGCATGTGGAACTCCCTACTCATGTCTCACCCCACGCTGCACACTTGGTGGGTATGCACTGCCACCCCGCACACTTTCAAACACATTGGGTTACTAGCTCTTAGCCCTAGGAGGCAGAATTCCTATTCCACATGCCCCACTCTGAAAATTTCCTTTCGCACCGAGTCAAATGAAGGGGCTATTTCCACCACTCGCTGCTGTGGCTCCAGCTCTAACAATAAAAGATGGCAGAAAACACTTCAAAGAAATAACATATGCATCCTTGGGTTATTGTGCCAAAGAAAGAGATAAAACAGGAACAAAGTAAGAAATTATATTGTCAGAAAAATTGTGAACTTTTTGATTGGGGATGACATTTATTTTAAGTGTGCAATGACGGCAGGGAATCTGTCAGGGTAAGACATGGCAGAGGTTTCAACGTTTGTTAAGAGCATCATGGGAATTTAACTAAAACTGTTAAAACTGACACTATTGGCTTTTGTTAACACATTAGGCATGGGAAAAGTGCCAGTCAGCATATCCTCCATAGCATCAGTTCAGTTAAATCATCTGGAAGATGCATAAAACTGGGTGTGATAATAAATGCGACGTTTTCCACACATGGATAGAGGGAGCAGAGAGGGACAGGACCATTTTGACAAGAACAACGAGATCACTTTTAAAAATCTGCACCTGCTTTGTAATTTAAAAGCATGCAAGAGGGAGGAAGGAGTTTCAGAAATGTTTTTTCTTTTAAAGACAAGTGAAACAAACTTACTAAACGCAATACAAATGGATTCTGAGTAAGTGCTTATAGCAGAAAATAACTTAATACTAGAGTGTATATTTATGGAATTGGCTCGAGTACAATTAAAGCACTGTCTAAAGCATTCCACTTTAAAACAGACTCAATTACCACTTCATAGTTTGGCTGGCAGACCAACAAAAACAGAATGCCAGCCATTTACTCGCAAGAACAGGAGATACATTAATACAAATACAGTGGTTCCACTGCCAGAGGATTTGAACAGAGCTCTGTGGACCTGAATCTCCAGCAAAATATCTCACTCAGAGGCAAAAACCCAGGAATCTGTTTGGTGAGTGCTTATACCAAACATGAATGGGTCAAAGGCCCCCCACCTTACGTATACCTATGCTATCTCCTTACACAAATAAATGCTAAGAATGGCTGAAAGCTCTGCATTTTGAGATGGCAAAGCATATTACCTAGATCTAACCATCTCTATATGAAGAAGCATGTGAAATGGATGCATTTGCTGTGCAACCATCTGTGACCACGCAATAAGCAAGATCTAAAACTACTGAGTCAATCTCATAGTAAAATAAACTGATCAAGAAGTGAAGAAAAGTAAAAAAAAAAAAAAAAAGAAAAGACAAACCAAAACAACCCAAGGAAAGAAAAAGGGGCTATTTTGAACACCAAAAGATGTTTATGACATTAGAAAATAATCAGGGGGAATTCACAATTTCTGCCATAAATGAGACACCACCAGATAAAGACATTTTAAACAATTAGTTTGCTATTTCCAGAGTGCTCTGACTGTAGCACAGCCATTTGCTCTTAAAATGACCAGTTATACTTTTCTGAAGTTCTTATGCAGGGAAGTTTCTGCTCATCTGCTGCTGTCTGCTTCAGCTGATAAAACCCAGATGAAGAATTAAGGATAAAAAACACAGAACGTGGCGGCCAAGAGTTGTTCTTTCTGCCATTTGAACATAACCTCATGTAGTTTGATCCATTCAGCATTTACCTAAGTGCTGCATCTAAGCAAAAACCAGAAAGTGGTAACATATGGAAGCTTGGGTAGTAACCAAAAGAACAATATTTTTTGGCCACGCGAGCTGAGCGGTACGACGCCTCCCGACTGGTAGGAAAGCGAGTGCAACACAGACATAACCTCATTACATACTGGAGACTTCCACCTTTCGAACTTTCAGCAGACTCATTTCTTAGAGCCTTCAAGCTCTCTCATCGATCCGCAGCCATTGCTATGCACAAGGCGGCCTCGAAGGGCATGACACCTGTGGTATAATGCCATATGTCTCAGAAGGTTTTATTATTTATTTTTAAATAAAATCTAAATAGCTATACATAGTGAGGAAATGGTTTTCACAGGAACTAAAGGACTGATTTAATAAAGATTACAGTCAGAGATTACTGGCAGCTACAAAGAAATACCAGACGCTGAGAGGTTTTCTGTACCGCTGATCGGTAGGACATTTATGGATGTAGGAGAAAGGGGCTGATTATGTGTATCACTGGGAAACCTATAACTAATGCCAGCAAGAGACAGGCATCACTCCTATATGTCTTCATTTAAAGCAATAAGGGCTAAGGAGAGAGGAGGGTCAAAGGAATGCAGGCTTACACTGCCACAAGCTATATTGTATAATAATTTAATTAATTAATTGCACACATTCCCAACCTTTAGACCTACTAATGAGTTCTCAGATATTCACAGAGCTTTTATTCATTGCAGAACCTACAATACACTCTTTACTTAGAAGAAAAGAAGGCAAGAAGGCCTGATTCCATTTCTGAAGAGATTTGCTCTTAATCTGCTAAAGGTTATGTTGGCTCTCTGTAGTATCAGAAAATTAAAAATGAGGCTTTTATTTTTATTATTCCACTGCATTCTACTTCATCTTTTTTCCCTTGGATTTTGATATAAAATAATCTTAATAATTCTGCAAAAGCTAAGTGTTTTTTTGGTAACTAACCTGTTTCACCAAATTAAAATCAAGTCCATTCAAACAGGCAGACGGCAGAGATGCTTCTGTTGTGATCATCAGGTATGTAAATACCCGCAGCACTGCCCTTTCCCTGACACATGCCACAGAAAGCTACCGGCTGGAGCTGCCTTGGGGGGCAGCTCAGCTCTCCTGGGAAACTTTGAAAAATAATCGCCTTAGTAATATGACAGGCCTGAACAATATGGGCCAGATCCTGCAGCTCTGCTCTGAGAGCAGATCTGCAGAAGCCCCCTCCTCTGTGCGTGGCCAAGGATGTTTGGGTGGCAGCATCAGGCCTCTGTTTTCCATGTATATTTCATGATATTTCTTTTCTATCTATTATAGTCCAGTCGGCTAAAGGACTGCTGCAGCTCATTCCTCCCTTGAAATTTTAATCCATTGAGTATGACACCATGATAATGATGTTATAGTGATGTCACAGGGGGACTACCAGAGTTTTGTGTGGGAAGCATGGCTAGGTTAGTACACTGAGTTTTGTCTCACAGACTTTGACAATAGGGGGAAAATGCAGAAATGTAGGAAAACACAGGAACTGCATGTCAAGCTGCTAGAATACTTTTTCCACATAGAAAAGGATCTTTCTTGGAAGATAACTGTGAACCACACTCAGCTAACAAAATGCTCCCCCTGTTTAAAACATATTAATTTTTGATTTTACGTCTTGGTTAATAAATGATAGTAAAATCAGAGCACATATCAGTCTTTTTCATTGTTTGGCCTTTTTTTGATGAAGAACAGAAAAGAAGTGTGGAAGAGGAGAAAGACAACAATTACTGAAGAAGCTATTGGTAGCAAAAGTTGATACAATTACCTGCAATACATTTGACTGTCAAGTTTCATGCTACTGAACTTCCAGTGACGTTTTATGAGAAAATTGCTTGATTTTTTTCCTTCACTAATGTAATGCCATCATTTATTTCAAAAAGGTAGTAAATATTTTCACTATTACATGAAACAACCTTTTGGCTGGTTTATAATTACAAGAATGATGCTAACTGTATTCCTTGCTTTGTTTCAACATCCCTTGTCATTGCCATAGACCTCTCTGCCTCTCTTGTTTTTCTCAAAAGCAATTTAGAAAATGCTTGTATTTTAGACAAAAGGAGAACATTTGGTGAAAGAAAATTCATCATTAGGTATCTAGAGGTTTGTTAATAGAAAAGGCAACTCCCACAGTGTATCCTAGTGCTCAAGCCAGACACACATGCTCAGGACCAGCAAGCTGCCTTCACAGTGGGCCAAAAGTCATTATCATAATTTTATATTACATAGACTACATTGAAAATTTAATATATCCCAGCAAAAAGAGACAAAAGACATTTTGCATAATGCTTCTGTGAGCGCACTCTCTCTTGCTACTCTTTTAGCCACCCCATGCAGATAATCACACCAGGAAAAAGAAGTTCATTACCTAAGCCAAATCAAAATTAGGCTTTTCTTTTTGATAGGGAACTTCATTAGTAAGCCCTGTCTTATACAGCTGGGAGATTTGATGAATCTATCTTGGAGTAATAATTCAGCACAATCAGCCACATTTCTGCTTTAAGTTTTACGTCTTTGTTAGAAAAATTTGAGCTATACATATAGTGTGCAGTCATATATCTACAAATTCATAGCCTACGTATTCTCATTTCACGGCGTTTAAAACATGCTGGAGTGGCAGCACACTATGTTAGTAAACAGGTTCCCTCATTTCCACGTTGAGGCTTCTAGGGACTAAAAGTCCTAAATAGTTGGAAAATGGATTTTGCTCCTTGCTGCAGAACCTGCAGTTAAACTACATTACAGAATTGATTTCATGAAAAGGAAAGATTGTCTCCTCTACCTCCATTTTCCCCTACTCCTCTTGTTAAGCCATTTCCTGATTATGACCCAGACTATAAACCTAGCCTCCTTCCTGAAATTCCAAGGGGGAGAAATGCACTGGGGTAGTGTCCCAGGTGTATTGCACTCAATTAATCTCTAAAAAAGACAAGAAATAAAAGGTTCTGCTATCTGTGGATACAGACAGGTAGTCACTGCTATGTAAGCAATATATAAATTGCATAATCCAGCTGGACATCTGCAAATCACGATGTGGTTTGCGACAGTGATGGGATTCTTCTGTTTTAGAGCATGCCTGGTACAGGGCTGCAGGTGGCTGTACTGTCATCTGGGGCTCTTCTTTATGCATGTTTTCCCCCACAGACATGCTTCGATACTCTGCTCTCGTCATATTTTCAGTGCAGCAGTATTTTTCATCGTGATCACAGAAAACAATCTGCAAAAGTCATATTCACACAGAATTCCCCAAATGCTTTACATACCAACAAAAAGTATTCACTGTCCCCATTTTAATGTTGCGACTAGCTGCATTTCAAAGCAATTAAGTGATTTGCCTAAGAAGACAGAGGCAATCACTAGGAAAGCTGAAAAAAAACACAGTAAAGATGGGTTGGTCAGCATCCCCAAAAACTATGAGCAATGGTCTCCTGGCCAGTGGGAATTACTGTAAAACTCTCTTAAGGAGGCAGGAATATTTAATTTGTTGCAGTTGCTGAAAAATAATTTTATTCATACCATATCTTTTACAATTAAATACAAATGGCTCTTCAGAGTGCAAATGTGCCTCAGGGTGTGTCTCCAAACAAAGGTCCCTTTTTTACACTCTGGACATTCATTCCATCAAATATGTACCTGTGTGTCTACACTCCTGGTCAAGATGGATTAGAGTGTACAAATACAGCCAAGGTGGTGGTATGGGAGGGCAAACATTGTGATCCTGACACACAAGTCATCCCCTTGTCAACACTGAGAAGACACACCCATACATTCATGATGTGACTTAGATAAGGGTGTTGAATCTTTCAGGAAACCATCAGTTCCCCCTTGAATACACATTTGAGAAGACACTTTTACTTACAGTTTCAGCTGTTCAATTCTACTCCTGAAAATGTCATTAAAGCCACGCAGGTAAGGTGGATGGACCCGAAAAGAGATGCCCTCTCCCCACCTCTGTGTGTCATTAGAAGGGGTTTAGCAGCACCCCAGTGAGTGAGGCTGATGGTGGCTTTCAAGGGTAGAAGAATTTACTGTACTGGGACATCTGGGTTCTAAACGGGCCAAGAAGTTGGGGTGCTTCTCACTAACTGACATCTGGAACTCAGTGCACTGGGACCTTGGGAGCTTTGGTGTAGACAGGCAAAGTCAGTGGGGGCATGTTACAGGCTCCCTAAATCTCAGCATGGCAATTGCCTTTTCATCTCTGACCAGTGAGGGGAACCTGAAGGGCAGGGTCTTCTAAAAACCTGCTGAATTCATCCAAAATTGCTTATCCAAAGCTTTCAGGTGTCCCTTGGACCTCTAGATAAACTGGTTTACATTGTACAAACAAATCTCATTTTTGGCTCAGAGCATTTTTGACAGCCTCTCAAACACATCTTAGGCTTGTCAGAGGTCCTTCATGTGACTCTCATAATGCAAAGCAGCCCTACATTTTGAAATATTTCCTTTCTTCTTGTTTTCATTGAGGGAAATCACAGAGAAAATCCCTGCAAATTGTCAACAGAAACACAGAAGAATGGCCGCAAAGAAACCTGTGTTTACTATCAAACACATAAACTGTATGTATTTAGACACTGGAGATTTATTACACATCCAAAGCCAAAACAGTCAGATTTACAATTATATCTCCCCTTACTTCTTTCAATGTGGACAGCATAAAATCCTTTTTTCAACTGTTTAAATTCAAGTTGAAATTTACCATAAAAATCTGAAAGTTAGGTTTGATTTACAATCTGGTCAGCAAGCTGAAATTTCAAATAAATGGATATGTACATAGTTAATCCAAGTACATCAAATCCAGTTCAGCTATTTTCTTTTTCACTAGATATCCACATGTTATTAGAAGTACACAGCTAACCAGGTTTCATGCAGTAGACAAAATAGCATTGTGGGATTACATTAGTCCGACAGCTGCTTTATGACTATAGCTTCCAGACCAATTTATTTAATATTGATCTTTAAACAAACATCAGTACAAATAAATTTGAGCACTCTAGTCCTGAGATTTTGTATCTATAAAAGAGGCCAATATTCAGAGAAGCAGTTCTGCCTGTATTTCACTCTTTGATTCTGTTTTCTTTGATCCTACTAGGTATCAAATACATCAATGCCAAATTAAAACAAATCTATCCTGAGATAAAGCTCTGTTTATAATCTTTCGTGCAGAAAGAATTTTTCTATCAATAACTTCCAGCAAGCATTTTAACTGATCTTTTCATTGCTTTATTCTGGTTACTACAAAAGGCAGCAATGCCATGTCCTGACTACCATGCTAAACTCTCTCCAGCAGACCTGTCAAGGAAGGTTTTCAGAATGAAGTGCTCTGTGTGAGAGACTGAACTGTTCATGGTTAATGACTCCAAGCAATTGCCCATTTGTAGAGGTGCCCGGGTGCTCTGCTGAGACCAGGTTTGCACCCTCGCCGGGGAGAAAGTGAGGTGGATTAGCACAGGACAGAAAGGGAGGCTACACTCTGAAATTTGAGGCTGATAAGAGGCAGATCCTGCAAGGTGGGGTGGTGCTTTTTATCATAGCAATCATGCTCCCTTACACAATTCCTTCAGTGGTGTAACTCTCCCCCTTCCTCCTGGTGAAGGTCTGATGGGGCATAACTGGCTCCACTGACATCAGAGACAGCTGTCATGTCTTAGGAGATGCCATAAACCATCAAAGACCTCCAAAGTGCCTACAGACTAATTTCTGAAACCTTCCACCAGAGGATTAAAACCACCCCGCTCCAGGGGTGGTAACTGGGGGTTCTCACATGAGCTTGAGTGTAACCCATTGGATTTTGTGTTTTGTTTCCCCACCCCCAGAGGATCAAGACCATCACTTTGATATCTAAATCAAAGATTGATAGATTTGATATCTAAACCAAAGGATATCTAAATTTCAACAATCAACTCTTGTCGCTGTATCCCCAGGTGGTGGTATATTTCTACTATCATCCTTTCTTTCTCCTTCTTTCTTTTCCCTGATACATTTTCTTAAGTAATATTTTTATGCTTTCATATTGCTGTATTACTATAGATAATAATAACCAAAATGGCTACATATCTGCTTTGCACTGTGACCAAATTGTTCTAAAATAAACTCTGCATATATACAAACACAGACCATCTGTCCCAAGGGATCCATTAATAGGAACTTGGGTTACCCTCGCCCTCTTGGGGGGGGTGGTAACACTCCATCCTTTCAGATTTCCATGTGGCTTTTCTCCTAACTTCTTTCATCCAGTGTCAGGAACAGGACCAGCTCCAAGTGTCCCCTTGCTGAGAAAATTGCTGTGCCATAATACAGGTTTGGGAGGCTGATGTTTAGTCTTTTACAGGGCAATGGTTGACCATTTGGAGGAGGAGACAGCTGGGTGCTGAACGTAAGTAGGAAAAAAAAAAACTTAGATAGAGAAATAGATAATGAACCCTGGGATTAGACACTCAATTCAATTAGATGGGTATATATAAATGTTAGGCATAAACTGATCCAACATAATTATTTGCACAGGACTTATTTGTGCCCTTCTTAGCTATGCTGAATGAGCACAGATACCAGATTCACTGGGGACACATCTTCCACTGGTGTGGAACTGGGCTAAAGTTCAAAAGTTTTTGGTCACAACTTACTCAGATCTGCCATCTGGCTTATGTGCACTGAGTTTTACGGATTATATCCATCTCCCAAATGGAATAAGTAGACATTTGTGTGTGTCAGGAAAAAAAAAAAGAAAATAAAATGAAAATCTGCTGTCTGTGTTAACCAGAAGAATGGCCATTTGAGTGGCTTGTGTAGCCCTCACTTTGGCAGCAGGCTGAGGGCTGTTGGCCCTCCCAATGGTGTGCCTTTTGGAGGAGGCGATGTATGCCTTCAAACCTGCAATCTGCTTGACTCCAGTCATCCTGACTGGGGCTCAGGATGTGCCAAAACTTCTGCTAGGATCTGTGAACAGTAAGTCTCAAAGGAAATTAGGGCTTAAAAAAACTTTGCTTTTGTTTTTGATTTGTAGCTGTTTGGGGGAGGAGAGCAGCTACGGCAGAAGTGACTGATGCTGCAGCGGTACCTGAGGGCAGGGCATCTTCATGAAGATGAAGCACCCTTACTCAAGACTAGTAGCTTCCAAATTAACATTACAGGAAGGATTGCATTTCCATTCAAATACTATTTTGTGTTGAATTTTGTGGGTTTTGTTTCTATGCTTGAGGCTGAGGAAAACTTCTGCTTTATATGTCAGTGTTCCCTTATAGCTGATTGCCTCAATGTGTCCATGGTGTTCCTAAGTAGGAGCAGGTTATGGAAAATACCATCTTATTAGTCTAAGGCATCATTTTGAGTATATCATGAGCTGTGAGTTTGTAGAAATCCACCAACTATTTTTCTGGGTAGTGCACAAAAGAAAAAGGAAGGAGCCATTGCTGTGTGGTGAAATGTTTGACATGGGCATCATAAAAATAAATTTTTGGCATCAGTACACACAACCGTGCTAGGAAACTGAGGGAAAACTAAGGGCATTTTTAAAAGAATGCTCTCCCAATTTTTGGAGATATATTCCTACCATAGATTTTGTTTATTTTTCTTTTTATTGTTGTTTCCCCTGATCCTAATTTTAGAAGACACTCCCTCTGCACATCCCACCTTTTCTGAAACTAGCAGAGACTAGACAGCATTTTGCAGGTGTAGACAGAAGAATGAGGAGGCTACCAGATGTCCCACCTCATCTGGGTTACAGCTCTGGCTACTGGTGAGTAACAGGAAGCAAAATGATTTTTCTGAATTTGCTACCCATGGCGCTAGCAAAAAATGAAGAAATAATTCTCCAATTCTCTAAGTGACTTCAGATCATAATGCATGACAAAATGAAAGGATAAAGGAGTTATGAATTTGGTCCAAAAATATTCATTCAAATACATGATGAATAAAAAGATACATCTTGTTTACAGTTATAGTTTAATGCTGCTGTTTGTTGAGTTTGTAAGCTATGATTCCTAAAGCAAAGAAAACACACAAGAGGATTTTTTTTAAAAATAATGACACTAATGACAGATCAGCAAATTATTATCTTGCTGTGTGATGCAGTAAATAGAAAGCTGCCCTATAAAGCAAGCTGCCATCTCAGAAGACTTCTTATAGTTCCACCCATAGGTCCGAACTACTGCAGATTTAATTTCACAAGGAGTGAATTCAGATTATTTCATAACCCTTAAAGATGGCCCCAGCCTATTTTTAATGTGCTGCTGGTATTTGTGAAAACAGTACAATTACTAAAGCTGTTGCTAAAACCCACAGCTACTGAGTACTGCTCGCCTAAAATGGTCTCTGGGACCATTGTGATGGAAAAGCTACTGACACTGCAGACTGTCCAGGAAAGCTATTGGAAAATCTATATAGTGCTAAGTCATAACATGAACCCTTGACAGTCTCTCTTCTAAGGGTGCTACATACATACAGAATAGTAAAAGGCAAGTCCTGGCTCTTGAGTACTGACACCTATGGTGTATGTAAGTTTGAACAAGATGAAATAGCAATTCTAGTTTACTTCTCACATTAATTGTGAGATTACAGCCAAGTACAGTGTAGGAACCAGACAGCCACAGTGGAAGGAAAGCAGTTTTTCTAACCCTCCAGAATTATTTGCCTTACTTACTTTGAAGAAACCAAAATGCTCCTAGCTCTCCAATAATAAACACTTGGAGTTTCAATTTAATCATTATTGCTGCCATGTTGTGTAACTCTGCCATTAAAAGTATCCAAGAAGCTATGGCACTCTGCTTCCCCTCTCCCCAATAAACGTCCCTGTAGCTATTTTGGTTTTGGTGGAGAAAAGTCTAGTTGAAAGGCAGAAAAAAACCTCTGGCCCTTGCTACAGAACACGTACTCCAGCTCCACAGGGTCTTTGCTACTGAGACTCCACAGGACCCTGCTAAAACTGTCTGTCTAGTTACAACTCCACACAGTCTCACTCTGGCTAGGCCTTTGGATCAAACCCTTCTCATGTGAACACAGAGAGCGTCTGTGAAACTGTGGAGCAGATGTCTCCGCAGAGACTCACAGATGCTGTCAGGACGGAACTTCAGGCTCAAACATTTGATGCATTTTAAAGAGGGATTCAGAATCAGACTCAAGCAGACAGATTGATCGTCTAACACTTCAAAGGCTTGAGCAGAATTGTTGTTATATTTTTCCTTTGTGCTTCCCCCCACCCACTGGCACTAATGGAGGTGACTTGTGTTTAACTTGACATGTTGTGTGGGGTGTACAGGAGGGGACTTCCACCTTCCAATTAAAGGAGTCAGGCAAGAATCATTAGCTGAAGCAAGAGAACAGAATGTGGGGCTGAAGGAGTTTAACACACTAGCAGACAATGAGCACTTACTGCAAACGCTGCTTTGCCACACCTGGTTCTAGTTCCAGCCATAAATGTGCAGCCTAAGCTGGGCTTCAGAAATGTTTCTTTCATTTCAGAGTAGGTAGTTTGACAAAATCCCAGGTTTTGAAATGTTTTTCCTAGCTCTCTGTCTTCAAGGACTAAAACATGCTACAACACGAGACTACTCATCTCTTCAAAGAATTCACAGAAACTATTATGTATTTTCTCCATACATTAATGTATGTGGTGGTTCGGTTTGTTCATATGGGATCTGGGGGATTTTTGGAGGGCAGAGAAAGGCATTTGACAAATAGCACATACAAAGTTGTCTGTGAAGAAAAGGAAAGTGAAATGAGGAAGAAAGGGTGAATGGATTTCTAATATTCATCTAGGAACCTTGGTAAGCTCTCTGCTTAGTAAAATTTGCAAAGGTGAAGCCATGAAAAAAATAAGAAAGGAGGACAGACTCACGTCCAGAACAGACAACAGGGAGGCAGGAGTACTGGTGATACAGAATTACATGCATAAACATGCTACTGGGGATATGGAAATAATTCTGGAGGAAAGGGGTTTGCCTTCCTTCAGCAGCTGCCATTTTGACATGATTTTACTATCTTAGATATGACTCCTAGTCATCCCTCTTGTCCTGGGCTGAAGAGAAAGACTTGTCTGGCAGTTAGTTCAAAGGAGACCTTTCATCAATTGGGTTGAGCTGTGAGATAGTGATGGGAATATCTCGAAAATATCTGTCCCTCTCCTGTCACCAGCTATGGGAAAACAAAAGAATGGAGGAAATACAGCTGTAAGTGTGGAGAAATACCAGTGAGATTATTAACAGAGGCTTCAAACAACTCAGGGGATTACATTACAGGGGAAATAAGATCTGCTGATGGGAAAAGGAAAAAAAACTGCCTAAGACACAAGTTCAAATGTCTATTTTTCTCTACCATTTTCTCTATATCAGCCCAATTAAATATATAAAACAATATAAGACAAACTTTTCCACAAAAGAAGGGGAAATGGAAATAAACAAGACAGAAAAGGTTGCAATTCTACTGATATCCACTTAATGAGGAAGCAACACGGGATTGTTAAAGAAAGATACCAATGCTCAATCCAAAGTTTACAGCAGGAAGGTGTGCAGCACAGATAGAAGGCCAGTTACCGCCTAGGAAAAAGTTTGGGGGTCTTGTCAGGCAGAGGGTGGGGAGGTCCCTTTCAGTGCTGCCCCTGCAATGTCCATTACTATGTGAGGTCAAAGAGCTCAAGGGAACAAAGCACAGAATAACCTCAGCTCTCTCTCATGTATGCTAGGAAGGGGACCAGATCAGTCATGGAGAGAAAGAGGCACTTAGGCACAAAGGAAGAGCCTCTACTATCACCTGCAACAAAGGCGCTGAAGGAATTACATGTCTGAATATTTTCATTCAGCCGACTAGGAATTAGAGATGGCTCAAGGGGACTTAATTTCAACTGCAACCTTTCCTTCCCCTCAGCAATCCTGTTTCCTGGGTATATGTTAGTGCATAAAAGGCCTGCTGGGAGACTGGAAGGGTAGGGGGTTCTTGTCTGTCCGCTGACACAAGTGTCTTGGGAATAGCTGTCATCCTGTTATTAAATATTTAAATATTTCAAGAGCAAGCTAGATTCATCAACCTTTGGAAAGAGTAATCAAGAGAATGAAAGGTAGACAAAAATAAAAGGAAGAGGTTGGTTATTCCGGGGAAAGAAGATGGGATCACCAGAGGAGAAAATATGCAAAGAGGGAAAAAACTGGCAGATAAAATTGATGAGAAAAAAAAGAATAATGAGAAACAAAAAAAGAAAAGCACTGAAACAATACAAAAGAAATAACAGGGAAAGTAGAATTGGAAAACAAG
Source organism: Fringilla coelebs (assembly GCF_963513975.1). NCBI lineage: Eukaryota > Metazoa > Chordata > Aves > Passeriformes > Fringillidae > Fringilla > Fringilla coelebs. The sequence continues at coordinate 47,399,250 of NC_140028.1, read as the reverse complement.
CTAAAGCAATATCTGGGAACCCTGTATCTGTGCCAGTGAGAAAAAGCAAGCAAGCAAGCAAATACAAAGCAAGGAAGCAATACATAAATTCTCGATAAAGTGGTCAAGAAAAAACAATAAGCATCAAGAGACAGATAGTGGACACAGAGAAAAGAGAGAGGATGAATATTATCAAGGGTGAGAAGCATTCCAGTGATGGGAAAAAAGGCATATTTCATGACTATTAACAGGAAATAAATACATTTTGTTTCATATTGTACTGTTTTCCTGCTTGATTGCCAAAACCCTGTTTTTTCCAGAACCAAACAGAATACACAGTCTCTTAGCTCAAACACAGTTTATGAGTGTCAAGATGACATTCAGGGGTTCTCCCATTCTTATTAAATATACACCTGACAGCTGTAGCAAAGGAAGATGATACCCTGTCACAGAGAGCTGGTAAGATGTATTCCATCCCAAAACTGCCAAACAGGACTTTGAGACAGAAAAGGAAACAGAAAAGGACCGTAAGTGAAGTGGTGATGGCAGGGCAGCAGCACCACTTCCTATAGACACTCTTCAAGTGTTTCCCTTGGTGCTATTGGGAGAGCAGCCCTGAAATGATGGTGAGCACTCTTCAGGGTGATGGGACTCAATGACAGGCTGTAATAGTTGGAGTGCCTTGGTCTAAAGAGCTTAGGCTAGTCAGTGAGCCAAGGAGGCCAGTTCAATTTTAACAGCATTTACATAGTGTTTACAGCTGCGCATCTCAAAGCTCCTTACAACCAGAATTTAAATAGCACAGTAATCATTTTACAGAGAGGGAACTATAACCACCAGGGTACCGTAACTCATCCAAGGTAACAAAGCAGGTAGTAGGCTAGGAACAGCTCCAAACTCCCCACCAGGTGCCCTTTCCATTTTACCCATGGACTTATCAGATTCTCCTCCTAATATCAGCCTCAAAAGCTGCAAACATTTCAGGTTGGAAGTCGAGCAAGCAAAAGTCAGTTCAGACAGGAAGGCAGCTGTGCAGTCAAAACAAGTGTAACCCACAATGATGTGGGAGAATTCTACCAGAAATAGGCCAACACAGTAAAAATAAAAGAGAGAGAGGAGGGAAGAGAAAGAAGTCAAGGATTGTTCAAAAGAGAATTAAAAGGCGTTTATTCCGTTCTGGCAAGGATAATCTAAACACTGTTGTGGTTAAATGTTTGCCTACTGCAGATCATGTTACAGCAGATTTTCTATTCAAAGGGTTTGTTAATGGCTTTGCTATTCCTTGCATGGATCTTGAAAAAAAGCACATGCTATGAATGCGATATCTTTGCTTTTGATGCCAGAGGTTGTGAAAGGAAAGTTGGGAAAGAACTGGCACACAGAAGGAAAGCAGTCAGCCCATTTAGGAATACTCCATTAACTCATAGGAGAAGATTCCCCCAGGACACAGTCCCAAAGAAGACCCCTGGCGAGTTTAGGCTTGTATATCATTTGTCCTATCCAGAGGGCGAGAGAGTTAATGATTATATAGACACCTTGCTGTGTGCAGTATCGTTTGTGCCTCTCGATCAAGTGATGCAGATTACAAGGAATAGCAGTCTGAGGGTTCAGTCAGATGGGAAGGAGAGACACACACACACACAAAAACCCATACCCCCCTCCTCCCCATCACACACAGAGCTGCTCACATGTTATGAGAACACCATGATAGATTTCACTTGCCACTTAAAGGCTTCAGACTGGCAACATTTCAGACTGGAGGGCAACATTTACATAGATAAAGGTATGTGTAAGGGTTCTGTAGCTTTGCACCGGTTACTGGAGGTGCTTGGTACAAGATGCGTAGGCAAAAAATCTGGCTTAAAAAGATGGACAAAAAATTCCTCCTACCTAATTAACATAGCTTTTTGTCTAAGGAAGCACCAAACATCATGGCATTTCAGGAGTTATTGATGGCATTTGGGGAGGTTACTGGGGATTTCATGGTCCCTACAGCAGATGATAAAAGGGGAGGGGGAGGGAGAGCAGAGGGTCCAGGAAAACTTATTAAATTTTGGGCATCAAACTGGATTCAAGGAGAAGAGAATCACACCCCACAAGGGACTGGGACAAAAATCCTATGAGATTACTGGCTCAGCTGTGGCAAGCTAATAAGGTTATTCTGAAGCAGATGCAGTCGTTAATACAGTGGTGGCATGGGGATCTCCCGAGAGGGGTCAGAGCCATGATAACTCACGGTAGAGTAATGCACAATATATCTGTGGCCAGATCTTGTGATGGTAACTAAATGAACCTGTGTCAGTACTCTGTTGTTTAACCCACTTTGCTCTTAATCCCATTTCAGTGGTGAGGGATTTCCTCATGCCACCTAGTTTCTTGAAGACAGCCCTGGAAACATTTTAGGCAAGTTATAGGGCCATTAAACAGGAGATTCAGGTGGACTAAAAGTCACTTTTGGGGAAACTGCTACATAACAGCTCATGTTAATTCCAAATTTATAAAAATATGGCAATTTCTGTTATTTATGGGTGCAGAGCAGAGAGTTATAGGCAGCTCTTTGTGTGCTGTGGAATGGCTGGAGCAATGGAAGAAAGAGGTGGGTTTGACATGAAATGTGGCATTGCTCAAGCTTTTCACAGTATTTGTGGTACCAGCAAAGTAATTTGTGAAAAATGGCTAAAGACTGTTGGATTCTATCACAAAATCTACAAGCACCAAGCTTTTTGGGGACCTGTGATAATGCTGCTCAGGGCCTGCACTCTGTTATGCTTAGTGCCTGATGCATTCTTTATGGCCAGATACTGTGCAAAGGGAACAACTATTCACTTGCTAACTCCTGTTTCTGTCTAGTTGCAGTGGAAGTCAGTGCCAGCCACCACATGATTACTGAGGCCTTGTGTTTTACCAGTACTTCAATACCAAGTTCTCTCTACTGTGGAGCTTACTCTCTGAATTAGATGAACAAGTAAGGATTTCATTGAAGACCATGTTGAGAATAATGAGATCAAAGCTAGAAAAGAGGGAGGAATTTGTAGGAAGGAGATCCACTTGAAATATAAAATTATTTTGAAAGACAGTGGGTGGCACTGGGAAGGTGCATGTTGAGGACAGAGACAAGCAGGGAAAGGCCTACACAGGGGCAAAATGGAACTGTGGGCATCCTGTGGGAAGAGAGAACCTGCAATCCTAAAAGGGAAAGAAAGTTTAGTAGACTAGACACATCCTCAATGAAGTAGAATTTAAAAAGATTAGTAAAAAACAGAACTCACACTGAAGCCACCTGTGACATTTAAAGTGCCCTGTAGAAAAGCCACCCAAGACTGTTATCTGAGGAGAATATGGTTGGATACTTCTGCTTGTCTTCCTTAAAAATTGGACACAGAAAAAAAATACACTGGACAGATGTAATACAATACATCATCAGAGTAACAGCCAGTTGTAAAAAGCTCAATATCCCAGGGTAAGACCAGTACCCAGGAAAGATACAAAAACTATTAATACAGAGGACAGCAAAAGCCCCTAACTACTCTGGAAAGGAAGATGATCCAGGAAGCAGAAAACAGAATCAGGAAACCCAAATTCTAGACTCTAAACTGGCTGGATGATTCACTGTGTGATTTGCTTAGATCATTTTGTGTTTGTCACCACAGGGAAACTACCAGCCAAGTATCCAGGCTGCAACTTCCCAGTACACCAACCCTCTCTTTGGATGCCCTTAGCAGGGAGTTGGTGCCCATCAGCTCTCTACCTTGCCAGACATCCCTGTGTTCTAGGAGCATCCACAGGGAAAGACAGGGTAAAATTGTACTTAGCACCCTGCAAATTTACACCCTCCAATCTTTTGCAGCAACCTTCCAATGTGGAAAAGCCTTTCTTCTTTATGTTCTTGCAGCCCCCTTTTGTTAAATAAGAGTCCTCAGGGCCCTGTTGTGAGATTTAATTCATTTTTTTGCAACATGCTGAGATTCCAGGTGAGAAGTGCAGCAGCCAGTAATGCTGTTTACACCTCCAACTATGCCAAAGAGCAGGAAAGGCCAAACCCCAGTATGGACATTGATGTAATTCTTCACACGTAACCCGTGCAAGGCAATACCACACTTTGTGTACGTGAGTGTGCAGTGTACAGGGGTGGAATCAAAAATCAACTCCTATAAACCCCCTCTCTGGACACCATGGTGATTGTTACTGCATAATGGCAGAGGATGCACATCAGAAGGATTTATCCAGATAAGGCAAAAATCTGCAGACGTTTTAATCAGTACCAAGATAGATCTTGTTTATATCAAGAACCTTTTTAATGCAGCATTGCTGGTTTGGTCCGACATCATCTCCTGCAGTGTGTGGAGACAGGCCAGGAGTATGAAGGCTACAGAGCAGAGCAGGAAGAAAGTCAACTGTGAAATTGGTAATTTTATGAGTTTCACGGGGGGTTTTGTTGTTAGACACAATGCATTTGGAACAGAGTGCCCGGGGTAATACCATCCACATAGTGTCCATTTGTCAGCTATAGGTAACGATATCTTTAACCTAGAGTTCTGGAGATAAGTACAAAGGAATCTGAACAAAGGCTAAGGGTGGAGATGTGCCCATCACGGAAGGGTCATGAGGCATTATTGCCACATCTCTGAATCTGGTGAACCCAGCAGAAACTGAGGCATGGTTTGTCCTTGAAGAGGAGTGGGAAAAGTTATCCCATTTTTCAGCAGCCCAGCAGAGTCCCTTTCTCCCCAAAAGATGGGCAGGGAGGAGACCCCCACTAGTGTACCTGACAGTGCATATATTCTACAGGGTTGTGTCGAGATTGTGCAGGAGGGCAGGACTGCAAAATCATGTGGGGCTGAGCAGCATACAACATTTGCTCCCGTTTTCTCACAGAAAAATACCTGGCCCTGTTTCCCAGTTGTATTAATCTATTTCTTCAAAACGTTATCAGCTTTATGCTTGTTGTAACAATTCCTTTGTATCTGAAACTTCAATAGTTAATATCAAGGACATGGGTTAAATGAGCAAATGCATTTGCAGCTTTCATTCCACCTGCAGTGAGCTTATTTGGTTTCAGATGCTGAGGTCAGACTTAAGGGGGAAAAAAAAAGAGAGAGAGAAAAGGAAAAATGAAAAAGGAGAGAACCGCTCGGGTAGAGGATGTTAAGAAGGGCATCAGCCACAGCCTAAAGGGTTAAGCAGAAAGTAAAAGAAGGATGGGAGTGAGCATAGCCATTGCTTTGTGTGAAAGACACAGTCTTTCCACCTCACAAACCTCTGTAGGATTCTGGGTCTGGATGGCAAGCTGTGGCTCCATGCGGGTTATGATTTACATTGAGTTTGGTTGCATATTTACTTGGTAGCTCACAACAAAGACTGGGGAGGGAGGGGGAGTGAAGGGAGATCAGCACTGATCTGTCTGTAGTATCACATCAGCCTAATTCAGAAACGAGCTGGGGTGGGTTAGGTTCATCTCCTTTGTTCCAGGACACACCCCAGGAGGATTTCTTCTCATCTGGGAGAAAACATACCTGTTGTGCTTTGCTTCTCCTCATAAAAGGGAAACATTCAGGTCAAGGTGTGCTTACAAAAGGAGCGGGGAGCTGGAAATGCTGTCAGGCATGTAAGTCTCAAAACCTGGGTCTCTCCCTCTCTCTCACTCTCACACTTGGGGACAACTGAATGCTACTCCCGGCTTAAAACACTCTGGTCGCAGATCAGGCCAAATTGGGTGTTAAAAGATTAGTTAAACATTTCTAACCCCCACTCTCCCTGCTTTAAATTAATGCGATTAAATTATGTACAGCGCTTAACGTTGTACATAAAGATGTGGCCCCATCTCCTCTCTTTCTGGTGCTACTGTGGGAATTTGTTAATTCAGTTTTCCAAGGGCTATTGTGAGGATAGTCACAATGTATACACATGTTAAAGAGAATATATATTTTCCTGTATTTTACACAAAATCCTTGCACTGTATTAAAATACGTAAGCAAATTCTAGTGTTAAGATATTTCCACATTATGATTTATTCCATTATCATTTTTTCCATCTCAGAATGCAATTAATATGGTTGTGTGTTAAATGATTCAGTGAAAGTAAATCTTTTATATTCAGGTAAGCAATTCAGCCTTGTAAGGTTTTATGGGAATTAGATTTTTTGAAGTCTGTGTTGAGCATGCCCATAACTCTGACAGAGCCCTGCAGGCTCTTGTCTTCACCTTCAAATCATAAGACAGAGAAATCAAGCTCCCTCTGTGCTCTCAATTATACCAAAAAACACGGAGCAGAAGTCTTCAGTAATTCAATCCCTGTGGAAGCTTCTTCATACTGTTTGCACTGTTGGAACTGCTGACAGCAGCAATCCCAGAATCCCTCCTGGTAGGCTGTCAAAGTTCCTCGTGCCGTGTGAGCG